>NC_138076.1:46484881-47768214 GCF_964212035.1 Myotis nattereri | reverse complement strand
CAATGAGTAACTAATAGTAGTTAATTTTATTTTAATTCCTTCCTATACAACGGAAAGTTTGAAAATATCTTACATTATTTCACCTAATCCTCTGAAAAATACGAGGAGATATGTGTTATGCATATACACAGTTTATAGATCTTTACACAGATCTGAAATAAGGTATTTTTCCCCAGGACACATCAATATTAAGAGGGAGAATGAGGCTTCAAAGCTCCCTAAGCGTCACCCCAAGGGAAGACCTGAGAGACCCAGGAGTCCTTTTGCTTGGTGCTGTTCTGCCTTTTAGATGAGCTCAATTACAGAGGAAGCATTTTTCAGAAAAGTAGCAGATTTGAAAATCCAAGGATATAATGCACCCATGCCTTAAAAATGTGGTTAGACACTGGAGAAATTGCAAGAGCCCAGAGTTCCCCTAAGCCCCCCACCATCAAACCAGAGTAGAAAGAGCTGTTAAGGTGGTACATCTAGAGTGGCAATTTTCAACTGTTTGCCAAAGTAATTACTAAAATTCTGCAGCACACCAAAAAATATATTTTTTGCCAATCTGACAAAAAAATATAGGCATGATTTTTAAATCATTAAAACCGAATGGCTATTGTTTTGCTGGATCTTGTCATTTTTTAATTTGACAATCTAAGGGAAAAGAGGTCAGTGCCCCTGACTAAATAGTCAGGTAATGCATGTTTTAAAAACCCTTGAGGCACACCGGTTAAAAATCGTTGATCTAGACAAATGGCCAAAATGCAGCTTGTTGATCTAATACCATATTCGTGTGCCCAAGCATTGCAAGTAAAGTCATATGATTTTTCTTGGTCCGTAGAAGAGCACAGAGATGGAGCATTAAAAACTTTGCTAAATTCCTCAGAGCTCATATCTCAAGATCAGCCCAATTTTCACAGGGCCTCTAAGGTGGGGAGGAAGGGAAGTGGAAATAATGTAACTAACCAAGAGCTGGGATCCCCCCAGCAGTGATTATGTGGACAGACATCAGAGAACGCAGTGGGATAACCATAAAGATGTTTTATTTTCATGAAAGCATGGAAAGTTAAGGTCCAGGGCTCCTAATTGTGTGAGTTCCTCTAAGGACAAGGAATGTGTTCCTTGGGATCCCCCCAGCAGTGATTATATGGACAGACATCAGAGAACGCAGTGGGATAACCATAAAGATGTTTTATTTTCATGAAAGTATGGAAGGTTAAGGTCCAGGGCTCCTAATTTGTATGAGTTCCTCTAAGGACAAGGAATGTGTTGAAATTACCTTATTATATTCTAATATTCTATTTAATTGAAGATAAATTATAAAAAGCATAATGTAGCCCCAGTGACTGAGCCACCACCGAGGACTCAGCAACCTCCCCTTGAGCCCCCCCTCACTTCCCGATGCTCTGTCCCCCATGCCCGCCTTCTCCTGCCACAGCCTTCTGTAGGCGATTTCCACTGAGGAAAAGGAATCGTATCATACGTCCGCCATCCAGAAACTCCACTCCTTCGATCCCTTAGCTCCATGGTCGGTAAACTGCGGCTCACGAGCCACATGCGACTGTTTGGCCCCTTGAGTGTGGTTCTTCCTAAGCCTTAGGAGTACCCTAATTAAATTAATAGCAATGTACCTACCTATATAGTTTATGTTTAAAAATTTTGGCTCTCAAAAGAAATTTCAATCGTTGTACTGTTGATATTTGGCTCTGTTGACTAATGAGTTTGCCGACCACTGCCTTAGCTGATGCAAGTCAGAGTGATGATCAGCTTCCTGCTGCCACTGAGGATTATCCTATATAATAAAGAACTAATATGCTAATTAGACCGAACAGCCAAATGATCTTCCAGACAAAGCCAGGGCTACAAGTGCTGGCTGAGGCTCTGACAGCTGAGCCCCTTGCATGAATTTTGTGCATCAGGCCTCTAGTATCCATATAAGGATTCAACAAAGAAATGGCAGGAAGACCCTTACCACTGTCCAAGGGATCGCTGATGTTTATGATAAAAATAAACTAGTGAAGGCCTCTAAGAAGAAATTTGCCTGCAATGGTACTGTAATTGAGCATCTGGAATATGAAGAAGTAATTAAGCTGCAGGGTGACCAGTGCAAGAACATATGCCAGTTCCTCATAGAGATTGGACTGAATAAGAATGACCAGCTGAATGTTCATGGTTTTAAGTGCTTTTGGCTCACTGAAGCCTTAGTGAGGATTTCTTTGCAATGAGTAGAATTTTCTTCTGTCGCTTGTCACAAGTTTAAAAACCTCGCAGCTTGTATAATGTAACCATTTGGGGTGTGCTTTTCACTTGGACTAGTGTAACTCCTTCATGCAATAAACTGTAAAGAGCCATGCTGTCTAGTCTTGAAGTTCATCATTTAAACAGAGGTCAAGCAGTAAGCGCCTGGCAGTGTCCAGCCTGAAGCAAAGCAATAATGTGATGTTTCAGCCAAGCCCATGTCTAGCCAGAAGCTCCTCACCAGAGTTGGTGCCCTTAGAGAATGTCACGGGCTGAACAGCCTTCGGTGATGCTGAGAGGAGAGGGGTTAGGCAGCAGCGGCATATGTACCACTAGAGGGAGCTTTCCGTAGTCAAAGATCTACACCTGACCTGGTGGATGGAGCTTAGAACAGCCTGCCACCTTCCCTCCAATGATGTGTAAGGACTTTTGTGGCTTGCCACCAAGGTCTTTTTGACCAGACATATCCTAGCTAATTGTTGTCCAAACACCATAATTTGAGGTCAACCTTCAATCAGAGTTAAATTTTTGACAAGAGAACAAATTTCAAACTGAAGTGTCAGTCATGTAGCTAGCTATAGAGCTTGCAACTTACTAGCAACAGCTGCCCCAATGCCATGTGAAGTTAAAAAAAAATAAAAATGATTTTGGGTGTTTTTTTCTCCTCCTTTAGTTTTAATGTTATGTTATGTATTCAAACCCTTATTTAAATAAAAAATTTTTTCAGGAAAAAAAACAACACAACGTACACATTTAATGTATAGAGTTCAATGAATTTTGATAAATTTATACCCGCATGTAACCACCAGTCATATCAAGATATAGAACATTTCTATTACCCCATAAAGTTATCTTGTGCCCCTATTGTTTATATCCCATACTCAAGAGACAAACATTTTTTCCTATTTGCTCTATTTTTTTTTCTAGATTGTTTTTTCTATTCTACGTGTATGCATGTCCATATAAATTTTAGAATCATCCTCTTAATCTCTTCAAGTAGACTTTTAACTTGCTGGAATTGTACTCTATTCTGTCTCCTTAGTACTCGGTATCTGTTAATATCTCTACTCAGTCCCCCTCAGCCTTCAAGCTGTTGGTGGGCATCTCACCCAATGCATACATAGCTCAAGAAAAAGTAAAGGGTTTGGGAGGGAGGTTGTATGCAAGTTTGGCCCCCAATGTATGACTTCTTTTATGTTATTTTTTCCAGTACATTTTTTATTGAGGTACAATTGGTACATTGTATTAGTTTCAGATATATAACATAATGATTCAATATTTATATATTTTGAAATGATCACCATAAGTCTAGTTAACATCTGTCCCCTTACGTAGTTTTGAAATGTTTTTTTACTTGTGATGAGAATTTTTAAGATTTACTCTCTTAGCAACTTTCAAATATGCAATACAATATTATCAACTACTAGAGGCCCATGCATGGGTGGGGTCCCTTGGCCTGGCCTGAGAGGATCACCAAAGCCAGCAGTCCTAGATCCTCAAAGGGATGTACCAGGTATACTAGTTAATAATGCGGATTTTGTAATCAAAGAAAACATGATATTTTCAAGAGAAACATCAAAAGTACTTTATTCAAAATAATGTCTATCACTAGCTACACATTTCCCCCATCTTTCAGGTAATTTGTGGATACTGTCCCAATAGAACTTTTCTTGTTTTGAGGCAAACCATTCAGAGATCCAATTTTCCACTTCTTCGCATGTTTTGAAGTGCTGCTCAGAAAGCACGTGTGCCGTTGATCAGAACAAGTGGTAATCTGAAGGAGCAAGGTCTGGTGAATACAGCGGGTGAGTTAATACTTCCCAGGCAAGATCTTTTAACGTGTCTTTAAGTGGTTTTGAAGTGTGTGATGGTGCGTCAGCATGAAGCAAAATTACTTTTCTGTGACTTCTGGACCATTCTGGTCATTTTCCGATCAAAGGGTGGTTCAAATTGATTATTTGTTGCCAGTGGCAATCAGTTATTAACGGTTTCATCTGATTTTAGAAGCTCATAATACACCACACCTTCCTGATCCCACCAAACATAGAAAGAACATTGTCTTCTTTCCGAAGCGATTTGGCCTTGCAGTTGATGTTGATGGTTGACCTGGATCAGCCCATGATTTTGTGCATTTGGGATCCTCAAAATAAATCCACTTTTCATCGCCAGTCACAATTCGATGCAAAAGACTTTCTTTTGTGCCATTGAAGCAACATTTTACTGATGATTTTTCGGTTTTCCACTTGTCTTTCGTTCAGTTGATGTGGCACCCATTTTCCTTCCTTTAAAATCTTTCCCATTGCTTGTAAATGATTGGAAATTGTTTGCTGAGCAACGTATAATCTTTCTGGAAGATGTTTTTGAGTTTGACAAACATCTTCATCCAATAACGCTTGTCATTGTTGATCTTCAAACTTTTTCAGTTGACCTGGACCTTCTTTGTTTTTCACATCAAAATCATCACTTTTAAAGCATTTAAACCAGTGTTCACAAGTATCTTGAGATGGAGCATGTTTACCATAAGCTCCCCAAAGTATTCAGCAGCACTTTTCTTCAAAATAAAGTAATGAATTAAAATTTCCCGCAAATGCTCTCTTTTTTTTGGCACGAAGTTCAACATTTTTAAGCATAAAAATATCTATGATGTTAACACCTTCAGAAAATTTGACATATGAAGTTTTGAAGCTTGTTGTCAATACAACAAAACAGCATACATATCAAATCGCATATATATCAACATATGTGTTAACTCCATCTATTGAAAAAAAATCCGCATCATTAACAGGTACTCCTGGTAGTAGTGCCAAAGCAGCAGGCGGCAGGGGAGGAGCCCGAGCCCAGGCTGGGCGCTGCTCCAGCTCATCCCAGCCCTGCTGCACCTGCCATAGCCGCCACTGGGCAGGCTCGCTGCGGCTCCACTACGGTCTCCACTTGCCCTAGAGTGATACTAGTGTGCCCATGACCGAGAAGTAGCCAAGGGCTCATGCCCAATCAGTAGCAATGCCTATCCCAGTCCCAATCCAGGTCATAGTCCAGATGGGGGAGGGGCATGCAGGGGGAGTGTCCACAGTAGAGGCTAGCATGCTGCTGCTTTGCTCGCCAGCCATGAGCCCAGCGTCTGGCACCTGTTGGTCAGCTGAGCAGCACTCCCACTGTGGGAGAGCACTAGATACTAGGGGCCAGATCCTGCATTGAGCGTCTGCCCCCTGGTGGTTAGTGCGCATCATAGCTACCGGTTGACCAGTTGCTTCGGCTTTTATATATATAGATAATCACCATGCTGTATATTACATCCCGGGAGTCTTATTTTATAACTGGAAGCTCGTAGGTTTTGATTCCCTTCACGTACTTCCTCCTCCTCCAGGTCCTCTTGTTCTGGCAACCAACTACCAATCCTTTCAGAAATTCAAGTATAAGTGAGAATAGCAATAGCTTGAAGGCTGAGAGAACTGAGTAGAGATATTAACAAATACTGAGTACTAAGGAGACAAAATCACATGGTATTTGTCTTTCTCATCTGACTTATGTCACTTAGTATAATAGCCTCAAGGTTCATCCATCACTAATGGCAAGATTTCATTATTTTATGGCTGAAAATGTCAGTAAAGTAATACTTTGCTGACATTTTCTTAGTTTTGACCAATGGCCTTTTCTGTTCCAAAATCCCATCTAGGATGATGCATTACATTAGTCATCATATTCTTAGAATCCCCTTGGCTGTGACCATTTCTCATATTTTCCTTGGTTTTTACAATCTTGATAGTTTTGAGGGCAACTGGTTAGGCATTTTATAATATGTCTTACAATTAGAATTTGATGATTTTCTCATGATTAGATTGAGGTTATGGGTTTTGAGGCTCCAGAAAACCACAGAGGTAAAGTTCCATTTTCACCACTTTATGTGAATGTAATTGCTATCAAGATGACGTATTACTGTTAAGGTTGATCACCACCTAATCAAGGTAAGGTTGTTCAGGTTTCTCCACTGTAAAGTTATCCTATCCCCACTACTCCCACCCATTGAAGGAAGTCACTATACATAGCCCACTCTAGGCATAAAGAACAATGTTCCACATCCTTGAGGGAACAGTATCTTCAGAAATATTTTGGAGTTCTGCCTGTGATATTTGTATCTTAGCATCTGCTTTTTAAAATTTACTTAGTCATTTATTTATATCCATGGGTATTTATTTTATACTTTAGCTTTAATCCAATACTTTTTATTTTATTTATTTATTTATTTATTGTTCAAATTGTTCTAGGTTTGACCATTGGAAGGTCTTTCAGTTAGCTTCTGTGTTTCTTTGACATACCCCATTCCCACATTAAAAACCAGAAGATATTTTGTGCAAGTTTCTAGTCACCTCTATCCGCACCTTGTCACTCTGGGAATGTACTCAATGGTATAGTATATATAATTATTAATGTCATAATAAAGATAGATAGATAAGAAACACACAATTTAGAATTTATCAGAACCCCTTTTTGTATAGGTCACAGCCCTTTAGTACAACTATAAAAAATGACTTTGTATTCATGTGAAATCACATTTTCTGATCTCAATTATCAATAGTAAATAACAACACTCAATTAAGAGGGAAACAAATTACCTTATTTCCTCTCCAATAATTATATTTTTAAAAAATGTTGTGTTATTTGAAGAGGGAATTAAAATGTAGCCAAAATTTTAGACAAAAATAATAAATAAATAAATAAATAAAAGGATTATAAAAGTATGAGTTATTATTTCTGTGGGGTTTGATATTTATAGTGTCCATCTGCTTTTTGTTGTTGTCGTAAATTTCTGCAATGTATTTTCTCATTCAAATTAGATATTTGCTTTTGTACCTACTTTTGTGTTATTTCCATTAAATCCTTTCTACGCACTAGCAAATGTATAACTTTCAGTACATCCAAAACCTGGCTCCACCTCTGGGTAACTGCTCAGTCTGTGTGCATAGCTGATAGCTGGGGACCATCTCTCCCCAGCCCCTTAGGAAGATACCACAGTGGCCTCCTGAGCTCAGGTGCAATTGTAGAGCAAAGGTGGCAAAGAACCTGACCTAACAGAGGGATGTTTATTTCTATTTTTGTTCCTAACATCTCATGGAATGAATCTTGTGAGAGAAATGAAGTTCAGCTACAGGTAAGTAAACATACACCTACTGGTTGGCCTGATATAAGTACTCTTTATGGATGTTACATACATTCCTTCAGTCCACAAAGCTGGTAAACAGTGGAGCCAGATTTTTCAATGTGTCTTTCAGGTTTAAAATAGAGCCTTTAATATGTAAATGATAAAAATGTGCCAGCATCATTAGAAATTTATGTGTATCCATAAAGTCCCTTTGAGTATAAGAGTATATACATATGAGCATTAGGAGTCCTATGAGTGAAGATACTTTTGAGAAATAATGAAGCTATATCCTTGATCTCATCAAGCTTATTTATTTATTTTTTGATATAGCAAATACTTACATGATGCTTACTCTACTCAAGTTACCATTTGGAGGTTTTTACAAATGTTAGGGACATAGCCTCCATTACAATCTGATGAGATGAAGATTGATTTATTCCCTTTTACAGCATGTCAGGAACTGTGAAGGATTGGAAGATTTTACCTTTTTTTCTAGCTAATTAGTTATCTTACAACAGTTTCACAGATACAGACAGAAAACACAACACAGGTTAGATACAGGGGACTTCATATCTAGTGGTATAGCAGCAGCATGAACTTCATGCTCTCATCAGTTTCCCTTACGCCCTAATTCCCATGGGAGAGATGCTCAGACAGGACCAGGTCTGTGGACACAGTAGGTTTGTGTTACAAGTAAGGAACTCCAAGGTTAGTAAAACCTCAATCTACTAGTATAAAATGGACTGCTCACAAACCTGCCCAACTTCTGACTTGGAGAGAGTCATTATCTATATTTACTCCATCAGGAAACAAATCTGCCTCTGTTCTTTCAAGACTCTTTGCTACCCAAACACCCTCAAAAAGTTAGGCCAGGAGAAAATCTGTCACCAGAAATATGGAAGCTTCATGGAAAATTGTCCCCCAACATACACATGAGCAACTTAGGGTTCGGTAATTTGTCCATGATCACTCAGTTAGTATTTGTAATTACAAAGCTGAAAAGTCAGGGTCTAGACTAGAGTCATGTTTTTAATCACTACTGGATTTTGCTTCTTTGTATTACTTCTCTAAGTGTGGAGAGAAACATCTTTCAGTGTTAACTGATTAGTAAACTTCTGTCTCTCTGTTAGGTTTTAGGCAATATAAGGCTTCTTCTGTTCCCAGCAGGTGGTAAGCTGAATCCCCTTTGTAAATCCCTAGGAATCTCTTCTTTAAACACCTCTAGAACACTTTTTAAAATTATTATTATTTTTTTTAGGCCCCATCAGGAATGGCAGCATCAGACTTACCTTCCCCTCTACCTAGGAGCACAGTCTCTCTGAGTCTTTCTCACACAAATAATGCTGGTTCTGCAGATAACACAAAGTGACAGAATCATAAAACATTTCACTGAAAGGGAACTCTTGTATATAAAGGGAACTCTTGTAATTTTACAAATTACAAATAGGGAACATAGGCCAAAATAGTTAAATGAAACCCTCTATAGTCATACATTTAGTTAGTCAAGCCAGCATGAGACAACATTTGCTTTCTGAATTCCATTCTGGGTGCTTCCCCCCACATCCTGTGATATGATGAACCTCACACTTCCAATTTTATGCTAGAGTTTTCTGTCCCTGGATTGTAATTTCACTAGTCTTCTTGTGGAGCACTAAGGAGATCCACAAGCAGAAATGGACACTTGATAGATTTGTTTTTAATATAAGGACAATGATTATAAAAGTCCAAATGTAAGGAACATACATTTTTTTTTTTAAATTCCTAATTTTCAACTGGACTCAAATGACTCAGCAAGACAAAGAACATTTCCTGGGACCGGTAAAGCAATTACAGAAACAAACACTCTCCTATTCAGTAAAATGAAAATAGACCCAGGTAGAAGACCTATTTATATCTATTTCCCCCGAGGCTTTTAAAAACTTTTCTGGAATGAGTTTCAAGCAGAAATGAAATTTGGGGACTGGATGACTCAATTATGTAAATGCATTAATTGTAAATGGAACAGATTCTATTTTATATGTTTTCTTTTTCTTTCTGCTTTCCCTTATGACTAGGAGAATTGCTTTTTAGGTACATGTGTTTTCCAGAGTCCTGAGAACGTAAACGTTCTATAAATGTGCAACACTTAGAAATACAATTTGATTTACTGTGTCCTCTATCGCTCCTCCAGGTCTGGTTATTTTGTAACGGGTAATACAATTTTAGTATCAGTGAGATGCATTACTAAAAGTGTCCACAGGCCTTTCATCTAATGTGAAAGCACTACATTATGATGGCCTCATAAGCAGGTAATTAGGCTACAGTTGAGGCTGGAGGAAGTTTAAAAACTGATATCCTTCCTCTGCAGGACTACAACCAATTCTGGGTTGTTTTTTTTGTTTGTTTTTTGTTTTAAACCAAGTGTGTTGGTAAAATAATATTATTTGCATTATCACTTTTTAATCAAGATACTTTTAATATATTGTATATGGACAAAATAAGGTAGAACAATAATGCTACTGTATGATTATTTTTAGGATATATAGTTTATACAAAAAAATAAAAAGGACTATAGAAAAGTGCTTCTGAAATTCAGAAAATTTGAAAAAAATGTGGACTCATTTCAAACATGATAGTCAAGTAGAGAAAATAGGTATATGTGGATGCCTATTCAATGAGTAAGTGGTCTTACCATCTCATTTCTCTGTTCCTAAATTGAAATGTCCTATCAGATTCTTAATTGATTGTAGTGATATAGCCAATCTCAATTCAAGACTAGCCATTGAAGAGCATTTTTATTTTAAAGGAGGAATAAAATCTTTAAATCAAATGGACTAAGATTCGATATTTGACAGTCCAGCAGGAGGCCAGTATTTGAAGAAACTTGGGACATTTTAATTTTTAGTATCTCGGCAATGCTGCTGTATATATCCACTTGAAGTTAAAGCTTTCACTCACAAGGCTCCCCAACCCCCCAACAAAGAATGATAATGTTGGAAATTTAACATTTTTACTTAATTTTTTATATACTGTCAATACTCTGTAAAAATACAGTGATAGTGTATTGTTGACACTTGATGGATTGTTGTTGCCTTTAGTACCATCAGTTCTCAGAAGCTGTCAACCACAGTTCTCACCTTAGCACCTTCAGTTCTCAGAAGCTGTCATACATTTCCTGTACTGTTTATGGCTATTTGCTAAGGCGAGAAGCCAATGAGAAAATATACAAGGTGGAAGTAAAGCAGAGGCAGGATTTTCAAAGCACTGGGCCAGCCACTGATGGGGCAGGTGACCACAACACTTCTTGCCATGAGTTGGCAGCTTTCCCGAGATGTGGGGCTTCCTTCCCCTCTCCTGGACTTCATGCGATGCCTGTGGTATCCGAGTCCTAGCTGTCGCCTTTCTTTTTTCCTTTTTTTTTTTAATTTCTTTATTGATTAAGTTATTACATATGTGTCCTTATCCCCCATATTACCCCCCATCTCCCCCACTCACGCCCTCATCCCCCTGTTGTCTGTGTCCATTGGTTAGGCCTATATGCTTGCATAAAAGTTCTTTGGTTGATCTCTCCCCCTTACCCTCATCCTCCCCTGTCTTCCCTCTGAGGTTTGACGGTCTGATCGATGTTTCTCTGTCTCTGGATTGGTTTTTGTTCATCAGTTTCTGTTGTTCATTATATTCCATAAATGAGTGAGATCATGTGATATTTATCTTTCTCTGACTGGCTTATTTCACTTAGCATAATGCTCTCGAGTTCTATCCATGCTGTTGCAAATGGTAAGAACTCCTTTTTTAACCACAGCATAGTATTCCATTGTGTAGATGTACCAGTTTTTTAATCCACTCATCTGATGATGGGCACTTAGGCTATTTCCAAATCTTAGCTATGGTGAACTGTGCTGCTATGAACATAGGGGTGCATATATCCTTTCTGATTGGTGCTTCTAGTTTCTTGGGATATATTCCTAGAAGTGAGATCACTGGGTCAAATGGGAGTTCCATTTTTAGTTTTTTGAGGAAACTCCATACTGTTCTCCACAGTGGCTGCACCAGTCTGCATTCCCACCAGCAGTGCACGAGGGTTCCTTTTTCTCCACATCCTCACCAGCACTTATCATTTCTTGCTTTGTTGATGATAGCCATTCTGACAGGTGTGAGATGATACTGCATTGTTGTTTTGATTTGCATCTCTCAGATGATTAGTGACTTTGAGCATGTTTTCATATGTCTCTTGGCCTTCTGTCTTCTTTCAAAAAGTATCTATTTAGGTCTGTTGCCCATTTTTTTTATTGGGTTGTTTGCAAATGTTATCACCAATAAGGGTTTAATCTCCAACATTTACAGGGAACTCATACAACTTAACAAAAGGAAGATAAACAACTCAATTAAAAAATGGGCTGTCGCCTTTCTAATCCTCAGAACTTCAGCTCCTCCACGTTGGTGGAAACCCGAATTTCTACATGAAACTCCTTATTTTCATGATGGTTGTAGTAGTTTGGTGTTACCAACCAAACCTAGCCTGATAGAGTTTTCAGAGAAAAAATTTAACATTCTTTTTAGTACAGAAAAACCCTTTCATATTTATAGGGGATAGTGAAGAATGAGGCATATTTTCCTCAAAACATAAGTAATTTTCCAAACATAATTAGCTTTCCACACAATTTTGATTTGTAAGGGGCAAAATTCAAAGCTCTCATATTTAGATGTTTAATTTTATTTTTCATTAACATCTAAATCCGAGGTGGTTTAGACATATTAAAATATATAGATAATTCCATAAGTTTTGTGGGGGTTTTTTTAAATTTCACAGAGCATTGGGATTTTATTTTAGATTTTAATCTATAAAATTTGATTAATTCTATAAACACTTCACATAAGAATTTGTTCTAATTTACTTACATGATTTCTAGATGTTTTCTAATAGATTTTCATAGAAAATACAGAAATAGAAGATATTTACCTAATTCCTAAGTATTTCCTAATGTAGTTCTATATATTATATAAAGATTATTGAATATACCAATCTCTTCTATTTCTTATTAAGCCATATTATTTTACTAACTGCTCTCAAACAAGAATTCTAATTTTAAACAAGATCTTCTCTTTTCATTGTGCTGGAAGTCAATGGTACATAAAGAAATTGTTAAATCGGTGACTGATATTATTCTCATCGGTCAGGTTAAAGAGAAGCATGACCAAGAGGAAGCAGAGGAAGCTAAACAAGCTTATTTACTTGATCAAATGCTAATTTCAAAGTTTTCTCACACAAATTTTATACTTTTAAAATGTCACCATGCCTCACAGTATGTATGAAAATAAAACAAGTCGAGAACTGCATTTTTGAAACCTGAGCTTTTATCACAGAAAGCTGTGCCATTTTCAAAGGCCATTTCATAGTACATGTATATGAAACAAACCACGTATCAAGGATTTTCCTAATATAGCAATAACATGTGTCAAGCTAATGCTTCAAAAAGGAAGTCAGTGTTGTATTCAACCTGACCTTCCTTTTGTTTCAATAAAGAATCATACTGCATTGTTCAATAACTCAATCCCCTGTGCTCCAACTCACCATGAAGCACACTAAATAAGTTGTCCTGCTGGGATGGCACATTATAAAAGTTTAGGACATAAAATTCAGAGCATCTGCATGGTGTTGAGAACTAAGAGCTCCGACATGAAACAACTCTTTGTGAACTTTATCTAAAACTTCTTTACACAACAGTGGTTTACTAATAGAGGGTTTGCTGAAAGGAGAGTGTATGCATCTTACAATAAATCAATGTATTCTTTAGCATGTACATTTAAAAAAACCTTCTGTGATAAAGAATACATTTAAGACTTTATCAAAAATTTTTAAAGACCAATTTTGCTTTTTAAAATTTTAGAAGTCAAATTTTAAAAGTTCAAGGAATTACATTGTTAACACTTTCAGCTACCAGTCACTCTTGCCATCTACTATGCCTTTGACACTTGCACAGTCAAATAGATACTTATTTGAAACTGGCTCTCTAGATATCACTATAACCATATTTTATAGAAGAACATAATTCATAAAAAATGTTTATCAATAACATGTCTTTAAAAATGCATACTCTTTGTTTTTTTCATTTGTACCTTGAGCTCTCAAAAGCAACCTGTTTTCAATTATTCAGAATATTTGGTGTTTCAGCAAAATCACTCAGTAAACTTGATTAAGTCTTTAACCTTCATAAACCCAACACTCGAAGGAATTGCCTTGTTTTAGGGCAAGTTTAATCTTGTTAAAAAACAAATTTTACACTTAAGGCATTTTAGGGAACCTGCTGTTATAAAGTTTAATTTGGGAAAACAAAACATATTGTTGATATCTCATTTACTTTAACACTTTTTTTTCATACATTTAGACTGGGTGGGAGATTATTTATCATAGATGTCATAGAAGTCATAATTGATTTTGGAGATTTTCCTCCTCTGGAAACTTTGAGGTAGCAAAGTTGGATTTAATTTTATTTTATCCTCAAATGTGAGGAGAATTTTCAGTATAATTTTTCTGGAAAGATGCATTGTCTACATAGAAATAGCTATTTGTAAGATAATTATAATTTTAAAAAGTTATTCTTTTTAATTTTGAGTCATAGTATAATAAATAATTATCTCTATTAAACTTTTACAAACATAACTATATATATAAAACCCTAATATACAAATAGACCAAACAGCCAAACAACCGAACAACTGGTCGCTATGACATGTGCTGACCACCAGGGCACGTGTGCAGAACATGGTGGGTGTCAGCAGCAGCAGGATGGTGAAGCAGGTGAACAGTGTCACCAGAGCAAGACAGGGTGCTGGCCCCTGTCATTGGGGCAAGCCTCTGGCGGTTACTGAAAATTCTTTGCTCTCACGTGCTATGGTCCCTCCCTATGCTTGCACCTGCTGCCGGTGCTGGCCCCGCTCAGACCCCAATCACTTGGCGCCATCAGTGGGTGCGAGTGGCAGCTGCTGCCCCAATCATACCTCAGGAGTGGGGGGAGATGGAGCCCTGAGGGGAAATCAGGGCCGGTAGCTGCCACTCACACGCTGGGCGCCGGCCTGGCTCACACCCACTGCTGGTGCCAGTCCTAATCTTTCTGTGCTGTCAGCAGGTGTGAGCAGGGCCAGTGCCATCAGTGTGTGGGGGTGGCAGCAGTGGGAGCGTGGTTGCCAAGAGACAGGATACTAGGGGCCACAGCAGGAGGGGCTGGGTGAGGATGGCCCAAGACCACCCCTTTGCCCACCACAACCTTGTGGCCCACAGTTCCTTTTAAGGTGCACAAATTTGTGCACTGGGCCCCTAGTTTTGCATAAAAAAGGATATGATGTTCATGTAAATTACTTAGCTAACATATTGACCTTCAATATTTATATTAGCTGCCGATCTATTTCACTATTAAGATATTTGAAAGTTCTTTAAGATGGCTTTATCATTATAGTTTATCACTATAATAACCAGCATTAAATATTGTACTATGTTACTCATAATATGCCCTTTTCTTGGTTTTCAAACAAAAAGTACATAGTAAGTTAATTTTTCACTGCAAGTTATATCTGTAATTCTTACCTTTTTTAAAAGTCAATATTTTGCTTTTCAGGCCATGTCCTTATAACCAATGTTGTGTTACTAATGACATTTGACAATAATCTTTGTGCTAACATAATATTGATCACATACAAGTTCAGAGATGTCAGAAAAGACAATGAAATTGGTATTTCCCTAGTTCCTCTTTAAGAGATAAAGGATGGAATAGCAGATAAATGGCAAATATTGTTGATGACCTTCCTTAGCCAGAATCAAATGTGGGGCAGTTATTAATTCATGTAACCCTTTCACAAATGATCATAAGGTCTTGCTTCCATCTATGTGAAAGATGCAGTGGTAAACAAAACATTCAACATGTGTCCTCATTCTAGGCCTAGGGAAGGAGAGGCAAGCAACAAAGAGTGAAAAAGGAAATACATAACTTGGTCGTATAGTAATAAAAGCTGCGAAGAGAGGTAAAGGAAGGGTTCCTGTTTTAAAAACCATAGTCAGGAATATTTCTGAAGAAATAATCATTAAAAGACACATCTTTCTTCATCAGCAATCCATCACTGTGTCTCCCCTGTACCGCAGCCTTCGTTTCGCTGAAGAATGTCTAACTATATCTTTTGGAAAACCCCTGAAAGCTTCCAAAGAGATTTTTATGTACCTACCCTCAAAAATTCACTGAAAATCTGTCCAACCATTTTATATAAAATGTAGTAACAGACTATGTTTATGGATTTTCAAAGCTGATTAATCAACTATTTTCTATATTGTGTTTTATATGTCCATTTAAGTTATCAAGCTATTGACTTTTTGTATATTAGAATAGCTTCACTTAGGCAACTTTATTAATCTAAGGAAGCAAGTTACAGCCTGTCCACTTAAACAATAATTATTATGGTGTAACTATTTGGGATTTTAAGGGAATAGGATTATTGTGAAAAGATTGGTAGTGATGATGCATTTCCTCCCATTCCTTAAAGAGCTTGTGCAGTGTTGGGTAAAAACTGGACTAGCAATGCATTTCATTGACTATGGGCAGAAGAGGGCTTCCAGATTTCCAAAATCATGAAAAGAGTTGGAATTCCTTCTGTATTTACAATACCCATTCCCTCATAGACTCTGCTCTAACCTGATCTTCTCCCACCACCTCCACATTCAATCCATCAACAAGTCCAGTTATCTTACTCCAAAACACATCATGAATCATTCCAACTCCATTATAATTCACCTGAGTTTGAGCCACCATCACCTCTCTCTCCTGGACTACTCAAATACTATAATGAGTAGATGAAGATTTATTTACTTTAGTTGGGACTTGTGGGATTCAAGGCTAAGTCTGTAAATCAAGGAAGTCTGGGATATGTAAATATTTAGAAGACCAGTGTGTACCATCTGTAGCTGTTTCTCTTATTACCACTCCTTGTCTTTTGTCATCACCCCTGTAACCTAGGCTGGACTTAGTGTGGTCTGATGAGTAGAGGCCTATGGCATGGAGAGAACACACACCCACAGAAGAACCAGCAATTGATTTTGGAAGCCTGTGGGTTCTGCAATAGCAGCAGCAGCTCTGAAGGAGGTCAGCAATTATTGGGACAGGTTTGTGAAGCATACAAGCATTGTTCACTAACATGTTTAAATTTGGGGGGGAAACCAATAGAACATATTTTAGTCTTCATATTGTTTGAAAAGTTGAAACTCTGAGACTGCTTGTAAATGAAATTGTTTATTTCTGTAGTTAGAGAAGGCTACTGAATTTGGGCACAGATTCATTATACAATATTCTGAACTTAACATTACTGTTAAGAGCAATCTGGGGACATTTAGACATTTACAGTTATTGATAGAAATAGGCCACAATGAGAAATATTTATTTAAATGGCAGACTAAAGAAATTAAAGTGGTCTATCAGTGCATCTTCAATCTCCACCATGAGTCTTTTTCTTCAACAGTTATATCCCAGATGAAATGCTACCAGGCTCACTTTGGAGCCCTCTTGATTAAGCTAAGATATAACTCAGTAAGGCACTTGGATTGACTTCTTTAATACCATTGAGCTAAATAGCTTCAATTGGTCTCTTAGAGACCTATCAGCTAAATGAACTGCCTTAGCATCCTTGCCATGGGGCAATAGAGTCTAAAGTTTAAGCTCAATTACAGAAGTTAGGCTTCAGATATATATAAAATCCTAAAGAATTGAATACTTTTTCTTTTAGATATTTAAGAAATTTGATTGTTTTACTTTGGTCTGTGATTTGTGTTTAAATTCACTCCAAAAAAGCAATGCTCACTTAAAAACAAAACAAAACACTATGTTAGCATTTAACTGGAACTCTTAATCAGACAGGAAAATAATAAACAATAGTTACCTCAGCTATAGATTTTAAACCTAGGGTGAAGAATCACAGTTTTAAAGATTGTAAAGTTAAATTTCAGTTGGTGAGTAAGCACTTCTCTTCAGACAATTATGTCAATGACTCACTGTTTTATAACCCTGAAATAGGAATATCTTCTTTAACTTCATAAAACAGACTACATTTCTATCTTTTATAAGGTACATGAAAGTAATAGGATTTGCTTTTAAGTAAGCCATTTGTATTAGATAGCATTGGTGTAATAAATGATTTCATTTGATAAACACGTAGTCATTTTCTTTCCTATGAACTCAAAAAAGTCATAGGAAAAGTCATAGGAAAAGTCATAGGAAAAGTCATTTTAAAGCCAGGCCTTAAAAGCCAGGCCAAAGCATTCAATATTTAAAGTTTATGTTTAAAGAATCCATTCTTAAATTATCTTTGCAGCTCAGGTATATAGAATTTTTAGTAGGACAAGATGTTATAAATTACCTAGTAAAGATTTTATGTGCTTATAATAACATTACTTCAATCTTGTGAAAAGCCAGATCTCACCTTTAATGAAAGAGAAAAGTCAGGCTGTATGTAAAGGTTCTACTTCGTTTTAACTAAAGGGAAAAAGGAGTCATGCAAGTTTAGAAAAAAAAGTCCCTCAATATCCCCATCTATTCTAAATTAGGCAATATATTTTGTGGTAAAACAATAAAAAACAACAACAACAACAAAGAAAACCAGATGAAGAGTAGCTAAGCTTCTCAGAGCCTTTTCAGAGATTGTTGTCTAGTAAAAAAATTATTGCTGGAACAGCTGCAGGAAAATCTGGCACAAAGATAGGGCTATGGTTATAAAATGCTCTATTGCTTACTAAAACAGAAGGAATCACAGTGGCACAAATGTACGAAGGATAAGAGGGTAAAGCGCCTACACAACACTCAATAACGTAAAATGCCAATTCTTAACTCTATTCAAGCATCCATGCATGATTTCTCCTGAAATTACTACTCCAGGCTTGATGGTTTCTTCATTAGATTTCTTATTGCCACCTCTACCCGGTGTTAAACCAGGGATGAAAAATGGTTGCCTTGGAGCATCATAAAGCAGAACCCCTTGCTAACAGTCTCTGTAACCACAGAGCGAGAACACTGATTAGCTGTGCAGTGTGACTGCCAGGGAACTCAACTGACAAACAATTTCTCTCCTATTATCTCAGGTGATTAGAGGAAGCAAAAAGCAATGTAATTCTCAGAGTGATTTTGTTATTTGAAATATACATAAAACTTCGTGTGGCCTTAAAGTTTATGGAAATATAAATACTCTTTTGGGAAGCAAACACAGGATAGTCTTTAACAGAAAAACCAAGATTTATTTTGACCTTTAGCTGAAAGCTATTTTCCAAAAGCAATATTTTTGGAATGGAAAAGAAAATAATGATGATACTCTTGAGTATTAGTTTTTACTTCTGTTCAACTCTACTATAATATCTACCGCTGTGTAAAAAGTTACCCCAAAACTTCAAGGTTTAAAACAACAAACATTTTTTTAAATCTTATAGTTTTTTGTGTTGGGAATCTGGACACTGTATGTCTGGGTTCCTCTGGTTCAAGTTCACTCATGAGGTTTCAGTCAAGCTGTTGGGCGGGAGAGTAGGTGCCTCAGGGTTAGTCTGCAGCTGAATAATATTCTTCCAAGCTCATGCACATGACTCATGGGAGGCCTTGGCTGCTTAGCACATAAGCCTATCCATAGGCTGCCTGAGAGGTCTCACAACATAGTGGCTAGTGATGAGAGAGAGAGTGAGAGAAAGAGAGAGAGGGAGGGAGAGAGAGAGAGAGAGAGAGAGAGAGAGAGAGAGAGAGAGAGAGCCAGGTACAGAGCACTCTTGACAAAAGCCAAGTCTTTTTAATTCCTAATCTTGACAGTGAAATTTCTTCACTTGTGCTGCGTTCTGTTAGAAATTTGTCAGTAAATTTGGTTGCACTCAAAGAGAGGGAACTGTACAAGGGTAAGAACACCGAAAGACCAGGATTTTTGGAAGCCATCATAGAAATTGCTTACATCTATGCTTCTTTGTGTTTTTTTTTCTTTTCACATTTACTACTTTTATTTTAGGAAAAAGCAAATTCTTATTAAAACTAATAGCAAACATTGAAACAAAGTCTTCTTTTAAAAAATATTTTTATTGATTTCAGAGAGAAAGGGAAAGGGAGAGAGATAGAAATATCAATGATAAGAGAGAATCCTTGATCAGCTGCTTCCTGCACTCCCCCTACTGGGGATCAAGTCCACAACCTGGGAATCTATCCCAGGATCTAAAGTACAGTCTAGGCCAGTGGTTGGCAAACTGTGGCTCGCGAGCCACATGCTGCTCTTTGGCCCTTTGAGTGTGGCTCTTCCACAAAACACTGGCTCTTCCACAAAATACCGACTTCTGCGCATGGGCCACAAAGTTTCAATCACACTGTACGTGCACACCCCCATGTGGTATTTTGTGGAAGAGCCACACTCAAAGGGCCAAAGAGCCGCATGTGGCTCGCGAGCCGCGGTTTGCCAACCACAGGTCTAGGGAATATAGTCAATAATATTGTATTAATTATGCAGTGTCAGGTAAGTACTTGAAATATAGGGGAGGGGGGACTCATTTTGTAAAGTATATGATTGTCTAACCACTATTCAGTACATCTAAAACTAATATTGAATATAAACTTTAATTAAAAAGATGACATTAAAAATTATGTCATTATACATAGCCTGTTATATCCCTGCTATCTATATATATAAAAGCCAAGCGATCAGAACAACCAGAATGACCAATCGCTATGACCGGCCTGATGGAAGCGGGGCCAGCCAGCCAACCTCCCACAGCCCCTTCCCTTGGCTGCCCCCCCACCCCCACCCCAAAAGGGGCAGGGCAAACCAGCCAACCTCCCGAGGCCCCTCCCCTGGGCTGGCCCAGCCCCCAATTGGCTCCCCCAACCCTGATTGGGGGCAGGGATGGCTGGCTGGCTGGCTGGCCAACCTCCCATGACCCTGCCCCCTGGCAGGCCCCAATTGGCCCCAATCAGGGTGGGCCAGCTGGACCCCACCTGTGCACAAATTTGTCCATGGGCCTCTAGTTAAAAATATAAGGTTCTTTGTTTTAAATAATAATGCATATGCCTGCACGAAAAACTGTATTATTTGTTCAAGTGCTATAAACTTAATGTATGGGGTGGGCAAAAGAAGCTTTACAGTTGTGAAGAGATGAAACACTGTTTATTCTTATATTATTATTTATTAACTAGAGGGCCAGTGCATGAAATTTGTGCACGGGCAGTGTCCAGTGATCACGGCTGATCAGAGCCTTCCTTCTCCCGGCTGCCAGTTGTCAGCTGCCAGCCGGGGCCTTCCTTCATTCCGCACTTCTCCCTGGTGGTCAGCACATGTCATAGCGAGCATTCAAACTCCTGGTTGGTTATACTCCTGAGGGGACAATTTGAATATTAGCCTTTTATTATATAAGATTATTGTATTATTTATTTGTATTATAACTGTAAACCTACTTTTTCCACCCTTGTATGTGGAATAATTTAGTCTTATTTTTTAAGTTGTTTAGTTCTATCCTTTGTAATTCTCTTTTTCTCAATTATTTGTAATACATTTTTAATAATATTTTCTAAGAAGAAATGATTTAGAAACTCATTGCAATTAGGGAAAAACATATTGTCTTCTCAAGTTACAGATAACTGTTCCACATGCTCTAAGAAGATTTTTTACAGACTATACCTCCCAGTTTATGATTAAAAGATCTTGATCTACAATCTTGCCATCTATTATCTATCTCAAATATGAAGACCTACTTACATTTACATGCCAGTTTTTTTTTTCCAGAGCTAATTTCTGCCTTTCTGGGAGAAAGGATTAAAATAAAATTTTAGTGGACATAGAATACACTTTTGATAAATATACAAATTTTTATGCAGTGTTCTTTATGCCTACCATTGGTTCCTCTGTGAGGGAGTAGCATGCCTCTATATCCAAACAAACTTTACCCTTACAGTCAAACCTCATTTCTCAAAAATCTCCCATCTCAAACAATTCATTTCTTGACCAAGTTGTTCACAGAAAAAATGTCTCCTAAGTCAACCAATCTTAGGTTTTCCAAACTGACAACCCTTTCATGCAAATACCTCAGCAGGACCAAGTGTCTCTCCAGCAACAACAAAGGAGAGAATGCATTTGTTGCTGGTGAAATCAATGATTAGCACAATTTTAAAACATAAAGAGGCCATCAAGAGTGCTAATGTTGCTAAGGGTGTGAAAGCAGCAATGATCACAGGCAACTGAAGAGATAGAAACACCATTGTAGATTTGGTTAAAGGAAAAGCAGTGAGCCAGTGGCAGCATTTTGGAGGCAGTGATATATGAACAAGGGAAGATCCTGCATATTGACTTTAAAGACACTCTTAGAGCAAATGCTGAAAATGATGCCTTTAAGGCTAGTAGGAGGTGGTTCCATAAATTTAAGAAAATAAGTATTTATTTATAGATTAAGTAATACATTAGACATATACTGTAAAAAATAAAGGTTAAAACAGAGAATCGTTTTGGGGAATGGAATGGATTAATTCAATTTACATTATTTCTAATGGGGAAAAATGATTCGGTTTTTTAACAAATCGCTTCTTGAACAGCCTTCTGGGATGAATTAAGTTTGAGGTCCCACTGTATCTGTTTCCTAAAGCAAATAAATCCTGCCACAACCAATAATTCAGACTACTTACACTATAAGTTATCAAGTATAGATAAAATCATAACCTCTACTATTCAGTTTCTATTATAAAGGTTTTGGAAAGAAGTTAAGTTTGCTGAACATTGTCTGAAGGGTATGCAGACTCTATTCTTACATTTATTCTTACATTTTGAACTATCAGGTTAAGAACGTTATAACCCATCTCCTTCTACCACTGCCACCACCACCCGCTTAATATATATATATATAATGAAACTTAAAACCATGAGTAAACAACGAGTTGCTTTTCATGACTTCAACCCAGGTTTATACTTCTAAATACCACAAGTGTTCTACTAATCATACTGCCTCCCAGGTCAAGCTTAACAATGCTTTATTTAGAAACATAAGAATTAATAAGAACTATAAACAATACTGCATTAGGTTAGCTCTTTGTAAATAATAAACTAGTCATGAGCATCATCATTATCTTCATCTTTATAAATTACTTTAGACTCCTATTGATAAAAGGAAATCATATGTTTACTGAGTGGTGCAATACCTGCACTTTCCTAAGCAGAGACAAGTTTGGAGCACCACTAGGAAAAAATATTCAGACACCACTTGCTTGAAACAAGTTGTATATTTTAGCTAAAATGTAAAGAATAACTCAGAAAATGTAAATTAAAAATATGTATTCTCACAATGTTGAAATTGGTTTATAGAGTTTACCATAGAATCATGGAATCCCATGTAAAAGGGACCTTAGGTGATATGCCATATAAACACACTTAATTTATATGAATGAGTTTTGATAAATATATAGTAAACTAAAATATAACAAGAGGATGAAAGAATAAGAGTATCAGCAAGATACTCTTAATAAGAGTATAGCAAGAAAGATGAATAGGCACAAGTTCTTTTGTCTTGTAATAGTGCTGTAAAACATTACATTTTATAGATTTTGGTTAATTGAGTGAAAAAAGTTACCAATCTGGTGAGAACAGATGAAATTAGAAGCATCATTTACTCTCAGAGATCTCAGAATTTATGGATAGAGTCACCAACTGGTTTAGGATTGACTTTCCCAAATGTTTTCTGTTTCATTTTATTTTTCTGGAATATTTTTCTGGAATTAATGCAAAATGTATATACACATCCACCAATTGTGTTATGTTAGTTTTAAAGAGAGACCTAAAATAAATGGAGTGGTAAAAGGAATATGGCCCCATATTAGAGACAAGATACCAAAAGCCCCTTATTAAAAATAGGCAAAGGGGGGACTTGTATGCATGCATATAAGCATAACCAATGGACACAAGACACTGGGGGTTGGGGTGAGGGTATGTACTGGGGGGTAGGAGAGAACGGGGGAAGGTCAATGGGGGAAAAAATGAAACATATGTACTATTATCTGTAATACTTTAAACAATAAAATAAAATTTTAAAAAATAAAATAAAAATGTTATAAGTACAAAAAAAAAGATATATCCTGCATAAAGACTTGATCAATCCTATATAATAAAAGCCTAATTAATATGCTAAGTGTCTGATCAACCAGCTGGCCATTCAACCAATCAAAGAGTAATATGCTAATGATATGCTAAGGCCACTCAACCTCTCTATATGATGTGCACTGACTACCAGGGGGCAGACAGTCGACTGGTCGACCAGTCGCTATGTCGGGCACTGACCAGCCAGGGGAAGAAGCTCCAACTGGTAGGTTAGCTTGCTGCTGGGGTCTGGCCAATCGGGACTGAGCAGGCCAGACATGCCCTGTAGCCCTCCCATGGTCCCTTCCCAGCTGGACAACCTCCCGCGTCCCTCCCTGGCTCTGATTGTGCACCAGTGGGTCCCTCGGCCTGGCCTGAACCCTCTCATAATCCGGGACCCATTGGGGGATATCAGAGAGTGGGTTTAGGCCCAATCCTGCAGGCCAGGCCAAGGGACCCCACTTGTGCACAGATTCATGCACCAGGCCTCTAATATCATGATAAACCTGCACAGCAAAATACTGTTTTGCTTTAACAACTTAGAATACTTCTACTGATTAATGTTCTCCTTTTAATATAGTAATAATGATGTGAGTTGGTTAGGGTATTATATCTGATTTCAAAGACAGGGCATTATATCTGTATTTAAAAACATGAGATTTATCTCTTAACTGGATCACTGGCATGGTGCACAAGCATTTCTTTCTCATCATTACATTATTTAAATTAGTGGATTGTCCTCTTAGTAACTGAGTTCTCATGAACAAGTTAATTTTAACATTATTTCAAATGATTCATTGCATAGCACCTTAATAGCAAAATTTATGTCTACTTTTCTCATTTTTAAAAATTGAGTCTGGTTATTTTCATATTTTAAGAGTTTTAGTGTGCTCTGATTAAATTTATTTTAAGAGAAATTACTTTAAATATCTGTGTTTGGTAACTTATTTACTGCTTTTACATTGATATTTACTTGTTTTTATTTCCCAGATAAGAACTGGATTCTTCTAAGAGCTGAATGTAGGACAGAAGGTCATTTCATTCTTCTCCCTATTATTAACCCAGCTAAAATTTTCCATATTCCCATAAACTGTAAGTCAAAACCCAAACAAGGTTCTCTATCAGAAACTAAACACAGCATTTTTATTAGGCTGCCAAATACTTGTCAAATCTATGAGTTCCTAAACCACTTTCCCTGATTCACTATCATTTATAAAGGGAAAAATATGCACTGTTTCCCTGAATATCTTTGAAAATACATTGTTGCTTGAGGGAGAGTATTTTTTATATGTTGACATTTATTTCTCCTTTTGCCATTTTGTATTTATAACTTGTCTCCTCTTATTTTTATTGTCTCACTAATCTTTTCCTTTAGCAGATCCTGTGTATTTTATTAGAAATGCCCAGCTTTTTTAGAGAAGTACTTTTTTTATATATCTCTGTGGAACAAAATTGGCCCCCATTGTCCTTTAAACATCTCAGCTTTTAGGGCAGCGGTTCTCAACCTGTGGGCTGCGACCTCTTTGGGGGTCGAACGATCCTTTCACAGGGGTCGCCTAAGACCATCGGAAAACACATAAATGATTACATATTGTTTTTGTGATTAATCGCTATGTTTTAACTATGTTCAATTTGTAATAATGAAATTGGGGGTCACCACAACATGAGGAGCTGTATTAAAGGGTCGCGGCATTAGGAAGGTTGAGAACCACTGTTTTAGGGGATGAAATGGAGGCCTTGTAAGAGTTTACCTGGCTATTCCTGAAGAAGCCTTGCTTTCCCACCTGTCTCTCATTTTGTCTTTTTTCCCTCCAGCTCTGCATGTTAGAATGCTCCTTATTTTCAGGTACAGCTCAGATCCCACTTTATGAAAAGCCTTTTCTGACCCATGTTACCAGAAACAATCCCCCTTATGTTGAACACTATAGAACCCTGAATCTTTCTTCCATAAGAGGTAGCATGCTTGTTTATAGAAAGGCTAGCTAATAATTATTAGGTGTTCATTAGCTTCCATGCATGATTATTTATTCATTTTTTAATCTTCTATAACCTTTAAAAATTGCCAACAAAGGAGAAAAGTGTTTTAAAGATGAGGAAACTGGGTCACAGAGCATTTGCAAATAGTAGAACTTGGGTTCTCACCCAGGAAGCCAGATTCCAGAGCCCTTGCTGTTAACTTTATGTTGAATATTTTAGAATAAAGATACAATGTCATAACTACCTCTAAGTATTAAATAGTTATTCAATAGTTTTTGGTGTTCAATAAGTAATTTTAAATATAAATTACCCATATGCGTGATTTGAATTTGACCTATGTGCTTCTCACATTAGGGTCCATTAATACTTGTTCAAAACCAAGTAACTATCCCTTGGTTTTCCCAGCATTTATCATGTTCTTCAAACCCAAAGTATATCTAGCTGTATGATGCCATTGGACTGATCTTGCTTCCTCTTTCTGAATAATTATCACTTCTCTCATGGCCTTTAATCTTTCTGAAGTGCATAAAGCATCCATCTGTAAGTAAATTTGGATAAGAACATTCAAAAGAGGCTAATTTGTAGGAAGAATTCATTATAAATAAGTTGAAAGGATGACATATATGTTTAATTATATTACAACAGTATTCTAAAAAATTATATCACATATTTTATCTCACTGTTTATTTTCAAAGCTGTAAAATTCACCAAATATTATTACACTATTATATTATATTTTATTTCATGTGTCTTCTACAGATTGTGAGTTTCTTGGGGACAGAAAAAAAATATTTTTTAAACCTATGCCAGCTACTATTTTATATATTGATGTATTGACCGAGTATGACATTTTCTGATTACTTAGCCTAAGGGAAAACTTCTCCCTTGATTACTCCTTTCTCTAATATTACCCTGGTATATTTTCTTAATAACTTAACATTATCTTTTGCATTCACTTGTTCATCATTGAAAATCCTCTGTCTCTAATCTCTCACCTTCCCAAGTACATTAAAAATCATATTCATGAAGGGGAAAAACAGTATCTGATCTACCTTTTCACCTACACCTGATTTAATGTCCAACATGTAGGAAGTTTCTCAAAAACTTATATTGGAATTTGAATTGGATAAGTAAAACCTACTTTTCTTTTGAATTCACTAATGTAGGTAAATTTATATTCTCATAAATTAGAGTGTTTTCCTAACATAAATAATTTGGTATTTTATCTCAATTATTTTGTATTAAATGTTTTAGATATGTATCACTGATTGTCTGATTAAATGTCGTCTTCTGTGATAAGCTGTTTGTTTTGATTGTTGGTTTGTTTTCTTCTTTAAATATTGGTGACAGACTACTTTGAGGATCTGATGAAAAGGATGACACTTCCCTTCAGAAAAATAAAGATGTAATAATATACAGATAATTTTATATGTAATTTCATGTGGTCTCTGAGGTAGGCCATGGTTAGGCTTCCCAAACTGATCTCTTGTTTGGTTCTGAAGAAGGGACAAGGAATTAAACATGTATACACCTATAGCACAGAAAGAAATAGTTACTACTGTAATAAGATAGACTGTAGAGTACACTTGTGCCCCAGGAAAAACGACAATGATCCCAAGGATCTGAGCTTCTTTCATAAGGCTGTCTCCACAATCTCCACTGAGACTACAGAGACCTCCAAACTTGAGGTATACCATTGAGAGAAATGCGGGGGGATATGGGCAAATGTAGCCTTGACCATGTGTGTATTATTTATATTTCCTGGTTGAGTAGTAAGGTTAAGTGGAAGTAGCCTCAGCTAGGTCAAGGGACTCCTTACTAGTCCTTAGCCTGCCACACCTCTGAGCCTGGTCTAGCTCACTTGGCATACGCTTATGTATTTGTCACATTGATATGATTTAATATGAGAGGGAGTGAAGATGGTGGTAAAAAATGAAACCTTCTGGTAATAGAATTGGCTGTAAGAATTCTTGTCATCTGATGAACTTTGAGTGTTTAGAAAATGAAAATGGGAGGTTTAACTATGGTTCAGGCTTTGGCTGCAGGCTACCCCTTAATGTTCTGGAGGCTGACTGCTTCTACAAACCCACTAGGACAGATGGGGAATGGGCTTCTAAGGGTCGGGTACATGTTTGAAGTTATAATTTCCGATTAAAAAGGATTCTTGTGCCCTAGATGTTTTGGCTCAGTGATTAGAGCATTGGCCCACAGAGAGAAGTTTTGATTCAGGTCAAGGGCATATATCTCAGTTGCAGGCTTGATCCCCAGCCCTGGTCAGGGCAGGTACAGGAGGCAACCAATTGATGTGTCTTTCTCACATCCTTACATCAATGTTTCTCTCTGTCGCTCCTCCTCCCTCCCACTCTCTCTATAAATCAATAAAAAAAAAATATTCTAAGGTGAGGATTAATAAAACAACAAAAAAAGGATTTTTGTGAGTACTAAGGATAATACTCTTAGATTATATCCAGACCTGGCTTAGACTCTGCCTGAATTGTACTCATAGTAAGGAAGTGCAGACTTATACAGAAAGAAGCTCTAGGAGGGTTGGGGATGTATGGAAAAACAGTATTCTAGCCATGTAAGGACAATCCTTAGGGAAATAACAAGTCAGTATTAATTTCTGAATATTTCAGTGGGTCTAAAAAAGTAGTGTTTTGGAAAAAAAAATCCCTAATGTGTAAGTTGCTGGATTGCTCATTAACTATATATTCGTGGCACTTGGGATCCTGGCTCCTATTGCTGCTAATTAAGACACCCATTTCAGCACCATTGAGTGTGCACTTATAACTGGAATTTCACTTCTTATTTTGTGTTTAGGCAGAGGAAGTAATTGAACAACTGATGGACTTTTAAAGGACCAGTTGCATGAAGAGTTTCTTAACTTTCACCTGTAAACAATTTTCTCATCAAAAGCAGTGGGCTAATTAACAACTGACAATAACCAAAATGGAAGAGGATCCAAATTTCACTGGGGCTTAATGGTGACAACTAAAATGCATGGAATAGACATGAGAATTGTTTTTAGATATTATTATAACTGCCACTAATTTAGTTTCCAATTTAAGTGGTTGCTTCCATGGACTCCATAAGACTGTACCATTCTACCTCATTTAAGGGAATAGTAGACTCGAGAAATGGCAACATTCTACTTAATCAAAGTCATCTTTTCTCTATAATAGTTTGCAAAGCACTTGCTTTCCAGGTTTAGTAAGCAAAGCATGGTACCAAGGAAGGATGTGGATACAGTGCTTGAGACTAACAGGAGAAAGCAGTGATATAAGTAGAAAAGTCACCCTCTAAGTGAGAGAGTAGCTCAATTGGTCCTTCCTTTTTCATAGGTCAAAGTGAAAGCTTGTGACACCTCAGACTTCTCTGTATGGTGCTGGCCTGAGACCACACATAGCACCAGAATGGTAGGCAGAAGTGATTGCAAAAGACAGGGGAAGAAATGGATAACAGAGAGTATGACAACATTATCACTTACATTCTTGAGGTGTGTAGCCCTATTAAAATTCATTGGATATCACCCAGGTGGACAGCTATCATCCAGACACAAGATAAGGACTGCATTGCTCCTACTGACTCTAGCCTGGCTTTTTATCACCATCCTAAGATGAATAACAAACTTTAATGCCTCCATGATATTGATCTCCAAGAATAAAAAATGACAACAAATACTCAAGAAATTGCCTTAGGAGATGTTACCAAATAAATACAAATAAATACAACTCTATGAAGGGATCCCATCATGAATACCCCACCCTTATGACCTCATTATAAGATGAACCCATCCACTTCCCCTTTATTAGTGAAAGGCAGATTTGGTTGTACGTACAAGAAACCCAAAAATAACTAGAAAATTACCTGGCAATCATCAGGAAACATGTGACTCCTTCCAACTCACTGCTCTGCCATTCCAAAGGTGGTAGCTCCTGATCTCATGATTTCAAGAACACACCCAGTAATAACAAAGACTATCTGCCTTCTGAGCTTCCATAGCAAAATACTGCAACAATGCCATGGCTTAAACAACAGAAATTTATTTCTCCTGGTTCTGGAGGCTGGAAGGCTGAGATCAGGATGCCAGCAGGGTCGGGACTTGCAGACAACCATCTTCTCTCTGTGTTTTTATACATGGAAAGAAAGTAAGAGCAAACTTTCTGGTGCTTTTATATGGGCAGTAATCCCATCATGAATACCCTACCCTTATGACCTCATTAAAATGTAATTATCTCCCAAAGGCCCCATCTCTAAATATTAGCACATTGGGGGTTAGGGATTAAACATATGAAATTCAGCCACAGCAGGAATGCAGTCCCTGGGAGACCACAGTGTTAGGGGAAAAATAATTAAGATATAGAGAATGGAGTATTGGAGGACATCCTACAGTCTCAGGAGCTGAAAAATGAGCCATACTGATTCTGGAAACATTGGCTTCCAAACACCAGATGGTTGAAGTCCTAACAGTTACAACTATGTCCTATTCTAAGAGTTTTTAATCTGGTATCAGTGGTCCCCTAGCATAGGAATTAGCAAAGGATGGCCTATGGCCAAATCTGGCACATTGCCTACTTTTATAAATATAGTTTTATTGTAATACAGTCATGCCCATTTGTTAGGTTATTGGTTGTGGCCGCTTTTGTACTATAGCAGTAGAGTTGAATAGTGCAACTAAGACCCTATGACCCACAAAGCCAAGAATATTATCTGTTCCTTTACAGAAAGATTTCCCACCCCTGCCCTAAAGCGTCCATAAACATGCTTTATACGTTTGTAATCCCTGTGGAATGACCGCAGAATGAAATATGCTTGGGTATTTACTGTGGAGTGGGGCCAAAATTTTTATCAACTTCTCAGCTCAGCATATATGTGAACCTCTGAAAACTTTCATAACCTCTCTATAAACCTTGAGGGAAAATTGGGTAAGAGATTCACCTACTTGTAAGAACATGCTGATGTGTCCATAAAAAGACAACTTGTGTGTGAATTAACCAAGTGTTTGGAGTCATGTAGGCTAGTGCCATAAAAATAATTTACAAAAACAAACAAACAAACAAAATATCTACTTACAATGCCATGTGAGACAGTAATAGACTTAATAGAGCCATTTTGTACCTTTGAAAAATTATTTGTAAATATTGACATTTTGAGGTTATTAACTAAAGCTGCAAGAAAACTCATTAGCAATTTTAATTTTGTAAGCATATTCAATTGCTTTTGGGTCACTTCATTAGTTTGGGTAGTCTTTGAAAAAAGTACCATGATATCATAAAATTATTGTATATAGTTACTACCTAGGACTGGTGTATATCCTCCATTCTTTTCCTTTAAAGAAAAAGATAGGTATTCCTCTGAGATGGCAACCGGCAAGAAGGTAGAGAGGGAGAGTGTGTGAGAGAGTGAGAGAGTGATAGAGGAGTGTGTAGACGTGTGTGGTGCATGTGAGTGAGAGCTAGGGAGAGCTAGAGCCTACAGGTCTTCCAAGGGGCTGCCAAACCAGGCAGTCATAGATGGCGAAACCCCGCTGCCATCACAGAAACAGTACCATCTTGAAGAACAGAACTGCTTGAAGATCCTAGCCTTGCCACTACACAATCTGGTCTCAGTCACAAACCAGGACCCTACAGTCACTCGGGTAAAAAACCTGCGACCACAGCTGCAAACCCACGGACACCAAGACCCTGGCCCAGATTTCTGTGAGTCACAGAGCCAATCCCCTTGCCTGTAGGCCCCGTGGCAGTGGCATAGGAACTGCCAGACCCTCTCCTCACAAACACACAGCTGTGGCGACTCTACCTGAATTTGAGCCTGGGTGTACAAAGATGGGAAGTTTGTTTCCCGTGACTAGAATCTACGCCCAGGAAGCGAGGCTGTTCTGAATTTGAGCCTGAGGGTGCGAACTCAGGGAGTTTGTTTTCCAAGACCAGACCTTGCGCCCAAGATGGGAGGCTGCTCTGAATCTGAGCCTGGGGGCGTGAACTCCGGGAGCTTGTTTCCTGTGACCAGTGTGACCAGACACCGCACACAAGCAGGGAGGCTGTGCTGAATTTAAACCTGGGCACGAGAACTCAGGGAGTTTGTTTCCTGCGACCAGAGCCTGTGCCCACATTGGGGGGCAGTGCCACCTGACTTTGATTCAGGGCAAGCACACATTGAAGGTTGTTTTCCTCAGGGCAGGAGTGGACCTCCTGCCGGCACAATGCAACTGTGCAACCCGGTCCCCCTAAGCAGACCAGGGATCCTGATTCTCCATGCAAGAGGCAGCACTGAGCACCAGTGACTTGACTCTATTTCTCAGCGTGCACACCTGGGATCCCTGATTCCCAGTGCATTCACACTAATAGCCAGTGACTCCAGTTCTTGGCACATGCCCACACAGGGACCCTGATTCTCGACATGAGATAGCACCAAGCAGCAGAGACTCTGATACTCGATTCTTGGCATGGACACAGGGGGTCTCTGACTCCTGACACATGCTAGGGGACTCTGATTTTTGGCACATGCCAGCGGGGTCTCTGTTTAAGCGTGGCACAGGCAGGGTCCCTGATTCTAGGTGAGCACACAAGGCCACACTAAGCACCTGTGACTCTGATCCTAGGCAAGTGTGGCTCCCACCAACCCATGGCAGCCACACGTCTTGGTGTCAGAGCTCTTCAGTGACATTCAGGGGGTGCGAAGCTCCCACTGCACATGGCCCAGGCCCTTACAACTTGACATTTGAACCTTCTGGTGATAGTCAGAATGGGGAGACAATGAAACAATCCTCAGAGGAAAGAAAAAGAGAAATTGCCAAGAAAGGAAATAAGTGAAACCGAAACATGCAACATGACAGAAAAAGAATTCAGAGTAGTGGTCATACAGTTGATACACCAAATGGATGAGAAAATCAACAACTTATGCAAAAATCAGGAAGAAATGAAAAGTGATACAGCTACAATCAAAAACACTATGGAAGGTTTCAACAGTAGACACAAGAAGCAGAGGAATGAATTAGTGAGTTAGAAGATAAAGTATAGAAACAAGCTCAATCTGAACAGCAACTGGAGAAAAAATTAAAAAGCAGGAGGAGAGACTAAGGGAGCTTTGGGACAGCACAAAATGAAGTAACATACACATAATAGGGATGCCAGAAGGACAAGAAGAGCCGCAAGGATTAAAAAACCTATTTGAAGAAATAATGAAAGAAAACTTTCCTGATATGGGGAAGAAAATATTACAGAGAGTCCCAAGCAAGATGAATCACAAAAGACCCACACCAAGACACATCACAATTACAATGGAAAATGTTCACGACAAAGAGAGAATCTTAAAGGCTGCAAGAGAGAGACAATGAGTTACCTACAAAGATCCCCCATCAGATTATCAAATGATTTCTCAACAGAAACACATCATGCTAGAATGGAAGGAGGTATATAAAGTGATGTAAAGCAAAGGACTGAATCCAAGAATACTCTATTCAGCAAGAATATCAATCAAAATTGAAGGGGAAATCAGGAGCTCTGCAGATAAAAGAAAGACTAAGGGAATTTATCACTACAAAGCCAGCAATGTAAGAAATGCTAAAGGGAATGCTGTAAAAAGAAGAAATAAAAAGGTAAGCAGGAACACAGGCACAAAAAATAGAAATGGCTACAAACAAGCACCTTTCAATAATAACTTTAAACGTAAACAGACTAAATGCTCCAATAGAAAGACATCAAGTGGCTGAATGAATAAAAAAGCATGACCCATATATATGCTGTCTACAAGAGACCCACCTCAGAAGACGGGACTCACACAGACTGAAAGTGAAAGGATGGAAAAATATCTTTCAAGCAAATAGAAATGAAAAATATCTGGGGTAGCAATACTTGCATCTGACAAAATAGACCTCAAAGTGAAGGCCATAATAAGAGATAAGGAAGGCCACTTCATAATACTAAAGGGATCGATACAACAAGAGGATATAACCCTGATAAACATATATGCACCCAATGCAGGAGCACCCAAATACATGAAAAACCTCCTGGAAGATATCAAGGGAGAGATCAACAGCAATACAATCATAGTAGGGGACTTTAATACACCACTGACAAAATCCTCTAGACAAAATATCAGCAAAAAAATAGCAATCCTAAATGATTCACTAGATCAGATGGACTTAATTGACATCTTCAAAACATTTTACCCCAAAACCACGGAATATACCTTCTTCTCAAGTGCACATGGGACATTTTCAAAAATAGACCACATATTGGGTCACAAGCAAAGTATCCCCAAATTCAAGAAGATTGAAATCATATCAAGCATCTTCTCAGACCACAATGGCATAATATTAGAAATAAACTACAATAAAAACAATAAAAAAACTCAAACACTTGGAAGCAGAATAGCATGCTATTAAACAATGATTGGGTTACAAATGAGATCAAAGAAGAAATTAAATCATCCTGGAAACTAATGACAATAAAAACACAACAATCCAAAACCTTTGGGACACAATGAAAGCAGTCCTGAGAGGGAAGTTTATTGTTCTACAGGCCTACCTCAAAAAACAAGAAAAAATGGTAATAAATCATCTAACTCTACAACTCAAAGAATTAGAAAGAGAGCAACAAGAAAAGCCCACAGTATCCAGAAGGAAGGAGATAATAAAGTTCAGAGCAGAAATGAGTGACATAGAGACCAAAAAACAATACAGAAGATCAATGAAACCAAGAGTTGGTTCTTTGAAAGCATAAACAAGATTGATGTACCTCTAGCCAGGCTCACCAAGAAACAAAGAGAGAGGACCCAAATAAACAAAATCAGAAATGAAAGAGGCAAAATAACAACAGACCCCACAGAAATACAAAGGATTGTTAAAAAATACTATGAACAACTCTATTCCAACAATCTAGACAACCTGGAGGAAATGGACATATTCCTAGAAAAATACAACCTTCCAAAACTCAATCAGGAAGATTCTAAAAATCTCAATGGGCTGATAACTATGGAAGAAATTGAAGCAGTCATCAAAAAGCTTCCAGCAAACAAAAGCCCAGGACCAGACGGATTCACAGGGGAGTTTTACCAAACATTCAAGGAAGAACTAAAACCTATCCTCCTCAGACTATTCCAAAAATTTCAAGAGAAAGGAACACTTCCAAGCTCATTCTATGAAGCCAGCATCACTCTAATTCCAAAACCAGATAAAGACAACACAATGAAAGAGAAATATAGGCCAATATCCCTCATGAACATAGATGCCAAAATCCTCAACAAAATTCTAGCAAATCAGATCCAGCAGTACATCAGAAAGATCATGACCAAGTAGGATTTATCCTGAGAATGCAAGGAAGGTACAATATCCACAAATCAATAAACATGATACAATCATATAAACAAATTGAGAGATAAAAATCACATAGTCAGATCAATTGACACAGAAAAAGCATTTGACAAAATCCAACACCGTTTCTTGATAAAAACTCTCAGCAAGGTGGGAATAGAAAGATCATACCTCAACATAATAAAAGCCATATAAGACAAACCCACAGCCAACATCATAATCAATGGGCAAAATCTAAAACCATTTCCCCTAAGAACGGGAACAAGACAGGGATGCCCACTCTCACCACTCCTGTTCAACATAGTACTGGTAGTACTAGCCATTGCAATCAGACAAGAAGAAGAAATAAAAGGCATCCAAATTGGAAAAGAAGTAAAGTTGTCTGTATTCGCAGATGACATGGCACTGTACATAAACAAACCTAAAGACTCCATCAAAAAATTACTAGACTTAATAAATGAATTTGATAATGTAGCAGGATACAAAATTAATACCAAGAAATCTATGGCATTTCTATACACCAATAGTGAACTTACAGAGAGAGAAACTAAAAAAGCAATCCCATTTATCATCGCACCAAAGAAATTAAGATACCTAGGAATAAACTTAACCAAAGAGATAAAAGACCTATATGCAAAAAACTACAGGACACTGAAAAAAGAGATAGAGGAAGACATAAACAGATGGAAGAACATGCTGTGTTCATGGACTGGTAGAATCAACATCATCAAAATGTCCATACTACCCAAGCAATCTGTAGATTCAATGCAATCCCCACTAAAATACCAATGGCATATTTCACAGACCTAGAATGAACTTTCCAAAAATTCATCTGGAATGTAAAAAAGACCCCAAATAGCTGCAGCAATCCTGAGGAAGAAGAACAAAGTAGATGGGGATCTCAATACCAGATATCAAGCTGTATTACAAAGCCACTGTTCTCAAAGCAGCCTGGTACTAGCTCAAGAACAGACATATAGATCAATGGAATAGAATAGAGAACCCAGAAATTGACCCAAACCAATATGCCCAATTAATATTTGACAAAGGATGCATGAACATACAATGGAGCCAAGACAGTCTCTTCAATAAATGGTGTTGGGAAAATTGGACAGATACATGCAAAAAAAAGAAACTACACCACCAACTTACACTATACACAAAAATCAACTCAAAATGGATGAAGAACTTAAACATAAGACGGGAAACCATAAAAATACTAGAGGAATCCACAGGCAGCAAAATCTCAGACATATGCCAAAGCAATATCTTCATCGATACAGCTCCTAGGGCAATGGAAACTAAAGAGAAAATAAACAAATGGGACTACATCAAAATAAAAAGCTTTTGCTCAGCAAAGGAAACATCAACAAAACAACAAGAGAGCCCACTGCATGGGAGAACATATTTTCCAATGTTTTTACCAATAGGGGTTTAATCTCCAACATTTACAGTGAACTCATACAACTTAACTAAAGGAAGATAAACCACCCAATCAAAAAATGGGCAAGGGACCTAAATAGATACTTTTCGAAAGAAGACAGAAGAAAGGCCAAGAGACATATGAAAACATGCTCAAAGTCACTAATCATCTGAGAGATACAAATCAAAATGACAATGAGGTACCATCTCACACCTGTCAGAATGGCTATCATCAACAAATTAACAAACGACAAGTGTTGGCGAGGATGTGGAGAAAAAAGAACCCTCATGCACTGCTGGTGGGAATGCAGACTGGTGCAGCCACTGTGGAGAACAGTATGGAGTTTCCTCAAAAAACTAAAAACGGAACTCCCATTTGACCCAGTAATCCCACTTCTAGGAATAAATCCCAAGAAGCTAGAAGCACCAATCAGAAAGGATATATGCACCCCTATGTTCATAGCAGCACAATTCACCATTGTTAAGATTTGGAAACAGCCTACGTGCCCATCTGCAGATGAGTGGATTAAAAAAATGTGGTACATCTACACAAGGAAATACTATGCTGCTATAAAAAATGAAGCAATTCTTACCATTTGCAATAGCATGGATGGAACTCGAGAGCATTATGCTAAGGGAAATAAGCCAGTCAGAGAAAGATAAATATCATATTATCTCACTCATTTATGGAATAAAATGAACAACATAAACTGATGAACAAAAACAGATTCAGAGACAGAGAAGCATTGATCAGACTGTCAAACTTCAGAGGGAAGGTAGGGGAGGGTGGGGGTAAGGGGGAGAAATAAACCAAAGGACTTGTATGTGTGCATATAAGCCTAACCAATGGACACAGACAACAGGGGGGTGAGGGCATGAGTGGGGGGGATTAGGGTGGTAATGGGGGGATGAGGACACATATGTAATACCTTAATCAATAAAGAAGTTAAAGAAGAAAAAGAAAAAGATAAAGCCTATTCACTGGACTTTTTGTTTGAATTTAGACAGATTCCTTTTCTATCAGCTGGATTCATAAGTATATATTTTTTTTCTTTACAAGTAGATTAAACTATGGAAATGAGAGCAGCCAATACTGCCATTTCTTAGAAAATTGTGTTCTATATCCTGATTACTTCAAAATATCATCAATTGTCTTTGTCCTATTAAGGCATGTAGCATGAAACATTAAAGTTCAAGAAGAAAAAGAAAGGCAAGGTAAAGATTAAGTTTTTTCAATTACATAAGCCTTATTAAGTTTATTTTAGGCTAGCATGAAGAAAGGCATCAATTTGTCAGAAAGATTATATATTTTTCTGCTCAACATCTAAAGATAATTTATATAAAACTTGCATTAAAATTTATCACTTCTGAATTGGTAGGCCAATCTTTCATTTTTATACAACAATATCTTAACACCTTGGATTTGCATATATTTTAAAAATATTCTTAAATGGTTTTACATCTATTAAATCACCGCCACCCTATAAGCCTGGCAATTTTCCTATTTTTAGGGATTAAAAATTTGAGGTTAAGAGAAGTTAGATCTCTGTGAAAGAGAAAATCTGACTTTATGTATCAAAACCTGCCGTTCCATGCTCTTTTCCTAAACTGCACTCTTATGATAAAATGCCTCTATTTTTATACAGAAAAACAAAGAATGCTCACATGTTGAATATATACATACATTTATCAGCATTTGGAAACAGAAAATATAATTGTTGATCACTTCTTCAACCTATACTCAAAGGAAAATTTTGATTCACTGAAAGAGAAGACATTGACTTTCAAGTCTCCTAGTTAACATTAAATTGCTATAGCTTTTAAACTAACATACCAGTGAATGGTTAATGTCAGTGGTGCTTGGGCAAGCTAAATAGCAATCTCAGGTAAATAAAGAAAAATTGAATTTATTTAAAGAAAAAATGATGGGGATGGGGAGCACTGAACCAAAGGGTATTGGGTCCATGGTGGCAGAAAAAAACACAGCAAGAACAGTGTAACAAAGAAAAGCATAGAAGAAGCAGCAGGAGAGCCAAGGCTGGGCTGCTTTGGCTCACTGGGAAGTCAGAGAAAGGAGGGCCTTGGAGACAGGGTCAGGGGGTTATCCTGGGACCAGCTGCCACTGCCCATTGCTCCCCTGGTTGCAAGTTTGATGGGGTCCCTTATAGGGAAGAAGAGGAAAGGGAATGGTGCTCTGAGGGATAGCATGTGCTGGATCCTTTGTCCTGAGTGTATTTATCTCTGTCTTACTGGTAGAAATCTTAGAGGAGGACTCAGGGGAGGGTCTCAAAAGAATATTCATCAGCTTTCTTGGTTTGCTCTTTCAGGGTCCTGGTCTCCATTGATTGGTCAGCACCAGAGCAGGGAGTCATTAGTCAATGTAGCTGGTCCTGAAGCAGCCATGGCATCACTTGTCTTGTTTGCTACTTTTCTGGGCCTGGAGCTGAAATACAACTGAGGCCCAGATGTTATCTGTCCCCCCTTTAGGAAGGAAAAGGTCAGGGGGTCTATACCACCTGACCAGCGATATGAAAGATCAGGGGTCCAAACTGCATGGCCTGCTAGGGGAGGACAGGTTGTTAGCCTGGGGGTGAGATTTTTATCTTCCCAATTGTGCCCCTTGTTAGGCCTCTGGGGCTTTCTATCCTGGACAGTTTCTCTACCTGGCCCATCTCCCTTGCTCTGTTCATGTCTGTCTAACAACCAGAATATAGTACATTGGTCATTATAATTATATGAATATTTTGATGTATGGACATTCTAAATGTAATACTTATTTCTTCTTAGCTTTTATTTACCATTTGTGAGCATCTTATTTCATTCTATGTCTTCTGTCTTCCCAAGTATTACCATTGATGTTGAAAAGAATGAAGGAAAGAAGGTGAAAGCTGCCAAAAAAAAAAAAAAAAAAAAAAAGTTCCTGTCACAGAATCACAGGGGTGGATATTTAAATCACATCAATGTAAACAGAACATTGGCATTACAGTGACTTTATCTTTCCTTAAATTCTACTTTTCATTTAAATTTACTTTGTTTATATGGGACGTAGCACTGATATATGTAGTAGTACAATAAGGTCAATTATATAATTAAGAGTCTCTGAAGAATAAAGAAACTTGATACTGCTTTTAGTAATATTAACAATTTCAGCTCAGTTTGAATATAAATCAACAATCTTAAATAAGTCAGCTTTGTTCTTATTTTCTCCTAGCACTTAAGTTTTTATAATCACTGTTTGTTCCTACTAAGCCAATAAGCAAAAATAATTCAGCTATTTGGTTTTCTGAGCAATTCAAAGATGTGTCAACTGATTAAGCTATTTGAAAATACAATTGTAATTAAAACAATGTGTACTGAGGAGGTAATGTCTTAGTATTTATGGTTTATATGATACCTGTAAAGTTACTGTAAATCCATAGCACAATAGGACTCAGCATAATAAAAAATGTTAGAATTTATAAAATGTCATCAAAATCTGTGGCCCACTTCTATAGAAAAACATGAATAATTCACAATGCTATATATGGAATTAGATTTTGCTGCCCTGATTCCATTTAAATAAACGTGTTTATGAGTCACCAATTTCATTTTCTTCTACTTATATGTGGCAACCTTTTACTTATGAGCTGGAAAGCAATCAACTCTAGGTAGGAATGAGATAAAGGAAAATACATTTAAATATTTACAGTAAACATTTATGATGGCATGCCCATTAATGATTCCAAATACATTTTTGTTTAGAGAAAGAGCATGCATAAAGTCCATTTACTCCACAAATATTTATTGAGAAGTACCATGTGCCTATTCAAGCACGTTAAATGGTTCCGATGAAAATTAAACAATAAAATATATGAACAACATATGGACAATAAAATGTCTAATGTATTTCATTTTAATTTCTCATAATTTTAAAAAGATTCATTAACTCAGGTAATGATAATTGCCAATATGTAGAGATTCTTCCAAATTTCTACCTGTTATTTCTTATATACTCTATATACTAGTAGTTATCTGCAGATAGTCATTATGATGACTTGATGATACATATCTCAAACATGGAGAAGGTAACCATAAAAACAACATTAAAAGCCTAAAAGTGATAGCTTGCTGCTGATTATATCTAATGTGTTTCCATTCTCATACTTTTTTATGTCATTTAAAATCCATCTCAATCACTTCCACCCCTAATTCCCTTGATATCTCAATTTATTCGGGGGCTTATATCAAGAGCACTCTACATAGAGCTCTGCACGTTGCTTGTACTTCTGTCATAGAATCCATATCACTTCGTCTTGTGTGTTTTCATGGCTATTGTCCTCCCTCATGATGATATCAAAATATGCCTTTCTCCCTTTGATTCTTACAGTGCTTAAGCAGTATTGTGTACATCACGAACATTCAATAAATAACTGGGAAATGAGCCAATCACACCATTCCATTCACAAAAGCCTACAATGACTCTCCATTGCCAACTGCAGCAGCCTGGCTCCAGACAAATTCTCCAGCTTCTTCACAGTCACCCCACTTCACTCTCTCTAAAATCCATTGACAGTGAACAACTTAATTGTCTTGCACGTTTTCACCTTGCTTTGCTCAAGCTGTGTTAATCCATCCTAAATATATGCTCTCCTATAATTCAGTTGTCATCTCTTTTCTCTAACATGTCCCAAACATTTCTTTTTCTATGTATCTGCATAGCACTTTATATTTATCTCTATCTTGTATGATCAAATGGAATTTAGAATTATATCTGATTTGCTATGAGCAGCATTGTTTCAGGGAGAGAGTTTACCTTTCTCTCCTAAATTAGGTTACAGGTTGCAAAAGACCCACGATCTAAAGTAATTCTCAGGTCTAACATTTACATGTCTCTGTTCAGTCAAGCAGAGCAAAGAGTACAAGATTTTTATTTGGATGGTAACTTTCCTCACTAGTTTTGTGTGTGTTTTTTTTTTAAAATGTGATTTCCGCCCTTAATTGGTACATTTATGAAAAATATAGACTTAAAGTGCTTAAACTTGTGATTGTGTGCTGGCTTCCATAAAAACATAACTAATCAGGAGTTGTGACTTGGATAAGTTGCATAATTTAAGTATCAGAGTTTCCTCATTGGCAAATCATCTATACACCACAGAGTTATGGTTAAAGTTGTATACCTTAAGTTTGTACAATTTTATTTGTCAATCATCTCTATATATAAAAGGCTAATATGCTAGGTGTTCCTCCCACTTTCCGGCCAGTCACTATGATGCACACTGACCACCAGGAGGAAGATGCTCAATGCAGGAGCTTCCGAGCTGCAGTGACTTGACAGTGTCAGTTCTTGGGTGATGCACCCTAAAACCAGAGAGGAGGGAGCCCGATTCCTCACAGGGCCACATGATTCCAACTTTGGCTATGGGTTATGTTGTTGCTAGGACAGTGTCAGCCCTGAATCTGGTTTACTGCACACTTGTGTTTGCGTCCCACACCCTGTATGACAGCAACTGTGCAGAGTGCCCTCTCACACCCCGGGACCCCTCAGGGGATGTCGGAGAGCCGGTTTTGGCCCGATCCCCACAGGCCAGGATGAGGGACCCCACCTGCCAGAGGGATCCTGCTCACTCTGCAGATACCAAGGAGGGACCACGGGAGGTTGGCTCCAGGGTGTGTCTGGCCCATCTCGCCCAGTCCCTCACCGCCGGCCACCTTCTAATTAATTTCCTTTCAATGGGCACGAATCTATGTACCAAGTCATTAGTATTTTAATAAAACTGGAAAAAATAATGTCCTGATTTCAGTATTGACAATAATGAGGCAAGTATACAACACATTTTAGGTCTTATTACACAAAAATGATGTCTTTGGAGCTGCCACAGATCTTATCTCTCCTTTCCAGTGTATCCCGGTAAACATAGTTTGCAGGGGTGGGCAAACTTTTTGACTCGAGGGCCACAATGGGTTCTTAAACTGGACCAGAGGGCCGGAACAAAAGCATGGATGGAGTGTTTGTGTGAACTAATATAAATTCAAAGTAAACATCATTACATAAAAGGGTACGGTCTTTTTTTTTTTTTTTTTTAGTTTTATTCATTTCAAACGGGCTGGATACGGCCTGCAGGCCGTAGTTTGCCCACGGCTGGTTTAGAGTCAGACTACCTGGGCATAGACCACAGTTCTGCCAATAAAGTTTTGGGCAATTTATTTAACTTCTTTGGGCCTTAAAATTATATATATTGAATTCAGAGAGGAAGGGAGAGGGAGAGATAAAAACATCATTAATGAGCGAGAATCATCAATGGGCTACCTCCTGCACACTCCCCACTGGGGATCAAGCCCACAACCCGGGCATGTGCTCTGACCGGGAATCAAACTGTGACCTGGTTCATAGGTCAAAGCTCAACCACTGAGCTATGCGGGCCCTAGGTGGGCCTTAAATTTTTATAGGATTATTGTAAGGATTAAAGAAGCTAATATGTATAAAGTACTTGGACAGTCTCTGATATACATACAGTAAATCTGAGGTATGTATTAGCTATTATTGTTCTTATATTTACTTTAAAATAGGATCACCTTATTAACTACACTATATTGCAATTTTATAGAACACCTTAAAATAGGATCACCTTATTAAGTACACTTATACTGCAATTTTATAGAACAGTAATTCAAAATTTAAAAAAATCATAAGGAGGCTTAGTTTTGAAACTGGGAAAGACAATATGGAGATCACAGGGTAAACTCATAGTTTTATTACTGAGATTCAATGCCACCATAATATAGTATGTATCATGCATGCAAAACATTAGCCAGTTTTATATATTATGTTTATTTTTACCTATTGTGAATAAACTTTCTTGAGGTGTCACCGTAGACAATAATACTTTGTTGAGATCAAAAAAAGAAAAATCTTAATTTTTTTCCCTCTCAGTTTCCATATGTTAGCATCAGGGAAGAAATTACATGCCAACTTCTTGGATTAATCACTCTTTCTCAAGGAATGTGATCATCTGTCCATATCTGACCATGGTGTTTAGTCCTTTTATTTATAGTCCTTTGGGAACCATGTGATAGAGGAAACAGGTGCTTTTAACAAAGGGAAGAAAGGAGGATTTTATTTAGGCAAAATCAGTAGTTGCCTATTACATCTGCTTCCTAGAACAGAGAACAACTCAGAATGGAGCGAACAATACCAACCTGATGATGAAGTTAGTAAGAATCTGTTTGTTCTTACTATGCTTCATAAAAGGCATATAGTTTCTTCATGCAGAGACAAAATGGCTACTGCTCAACAGACATTTGTTCAGGATTAACATGCAGTCATTCTGAGAGCACATGGTGGTAGAAGTTACAACAAGGAGAAACTAATGAGCAACTGAAACGATGATGATTAGAGCAAGGCAATAAAATACTTAAGAAAACTTACTGAAGACTTCACTGTTTGGTTGTTTGCCAATCATGTTTCATTCTGGTGAAATACAAGTATACATACATGAAACTCCACAATGATTGACTATTTCTTATAAATTAGATCACAATCAGATTTTCTGTATAAGAAAATTCAGCCCTGGCTGGTTTGCTCAGTAGTTAGAGCATCAACCCCAGCATTGAAGGGCTGCAGGTTTGATCCCTGGCCCGGTTGAGGCACATATGGGAGGCAACCAAGCACTGTGTCTTTCTCAAATTAATGTCTCTCTCTCTCTCTCTCTCTCTCTCTCTCTCTCTCTCTCTCTCTCCCTCTCTCTCTTTCCTCTTCTTCTTCTTCCTCTCCTCCTCCTCCTCCTCCTCCTCCTCTTCCTCCTCCTCCTCCTCCTCCTCCTCCTCCTCCTCCTCCTCCTCCTCCTCCTCCTCCTCCTTCTTCTTCTTCTTCTTCTTCTTCTTCTTCTTCTTCTTTCTCCTCCTCCTCCTCCTCCTCCTCTTCCTCCCTCTTCTTCTTTCCATTCTCTCTAAAAAAATCAATGGAAAAAATATCCTCAGGTTAAAATTAGTAAACAAACAAAAAGAAAACCCACATAAATAGTCTTTGACAAATTAGAAAGCATTGAATCTGAAGAACATCCAAGCGAAGGTTAAAGTATGCCACATGAAGAAGGAAGAAAGGTATCAAACAGATTTTGCATCAATATAAAGGAGCCTAATCTCAAGAGAAATGTTTTCACAGCACAGTGAGCATGTTTTAATACATGATAGTGTATAATGTACCATTACTTCTTAAGACAGGCACTCAATAAATGTTTGTTGATAAAAAGAATGTATTTAGTTTGGCTCACAATATAGACAGAGTAATTGAAACATAGAATCTGATAACAATATTATAGATAGGGGGTATGTCTTTAGAAATCCTGCTACAACTCAACTGCTGTGGAAAGTAATTTATTCTGCGGGAGCGTATCACAGTAAACCAAAGGAAGTCTGATGTAACCTAGGTTGCAATTCCCTGTGAACATTTATTTGCTATATGATTTACCCCTGATTAGAAAAATAACAATTAAAAAATCGCCATTTTTAAATCAAGGACTCATGTGTGGCTATGCTTTATTTTAGGAAACACCAGAGTTAAGACTATAAGAAAGGAAATATATAGTACTAATTCCAGCAACTGTTCCCAGGCATCTAATAACAAGGAACTAGTATAGGTGCCAAAGGTTGTTGGTTGTTGACTAGTGGTTTTGGCTGCTGATATTAGGCAGTTGCAGCCATCTGTTCCCCAAAATTGTTTTTTTAAAAGATATATAAGCAATTAACTAGTTGGGATTCGATAGACTAAGCCAAGACTATGCAATTCAGTTGAATTTGGTGCAAAATAAGGTTCATTTTAGATAACAGAGGGAATAAAATGAAATTTGTCAGAAGCTGTTGGAGATCAAAACAAACAACAATTCAGCAGTGGAAAATTCTGGAAAAGAGAGGTGGTATTCTTTGACAAGAAAAATGATGTGGGTGGTGAAAAGATGATACAAACAAACAACAGGGAAGGGCAATAGAAAGGACAAGGTTAAAAATGTAAACAAGACAGTTTCTGCAGTATTCATAGTGTTTTCAGAACACATTGCAATAAATAAGTCTTTATAAGAAAGTTCAGTAATGTCACTCATGAGTCATACTTCATACTAAATAGGGAGACAGAGCCATTGAAAACAAGCTACTAAAAAGCAGCCAATTTGCAAGCAAAGTGTGATGATTAATAGAATGTAAGTCTGTGAGACAGAGTGTACATGGAGGTTGATAGTAATTTTTTTAATGTCATACACCACTTTGAAAAATGGAACACAAGCTGAATTATGAAGAAAAACCTTGAAGATACAAGAATAAATATCTTGAAACAGTTCTCCCTCTTAAAAGAAAGAATGCTGTACAACGGATGCACAGATAATACAAAAGGCACTATTGGGAAAAGGCCCCATAGGCAGCCAATTGGACTGTAAACTTCAATGTACCAAGAATGAAAGTCTTTGCACTTAGCCAGTGGAATTGACAGTTGGTTTATCAGGTTTCTCAGCCACTTTGATATCTATAGAAATTGGATCACTGTAGTTCTCCTTGAAATCAATTAATAAATTGTGTTTAGAGGAGTTCTTACCATAAAAAAATCTGCCTTCTTAAAAGCAAAGCAAAACAAACACAAAAACGAAAAACAAAGTATTTTCTCCAATGTTCAAAGAGTATTGGCTCTGGTTAGATCCTATATTATCAATTAAGTTAGGAAGAATGGAAATAGATTTCTTTCTATATGTTTATCTGGTTCCTTATTTTTGGCACCATTTGAAATACTTCTTGGTAAATTGTACCATTATCTTCTCCCCTGTTCTACTCAGGAAAGTCTCTAGCTACTTTCCTGAATGGAGTCTAATAAACAGATTTTTTGTTTCTATCTATCTTCTTTTTTAAAAAACATTATAATGACTATTTATTGACAGTGACTGGTGCACTCAACTGATAAATCAACTCTTGCCTTCTGTTAAATGTCTATGTCAGTTTAAACAACTGAAAACGTTTTAAGACCAGCAGCCTTTATGAATTTCTGCTTATTCTACATCTAGACCCACATACCACATGTTAATCTAAGAATACACAAACTGAAAAAAGATTGGTTAGTGTAGGTCAAAATTATAACTATAATTTTAAAATTACACTTAAATTTTAAGTAAGTTAAAAGTGTGTTAAGATCAAATCGGTTTGGGTGGCATATTATAATAATGACTGCAGAACATTTATTTTGCATATTTTTTCCACTTAATACCCTTTTGATCCATTAGAATAATTAATCCTTAAAGTTAATGCAATCACCTTACTTCTGGTAAAAGTCACCCTTTTAGAGACTGAACCAAATTAAACAATGAAACAAATTGTTTTCACTTAAAATGTTTTACCTCTCTCTTTCTCTGAACATATGTCTGTGTTTTTAAAGCAAGAGAAAGGAAAAATACAGCAAATTGTTTCAGAATAATTCACCATTAAATACTTTAGGATCATTTTGAATAAGAATCTGAGATTTCTCTGTCAATTCCATGTTGGATATGAGTATATTTTGTACACTTTATTTCTTCATTTATATTAATCTTGTTCTCTCATTTCAGCCTCAATGTATTGCAACAATTTTACAAAACACGATTTGTTTCTTGAGTTGAGAGCCTGACAACCCAAGAAAATTTAAGAAATATTTAAAATTTCATGGCTTTGGTGGTTAAGAAGAACCTTTTCCTTGTCCTGAGTGTATACAGTGGTAGTTAATCATTCTGTCTGTTGTGAAAACAAAAAAGTGCTACTAAGCAGAAATAGTCAAGTTATTTCTTTGTTCAATCCTCTTACTACTGTTAAAGATGATTAATAATAATTTGATAATTATCTTACACTATTAAATGGTATTCTTTTTTAGCAACACTATTTCAATATCCATGGTTTATTTCCTTATCTTAATGTATTAGAGATTATATGACCAAATATATTACATAAATAAAATAATTAAAAATCTGATTTATATTTGGAAATATTTTATCATTAACAGGCATCAGAGTTAAAAGTGAATAAGGAATAAAACTGAGTATAAAATTAAACTTTAGCTTTTAAACTAGCAGAGACAATAAAATCATTTCAGTGACTCTAGTTTTGAAACATCCAAAGTTATCTACTTTTCTCCATTTTCACAGCTACCACCCTAGACCAAGCCAGCCCACCTTGAAACCTTTAGCTATTACTTAGACAAATTGCATCCATAACAGAATAAAAAAAAACAAAACAATTATCACTATGACTTATAAGGAAGTTCTACATCGTTTGGGCTCTGTCTACCTCTGATTTCATTTCCTATCACTTTTACCTTCCCTACTATATTCAAGAAAGGATGCCTTCTCTGTTCATCCAGCAGCCGGCCTTCTGCCAGTCCAGGGTCTCTGTCCTCGCTCTTCCCTCACCTTACAGTGTTCTCCACCCTCAGTCTCTGCCAGCCTCTTTTCATCTTTCAAGTGTCAACTCTAAAATCACCTTCTCATAAAAAATAAAAAATCACCTTCTCAGAGGGCATTTTGCTGATACCTTTCATCTAATGTTGCCAGTTGCCACATTATTCTCTGCCACAAAGATTTTTGTTATATCAATAGTATTTAAAAGTCTCTAAAATTATATTATTTGTTCATTACTTGATTTGCTAATTACTTGGCATCTCCCCCAGGAGAAGAGGGGCTTGTCTTCCTCTGTCACTCCTCTCTCCCACAAAGTTAGTACAGTCAGTGCCGACACAGAGTGGGTGCTCAGTAAGCATTTGTTTAATGAATGAGTCATTTAGCATAGCAAATCAAACTGGGATGCACAGTGATATTCAGAAGAAACTGTCCAAATAATTATATAAAAATGTAAAAGCACACAGAGAACATTTTTTTAAAAAAAAAGAGAGAATGAGGACCTCAGGTGCAAGATAGCAGCCTCTCGATGATGTCTCATGAAAATGCATAAAGAGAATAATGAAAAATGTCACCAAGGTGGGAGACGGTGTTTCATGGGGTGTTTACATTTCTGCATTTTTTATGGTAGCTTTTCTTTCTGGACTATCTTTTCAAGGATATGTGTATAGCAACATCCTTGGAAAATAGAGGAAATATGTTCTTTTGGGACAAAGGACAGATTTGTTTGCTATCCAGAATAATAAAAATGTCTTCCTGTAAGTAAAAACAAAACAAAACAAACAAACAAAAAAAAAACTGAACAAATTTCCTATAAGCTCCCTTTATAAGGCTGGAGATTGCCCAGCCTCAGAGATCTCAACTGTGACACGAACACACTGTATGCAACATCTGCCTAGGCCTCTACATTGCCCAATGGATTTCAGAGGCAAAGGGAATTTTTGAAAACCTGGAGCTCAAGTTGCCTGCAGTGTCTTCTGCCAGCATGTATAAAACTGTGCAGGCAAACTTTTTAGTTTGCAAGTTGGGTAAATTTTCCGACTCCTCACAGTTCTTAACACAATGATACTATTAGCTGATGTATAGAAAAAGAAAAAGGTGACCCTATATTTAAACCCAATGAAAATTACCAATTGCCAATAAAAAATACCATTGATCATATCTATAATAATAAAAGCATATAATATGCTAATTAGACTAGATGTCCTTCCAGAACACTTCTGGACGAAGCCGGGGCTGTGAGGGAAGTCTGGGTCCCGGGTGCCAGAGGGAAGCTGGTGCCAGCAGCCGGAGGAAGGAAGGCCTACTCTTGCATGAATTTCATGCATCAGGCCATATATATATATCTATATATATATATATATAACCTTATCCTGAAATTGGTCTTCCTTTCATACAACAAATAGTTCACTTAACAGCTGCTCTGTGTCTGGCACTATTCTAGACGCTGTTTGTTCAGCAATGTGCAAAGCATTCAGAAATGTCTGCCCTCCAGCAGTTTAAATTCTACTGCAGTGATTGTACATAGGGAAGAAGGGGAGTTAATAGGGGCCTCAGATAATGAACAAATCCATGAAAAGCATACAGATTGCGAGAGAATGGTAACTGACAGGAAATACTGGGAGGATAGGAGTAACTTCGTATTGACTTGCCAGGGAAGCACCATTGAGGTGCACCATCTGCTGAAAGAACAGGTTTCCTAATAAAGGAATACACTGCACTGGCCAAGGTGCAGGATGGCATACCAATCCTTTTGCACTGGTTTCCTATGGGTGCCATCCCAAAATACCGTGGCTGGGTGGCTTAAACAACGGAAATGTATTTTATCGCCAGTTTTGGAGGCTAGAAGTCCCAGGTGTCAGCAGGGTTGGTTCCCGCTGAGGCCTTTCTCCTTCGCTTAAAGATGGACCACCTTCTCTCTGTGTCCTCACCTGGTTTTCCTTCTGTGATCATGCAACCCTGATATCTCTCTGTGTGTCCAAACTTCCTCTTCTTATAAGCACCCCAGTCTCATTGGATTAGGGTCCACACTAAAGGCTTCATTTTAATTTCATCACCTCTTGAAAGGTCCTATTTTCAAATACAGTCACATTCTGAGGTATCAGGTGTTAAGGCTTCAATGTATGAGTTTGGAAAGGGCATAATTCAACCCAAGCATTTCTCTTAGAGTTAGAGACAGCTGGGGATTAAAACCGTGGTTTTATCTTCTTGCTGCCATGTGATTTATGGTATGCTAAATTCACAGGCAGTACCTGGGTTTTGGAATTATTTACTGTGGACCCCTGGAGTTGCAGCTGGTCCAGGAGGAAGTGGCTTGGCACATATGCCTGGGGAGTGTTCCTGGCAGGCGTAACACAAGCAATGATGAAAGGAAAGAGCGATAGCTTCCCTCAGTCCCTGCCCGGTTCAGCTTTGTCTCTGTAACAGAGCACACCCTGGGCATGGAGTGGTCTGGCAGATGGCCTGGGATAGGGCAAGATTTTCCCATGCAACTGCTCTTTATCTGTGTGTACTCATGCTGCCTTCTTTGAATCCTTCAAGTCTAAGTAAAATCACTGAAGGGAACATAATAAGCCTTTTCTGCTTTTTTTTTTTTTTAAAAAAAGATTCCAATCCTAAAACTAATCGGTCTTAAATTAGAGGCCAAGTGGAGTGCACAGGGGAAGAGTAACTAGTCACAAAGAATTTCAACACACACATACTGACCTTGTTTACCAAGTGTAGAAGGACTGTCTTCTCAGGGATGACAGAGGCAGCAGCATCAACGAAGCATGAAGGTATTAAACTAGAAGGTATAGATTGGGAACCGCATGGGATTCAGCATAGATAAAGCAGAAGTCAGGTGCACAAATCAAGGGATTAAAGGGGAATATAGGGCTTGAGATCACTGAAGGTTCTTTAAGTAATGCTAAGAATTCAGTTTCTATCTGGTAGTCATGGGATGTCAACATAACTGAAAGGCTTTAAGCTGAAGAATTTCATGATCAAATTTGCATTTTTGAAAGTGAATTTCTGTGACCAGATTATAGACTAAGTGCTTTCTTCTTTAATACCCAAGGATGATCTTTCAAGTCATCATTAAACCGAGGAGCTATAATCCAAAATACTTGTTTCATTGTGCCCTTTAGAAATGTAATGCTTGCGACTGTTTCAGTGCAGGCAACAAGGAAACGAACATGAAACAGTTTAAAAATGAGGCGTGCTTATCACATGAGGGCAGTGTGCCTTGGTTTTTGGCATGCCTCTGATCAAGGATACATGTGGAGAGAAATGTTTTCATGGGCATATCAGAAGTGTGCAAGCCTGGCCAAATTTGGATGTATAAATATTTGTGATTTGTTCACACACTTAAACCAGCAATATAGAAATAAAAACAAAAAGCTCAAAAATTTAAGTGGGTTAAAGTTAAATTGCAAAATTTAGTTGTTTCATGTAAAGTGACAACATTTACATACATTTGTTAAAACCCAAAGCAATGAAACAATGATAATGTGGATTTGCAGAAAAATTATACAAGCATGGTCTGATGAACTGTACACCACATTCATCACGGTGGTTGCCTCTGAGAGAGAGGTGGGGCATGAACTTGGAGACAGGAAAACAAAAGAGGCTACTATTTTGTTTCTCAACTCTTTTTAAAAATGACAAAATATGAACATAAAATTAATTATTGGTGGGGAATACACACTTGCATGCTTTTGCATAATTGTTTAAGCTTTTCAAAATTATTTTTTTAAAGACAAAAATTTTCTTACCTGCCTCATAACCTCCTTTTCCGTGGATGCATTAAAGTCTCTTCACTCTTATGTCATCAACTAAGGCTCAAAAATATGCAGTGCCTCACCCCAGCCTTTTCTCATAATTACTCCAAGGTGAAGTGGGAGTTCAGTCCCGGCATTTCTGATCCCAATGTAGTGCCCTTCTAGCCTTCCTGCAGTGCTCCGGAAAGCATTCTGGGAACTTCTACTGAATTTATCCAGAATCAGCAAAAGACATTTTAAGAAATTTCAATGTGCTCCTTCTGCTCTCTCTACTCTGCATTTTGTTTTGTTAAGAAAAGTTGAGGGACTGGTACTCTGGAATTTAGGTGACAGCATATGATGCTGTGGATGAGGGCCCTGCCTGGCTTTGGACTTCACCTCTGCCACATTCTGGCTTTGCGGGCTTTGGAAACTACTTTCTATCTGCTTCAGTTGACTAGTCAGTAACACGAGGAAAATCATGATACTTAGTTGAGAATAAACTGGATAATCTATAAAGTGTTTAGGTTTGGTCCAATTAGAACTATTACAATGTGGGGTCATGGAAGAAAGTTTTGGTGTGTAAAAGCTCCAGGCTGCTGAGGAGAAGTTCTGGGATTAACCTCTGGATAGCTAGTTTATGTTCTCTGTTAGAGAGCTGTCCACTTAAGGAGCCTCAGAAGTGGGATCATATGAAACATTGTAAATATATAGACTAGTACAAACATGTTATATTGCTGCAAAAACAGCACATGTTTAAGTGAACGTGTGCTTCATTTTGTATACATTTTATTTATTATACTAGGGGCCCAGTGCACAAATTCATGTACCTTGAAAGGAACTGTGGGCTGCAAGGCTGTGGAGGGCACAGGGGCAAGTCTCAGCCTATCCTACTCTCCCCTGCCTTGCCCCTGGTCTCCTGTCTGCAGGAAGCCCCTTCCTGCCACCCCGCTCCTGATGGCTCCAGCCCTGCTAGCACCCACTGACAGCACAGAAAAATTGGGGCCATGCCAGCAGTGGGTGTGAGTGGGGCCCATGCCATCAGTGGGTGCAAGAAGTGGCTGCTGCCCCAATTGCCACTCAGGAGCAGGGGGAGGTAAAGAAGCCCTGAGGGCCAATCAGGGCTGGCAGCCACCACTTGCACCTGCTGACAGCGCTGAGTGATCAGGGCCAGCAGTGGGTGCAAGCGGGGCCAGCACCACAGCAGGTGCGAGCACCCGGCGGGACCACGGCGCGTGGGACCAAAGAATTTTCAATAACCAACAAAGGCTCACCCCAATGACAGTGACTGGCACTCCGCCTTGGTCTGGTGCCCCCGTTCACCTGCTCCACCATCCCGCTAAGGCTGATGCCCACCATGTTCTGCTCTCTGCCACCTGCTGCCAATGCCTGCCATGTTCCACGCACACCCCATGGTGATCAGTACATGTCATAGCAACTGGTTGTTCAGTTGTTCTGCAGTTCAGTCTATTATTTGCATGTTAGGGATATATATATATATATATCTTACCTAATAATAGACAAACATGCAAATTGACCATACATTTGCTATGCTTTAAGCCACACCTACCAGCCAATCAGAGCGACTATATGCAAATTAACCCAACCAAGATGGCGGCCAGCAGCCACGGAGCTGGAGCAAGCAGGAGGCTTGCTTGCTCCAATGATGAAGGAAGCCAGCCTGCCGCTGGCTCTGAGCTCCACTCAAAAGCAACAAAGTTTCAATTATAGAAGTTAAATAAACCCCAGATACCTGCTTTCAGCCAGCTGTGGCCACAGAGCTGGAGTGAGCAGGAAGCTTGCTTGCCCCTGCAATTGAAGAAGCCAAGTTTCCCGGCGGCTGCTGCCTCCTCTGAAGGCAACAAAGTTTCAATTATAGAACATAAAAAATTCCCAGATACCTGCTTCCAGTCGCCATGGCCATGGACCTGGAGCAAATAAAAAAACAAAACAAAACAAAACAAAAAGGAAAGGCTTGGAGCTTCAGTCGCCCAGGGGCTTGGTCAGTCTGAAAACAGCCATCAGCTCCTCACCCAAGCTGGCCAGGCACCCCAGTGGGGATCCCCACCCTGAAGGGGGTTTGGGCAGCCTGCAAACAGCCATCAGCCCCTCACCCAGGCTGACCAGGCACCCCAGTGGGGACCCCCACCCTGAAGGGGGTTTGGGCAGCCTGCAAACAGCCAACAGCCCCTCACCCAGGCTGGCCAGGCACCCAAGCAGGATCCCAACCCTGATCCAGGACACCCTTCATGGGAAACCAGTCGGCCCCCACCGGGGCACCAGGCCTCTATACTATATAATAAAAGAGTAATATGCAAATTGACCCTAACAGCAGAAAGACTGGGAATGACTGGTCACTATGACACACAATGACCACCAGGGGGCAGATGCTCAATTCAGGAGCTTCCCCCTGGTAGTCAGTGCGCTCCCACAGGGGGAGCTCTGCTCAGCCACAAGCCAGGCTGACAGCTGCCAGTACAGCGGTGGTGGTGGGAGCCTCTCCAGCCTCCTCAGCAGTGCTAAGGATGCCTGACTGCAGCTTAGGCCTGCTCCCTGCTGGCAAGTGGACATCCCCCAAAGGCTGCCGGGCTGCCGAGGGATGTCTGACTGCCAGCTTGGGCCCAATCCCTCAGGGAGTGGGCCTAAGCCAGCAGGTGGACATCCTCCGAGGGGTCCCAGACTGCAAGAGGGCATAGGCAGGGCTGAGGGACCCCCCCCCCTCTGCCGCGAGTGCACAAATTTTTGTGCACCGGGCCTCTAGTATACTGGATTGGGTCCTGGGCTGCAAGGCAGGCTGGCTTCTGGGGCTTCTGGGGCCGGCCTGCCCTGGATGGCGGCACGCTGGCGGCTCGCGTTGTCCTGCCCTGCCTGCAGTATGCAACTTTACCGCCATCTTTTTTGGCGGTTAATTTGCATATCATGCTGATTAGGCAATGTGAGGCATAGCAAAGGTACAGTCAATTACCATGTTTGTCTATTATTAGATAGGATATATATTTAGATTTTTTTTTTATTGTACAGTTTGTAAGTAATCAGGAAGATAAAGGCAGTCACCAGCTCTCCCCTCCTCCCTCCCCCTCCCCTCCAATAAAAGAAAATCGCATTAAATACATTGCCCAGTTGATTTTTTAAAATGTCTTAAGTCAATTTTGTAGTGTATATCATAGAATGCATCTTAAAGACACAAAAACAGATAAGATGCCTATTCACTTCCATGCATAAATGCGGTACCTGAAAAGCTAACTCTAGCCATCAAAAGCAAATCAAAGTTTGAAACCTTCTTAACGCTTTAGAGCACATTCACAAAAAGAAATAAATATACAGCTGGTAGCAAAGCTCCTCCAAAATCCCTTCATTAGAATTAGCATTAGTAATCCAAATTCTAAAAAGAAATCAATGATATACTTTCAAAGATGGAATATATATATACGAGGCTTTACACATTGTTTTAGTGCTGTTGTAGAAACAGTGTCCCTTTTTATCTCACTCTGATCTTCAAAAGCAGGTGACCTTGTTTGGTTTTCAATAGAAAAACCTCTCATGAATTTACATGGCCATGTTAGCTGCATAGTGTTGATTGCACAGATATAAACCAAATAATGCCATAAAACAGCCCTCCAGGCACATTGCCTTTTTAGACCATTTGCATAAAGATGGACTACACATTGTTATGTGCATATAGTTAAACTCCCAAATTCAAAAGAAAAGTCCTACTTGGGTTTCCTAGGGCTTGAAAAGCATAACAACAACTTTAAGAGATGAAGCAAAAAGAAAGCATGTCAAACTTGTTGAACTGGAACATTTACTTTGTTTGTTGCATATTTCTGCAACACTTAAACAAACGCTTGTCACCTAAAATATTCCCTTATGTAAGAAAGGTGAAAATATTATTGACACACTGGGATTGGTAAGAGAATAAGTAAAAGCACTATGATTTCTCAACTAATTCTTCAAGTAGATAATGGAAATGAAATTGAAGTTAAGCAGTAAAATAATAAGGTATAAAATACTTGCTCATTAGCCCAAAAACAGAAGAAAACTATTCCTATCTGTGTGACTTAGAGTTTTTTTTAATATCTAAGGTCTTTTTTGTATGCGTGCCATGTAAGTTCTTATAATGTATGCTTCTGAATCATTGCTGAGTTAGTATTTTAATTATATTTGTGCAATTGCAGTTCAATGTGTAATTCTAGTGAATATTTTAGGAGGGCTAAAAATTCCTTTCAATAATTCACATGTTTTACCTTCGATTGATATTATAGAACAATGACCATGCAAATAATTCAGATTTTCTTTCTTCTAAGCTGTTTTACTTCATACTCCTAGAGAATGTACTAGATTGATTTTCTTCAACAAACTCATACTACTAGATTTTATTAGTATTCCAATTTAAATTTTTAAAAAGATTTATCAGTTGCAATTAAAGAATAAAAGAATTTCATAGTGCTCCATTCCAATGATAGGTGATGAAAAAAAAAAAGATTTTTTTTTTTTTTTAAATTTCAGTGTACAACATGGTAGGTTTATGGAGAGTAATTTGTCAATAAGTATCAACAGCTTTAAAAATGTTATATACTGTAAAACTTCCAGGAATTTCTCTAATGGAGATAATCATGTTTACAGCTATTTTATGTACATAGTTTTTTATTATAGTGATAAATGTAATTCCAAACTAATTTGAAAAAATCTAAATAGAAAAACTGAAAAGTAAAATCTGGAGCAATGAGTTTATTAAATATTAGTTAAAATTATGTTTACTTAAGAACTTTTAATTTTTTAGGACAAATTATAGCCTCAGAAAAATGAAAAGACATTTTATAAATAGTAAGAAGGTCTCAACTGCATATACATATACATCCGTACACATATACATGAACAGAAAATAAAAGATGACTCCAATTGTACTGTAAACCACTTGTCACCCTATTGAAAACTATTTCTGATTCAAGTAACAGAAGCCATCTTCCCCATTCTTCTGAATATGTGTCATCTAAGAATGGCACTTCCAACCTGGGGTTGTCTGAACTGCTCTTGCTCTCTGGATGTGTACGAGAATGATGTCTTTACCTGTTATTACCCACCAACCCTGCATTCAAATCCTATAAATTCTCGTTGCTGCAGCAGTCTCTCTTTCTCTCTCCCATTTATTTTTAACAAAGCTCCAGTATTGAACAATATAATTTATGTAGCTAGAAGGATACATTTAAACTGGCAGAGAAAAGAAGACAGGAGAGGAATCTTCATCCTCCTCTTCCTCGCTCCCTCACAGCAAAATTTGGGTTCTTCAGACCCTGCTGTGTTCACCTTGTAAGGAGGTCTGCTGCTCCCTGGTTTGCTGCATTGCCTTCTCTACCCTCTTTTCTCCCACTCTTCCTATAAAAGCATAAAACCTACTTAAAATGTCAAGTGTGTGTGTGTGTGTGTGCGCGCGCATGAGTGTGTGTGCGCGCACGGGCCATGCCATGTTAAATGCTTGCAGTGGCCTAGCTTTGGAAAGCCTTTAAGTCAGTGATGGCGAACCTATGACACGCAAACTCATTTTTTTGGTTGATTTTTCTTTGTTAAATGGCATTTAAATATATAAAATAAACATCAAAAATATAAGTCTTTGTTTTACTATGGTTGCAAATATCAAAAAATTTCTATATGTGACACGGCACCAGAGTTAAGTTAGGGTTTTTCAAAATGCTGACACGCCGAGCTCAAAAGGTTCGCCATCACTGTTAGTGCCTTAGTTCAGGTGGGTGATTTCCCATCAAAAATGAACTCTTGCACCAAGATGTGAACATACATAGATAGCTGAGATGGATTATTTTACTTGCTACCTTTATTCTTGGATTAATACTTTACTCTTAATATCTTACCATCTATGTCCCCTCGGGCCAAGTAATGGGGCCATGACAATAGCACATCATCCTTCCTTGTTTTCTGAACTCAAGACCTCACCTCATCACTTTCTGCAATATATTTCATGATTTGATAAGTTCTTTAGAAACATACAGGAACCCTCAACCCCCTCAAAAAAAAAAAGAAAGAAAATATACAGGAACCAAATAATGAGCTATTTAGGTCAAGCCTCCTTGCCCTACCTAAACCATAAAAGATTAAATAGCAGGAGCAGGATGGAGGGCCTCTGGGCCAGGGGCTTTAGCTCTGCACCCCACCTCGCCTTCAGAGCTCAGCTAGAACACGGCTCTAAGAAGGGGTCTGACTCTTTTCTTCTTTAAATAGAGAGGGAGTTGGAATGACCGGTAAGTTTTCAGAAAATCCACATGGAAAAAGTAAGAGCTAAATGATACATTGAGGAGGAAGGTGTCCAAATAAGAACTGGAACTAATCTCACAAGTCTCAGACTCAATCACATCAGCCTCCCTAAGGATATGCCTGACAAGGGGGACACACCCCCACCCCTACTTACTGCTGTAACTTATCCTTTCCTCCAATTCTATTCTCAGAAAGGGTGAGGAGAGATATAAGGAAAAAAGGAAGCAACGATATCCTTGTGATATTGTACCAGGTCAGTTGTTCTTATAGTTAGTTTTTGTTTGCCATTCTCACATCCCCAGACTCTTGCTAAGAAAACTGACTCTGAGCCTCTTTGAAAAGTGTGGTTGTCTAGTACTCCCCCTCTAAGACCTGGTTTCTCCCCACTTTATGTCACTGTGCCTCGAGGTGGTCCCCATTCCACTGTCTAACAAGGAGGAGGGAAGAAAACACCCAATTCCAAGTGGAACATGTGTATTGAGTTTGTTAAAGTTTTGAGGCAATGCCCCTTAAACATGATGCTCAGGACAGTCAATGTTTTTAATGTAGTACATGCCCCAGGAACAGTCTATGTTTGAAAAAGGCCTGTCAAGGATTGCAAGGAAACATAATGATCATGAGCCATGCTTATCTGAGTTTGAAATTATAGATTTATAAATAAACACAGGCATGATGAGAGTGAATAATCTACATTTTAAGGAGATTAGTATAAACTAAATGCTTCATAATGTAGATTTTCTGCCAAATTTTATCACAAGGGCTGATAGCATTTAGACTGGGAATTTCTGTGGTTCTCAACCTTCTGGCCCTTTAAATACAGTTCCTCATGTTGTGTCCCAACCATAAAATTATTTTTGTTGCTACTTCATAACTGTAATGTTGCTACTGTTATGAATCGTAGTGTAAATATCTGATATGCAGGATGGTCTTCGGCTACCCCTGTGAAAGGGTCGTTCCACCGCCAAAGGGGTCGCAACCCACAGGTTGAGAACCGCTGGTTTAGAGTAATTCTGTTAATACAAACCAGAACACATTTACTGGTTCTCTCTTCACAACTGCAAGAAACCTTTCCTTGCTTGATTTTACAAATGTGTATGATATCAATTGCCAGTGTCCCTGAGGACCTATTTACCCAGAAAGGAAATGCTTTGCTTCATAACACCAATTTATGTTATAATTACTAACTTGGCAGGACACTTGGTCAAATTGCCAGCACCAAAGCAAATAAGATCAATAATTTAAACTATTGAGAAATGTGAAGTTAGGAATTTCTAAACCCACCAATTATTTACTGGTTGTTTATTTAAGTTTTATTAAAATCAATGAAAAGTTTAATGGGCATCAGACCGGGCAAAAAATATTATTTTCTTGAATATTCTGGCATCCATCCATGACAACTTTATAGCAGAGAATTCAATATAAACAACTCCTGATTCTTTATGCTCACTCAAAACTAAGGATTGGAATAAGCAAGTGGAATTGGTGCAGGTAAGAAGTTTAGGTTTATATATAACCAAAACTTGTTCATGCATTGCTTGATTTTCCATTGAAGCACTGTGTGATTCAAAGGGAGTCCACAAATATCTAAGACATGGCAATTTCCCTTAAGAAGCGCATGGTCAATTTAGGGAGACAAATTCAATATAAAGTTAGTTATAATGCTACATGATAGGTTAATAACAAAAATGTGACCCTTGTGAGGCTGTGAGAGCATCCAGAATTCTAGAATGGTCAGAAAGGCAGATATTAGCCCTGAAGGATTGATAGGAATAAGAAAATGTGGAAGAGGCACATTTCAAAAAAAAAAAAAAAAAGGAGGGCATAATCAATGGAGAACAGCTAAGTTGTGTCATCAAATACTGCAAAATGGGACTTTCCAACAATAGAGGCTTAGGAAGGTGCCCAAAGACCTCTGTGGTCTATGATCCATCCACCAACTTTGCTTTTGTTTTGAGATTATTAAATAACCGTTAACTCTATGTCTACTCTACTTGAATAACTCCATATATATCTGTGTAGTATACTGTGGGGAAGAGAACATTAGACTGAGGACAAGGACACGTGAATGCTAGTGTAGTTTTTATAACCCTAGGCATGTACCTACTCATGAAAATATGTTTGTCACCACCTAATGGTGAATCCTATGTCTTCTTCTGCTATTCTGTATTTAACCTCTTAAGTGGGAAATTTAATTATCAGTATTAAAGTAACATTGTAAAAAGATAGGTGGAAATTTTGAACCCTCTTGGGAAAACAAGTCATTATATAAGTGATATTTTCTCTGAGAATAATAATGCAAAGTTATATATTAGAGATAATTTAGATAGTCTTGTATTTAATCTGCTTCATGTAGACAATCTCTCAGTTTCAACTTTCAGATTAATTTACGGGTTTGATCAGTGCTTGTGAACCAACTATTTTGATTATCTTTAAAAATGTCTCATTTATGAAAAGTGATTTTCTCATGAAACTCCATCTCCATGTGACAGAACACCACACTTAAACACCTTGTTATCATGGGAATGTTTATTCATAATTGCTCAAACAGATTAGTATTTGCACACCAAAAAACTCACTTGGTGCAACCAATTTGAATGTCGTAAACATAGAAAGGTGAAAAGAAAGAGTATAGGACCAAGGTAGCAATAAAAAGTTTTGAGTTGTTAGCAAAAATCTAAATCAAATATTTTCTTTCTTTCTTTTTATGGCACTGGATTGCAATCACTAAACTCTTACTTTATAGTCCAGACACACTCACTACACCAGATTGCCCAAGGGAAAATTCTCTCATCAGTGTGACCCATAGGCCCATCCTTTCTGAACCCTCTAAACACTCTTTAGTGTGATATCCAACGATGTTAGAGCAGAAGCAACAAGTTTATGCTATGTGATCAGGAATAAATAAAAATTTTTATTGAGATGTGCCAAGGACCCATGGGTTGTAAATGAGATGCCCAAAATCTACTTTAAAATGGGGTGATGGGAAGCTGGCTTTGCAAGCCTGAGATCTAGGGAGACTTACAGGAGGAATACAGGATCCATGTCTCTCTCTGCTTTTATGTGTGATTGCTTTCTGAACTAGGGACTTAATGCCTACTGATGACCTAGAGCTAAAAACAAATTCATTCCTTCACTATGCCAAATTCTGTTTCAGGTAGCAATCACTAGGATATTTTAGTAAAACCACAGAAAAGAAACTCATCATTAGACAGGAAGAAAAAGTATAATACAAAGAACATTTCTTTCATTTTTTTCATTACTAACAAAGATATAAATTAAGTTATGGATCTGACAGAAACTTGCTTCATTGTATAATCTGTAAGGCCTCTATCCTCATCTCTTAATTTGATTTAAAATTGGTTCACAATTATTTTCTTTCTTTACTCATTGCTTCTGTGCCATATTTTCTAGTGTTCTCTTGCTCTTAAAAAAATGACTTTTCTAGCAACTATGAATGTCAAAGTAGATTTCCCTCAGTTTTAAGTAGAGACACTGTGTTCTTTTTCTGTTTGTTTCAGCACTTTGCAGGAAAATCTAACAGTGTTAAAAATAAAAAATAAAAAACTATCAAATTTTCAACTCATAAAATAAGGGTTAGAAGTACTTTAAAAACAAGAAGCACCTTCAAAAATTATCAAAATTTCTGCATTATATTTGCTGTACACAACAGAGTTGAATGGCTCTTCTTGAATAATAGGTTATCTCAGTGTATTATTCCTCATTTGTAGTGCTATCAAAAACATATAAGAGTGTTTTGTTTTCTATTGATTTGTTCCTCTTATCAAGTAAAGATTTATGTCTTGTTTTCCAAACAGTCTTGGAATACAAACTGCTTCTTTGGTTCCAGGCATTGCAATAGAACCTTATGTAAACCAATACCTTGATTTCTTCAACCTCATCACTAATGTCAGTGCATTTTAATGTCTTCTTTTTATCCATTAAAGAAATTAAACAGATTAGCATATGTCCACAAGCCAGAGACTTTAAAAAATAAATCCAAATCTTAATAAATTGGGCAACGAACCAAAAGGACCCCGGAAGCTCTTGATTTATAAATTGCAACAATATCATGTTCCACGGGTTATTAGTGAATTGTGTAAAAGATTGAATATCTTTGTATAAAAAATAGTTTTTCACAATGTTTATTTTCTATGAAAATCTAAAAATATTAAATAAAATACCTTCATAATTCAGCTTTACCAGTGTGTACTAAGAAAACTCAATGATGTTGCAGTTTGGGACATCAACCACATTCCTTGCCTCCTGTAAACTCACCTGTGAAAGAAGTATGTTCCCTGCCTTCACTCAACTCCAATAGTAGAAACATTCATAGTAGCAACAAGAATCTCAAAGTTCCAGCTACAGCAGGCAGCCAAAGAAGTGAAGGGTTCATTGAATTCCCAGTCAAAGCAGAGGGGGCCCTGTGGTCAGTGCTCACAGGTCAAACACCGAGAATAACGGAGAGTGTCTGGGCTGCTAAAGAAGGGAGTGGGCACCCAGTGCAATACCATATGTGGTACTGCAGATATCATATATATGTGTGTAGTGGGGTTATCCAGAGAACGAATAGACTGTCTGTGTTTGTTCATTTATAAAGAGATTTGTTATAAGCAATTGGCTCCTGTGATTTCGGAGGCTGCCCAGTCAGTCCCATGATCTGTAGGGTGAGCTGATAAACTGGAGACCAGGAGGGCCAATGGTTTAGTTCTTGTCTGAGTCCAAAGGCCTGAGAAGCAGGAGAGAGATGGTGTTATTCTAGTCTGAAGTTCCATCAGTCTCATGAGCCAGGAAGAGCCTCTGTTTCAGTTCCCATGCAAAGGCAGGAGAAAAGCCAATGTCCCAGTGTGAAGGCCATTAGATAGAAAGAAGACTCTCAGTGGAGGGTCTGACTTTTTGTTCTATTCAGGCCTTCAATTGGTGGTACAAGACCCCACCAACACTACTTCATTCAATCTATTGATTTAAATGTAATCTCATTTAAAAAATTCATCAAAGCACTCAGAATTTTATTTAGCCAAATAGCTAGGTATATCATAACCCAATCAAATTGGCACAATAAATTAACCAACACAATATGCCAAACATTAATAAATCAGAAATGGAGGATCGAGGTTCACCCTTGTTCACTTTTCAAAGATATATGATGTTGTAAATGTTTCTCCCATGTCCCGTGTGGTTCAGGGTTCAGGATCTGGAAGAGGAGCCGCACACAAATGAAAGAGAAGAGACAAGAGATAATTTGGAAATATTGGGGGGCCAAGCCGGTAAGTCCAACTCAAGGGGAAGGACTTTCACTGGTGCTCAGGCCTCACCAACCTTTTATTGGTTTGGGATACACCCATAGCCCTTAGGCAGGCAAGTTCCAGTAACACACAGACTATCTTATCAATAAGGATTTACATGACTATCTGGTGGGGAATTTGCTTCAGCTACCATTGTCTGGACTAACAGTGGGTGCACAGCTCTGACCTTTGCTAGGGCTTCAAGGGTCACCAGGCTTCCGGGTTCTCTGTCCATACCTCTCTGGTAGAGAAGACAATAGGCAGTTTCCCACAATATCTGTCCTGTAGAGTTGTTGTTATTAAAATCTATTCATTAGCACAGCACAGTAAAGACTTTAGGGTAGGGATGCAGGAGGAATGGGGGAATAGAAGATGAAAATAACAAAATTTGCACAATATTGGCCATTAAACCTTAATTCTTCCAGAACAATGTATTCTTGGATTGATATTACCTCTTGCTAAGCTATATAAATTGAGAAGAGTTTGGAGGCAGACTTTTATTGTACTTTTTCCAAGAGATTCTGGTAATGAAAGTACTATAGTTATAGGGAGAGCAAACATTTCAACTGGAAGCCATCAGATAGTAAAGACCTCTGCTTGTATCTAATACACTAGAAGTAAGGGTTACTCATTTCCAAAGCTATTATCAACTTGGAATGTGAGCTTGAAGAGCTCACAAAAGAACCAATTCCTTCAAAAGAGAAATTTAGGTGCTGGTAAACTCACCACTTCCATTTATATCTTATATCAGCAAAAAGTTCCTAATGCAAATGTCAGGATGTGATTCTATACCCCCACAGTATCTGGTTTGTCATGAACCAGGGAGTGTTACTTTCTAAACTCTTGAACACCCAAAGAATAGGAAGATGCTGCAGAGAAAGACAGAAGAGCTCAGACCTGGGATTAGCAAACAGTAGCCACCTGTTTTTGTACATACATTTTTTAATGGAACATAGCCATGCTCATTCTTTTTTTGTGATTGTGTATGGCTGTTTTTGCATTACAATGGTAGTCATGAAAAACTCATACAACCAAAAAAATGGAAATATATACCCTCTGAGTCTTAACAGAAGAAGTTTCAGAAGCAGATTGTTGACCAAGTACTTTTTTTTTTTTAATATATTTTATTGATTTTTTACAGAGAGGAAGGGAGAGAGATAGAGAGTTAGAAACATCAATGAGAGAGAAACATCGATCAGCTGCCTCCTGTACATCTCCCACTGGGGATATGCCAGCAACCTAGGTACATGCCCCTGACCGGAATCGAACCTGGGACCCTTCAGTCCGCAGGCTGACGCTCTATCCACTGAGCTAAACCGGTTTCAGCTGACCAAGTACTTTTTTAACGTTTACTATACACTCTGTAACATTCCCCATACATACAGAAATAGGGAAACAAAAAGATAAAGATCCTTGAACTTTTAGAATTTACCTTCCAGAGTCAGCTCACATTCTATCATTCTAATTCCATTTAATCTCCTCTGAGTCCCTTTTTCCCTTTATAATATATTTCATCACTTTAGAGTAGCTCTTCTAATCTAATAAAAGAGAAACATACAAATTGACTGTACCTTCGCTATGCCCCCAAGCCACACCCACCAGCCAATCAGAGCGACTATATGCAAATTAACCCAACCAAGATGGTGACCGGCAGCCACAGAGCTGGAGCAAGCAGTAGGCTTGGTTGCCCCGGCGATGGAGGAAGCCAAGCTTCCCGCCTGCCCTGGCTGGCTCTGGCCTCCACTAAATGTAACAAAGTTTCAATTATAGAAGATAAATAAACCCCAGATACCTGCTTCCAGCCAGCCTCCACTGGGAGTTTGGGTGGCTGGGGGCCGTGGCCAGCCTGCAAACAGCCATCAGCCCCTCACCCATGCTGGCCAGGCACCCCAGGGGGAACGCCACCCTGAAGGAGCTGTGGCCAGCCTGAAAACAGCCATCGGTCCCTCACCCAGGCTGGCCATACCCTCATGGGGTGAGGGTCTCCACTGGGGGCCTTGGACAGCCTGCAAACAGCCATCAGCCCTTCACCCAGACTGGCCAGGCACCCCAGCAGGACCCGCCACCCTGAAGGGGGTGTGGCCAGCCTTAAGACAGCTGTCAGCCCCTCACCGAGGCTGGCCAGGCACTCCAATGGGGACCCCCACTCTGATCCGGCACATCCTTCAAGGCAAACCAGCCAGCCCCCACCCATGCACCAGGCCTCTATCCTATATAATAAAAGGGTAATATGCAAATTGACTCTAACAGCAGAATGACTGGGAATGACTGGTCACTATGACACACACTGACCACCAGGGGGCAGATGCTTAATATAGGTGATCAGTGTGCTCCCACAGGGGGAGCTCTGCTCAGTCACAAGCCAAGCTGACAGCTGCCAGTACAGCGTTGGTGGTGGGAGCCTCTCCAGCCTCCTCAGCAGCGCTAACAATGTCCGACTGCAGCTTAGGCCTGCTCCCCACTGGCAAGTGGGCATCCCCCGAGAGCTCCCGGGCTGCCAGAAGGATATCTGACTGCCAGCTTAGGCCCAATCTCCCAGGGAGCAGGCCTAAGCCAGCAGGTGGTTATCCCCCGAGGGGTCCCAGACTGCAAGAGGGCACAGGCTGGGCTGAGGGACCCCCCCTCCCAAGTGCACAAATTTTTGTGCACCGGGCCTCTAGTGGTAACATAAAACTTAAGTCATGTGTTTTATTACTCTTGAATAATTGTCTAAGTTGTGTTGCTACTCACAGAACTTGGTGAGACTTGGATGCATATAGTATTTTCTGTGGAATTTTTTTGTCTGTCTTAGAAAAGTGGAGATCAACAGGATAGTGGCATCTGCTTCAAAACAAATAAACAAAAAAAGGCTTGTTCACCACCTAGAGGCCAAACTGGGCATCACTGGATTATTTCGTGTTCCCTCATTGCCTGTGGTGAAATAGAGCTCAAAGGACTGAAATGTAGGCTAATAATAACAATGCCCATTGTTAATAATAACAGTGCCCATGCACAAAAACATTCAGCATTGTGACTGACACAGGCAAATAAGTAACAAATATTTAAACGCTTCAAAAATGTCAACATATTCTCTGACTGATTTGGGTCAATGGTTAGAGTGTTGGCCCATATACCAAAGGATTCGTTTCCCAGTCAAGAGTATGTGCCTGGGTTGCAGGTTCCCTGACTGGGCACATGTAGACGGCAACAAATTGATGTGCCTCTCACCATTGATATTTCTCTCTTTCTCTCTTTCTCTCCCCCTACCCCTCCCTTCCACTAGCTCTTAAAAAATCAATGGAAAAAAATATCCTTGGGTGAGAATTAACAAGACAAAAAAATTTAAACCCAGCAGGAAGTCATAGCCTTCGTTTCTAGGTTATTAAGCTACAAACACCCCTATATTAGTCATCACCTCTGTCATTTTGCCATACAATTTTTCTGTTTTACTCTCTACTAGGAAACTGTATGCTTCTTGGGGGGTATCAGCTCTTGATTTATAAAACCCATCTGGTTATTTAAATGGCATTGTGATGAAGGAATCTCTTTTTAATTGAACTGAACAAACAGTGGAATTCATGAAAAAGAACTGAACAAATGTATAGTTGAATAGATATTTTCAAAGATCCCCCAATCCTATTTTATGAAAGAAACAAATAAGGTCATTTTTATTAAGGTCATGTTACAAAACTGATAGGTGCTATGTGTCTGTCCATTTCACATAGCATTTTGTCATATGGCAATCATGAGGGTCTCACAGAACTTAACCACTGCAATTGTGTTATTTGCCTCACAGTGTTTATGTAATTGTTGAAACAGTTGGCTTTGCCCAACTTAGAGGAGCATGGTTTTGTCACAGTTGACTAACAAGATGACATTTGGTAAAGAAAGATTTTACTAAGGAAAATGAGATGCTCCAGAGAGTGTGTGGGCTACACGTTTTCTCTTAGGTTATTATGACCCATTAAAATATTTCAGGGTTTCCGGTACATTTAAAATTGGCTTATTAAATTCTTCTGCAAAGATTTAAAAAATCTTCAAAAGTGTCCTAATTCATTTTAAAGGAAATTCTCAAAATTAAAGCAAGGGAGCCCCCTTGTGGCCTGAAGCTAAAGCCATGTGCAATAAATTATCAGTTAAACCAATAATTTCACCATTATGTAGTGAAGACATTCAATAGTGACTGAAATAGAAATAAGTTTTTTCAGGTGAGTCCCATCCGAAATGGATTACACACAATTTTGTCATCTATACTCAATATGACGGAGAATAATTTCTAAAGCTAGCACTGCTTGGATGAATAGTGAACTTGGCAAAAACAAATTGTCCTAGCTCCACGTGGTTTCTCCAACAAAGCTGCCCAAAGGGTTTATTCCAAAACCAACGGCTTGTTCAAGAACTCAAAAATGTAGTTGGCATTGGACATCCAGGACGCTTCTCTACAAGATAAGACTCTAAACTCAGCTAGCTTTACTTATTGGTGAATCTAGTTTGTTAACAAATAAGTTTTTTTTATTTAAAAATGCACCTGATAATACAACATAAAAAGATACTTTAGCCCTAACTGGTTTTGCTCAGTGAACAGAGCGTCGGCCTGCCGACGGAAGGGTCCCAGGTTCGATTCCGGTCAAGGGCATGTACCTTGGTTGCGGGCACATCCCCAGTAGGGGGTATGGAGGAGGCAGCTGATTGATGTTTCTCCCTCATGGATGTTTCTAACTCTCTATCCCTCTCCCTTCCTCTCTGTAAAATATATATATATATATATATATATATATATTTTGTGGTCTCAGTGCAACTTCTACTCTTGAAAGTTCAGAATAAAGTAAAAAAAAAAAATAGTATAACTAGATTTAGGAGCAGTGACAGAGAAACAAAGGCAACTCTTTCAGGCTAAGCCCCTCTCTCTTTCCTCACTGCAGATCTGAAAGAAAACCTTTTTTTTTTAAAGTCTACTTTTATTTTCACCATCTAACCTCATTTCCTCCATGTACTATATTTAGACACAAAAAAAATAAAAATTAGTAAAAGTAAATAGTTACAAGAATAAGACTTGTACTTATTAATTTTTCATGTTTAATACTATGAACAATCTCTGATGCACACTTTAAGAAAAGAGGCTGCATGCTCTGGTAACAGCTTATAAATTTATTGAATTCTCATTGCATTGAAAAGTTGCCCAGATGTTACCGAGGTAGAGATAAACTTAATTTGATTTATTCCATTGAATACAACTCCTGATCTCTGTTGGAAACCTCTTCTGGTGTTTTCTTTTCTCAGTAAGCTCTACTACTTGTCTGTGTTTTGTTAAGATATAAAAAGATGCTGTTTGAAACCATACAAATGTTTGCACTCACCTCTGCACATAATATTGTCATCATTTCTCTGGTACAGATTGCTTTTGTTAGTTAACTACATCTTTTCATGAAGGGATAGAGATAATATAATAGTGACAGAGGGGCGACTAAACTGTTCTGCATATGAAATTAATCTAAATTCAGGGGTTTGGAAATAGGCTATGAAGCAGGGAGTGACCAGAGATACAGAGGGGTTGAGAATATGGGTACCATAATGAGATAGAAAGAAATACCACTCAGTATAAAATTTCTGGCTGTCAGGGTGGGTAGTCAAATGCTTTTGGACACAATGATGCCTATCTTCAATTTTAGTGTTTTGCTTTATTATTGTTGTTTTTGTTTGTTTGTTTGTTTTTTTCCCTGTGTGGAAAGCCTCTCTTCCCATCACCAAAAAAGCCTCTGTGAAAGTACCAAACCAAAAATGCCGTGTGTTGTATTAAAGAAAGCATAGAAATTGAGCTGCAAACCATGACGACTGAAGTTAGGGACAGTGCAGCTTCACAGACCAAGCATCCAACAGCAGCAGAAAATCCAGTTAAAACATACTCACCAGAACATAAGAAATCAAAGAAATTATGGGGAGGGTATAGACTTCCTACAGAACATGGGTCACTAGACAGGGTCATCCCAGGTGACAGCTGAATTCCACATTTCTTGCAAATTCCTTTAATCTAGACTATTACCACAGCCTTATTATTAGTCTACCTATATCTCTAGTCCCCTGCAAAACAAACATTATTTTAACCCCCTGCGTAAAGTACGTCAGGCCTTAACATCACTCCTGAGATAGTAAACTGCCTGTACCTCCAGCTCCTTCGCATTCCACTTCACAGCTCTCAGTTTCAAATGTGCAAATTCCATTACACCTCAGATCCAGGGCCTGTGCTATTCCTAGAATATTGCCACCCTTTGCTACTTGATTTTTATAAGTGTTTTCTTGACATCTTGCTTGCTTTCCAACTAACAACAAGCTTACTAAGGGCAAGGCAGGTGTTCCATCATTGGGCAACTGTTCACCTATTCTGTACTCCTCTGGCCCATTACAGGATAACTCACTTCATGTTACTATGAACGGGAGGGAAAACAGTCTTCACGTCGCACCTTTCTCTGGCACTGCCTGGGCTTCCATGGCTGCCTTCGAAAGGTAAGGTGCCTTCACTTTTGTGTTCCCTGTGAGCATGTCCATCCCCCTTGCTCATCCACCTTCCGGAGGCCGTGTTCAGAAGCCCCATTTCAGAAGCCAAGTAATCTCTCATCCAGCTTGAACCGACCAACTACCTTCCTCCAGTGTTCAAGACCAATGCCATCATCCCTCGACCATTCATGTCTAGCTTCTAGAAACACCGATACTTCCCCACCCTAATTTTCTGTGTATCCTCTAATGTGAGCTCTACAAAACCTTCTCACTGTGTTCTTTGAAACTCCTGTGGAATGGCCGCCAACAAACCTCCGTATCTCTCAGTTTGTTTAGCTTTTCCATCACCTTCTTACCATAACTAAAATCTGACTTCCATGAAAGTTGTTATGGGGATGCAGATCCTCTCAGATAGAGTTTTGTTTGTGCTCATACCCAAATCGATATATAGATTCTCCTTCTCACACGACTTTAGGGATACATTTAACAATTATTACAATGAAGTTGATGATATGAGTAATAATTTCCTCCAGGTATCTTCAATGTTTCTAACATCTCTAGGTTCTGTATTTTGTTTTTCTTTTCCTTTTTTGGCTCCCAAAACAAATAAAATCCATGTAAACCAATATGTGTTCTTCCTCAGCTTCCTATTATATGGGGGGGGGGGGATACCAATCAATAATAAAATATCTTAGTTTCTCTTCTACACCACAATGATTTTTAAATGTAGTAGTATTATTGATGCTGTTTGGCATTCTCGATGATGATGCATTTTCAGAGTAATTCTTTTCTCCTCAGATGGATAAAATTCAACAGATAATGTCAATAATCTCCTTTTGAGCATTCCAAAATAGACTATGGAAGGAATTATTTCCTTCACATTGACACTGACTACAAAATAAGCAGTGGTTTTGACCTCCGTTAGAAAAAGGAAGCATGTAAATGAAGCATCTAACACAAAAGTAGCAACAGGCCATAAGGTTAAGCACCTGGAGAACTTAAACATCCAGCCATTATTCAGAAGAGCCTTGAATCATACATAAAAATGGAAGAGATATTATTTAGGGAGAATTGAAATGGTTAAGCAACATACCTGTAGCAATTGTTAAGATAGAGAATGGAAGGAGTACAGGAAAACTAATTTGAAAATTACTTTTGGTAATGAGGCAATAGCAAATACCTATAATCCTCAAATTTGTATCACGTTTTTCCTCATTTCTTACCTAAACTGAAAACTGGCTTCTAGGAAAGTAGTATTTTCCTACAGTCCTCTCGGGGTCAGGCTTGGCTTTCACCACATCTACGTACTCCAGAATCAGGATGTGGAATATTACCCCATTGCAGCTTTCATTGTTATTGTTGTTTTAATATCTTGTGTCCTTCAAGCATACATTGTCTTGAAGAACTGTTATAATTATCCATTTTTAACAAACTGTAGTGTAGGTCTATTATTAACAAAGCATTTTGCTAGTTCTAGAACGAAGTGAGAAATGAGTCTCGGAGGATTTGGTCCCAACTGTTCCGTGTAGCACAGCAGATAACCAGGGCTAGCAGAATTCTAGCAGCATGTTTGATGCCAAAAATAAAATCTGGTCTTTGCTTCCTTTCTGGTCCTTAGGTATTTGCAGGCAGAGGAGGAGAATACCACGTGGTCCTTCCCTGAGGTGTGGAGGAGGCATTTTCTCCAGGAGTCTAGTGGGCTGTCCGTCTGTCCTGAGTGTGCACGCAACGATCTGGTGAGCATGCACCTGTTCTGGTGAGACCCAGCTGTGTCGCTATGCAGCGGCAGAAGGGGTTAGTAGTGAGAGGAGCTCTTCTCCGCAGGCCCAGAGGACCTGAACAATGCAGAGTCTTTTTTAGATTTTTCTGAGTGGCTAGAACTTAACGTTGAGCACATTCAGCTAGATTTTAACTCTCAGTTGAGGCTCATTTGTAAAACATTAAGGAACTTGAAAGCAATTGAGAGTAAAAAAAGCCAATCTGAAAAGACTGCACACTGGATGATTCCAACGGTATGATATTTTGGGAAAAGCAAAACTATGGAAACAGAAAAAGACAACCAGTAGTTGCCAGGGGATGAGGGGGAATGGAGGGATGCACAGAGGGCTTTTAGAGTGGTGAAAACATTCTCTTTCTTACTATAATGATGGACACATGTTATTATACATTTGTCCAAACTCAGAGATAATACAACACCAAGAGTGAACCATAATGTAAACTATGGACTTTGGGTAATTATGACGTGTCAATATGTATCATCAATTGTAGCAAATGTACCACTCTCATGGGGAATATTGGTAATGGGGGAAGCTATGCAAGAGTGAGAACAACAGGTATATACCTTTCTCTCAAATTTTCTGTGAACCTTAAATTGCTCTAAACACAAATGAAATTCTTAATAGTTTTTTCAAAAATTTAAAAATCAAACAGGGTCACATGATTCATAGAAGAAAGATTTCCATGCCCAAAGCATTTTTGTGTTTCAAAAATCTTTGACTCAGCTACATTTTACATATGGAAAATATAATAGCAATGCAATTATTTAGAAAACTCTGCTATTGTTGACATGATCATAATATCTTAAAAAATCTTATAAACTTGTGAACAATTTTCAAGTAGCTGAGCAGAGTTTGTGTGAGGTTGTCTCTGGTGTGAATATCCTACAATTATGTCATGCTGAAGAAACAGGGGTTGGGTATTTAGCCTACTATTCTTAAGAAATATTAAATTTGGATATATCCAAAGGTCATAATTTTAAAAATGACTATGGCTGGTACTAACCTGAAAGATTCATATTAAATGGGTTTAGGGAAGGACCTGGGCATCAATATTTTTAAAAAGTTTTCCAGTGTAGCCAGTGTTGAAAAATCAATGCTTTAGACGATGAAAAACAACATAATAAAGATTTTAATTAGCTGAGTAACATGATGTGATTTGCCTATTAGAAAGATCTGTCAGCAGAGATGAGTGAAAGGGGCACAAGTGAACACAGTAGATACAATTTATTAGGGCAACAAATTGTTGGAAAACAATCTAAAACCAAAAACCAGAAAACAGTTAATTGAGCAGAAATGCACCTCTGACTTTATCTCTGTATTGTTCTTTATTGCTAGATGAATTGAATTGCTCACACATTACAGAAGACAGTTTATTTGTGTTTTGACTAATGTAGCTAAGATCTCAGCACACTCTGAGAAATGGTGAATTTTAGTTCCTGAACTTAGATGTGTGTTGCCTGTTGAACATTAGATGTTAAACAAGGGTTAAGTGTTGAATAATTAGATTTTTATTCTAATTCACAATATATAAGATCAAGGTTTCCTCCTTTTTTAAACTGTTTATGTTCATTAATTAGCCATAGGAAATAAATTAAATTAAAAATCACAGGTAGCAATAAGGATACTTAATTAGGGGCAACATTAAGATGTCTATATTACTGAATTATGGTATGTTAGAAAGATTAGAGAAATTTCTGAAGATAGAGTCCTAACACTAGATTAATTATGAGAGGGTAACCATTAAAGCCATAGGTGATTTTACATGTAAGTACAAATGAAATAATATTTGGAGAAGGACATCTTTCCTAAAATCATATTCTCTTCTAATCTGAGAACAGGATGTTTACTGTTCATTCCTTTGGATAAATGAACTGTTCCAATTTTAATTGAATAAAAGGTCAAAAAAGGGACTAAGACTTAAAATTATCTGATTATTTATAAAATTACAAATAATAGAGAGTAGATTGCTTTATGAGTGCCATATTTAAGAGGCAAGTTTAAGAGAAAGAGTAGAGATGGAAATCTAGGCTGTGAAAATTAAAACAAAATAAAATAAAAAATCCTGGATAGAGAAAATCACAGGGAACATCTTGAATAGAGAAACAAAAGTGAGACTGGAAGAGAAAAGGAAACTGAAATTCAATTAAGAGGATCCTGAAACCAACTAAGAATTGTGAAGCTTGAGAACCAGAAAGAATCTTAAGATTATCTACACTGTATAATTAGTCTGAATCAGCACTTGGACTCAGCTTAAAGCAGTGATGGCGAACCTTTTGAGCTCGGCGTGTCAGCATTTTGAAAAACCCTAACTTAACTCTGGTGCCGTGTCACATATAGAAATTTTTTGATATTTGCAACCATAGTAAAACAAAGACTTATATTTTTGATATTTATTTTATATATTTAAATGCCATTTAACAAAGGAAAATCAACCTAAAAATGAGTTCGCGTGTCACCTCTGACACGCGTGTCATAGGTTCGCCATCACTGAAAGGCTTTCCAAAGCTAACTTCAAAGGGCTTTTTTATTACATGTTGCCACCTTTATGGCATATTAAATATTCTTTCTTGAAATATATAAGCATAGGTGCAAACACACTAACATACATACACACACACACCACTGGGCTTGTTTTAGGCCAAATACTGGTTATAAAGTACAAAAGGATGGCTGAACACATTTTCAGATCTTCTCTCTCTATTACAGTACAGACCCAAGACTAAGCATATTAAAAGAGTGACAATTTAGTATCTGTAACAGGAAAAGCATTCTTCTCCCCAGAATTTTCATCTTAGTCCATAAAGTAGAAATTCCCACTTTAGAATTATAGGGTGCTAGTAGGAAAGAGCTTCTCTTTCCAGAGTTTCTCGCCTTTGGCTGCATGTAAATGCTACCACCGAAGAGATGCTTACAAAATACAGAATTGGCCCAGATATCCTTATTTAATTGGTTGAATCATGGTTGAGAACCAGTGCCTGGGTGGGCTGGGAAGAAAGGACCTATGTTTCCCTTTCTTTCCACCTGCCCACAAAAGTCCCCTCTCCACATCGTGCACAAAATGATCTGAATCGGCCATTGTCTGCAGATCCTGGGTACACTTGGTTGGGTCATCCCAAGGTCTAGACTTGGGGGTGTTAATCAAGGAATAATGTCAAGTTTATTTACACTGTCAGTGGGATCCCATTCTTAATCTATCAGTTTTTTTTCAGAACCTACAGGAAAAACAGTGGTGCAGTCCATGATCATCTTCACAACCCATTCGTTAAGGTCTAAGCCATCAGAGAAAAACACTTGGATGTTACATAGCTTTATATATATATATATATATATATATATATATATATATATATACTAATAAAAGAGAAAAATGGTAATTGGCGTACGGTGATACCTTTTTCATTGGCTAATCAGGGCTATATGCAAATTAACTGCCAACTAAGATTGGCAGTTAACTGCCAACAAGATGGCGGCTAATTTGCATATGTAGGCACAATGCAGGGAGGCGAAAGGGAAAGCAGGAAGAAGCCCCCTGCCACTGACAGTGATCTGAAACCCAGGGGGGAGCTAAGAGCTGGGGGGCAGGGCAAAGGCGGCCCTGGGGCTGCCTTTGCCCTGCCCCCCAGCCATGATCAGAGAATCAGGTGCCTTTGCCGCCCTGGCCAGTGATAGCAGGAAGTAGGGGTGGAGCCAGCGATGGGAGCTGGGCACGGTCGAAGCTGGCAGTCCCAGGAGCTAGGGGTCCCTTGCCTGGGCCTAAAGCAAAGCCCACGATCACGGCGCCCCCCCGCTGCCACTGCAGGTCCCTGCTGCCTGGGCCGGACGCCTAGGCCAGAGGCGTTAGGCCTGGGCAGGGGCGGAGCCTGCAACCGCGGGGAGCTGGGGGTCCCCTGCCCAGGCCTGACACCTCTGCCGGAGGCCTCAGGCCTGGTCAAGGGGCCGATCCGGTGATTGGTGATCGGAGGGTGATGAGGGTCAACTCCTCTGGCGGAGGCCTCAGGCCTGGGCGGGGGCCAGAGCCAGTGATCGGGGGGAGATGGGGGTCCCCTGTCCAAGCCTGACACCTCTGGCGGAGGCATCAGGTCTGGGCAAGGGGCCGATCAGGCGATCGGAGGGTGATGGGGGTCAACGCCTGAGGGCTCCCAGTATGTGAGAGGGGGCAGGCTGGGCTGAGGGACACTCTCCCCCACACACACACCCAGTGCACGAATTTCGTGCACCGGGCCCCTAGTATATATATATTTCACAATCTTTGAGGTAGTATATCGAAGTCAAATGTAAATGGATTTCAACCAGGAGTTAAAAATAAATTTTTACATTATGTCAAATTTATGTCATATTAATTACAACAGATTTTATAAACCATACGTTAAAATGTAAATATATTTTCATAGAAGAATATATCTACCATATCTATGTATCTACATATTTTTCAAGAGATGGAATATTTTATTTCTCCCTTAAGAACAAATAAGTGCATATTAGCACCTTTAAGTTTATGCCTGCCGAAAAACATTTGTTCGCCAAATGACAAAAATGATCAAGGAGACTGTAACTAAAAAGAAATGCCATCAAAATTATCCAGAAGTGAACATTTAAATGTGCTTATGTATTGATTCTGAGAAGTAAATCAATAATTTATTTTTAACCATTGTTTGGGTAAGGTAGTCTTTAAATTTTTTAAATTCAACGGTGATTTGTTACTTTTTAATATTACATCTACTCTTTTACTTATGTTTCAGTTAAATATGAAAACCATATTAAGAACGTATGATCAAACAAGGCACCTGGAAATTTATACTGAATATAAAAGGACAAGGTTGGTCTTTCTTCCTGGAAATTAAATACTTAAATAAATTTGAATTTAATAAATTGTCCATAACACACACTCACAGACATATAATGTACATAGTATTTAATGATATCAATTTGTAGGTTTATTGATTACTTAAGTTTGCTTGCATATAAATGGACACAGTTGTCTTTTTCTAGAAAAATGGCAAAAATAATGCATTAATATGTGTATATAAAAATATATATGTATGTGTGTGTTAGTGCTATCGTATAGCTCTGGTTTATGCATGCATCAAAGCTCTAAAATATTTTTAAATGCAGGACTTGAGCATAGGCATTCATATTTACCTTGGTAATAACACTTATCAAAAGCTGCTTTTGAAAGACATGCATTCATTACCTTACTGCTTCACAGAAAATGTTTCCTGGCTGTTGCCTTCTACAGTTGTGTTCACTCCACACTGACCATTTCACGTTTATGCTTCATCACTTCGACAATGTAATTCTCAACAAAAGATCAATCCATTTCTCAACAGCATCTTAGTCGTTAGGGCCTTATTTCTTGAAGTTAAATAATGGCACTGAGGACAGACACTGGCAAAACTGAGACAACTGTCTTTAATGCTTTCTGTCTTCTAACCCCAGAAATGCCTCTCGTCCTCTGGTGCCTCCTAGTCTGAAACTCCCTTCTCTGCAAACAGGGGCCCAGGTTTGCTTTCTGCCCTGGCACCCTAAGCCCTCAATCAGTGCCCACATAAACCTACCTCCCACAAACCTAAAAATGCCATCTGCTTTCTCCTCACCTGTACATGTACTGCATCTTATTTTATATGTGGCCACTCTCAACCAGCTGTGACACTGAGGATACAGAAACTGTGTTTGCCAAGGCAGCATATTCCAAAATGGTAAACTGTATATTATTAATCCCCATCCATTTCCTGGTCCAGAAGTGTGGAGACAGAAGATGGGGGCGAGGGAAGATTCTTTAAAGGTTTGAGAAGTTTATAGTCACAATCCATAATAACATATTAAAGGCCTATGTGTTTCAGTAAAGAAATCTATTTAAACTTGTAAGGTCAATGTGTCGTAAAAGGACTTGTCCATAAATTTAGTTTTGCCATCTAGCACCTATTAACATACTTACAAGAAAAAGTTACATGTATACTCTTGCTCCCAATTAATGTAATAGCATTGTTTCTAATATTGTGTTATGTCATTTACTCTACCCAAGATAACATCTGAGTAATCTCACAGAAGACTCAGTTGGAAGCCTGGAGGAAATGATCTCTCTCCTTATAAATCTCATAGATGTTACAATTTTTTGGACTGAGCTAAAGGGTGCATTCTCAGCAAAGCCTCACTGGCTCAGTGATGTGGGTCCCTCAGGACTCCTAGTTCCCCAGAGTAGACATGTTTGGTTGGTGACAATGACATTCCACCTGTCCAGAGAGAAGGCCAGCCACATCCCCCTTTAAGAAGGAGCTTGCCAAGATCTCATACGTCTAACCACAGCTAGAGGTCATGTGGAACTCTGACCTCTCGCAAGCCATAACACCTGGACCAAAGATATCAGGTGCAATTTCCAATTTTGCCTGCAGTTACTTCTTCCTTTCTGGACCAAAAATTAGGCAACAATGACTGGAAATCATGCATGTCCAGTCACATTGTCACTGCGCAAGGAGAACCAGCCTATGGACCTGTGAAGTCACGTGATCCATTATTTAAGGCCTTGACAGATAGGATCACAGCCAATCTGAGCGTGGCCTGCTACTGCACTGTCCACATGAGGATCTTCTCTGCAGGTTGAATACCAGGAAAACTATTGTCTACCCTAATAGTATTCTTTTATCTGATAAAAGCTTCATCACCTTTTAACAGAACACTTTCTTCTTTTTCTAGTCTGACAAGGAACTTGGAGATAGGTTTTATGTTCAGTCGAAACAGAATGTTTTGTGTGCCTGATTTTTTTGTTTTGTTATCTTTAATGAGCTACCTCAAAGCATGTTTATTCAAAAATTGAAAACTATAAACAACTCAGATCTCTTTTAAAACAGAGAAATGAGGATCAAACAAGTTACAATCTAAAAATAACTTAACCACACTATTTTCAGCAGCCATTGGAAAATTATTATAATTTAGAAGAAAACTATTCTTTCTATATTTATAATAAATAATACATTTTAATGATAACCTTGAAGATTATCCATCAAAACTAAACTTGTACAATATGTAGTTACATGCTAAGTATATTTAATATGTTTTAATTTTTTTTCTATTTAGTAACCTATTTGTGGTATGTAGAGACTGATGTATAGGTGTATGAAAATAAAAGATTTGACTTTTATATATATATATATATATATATATATATGTATATATATATATATATATATATATATATATATATTAATTTTCTCTAGAGGCAATGTACATTTATGTCCTCATAGAAATGTGTAAACAGTAATTAGTAACTGATTCCAGACAACTCAGGAATACAAGAAGAGATATTACCAAGGGAGTCTCCTGCACATGAACACGGACAAACACACACACACACACACACACACACACACATACATACACACACACCTGTGGAATTAATATATGCTTTCTCTTTAACATTGGATGAACTCTCCAAGAGCATACAATGGTATGGTGTGGAACAGAAATCTTCTTATGTCAGATTCAAACCTGGTTTCCGTGACATGAGGAAGAGTCAGGCATGGACTATCATAGATAATGAAAAATGTATCAACATAGGAGAGGAACAGGGCTTTCCTCTAGAGAGCAGAGATACTCCGTGCCTAGTCATAAGTGCTCCTAGTGGGCTTCATAGGGAGGGATAAGAGTTAGAGGGGATAGATGAGAGAAGGTCTTCAGCTCCCATGGCTTCCAGAATGGACAATGATCGCAAATGTTCACTAATCTCAAAACCAACTACCAACTTGAACCAGCTCCAAATCTTACCGGGTAATAATGGCTCAAACATGTCCATTGTTAATCATTCTGAATAAATAAAAATCTGTTGAAATGCTAAGAGATTCAATAATCATATCGGTATTCAAAATATCATTTTATTTTATTTTGTCAAAAGGTGATTAGAAGTGAAATTTGCAATAAAACCATACATGCTTCTTTCATGGATTGACCATGTGCCTTTAACACAATGTTCTTTTTTATACAATTTACCATTTTTTCTGATTTTTTATATAGTTCATCTTGTTACTTTGATAATATGTGACATTTACTATTATTTTCATCCTATATAAAATTATTTCTGCTGTAAAGACATCAAATTCTATTTGATTATTTAATATCACTTGCTCAGCCATTGCATGTGCATTGGGGTTGCTCACAAATGATATTTAAGACAAAGAAAGCAGGAAAAATGCTAGAATCCAGAACAGTAAATGTTATCTCACTTTGTTGGGTTTTTTTTTTCATTCTAGCCTTAGATGTCTATTAAAAGAAATTGGCAACTTTATTAACAGGGAAGAATTATATTACAATTGTATATATAGGTATGTGTGTGTGTATATGTATATATATATATATATATATATATATATATATATATATATATATATATTACAATTATATAGAGTGCTTAAATAATAAAAATCATCATTTAAGAAAAAAAGCCTTCTTCAGACCTGTACTTAAGTGACTTATTTAGAATGAAAGGTACTTTTATTTGTCTCTATTCTTCTTTGGTCTTACTTTTGAGAGGCAGTTACAAATCTAATTCTGCATGTTGTCAGCTACTTTAACCCAGCCCTTTCATTTACAAACTTGAACTTCAACTCCATATTGCCAGAAGAATGAGGTATTATTATGGTGCTATCATGAAGAAATAATGGAAACTATTTTATATTTATTATTTCAAATAAAAATTAATTATAAGTCCAGTATAAATCACAAATTGATTAATGTGAGTCTCTTGCCAGTTTAAGAGTTTTTTAAGGGCTCACGCTACAGATGGCTGACTGCAGTGTTTTGATCAGTAATTTCTTAGAATTTTGAAATAGCCAAAACTGTGAACATTAAAATTCTGTGACAATATTTGGGGCATTCGAAAAGATAAATGATTTAAATATCAGTAGTCAATTTTATTTATTAAATTTATTTTCCTGTAACATTTTGATAAGTTACCTCTACTGAAAAATATATCATTTTATTACTATTACTGCATTACATATGTTTATGGGTATAACTTAGTTAACTCCATAATTTTATTATCCAAAGAGAAAAGACCAAATATGATTTCTGGCTTTGTTAGCCATTAGCAGACCCTTAAACTTGATAATGAATCAAAATTGATCATAGTGTTAAAATTAATGCAATAATCAACAAGATATAATTGTTATAAAGAAAAATAATTGTTTCATTTAGTTTAATTAAAATTTTTTTCTTGAAAATAAAAAAGCCATATTAATATATCTGTTTAAATTATTCCTTAATAACTATATATTGACCTTAGTCATTAAAATATCTATTATTATTTTTCAGCTCTAAAGCCACCCCCAGAAGGATATTTTGAAACATTTCAATAGCATCCACTTCCTGTTCACCATAATCCCTCACCTTCTGAGCTTCCATCAAGCATAGTTGTATAGAGAACAAAGATTTTCTTAAAAGCTGGTGTAGATTGGCAAAATCTGTTTGAAATGAAAGAAGACTGAGAGATGTAGGGAAGGGTAAGGAAGAGAAAGGGTAAGGAGAGGAGAGAGGGGAGGTAGAGAAAGGAGGAAGAAAAGAAGGAAGAAATAAATTTAAGACATAACTCAAGGATTATATGAGAATTTAAATAAGAGAAAATATAATGAATCATTTACCTGGTACATAGTAGGGATTCAATAAATAATAAATATTACTATCATTACTATTATAAATATACTGGGAAAGGTGTTTGAAATGGAGAGTTAGCCCCTGAAAATTCTTATAGTAAATCCTATAGCTTGACTTCCCCTCTTATCATCTAATTCTTGCTTATTAATGAAGTGATCATTCCAGATCATTTTACACATGTGCCTTGCTTAGCAGTATTAGCTGTATTCTGCTTTGACTAGATTGGTGGTGGTGGGGGGGGGGATTTAAAACCTTTCCTACATTATTGAGGCAAAAAAAACACAGAAGAAACAATGCAGGAATGTATGAAATGTAATATGTATATGTTTTTTTGTCTCAAAAAAAGCAACTTATGTAAAAAGAAAGATATTTGTGTAAGTGCCTGACCATGATTATAATCACTAGATGCTAAAAAATGTAAATGTGTAAATAAATGATAATTAGAGTGCACAGCTACTCAAGGGAAATACCTGGAAGAAAAGTTTAGGTTCCGACTGATACACTGCACACTAATCCTATCAATAATAAAGAAAAATTTTGGGTCCTGAGCCTCTCTTAATTCTGGAGCTAGCATAATACTTCATCATTATAGCTTGATTTGACCTAAAAATTACTACTTAGATCAATGGGTGAAAAGGTTTTGATGACAGATTTTGTTAAACTTTGTTATAATAGGGAGGAGAGGAAGAGAATGACTTCATGTGGATGGAATAAAAGTATTGCCCTTCACAATTTTCAAAAGCAACTCTCTGTCTCTCCCAAATGAAGTAATATTGGTTATTGAGATCATTAACTTGAATTGTAACCCGATTTCTGTCTACAATTTCAAAAACATTATTTTACATGGGAAACAGGCAATTCAAGTGGACTTACTCAATTATTAATCACTATATACTTTTCATCTTTCACTCATATCTATATTATATAACCCTCTGCATTTTTATTAATCTTCCAATCACCTTTGACTTGGGTCAACAGAAATTGAGTATATGCCAAAGTATGTAATGTGGCTATCTAGTTATGGAGGTTCCAAAAGACCTATATTTTAATTCTCCTGTTAGATTAAAAGGCAGTAGAAACTGTCTTCTTACCTGTTGGGTAACAAGATATTAAGAACACTTATCACTCAGCTTTTTTTTTTTTTTTCTACTTCTTTTGGCCACTTTCGCCTGGTTTGGATATCTGATTCCCTGGCACAGAGAATATGATGTTTGGAGAAAATTTTGAATATCAAATTTTTTACATGGGTTATGAACACATACATAGAAAGTAGAAAGTAAATATGAGGACCTTCAAAATACAATCTGTAGCTAAATTAAGAGACTATAGAGTAGGGAAATCTTAATAAGTCTCTTTCTCTTAAGTTCTAAGTTTAAGCCAGTCCTGCTGATGCTGAGGTGATAAATGAGGACCGCTTGTTTCTGAGTGCCCTGCACTATGCTCAGGTGCATTCTCTATTCATAGTGTATATTGTATTTCACCAAGATTGATGAGGTGTACCTGCCCAAGATGAGGTGGCTCCAAGTAAATGCATTGCAGGTCTCCAGTCATGTATTATAGGCCTGGCTAGGAAAGGTCTTCGAACTTTCAAAAGATCTGATATCACCCTCCTTCACTTGGACTTAAGATTTGCATGTGTATCCACTTCTGAAGCCTGGGATGTTAAACCTTTGTCTGTGATTAAAAGTAGTGTGAATTTCCCAGCTGTATATGCTAGCCGGCTGGCTTCTTTCTTCATTTCATATGAGCAAACATATTTGATTTACCTAGGTCATTCCTGTCAGGTTTCCTTCAATCTACACCTCTTATTTACATTAATAGAATACTTTGATTCTGAGGACTCTCATTATTTCTGGGAAACTCTGCCATAGATAAAAAATATTTTGGAGTCTTAATGTAAAGACAGATCTGGCATGTAAGGAAAGGTCTAGGGATTCAAGTTCCACACACTTTCTACTATATCCAATTATCTGTAGGAAGCTACAGAATATAATCTCCAAACTGATTGTAAAGATCAAAATCAAACTGTTGTAAAAATCAAAAGCAATGATACACATGAAAATGTGTTTTTGCACATAAACCCTTCTGTTTATGAAACCTCCCTCTGTCTTGACCTCCAGCCCCTGATAAGTAGCTTTGTGATGAAACTAAAAAAGAGATAATTTTCCATTGTTTCAATTTTATTGTTTGAAAATATCTAGGATAAAAAAAATGACAATAGCATTAAATTTAATCTAAATAATTATGGGAGATGGATGCACTGAAAGGAAGACATAAACTTGAAAAAAATAGGAAATCAGATAATGTTGATATCATAAGTATTAATATTGGCTTAAGATCAGTACTTTTAGAGAGAAAATTAAATAAGGCTATGATAAAATTACACCAAAAATAATCTGTCCCTAGAAAGCCCCTTTTAGGAAGAATCAATTGATACAGATTAATCTAATAATGCTGAGCCAAAAGCAACATACCTGGATACAGAATTTTGTAGATTAACAGCTAAGGTAAAAATGCTCTCTTCTTTCAAAGAGCTTCCTGAAAATATTTTCCAATAAAAGATACTGGAGTCATTGATTATCCATTGGTTATCTTTTAAACTACTCTCTCAAAAATCAAGATAATGAATACAAAATATGCTTATGTTACTATTCATGTTGGCTTCTTTCTATTCTTATATCTTCATTCCATCAGCATGTAGTTTATAAACAAACTGGGTGAGACTTTTTTTAAAAAAATATATTTTATTGATTTTTTACAGAGAGGAAGGGAGAGAGATAGAGAGTTAGAAACATCGATGAGAGAGAAACATCGATCAGCTGCCTCCTGCACATCTCCTACTGGGGATGTGCCCGCAACCAAGGTACATGCCCTTGACCGGAATCGAACCTGGGACCTTTCAGTCTGCAGGCCGACGCTCTATCCACTGAGCCAAACCGGTTTCGGCTGGGTGAGACTTTATATAAAGCATGGGAAAGGGGTAGAGAGGGGAAAAGTCCTTAAGGTGCCAATTTTAGAAACATAATTCTATTGTTTTATCCAATTGATTGTTTAGCATTGTATGTTAAAGTATAAGAAGTTTATCTTAACTATGGTTCAACTTAAACATGTTAAGGTCCCAACTATATAACTTAAAAGTCAATAATTTATGAAAAAGAAAACATCCCTCCCACACCCAAACGCACACATTCCTGGAAAAATTTATTCAAAGAATAAGAGGGAGCGTGGATCTCTGATTCAGAGTCAGAAGTCACCAAGGCTTGGTGGTGTTCCCTTGTTGCACAAGTGGAAGCATATTTCCTCTGAACTTACATTAACGTATTAGCTAAATAATACGTGTCAGTCTCCCTGCACTACTTTCGGGGAAAGATAGTGTATTAAAATAAAAAATGATATAAGATCAAAGACACACTGTCATAAACACTCCCAGACTAGTCCTCATATAGTTCACTCCCAAAATGCAACTAAATAATATTCCTATCTTACAAGTGCCAATATGAACTTTATTACTGACTCTACTCAATTTATCCAAATAGAAGAGTTGAAACTTTCAGATGAATTTACTTACTCTCATCTAAATCTGGTTTTTAAATTAAATGAGACCTCATAAGACATTTCATTAGGGCAATTCTCAACTTTGTGAGCTGTTTCCAAACCAAAATGAAAGATGTCGAAACTGTCTTGGTATTTTCTCACTGCACCATATTCACATCTCCATGCGTGGATATGGAAGTGATTCCAACTCACTTCAGGTTTGGAAACTGATAGATTTATACATTGTGCCAGTTTGAATTAGATTTTCCATGATATAAAGTCAAACATATTCTAATTGATCCACAGATTTTCCCAAAACAATAATTATTGTGTCCAAAAGCATGTAGTGCAGGCTACACAGGAAGAGATAAGCACCTGGAACTGTAAACTGACTCTAGGTAGAAAGAGTCGACTATGGCTGATGAGTTCAAGTCCAACTCAGTAGGAAGAATGCAGACAACAGATGGTAACCCAAGCAAACATTTGGCCTCCTGACTGTTCAACACAAGGTAATGAAGGTGCCTCTACAGGCAGTACTCTGAAACTCAGCGGAGCAAATGATAAATCTGTCACAGTGTTCTGTCCTCGCTACAGAGCCAGTGTTTGAGAAGAATTATCCCATTCTTAGAAGGGGGAGACAAGAGCAAAACAGAAACTCAGCCTTAGATGGACTCTGCTACTAGTTAGATGACAAAATCAGGACTTGGGCACTTAAAATAACAGAGAGAGGGAGACAAGAGAGGAAGAGGGAGAGGGAGAGGGAGAGGGAGAGGGAGAGGGACATGGACAGGGACAGGGACAGGGACAGGGACAGCAAGAGAGACAGGGACAGGGACAGGGACAGGGAGAGGCAAAGGAAGGAGAGGGAGAGAGAGGAAGAGGGAGGAAGGGAGGGGAGAGGGAGAGGGAGAAGGGGGGAGGGGGAGGGGAAAGGGGATGAGGAGGGGAGAGAGAAGGGGAGGGGGAGGGGGAGGGGGAGGGGAAAGGAGATGAGGAGGGGAGAGGGAAGGGGAGGGGGAGGGGGAGGGGGAGGGGAAAGGGGATGAGGAGGGGAGAGGGAAGGGGAGGGGGAGGGGAAGGGGGAGGGGAAAGGGGAGGGGGAGGGGGAGGGGACAGCGAAGGGGAGGGGGAGAGGGAGAGGGAGAGGGAGAGGGAGGGGAAGGGGAGGGGGAGGGAGTAACCTGGTATGAATGAAGAGGCAAAGTATGTTAAGCTGGGGACAGATTTAGAGTGGGAGTCAGTCTAGTTGGAAAAATGACTTGCTGTTGACCACTGGATGATTTGAGCATTTTAAACCCCTCTTGACTAAAGTCAGTCCTGGTCCTAGTGGCTAGAACAAGGTAGAGAGCGTGTATTTTTGAGGTAGAGTATCTCAGAATTCAGGAACTGAGAAGCTGGTAAATACTAAAATATGGCAGAATCATCTGGAAAACTCCTGATTCTTTAATAACAATTTGATCATAACCAGTTGACACTTGGAAATCCCTTATCCCAGTTTTTTTTGTGTGTGTTTTTAACAACATTTCAATTTAATACCACAGCTGATCACATAGGGGAACTGGGCCTAGAGAATACCTTAAAAATTTTAAAGTAAATTCAACCCTGAAAGAAATGGGCAAAATAAAATGGAGATGATACATAAATGAGAAAACAAGTCATTCCCCCTGTGTTTCCTATATTTGCTGATCTCTTACCTAACGAACTGTAGCAGTATCAAAGTACATGAGCTATAAGTCAAACTGATAGTAGGGGGAAAAAACTTTAAAAATATTACTATATTCAAACTAACTTCATCAGAGGCCATCAACCTAATAGGAAGATTAGACACAGATAACTATCATTGTTTAAAATTATTTTTAACTGAACCTCTTTTGCATAGATTTTGCATTAATATTCAGACTATTCAAAGTTCAATCAAGATTATTTCTCCCAACTTTTCCCTACTTCTTACCACGATATTTAGATTCAAGAGAAAAAACATGGCACAGTTTATTTTCTGACTGCTAGTCTCTTGTCTTTGCTTGTCTTCTATACCTACCACGGTCTCTTGCTGATGAATTCCGAGGCTGCTAAAAGACTTGGGGTATTGTGTTAGCACTGCCACTCTTTGATTACAGCTCCTGGGATCACAGTTTTTCACTGGGCTATTGTCATCATTTCTATTTTGGCAGGCAGGACACGTCTCCATGTGTTGCCTCAGTTAAACTATTTTGTAACTATATTCAGGGTCGCCTCGCCCTTTAAAATGGCAACTTCATAAAGGTATAAAATTTCCCATCTACTTTTTGCTCCCTCATGTGTGTTACTGAGAACTCCAGATCGATTACATATCAACGACATTCCACAGGGAAGTAATGTTTATATTTCTGGCATTTCCACTTGAACATAAGACTCCATTAATGCCTTACTATATGCTGCACAGTTAGACAATGTGGGTTCCAACTATGAATTGGTGGTGAGAGCTAAGACATACAATTCTAATACCCTGTCCTTTTTCTATACCAACTTTATCATGACTCCTCTTGAAATTATGCAAAAAATTTTTACTTCAGTTTGCTAAGTGGTTTAGGAGTACATAGTGGATTTGAGAATATCCTTGGATCATATACTCAATCATCTAACTTCTATGGCTTAAATGCAGCCTCAAGTTTCAAAGTTCTAAGCTTTCTTTTGACACGTTTACATGCTTGATTTAGGGGAGGATGGTTAGATTGTCATCTTTATGTGGAATGAAATAAACAACAAAAGTTACATTAATAAAATATGTATTGATACCTTTAGGGGAAAAATAGTTTTTAAAAAGGGAAATTGAGAGAGAGAAAAGAGAAAAGGTGATTCACATATTTTAAGGTATTATTTGCATTTGGTTAAGTGTATTTTTAATATTTCTGAGCAGTCCAAAATGTGCATTAAATTATTAATTAATAATTAATTATTAAACAGCTTCTCTCATCAAATTAACCAATGACTAAACACTTGAGAAATACATAGCATATTTTCAGAACTTTATTTGAGCTATAGACCACATTCTCATACATAAAATTGCTGCATTTAATAATTTTACTTTATCTCCTTGATCATTTCTTCTCTCATTCTTCCAGAGGGTTTCTTATTTTTAAACACCATACTTCAAGGCCTGAGTTTTAAAATTGTGTGTGTATTACCATTAGGATATATGACTAAAACTTCAAACTCAATTTGCCAACACCCTAATGAAAATATCAAGTCATACTCAAAATGTTATGTAAATTAAAACTTTATTTTTATCATTAATTTTTTATCATTTAAAAAAATAGTATTGCAAGGTTTTCACAGAAAAATAGCAATCTCTTACATCATCAAAGAACACCCCTAAATCCTATTCTCTGAGGTTAATCACTTCCCATTTTTTTCAACTATTCTGATTATTTGCCTCTATATTTCCATAAAGTATGCTTATGTAGCTATGTTTGAGATTACCAATTTTGTTATGTATTATCATTCCAAATTATTCATGTTCTGTATCCACTTTCCATGTCATAAAAGAAAATTAAATAGCCCTATTGTTAGCACCATAGCTACTTCGGTGTTTCATCATTTGTAGTCAAAAGCAATCTTAAAGAACACAATGACCACATATTTGGGAAATTCCATCTTCTGCTTCACCAACTCCCATCCTTCAAAGCTCCAGTCTCCTCTTCCACTGAAGTCTGCATTATCACCACTATCACCTTAATGGTGCAAGTGCACACACACACACACACACACACACACACAAAGTTTGTACTCTCTTCTTCAATAACATCTTCAATAACATCACAGGAAGATCTTTATCATTGCTTTCACTTCATTATGTTAAAATTGTTAACCTCTTGTCAGATTTTCCTAAGAGACTATAACTATTAAATAGTGTAGTGGAATGCCATTCAACTATTTTTCATAATGGGTAACTATAAAGAATTTTTAGGAATCATTCAAAACACATTTACTGAATTGAACACTTCAGAGTTCCTGGTTCCAGTGTTTGTTAATCTTTTATTTTATGCCTCAAGCTATTTGATAGGTGTTTCATACTTCTATCATAAATAACAACTCATTACAGCAAAAATCTCAGAGAAATTGGTAAAGGACATTCTATTTACAACTATATCATAATCTTGAAGGAGAAAGAAAGATACATGTACAATCTGTAACTTTCTTCCTTCAAATGATTCTAACATAATCCCAGATGATTGCCACTGTTCTAAATGTCTAACCCAAAGACGGTGAGGCATTCAATCCTAAATTTATGGCTCAGTAACTGTTTTCTTAGCTGAACTCAAAACCAAGGTTAGACATCCTTGGCCTTCAAACTCAAAATCCCCCAAACTTCTTTTTAAAACCTGCTACTTTTTCATGAAATACTATTTTTCTTAACAGAATCATCATTTCACTAGACACTCTGCTAAGAACCGTAACAATTACTTTAGATTTCTCTCCATTATCCACTATATACAATCTGTTGTCAAATTCTAGTTCAATCTCATCTTCTAAGTTTCAAAAATCTATTAAATCCCCTCTAGTCTCACTACTAATCTTTGGCTGAGACCATGTCAGTTTCCTACCTGAATTTTTAGGCCTCCCGACTGCCTCTAGTCATGTTTGACTCTGAAGTGCTGTCAGAGTGAGATTTCTGCAATAAAAATCTGATCATACAGTTTTCTAGCTTCAACACTTAGGGGGAAAACATAATAAATCTTCTTAGTTTTAATTCTGACTCATTCCAAAGAGTTATCTCATGCCAGGCTGATAGAGGTGATGTAATACACGGTATCAACTCATGAGCATCACTTAAATATGCCAGACAAATGGTTACTCATCATGAAGAAGAAGAATAAGAAGAAAACATTTAAAGAAGTGGCTTGTGGTCCAGCACTGTAATAATGCTGACGTCCAGTAAAGCTTGCACTTCCGCCATGGCTGCTTCCTTACTGCTTCCTGGGATGTGAGGCTAACCTCCCGCCACGGCCGTGCATGCTCATAAACAAAAGGTATCAGGCTTCTTGCTGTTTCTTCACCTGTGGGAAAGGGACACAATCAGTTCTAGAGTTTCCTTCTTATGAACAATTCCAGATGCTTGTGTCTCTTGGCTTAATTTCAAGGCACTCCCTCCCATGGTGAGAGAGTTCACTGACTCTCCACTCCCTTCTTCACTCTCCACGATAGCAAGATACTGAACAACGTCAACTCTGACCTAAAGAAGCCTGAGCATCAGCCTTACAATAGGAGAGGAGTTGGGAAAGAATACAGGAAAGAATGTACACCTGGTTTTCCCAAATTACATATGCATTTAAAGAAAGCTGCCCAACCGCAAGAAAGGAATGAGGATGAAGGATCTCCAAGTCTAGGCAATAGGCAATACCCAGTCTCTACAAACAGCCCCAGGCTCTTGGTTCCCCACTACAGAAGTTTCTCACTCTTGCAGTCATTAATCCCACATCGTTTTACTCCTATGATAGGCAACTGTACCTGAGGAACAACTGAATAGAGGATGTTCACATACTCCTTGGAGTTACCAAATGAACTAAACTAAAATAGATTTATTTCAAAACACAGATTTTAAAAAAATGAATTGTGACATTGCTTGAGTCTTTATTCTTGACATATAGTGAAACATAACCCCACAATCTATAATGGCTATTCCTCTGTTAGCTCCTTTTTCCCCTCTTTTACCTTAGCTACATTATTCTCATCCCACTCCAGCTTCTGCACATTTCTTCTCTTTTTTTTCTGTTAATGGCTCACCCACCCAACAATAGATTTTATTTTCATGATAATTGAGGTTTTGACATGAAATTAGACATTGTTTTTACCCCTTAAGAAGGGTTTGCTTTGTCTTTTCTGTTCACTTTGGTATATGAAATATTATGAGCTGAAGGTAATCAAGACTGCAGGCTCAGGAGAAACTTTTAGCTCTCCCTTAAATACCCTACTTATAGGGCAGGGCAAACTTTCAGTTATTGAACATGTACTCTTATCATCCTGCAAATGAGCTTTCTCCCCTCTGAAGCTCCAAGTCAGTTTATCTCAACCTTAGTTTGGAATGCCATATGTATCTCTTTGTAATTTTCCATCTCTACACCTCTCATGTATGAGGGGTTTCCATATGTACATAGGTAATTAAATTTGTTGTTTTTCTCTTGTTAATAGGTCTCATGTCATTAATTATTGGACTAGCCAAAAGAACCTAGAAAGTGAAAATTGTCTTCCTCCCCCACACCTTCTATTAGTATTTCTCAGAGTGGAATTGTTAATATTAAGGTCCTCTCTATTGTTCTGCAAGTGATTTCTATAGTAAATTGTTTATATTATGATGGAGTTAATTTTATTTTTATGCATAAATAAATATTTAAATTATGGCAATTTGCCTTTGTTCACTTCCCATTTTATATATATGTGTCAGGTAGATGCTAAGTAATTATGAATATTATTTTTTAAATGTATTCACATCTACATAAGAAACAACACACATATTTTACTTTTTTATCCTACTGAAATTTTTTTTAATCCTCACCTGAGGACATGCCTTTTTTTCTATTGACTTTAGAGAGAGAGAGAGGGAGAGAAAGAGAGAAACACAGATGTGAGAGTAAAATATCGACCAGTTGCCTCCTGCAAGCTCCCTGACCAGAGTTTGAACCCACAACCTAGGCATGTGCTCTGACCAGAAATTGAACCAGCAACCTTTGGGTGTATGAAACAATGCTCCAACCAACTGAGCCACACAGGCCAGGGCTCCTTCTGAAAAATATTTATGGTGATTTTAAAAAGCACTCAAGCTATTTTGTTCCTACCAAACGTTTTGCAAACACATTTAAATTATATATTGCTATTCAATATATGCCAAAGAAGACCCCCAATTAATGTATCATGATTCACTTTAATGAGCATTAGTGGTACTAAAAAGAGGAGGCATGTCCTGCCTGGTCATAGTTTAAGCTGAATTCCATAGTTGAAAGTTCCAAAAACCTTCAAAAAAAATAAATATGTTTGTAATACTATTATTCATTTCTGTTGAATTTAGATCTGAATTATTCCTTCAATTTGTAATCCTTCTACAGTGATGATAAACATAAATATAGGCATATGCCAATAATGGGAAATTTGTAAGCACTCTTTTTAAAAATTTCTTTATTGATTAAGTGATTACATATGTGTCCTTATCCCCACATTACCCCCCACCCCACCCCACCCCCACTCATGCCCTCACCCCCCTGTTGTCTGTGTCCATTGGTTAGGCCTAAATGCTTGCATATAAGTCCTTTGGTTGGTCTCTCCCCCTCCCCCCACCCTCCCCTACCTTCCCTCTGAGGTTCTTGAGATGAGGTCCAGAAGTCATAATTCCAAAGACTCCTTCAACACTCCTCCCTGACTCTTGGCTGATAGTGCTGGGCTGAGAGCAGATCCTAGCAGATGTAGCAAATAAGCATCTCAAAACTGCAGGAATTCTTCATAGGAGGGAGGTAAACCAGGGAAGGGAAGGAAACATTTGCCCTCAGGCTTGGCCTATTCCTGGTAATATTTCACAGTTTTGTGTTTCTTTGGTTTTAAGACACGGTGCCCTGCTGAGCCATGTCATAGCCTGAGGCAAAATAAAAGATCAATAATACTGTCGCATCTTTGCTTAAAATCTTTATAGTTTGTTCATCCTTATTTGCATTTTGCAACAATTTTAACTTTTTAAAATATTGTTTATCTTTATTGCTGTTTTTTGGGTGTCCCTTAAGTGTTGTATCTGAGGCAGTCACAGTATCTGTTGACTAAATACTGGTCTAGTGTCTTTTGGGTGAAGCTAGGAATCTGTATTTTATTTTATGCTATTTAGATTGTTGTCCATGGATTCCTGTATCAGAACTTACAGAATCACCAGCACTTACTTCATCTGGCTCACCCTACACATGTCCTCAATAGAAAACATTGAATAGATTTGTATTAATTGGCATTGACTTTGCTATTTGTGGCTTTTCATCCATTGCTATATAGAATCTAGACAAATGGTATTTTTAAAAAATGGTCCCTAAGAAGTCACTGCATCTTTGTGGGTATTGTTTTTTTTTCCAGTCTCTTTTCTAAGACTTTTCAGACTATCATCATCGATTTCAATTTGAAATACCTATAAAAATGAAAAGGCCAGAGGCAAAGTGGAATGAAACATTACACTTTGCTGTTAGCATAATGTGGATATCAATTATAAACAGTCAAAATATGGTGTTTGAAAACACTTTGCTTAATAGTTTGTTTTTCATTTAAAATATTTATTAAATATTTAGTGAGTACCCATTCCTTGGTGTGATTACAAAATTCAAAAAAATATGTTAGGAAATAAGAAAAAAAATCTAAGCTGAGGGCTGTTACTGCAATGTTTGAAATATAAACTCAGAGGAACTATAAAATATTTATTAGTTCAAAACCAAGTTAGATAGTCTAAAATATCTAAGGCTTCATGGGATCTCATTAATGCATGAAAAATTTGGCTACAAATCCATTATTTCCAACATATAAACTAAAGGAAACTTGTAAAAGTCACAAAACTTATATATGAAACAAATGCAAAACTGAGTTTCACATCACAAACTTTAAACTCTTTTAGAGTTTGATACAGCACAGTGGATTGTGACAAATCATAAAAAAGGTTATTGGTTAAAATGATGTATGCTTTAAAAAAGACAAAAAATACAGAGGCAGATAATTAAACATCAAGGCTTTTGTCTCTTTCACATTTTTACATGAAAAATAAAATATAAGGACTTGAGTACCAGTTGAACCAGGAATTCTCATGATCTTATACGAGCCCTAAGTCTGAAGTCTCTGGGAAATCTTAAAATGACCCAAATCTCTGGGAAATTCAAAGAAAGCTATGAGATGAAGAAATAATAATATAGCAATAATTCACTCATTATCAAAATCCTTAATATTAAGTCATCTACATATGCATTGTCTTCCTGTCATCCACACAGGAAGAGAGTAAGTGATAAAGGCACAGAAAGAGTCAAAGACTGATACTGTGTGTAACTCCAAGGAGTTTCATTTAACCCAGTGCAAAGAATTATTGAATTTCTCCCATATTCTGAGAACTGTACTGGCAATCAAATTGGATTCTCAGGTAGATCCTCAATATCCTACTCTGCAAAAGTTCAATGCTCCTTTTTGATATATCCAAATCTGGCTTTGTCAAGTTCAGAATAACTGTTAGGGTCAGGTTGGTTAGATTCAGGGCAGGGGGTAAGTGAGGGGGGGGGGGGAGGACTAAGGACCTATTTTCTCCTCTGTAAGTGGAAGTAAGATTAAAGCGAAATAAATAAATAAATAAATAAATAAATAGGCAGGACAAAACTCTCCACATTATTCATTTATACCAGAATGACTTGCAAATAGTAATCCAATTTGTATAGGTATCTGTTACAATTTCACAACATGTTTCCTTCTTCTCAGAAATGTAAGGCTCCTTCCTGTTTCTCTTCCTTGAATCAATCGTGTTGTTATTCCTTTGCTCTGTTCTAGTTTTCATTTATTCTCATTCTACACACTGTAACAAGAAGGCCATATTCACTCCAAATTTCTCTATGAGCCATAGGTTGATCATGCTTTCCACAAAATATCTCCGGCCCAAAATTTACTCATAAAGTCTGGGCTTCTATTTATTATAATGTCTAGTCTTGACCTAGAAATCAAAGTTTCTCTAAAGTCCAAAATTAAATTTATCATTTTATCTTTCAAATCTGTTCTTTATGTTTCTTACCAATGAGTGACTTACATACATAACCACCCAGTCTCCCAAGCCAGCAGTCATTCTTCAGGCTCCTGCAAACCATGAGATGGAAACAGAATTGGCACCCACAAAACATGTTAAGAAAAAATGTATAGATAAACAAATTGATGTCATTGCTCACTTAATTTCATTCATTGGCTTTATAGTAATTACTTACCATTGAGCTAAATGGCAAAAGCAATTTAAAAAACTGAATTACAAGGGTTTATTTATGTCTTATAATTTGGTTTACTTTTTTATTTTTTATTTTTTTGTTTAAAGTATTACAAATAGTAGTACATGTCTCCTGTTTTTCCCCCCATTGACCTTCCCCTGGCCTCCCCTACCCCACAGCACATGCCTTTTAATCCAAATGTTTACTGATTTTTTTCTTTAAAAAAGTACCAAAAATACAAACATACTTTATACATTATCAACCATTTTTAACTAAAAAATAATATTTTACTTATGTTGTCATTAATACTTCTCATTTTTAGGGCATCCTGCATCTAAACATCTTTGCCAAGGAATTGATTACATTTTTTATTGCGTTTTAGCTAATTTAAGCTTCTATTAGGAGGTCTATTTGAGACTAGTTAATTCATCAGCATGTGCCTAATGGAGTTTAGGTGCTTTGTCAATTTTGCATCTTGCCATGTAGTTTCCTTCCTTTATTTAACTAATTCTCCATAATCATTTTATTCCACTTCTAAACCAGATGGGAAATCATACAGAGTGTATGCCTAGAATGTGGAGCTAATATATTATCTTTGGCATCTGATTTTTTTCTAATGATTAACCACTAATATAATTTCTTAGGCACATTAGTAATCCCCACTGGGCAAAACAACAGTTTATTTGAGTGAGGAAGATGGAAAGAACCTCTTTTCTTCTCATCTTAGATGCTCAGAAAGATTCTACAAAATAAAATTTCACCAATACAGCCTAAAGAGCTTTGGCTTTCCCATCCAAGAGGGATGTGCATAAATATTATATGCAGATGTCTTAATAACGTACACTCTTTTCCCCAAAAGGATATTGCAGTTTAGGAATAGATTTTATCTAAAAGTTGTCTTATCCTCCTAAAAATAAGGTGGCTTTTAGCCCTAGCCAGATTGCTCAATTGGTTGGAGTGTGTCCCATGCATCAAAGGGTTGCAGGGTTCAATTCCCCATCAGAACACACACCTAGGTTTCAGGTTTTATCCCCAGTTGGGGATCATACAAGAGGAAATTGATCGATGTTTCCATCTCACATCGATGTTAATTTTTTTAAAAAAGAGGGGCTTTGAAAGATAAATTCCCCTCTCAGAGATAAGAGTTGGAATAAAAATATATATGGGAAGGAGACAGAGCAGAGAGCTTCTAGGAGACTTTGTATCCTGGACAAAAGCAAATCTTCTCAGAAATGTTGTTAATAAAGACTTTGTACTTTGAGGAAAACTTGGAGCAAATTTTATTAAAGAATGCAGTGCTATCAGAAATAAAAGTTAAAATAGGGAAGCAATCTTTTCTTTTTTTAATTTCAGTCTTTTGTGTTTATTTTTATTTATTTTTCCCTCCAGGAACATTTATCTACTTATACCTTCTCTCTGAGCTTACAGGCAGCAAAAGTTAGAAGTAGTCACTTAAATGCATAGTGTTGAATGTGAACAGAAAAAAAAGGAAATATATAAAACAAATCAATGGTGTAAAATCAGCACTGCTAAAGAAGATGTAGCCCTAGCCGTTTGGCTGAGTTGGATAACGTGCTGGTCTGCAGACTGTGAAGCGTCCCAGGTGTGATTCCAGTCAAGGGCACATGCCCAAGTTGCAGGGTCCATCCCCAGTAGGGGTGGGGGGTGCAGGAAGCAGCCAATCAATGATTCTTTCTCATCATTGATGTTTCTCTCTCTCTCTCTTTCTCTCTCTCTCCCCCTTCTTCTCTGAAATCAATAAAAATATTTTTTAAAGAAGATTTAGATTCTGATCACCAGAAATTTTTCCTTAGACACATGTTTCATTTTTGTTAGTGAAGAATTCAGACATGAAAGCACATCCATAATGTGAAATATGCTTAAGCTCCTATATAGTAATTTTACATATTTATTATAATTATAATGTGGTTCATCCTTTCTTAAATATTTTTATGTTCTCCTTATAAATTCAACATTTTAGTGTCCAAAGTAGAAAAATCAAGTGAAGCTTATTTGTTGACTATTGGCTACCCCAAAATATCATTCAGAGATTTGTTAGCCAGACAAAGCTATGTGTGCCTGATCTTAACAAGGGCATGCACCATGCCAGGGCTTAGTAGCCTCTCAGAAAGAGAAAGGTGAAGTCAGAAAATGCATAAGGTTTTGAAATCTGACTTAAAGCAGGTCTTTCAATATGTGTGGTAGGGAGAGGTTTAGGTAGGGGGTAGGTTTGGACTAAACTGTTGATGTTATCTTTTTAAGAGTTCAATTGTTTGTTCAACAAAAATATTTTCTCCATAACGATAAGTTTACTTGCAACATTTATCTCCCTGAAAAAGAGTTTCTTAGAATAATAAAATCATGTTGATATAGTCAGTGAAATGAAGCCAGACTATTTAATTTAATTTGATTTAACAGAGACAGTAATCTATGTTGGTATGTTTGGTTTGGTTTTAAAGATACTTATATAAAGCTATAATTTATTTATTTATTTTTTATTCTTTATTGTTAAAAGTATTACATATGCCCTCCTGTTTCCCCCATCAACTCCCTTCAGCCTGCCCCCACCCCAAGCCTTCATCACTCTATATTCTGTGTCCATGGGTAATGCATATATGCATACAAGGTCTTCGGTTGATTACCTTCCACCCATCCACCCTCCTCTGCCTACCCTCTGTGATTTCACACTCTGTTCCATGCTTCCATGTCTCTGGATCCACTCCGTTCATCAGTTTATTTTGTTACTTAGACTCCACATATGAGTGAGATCATGTGATACTTCCTATTTTAAAAAAATATTTTTTTATTGATTTCAGAGAAGAAGGGAGAGGGAAAGAGATACAGAAACATCAATTATGAAAGAGAATCATTGATCAGCTGTCTCCTGCACGCCCCCTACGAGGTATTGAGCCCACAACCTGGACATGTGCCCTGACCAGGAATTGAACTGTGACCTCCTGGTTCATAGGCCAATGCTCAACCACTGAGCCACATCGGTTGGGCTAAAGCTTTTTTTTTTTTTTTTTTTTTTTTAGTTCAGCTTCTGCTGGCCTATATTTAAGGTGCTAAATATACCATTGTAATTAACCTAGTTATTGATAACAGGAAAGGAGCAAATGAAAAGCCAAATATTATAGGCATGTCATTTGGGCAGCTTTGCCAGGAAGCTGCAGCATTATACTCCTCAAGGAGCCACAGGTCTACTCCCTGCACAACATGGGGGAAAGGGCCTGGACTGGGAGGAGAGAGATGCATGCCCAGGAAAGCTGGGGGGACTAGTGAAGCTACTTCCTGTCAGTCATGCTTGGGGATAGGCTGCGATAGGCATGACCACTGCAAGGGCTCGAAATTTGCCATATTTAATCCCCTAAGCAAAGAGTTTGCTCTCTTGTGCATTTGGTGCTCTTGGCTGCCCTTGGGACTCTTATTGTAGGGGGCAGCTCTCTTGACTTCCCCGGATTTGCCCGCATGGCTGTGCTTGCCCACATCCCCATGGCCATGTGAACCCCACACACAATGGACCAATGGACTATAATTAGCCTAATGCTGAACTGGACCCACCTGCAACATGGAACGGAAACTCTGGACACTGGCTCAGATTTTAGCTCTATTGAATCCCCACCTGAACTTCTTCCAGGACTGGCTTAAGGGAAATGGGCATTTGGAAAACCAGGGATGTAATTCCACACACAAAAAAATCACTCATCTTCCCATGCAAGTCTCAGAAAATTCTTTTTTCAAGATAGCATAAGAATTCAACCCCCAGTATGCAAGTGGGGAAAGGGATACCCCAAATCCCCCAATAACACTGAGTTAGTCTCTCTCAGTCTTTCTCTGACTTATATCCAGGGAGTCAGAGAGGACTGCAAAGAAGATGAAGCTCTTAAGAGGTTCTAACACTTATATTGCACCTAAAACATGAAATGGAGTAATGGGAATTCTAGACAAGGTAGCAGCACAAACAGGAGTGCCGATTTTAGAAATTTTAACACAAGATAAGGGGACAGAGAAAGTCGTCTGCTGTCCTAAAAGACAGTAATCAAGGTTGGTAGAGTTCTTTTACTTTTCAAAGGAGCATAGTGTATGCATTAGGAAAGAGCAAGGGTCATAGCAAGCAAGGCTAAATAAATGCTAGTATCTACAGATTTTTGCTTAATATACTATTGCATCTACCTAAGACAGCAGGTGAATGAGCGCTTGTGAGATTTCTACTTCCTCTTATTATATGGAATTTGGCCTTCCTTTGCCCTTCCTCTGTAATTATAACCAACTGAGATTCAAGAAAACACATTCTCTTGTTTGATATTTGATTCTCCTCATGCAAGTTAAAAAAAAATCTTTTCTCTAGCTCTGCGTTAAATAATCTAATTTCCCCTTAGAAATTTAAATTAACTTCTTTTCATTGTATAATATTTCCCATTCTCTGAGTATCTAGCTTTGTGATTAACTGAAGGAATGGCTGATAAATGGAAAAGTTAGAATGTGTTAGAGAATGTCTATCACAGTAGATAGTATGGTAAGCATCTAAATTTTTTTTTTCCAAAGACTAGTTTCATAACAGCAAGAATAGAGCTCCAAAGACACATTGTTCCTGAAAAATAGTAACAATTCCTCCTACATCTTTATTTGCAAGATTCCATCATTTTGCATTCCTTCTTTGATCTAACACTGAGAATTTTGAGGGGAAAATTATATTGCATTATGTAGTCATCCTTAGTGGAGTTAGTTCATAATGGAAGTGACAGATTAAAACACACGGCCATAAACAGATCTGGGGACAGGAGTGGCTCCAAAGGGATCTTAAATGCACTTGTGAGAAGTCATAGCACTGGGGTGAATTACGAATCAAATTTATTTCAAACTTGTTGCAGACAAGAGTGGAACGTTATAATAGCGTCTATGCTATCAAATCGCGAACATAAGCACCAAACTATCTGTTCTCTCTGACAGTGCAGTGCAGTGCGGTGCAAAGGGTTCCAACAGGGACACCTGCAGTCAACTTACTCATCTCTCCGCCTAAAATGTGTGAACTGTGAATATTAAATAAGAAGAAAATCAAGAATAAAAATACTTCAATATCAAAAATTTTAAAGAAATTAGATTCACTTTTTCACATTAAAACAGTCATGCAATAAACAAATCAAAGCCATAATTTAACACTTTGGAGGGAATTTGCTAACAGACAATCCATGGGCAGGAGATATGAGTTAACATAATAAAATTGAAAAACAGGGAATGATAAAACAGTGAAAACAAAGGAAATGGCTGTTATAAAGAGAAAGTAAAAAACCAGAAACTGAATTTGGTGTGCAACAGGATAAAACAAAACCAGGGAGATATTAGCAAAAAAAGCAACATTATGCTACAAAGGTCGGAACAACCTAAGTCCAATAAAACAATGCTATGTTTCAAAAAGAAGCAAAACCTATTAAAAGTAAAATGGTCAGTGGATAGGATCAGATCTTGACAGCAAACTGAGTACATACATCCTTTTTCATCTTTTGTGTAAATTCATTTGAGATGACAGTAATACATATGTTTTTTAAAATAGAATTAGTTAGTTAGTTAGTTAGTTAATCCTCACCATTGATTCTTAGAGAGAATGGAAGGGAGGGAGGGAGGTGGTGGGAAGAGAGAGAGAGAAAGGAGGAATGAGAGAGAGAAAGAAAATCCATGTGAGACAAAGATGGTTGTCTCCTGCACTCACCCGGACCAGGCTGCAGAACAAACCTGCAACCCAGGTACACGCCCTTGACGTGCAGTTGAACACGTAATCCTTGGATGCGTAGGCCAACGCTCTACCACTGAGCAAAACTGGACAGGGCAGTAAAATATTTTTTAAATGTATAAGTTCATAGTAATGATGGACAGCAAGAAATAGTGCCAAAAATGTAAGAAAAAAAAATGTCTGAACAATTCTTAATGAGAGAAAGCAGACAGGACTGGATTGACAAATAGGCAGGGCTAGGAGAAATCCTCCAGACACAGTGCCAGGGAGGATTACCATGGCGGCAGGAGAATTTGGAAAGCTGCTCCACCATCATAATCAGAAGAGTCCCTCAGGGCCCTAGGAAAATTAATTGAGAAAAGGCCTTTAGGGAAGCTGAGAAAATGAGCATCTTTTCTTGTCCCATTAAAAAAAATCAATGCACCAACAAATCATTAAAATGAATGCTAGCTAAATATGTATCAGTAAATGAAATAAATGTAATAACTTATAACTGATATTCAAAATATACACAGTATAAAGGGGAAGGGGAAGGGCAAAGAAAAGGAAGTGAAGTAGAAACATGCTGGCTATTCTTGTTCACTGCGAAAATTCTATCCACATGTTGATAGAAAAATAAATATTACTTATAAAATAGACATCAAAGGAATATTAATATGATATATATTTTCTTCACAGTATATGAAAAGAAATAGGCTAATAATAGTTATAATACAGGAAAAGGCTAGAAAAGAAAAAGGAATTCAGAAATAATATTAATTGAAAAAGTAAATCAAAGAAGGAATTCTCACCATTTGCAACAGCAGGGATGGAACTGCAGAGCATTATGCTAAGTGAAATAAGCCAGTCAGAGAAAGATAAATATCACATGATCTCACTCATTTGTGGAATACAATGAACAACATATACTGATGAACAAAAATTGAACCAGAGTCATAGAAGCATCAAACAGACTGTCCAACCTATGAGGGAAGGCGGGGGGTGAGGAGGTAAGAGATCAACCAAAGGACTTGTATGCATGCATATGAGCATAACAGATGGACACAGATTGGGGGGGGGGGCATTTGCTGGGGGGGATCCAGGGAGAGGTCAATGGGGGGAAAAGAGATGTATGTAATATATTAAACAATAAAGAATTTAAATTAAAATAAATAAATAAATAAATTGAAGCGACATAACTCACTGTCAAAAAAAAAAAAAGTAAATCAGTAAGGCTTCTTCCAAACATAAGAGTGATTATAATAAATATTAAAAAAACACACATAAATCTTCACCCTTGAAGGTAGTAAGTATCTTGTCAAAAAAAGAATTCTGACTCAATTAAACAAAATACACCTAAAGTTGAAAAATAAAGAAAAGAAGGGGGCGGGGAGAAAGAAGCACCTAGTAAACCCTAACAAAATCCATCAGGTATAAAAATAATAAAAATGAGCTAAATAAAATGCAATGAAAAAGTAATAAAACAGGAAAAAATGAAGTTATTTTTAAATTAAGTTAGAAATGTTCCAGTGAATAACAGACTTATAACTGATATGTCAAGATTCACCAACTCAAATACACAGCAGGAGTTGTTATTATTTTAAACTAGCAAATAATAATGTTAATGATGCAGGAAGGATATAAATGAGTGAGAATGGTGGATTGCACAAACATTTTATACCATCACGCAAACAATACAAAAATGATTCATTGATCCATACCTAGCTATTGACTACCAATGTACAAATGCCTGAATTATGCAAACAAAACTTCAAAATACATGAAGCAAAAATGTATAAAAACTTAAGAAAGACCTGAAAAATCCACAGTGTGGTGTTAGGCAGAATAGATAGCTACTAGGGCAGGGAACGGGGGAAGGGAGAAGGGAGAAAGAAGGGGAAATTTATCTCACCTACTGAACAAATAAGTGAACTGTCTTAGGACTTGCCAAACAAGATGACCAGATGTATGTACAAACATTCTGAGATAAGCCACAGCAAGATAGAGGGGATTTTGAAACCTAGTCCACTACTCAAGATACCCAGCAAGGGAGCTTTGAAACCTATAGGGAAAAGTGTATAAAATCCCTTGAACCCCCATGGGGCAGGGCATTCAGACTAGCTGAGTTGCCGGCTTGTGCTTTAAACTAAGTACATTCTTGATAAATATGCTTGCTTTGCTTCATTAATAAATTTGCTTTGCTTCAGTGCTGCTTTCTGTAACTTAACTGAATTCTTTCTCTCGAGATTGACAAGAGCTGAGGAGGAGAGAGCGCCCCCCTTCCACTCAGGGTGCTCTCCGGTAACAGTAGTAGGAGGTGTGATGTTCTGGTAGCCATGGAAAGGAACCCTATTAAGATGGAAGTGATCAACTATGTCAAATACTACTAAGCATTTGTAAGGTAAGAGCTGGGAATTCACCATAGATATTAGCAGCATGAAGGTCATTAGCATCCCTGAAAAAAGCTATTTTGGGGAAGAATGGAGATAAAAGCTCCATGAGATTGAGCTTAAGAGAAAATGAAAGCAGAATTGCAGACTGATAGTACAGAAAACTTCTGAGGAGTTTTGCAAATGGAAGAAAAGCAAATTGGTGATATCCAGAGGAAAATTGTCATTAAGGGACTGCTGGGATTGGCGTGGGGGACAGTAAGCAATAACAGGATTGGGGTAAATATAAGCAATATCTTTTATTTTGTTTCAATATTTTGCAATAGAAATATATTCAGTCATTATTTTTTATAATTTAAAAAAATCATTAAAACATTGAGTGTTTTGTTTCTGCTCTTTTTAAATAATTGGATAAATAGCTTGTTCATATGGTGGTGAAAATAATGTAGAGGGGAGAAATTTGACAATATGGAAGGCAGGGAAGAAAATTGCTAGAAAAATGATTTTTTTAAGTAAGTGAGAAAAGACAGGATGTGGTACACATGAGTTGGTGAGAATACACTGAAGTTCTCTGATTGTTCCATCTGTTCAATGAAGTAGAAGGAAGATTATCAACCGAGAGTGAAGATGGGAAAGACATGTTGAAGACTTGAGAAGACAGAAATAAATCCTATATAATAAAAGCCTAGGGACCGAAATGACAGAATGACCAGAAGGACCAGAGACCAGAACCACCGTGGCCCCTCGCCCCTGCCAGCTCCACCCCCCAGTGAGACCCCTACTGTGATGAGGATCATGGCTGGCCTGCAAACCACCCCCGCCCATCCCCCCGCCAGCCCTGCCCCCCAGCGGGAACCCCCACCCCAATTGGGAGCATGGCAGACATGCAAACCACCCCCGCCCCTCCCCCCCAGCCAGCCCTGCCCTCCAGTGGGGACCCCCACCCCATCAGGGCAGGCTGGCCAGCCCCCACCCATGCACTGGACCCCTATCCTATATAATAAAAGGATAATATGCAAATTGACCCTAATAGCAGAACAACCAGAACAACTACTTGACCAGTCACTATGAGATGCACTGACCACCTCTCAGTACCTTTCCCTGGCTGGCAGCCTTCAATCGCCCAATGGCGAACAGGGAACCAGGGGTGGGTGGTGGGGGAATGTGGGTGGTACCAGGCCAAGGCCACTAGTTGCCACACAGAGGGCAACCCGCAGCAGGGTTGGGGCTGGCAAGCGGGCGGGAATGGCTGACCTCTTGGTCCCTTCCCCTGGCTGTCAGGCTTCGATCGCCCAATGGTGAGTGGCAGCAGGGGGGCCAGTTGCGGGCAGCTGGGGAAGATGGCCCTGATCGCAGGCCAGACCTAGGTACCGTACCCAAGCATGAATTTTGTTCGCCGGGCCTCTAGTATTCAATAATTATATTGGTGCTTTTAAGAGATTTCTGGAAAGTATAAATTATCCTAACTAGTCAGAGTTAAGGCCCATTAGAGGTTAGTGATTAAGAATTTAAACTAAGGTGAACAAATTGGTTGTGGGTTTTCCTGATGCTGCATTCAGTTACAAAAGGATAGCAATGGAATAGGCAGAGGATTGGACTTCAGTTGTGATTCCACCAAAGGAGGATGGCAGTGAGAGTGGCACAAGGGAATTGCAAGAAATGGTGCTATTATGGACCGTGGAATGAAAACTGGGTAGGGAAAGGAGGTGAGCATGACTCTGTGAATATACTTAAAGCATTGAATTTTGTACTTTAACTGATTAATTGTATGCTATGTGAGTTATACCTCCATAAGTAGTTACAAAAACATGGAGAGAGAAAGTTGAAAGGAAAGTAAGAGGATGGAAACTGAAGAAATGGAATCATGGTGAAGCAGAACAGGAAAGTGAAAGAAGAAATATGCCACCACACCCAACAATCATTATAATTCCATTTGAGTAACATTTCCTCAAATGTGTCCTCATTTTTCTCCTAACGTGCAAGGTTTGATGACTTCTAAATGTAAAAGGTTGTAAGATTTTTATTAATTCAGACCCCATGTATAATGGCTATTTCTACACTTGGGGCTAGGATCGCTATTTTTATCATAATAAGACTTTACCAATAAAACTATTTAAGATGCTAAAAAAGACTGAGCTAAGATTCTAGAGGCCAGGTGAAATATCCTTTATAGCTTGGTAGTTTGCAAGAAAAAATAATTTGTGTATCCCTCATGTTTAATCTGTGTGGAAACCTTATCTCAATTGGTTCCAGATTTCCCTGTGCAGGGACTTCTAGAGTAATGCTGGAGATCTCTTGCCCCCCTCCCTACAGTTATGCCTGTCTAAGGCAGAAGTGATTTACCTAACTGTAAAACAGTGGTTCTCAACCTTCCTAATGCCGTGACCCTTTAATACAGTTCCTCATGTTGTGGTGACCCCCAACCATAAAATTATTTTCATTGCTACTTCATAACTGTAATTTTGCTACTGTTATGAAACATAATGTAAATATCTGATATGCCGGATGTATTTAGGCGACCCCTGTGAAAGGGCCGTTAGACCCCCAAAGGGGTCGCGACCTACAGGTTGAGAACCGCTGCTGTAAAATTTAGAGAAGTAGGCTGATAGGGTCACCCCTTCCGTCCACTTCCTTCTATAGGGAAATCCACCTACCCCAGGAAGCAAAAGTCCTGTCTTTCTCCATGCCCTAATTAGATAGGGTTGGTCCCTGCAGAGTAAGAAGCCTGAAGGATTTCAGTGGTCTCCATTTCTGGACAGTACAACTGTATTTCGCACAAGTCATAGATAAAAGAACAGGAAATTGAACCTTCATTGGCTTTGCAGCCTGCCATTCTAGGGACTAGACTACACAGCCTCTGTAAGGTTGTTCCAAGAAATTGGAATGAATACTCCCCACTGATAAAGTCGACAGGGAAGAAACCTCACCCCCTGGTTGGACAATGTAAGGAGACTAAGAGTTAACTGGGGTGTAATTAGTTGCACTTATTTTTGTTTCTGTTTTAATCTGGATGTCACCCTGCTTCAACACTTCTTACCACACCAGAAGAGATGTCTGTCTCAATGTATTTGATACTTCAGGTTGCAGGGAAATAAAAATTGAATACTTGTAGTAGGAAATTTTCAGAGAGTGGATCAAGAGAGATCAAGGGTCAGAATATAACAGAAGATTTTGAGTCAGACAATCAATGAAACTTTATTGCGTACTCTAAGGTATTTAATCTATATAGAGTCATAAGGGTACTAGTACCAGAAGTCAATATGAAACAAGAGGAAAAGGGGTCTTCATTGGAAAGGAGGCAAGCCATTTGAGAATAGAGCCACAGAAGGTCAGTAAAAGAAGACGAAGAAAGGAAAAGCTTGTATTCAGAATGAGACCTTGGAAAACTGAGGGATATAGATTTTATCCTGAGACTCAAAGGAAGACAGCTTTAAAAATTAATCAGAAAACAGACAATCAATGCCCCTGTTTTAACCCACCACAGTTAAATAACACCCTGAAAGTGATTCAGCTCTATTCAGAGAAGGAGAAAGCAAACAGAGCTGATCGGAAAGAATTTAGAAAAGTGAAGTCATTTTATTAGTGAAGAGTATGTGATTTTTTTATCTTTTCTAATGAATTTGTCCATCAATATTTCAATAATATTTTTGTGTTTTTTTCTATAATATTTGCAAGGTTGAATAAAACTTTAAAGAGTGAATTAGATTGATTTTCCTTATGAGAATCTAGTATTTTAGAGGTGATATGTAATTGCTTGTAAAGTACTGAAAGGAGTTTTTAGGGATAAAATAGGTAGTTTTAGGAAATGTTAGGAATTAAGGGGTCCCTGGAAAAAGCACAGGGCTACGGAGCTGCAGAAGGTACATTTCCATAGACTAAGGCAGCTGTGTGCTGCAGAAGGTGCATTTCCATAGAATAAGGGAGCTGGGAGCTGCAGAAGGTACATTTCCATAGAATAAGGGAGCTGGGAGCTGCAGAAGGTACATTTCCATAGAATAAGGGAGCTGGGAGCTGCAGAAGGTACATTTCCATAGAATAAGGGAGCTGGGAGCTGCAGAAGGTACATTTCCATAGAATAAGGGAGCTGGGAGCTGCAGAAGGTACATTTCCATAGAATAAGGGAGCTGGGAGCTGCAGAAGGTACATTTCCATAGAATAAGGGAGCTGGGAGCTGCAGAAGGTACATTTCCATAGAATAAGGGAGCTGTGTGCTGCAGAAGGTACATTCCCATAGAATAAGGGAGCTGGGAGCTGCAGAAGGTACATTTCCATAGAATAAGGGAGCTGGGAGCTGCAGAGGTACATTTCCATAGACTAAGGGAGCTGTGTGCTGCAGAAGGTACATTTCCATAGAATAAGGGAGCTGGGAGCTGCAGAAGGTACATTTCCATAGAATAAGGGAGCTGGGAGCTGCAGAAGGTACATTTCCATAGAATAAGGGAGCTGGGAGCTGCAGAAGGTACATTTCCATAGAATAAGGGAGCTGGGAGCTGCAGAAGGTACATTTCCATAGAATAAGGGAGCTGGGAGCTGCAGAAGGTACATTTCCATAGAATAAGGGAGCTGGGAGCTGCAGAAGGTACATTTCCATAGAATAAGGGAGCTGGGAGCTGCAGAAGGTACATTTCCATAGAATAAGGGAGCTGGGAGCTGCAGAAGGTACATTTCCATAGAATAAGGGAGCTGGGAGCTGCAGAAGGTACATTTCCATAGAATAAGGGAGCTGGGAGCTGCAGAAGGTACATTTCCATAGAATAAGGGAGCTGTGTGCTGCAGAAGGTACATTTCCATAGAATAAGGGAGCTGGGAGCTGCAGAAGGTACATTTCCATAGAATAAGGGAGCTGGGAGCTGCAGAAGGTACATTTCCATAGAATAAGGGAGCTGGGAGCTGCAGAAGGTACATTCCCATAGAATAAGGGAGCTGGGAGCTGCAGAAGGTACATTTCCATAGAATAAGGGAGCTGGGAGCTGCAGAGGTACATTTCCATAGACTAAGGGAGCTGTGTGCTGCAGAAGGTACATTTCCATAGAATAAGGGAGCTGGGAGCTGCAGAAGGTACATTTCCATAGAATAAGGGAGCTGGGAGCTGCAGAAGGTACATTTCCATAGAATAAGGGAGCTGGGAGCTGCAGAAGGTACATTTCCATAGAATAAGGGAGCTGGGAGCTGCAGAAGGTACATTTCCATAGAATAAGGGAGCTGGGAGCTGCAGAGGTACATTTCCATAGACTAAGGGAGCTGTGTGCTGCAGAAGGTACATTTCCATAGAATAAGGGAGCTGGGAGCTGCAGAAGGTACATTTCCATAGAATAAGGGAGCTGGGAGCTGCAGAAGGTACATTTCCATAGAATAAGGGAGCTGGGAGCTGCAGAAGGTACATTTCCATAGAATAAGGGAGCTGGGAGCTGCAGAAGGTACATTTCCATAGAATAAGGGAGCTGTGTGCTGCAGAAGGTACATTTCCATAGAATAAGGGAGCTGGGAGCTGCAGAAGGTACATTTCCATAGAATAAGGGAGCTGGGAGCTGCAGAAGGTACATTTCCATAGAATAAGGGAGCTGGGAGCTGCAGAAGGTACATTTCCATAGAATAAGGGAGCTGGGAGCTGCAGAAGGTACATTTCCATAGAATAAGGGAGCTGGGAGCTGCAGAAGGTACATTTCCATAGACTAAGGGAGCTGGGAGCTGCAGAAGGTACATTTCCATAGAATAAGGGAGCTGGGAGCTGCAGAAGGTACATTTCCATAGAATAAGGGAGCTGGGAGCTGCAGAAGGTACATTTCCATAGAATAAGGGAGCTGGGAGCTGCAGAAGGTACATTTCCATAGAATAAGGGAGCTGGGAGCTGCAGAAGGTACATTTCCATAGAATAAGGGAGCTGGGAGCTGCAGAAGGTACATTCCCATAGAATGAGGGAGCTGGGAGCTGCAGAGGTACATTTCCATAGAATAAGGGAGCTGGGAGCTGCAGAAGGTACATTTCCATAGAATAAGGGAGCTGGGAGCTGCAGAAGGTACATTCCCATAGAATAAGGGAGCTGGGAGCTGCAGAAGGTACATTTCCATAGAATAAGGGAGCTGGGAGCTCCAGAAGGTACATTCCCATAGAATAAGGGAGCTGGGAGCTGCAGAGGTACATTTCCATAGAATAAGGGAGCTGGGAGCTGCAGAAGGTACATTCCCATAGAATAAGGGAGTTGGGAGCTGCAGAAGGTACATTTCCATAGAATAAGGGAGCTGGGAGCTGCAGAAGGTACATTCCCATAGAATAAGGGAGCTGGGAGCTGCAGAAGGTACATTTCCATAGAATAAGGGAGCTGGGAGCTGCAGAAGGTACATTCCCATAGAATAAGGGAGCTGGGAGCTGCAGAGGTACATTTCCATAGAATAAGGGAGCTGGGAGCTGCAGAAGGTATATTTCCATAGACTAAGGGAGCTGGGAGCTGCAGAAGGTACATTCCCATAGAATAAGGGAGCTGGGAGCTGCAGAGGTACATTTCCATAGAATAAGGGAGCTGGGAGCTGCAGAGGTACATTTCCATAGAATAAGGGAGCTGGGAGCTGCAGAAGGTATACATTTACAGAATAAAGGGAAGGAAGCCCCTCATTCAGAGAGGGGAGAGGAGAGCGCAAAGGGAATAGGAAAATAATAAGGGAGAAGAAGAGGAGAAGCTCACGTACCTCACCTGAGGTTTGAGCTCTGAAGTTGCTGTAGTGACCAAATCAGAGGGGATAGTGACCCATCAGAGAGGATGTCAGGGCACAGGGAACTGCAGTGTTTATAAACCGTGGGAAAATAGAAACTTAGTGGGACTCTCTCCTCCTTCCCATGTGGGAGTCTGTGCTTGTTTCTCAATAAACCTCCATCTTTTACTGCGCCACTTTCTGTTCGTGGCTTCATTTTTTGACTCCACCTGGGCAAGAACCTGGGAATCATCCTGCCCAAAAGAACATCATGCATTCCAGTTCAATTTTCCCATTTCACTGTTTCCCCACCATAGGGGGTGTAATTCAAACTAGGGAATTCATTCACACAGGTAAGAAAGAAAGAAAGAGAGAGAGAGAGAGAGAGAGAGAGAGAGAGAGAGAGAGAGAGAGAGAGAGAGAAAGGGAGGGAGGGAGGGAGGGAGGAAGGAAGGAAGGAAGGAAGGAAGGAAGATATCTACACCAGCAATAAAAACAAACATCTCTCATTTTATATTTAAGGGGCTTAACACCAATAAAGTTTAGACCACACTCCCCTGAAATATATGAGCGTGCTGCATAAGACATGTGGCGAGGAAATAATCAAACAATATGCCTAATTTGTTTCCTTGTACAACTAATCTTGTGGAATGTTCTAGAATTTAAAAAACAAAAAATCTCTGCCACTTGCCTTCCAGCAAACATGAAATAGATTAAATATTTTTGGTGAACTTTCAATGAAAGATTGATTTTAATTATATTAACTTCCTATGCAAATTGGACTTGAATCAGCCAATTCATTAATATCATATCTGGGGTAGCAAAAGAAATACACCACCTAAATTTTATTTCTCATGCTTAGAATTCTGCAATATTACAGAATGCAAATTTTCAATTATGATACAAATTAACAGATTGTCTTATTACTTGATATAATGTTTGTTGTTAGCTGATGTACATACTTGCAAAAACTGTGCATACACAGAATTTCTTTCTCTTGTTGACATTAACAAGAAAAATATCTTATAAAGCTCCTTTCCATTTACAATTGTAAATTAGTCCTGAGAGTTTTTCCTCATTACGTGTGAATTTTTAATCATACAAAATGAATGCAGCATCACTTTTTGTTCTTGGAAGTGATGTGCTTTGTGATGAATACTTATTACCATAAATCTTTCTAAAAGGGCTCCTAATAGCATCCAATAACTCGTAACATCAGTGAGTAAAATTTAAAGTGTACTCTTTTCCACCAGCATTTATATCTGTAGCTAGCATCATCAATTTTCACAAGGACAATTTAAAACAAAAGCATGTAAAACCAATATCCATGCCATCAGTAATGCAAAACACATTTTCTACTGTTTTTCTCCTGAACACAATTCCACAATGCCCTTTATTTTGTTTGCTTGCTAGTCCCCACTCCTTCCTAATCTCTTTAGAGCCTGCTGTTCAATAATTATTTCCCTTTGCCTTGTTAAAATAAGTGGCACAGGGTGAAATTAGAATGCAGATTTGTCTCTATTCAAACCCAGCTTTTTTCCATAACATGTCTTTTTATGGTTGCCTTAATTTCTCTTAAATGTATAGGCATGGTTTTGGTTCCTCCTACAAATAGACATGAGAGTATTTGCTCAAATATATAGTACAGATGCCTACAGCTGACAAATTCAGAAGAACCACATCACAGAAGACTTATTTCTTTTATAAAAGTAATTTCTACCTTTATATAGAAACCAAATTTGAGAGATTATAATTTCTGGTGTCATCCCTTTTTTAATATACTAGAAAATATATATTAATTAAAATTAATTTAGATATATTGTCTTATGCTTAATATGTATTTTCAGGATAATATTTATTTACATTATTAAATAACTCAATTGCCCCTAAACATTTATATAGAAAATTGAAATATGGTGAAGTATTACTAATAGTGTTTTCTTACCTATGATAAAGTATAAAATAAATAAGTTGAATATTTCAAAAACACAATATAAATAGAATATATAAAACTATATATGCATGTTTATATACATGAACATATATACTAATTCAAATTTTAGAAATTATATAACGTGTGTGTTTATTTTATATTGTTTAAATATATTTTTATTGCTTTCATAGAGGAAGGGAGAGGGAGAGAGAGACAGAAACATCAATGATGTGAGAGAATCTTTGATCAGCTGCCTCCTACACACCCCACACTGGGGACTGAGCCTGCAACCCTGGTATGTGCCCTGATCAGGAATCGAATGGTGACCTCCTGGTTCATAGTTTGATGCTCAACCACTGAGCAACGCCGGCTGCACTACATATGTACTTTTTTAAATAGTTTAATTTATTTATTGTTTTTGGATACATTAAGAACAAAGTATAATACTGATTTAGTTCGTTGAAGCTATTGTGATGTTATAAAATCAAATTTCCTGTTGACATTTTCAGCAATATCAGCAGTGCTAATTATGTAGTGTGGTAGGAAAAAAAATAAAAACAGTAAAAAACATAAAAAATTTAGGTTTGAGATATTGGAAATAAGTTATAAAGTACTATACTGGTAATACACTACTGTGGTGATGATAAGTACCAATTTCTAAGCAGGTGATTGTCACTCAGGGAATAAAGCTATTGAGAATGTTATGAAGTTCCTACTCTTGGGCAAGGTACCTGAGGGTATGTAAATGCAGGAAGAATCTCTGTGGGTCAAAATGGAAGCTGAGTTGCCATCAGTTCCCTTCGTCTAAAATCGCCCAGCCAAGGAATAAGAATAGAGGAATTGTACCACTGCTTCTGTATTCTCATGAATAATTGAGAAATAAATAGCCTTGGTTAGATTTGCAATGTACAATTCAACGTAAGCTTCCTGCTAACCCTTCTCAAATTGTTTTCATGTAATTATGTACAATGGCAGCGGAGAGTAGGCCCTTATGTCTAGGACTTGAGGAAATGGAGACCAAGGAGACCCAAGAAGCATAGTATTTCTGTGAAACTTTTAATTTTTCTAAAATTTCATATAATTCTGTATTTATAACGTTTTCTATTTACCTGATGCAATAATGATTTAAAATTTTTAATTAAAGCCTTAATATCCCCCAATGTCACTATTGATTCTTCATAAAGATAAACCTATGAAAGTCCCTATGTGAGAGATATGATCTAAATATTTACTTTCAAATATCCTAAAACCTTGAAGCTCAAGGTTTCTAATGTTTATTAATTCATTGTGGTTTCCTTAATATGACATAAAATGACTTTGTGAAAATGTGTATTTGCACAATAGGGAATATACCTGAAATTTTTTTTGGAAAATTTTATAATTGTGTTGAATAAGATGTTTAGATTAGGTGGGTTATTATTCTGAATTACTTGATTAAAATCATTTTTTAAAAATTATATAAATTTAGGAGAAAATTATTAAAATACCTATCTATACTAATAAAAAAGTAATATGCTAATTAGACCGGGAGACCTCTGGACAAAGCCACGGTGGCAGGCCTGAGGCAGAGGCAGTTAGCGGTGATCAGGGTAGCAGGGGCGGGGGGGTAGTTGAGGAGATCAGCCTGGCAGGCAGAGTGGTTAGGGGTGATCAGGTAGGCAGGCAGGTGAGCAGTTAGTTAGGAGCCAGCGATCCCAGATTGCGAGTGGAATGTCCAACTGCCAGTTTAGGTCCAATCTGGGATCGGGCCTAAACCGGCAGTCGGACAACCCCCAAAGGGTCCCAAATTGGAGAGGGTGCAGGCCGGGCTGAGGAACACCCTCCCCCCCATCCCTTCCCCAGCACGAATTTCGTGCACCAGGCCACTAGTATAAATATATTTACAGATGTTACCTATATGAACATTTGCAATATACATAACTTAAAGTAAAACTAAGCCTTCTTTTTTATATTATCATATTTGAGTTAATCTTTATTCTATTATGAAAACATTTGAGGAAGAAGAGCAGATTATAAAATCTAAAGTTTTATTTTTTATTATATACTAGAGGCGTGGTGCACGGTGGGGTCCAGCTGGCTCGCCCCAATCAGGACCTATAGTCCTGGGCTGGCAAGGGGGGAGGGGACGTGGGAGGTTGTCTGGCCGGCCCTGCCAGATTGGGATGAGGGGGGTGATTGGGCGCAGGGACAGCCAGGAGGAGGGGTCACAGGCGGTTGGCCAGCTGGCCCCGCCCCCTGGTCGAACTCCCGATTGAACTCCCAGTAGAGGGGACAATTTGCATATTAGCCTTTTATTATATAGGATTAGTTTCCATTACATTTTCCTTTTTGCAGGATTAATATGTTCTAAGAAAATATACTCTTATGATGTTTTATTATAAGCACTGCTCTGTGGCAGATGATAACATCAAGCTATGCTAGTATTCACATATAAACATGTTTATCCCTTTAAAAATAATAAAATGTAGATTTCTTACATGGTTTTGTCAAATTATGCATTAAAAATGTTAATAGGATCCCAAAATTTATCCATAATTTTAAAATGTGCTTATAATTATTCTGCCTAATAGATTTAAATGAATTATACTGTTTAATCTCCTTTGTATTTAAAATAATAGACTATTTCACCACAACATAATTTTAATTTTTACTGTATCTTCTTTTGTTGAAATAAATGTGCAATTAGACCATTTGCAATGGGCTAAAAACAGCCCTTTTTAAAAAGGATATTTCTTTTATCTTGTCAGTTTTACATTTCCTGGGAAATGGGAAAGCCGTACTCATTTATGCCATCAGTGAACACCTCATGCATCTTGGGTAGGTCCTGGAGAAAGATTAGGTGCCGGAAGCTGGTCCATCCTTGCTGCTTGACACAGTCGCTGTAGGATAGAAACATCTGCACAGCATATGTTTAAGGGACCTCGCGTATATAGCATACTGTTCTTAATATGTTTGCTCCCCTTAGCGCTGTGTGTTTTAACCAAGGTCACCTCTCAGAGAAAGGTTGTTTCCCCAGGTAGGGATTTTTCCCTGAAGTTAGGGAGGGGATGAAACTCCTTAACTAAGTGCCAGGTGGGTAGTTAATCACTTTAACTACAAACAATCATGCTTAAGCTACATAATCTTTACTCCCTGGAATGGAGATAAGAAACGCCCTAACCTTTGTAATAGAAATTGACAGGATTAAAATCAACTGGTATAAATACGGATGTAACAAGACAATAAACAGCAGAACCTCTCTGGAGATCCAGACCAGAACTTGGCTGGAGATCCTGGCTGGAGATCCTGGCTAGGCTGCTGATCAACTGAACACTGTCTTTATGTCCTTCCTTCTTCGCCGACTCCATCTACGCCTTTGGGAACCCCTGGACCTGCTGGGGTTGGACCCCGGCAATTAGGTAGGGGTGAGGTTAGGGGTGGGGGAAGAGATCAACCAAAGAATTTGTATGCATCTATGCATAAACCATGTACACAGACAATAGGGTGGTGAAGGCCTGGGGTGGGGTTAGGCTAGAGGGGCCAATAGAGAAGTAAGGGGACATATGTAATACTTTCAACAATAAAGATTTAAATATATATATTATAATAAAAATAAATAAATACATAAATAAAAAGAAAAAAAATGCCCTCAAGAGAAATCCTGTTTATTAGAGAAAAGAAGCAAGTGCCAGACATCAAAGTTACTAACTCATTCTTGTTACTCTAGATAGGCATCTTACATGAGGTGGCACTAAACTGAGTCTCATGAGAGTAAGAAACAAAAATCAGAGAAAAGCTGTCCGCCTCCCCCTGTCCAGTGCTTGGCTCCTCACCATTATTGTATACAGCAGACAGTGGTCAGATAAGAAGTGCATTTAGAGGAAATAAAACCTGTTCTCTGCAAAAGTTCAAGGAAATGCATTGGCATTTGGAGTGATGGAGCAAATGGCATATTATTTTCATTTTAGAGAAGTTTCTCTAGCAACCCCGCTGAAAGTGAGTTGTAAGAAAGCAGCAGGAGCCAAGGAGATCCATGCAAAGCCTGTTACATTTCAAACAGAAATTACAGGGACCTGAATAAAGTGAGTGGGAATGTAGAGGAGGGAATAATGAGAAGATATTCTAGAAGGTGACTTACTGGCCCACTGAGGTGGGGATGGGAGAGAAGGAAGAACCTAGGATAAGCATATGGATTTGGCTGGGATGATAGTGGTTCTCTTCACAGAGCTGGGGCAAAAACAGATTGAGGGTCTTGTAAGAAGGTAAAGGATGAGTTTTATTTTGACCATGTTGAACTTGAAATATTTGCGCAATATCCAAGTGGAAAAGTCCAACAAGAGGCTGGATGTACTGTCAACTTGGAAAGAAAACGGTGGCATGACAGTACACAGCTAGTAGTGGTAACAGTGATCATTTTAGCCAGCGACGGACCTTAAATGATACAACAGACATCCAATGAGAAAAAAGGAGAGCAAACGGCAGAACCGTAGATGACACCCATATTTAAGAACTTGGTGAGGAAAGAAGCAGCTGTGAAAGAGAATGATAAATACAGAAGTTCTTTGCACCCACCAGACACCGCTTTCCTGAACAAATGAATATTGTCAGCTACACAGAATTTCCTTGGAAAGACGTCCATATATTTCAGTGATGCTGTCATTGCTCAGAGCACTTTATTAGGTTCTCTTTCATCTTACCTCTGGATCGGCAGCATTTTATTTTCAATATTGTCAATGGTGGCAAAGTTTTATCATTTTACAATAAATGCATTTCTTTAGAAAGAGCTCAGACATCAACAAGATGTAACTGCCTAGTAACGACCCTTATTCTTCTCCAAATGCATTATAAACTGACGGTAAAGGCGATTTCAATGTGATGAGTTTAAAATTAAAAGCCACATCTCAATGATCTTCAAAAAAAGTATATGTTCTCCCGAAGTAACTTATTTGAAAGGCAATTTAATATGTAAGTTTATTATATTATTTGTAGGATTATAGTAAACCCTTACCCATTACTGTATTAAATAATCTTACCTCTAAATAATATTACTGCATCTACACAATGTAATGTGGCGCCTGTCTTTTATACAAACCTGTCAACTGTCTTATTGAGATTAATGACTCAATGTAAAAGCAGACCCCATTTTAAAATTTCATTAAAATTCTTACATGCTCTTACATTTTCAGACATCACTTTATTGCTTTTGCACTACTGGCTAATTTCAATTTGCATGAGTTGTCCATCTTATTATGAAGACGTTGAGCGAATATGTCACCTGCTTTAACAGTTAACAGCTCTTGGCAATCCTTTTCTTATTTCTCTCTTAAATTCTGTCCACGGCTGTAACTTAAAGGCACTTCCAATATAATTAGTCATCAATCTAAGACATATTTATTTATTTTAGAAACACTAAGTTGCAAAGATTACCTAGTATGCACCAAGAAACCAACCAATTGTGAGAATAAAATAAAGTGGGTATGGTTTCTAACTTTGACCAGCTCATAAGATAATACCTTAGAGGCAACATTGGACAGCAAGTCTTTAAATCTCTGAATAAACTAGTCAGACAACCAAGACTTCATTTTACCCTTTATCATGTTAAAGAACTTTATGGTTGATATCTAAGATTCCTGGACTTTGAACTACACGTTTAGACCAGGCTCACAATTCTAATGCTCTAACTTTATATGTATAGCATGAAGTCTATTACTATTAGGAAAGACCTTTAAACCCATAAAGTGGTTGTCTTAATTCTGAAAGTTAATTTCTAGGAAAAAAAAAATATTACAATTTTGATTTTAGCCTTTATGTTTATTTTTGGCATGCAAACATTAAACATTTGGCTTATGAAACATTAATAAATATTTCTTTTTAGTATGACTTCAAATAGTATAATTATAATGTATCTAGAACCTTCTCTTTGTGAGAAAAACAATTGCTAAATAAACTATTTAAAGTCAATAAACTGCCAGGTGAGCATACCTCAAAGTATGGATATGACGTATTCTCAAGTGAGCATTTGAAAATGTTAAAACAAAAGCTGTTTGACCTTGTACAAAAGAGTCTTGATTGGCTAAAATATTAGATGAGGTGAATGGTAAGATTCCTACTAACTCTATGATATTATGGTTTCCCTCTACATAAATTAAACTGGAACTGTTAATACTAAGTTCATCTTTCTTTCTAAAACCCTGTGCTAGGCTATTCTTCTACATTAACTTAACTGCTGTGCTTAAATTCTGTGAAGTCCTGGATTATGTTTAATTCATCTTTTTAGCTCAGGTAGAGCATTCTGTAGACAGACACAGAAGTGTTGGCCTTGTCAGAACCTTTCCACACACACAAAAAAAGGTGAGGAAATGATGAGACGCTGGTGCCAGTTACTGGTGAATTGTGTTTTATCTTGATCCCTGGATACTCGATGCTGACAAAATTTGAGGTTTCAAACCCTTTCTACTGAAGGCTTACATATGTTTCTGTACCTCTCATGCCTTGTGATTCTTTTCTGCTTGTCCATCCGCAACCACGTGATGTTCTTCCACAATCTCTGATTCTATAGTCTCCTAGATGTTTTCTAGCATGACATTATAGATTACACAGAACTGCCACAACCGCACATTTTAACCAGATGCACAGCTTTTCCTTGCTGAGCCTTTCACTGACTGTATAGTCATCGGAGTAAATTGTTAAGGTATCTTAACCTTCTCCTTACCTTAACAAAGTATCTGCCCTCATGTAGACACCAAATGAAATGCTTTAATTAAAAACATTCTGCAGGTATCCATATGAATGCAACAACAAAGGAATAAAACTTTATGGGGTGAAGGAAATGTTTGGTGCATTTACTCTTCTAGCCTAAAAATGATGATGTCATGCTCTATTCACTACTGAATAAATGAATGGAGGCAAGAGAATAATTCTGGGCACATTTATGATTGCATGAGAAGCACTTAATTAGAGAAACACTAAAATGCAGAAGTAAATTATTATATAGGTAGCATTTTTAGGGCTATTCAGCCATTTGGTAAATAAATAGCAAATACGGGATCTTACAGAAGAAGAAAGAAAGAAAAGATGAACAAGGCAGGTAACATTGTTTAAGCTTAAGTTATATGCCAGACACCATGCTGGTCCCAACTTGCATCTTAAAATGAGATTATTACAATTCATGGCCTCAGACACATGTATCAGTGATACTGTGGGGAACACACAGACTGCTAGTGGTTGGCTCAGCTTTCTCCCAGTTTGCTATTGCAGTGACTTTATTTTGGAACAAAGATGCCTGGGTTTGAATTAGGCTCTTGAGTTTGGAGGTATTTGAGTCTCAAGTTCCCATTCATCCTTCAGTGATCACTCACCCCACTCCCAACCCCAATTCCATGAAACCCCCTAAACAGCCTACACTCTGCTTGTTCTATATATTAGTTGGACTATTAGTTCCAAATTCAGTTGTTTATCTCAACAAGAATTGTTTTCTCTTGAATAATACAGGCCCAGCAAAAGTTGGTAGTTGGGCTGATAATCACTTAGGTCCCAGTAGGATACCAAAGTTCTACATCCAGAGAAGCCCCTATGAATACCACAGCAGAGGGACAGAGTGCTGCAGAGTCTTATTCTGGTAGTTAAATGCAGCCATTTAAAACTGCACTCATTGCTTCTGCAAATATTTCAATAGGCAAGCCTGTCCGTGGCTATGTCCTAGTTCTAAGAGAAAGGAACTGTAATACTGCCATAATCCGTAAGGAGCAGGAAAAAGCAAATGTTGTGGGCAACCCTACCAACTGCCAGTCCCCACAACCCCCACAACTACGAAAACCACCAACACTCTATACCCACAGACACACACACACACACACCCTCTTTCTGCTTCTCCTTTCTCTCTCAATTAGCAGAGAAGGGAGCAAATGAATGTTACATATATTTGTCTCACTGATCACAACAGACAATGAGATAAGTGTTAATAACCCACACTTCTCAAATGAGAGAACTGAGGCTTATAGAGATCCAGGAACTTGCACATTATCACACATTGTAAGGACTTGACATTTAAACCCAGATCGTTTTGGCTTAAAACCCCTAGTGAATCATTTCCACAAGAAAAAGTTCAAACTCTACATAGTCTTCTAAGATTTGCTCCTTCGTCACTCTCTGGAGTCACTTCTATAGAGCCATAAGAAAGAAAAAAAAAACTTTTTATGATTTTTGGCTTCTTTTTTGCTATATCTTTACTCATGTGGCAACTCCATTTTAGACCACTCATTTCTCCTGCCCTACAGACAAATGTTCATCTACTTTTAAGACACAGTTCACAAATCCATGTCCTCTATGAAGGCTCTTCTTATTTTTACTCTCACACAAAAGTTAAACTGTTTCTTACATTTCATTGTACCTTGTGTATACTTTTATTGAACTCATTTTGTTGCATTTACTGTCTTTCATACCTTCCATTATTATAGGCAAGGTGCCTTGAGGATATCTCTTATTATGATAATTGAGCGTATTTCTGGTTAATACACATGTTGTTATTGAATGTTGAGTGAATACAGAATAAACATGTAGTGAGGAAGTAAGGCATGGACTCCGGAAGCCAGACTGTCTCCATTGGAAACCTGCCTCCATCATTACCATTTTCTGACATTGTCCAAATTAACCTTTCTGTGTTTCAGTTTCTTCATCTGTAAAATTAAGGTATAATATCATCTCTCTATGGTTCTCTTAGGGTTATTCTGAGGATTGAATAAAAATGGATGTAAAGGTTCTAAGAGTAATTATTAAAATGAAAAATGGCAGTGGTGAAAGCTGTTGTAGTACTGCTACTAATACAGGTAATCTGTGACATCTCACGCCAATACTTTGAAGCTATTATAAATTTATGTCTGTAGATAAGACCTATTCCAAATGATCACAGGTCAAAATTACACAGAACTGGGTAAATAAGTATAATCCTATCATTCAATCTATGCATTCGAAAGAAACTATATATATATTATGTGACCAATTTATACTTAAAATATATCTTGGTCCAGAGGTTGGATCATTCAGGTATTTTTTTTTTTTTGCCTCATTTGCTATCTGGTCATGTAAAATGACTTCCTCTTGTATTAGTACTAATGGGCATGAAGAGTTCAACAACAGCCCTCAAACGATAAGTTTAGAAACTTAGAATATTCTCCCATCCTTATAACTGCAGACAGGGAGGGAATAGCCATAAAAGAAAGAAAAAGTGCTTGAGTAACAGAAGAGAGTTACTTAGCCTGGAACATATCACTTTTTCCTAATATTAGGGTGTCCTTGAAAATAAAAAAGCTTCAAGGAAGTTATAGAAAATTCATAGATATTGCAGGCATTCTAGAGCACTTGCACGAAGTCATTCTTGAGCATTTACTGCCTATAGTTTCTGCATGATATGAGTTGAGCTGTTTAATATCAGCAAGAACAAAAATAGAAATAAAAGAAAACCTGCTCTATAAGGAGCGAATTTTGGATTTTAAAAAACCTTTCTGACAAAGACTCAAGGGTACAGATCATTGGAGGAATACAAAATCAAAGAAAAGTCTTCAAAAATAAGAAGAACCAAATAGGATAAACGCAGACATGCCACTCAAATTTCTGGCTAATATTTCCTTGGTCTATAGGCGTGATGGCCTTGATCATTAATACTAGAATCACACTATGGAAATGACTGCTTATTAGCTAGAGCTTAAAGAATGTGAATATGAGGACTTAGATGTGCCATTGCCAAGCTGCCTGTAGGGTATTTTATAGGTGGTGATAAGTTTTCATTTAATTTTTTTAATATTGCACTACAGAACCTTTTCTCATATCATGAAGGGTAGGTTTTAAACTTGGAGAAGCAGAGTTATGTATTTTCTTTACTTTTCTAATTTTTATTGATTTTAGAGAGAAAGAGAAAGGCAGGAGAGAAAGAGAGGAACATCAATGGGAGAGAGAAATATCAGTTATCTCCTGTGGCACCCCAACCAGAGATGGAACCCACAACCTGGGTAGGTATCCTGACTGGGAATCAAACCCACAATCTTTCAGTGTACAGGACAATGCTCCAACCGAGTGAGCCACACTGGCCAGGGTGAGTTATGTATTGTCAATCACTTAAGACGTACAATTTTGGTTTATTAATAGGGACCAAAATATATACTCTGCACACCTAATTTTATAAAAGTTGGAACATCATTTGGTACTATAATAATGCTGCACAAAGTAAATAAAGCAATAAATAAAGCTTTATTGAAATAAGTGAGTGAATGAATAAATTATTAAAACAACTTAGGAATAGTAATTAATTCACTTTAAATCTTTTAAATTTATTTAATTATAATTGATATATAGTATTATATTAATTTCAGGTGTACAACATAGTGATTTGACATTTATATACCTTATAAAGTAATCACCACAATAAGTCTAGTAAGCATCTGACTAAGACGGTCTAACGTAACCATCACTTTAAATATTAAACATGCCACTAATGTGAAATTAGGAAAAAAGTGAAATAGTAATCTTGACACAAATTGTTCAGTGCTAGAAACATGACTGTGAGTATTATGAACATGGCCATTGTCTACATAACATTGCATTTTTTTATTAGCCAAGACCCAATGCTTTGTAAAAGTAATAAAACAACAATCCATTTGTTTATGTATCTATGCATGCTTTGTAAACATCCTGCGGAAATAGATATAGATATAGATATAGATATAGATATAGATATAGATATATAGATATAGATACAGATATTTTATTTATTTCATATATTGCAGATATAGGTGGATTTTGTAAAAGAATTTTTTTTTTCTGTTTAATGAAAGAGTCAGGAAAGCCAGGGTACACCATGACAGAATCCTTCATTGGAGGGAAGGGAGCTAAATATAACAAATATGGTTTGATTCTTTCAAGAACTATTATTGGAATTAAAGAAAGTTTGGATTTTATAGCTATATGCTCTTAGGTAATGAAAGGAACTATTTTAGAAAGACATTGTCTTCAAATGCATTAAAATGTTTATGGATGCTACTCATAAGAGATTGACTCAAATATTTTTTAATCAAGAAGTACCTAACACTTCCATACCATGAATTAAATCTTAAATTTATGAACGATGTTGCATTATAAACAAATGCCTACTTACTAATATTCCTGAAAATTGGCAACATTTAAAATCCCATTTTCTTTTTCTTTTTTTTTAAATATATTTTATTGATTTTTTACAGAGAGGAAGGGAGAGAGATAGAGAGTCAGAAACATCGATGAGAGAGAAATATCGACCAGCTGCCTCCTGCACATCCCCCACCGGGGATGTGCCCGCAACCCAGGTACATGCCCTTGACGGGAATCTAACCTGGGACCTTTCAGTCCGCAGGCCGACGCTCTATCCACTGAGCCAAACCGGTTTCAGCTAAAATCCCATTTTCAATTGCATATTAATCCTTTCTTGGTCCTTGAAGTCATAAATGATCTCATGATCTTCTAATTTCCAATAGGGCATTCTACTTCTTTTTGCATATCTCTCACCTAATGTTGTACTTAGGTGTGTTGCTGTCATATCTGCTCTAGTATACTACACCTCCTTAAAGATGAGCATAGCATTCATCTTTTTTTTTATACCTTACAGTGTGTCAATGCCTTGCCTACAATGAGTGCTCAATAACTATTTCCGGCATCAAAGACTGAAGGAGAAAAAAAAAATGATCAAAATTCAGACTGCTGCCCTAGAGAAAACTGAATGTAACTCCCTGGTAATAATCCTCTACATCCAGAGTTGATTTTGAAGCAAAATAGCTTCTTCACTAGGAGGAATTCACACAGATAGGAAAGCACGGCCACTGACCTTCTGAAGAGCTGTTTCTTTGTTTATAAGGGTGTCAGAATCACTTAAGGAGCTTTTCTTTTTTAAAACACATATAATCAAACTGCTCTCTCCACCCCAGAGTTGTTTGTATGCTGAGAGGATGGGTAAGGCAAGTGGTGAAAATTCAGGATATGAATATTTTGAAAAAAATTCTCTGGTTGATACTAAAGTTGATTTCTTCTTTCCTCTGTGTAATACTGTCCTAGATTTGGCTTAAATAAAAAAATTCATATGGAAAATTCTATGCAGATTACCTAGAAGTAACCTGTTTTCCTCAATGATCTTTGTGACCTTGGTCAACAGTGTATATTTCAGTATATACTAGTAGAATTATATCACTGACACACACACACATTGATATGTAAAACTACCTTAGTAGACATGTAGTATTAATAGTCTATTACTGTAAATGTTACCCATGATTTATACCGGATAAGTCCATTAGAGCAGATATAAGACTTCACAGGAGAAGCACCAAATTATCATAACACTAATTATATCCAATTCTAAAAATACATTTTTATTTAAAAATGAAAACTTTAATAATACCGAGAGAACTCTGTAACTCCAAAGAACAACATTAAAATAATGGTAATTCAAATTTTATTTTAAATACAACTAAGATTTTAACCATATTGTTCCATTAATTTATTTATCTGAAAACTTAACTGATTTGGTGTTTAATTTCAAAACATATTTTTTCAATTTTTATGGCTGTAAAATTTATGTTCAAGATACTTAAACTAGTTAAGTCAGTCAAATAAATAAGAAAAGAGAGGGCTATAATGTACAGCCTGGTGATGATACATATGATACTGTATTTTATATTTAAAAGTTTCTAAGAGAGTAAATCTTAAAAGTTTTCATCACAAGAAAAGAAATTTTCTGTAATTATGTAAGGTGACTGATGTTAGGTAGACTTATTGCGGTGATCATTTCTATCCAAATACCAAATCATTATGTTGTACACCTGAAATAATAGTAAAAGGGGGAAAGAAAATAGAACAGGATTCAAATATATTGATTTTAGCTACTGCTCTCCATAGACTGGTAGGTATACTGACAAACCGTGCTTCCGGTAATCTTACCAACAACCCTCTTAGATGAGTATTGCAACCCCATTTCATAGAGGAGAACATTAAGGCTCTGGAGAGGTGGTGAACTGATGTGCAAGTTCATCTACTTATAGTGACAGGATCAAAATTGAATAGTGGAAGTCTGATTTCCACTATTATTGTAAATCAGGGGTTTGCAAACAATGACGCAGAGGCCAGATGTAGCCTGCCTTTTGTTTCTGTATAGCCTGGGAGCTAAGAATGATTTTACATTTTAAATTACTTTTTTTTAAATACAAAAGAAGAATCTTTCCTGACACATAAAAATTACATGAAATTTAAATTTCAGTGTCCATAAGTAAAACTGTATTGGAACAATGCCACCTCCATCTGCATAACTGTTGTCTGTGGCTATGTTCATGCTACAGCATCAGAAGTGAGTAGTTATCATGGAGACTGCATGGCCTGCAAAGATGAAAATCTTTCCTATTTGACCCCTCACAGAAAAAGTTAGCAGAGCCCAGAGATATGTTATTGTTTATTAATGCATGTTTGTGCGCATAGATGCGGCCTACATATAAAGTGGATCCGTAGGAAAAATAAAGTGAAGAAAGCAATATTCCAAAGATACTGATGAGTAATATTTTTTAAGAGCAATAACGCATCCGTTATAAGCACTCACTCTGCATTTCCTTTCCATGCATTTTAGAGTTCATTGGTTTGAAAGCTTCTTTGAAGGCATGTGGCACGTAATTCATGCATGCATTAAACCTTTAGTTGGCCTGAGTATTGTGAAAAAGATCTTGGAGGCAATTTATCACATAAGAATCTGTCACTGATTAACTCTTTTTCAGATGTGTCTTGGAGCAGAAAAGTGAAGTAGAAAGTGACAATTCTGACAATATTCCTACCAAAGAGAAGAGAATGTGACAACTGGTGCTAAAAGGATTTGTAGTCTCTGCTACAGCATGTGCTTTCCTGAGGCTCAACTCCAAACCACACCCTCTCTCCCCCCTCCCCCGCAACCAGGTTTTGTGGAGCCTGACACTTATAAACATTGAGGGGCCCTTTTAAGAAAAATAAAAATTACACAGAAAATTAAATGTAAGGTTTTGGAAGGAACCCAGACAAGTAAGGCACTCTTCAAATTAATATTCTTTAGCTTCAAGAAAACCATCTTTTGCCTCAACAGAAAAGAGACCAGATAGAAGCATCCTAGAGAACAATACATTTGTGATACAAAAGTGTAAATGTAATAGATTCTATTGTAAAGCAAAGTTTCTATAGTTTAACAGCATTCTGAATTAGGAAAGTGACTTTTATGTTATTTTTACTTCTTCAGCAAGTAAGGTCCTGCTAGATCGTCCCCATTTTCTCAGAAAAATGTCCTGCTGAGAAACAAACAGCCACCCTAGTACACAAAAGAGATGGCAGCGAAGTTATCTCTTCCAAGTTTCACTGCAGTTCCCCCTGCTCTGCTTCCTTCCAGCCCTTTTGAGGAACTAGAGCGGACAGGAGCACCCTGAGGGGCCCACTGAGTGCCCAGAGCTTCAGAGTCAGCCAGCCCATCTCGCCCACTTCGGAACCACCGCCAGCTCTTCCGGGCTCTCACCCCTTTCTTTGCGTGCTTCAATGTTCCTTCATCCTCTTCCCCTTTGATTCCAGATTTCTTCCAAACCCAAGATTTTATTTTTTCTTTTTTGTCAGAAGTCATTGACAAAAGAACTGGAGCCAGAATAAAACAGGCAAGAAGCGAACCAGATGGTAACAAGTAAAAGTGAGGACTAGGCCTGGCTGAAGTCAGCTCTGAAAAAGCCACGGTGAGAAAGTCTAAAGGCCCCAGGGATGACCCTGCTGACTGAAGTGGTCCTGGCTGCACCCAGGAAGGAAGGTGAAGGGACGGCTGCCTATTTTCCTTTGAGTTTGTCAAACACTTTCAAATACCAAAGCATTTGAAATGCGAAGCACTAAAGGATAAGGTCCGAGCTGAAGATAATTCAGCCTGAATACCAGTTTCTTTGCTTACTAGCTATTAAAACTCTCAAAAACCAGGGCCCCTTGCTTGTTAACTTCTGTTGCTTTCACCACTAGCAGGCGGGGCAGGATCAGGCAGGGGAGGAGAGAGAGGCAGGAACTTACTCTTCCAGGTCTCCCTGCAAGGCCCTGTTCTCTGTAACTACTGCTCCCAATGGCTGGCCCCTCCTTCCCACACCCATCCCTCCACCCACACCCACACCCACACCCACACCCCCTTGCGCCTTAACAGAGGGAAGTGATAGCTCACTAAAACTCTGCACCCCCTGGTGCCTCACTCAATGTTCATTTTCGTTCTTTTTGTTTTACAAAAAGCTACAAGTTTACTGACATATTATAGTCTAACACGTATTAAAGTTTCAAGGAGGACAATCCAAATCTCAAATAAGAAATCATAATACTCACTATTATTTCAGAACTGGAAAAGGGTGGTGGTGGTGATGCACGGCTTTCAGCCCAAAATGAACATACAGAAACCGTTTACTTTGGTAGATCTGTGTTGATGCCATATTTCTCTTTGAGAAACTTCAACTGTTCTTCCTTCTTCTTTGTGTCCCTCTTCCAAATGCCCTGTTGGTGGCAGAGTACTCGTCACAAGGTATCTGTTACAGACCTTGAGTCCTGAGGAATCACACCCATTTTTTGAATCAAAGATCTCTTCTTACACCCTAGAACCTGTTCTGGTTTCGGGTGTGTTCTCCACTCTTATTTGATGAATAAGGTCCACATTTCCCAACTATACATTTCTTCCGCTGTGACTTTGTAGGGAAAATTGTTTATGTACAAAATCTGACTTACTTCAGGTGGAAGTTGAATGTTCACCCTCTTGGATTCTTGCAATGCCCTCTGAGTGGGCTGATGAGGTACCGCAACAAGTACCGAATTCCTCCTCCCTCTTCCAGAACCTGCTCAGCTCCTAGTTTAAAGGGGTGTTAGATGCAGGACATAAACATCTGGGCCCCAACGGAAGCTGTTATAACACTCAGGTTCATGTGGAGACGTGTTGATGTCTCCTTTGGAAAGGACTTTGAGGCAAAGCCATTTTAGTTTTTTTAAGTAGCCCCTTTATTACTGCCCATGATTCTTTAAAATCCACAGTTCCTTCATTAAATTACCTTCATTTGAACCAACTGAATTAAATTAGAGCTGGGCTCCCGCCTGATATAGATTTCATGTCTAGAAGAACTGTGGTTTTTCTGTTGTTTGGTTGATAGTCTATACTCAACCAAATTGTATTTACCTTACTTTGTAAGGTCATTGTATATCAAGAAAGGTTCCCTACTTTCTCCAAACCAAGATTTTCAGAAAAACACATATAACCAGGAAGTAGTCATGAAGAAATAGGACTTTCTTCTAAACCAGTGGTCCTCAACCTTGGCCCCCCATTAGAATCACCTGGGAATCTTTTTAAAATCCTGATTCCTGGGCCTCATCCTCCGAATATTCTGTTTCTTTGTTACTAATGTTGTGGCCCCACCCCATAACAAAGAAACAGAATTTCTGGAGGATGAGGCCCAGAAATCAGGATTTTAAAAAGATTCCCAGGTAATTCTAATGTGCAGCCAAGGTTGAGAACCACTGTTCTAAGGGATCAAACCAGTACTGACCATTACTAGGGTCATAGATCTCCCAATCACACTCCAGTGTGTTTGGACATTTTTATCTTGCAGAAATAAAGTCATGTTTTATACTCAGTGACATAATAACATGTCACCTGTTTAATTATACATGATGAATGAAAAATAATCTAGCCTCCACTGACTTCACTATATGCATTACTACATTTTAGACTTGTCAGCAAATTCAATTTATTTACCTTTCAATTTAGCGAAGTTATTTCAAATTTCATAGGTGTGGAAATAATTGAAACACAGACATTAGAAATCTTATTTTAATGTCAAATCTCATTTGAAAACTCATTTACATTGCATGGAAATGAAGACTCTGGTGACCACAATTCTTACTGTTTCCATGCATATTAAGAAATAAGAAATATTAAAAAGTAAAAAACAAAAGGATGTGCTCATCAAATTATGGTTTATAATTTCAGGGGGTGACTCTAATATAGCAAAAGGATCAAATATACAGTCAAGTTCTTTTATCATCTCTATCTCCTGTTATACTAATGCACGTCAGGTAATTTTAAATAAAAAAAAAATGTTACAACTTCTCAAGCTCTAATTAATGAGCAGTCTGCTTATAGCTGCTAGGAACATCAAATGTACTATTTCAAAGTCTAGATTTAGAAGAGGAGAGATTATTTTGAACTTGACCTGGGTACTGAGTTAGTAGACAGCTTTCCTATTCAAATTCTTTCTTTGTCAACCTCCTTCAAAGTCTAATGTAAGTACACATTGGCAGGCTTCCCTCCTGCTTTTAGGTGCATTTCAGATTTTAGCAGGGAGGAAAGAGTCGCTGTGCACATACAGCAACAAGTCTAATGTCAAGTAAAACAAAAAGTACTTGGGACTTCCAGAGAAGGAGTCACGCTTCAGTTGAGGCCAATGCAGAAGCAGAGCTGCCACCATACACATTGCAGCCCGGGATCTGAGAGATTTATACACTAGCATTCCCTGGAATACATCCTTGTAGAGATGCAGGCTGTGCACAGCAGTGCTGGCCATTCTGCTGAAAAGGTAACAATTACGTTACCAAAGATGTCAACAAATTTTCTTGTACTTAGGGGTATGTCTGATGAAATTAGAATTAGGGAAGATGAAAGAGGTTTTCTTCTTATGCATTAGGTAGAGCAAGCAGTAAAATAACATATAATAAAGCCTTGTTTTGCTTATGTCCACATTTTTTCCTAGTTTTAAGACTATGACTACATCTAATGCTCTCAGGTACAGAGTAGGCCTTCCAACCAAGAGTTGTCAATTAATTGAACATTTCTGGTTGTAAAACTTCAATAGATTTTCTCTTTTCAGTAGTTTCCTGTTTTTGGTTGTACAACATTTCAATGTCTGTTAAATTAAGAATCACTGTCAAATCTTTTTGCTAATTTCCTAAATATCTGATTGAACCAAATAGTTATCATTATGGGTTATAAATCTTGGTATAAGACAACATAAATGGCATCATTTTCAACTCATTGGCAGAATCTATACAATTTTACCAGTTAAGTCTTGATTAAAATTGAGGGATTTCACATAATCTAGATTTCTGCTTTAAAAAAAAATAAAATCAGATCTCACAACACAGGATCTGTATTTCTGTGTGAAAATATTTGGCTTGAGATGGGGCCCAGCCACCACTCCATTTTCTTGAAAGACTTTCTTTGCTTTCTGTGACAGCATACTTTCTTTTCTTCCTGATTCACTGACAGTTTCTTTCCCATAGGGCAATGCTCTACACTGACCCATGCCAGCCTGGCATCCCCCTCCAACTTTAAACATAGGATTTCCTCAACACTGATTTCTAAGTCCTGAAGAGGTTCTTTGTTCTCATTCTAAATGCATTCCCTAGGAAAGTTAATTCACTCATTTCATATATATATATATATATATATATATATATATATATATATATATATAAAATCAGCAAGCCACAAAGGTATATTCCCAAACCAGTCTGCTAACACCATCTCCCTGCTCTCTCTCTCTCTCTCTCTCTCTCTCTCTCTCTCTCTCCACTTATTTTCCTTGAGTGAATCATACTACTTCCAGTTACCTAGCTTTTGCAAAGCTGATTCCACTCGCTGGAAGATTTTTTTCCCCTGCTCCTTTGTCTGCTTTCTTTCTATCTTTCAAGTAGTTCTCTTAGCTTAGACTTTATTCTTCTAGAAAAACTGCTCTGAACTACAGATAAAAATATGTTTATTACCTTCTTTCACAATAGCTTACATGCGCCCCTTTGTAGCACTTATCAGAAATAATAAATTATTTGTGTAATTAATTGCTTAATATTGATCTGAATGTGGTCTATAAAATACATTCAAATGGGTCCTTTTTGTGCTCTTCACTATTTCTTTGTATTTAGCACAGTGTTTGACATATAGTGTGTTCATATTAAGTGTTTATTGGCTTTGACATAGGTATTAGTGTAAAAGTTATATGAGATCTTTTAATATCCCCTGATAAATTAAAAAAATCTCTCTTTCCTAATCAAATGTAAGGAAAGTCCAGGCAATTTTAAATAGATGGGCTGGTAAAGTTATTATGCACTTAGACTAGTAACTGTATTACACTACTTTAAATTGTTTAAAAATATTTTTTAATGATTTTACAGAGAAGAAGGGAGAGAGAGTTAGAAACATCAATGAGAGAGAAACATTGATCAGCTGTCTCCTCTATGTCACCTCCTGGGATGGAGCCCACAACCAAGGTAATGCTCTTGACCAGAATTGAACCTGGAACCCTTCAGTTTGTAGGCCAGTGCTCTATCCATTGAGCCAAACCAGTTAGGGCTGTATTATACTACTTTATGCATGCACATTAGTTTAGTCTGAAAAAAATAAAATTGCATTGTCCTAAAGACTATGGTAGCATGGAATTAAGAAACATTCCAGTTCTCTCAGCAATAATTGTGAAGCACTAGTTATTAATAGTTTCTATTAAATTAATAATCATTTTAAATGTTATTGTTCAAAATAAAGAGATTAAGCATATTCCAAATGTACTTAATATTCATCTTTGTATGAAACATTTTTAGGGTAATTCCCACAATATTGTATTGCTTTTTCAACATAAAGTAAATTAAATATGCTAAGAGTCTTGTGACATTATCTTAACAGTGCACATTTTTCATCAAATATGCATGGTCAAGCTAATCAAATGCTCCAAAATATTTATTGCAAGCAATAAGGTAAAAATAAATTTGTGCTTACGTATAGTTATTTGTTGATAATTGAGAATAATGGATCTGAAGGTTTCTTAGAGAAATAAGGAATAGAGCAAAAACAGCTTGGCATCTTGAAATTATCTGTTGAGCTGAAAGCTGTCATCTCTTTTCTGCTTTTGCTTAAAGACCTGGAACATTAGCATGTTCACATGGCCAAAGACAGATGGCTACCCACACATTCTCCCTAGGCTTAACACTTGTTCTCTTAATACCAACCACCAAGGAATTTGCCCACCATCTGTGGATCTGTGGTCCCTTCCTCACTGTATGAATTTTATGACAAGAGAATAAGTGACTTTAAACTGCACATTCTGGGATGGTTCTTCTTTAGGATATAAGCACTACAAATCACCATCTTTACTAGTCAGGATGGGCTAGGTTAGGCTGCAATAACAGACACCATCTATTCTCAGTGGCTTAATACAACAAATGTTTATATCTCACTTGCCCTCAGTGTCCAAATGGAGCAGTATAAGATTCAGCTCATTGTTCACGCAAAGCCCCAGGTTCATGAAGGCTCCATCTCAGTCCTGGATACTACAAGCACCACGTGGGAAAAAAAGAATTTTAAAGCCAATTGCCTACAATTAAATCCTCCTACCAGAAACTGACACACTTCATTTGTGCACATATTTCATTTGCCACAGCAGGTCAATAGCCATGTCTAACTTAAGTGTGAGAGGTAATCTTAAAAGTCTTAAAAAAATACTTTTTAACAGTTCTTATAATATTGGTTTGGAGGTGATGAAGTCCTCTAGTTTTTCTTGTCTGGGAAACTCTTTATTTATCCCTTGATTCTAAATGACTGTTTTGCTGGGTAGAATAATCTTGGTTGTAGGTCCTAGCCTTTCAGCACTGATTATTTTGTGTCAATCCCTTCTGGCCTGCAAAGTTTCTGTTGAGAAATGAGCTGACAGTCTTATGGGAGGTCCCTTGTAGATAACTAACTGCTTTTCTCTTGCTGCTTTAAAGATACTCTTTTTGCCCTAACTGATTTGGGCTCAGTGGATAGAGTCTTGGTCTGTGAACTGAAGGGTCCCAGGTTTGATTCTGGTCAAGGGCATGTACCTTGGTTGAGGGCACATCCCAGTTGGGGGTGTGCAGGAGGCAGTTGATCAATGTTTCTCTCTCTTCATTGTTTCTAACTCTCTATCCTTCTCCTTCCCTCTCTGTAAAAAAAACAAAAACAACATAATAAAATATATATTTTTTTAAAAGATTCTTTCTTTGTCTTTAACCTTTGGCATTTAGTTATGATGTGTCTTGGTGTAGGGCTCTTTAGGTTCATCTTGTTTGGGACTCTCTGCATTTCCTGGACTTGTATTTTTATTTCCTTCACTAGGTTAGGGGTATTTTCTGTCATTATTTTTTTCACACAGGTTCAAATTTCTTGATCTCTCTCTCTTTTCTCCTTCTGGCACCCCCATTATGCAAATGTTGGTAGTCTTGAAGTTGTTCCAGAGGTTCCTTATTCTGCCCTCATTTTTTTAAGATTCTTTTTCTGTTCTGATTGTTTTCTGCTTTCTTATCTTTAAAATCTCTGATTTAATCTTCTGCTTCATCTATTCCACAGTTGATTCCTTATAATGTATTCTTTGTTTCGGTTAGAGTGTCTTCATTTCTGATTGGTTCTTTTTCATGTTTTCTAATTCCAATTTTACATTTTTATGTTTTGTTGTTGTTCTCACTAAGTTCACCTCTCCTCCCCTAAATTCACTGAGCATCCTTATAACTAGTGTTTTGAACTCTGCATCTGGAAGATTGCTTGTCTCCATTTTATTAAGTTCTTTTTCCAGAGTTTTGTTCTATTCTTTTACTTGGATCATGTTTTCTTGCTTCTCATTTTAGCAGACTTCCTATGTTGGTTTCTCTGTATTAGTAGAATGGCTTTATATAGTAGGTGTTCCATAGAGTCCAGTGGCACAATCTTCCCGATCACCCAAGCTGGGTACTCCAGGTGCAGCCCCCTCCTCCATGTAGTCTGTGTACTTCCTTCTGTTGTAGTTGAGCCTTGATTGCTGTTGGCATATCAGTGGGAGGGATTTGTCCCCGGGCCAATCTACTACAAGTGACCACCGTGGAAGTGCAGTGTTCAAGAGCCCACCTCATGGAGTAGGACTTATTTTAGCGGAGCTCTGATGTCTACTGAGTCCACCCCTTGAGTGTGTCACTTGTGGACATGGTTCTGGCACCTCCCAGGAGGTGCAACCAAGGTCACCTGCCACCTGTCTCCTGCCCAAGTCTACCTAGTATGAGCTACAAAGTGATATTCAGATGGGTGCTACTTGTGCTGGACTTTGAGGTGCCCAGGAGAGGCCAAGATGGAAAACAAGGCTGGTTGTCACTAGTGCTGGGTCTGGGGACACTTATTGAGAGGTACTGGGCATGGTGAGTCCAGATGCCACTTGTTTGAGAGATTTTAGAAAGTCTGAAGCATAAGCCAAGATAAGTCATTTGTATGGAAAAGCCATTAGAAAACAGTTTTAATGAGCCAACAACTTTGGTGGGGTGGGGTTTCAGGGAATCACCATGGTGAGGCAGATAGTGTTAACCAGGTTGATGGAGACTCAGATATGATCCCTGCCTGCTGACTCTGTGAGGGAAGGGACCAGAAAAGGAACAATGGTGTCTTCTAGCACTTCTGTTTAAGGAGAAAGCTGCCCCTCCAGCTCTCACCCTTGTGTCAGACAATTTAGTTCCTCCCCATGTGTCCCTGGTGTCTTTCTCACTGCTGCTCCAGTGCTTGAGTTTAGAGAAACAAAGTCTGAATAAGTTCAAGTGAGGACCTTCAAGAAGAACTCCTGGGACTCCAGCAACCGTCCATCTCTCTCAGCCACATCCCCACTGATTTTTACAGCCAGAAGTTATGGGGACTTCTTTTACTCACACTGAAACCCTGGCCTGAGGGTAGGGGGGCAGGGGGCTGGTGCACCCCTTTCATCTCAGGGAGGAAACTCCACCTGAGATATACCTCCCGATTTTTATCCTTTTATCCACCACATATGGGTGTGGACCCAGCTCATTCTGTATCTCTACCCCTCCCACTCCTGATGTGGCTTCTTCTTTATATCCTCATTTGTAGGACTTCTGTTCAGCTAGATTTCAGGTGGTTCTGAATGATGGATGTAGTTTAGTTATAATTCAAGTATTTCCTTTACCTATGCCACCAACTTGACTGTAACTCAATAGACTATTTAACAAATACTCACTACTGCATATGGTCAGTGCCTATAATAAAACCCTTATTTTATATTACTCATTGTGGTTCTTTTTCTCTAGTCTTCTTTCTCAGAGACAAGAGCATGCCTGATGTGTGTTAGGAATTAGGAGTGTGGAAAAACTGGAAGAGATAATAGGGTGAGTAGATGAAAACAGGGATGAGAAAATGATGGGTGCTAGATTGTGTAGAGATTTTGACTGATTCTTTGAATGAGATGGAAATACGCTGGGAGATTTTAGCAGAGATGTAATATGATTTGACTTCATTTCTAAAGTTCGCTTTAGTTGCGGGGATGGGAATTGACTAAGGAGGCAAAGTAAAGATGGGTAAAATAATACAAATTATGAAACTATTCCAATTACCAGTTTTGAAAGATGGTAGCAGAGAAGTAAGAAATATTCTTGAAGGTAGATCCAACATTATTTATTTATAGATAGGATGAAAGGTGTAAAAGAAAATCAGGAATGATTCTAAAGTCTTCAACTTGATCAACTAGAACTAAGTTGTTAACTTTTACTAAGATGGTGAAGTTTGAAAGGATAGGAATAAAAGGTTTTAGTTTAGGTTATACTTAATTGGAGATACTGGAAATATCCCCTAGAGAGCAATAAAGAGATATTGCAAAGGCCATCAGACACACAAGTCTTAATTTCAGACAAAAGTTTCTGCTGTATGTAACCTCAGGAGTCATTAATGTAGGATTGGTATAAAAAGTCATATTGGGTGGGCTCACCAAAGAGATGAGTGTTAAAAGTGATATAGAACTGAGCCTTAAAGCACTCCAAAATTAATATATTAGAAGGGTAAGGAGGAGGCAGTAATGAAATTGAGAAGGAAGTAATAAAGGGGAATATGATGCCCACAAGCCAAAGGAAGAAATTATCTTAAAAACAGTGTCCAACCCTATAAAATGCCATTGAAAGTAGTTATAGAGGAAATAGAGTCAAGATAGTTGTATGCTATGTTCTTGTTTTTTAAGATGGGAAAATAACAGCATGTTTGTTTGCTTGCCAATGGAAATGGTCCAAAGAGAGGTCAAAATTGAATGTAGGAAATATTTCTAGAGCAATGACCTTGGATAGGCAAATGGGAAATAGAAAGATTAATCTTTGATAATAGACCATTCAGTTCATCCATAATAACTGGTATATGAGTTTATGAGCACAAATGCAATTCAATGGATAGATGTGTTCAAGCCAACTTTTAAGGTGACTTTAATGAAACAGAGGTGAGATGTCTTTTCTCTACTCAAGAAATCTTCAATAGCTGATAATTTCATATGGAATCATGTGGAATTACTTACATATTCAGTGATTTAAAAATATTTATTGAGTTCATATTTTCCACCAAAGATTTTTCTGGGAACTGGAGATAGACTAAAAACAAGGTCACTACTTATCTAAAAGTGAGAACAAACATAAAAACATTACAAAGCATAGAAAGAACAACTCAGCTTTAATAGGAAAAGCGGGCGTCAAATTCAGAGAGTACATGCACGCGGCCTATTATTCTTTCATTTTTCATAGATGTGGGATGCAAAAAGTTTGAAGTCTTCAAGTTATTGATTTGAACCTGATATTCCAGATTCAATCTCACTGAGTCTTTCCTCACATATGCAACTTTAGTGACAAAAATCCCAAACACTCCTAGGGCAAAACTACACCAATACTACCATATCCATATATAGGCATTTTTTACATATTCTATGCGCTATTTCCCTATCATAATTTACCAATATTTTAAGATCCTAAAGAAATGCCACTCTTCAATACCTTTGTTCTTCAAATAAAATGTATTAACTTAGGGTTTACAGTATATTGTTTATGGTTCCAATTATTATTATTTCTTACAAATTAAACTTATTGAATCAATCAATTTTTGAGTACCAAATATTGATCATGTACTAAACTAGTTTTCTGAGATTACACAAAGAAAAGACATGTTATCTCTCTTCAAGAAGGTTTTCCATGTCCATTTTCCCCACATACTTGTTAGTGCCTAATTCATCTTTGTATTCCCTACAGTACTTCCCAGGGCATCTTCAACATGGGAGGTATTCAATTAAATGTGTTCAACCAATGGAATCTTATTCAGTCATAAGTAAGAAGGAAATCCTGACATTTATAAAACATGGATGAACTTGAAGGTATTATGCTGAGATAAGTCAGACAGTGAAAGAAAAATACTGTATGATTTCATTTATATCTAGAATTTTTAAAAATCCTGAAAACTGAGTTTAGGAGGTGGGAGAAATTGAAGAGATATAGTATAAGGGTACAAACTTATAACTAATTGAAAAATAAGACCTGGAGTTCTAGAGATGATGGTCAATAATCCTAATATGTAAAAACCCTGGGTCTGTCATGACTGGAGGCTCCGCCAACCGGAAGTTTGTCCTGCAGTCAGCGCTGGGTTGCCATGGTGACCCAGTAATGACTGCTGTGGCTGCAGGCGCAGTGACCCAGCACTGACTGCAAATCAGGCCCAGAGAGAGGCCTAAAGAGAGAAGCAGGGTCTGATCCATAGCCTGTGTGGCAGCTGTTGATCAGTACTTGCCTCTCTTTCTCTCCCCACTGGGCCAGCAGCCACACCTCCATTTCTCTCCAGGCCTTCACCAGGGCTGCTGATCAGCCCTGCCTTTCTGATCAGGCCCTGTTGATAGGCCCAGAGACGCTGATTGGCATAGAAACCATCCAATCAGAACCAAATCTGGGTCAACCGTGAGGAGCCAATGCTGCCTAGAAGGAGGAGGGCAGTTGGGGGCAAGATCAGGCCTGCAGGGGAGGGCAGTTGGTGGTGAGATCAGGCCAGCAGGGGACGGCAGTTGAGAGCAACTAGACTGGCAAGCAGCGAGGTTAGAGGTGATCAGGCAAGGAAGCAGAGAAGTTAGGGGTGATCAGGCAGGCAGGCAGAGGGATTAGGAGAAATCAGGCAGGCAGAGGGGTTAGGAGAAATCAGGCAGGCAGGTAGAGGCAGTTAGGGGCAATCAGGTAGGCAGGCAGGTGAGCAGTTAGGAGCCAGCAGTCCCAGATTGTGAGAGGGATGTCTGACTGCCGGTTTAGGCCCTATCCTTGCTGAGGGAACCACCCCTTCCGTGCATGAATTTCATGCACCAGGCCACTAGTATTATAAACTTCAAGAAACTAGATTACTTGTTTTCACCACATAAAAAAATTGATAATTATTTTTACATGTTAGAGATGTTAGCTAATGCTACAGTGGTAACCATATTGTAATATATAAATGTATCAAATAAAAATGTAGTACACCTTAAAATTGCACAATATTATATGTCAATTATCTTATTGAAATATTTAAAAAATTCAAAATTCTCAATATCTAGAAATGGGGAAAAGGAAGTAAAGAGATAAGCTATGGGCTAGGTATTGTGGAGTTAGATGCTTTTATATAATCCTCTTCATCACATAGTGCTCAAATGAATTTCACCTGTACTTTTATTAGTGCACTGTTTTAAAGGTGATATTAAATGTTTAGAAGGAAGGTCAAAACACAAACACAAGTCATTCCTGATGATTGCCCTTTAATAAGTAAGCCTGCTGCAGGCATTATAACCTAAATCATAATCCAATTGAACTGATTATAAAGCGTCATTGATAAATGAGCTGTTTTAATAAGCGGTTACTTTTTGCTATCAGAGTTTCTTCCATTAAAGTAAAATAATTAAGACGCTGAATCAGAAGATGACAAAACAACATCTTTTAGAAGAAAACACTGGAGTGTTTGGAAGAAAGTAAAGCAATGTTTTTAATGAACACAGATTACCTTTCAAATTTTTTCACTGTTCAAAGAAAGACTGTTATTTAATTAAAAGGCTTAGCTATAAACATCAGTCACAGTTGCATTCCTTATATGCAAAAAGACTATAAACAGGAGCTATAGTTCTACTTTGGCATTTAGCGCTTTTTGTCTGAGTAGAAGCCATAAAGTGGAGAGGGTCATTTTATTATAAGCAGCCAAGTGAAAACTATTATTTGATTACTATTTGTTAATGAGATATATTGGAAGCTGAGCCAGAGACTGGAAAGGGAAATCCATAAAACCACTCCAACTCCTCAGTTCTTTGAGGTCACCAGGACTCTGAACCTCAAAGTTGTGCTGCAAATGTGCACAGGCATATTTCCCTGACACGCCCAGGTGCCACGATGACAGAAGCTGCGGAGATACACAGATGGCACTTCAATCTCACCATGATCTCTAGTTATCCTTCATCTATTTTCCTGTTTAACCCATGATGCAGAACGCAGGTCAGCATGCTTTCTATCTCATAGATGTTTCCGCAACTAGGATAAAAATGTTAATATTTGACCAGCTTTCTATTAGAAAATAATTTTTTTCAGATATTTTTGAATAAGTCAAAAAGTTACCCAGTTTTAAAATATTTATACAGATTAATATTTTATCTACTGAGTGTTCATAATAAAATTGAATCATACATAAAATGTTGACATGTCAGTCTCATTAATTCACTATAAAATTATATATAACATATATAGTCAATATATATAATGTATATAAATTCAAACAATATCAATTTAAGCTCTCCCCACACTCTGCTTAAAGAAAGAAACTTATTCATGTTTCAAAGATTTTATATGTAATTATGGCCAAAGGGGTCACAAATCTTGAAATTTCTCATCTCATGACTCATTTCATGTAGTCAATGTATGCTCTAAATTAAATTTCTCTTCTGACATAAAAGTGAAAAACCAAATTGCAACTAACCAACAGAAAATATGCAGACTTAATCTATTTCATTGGTTTTATGTGAAGATTAAAATAAAAATACTTTAATTCAGACATTATTTTATCTGTAATTTCTACTTGTACCTCAAGATCAACTTCTCACATGATGCCATTGAACATGTATGAATCTCAATGTGACTTACTGAATCTGCGTTTTTCAAAGTGAACCATAACATTGAAATTGACATATTAAACTTCTGTAATGAATAAGCCTGAGTTTTAATAACAAAATTGAGACTTTTCTAACAACTGGCACAACTAAAAAGTTACAGGAATTTGACTAAGTTGTTGCAAAGAAATGGGCCAATCAGTGGAAAAGGGAGATTCAACAAAGCACAGGTAGCAGCTAGTTACTGGAGAAAAGTTTCCTCTTTATATCTCAATGAGTTGGAATTCCTTAATAAACTGTTTATAACTATAAAAGCTATAGCTTTACATTGAGACTTTAGATTATCACCAGTTTGCTTAGCTCCATAGCCTATGGAAATCTTAATTTAAATTATACTAATCAAATTAAAAGGAAGAGAAAGGCCACAAATCCTTAGAAAGAAATAAGACACAAAATATCTATCCATTTGTGTTACATTTCTAATAATTATCCTATTTTTGTGTGTATGGCAAATATGGTGTACAGTTCTTTTTGCTATGTCTTGAAAGGTGAATGAGGTTTCTTTTCTATGCAGCAAAAACCTTTCTCTTTCATGTTGAGTCTTAGAATAGCAATCTCTTCAGAGACTGGTTGTCTGAAATCCTCTCTTGCATGACCATTCTGGCTTAACCATAATCCAGTTAAAGCTGAGTCATTGATTGACACCAGGCACTGGGGCAGACAGATGAATTTCTCTGGTTTAAAGTTTAATGGAACATATCTTTTGATCTTTCATTCTGTAAGGAATCTGCAGTTCATTTTCTCCCCCAGGTTTCCTTGGTTCTAGGACTTCGTCACATACAGATCTCATTTTCATGAGTAGAATCTAATGTAGTGAGGTCAATATTGCTAATCTAATATGGCAGTTTATATTCATGGTTGAGGGAGGGTAACTTGATCAGCATTATTTCCAAAGGTACTTAATCTATCCTGTAAAAATGTGACATGTGTTATTCTAAGATCTAAGGACATGATGTCTTATATAAAAACTAGAGGCCTGGTGCACAGATTCATGCACTGGTAGGGTCCCTTGGCGTAGCCTGTGGGGATGGGACCAAAACTGGCAGTCCAATGCCACCTACATTCCTGCCAGCCACTCCTACTCATTCTGGCCCCGCTGTGCATGCCTACCACTTGGTAGGCTCGCTACAGCTCTGCTGCAGTCTCCGGGCTGCAGTGGCCAACCGTGAGCCTTGCGTCTGGTGCCTATCTGTCAACTGAGCAGCACTCCTGCTATGGGGGTGCACTGACCACCAGGGGGTAGCTCCTGCATTGAGCATCTGCCCCTGGTGGTCAGAGTGTGTCATAGCAATTGGTCGTTCAGTCTTCAGTCATTCAGTCACTTAAGCTTTTATATATACAGACTAGAGGTCCAGTGCACAAATTTGTGCACAGATGGGATCCCTCGGGGTGGCCTGCAGAGATCCAGCCCCAGCTCATGCTTCCAGCCTAGCAGCCCCAGCTCTTTCCCACAGCCTTGCAGCCCTGCCACCCCACCTGGCACCCTGCTTTGGTCTGATGCCGCCCCCTCACCTGCTCCACCAGCAGAGCGATCGATCAGGGCCTGGCCCCCCACCTGGCTCCCTCAGTGCCTGGGAGTCGGGCGGTGGCCCCACCCCCTGCCCCTGCCACTAGTCACTGTCTGTGGGGCGATCGGTGGCGCAATGGGGCCCCCGCTCACACCCGCCTTGGCCTAGCAGCATCCACTCACCTGCTGCCCCATCCCACCAAAGTGCCCCTCTCGTTGGGGCTCATCAGGACCGGCAGCACATTCACTGCTGCCCACTGCCAGTGCTGCATTGCCGACGCCTTCCATGTTCTGCACTGCCCCTTGGTGGTCAGCGCACATCATAGTGAGCAGTTGAACTCCCAGTCAAACAGCTACCCAAGGAGGCAATTTGAATATTAGGCTTTTATTATATAGGGCTAGAGGCCCGGTGCATGAAATTCGTGCACTGGGGGTTGGGGGTCCCTCAGCCCAGCCTGCCCCCTCTCACAGTCCGGGAGCCCTCAGTGGATGTCCTACTGATGGCCACAGTCTGGCAGCAGAGGCTTGGAGCAGGCGCCCTCTGTGTGTGTGTGTGTGTGTGTGTGTGTGTGTGTGTGTGTCCTCTGGGGGCCTGCCCCCAGCCATACCACAGAGGCTTAGAGCAGGCTCCCCTCTGTGTTGATCTCTCAGGGTCCTGGCTTCTTCTGCATGTTGTTCTCTCCCTTGAGCTGTGGCCAGGGCAGGGTGCTGTCTGCAGGCCATGCTTGTCTGCTCACGGATCACTGCAGCGATCCGGAAGCAGTCCCTGCTGGGGGCTGACTGCTGGGGGCTGACTGCTGGGGGCTGCCGCGGGCCATGCTTGCCTGCTCGAGTGCCAGGTGACCTGCCTGTAGGCCTCAAAGGCAATGTCTGCTGGGCTCACATTTCCAGGGTGACGCCGCCAGCATCCTGCCCCGCCACTATGAGCACTGCCATCTTTTGTCGTGGAGTGACGGTTAATTTGCATATTATTCTTTTATTAGATAGGATAAGCTAGATAGTAATTCTGTAATTCTGCATTTACTCTCCCATTTCTGAAATGGCCTCAATATCATTTTTAAAAAGATTTTTAATTGATTTTTTGGAGAGATTAAGAGGAGGAGAGAGAGAAAGAAACATGGATGTGAGAGCAAAGCATCAAGCAGCTGGCTCTTGCACTCTCCCTACCAAGGATCGAGCCTGCAATACCAGCATGTGCCCTGACAGGAATCAAATGGGCAACGTTTCAGTGCACTGGATGATGCCCAGTCAACTGAACCACATCAGCCAGGGCCACAACATCATTTTAATGTGACTATCAATATATCAGTTTTAAAAAAGAAATAAAACTATCCTTTATTTTGGTATAATCCAATCTTTTACCCTATATCAGCTTCTATATGCTTCAAGCAATATCTCAATCAGTAGAGGAAGAAAAAAATACAGCAATTCACATTTTTCACTAGCTCATTTTTTTAGTTCTACTCTTGTCTTAAAGAAGCAACTGCAAGATTCATAAATCCCAGTTGAAGTTTCTTGGATTCTGCATTTTTATTGAAGTCTTTTCTGGACTAGTCTAGAATTATGTGAACATCTACATGAGCGTGTGTGCACACACACACACACACACACACACACACACACACACGTTTAGGTCCTTCCTAAGGCAGGCTAGATTGCTTTGCTCTTTAGTTATTCAAGGTCCACTCCAGTTCAGAATAGCTTCCGCAAAGAGGAAGACTTGCAAGTTTTCACTTCATTTCCCTCTATATAGGATATGTTTATAAAGATCTATTCTTCTAAGTCTTTGCCAGCAAATTGAGAAAAAAGGTACATTTGGATACTTTTCCCAAATTCCAATCATATTCAAATTATACAGTTTTTAATAGGAAAAAACTTAATAAAATTGGTATAAAATAGACTATAACATTTCAAAATGCCAGTTCCTCTCTAAGCATCATCTATTAGAATCCTTTTCCTAAAACATGTAGTAATTTTTGACCAAAATTGACCATGTATTTGTTCTAAAAGAGCTTTTGGAAGAGTGCAAACTGCTGATAAGGCCAATAAAGCTGAGCTTTTAAACTTTTTGCATTTCAATTGCATAATCAAAGCCTGATGATAGCACATCACACACTCTGAGAATGCCATGGGCATTGCACAGAAAATGAAAATTAGTTCTAAAAGCCTTTCATTCTCTGCGGCATAGGATGCTCCTCTCCTGGCTGTATATGAAAGAGGATCAGGCACAAAATGGAAAAAAAACTATTGTGACTGTCAGTGAAAGCAAAACCCAGAGAAAACTGAGAGCATTGAGGGTTGAAATGGAAGAGCGAGCAGCTGTAATTAGCTCCAGTGCTCTGTGAGAATAAAGAAACAAAACCACTTTAAAAAATATAAACAGGCAGAATGTCAGTTGAGATAGTGACTACGGCCATAACAAACCTTAGTAAATAGTGAGCAAAATGAAAGTAAATAAAGCTTGTGGATAAAGTCTGACATCAATTCCATTGGCTACCTATTTCATAAATTATCTTCTGTAATAAAAGTCATTGTGGTGTATTACTTTTTAGTTAGGACAACATTTAATACCAAAGGTGGTTTTAAATAAAGGAAGAGTGTCATTACATACCTTCCACTAAACAGTATATAAGGCAATTTTAATTACCTTCTGTGTTTACAGATATTTTCATTTTAAGAAAATAGTGCAGCTCTAGCTGGTTTGGCTCAGTGGATAGAGCGTCGGCCTGCAGACTGAAGGGTCCTGGGTTTGATTCCAGTCAAGGGCACATGCCTGAGTTGTGGGCTCCATCCCCATTAGGGGGGTGCAGGAGGCAGTCATCAGTGATTCTCTCTCATCATTGATGTTTCTATCTCTCTCTCTCTCTTCCTCTCCCTTCCTCTCTGAAATCAATAATATATATATATATATATATATATATATATATATATATATATATTTTCTTTCATATATATATAAGTGTATATATATATGAAAGAAAATAGTGCAAAGCTAATCAAGATAGTGAAAGGGCCTTCTCCCCAATGTCTAGCTTTGATTGTGCTTGAACTGTGATGCTTACTCAAACAACCTGAACTTGTCAAAGTATTAAATTAAATCAAAGCCTGCTTAGGAATTTCTTATTTGTGCATGCTAAAGTCTGTAACTCTCCCAACATGGACCCATATATCATTACAAAAGGTTTCATATTTGTTAATTTCATTGAATTTAGTTGAGAATATGCTCAAGCCATGTCAGTAGGAGGCAAGTGCATTATTCTGTTAACTTGGCCCTTAATATATTTAAGGCAACTAGTAATTTAAAATGAAATAACTTGCTCTTCTTCCAGATCTGTTTAAGACAGACACAGGCAAAAAAGGTATTTGGGTACTGCCAATATATTCTGCAATTTTATTTTGCTACTCACTCCACAACATCTACAAAGCTGTTAAATTTTTGCAGAAAGGCTATTCTCACGTATAAATGAAAGAACAGAGTCCTATACATTCTGAAGACTGTTCTCTGTAAGGAAGGGCAAAGCAAAGGAGTTATCCTCTCCAATGCCACTTTGCAATTTTTTAATTGATGAAACAAGCCTGCGGTCATGCTTGTTTCTGACACCAGGTGGAGCCTTGAGAGATGACTGAAGAAAAGCGTCTCCTTTTAAGTTGGGGGCTATAAATTCCATAGTTCTCTCCACCCTTTCCTATTTTTACTTCTTATTCATAACCACTTACTACATATTTGTTTATTGACAGTTTCCACATTAGAATGTAAGAAGCATGAGAGAAGGAATTCTTATTCACAACCATATCCCCAATACCTAAAACTCACTGGCAGTTCTTCACAAATATGTTGTGAATGACTGATGGAGAGAAGACAAAACTGATACCTTGTCATGTCTGAATTCTTCTGTTTCTGAAAACTGCACTCTTAGAACCCCACAGGTGCCTCACTGCTATACATTAGAATGCTTGACTACCAGCCCTTACTTTGGTCCATCTCTCTGTTGTACCTCATATAACTACCACCTTTTCCTTTTAAAATTTTATTGAATTCAGTTCTACTCCATCTCCTGTCATCCTTTTAATTACCTGAAAACTCATTTCCTTGCCCTTTACTGGATTATTTATAGAATTAACTGGGAGGAAGCACTAAGCCTATAGCCTTTGCGATAGGACGCTTCTCATCCTGTATAAACTCAGTAAGAAGCTTGCTCACACTCTTGGCTTTGATCTTCATAGCTGCGCTGATGACTACAAATATTTTCCTTCAGCAGTGACTTAGCCTCCAAATCGCTTCCCTGATAAGGAACAATGTGGTGGGAGTTTCCGTTTGTATTGCCCTTTCCAGTCGTCTCTCCTCATCTGTGTATTTTATTCATGGAGTCATTACTTTTCTTGGAATTATTTCCAAGATCTACAATAATCACTTTCCAGGTTTTATTCATTTTTTATACAAATAGATTTAAGAATCCCCTGTCCTCGTTTCCCTTACCTTAAGATGTGGTGATGAGGCACTAAGCGGCATCTTTATGGCCTTCGTGCTTCACTGCTCCCCTCTGCAATGTCTCTAGAACTATCAGAGCACTGTTTCAATCATACAACTCCCCTGCAGATGATAAAAGAATACTCATTGATTGGGTAATAGACACAGTAAATTGTTTCCTGAAATGCTCTCCTGCTCTCGTCTTCTAAAATTGGTGTATTTTGGTTTCTATTCAGAGAAATGGAGACCAGTGTTACTTCTGGGTCTACATTGCTGGCTCAGGATCCAATGCTCAATCTAAACAAGGTTCCAATTCCCTTCACAGTTGCCTCACACCTGTCTTCCATGAACTGTCATCAGTAGCCTATGTTTTCCTCTTTGCATGTTTACTAATACACCTCTGTGGAAAAATTTCCAGTAATTTACATTTATTTAAATCTTACTCATTCTTCAAGAGACAGTTCAAATATAGTTGCCTTCATGGCTCGCATTTAAAACAAAAGGAAAACCTGACTAACAGAGCTGGAAATATTCAATTTTTTAGTGTCTCAGCATGATTTTATTACTTAATGATGGTCATTAATTTACTACAGATGCTCTTTGATGTAAGATGGGGTTACATCCTGATAAATACTTCATAAATAGAAAATATAGTAAGTCAAAGATGCATTTAATACACCTAACCTACCGAATAGTATAGCCTAAACTAAACTCAGAACACATACATTAACAGTTGGGCAGTTATCTTGAATTTCAACTCAAGAGTAATTGCTTTCCTCTTCTCACCAGAAGCAGGAGACACAGATTGGCATTTTGTAGATGTAATGAGATGTGAAAAGACAAAACACAATATCTAAAAAATGCTGACAACACAATAACTATGGTGTATTTGTTGTTGACCCTAATAATGGTATTGCTGACTGGGAGCTGCAGCTCGCTGCCACTGTCCAGCATCCTAACAGAGTATGACCTCACATTATTTGTCCAGGAAATGATGAAAATTCAAAATTTGAAATATGGCGCCAGCTGAGTGCATGTTGCTTTCACACCATTGTAAAGCTGAAAAATGGTAAGTTGAACCATTGTAAGGAAAGGGAACATCTGTACTTAGAACATGATCCATCTTTTCCTGAGTGTCTGTTTTCCATCTCCTTCTAAACCCTGATTCCTTAAAAGCAGACCCTGTGCATTCCTTATCTGTTCATGTCCCTCAGTGCCTCACACATAGTGGGTATGTGCTCAATTCATACAGACTATTATCATTAAGTTGAAAGAAAAGGCCTATAATTATCATGTTTAATTCAATGGTGAAGCATAAATTGAGTCATTCATTTAGTATGTAGGCATTAAACATGAATTGGATACATTTACATAGGAAACCAAGACTCTAACCTCTATGATACCCAGTCCAGAGGGGGGAAAAATTACATAACCTTATTCTTTTGACATATACAGCAATATATGATTTCTCCTCCAGTTCTCTGCTCTTTGACAATTTTTAAAAGTCAGATTTCTGAGCAGTTGCTTAAGAAGTTATGTTTAGGGCTTTTAGTTTGTAAGATTCCCAAAGAAACTGAACTATTTACTAACTTCTAGGATTTCTAAAATTATTTATATACTTAATTTTTTTTTCTAAATTTATTTCTTTTTAAATTTCCTGGTATAATTTAGTGACATGTACATGGTATACAAGAAATATCATTCCCTATAAATCATCAGTGCTGAGCCAATTTTCCTAGCATCCAGAAGCAATGCAGGTGATCTATGAAGGTGATGGCTTCAAGGCTTACCTTAACCCCAAGCAAAAACTTAAATAATGACTCAAGTAGCAAAATTGGATTTCATTTATCTTTTCAAGCTGTCAAGGCTAAATTTTCAACATATTTAGTGCAGTCAAATTTTCTGCCATTAGCATTAGGAATCTAAAAGCTCTAGTTTCCTTCAGATAAACTTGCTGTACACTTTCATCAAAATCTATACTAGTAGAAGAGTAATATGCTAATTAGACCAGATTGAGCAGATGTCTTCTGGATGTCCCCCCTCCTTCTTCACAAAGCCACAGTGGCAGGGGCTGAGGCAGAGATGGTTAGGGGCCATCAGGCCAGCAGGGGAGCAAGCAGTTAGGGGGTTACCAGGCCAGTGTGAGGGAGCAAGCAGCTAGGGGCATGACCAGGCTGGCATGGGGTAGCAAGCAGATAGGGGCACTAGAAGGCCAGCACAAGAGAGCAAGCAGTTAGGGACACAATCAAGCTGGGGTGGGGGAGCAAGCAGTTAGGGGTGCGATCAGGCCAGCAGGGGAGTGGTTAGGGGGCAATCAGGCAGTTAGGCAAAGGAGGTTAGAGCTGATCAGGCAGGCAGGCAGAGGTGGTTAGGGGCGATCAGGCAGTCAGGCAGAGGCAGTTAGGGGTGATAAGGCAGGCAGGCAGAGGCAGTTAGGGGTGATAAGGCAGGCAGGCAGAGGCAGTTAGGGGTGATAAGGCAGGCAGGCAGAGGTGGTTAGGGGTGACCAGGCAGGCATTCAGAGGTGGTTAGGGGTGATCAGGCAGGCAGGCAGGCAGGCAGGCAAGTGGTTACAAGCCAGTGGTCCCGGTTTGTGAGAGGGATGTCCAACTGCCTGCAGGGATCGGGCCTAAACTGGTAGTCGGGCATCCGCCGAAGGGTCTCAGATTGGAGAAGGTGCAGGCCAGGCTGAGGAACACACTACCCCTCTACCCCATGCACGAATTTTGTGCACCGGGTCTCTAGTATTACCTATGAAGAAGGACAGGTTATAGAATTTTATCTACATGTAAGTCTGAGGAAGTCTCTACCACAAGATATTAGATTATTGATTTTTGGGAGCTAGGTTCAGATACTTTATAAGGCTTTCGTGTATATAATATACTAAAATCACAAAAATTCTTAATATCCTATATAATAAAGAGGGAATATGCAAATTGACCATCAATCTGCCACAAAGATGGTGGCGCCTACAGCAGAGGTGGGGGTTTCCCTAACACAAGATGGCTGCACCCACAACGGAGGCTAAGTTCCCATAATGAGCCTTAATGAGCAATCAGCAGGGACCTGAGGCTGCACCCCCCAAACTCCTGTGGGGCTTGACAGGGGACTTCAGACCATGGCCCTGGGCCAGGGGACCTCAGGCCATGCCATCCACCTGGCGGGGCTAAACGGGGGATCTCAGGCCACACACCCCACCCTGGTGCCGGGGTGGGGTGCCTGAAGCCACAGCTCCCACCTGGCAGGGCTTGACGGGGGACCTCAGGCTACTCCCTTCACCCCGGGCCGGGGGATCTCAGGCCGTGCCCCCTGCCCAGTAGGGCTTAACAGGGGACCTGAGGCTGTGCTCCCGCCTGGCGGGACTTGACAGGGACCTCAAGGTATGCCCCCCACCCGGCAGGGCTTGACAAGGGTGGAACTGGCCAGGTCTGGATCTAGCTCAATGAGGGGGGTCAGCCAGGTCTGGGCCTCACATGATTTTGACGTGCATGTGGGTAGGTGGGGACTTGACTCTGGGTCCCGTGTTGTGCCCCAGACTCTGACAGGAGAAAGACTTTTATATACATTTTACTAATTTTCTTTCATCTCTGACACTTCTATTATAGAGAAGGGCAAGTAGCAATATTAAAATATTTCCCCTAATTAATCCCCTTTTAATGTGCATGAATTTTGTGCACCGGGCCACTAGTGGTATTATACAAATACATTATTCTCCAAAAGTAATATACAAAGTTGTACTAAAAATCGCTTCTCGGCCTTTTGGCTAAGATCAAGTGTAAAGTTGTACTAATATTCCAAATTGCATGTGAAAATTAAATATTTGACAAAAACTCAAGTATTTTTGATTCTATAAACATTAATTAGCATTTAATTAGTTCTGTGAATCAGTATAAACTTAGTCATACAAGCTAAAAAATAAATGAAGCAAAGAATGAACAGAAACAGTACTAACAGATACATCTACATACTGATTAGAAATTTTAACATATGTCTCTTAGGCTGATAGGACAAACACAAAAATACCCAGAAACGTATAGAATTGAACAACACAATTAGAAATTAATAATAAATTGATAATTTTTTAATTTGAAAATTAAATAATATTCTTCTAAATAACCGAAATGGAAATTAGAAATGTGAACTTTAGTAGTAATGAAAATGCAACCCATTAAAACATTTAGAATACAGATAAGATATTTTTAGAAAGAAATTTCAATAATACTCAAGCTGGGAATCAATGACATAAGCATTTCAAGAAGCTAGAGAAAGAATAGTAAATTAAAATAAGATAAAGAAAAAGGAAAAAATAATAATAGCAAATATCAGTGGAATAGAAAAGAAAAATATAATAAATTCCACAAATTTGAAAGTTGTTTTTTAAAATTACTAATACACTCCTACAAATATTAATAACTATAAATAGGGAATTTGCTATTGTCACATGAGGTAAAACTTCATTTTTAATAAATTTTAAGAATGAAATACCTATTTAGAAATAATTTTCCTAATTTTCTCAAACCCTATAAGAGATAGTAATCAACTAATGCATATCAAATAAAGTTCAATTAATCTCTAATAAATATCATAAAAATCTCAGATCAAAGAAGACATCATGTAAATCTTATAGTTACCAGTGTGAAATCAAGCAATATTTAGACATCAGAAATATATCTTGATCCACAAGAATTTTCTGTGTTTCACAGGCAGAAAGAAATGGGGTGAATGTGTTAATTTTCATACTTATTGATTCCCAAGATGTGACTGCGAATAATTGAAAATTCAATGAGCATAAAGAAACATAACAGTGGAACACTAATTAAATTAGGCACCATGTAGTTGTAATCCTCCTCGTGCCATAAAACTAATACTTTTTCTTTTTTGTTATTTTTTTAAAAAAAATCTTGCATTCTAAAAGCTTGAATGCTATCTTGGAAGATTTCCAAATAAAATGAGGATTTGCTTTATACAATCTTATCTGTAGTCAAATGTGTTAGAGCATAGTTCTAACAGTTTTATAAAAACTTTAAAATGTTTTTCACCTATCAGGAACCTATTTTATCCTACCTTGTATCGTTCAATGTCTTACGACTTTCAGGACCTCCTATAAAAAGTGTATGCATGTTGGCCTCAGTGACATTGGGTTTGGCTTATCCAAGTTGTCCCAATATTATTTACTCATTGATTATTTCTTTCAACTGTTTGAAAGCATTGTTTATCTTATAGTCTTACACTAAACTATTTAATAAATTAGTAATTAACTAATTCTATCATTAAATAAATATATGTTGAGAAAGTAAATGATTAAATGAGTGAATTATATATTAAATTCTTGAATATGCTGTGTTTGCTACTAAATATTTTTTCTCTTCTATGATGCACCTGCTTTATACTAAATATCTATATATCAAAAAATGATAACATAAATCTTCCTGCTTTCAGGGAGATACTAATTTAGTTACTCATTATAAATGATACTCAGATAATATTACAAAATTATAAACATTGTTTAGTTTCACCTATGGCCATTTACTTATGAATAAACAAATAAATATAGTTACTGACTTGTTAATCTGTGTTTGCCTTCTTAGAAAACCTGTACACACCTTGGGTATTTATCATTAGCTGTTTTTAAAATAAAACAATGATCCTCCTTTGAATATACTACAACACAAATGGCAAGAAAAAGACATAGACTACCTGAGGTGAACATATAAAGATACAACGTGTGTCTTCACTAAAGAACAAAGTGTGGGGTCAAGTACTGATCTCAGATGGAATCCTTACCAGGCCTCCAAGTAAAGCCTGCGCAGAACTAGAGAGGAAATCAATATTTCACCACTGAGTATTTTTAGAGTTTAAAATTACAGGACACAGAGGCTCTGACAGAGAGCAAGTGAGTGGTGCACAGTGTGTATGTGTCTGAAATGTCTAAAAATGTTTCACTTGACAGAGCCCTAGAAGAGGTTAGCCCATGTAGCCAGCCTTGATAACTGTTTTTAACTTGTCTTTCCTTAGATTTATACACAGAGACAAAATGTTTTGTCCTGTGTAGGCAATGTCTACTAAAAATTATGAGTTTGCATGGTTCAACTTCTTAAAAGTATATTTTTAATCACATACAATGTCTGTTACTTATAAAATAATTAGAAAAATGCAAATTGGTTCAAAGAAGTCACCCATTATTGAAATAAACAGAAATAATCACAGGTAATATAATGGGTTCCTCAATGCATTCAAGTGTGTTACTTCACAAAATAGAGTTTCAACCGGCTCTGTGATTAATGTAATTATGGTAATTTTTGAAATTTATTTTATCATATTCTTTGCTTCTGATCAAGATGGAATTCTGAGAGTAAAGGTCCCAATATTTAAGGTCAAGTCATCATCAGGGAAGTTAAAATAATTTATTTTTTCATCTGCACCAGGAATTACCATTATGTTATTAATTTATATGTTTTTCCTACTTTAGCTAAATATGTGTATGTTGCTGGTCATTCTTATTCATGCTTTTGTGAACTGTCTTTAACTCTAGTGATAGATTATATTCTTGCTCCCAAATATTTGCTCCACTTCTCTGTATGTGAATTGTACAGCTCTACCTAATGCTATGTGATTTTTGAGGGCCTCCTGAGAAAAAGTATATACATCTCTGCCTCACTGACGTTGCGATTGGTTTATCTACTGAGTATTGTATATATGTTTGACGTTTTATATATAACTAGAGGCCCAGCACACAAAATTCTTACATGGGAATGGGGATGTATGTCCCTCAGCCAAGCCTGCACCCTCTTTAATCTGGGACCCCTCAAGGGATGTCCAATCGCTTGTTTAGGCTCAATCCCACCTCACAATACAGCCCTCTCACAATCTAGGACTGCTGGCTCCCAACTGCTCACCTGTCTGCCTTCCTGATTGCCCCTAACTGCTTCTGCCTGGTGGCCTGATCACCCCCTAACCACTCCCCTGTGGCCCAATTGCCCCTAACTGCCTTCCCCTGCCATCCTGGTCACCCCTAACTGCCCTCTCCTGCTGGCCTGGTCCCCCCAACTGCCCTCCCCGACAGGCCTGGTCCTCCCAACTGTCCTCCCCTGCAGACCTGGTCCCTCCCAACTGCCCTCCCCTGCAGGCCATCTTTTGTCCACATGGGGGTGGCCATCTTGTGTGTTGGAGTGATGGTCATTTTGCATATTACCTCTTTATTATATAGTTTTATGTTGGACATCTTAAAAAACTTTTTGCCTAAAGAAAGGCTGCCCTTCCTGAGGCTAACTAATTTTTGTGGGGGAGCCGAAGCAGGGGGAGGGTGGAAGGTTTAAATAATAAACATTAATTTCTCACAGTTCTAGAGGCTGAAAAGTTGAAGATCAAGGCATTAGCATATCCCATGTTTGATGAGAGCCTGCTTCCTGGTTAGCAGACCACAGCTGTTTTCTCTTTGTAGCCTCACATGGTGGAGAGCAGAAAGAGAGGAAGTAAGTTCTCTCATGTTTCTTTTTATATAGGCATTAATCCCATTACTGAGGGCTCCACATTCATGATTACCTCCTAAAGATCCCACCTCCAAATAACATCACATTGATGAGTATGACATACATATGAATTAGGGGAGAGGATACAAACATTCAGTCTCAATGCACTCCCTCAGTTTCACTTTTCTCCTAGTACATATGTACCACATTTAACACCTTTTTCCTGCTAAAAACAGAAGACTCCTTGATTCTCTCCTTTCACTAGACTCAATCAATAAAGATGCAAGTACTGTCAGCTCTATCTTCAAAATACTAGTATGTTGGCCAATTCGGAGACATGACAAAGGGCCCAGCAGGGAGCATGCCTTTGATATACAAACTAACCTATCATACCTACTGGCCTGTGCACACTCTACGCACAAAGAATCTTAGAATTTAAATATAAAAACTGAAAGGAAAATAATCCTGCTCTCCTCTTTTTTACCACAATACACAATAAACGTGATAAAAATGAGTCTTTTATTTTAAAAAAGAAAATCATTTAAGAAATAAAAATGTCTTAAGAAAAAAATTAAAATTGGAATCTAAATTTCAATAATGTCTTATCTGATTAATTCAATGTCATCCATTGAACAATGTGAGAATATCAAACTCATTCCAATTGTCAAGAGTTTCAAATATTCTTGTCTTATGTCATAGGATGAAAATGAAAGAACTTAGAAATAAGACTCTACTCCAGAGTCTGACCTCAATACACATTGTAAGATTATGATATGAGTATGATAAACATGAAGAAACAGAAACATCCCCAACTCATTCCCATAGGCTTTTCTGTGAATTGTAAGAAATTTCTTAACTACCATGAGCCACATGGCTACTCATAAAGCACCTTAGTTATACAATTAAAGATCCAACTAATTAGTTTTACACTGGCTTATCTGCCTTCTTTAGAAATGAACATTGTGCTTTGTTGGTCTCATGTCTCCATAGTTCTGAGCAATAACTTGGTATTCCAGGAAATTCTACTCTAGACTTTGCTTGGAAGAAGCAGTGCCCATGCTTGGAGCTGAAAATAAAATAGTAATTGTTTGTCTTAGGTTTTACCAAGTGTAAGGAGAGACATGGTGAGAATGAATTTGAAATGGCAGATTCAAATTAATCACGTGAAGACCTCAAACCTCTTTGCATCCCATGTCTATGGATGATGAGAGAATGGTGGGCAAGATGCCTGTACTCTCTGAACTTGACTCTTGCTTTCCATGTAAAAGCCCACCTGAGAGGCTTCCTGTGAGTTACCACTTGGTAAAGCAAATCACAATGTGTCTATGTGTATAGAGCTTGGATCCCTGAAAGCTTTGGGAAAAGCGACCACCCACAAGGCTAAGCAAATGTTTAGGTCCATATTTCAAGTCACATTCATTCTGGGTTATGAGAAAGGGTGATAAAGAAGTTTATCATCATTTTCTTTCTTCTTGATGCCTGATACCTAGATGTTTATCCCACATTCTAAGTTGATGGAAAATATGATCACTTTATTGCACAGTATTGGATATTATGTAGTGACTAATTCACATGTCTTGGAAATTTCCAGCACTTCCCTTTGTTTTTTTTGTTTGTTTGTTTTTGCTGAAAATACCAAATAAAATTCATATAGACCTATATTTTTATGTCTTAGTTTTGTGAGAGCAAATTTTCCTTGAAAGAAATTAAAGGATTATGATCTAGGAACAAAAAGAAATGAAAAGAGGGGAAGGTATACAGCAATTATCATTCCCTAGTTTTCCCTACTGCTATGGTCACAGCAGTTAGCAAACTACTACAAAGGAAGGAAACGTGTGACATAGGCAAGTATAGTTTCTTCCTTTCTTTAGAGAGAAAATGGCAGTCATATTGACCTCAGCTCACCTGCTAGTGCATCTCAGGGTACTGAAGGTCTAAATATCCTGAATCAACACTAGCTCTTCATTTCTCTGAATAGAAATAAAAACACACCAATTTTAGATGATGAGAGGAAAGTATTACAGGAAACAATCTACTGTTTCTATTACCTTTAAAAAAAAAAAGCCTGAATCTGCCTCAGAAATAAAGCTGTTGAAGTAGATAGCTCTCTCTCTCTCTTCATTTTTAAAAGATAGATGTAATGAGAATTTTCTCATTCTTTTTCTCTAACATCATATTCCAATATAGGATTTGCTTTTCTGACTCATGGTAAGTTAGTGATTTCTTTCTTTTTATGTAGTCCATCTTATTTGCCACATTAATGTTCTTCATATTAATAAAAGGAAGTGAATATAATATATCCTTTCTTGTCAGTAATGACTTATAACCTCATATATTGAAGTATGAAATACACAAAGTAAATTGTCCTATAATAGTAATTTGACAGAATTGATTTTGTTATTCTTCCTTTCCTGAGTTAATGACTATAAAGTGCTCTTCTGCAATAATGACTATTTCTCGTAAATCTTAGATATAAGAGGTATTCAATAATGTTTTTAAATGAATTCATAGATCTGTATGACAGTCATACTCCAACATGAATAATATTTCCATAAAAGTGTATTTTAGACAATATTATGGGATGATGGTAATGAGCAGATATTATTTGTAGTTCAGGGAATCTTTAGTGGATATTGATGAAGAATATTGTGAGCATATTAAAATTTCTTCAGAATATGCAATTTGTAGTAATCCTACTAAAAACATTAATGATCAAAACTCTATGTATTGGAGGATGCTGGCTGATTAGAAAACATTTTCTACTTTTACTGAGCCAGAGTTGGTGTCATTATTTAGGTTCCATTGAGATATGGCCACGTGACTGACTTCTATTCAATAGAATGAGAATGAAAATGATGTGTGTTACCTCCCTGCCTGGCCATACACACTTCCCGTGTGTGGTACTCCATGCTCTTTCTCTATCTATTGCTGGTGAGCAGAACAGAATCACAAGATAAAAGGAGCTGAGACATTGAATAAGCACATGGATAGGTGTTTATTAAGAATCAATATTTAGGAGTTTATGTGAGCAATAAGTAATCTGCTGTTGTTTAAGAATAATAAAAGTTATAAATCTGATATGACTAAAAAATCTACCAGACCAGTCTCCTCACAGATAAAAACTATAAACTTCTGACAAAATACAATAAACAATTATCTAAGGAGCCTGGAGAGTGAACAAAAACAGGCAGAATCTGTCGGGGAGTCAATTATCCAAGAAGCAAACTGAATGAGAAAACATGCACTGAGTTGGTAACGTATTGTAGTTAACACTGAATCGTGACTAAAACTCTCAGAGAAGCCTCATCTTTCCAATCTGAATAAACAGAGTACAGAATTCTGGAAAGTGACGGGGAACCTTGGAAGAAAGAGACCGAGATGGGCTGTCACAAATCTGTGTAAAAATCTCTGGTTGGCCCTTGAACTATGCATTCAATGGCAGATTGAAAGCAGTACAGTATGCCCAGCTTAGTGGCTCAATTGGTTGAGCATCATCCTGTGCACTAAAAAGTTGCAAGTTCAATTCCAGTCTAGGCACATAAGTGGGGTTGTGGGTTTGATCCTGGTCTGAGCGCATAAGGAAGGCAGCCAACTGATGTTTATCTCTCTTCCTTCCCCTCTCTCTCTCTCTCTTCGTCTCTCTAAACATGTCCTCAGGTGGGGATTTTAAAAATAATAATAAAAATAATTTTTAAAGAGCAATCCAGGTGTGGATAAAATCACTGAGCTGATATTTGAAATGGTGCAAAAAGATTGGTTTGACTATCCAATTAATTGTCTGCTAAGAAAATTAACATTATTTGGATGATTATAACAGAATCAAGAACCTCCATGACATACATTTATAATGTTCAGAATATAATATAAGTTTATTCTACATTGAAAAATGTGATCCATCTCAAGAGAAAAGAACAATAGAAAAGTAATAATGTTAAAAAAATAATAAATGAATGTAAATCATTAAGTTAATACTATCTACAGACCGATATAACCTCAGTAACTAATTCTAGCTTAATGAATACACATTTATCTATATTCATTAAAGTCTAAAAAGATTATTTCTTTGTAAACAAATGAGATAGAATCATCAAAAATGATTTTCATAAACTAAAGTCAAAAAACAAGAAGCAAAGTAAACAATCAACAAAGTGAAAAGGCAACCTATGGAATGGGGGGAAATATTTGCAAATCTTAAGGGCTTGGTAGGCGATTCATTCCCCAAAATTATAAGAAACTCCTACAATTTAATAGCAAAACTAACTAACTAAATAAATAACCCTATTAAAAATAGGCAAATGAATTGAATATAATTTCTAAAACACACACACATGCAAAATATCAACAGGTACATAAAAAGATGCTCAACATTATTAATCATCAGGGAAATACAAACCAAAACCACAATTAATATCACCTCACACCTGTTATGATAGCTATGAACAACAACAAAAAAGATCATGTTGGCAAGGCTTTGAAGAAATTATATACTTGTACACTGTTAATGGAAATATAAAATGTTTCAGCCTCTATGGGCAACAGAATGAAACTTCCTCAAAATTATTAAAAATAGAATTGCCATATGATTGAGCAACCTCACTTTTGAATATATATCCAAAATAATTGAAAACAGGATCTCGAAGATCTAGCTGCACTCCCATGTTCATTGTAGCATTGTTCACAATAGCGAAAATACGAAAATAACCCAATGTCCAATACACACAAATGGATAAATAAGATGTGATATACACATACAATAGCATATAACTCAGCCTTAAAATAGAAGAAAATCTTACCATTTGCAACAACATGAATGGACCTAGAAGATATGCTAAGTGGAATAAGTAAGTCGCAGAAGAATAACTATTGTATGATTTCACTTATATGAGATTCCTAAAATAGTCAACAGGGCTGTTATTAGATTTCAAGTCATGTTGCAGCAGCTGCAAGAGATCATAAAATTGCTGCTGTTACCCAGAGGTGAGAAAGCCTCCTGACACAGCTGCCAATTTTACAAGAGCCCACAGCCCAAAATCTGGGAACCAGGCAGTGTGACACTGAGTTTAGCTACCATGAAATCCAAGTCTGCAGAAGTCTACTAATCAGCTGCCACCACTGAAGGAGGAAAAGTCACCTCTACATCCTTTCACCTTCCAAATCTTGCATAAGTAAATCTCAATGGCAAAACCCAAACCGCACTCAAAGCCTGGCAGTAAGAGAGTCAGAGTCTGGAGAATATATTTCTAAGACTTCTAGCCTCTGCAATAAAGATGAACATGTACAATGATTGAGAATGGGTTGAGAATTTAGCTAACAGACAAAATCTGGGACTACAAGCTAATTCAGAGGTCCATTGTAAACATAAAATGAGAGGAAATACATAAGAGGCCCTCAAAAATGTTAGTTCTCAGAGAGCCTGGGGTGGGGCAGGGTTAGAGCAGAGGGGGCAAAAGGGGAGACATTTGTAAAACTGTCAACAATAATAAAAAACAGCTCTTTTTCCCTTCTCAAAGCTACCAATATACTAATGTAGGTTCCCAGATTAATCTTAAAGTCCAGCCTGAAGAATCTGGTTTTACCTACAGAATTTATGGGACAATGATCCTACCTAATAACAAAAAAAGTCCTTGTGAAGAACCTAGAAGAATCAAGTTTTTCTGAAGAACCCAGAAGTTAATGAAGTAAAAAGACAATATGGTCTATTTTCGGGCATAAATATAGATTTGAATTATTTGGAGAGGAGCTAGGAACTGAAATAAAATTTTAAAAAGCAGATTTGAGAAGTGTGCAACATTCAAGGAGTAAGCATTTCACAAAGCTTTGGGGTTTTTGAACAGCTTCAGTCTCCTATTTGGGGGAAGAGATATTCCTACTGAGATTTGATGTGACAGTAAGAAATAAAGGAATATACAGCTATTTGACAACTCAAAGGTTTTACATCTTGGGTAGCTCAAGAGGCAGGACCCTAGAAGAGAAGCACCAGCCTCATGGAGCATGTTTACAGAAAAAGCTACCGCAAGATTCTGGTCTCAACTTACTACTTAAGGTACATCAGCAAGGTATTTCACAGTGGGGGGAACAGAAGATGCTGGCCATCAGCAAAACCCCCAGTTTTAGGGAGTTTTAAAGAGGAGAGGAATTGAGACCCTATTTTTAATCAGGAGGGAGGAGATGAGCCAGCAATTTAAACACATTAATTTTAATGTGACTATTCTTGATTAGTCACATAAACTCAAGACCTGTGGAGATCTGGGTCACACACATAGAAACTCAGCTCAATTTCTATCTCTCCTATGATTCAACATTAGGCACACATCCCTCCACCACATATTTGGGACCAAGCTTTTGTCCCTGGTGGCATGAGCTTGAGCTACAATATTTAACCTTTCTGAAATTCTTGCTGGAAAATTAGACAAAGCCTTCAACATCCTGAATAGAAAATATTCTTTCCTAGTGGGCTTTGGGAAAGGGCCCACCAGAAGCTGCCATGGGGTGATAATTTCTACTTGAATATGTGAAAGAAGAAATGAATGAACATGAAGTTCTGGAGGGGAGCCAAAGGCTACAATCACTAGGAATCAGTATTTCTTCTATGTCCCCTATTCTTCTGGAAGAGCTTTCTTGTTCTGATTTAAAAGTCAGGCCCATAGTTTCCTTTGACATGACATTTAATGTGAATAGTAATTCTCCCGTTCCATTTTACTATCTTTGAGGTAGTTACTTTTATTATCTGCATTTTACAAGTGAAGAAATAGGCTGAGAAAGGTTAAGTAACTTGTCCAAGTACTCTATTTTTTGTGGGTTTCAAATTACATTCTTCCCCAGAAGCATTGAACTGCACATACAAATTCTTCTGACTCCTAAATTATTTTTAAAAAATACTTAATAGCAGATATTCTTTTCTAGAAAGTTTATCTAGATATATTAGAGGATTTTCATCTGCTTTGCTTTTTATTATTACTATGACTAGATGATGATTATCAAACACTATCAAGCTGAAATGCGTAGAAAGCAAAATTACTTCATAACTCTAATCCCAAAACAAAAGCCACTCAATAATTTGACAAGTATTCTCTTAGATATGTATATATTTTAATTTACAAAAGACTGTATGTATATAAGTATGCCATTTTTCCCTTGACCAATCTTCTTGTGAACTGAATTGTTTCTAATGTTTTGCTATTTCAAACAATGCTGCAATTGATTTAAAATTTCATCTAAGGAATCAGTTAGTGTATGAAATATTTATTGCATTTTCTGCTTAATCTTTAAGTATTGTGTATTTTTAAAAGAGCATACATCCCCCCAAAAGAGAATAAAATAGTAGTTATTTAGTAACTAGAAGTTTGCCCTGCATATCACCAATAATTAGACCCACAGATCACTATTAACTTAATGATGGATACATGGCAAAAGTCCCTGAATGATCTATAGAGAAATGAAAAGATGGAGAGTAAAAGTACTGAAGAAAACACTTGTGTGATTGAGTTCCATGTCTCTAAATGGACCAAAATTCTTTAATTAAATTTCTTATAAATTGGATTAATTTTTGTTCTTACTGAAATTCAACTTATCTAGTTATGAAGATAATTTTATAATGGTTCCTATATAAATCTGTAGTCCCATCATGGACAATTATTTTTATATGACACTTGAAATTAACAGATTTCAATGAATTAAAATCCTGTAATAGGAGAACAGATGAAATCCAGTAAAATAGATCTACTAGTTGAAAGCATTTTCTAGAAGAGACTAAAAATAATAAAATAATATTATACACTCCCAGAGAGTTTTTCTGTGTCATTTTCCCATCACTCCTAACAAGTCTTAAAGTTTCTGTCTTCTTAAGAATAATTTTCAGAATCTATGCATACCCACAAGATATACAAATCTCAAAAATTGCATAACCAAAGGAACACTAGGGCTAATATAACTACTCTGTATTGTTAGAATAAGAGGATCAGAAAGACAGAGAAAACACATGGATAAGTAATGCATAGTTGGATGCATAAATGTGATAAATGGAGAGCTACATAGAAAGACAGACAGATGGGTTGATAGGAAAGAAGGTAGGTATATTATAGACTAGGAGCCCAGCACGTGAAATCCCGTGGTGCCACCCACCCACCTGCAGCCCTGCCTTGACACCCAAACCTGTCCACGCAGAGCTCCAGCACGCCTGGCCCAGCCCCCAAACCTTCTGGCCTTCTCTGGCCGCTTTAAGCCTCGCCGTCAGTCCTTCCAGTTGCCTCGGGTTGGTCCCACCTTCTCCGGGGGTCTCCCCGCTTCCACCCTGTCTCCGGAGCCATAATCCAGCTAATATGCTAATGGTCTAGTCGTTACCCCTTATGACGTTCCAACCATTAGCATATTAGCTCTTTAATAGTATAGATAGATGATGATAGATAGATGATAGGTGATAGATAGATGATAGATAGATAGATAGATGATAGATATTTTAAATAAGATGAGTACATATTCTATGCTATAATAAAGGCTTCCCATAAATCACCTTTTTTAAATTCTGCAGCAGCAATTTTCAATCAGTGTGCCGCAAGAATGTTTAAAACATGCAACACCTGATGATTTAGTCAGAGCAATGATATTTTTTCTCTTAAATTGTCAAATTAAAAAATACCAACAGTCAACACAACAATAGCTGTTTTGTGTGAATGAATTATAACTATACTTATTTTTTTGGTCAGATCAGCCCAAAATACATATTTTGGTGTGCTGCAGAATTTTAGTAATTAGTTTATGTGTGTTATGAGATGAAAAATGTTGACAATCACTGCTCTGCAGGCATCTTATGAAATAGGTATCTTAAATGAAATGTGGAAATTGGGGCTTAGAACTGAATTGCCCATGATCTTACATGTAAATGGCACTTTCAATAGTCAAATATGACATTTGAAAACATAGACACTCATCTACACTAATAAAAGAGAAAAATGGTAATTGGCGTACGGCGATACCTTTTTCATTGGCTAATCAGGGCTATATGCAAATTAACTGCCAACAAGATGGCGGCTAATTTGCATATGTAGGCACAATGCAGGGAGGTGAAAGGGAAAGCAGGAAGAAGCCCCCTGCCACTGACAGTGATCTGAAACCCAGGGGGGAGCTAAGAGCTGGGGGGCAGGGCAAAGGCGGCCCTGGGGCCGCCTTTGCCCTGCCCCCCAGCCATGATTGGAGAATCAGGCGCCTTTGCCGCCCTGGCCAGTGATAGCAGGAAGTAGGGGTGGAGCCAGCGATGGGAGCTGGGCACGGTCGAAGCTGGCAGTCCTGGGAGCTAGGGGTCCCTTGCCTGGGCCTAAAGCGAAGCCCACGATCGCGGCGCCCCCCGCTGCCACTGCAGGTCCCCGCTGCCTGAGCCGGACACCTAGGCCAGAGGCGTTAGGCCTGGGCAGGGGCGGAGCCTGCAACCGCGGGGAGCTGGGGGTCCCCTGCCCAGGCCTGACACCTCTGCCGGAGGCCTCAGGCCTGGTCAAGGGGCCGATCCGGTGATTGGTGATCGGAGGGTGATGAGGGTCAACTCCTCTGGCCGAGGCATCAGGCCTGGGTGGGGGGCGGAGCCGGGGATTGGGGGGATATGATGGTCCCCTTGCCCAGGCCTGAAGCCTGGGTCAGAGGCGTCAGGCTTGGGCGGGGGGTGGAGCAAGCGATCAGAGGGAGATGGGGGTCCCCTGCCCAGGCCTGACACCTCTGCCGAAGGCCTCAGGCCTGGGCGGGGGCCAGAGCCAGTGATCGGGGGGAGATGGGGGTCCCCTGCCCAAGCCTGACACCTCTGGCAGAGGCGTCAGGCCTGGGCAAGGGGCCGATCAGGCGATCGGAGGGTGATGGGGGTCAACGCCTGAGGGCTCCCAGTATGTGAGAGGGGGCAGGCTGGGCTGAGGGACACTCTCCCCCCCACCCCCACCCAGTGCACGAATTTCGTGCACCGGGCCCCTAGTTCATTTAATAAAACTGAATGACTCATTATGTGCCAGCACCATCCTAGGCATCACAGATCAAGCAGGGAACAAAAGAGACCATGTCTCTGCTTTCATACAGTTTGGAAAGAGACAATGAAAATATAAATGTGTAGTGTACCAAGAACTAATGAACATGCTTTTTTAAAAAGTAAAATCATGGTGAGGGAAGAGATAATGAAGATGGGCAGACTGAGACTGTTCGTTACAGGAAAGGAAGACACTTGAGCAGATACCTGAATGATGAGCAGCACTGCCATCCAGCAATCTGGATGAAGGGCACTTGTGCAAAAGAAAAAGAGAAAAGATCTCAGGTGGCTGTCTCCTGAATGTGTGAGGGGGGGGGGGGGGGGCGGAATGCAAGCTCAGCACTTGCTATAGAAGAGTGAGTTAGGGGTGTTGCAGCAGGCAGGGTGGTAGGAAGCGAAGGAGAGAAGTTACCAGGAAAAAAAATCACCCAGCACTGTGTTTGGTGTTTTAGTCTAAGTGGCATGGCCAGCCACTGGGAACTGTGAAGAGAGGTGACAGGGTCTACTCCAGTGTTAACGGGGTAACGCTGGCTGTTGTGGGAAGAGCTGATGGTAGGGAGGCAAAGACGAAGGAATGAGTCAAGAGAGTGATTCTCGACTTTGTCAAACAATTCACTATTCCAAACAAATCTAAACGATACATACAGCTGATTATCAAAATAACTCAACATTTAGAATAATTCATAATCTCCAAAGCCCTATTTATAATACCAAAGAGCAATAAAGGAAAAATAATTTACTTTAAAACCATGTATTTTAATATGTGTCTTTTCCTATAAGAATACATTAGAAAATAATAACTAGTGGTCAGGTTTTTAATACCTTATGTATGTCTACTGTAAATGTGAAGTCTAAAAGGGCTGGGCAGTAGAGGGGGTTTATGCTGGCAACTCAAAGAGAAAGAACAACGCAGCCAATGATGATGTCATTTTCTGAAATAATTTTTTAAAAAATTCTACACAGGTTTCAAACATCACCTTCCTTCAATTTACATGTGCCTAGAAAATTCCATTTGCAATAAAACAAAACAAAATATTTTGTGTTTATAAGTTACATGTCATCATATTCTAAGCTCAGAAATGACCATGTGTTTGTAAATTACATGGTGTTAGATTCTCGGCTCAGAAATGACCATACATGTGGGCATGTAAAAGTAAAACAGGATGCCCTGGCCAGTACGGGAGACAAACAATAGGTCTCTCTCTTTCTCTCTCTCTCTCTCTCTCTCTCTCTCTCTCTCTCTTTCTTCCACTTTCTGTAAAGATAAAAAATAAAATCAATGGAAAAAATATCCTCCAGTGAGGATTAACAAACAAAAAAAAGTAAAACAGCAAAAAGAATACTTTTTTTTCCCCCTGCAGGACTATCCTGTGCATTGAAGGGCATTTAGCACCACTGGCCCCTGGCTATTAATGGCCTAATGTCTTCTTCAACACATCTGATTAATGAATGTGACTCCACAAGTTTTAAAAATGCTTTCAAGGGATGGTATTACCCACATTGGGAATTACAGATTCAGGAGACTAAAGCAAAAGGCCGAGTGAAAAAAAAAAAAAAAAAGGCCGAGTGAAATAAAAGTGGCGCTAGAGATGACATTAAGTGGCAGATTCAGGATATAAAGTTAGAAATGTCAGCATTTGCCAATGACAGGCTATCTATATGGATACTGGTAAAAGGCTAAGGGCCCGGCTGACCAGCTGATCAGCCAACGGGCCTGTAGGACACACACTGACCACCAGGAGGCAGATGCTCAATGCAGAAGCTGCCAAGCGACAGCAACTTTGCAGAGTGCCCTCTTGCACTCTGGGACCCCTCGGGGGAATGCAGAACTGCTGCCAGTTTCAGCCCTATCCCTGCAGGCCAGGCCAAAGGACCCCACCTGCTGGAGGGATCCTGCTCACTCCACAGATGTCCTTCGAGCGCCAGTGCTACTCCAGGTGCGACCAGCCAGGGAGGGTCCAAGGAGAGTTGATTTCAGGGTGTGCCTGGCCCATCTTGCCGAGCCCTGCCCTGCTGGCCACCTTCTAATTAATTTACTTTCAATGTGCATGAATACGTGCACTGGGCCTCTAGTGGGATATAAAGAATAGACAGGGGCCAAGGATGACGCCATGTCTGTTTACCCCGTTGGCCAAAGAAGATTGAGGCTGCCATCCACCTCTTAGAGCAGCATTAGTCACAGGCTGTTGTAAATCATGATATAGTTGTCCACGCGTCCACAGTGAGTGTCTTTCCCCTTTAGGTCAAAGGGGTTTACTAATTCTTTCCTTGACCTGCCCACCTTGCTGTCCCCTGACCAAGCCACATACGTATAAAAGGAGTGAAGACAAGCTCTGGAAAGTCTTTCTGAATTATTCATACTCCATCTTCGGAAGTCATATTTCTCAATGTAAATCTGAATAAGAGACAGACTAAGAGGTCAATGTTTTAATTTCAGTATGTTATCTCAATCCTTCAATATGCAGAATACTCTCAAATAATTCACAGTATTATTTCCCAGAACAATTGGAAACAAAAACCTGCTTTCCTTTGACTTTCACTGGGTCAATTTGATTTACATAACAATTTTGGCTGCAAAGGGGACAGCAAGGGACTCCTGGTTGGTGAGACAGTTCCAGAGCTTGAAGCAGTTGCAATGAAAAACAGAAACAAAGTATGACATTACCCTCTGTCAAACACAGAAAATGCGTGATTTTGCAATGGTTTATATCCCGTGCTACTGTTTGACAAGCGTGATGTTGAACTGCATTAAATATTAATTTGTATAATGTAGTAGTCATATAAAACTAGGCATAAAACACAGCAGGGGAAATTGCATTTTCTTACTGTTAAGACTATTGTTACAGTCTTCTGGTAGCTCGTGCTGCCATCCTGCTTAGTAGATTGATGTTTATTTTTCCAGCGCACATCAACTGCCTTCAATAGCATTACCAACTTGTCTACTGTTCTGTTGCCCTCGAAAGCGGTAAATCTTGTAGAATGTGGAAGGGTCTTTAGTTTCAAGAGACTACCTACTCATAATCTGCTGGCATGAATTTCATCAAAATTCAGAAATGACATGTGAATGCTTGTTTCTAGCAAACACAGTTTACGGAAACCTGCACACAGCTTTGGTTTTGATCTGTGGCTTATTTTATGAAGCAGGGCCAGGGGTAGCTTAACTTCCAAGCGCTGTTTCCCTTGGTTTCCACTTGTGCAGTCTGTCTAAGTAAATGTCTCCGTTTTCTCCTAAGTCTCTCTAAAGAAGGACATTTGCCAAATGGGCCCGTTTACCCTTTCCCGAGTCTTTCCCTGTTTAGTCTTTAACCTTCTTGTTCTTGTCATAAGTCATGAAACTATTACTTTGATTCCATTTTTCCAGAACATCCATAACATTGTTTTTACAAAAACTAGAAGGATTGAAGACATATTATTTAAAGACAATGTCTTCCTTTTCTATTTGGTTCCACTCCTGTCTCCTTTGTTCTTGACTCAATATACGGATATTCACATTCATAAAACCAGCTCTCCCCACTCCCACACCCTCTCCAAAGAATTGCCTTGGGCATTCTTCTATGGAAGCTTATCTGTTGAATTTCAGCTGATGAATAGCAAGAAAATGTCACTCAGAAGGAAATGGTTACAAAACTGACCATGTATTGTGTGCCGATGTATTTCTTGACACTCCCCAGTCCAGGGGTCCTCAAACTTTTTAAACAGGGGGCCAGTTCACTGTCCCTCAGACCGCTGGAGGGCCGGACTATAGTTTAAAATAAAACTATGAACAAATTCCTATGCACACTGCACATATTTTATTTTGAAGTAAAGAAACAAAACAGGAACAAATACAATATTTGTATTTTCATGTGGCCCACGGGCCATAGTTTGAGGACCCCTGCCCCAGTCCATACAGCTTGGCCAAATGTAGCCTTTCTTGACCTTTGCTTCTATTTGGAAGGAATCTCGATGTCTGAGGCTCATTCTTTGCTCAAATCCAAGTAAAAAGGAAGAATAAAGAGTTTCAGAAATTCAGACAAAAGAGGTTCTTCTGACATCTTTGTTTAAGAACATATATTTGTGTTGCATGGATAGGAAAGCCAGGAGCATCAGGAACTGAATTCTGAAAGTAAGGGTATTGAAAGTGTTTAGTGAATTTTAAACGCCTCATAAATTGCTTAATTCCACCTGGATTTTGAAGGACCAGAGGTATTCTCTCTCTCTCTCTCTCTCTCTCTCTCTCTCTCTCTCTCTCTCTCTCTCTCCCCCCCTCAAAACTAAACCTATAGTTTTTAAACAACTACAATTACTCCTATTTTTAATTACCCTAGAGAGAATAAAAATCTACTTTATTCCACTTAGTCATTTATATTCTCACCTAGATATCTGCATTATTAAAGATGATGTACTTTGAAAACTGCACTGGGAGGAAATCCTATTAGTATAACTAACTGGTACATGTAAGCCTGTTGCAAATTAAGTCATATACCCCCAAAAACACAGCATTAAAGAAGTCCTATAAACTTTTAAAAAAATTTAAAAAAATATGATGTACTAGTATTTTGCTTCCTCATCTCATTTCTGAAAGTGCCTTACTCTCTCACAGAAACATAATGCAATGCAAAGCATTGGATTTCAATCACTATGTATCCTGAGCAACAGATTCTTGAAAATCTTAAGGATAACATAGCTGCTCATTTCTAAAACCTCTCTGGAGTTGTTGATAATCCTTCATGTTTCCAGTTGCAAATTATTGACATAAACATTTCTGTGACATGCAGGTTCAAGAATTTAAAGCTAGATTAAAATATTCCTGCATTTATTACCATTTTATTGCACTATTTTTATATTTTAAAAAATCTCAAAATGCCAAGTAAAGACTCTTCTTATTTATTTGAAATTATCTTCTATTATTATTTGCTTAAAAAATAGATCCATCAACATTGCCTATGTCAATATTATTTCAAACAAAATTCCTCCCAGATATAAAAATGGAGTTAGAAATTCAAAAGCCACTTTGGAAGTTTTAATCATCTGACCAGAGGGATTTAGAGTTGACTGGTAAATCTTCCCCTGATAGCCTGTGAAATATACTAACCACAGGCCACTGGCTCAGTGGACATTCAATAAATAATAATAGATGAGGTTGAAAATATGTTGCTCTAAGTTGACTCTCTAGTTTTAAATAACTGCTTTCAAACTTGCACCTTTAAAATGTCATGAATATAAAAATTATTTATGAGTGACAGGTCTCTTCATGCCTTCCAAACAAGTGATTTAGTCCTGGCTGACAACGCTGGGTCTCCAATATTCAGGCTTTCATGTCTGAAGTCCAACATAAAAACAGGAAAACACCCTATGTATGACTACTGTCAATGAGAAGACTGAGCTAAAATTTAAGTAATAAAGACAAATTACATCTATATTGGAAAAGATTAAAAATAATTTTAAAAAATAAAATTGAGAAATATGAACTGTTCAAATAATTTAAATAAAAGAATAAAGTTGGAAATACTGTAATTATAGACATAGACAAATGTAAAGTGTTTTGGTAGAGTGGCAAAAAAAAAAAAAGTCATGTGACAAGATAGCATATTCATTTTTGTAACTGAATTAGGGACTGTAATTCATAAACATTAATCAGAAAAGTGGGTTGTGGTTACAGTATAGAAAAAAATACCTAATTGTAGCCTTAATAAAACACTTGGAGAGTTTTTAAAAATTAGTTATGGAATTTCTTTATTAAAAATACTTTGTTACATTCAAAAAGGATTACAACCTAGCTGGCATAACTCAGTGGTTGAACATTAACCCATGAACCAGGAGGTCATGGTTCAATTCCAGTCAGGTCATATGCCCAGGTTTCGGGTTCCATCCCCAGTGTAAGGTGTGCAGGAGGCAGCCGATTAATGATTCTCTCTCATCACTGATAATTCTATTTCTCTCTCCTTCTACCTTCCTTATTGAAATCAATAAAAATATATTTTTATAAAAGAAGGGTTACAACGAAATAATTCAGCCAGTTTGCTGTAAATCTAAGGAGAGCCTCCTACTTTAAATGTCTAACCCTGGGCCTTCTCCTGCAAGGGAACAACTCATCAGCAGGGCTGCTCTAAAGTCAGCTAAGGCCTCCATTTTTTTTCTATTAATAAATTAATATATTTTGCTGAGGTCCAACCCCAGCAGGTCCAGGGGTCCCCAAAGGTGTGGACGGAGTCGGCGAAGAAGGAATGACATGGAGACAGTGTTCAGTTGATCAGCAGCCTAGCCAGGATCTCTAGCCAGGATCTCCAGCCAGGTTCTGCGTCCATGTTCTCTTGCTAGGTTCTCCAGCCAGGTTCTCCAGCCAAGTTCTGGTCTGGATCTCCAGAGAGGTTCTGCTCTGGATCTCCAGCGAAGTTCTGGTTAGTATCTCCAGCCAGGTTCTGCGGCCATTTTCCCTCACTAGGTTCTCCAGCCAGGTTCTGTCCAGGTTCTCCAGGTTCTCCAGCAAGGTTCTGTAGCCATGTTCCCTCGCTAGGTTCTTCAGCCAGGTTCTGTCCAGGTTCTCCAGCCAGGTTCAGTTGCCAGGTTCTATAGCTGGGTTCTCTTGCCAATTTCTGTAGTCAGGTTCAGTCCAGGATCTTTTGCCATGTTCTCTCCAGCGAAGTTCTTCTGTCTCTAGGTTCTGTGTAGGTTCTGTCTTCTAAGTTCTGTGTTCCAAGTTCTGTGTTCTTACATCTGTATTTATACCAGTTGATTCCAATCCTATCAATCTCTATTCCAAAGGTTAGGGCGTTTCTTATCTCCATTCCAGGGAGTAAAGATTATGTAGCTTAAGCATGATTGTTCATAGTTAAAGTGATTAATTACCCGCCTGGCACTTAGTTAAGAGGTTTTATTCCCTCCCTAACTTCAGGGGAAAATCCCTACCTGGGGAAACAACCTTTCTCAGAGAGGTGACCTTGGTTAAAACACATAGTGCCAAGAAGGTGAGCAAACATATTAAGAACAGTATGCCATATATGCCAGGTCCCTTGAAACAGCAAGGATGGACCGGATCCTGGCAATATTTGTTTAAATACCAAATAAAATTTAAGTTTTTTCTGAAATCTCTAAGAATGTCCACAAGTGATTTTCTGAGATGTGTTGTGTATCTATTCACAACTCAAGTCTACAATTATCATAATAATTGCATTAGAAAACAACCAGCTTACTATTATATAAGGGAAAAAAGAAAATAAACATTAAATGTCTACAAATCAATACTAAAATATTTTAGTTTCTCTTCTACTACACAAGGATGTTAAATTTCTAAATGGTCATTTTGATAATCCCTAGTATTCCATATAATGATCCATTTTTGGAGTAAATGTTTTTTTCTCTCACCTAGATGAAATTCAGTACCTGGATTATGTCAATCATTCCCTTTTTGACATTGCAGTGCAGACTATGGAAGGAATTGTTACCTTCACATTGACACTGATTATACAAAACAAGCAGTGGCCTTCCCTTCAGGTATAAAAAGGAAGCACATATACGGAAATCTAACACAACAGTAGCAACAGTGTTGTAAGATTTAAGCATCTGAAGGATTTAAGTAACCAGCCATTATTTAGAAGAGTCTTGAAACACATATGAAATATAACAATTATCAGCACAGAGAATGGGCGAGTGCATAGAAACTCATTTAAAAACTATAACTCTTCACCTTTAGTCAATAGCATTGCCTAAGGTTAAGAAATAATTCAGCCTTCTTTAACAAGAATCAAAATTAGAACCCTATAAAACCTTGTGGTCAATGTTATCTTTTAGGTTCAAGATATCAATTTTAATAACTCTTCTAATACAAAATGTTTGTGATGTATCATAACATTATAATAAAGTAATATAGTGTTGTTATTATTATGACATCTGATTATGTTGCCAACAATATTTTTTTTATTTGAAAGCAAAAGGTTGTCTAATTAAATGTCTTTCTAGGGAACTAATTGTTAAAACTTGAGAAAAAATTCATATCGGTAAATTATACACTATGTTTTATATTAAGATACTCTACTACACACACACACACACACACACACACACACACACACACTACAGAAACCATAGTCTGTACAATGTATTTGTACCTTTGTAATGCCCTTTCTTTTTTCCTCAATGCCGAGCTGTCTTGTTTGTAACTACGCAAACAACTGGAATAATCTTATTCTCACTCCTTGTCCACCTGGTAGAGCTATAGGCATCCTCCCAAGTTCATCTGAAGTGATTCCTCCTGTAGGCAGTAAAACCTTTGCCACAATGGGCAGGAATGTGGTCACCATCAACAACCTTTTCAATTCCCTATATTCTTGTGGTGTTTCCCATAGGATACTAAAATATGTTATAGGAAAAGTCATGTAGAGACAATTGTAAAAATCATTATCAGTTGAAATTCCAGATATACAACATGAACTTATCAGCTATGTAAATTTAATTAAGTTGTTTAACACCCCTTAACTTCCATTCCTTCATCTTTATTTTTTAATATGTTCTTATTGATTTTTTTAAAGAGAGAGAAAGGGAGAGCAAGAGAGAAACCTTGACGTGAGAGAGAACATCCATCAGTTGCTTCCCATCCAGGACCAAACCCAAAACCTGGGCATGTGCCCTGAGCCACACTGGCAAGGGCATTTCTTCATCTTTAAAGTAGAGCAAAATATGTTTACCTTACAGGTTACACTAAATGTTAAGTGAGTTCACACATGGTAAAGCAGGTTGCACAGTGTCTGTCTCATGTAAACAAGAAAGGATGGTTATCATCATGATGATGAGGATGAGGATGAGGACAGATGATGATGTACCCTCACTAGACTGTGAGTTTTTTTAATCTTTAAAGGTTTAAGATAAGCTTTAGTAATACTAAGTACTAGTATTACTAGTAACTTCAGATACTAGAACTTTCTACTTTACAGATTATCAAGTAATCTATGTTGAACTAAAAAAACACCAACTATAAGTAACTGCTCAGGAGATGATATTTAGCAATAAGAAAAAAAGAATAAGAAGAGTACAAATAAAGACTAAATATGGAAGACAAATTTATATTTTTATCTAGCATTCAATAGACAATGATTGACAATTTAAAACACAGAAGTGACATAATAAATTTTACAATTTTAGAATTATAGTCAGCAGCCTGGAAAACAGATTGAACATATTTTTATTCTATGTATATGAAAGAAAACATTTATTTGTTTCACCATGAATTTTCATTTCTATTATTGAAGATTTTAGAAAAGTATGAATTATTATTTTTAAAGCACTTTTTATTTTGTTTTATTTATTAAATATAGTTCAATCTAGGATTTGCATCTTTTTTCCTTATATATTTTATACTCTTTGACGTATATACACTTTATGAAGGTGAAAGATAAAGAGAATGTATGTGAAATTGAAAGTTCAATAAAATGCTTGTAATCAAATATTAAAGGATAAGTAATTACAGAAAAATAATGTAAAATTGTAATCACTTTCTAGTTGTTTTCTACAGGGAAAGAAAAATTTACAAGAAGGCAAAAGTCCCTTGGTAGATTAGTAGGGCATTAAACATTTCACTCACATTTCTGGATTAGGAGAGAAGAGTTATTAACTTTCATGCTTTATTTTTCTTTATTGATTAGCTATGCACATAATACTCTGTAGAACTATCCGAGGGCCTCAGGAGCTATTTACTTTGTTTTGCAATGTACACAATTGTCAATTTTTAAAGACTTAAAAAATTGAAGAACAAATCCTCTAAACAAACAGCATAGTATCCTTAAGTATATTAGTTTGCCAATATATATTTAATCTTTTTGTTACCATTGTTCCTGAAATAAAAGCAAAATATCAACTGTGGTCTGAGCTTTAAATAATTTTTGAAAAGAGAAACACTAGTGAGTGTTTTATACAAATAAAATACCATTTTTATTTAAAATGATAAGCATGAAATACTGAATGAGTATATATTGCAGTTGGATAATATAATTTTGTCCAGTTAACAGTATTTCAATCTATCATAACATCAAATAAATTTAACCTGTAAGCAGGTCTTTTGGTAAAGGGCATTTCAAGGAATCCGAATTACATAGTGTTCTTCAGAAAATTATTTGCTAAGACTGAGAAAATATGTCCTTACCTAGCTATAATGTGGCCATAATAACTAAGCTCAACAATTTTATTTTAATTTCTTAGGATTTATGAGTTGACTTCACCAAAAATGTAGAAATTAAAGAAGTCGTTTACTCTCTAGGAGTCAATGGAAAGAAGAAGATGGATCAAGGAAGCAGGAACAGAATCCTACATATTTACCTATTTAAACATTGTATCAGTGACAGACTGCTTGTTAGCCAGGGAAGCAGAGGGAAATAGTCACCCAGGCAAATGTTGTGAATGCCCATATCCCCTTTGTATAGAGGAAGGAAGTTTGAAGTGTTATAGATCCAGTGATAGAGATAAATGTGGGTAATTGTAGCCAATAGATGTTAAATACTCTGATCCAAAAAAAAATGAAAAAAATAAAAGTTGTTGAATTGAGGTCATCCACATTGATAACTTTTGCTCTTCAAAAGTTAATGTCAAGAAAATGAAGACAAGCCACAGACTAGGAGAAAATATATGCAAAACATTGATGAAGGGTATTATTTGAAATATATGAAGAATTCTTAACAACTCAATAATGAAAAGATAATTTTATTTAGAAAAGGTCAAAAGACCTGAATAAACATTCCACCAAAGAAGATATGTAAATAGGATAATGCACACAAAAAGAAATTTAACATTATTATTAGAAAAATGCAAAATAAAAAGACAAATACCACTACACTCCCATTTGAATGGTTAAAATAAAAAATATAATACCCAATATTGGCAAAGATGTAAAAAAATATTGTAATCTTCATGTGTTGCTGTTAAGAATATAAAATACTATAATAACTTTGTAAAACAGTTTAGTTGCCTCTTAAAAAGTTAAAACACACACTTACCATATGGTCTGTAAGAAATAAAAATGAATGTTTACAAAAAGATAAACACAAATGTTTATAGCATCTTTATTCATAATAAACAAAATATATAAGCAACAATAATATACATCAACTGCTCAGTGAATAAACAAATGATGACATCTTACATTGGGATAATACCTAGAAATGAGAAGGAAAAACGTCCTGACACATGCAACAGTATGGGAGGACCTCAAAAATCTGCTAAATTGAATACCTGAAACACACAAAAAAACTATATGTGGTGTTATTTATAAGAAATTTCTGGAAAACATAAACCGTAGAAACATAAAGCAAATCAGTGGTTGTCAGGGGGAAGGGTGAGAGCAAGGACTGACAATATCCTCCAACTGTTTCATTCTTTTAAACTATGAGACACCACTGAATTTAGTTGAGATAATGTATGCTTAATTTAAATTAATCCTAAATTACATTCTGGTGATATCTAGAAAAAGATTTTAAATGATATGGCAAATTTATTTTCAAAATAGTTAAAACTGTGCAATACTATAAAATTAATTCATTTTTACAAATAAGAGGACTTAGTAAATCTATACCTAATAATTTTTATTTGCTCCATTATGTTGGTATTGTCCTAAAATAAAAGTTTTGCATAGAAAGTGTAAGTTAATAAAAATTGTACAATTAACATAAAACATTAAAGATAAAAACACAAAGAATATCCTTGAGTTATAAACTTACTCTAAATTTCTTCTTACACTACTGTATTAATTTATTAATTGCATAATTTGAAAATCAAACACATCATTTCATTTTTCTAAAGATCAAGAAAATACCAGTCTAAATCTAAGAAAAAGCTAATGTTAATTAAATGAATATTCATCCTCATATTAGTACACATTTAAAGATATGCCAACAATGAGTATTAGAAAAAATGTCATAAAAGTACCCAATTTATCTTTTGCCAATTTAAATAAGCATTATTCTGATAAGCTAAAAGTCTCAAAGGGTAGTCCCAAGATCAGGGCTCAATGCAAGCACACCCACCTCATTTGAAAATTGCTGGTTCAGGGACTTGATTGTACACATACTTAGAAAAAGCCATTATAAATCTGGCTTCTGGGTTGAATCAATAGTCACTGATACAATGCCTTCAAAAGAACATGTATCATTTTGTGCAATTTTGAAAGTGCTACTTTTGATAATGTAACAGTGTCCTTAACCTTTTTGAAGGAAAAAACAAATGCATTATTGTCCTTATAATGACAGGTATGGCAATTATTAAACTGTATTTCTAGGAGACCAAACCTATTTTTTTCCAGTGACACCTCAATATCAACACAATTACTTTGTTTTGGAGAAAATAAAGGTTGACCTTAGAATGTCAGAACCTAGAATAATCTCTAGAATCAAGGACTTTTTCCTTCAGGACTGAATTTCAAGGTCTCTGGATCAGAATATTTTAAAGAATTCTCTCAGGAATATCACATACACACACACACCCACACGCACGCACGCACGCACACACATGGAGAGGTGCTCATTTATGAAACTAGATTTACTAACTAAATATACTAATAATCAAAGACACAAATTATATGGATAAACACAGCTGAAAGATATTAAGCTTCATCTTTTTTATTGTTTTATTGCTTAAAGTATTACAAAGTGTATTACATATGTGTCCTTTTTTTCCCCTGCCCTTGACAATCCCCTGGCCTCCCCTACCACCCAGTGTCTTATGTCCATTGGTTGTGCTTATATGCATGCATACAAGTCCTTCGGTTGATCTCTTATCCCCCTCCTTCCTGCCCCCCAACCCTCCCTCGCCTTCCCGCTGCATATATAACCAATACCTTTCTTTTTAAGTTCTTTAATAAACACATAGGTGCTATAGGATGAGACAGACGATTGAATTCTGAAGTTCTGAATTCTACAATAATGATACCACATTTTTTCCTTAGTATATCTATGTTTTGGATATAACTACATATTTCATGCTGTATACTTTATTATTATTTTATTTTTCATCTATGGATTTATATGATAAAATGCAGTGATGCAGAAGTAAAATTTAATTTTTTAACAGTTTAAAATGTTGTCATTTTTTTTGTCCTAAAACATATTTGACAACAGAAAGCATCCAAAGAAATTTAAACTCAGTCAATACATGACTATTTTATGTATAAATACAGTATAGGACTATATGTGTATGCATGTACATACCTATGAAATTCGATATATAAAATCAACTGGGGAAAGAAAACTAGAAAAATGTTAATTGGAGCTTTATCACAGTAAGTTCAAGACAAATTATGCTAAAGACCCTCACATGACATTGATCCTTTCCTTCCTATACTATTTTTGGCACTGAGCATATTTGACGTAAATACACACACCCTTGATCTGACTCCTTTGTAGTTTAGGCAACTTATTGGATTTTCTCTTTAGTCCATTTGCCCAAATTCATTAAAAAACAACATGCAGCTGAATTCAATACTGAGGTGATATAAAAGCAATTGACAAATCAACTATGAACAACAAAGTTTTTCTCATTCTCAAAGTATTGAATTTGATAATTAGCTAGGCCGGATTTATTTAAGAATTGTAATTTTCTGTCTTCAACTAAGCACTTTCCAACAAGTTCTAGCTAGGAGAGAAAAAGCTAATAGGTCCATTAAATGTAAGCATGACATTATTTTAAGCAGGTAATCTGGCGTAATTGTTGTTAAAGAGACATAGGTGAATCTGAATCCCAGCTCTGGCACTCATTGGCTATGTGAGCTGGAAGTTACTTAACTTCTCTGAGCTTCCGAGGGAAAAAAAATAAAATATTTAAAACCTCTACCGCCAACTGGCCCATCTGCCATTCAGGTGCTGACAGGCTGAGAGTGGGAAAGATCATTCAAATTAGAGGGCAAATTAATTTCTAAACTTCTCCATTCAACCCACCTGTGGCTGTGGCTGAATGGGAATGGGATAAGAAAAGACTCACCTTTCCAAATCTTGGTCAGTTCTTCAATGCTTCTGTCCTTAGCAGCTGCCGGCTGCCGGACAGGGCCCGCCCCCTTCCCCCCTGCCCAGTCGCCTGCCAACACTGCCACTGCCACCAGCCAGGGCCTCCCTCCCTTCCCCTGGCCAGCCCCGCCCCCTGGTCAAATTCCCGGACAATTCCAGGTTGAGGGGCAATTTGCATACTATGCTTTTATTATATAGGATTACTTTCATATCACAGGACAATATTTATGCTTCATTTATCTTTCACTTACATACTTAATATTTCTACATAGAGTTGGAGATTAGACTTGCTCTTTTCTTAGTCTCCTTGAATATACTAGGTAAATTTTTATTACAGAGGGTATTGCTACCAGCCTTTCCTATTGGCTTTCGAATTACCATGTGCCCCAATCCACAATCCACCATCAGACATCCTATACTGAAGCCTCATTCTGTTTCTTGTGCCTTAAACAAATACCTACCTGTCACCAACATTTAGCTTTTACCCATATTCTCATATCCCCTCTTATTACAAGGTAAATATCCATACAGTTTTCCCAGGACACTTCCCGTTTAAGCCTGTTGTAAAGTGTAATTAACAACATCACCTTTTACTCTCAAAAGGTTCCCGGTGTGAAGAGTGCAGTCACCTTATTTATGCAGTTGCATGTTCTGTTGCTTTTCCTTCCTCTCTGTGCTTCCCCTATGTCCACACTGCATTTTGTGTTATATATCTTAGTTGCAGAATATATACAATTTTTAAAGTGAGGGAAATTGTCATGTAAAATGATGTAATGCAACCAGCTTGCTCCGGGCATGCAGAAAGACTTTCCTGTGACCAACATTATAAATGCCTGAGCACTATTAAGTCTGAAAAGCAGACACAAACCAAAATGGGTGGGAAGAGAAATTGCTTTTGGCACAACTTCAAAAACATCATTTCAGGAAGAAAAATCCAATTCAATTTTCAGAATGACCAGTTAAACCAATCCATGACAGGTCTATATAATCAATATCTACTGCCACTTAACTTGGCAGCATTCCTAGAGAGATCATTTTCCAAAATTGTCCTCTTCTCAGCCACTTTCCATTGTGTTTTATGTAAATTACTTTGGCTTTGTCTACTGTAATCCTCTTTTCTTTTTTTTTTTTTTTTTTTTTGGCTTTGACTACAATAAAGAACTTAACCAACCTATTGCATTACATATGAAAGAATAGGTATTTTCAATCCCAGTATGCATTTTATTACTTTGCGCAGTAAGCTATGAGATTGCTCAAAATATTCTCCCATTTTCAGAGTTCTTCTACATAATTCTTGCCCAGCTGCAAGCATTTCTATCTTTGTTGTTTTCTCCACTCACATATAGCAGCTCTAGACATTCTCCTTGAAAAAAAATTAATGTTTTTTCTAGTCAGCAAAGTCTGTGGCACCAGACATAGCTATTGGTTAAGGAACTGTCTGTTTTTTCTATAATCACATCTGATAAGTGCCTTTTGTCACTTTAATGAGAAATGCTTTCACTTCCCCCACTTAAATACTCCTCATACCCCTCAGCAGCTCCCCATTGCTATGAAGAACAAAATCTTAACCTGGAGCCCTGGCCAACAAGACCCTGCATGGTGTGGCTGCTGCCTTTCTCTCCAACCCCAGCCCATCCACTCCTGTCAGTCACCATGCTCTAGCCACGCTGGTCTCCTTTCTCTTGCTGAAAAAAAAAAAACCACAAAATAAAACAAAACCCTTTCCCTTCCCTGCCAAGGAGGCACTTCTCTCAGCCCTTTAGGAAATAGAGTCAGTCTCAACTCCAGTTCTCAGTTCAAAAATCACTTCCTCAGAGAACCCTCCCTTGACTGCACCATATGAGGGTTCCTCCTTGGTTCCTTAAGCCTTCCATAGCTCTTATCACAGTTAATCTTCTTATATGTTTGCTTATTTCATTGTCTGTCTACACATTAGGAACTGTGTCATTTTTACCCCACCATCCCCTCTGTCTAGCACATAATGGGTGATAAATAAATGTCTGTTACATGAATGACAGCCTTAAGCAAGAGGGATGCAGGCAATTTTTCTTATTGTAGGATTTTATCTGCATTTTATCATTTTTGCTAGTATTTAACACTGCTCCAGCAGGAGGCTGTCAATAGATTTCAACCATGGTTGCTGGGACCAAAGAATTAAAGCAGCCAATCTCTGATTCATGTGTGTCGGGGGGGGGGGGGGGGGAGAGGGGCGGGCGGGATGGAGGAATGAAGGAGAAAAGGGGCACCCTGGGGAAAATGAAAAGAAAACAGGTGACATTCTTTAATCCTCATGTCAATTAGGCCTCCAGATAAATAGACCAATGATTTTTAATAGGAGAAACAAAGATTTTCTCTGAAATGCCCTTAGTAGAATATCCCTGCCTACAAATTACCCATACTAAAAAGAAACTAGGACCTAGAAACATAAACCATGGATAATGTTACAATTGTTCTATAACATATAAAATATATCTGATTAATAATTTGATTCCTACAAACTCCACATAGAAGTTTTAGCTATTATTCTGGGTAAAAAGTGCATGGACATTGAAAGACAATAGGACTTTAGGATCCACCCTTAAGTCCCCATTCCTGTCTCTGTTCCATCTAAGATGCATAATGGTCTGTATTATAGAAAGGATCTCTGATTTATGAGACTATCTCATCTTGTGTTAGCTCAGCTGTGAATTAGAATCTCATGAGGAGTTTAAAAAATAGCAATATCCAAGTATTTAACTGTAGGGGAGAAAGGAAAAGAGTCTGCTGAAGTTTGTTTTTCTATTATTTAACCCTGGCCTGGAAAAGTGAAAATGTAAACAAAGAGCTTCAGGTGATACCGATTGCAGTGGATTGACTAGTGGTCTCCAAAATATGTGTCTACGTCTTAACTCCCCACAACCTGCTGTTTTCATCAGCTAGGACAACCATAAAAATTACTATTGCCAGACCGACATAGCTCAGTGGTTGAGTGTCGACCTATGAACCAGGAGGTCCCAGTTAGATTCCCGGTCAAGGCATATGCCCCGGTTGCAGGCCCAGTCCCCAGTGTGAAGCATGCAAGAGGCAGACAATCAATGATTCTCTCTCATCATTGATGTTTCTATCTCTCTCTCCCTCTCCGTTCCTCTCTGAAATCAATAAAAAATATATTTTTAAAAAAGTACCCTAGACTAGGGGACTTAAACAATAGAATTTTTTCCCCACAGTCCTAGAGGCTAGAAGTTTTTAATGAAGGTGCAAGCAGATTAAGTTCTTGGCAGGAACCCTCTTCCTCGCTACCTTCTTGCTGTGTCCTCACAGATGGAGAAAGAGAGAAAGAGGAGCAAGCTCTCTGATGTCTCCACATACAAAAATACTAAACCCATTAGGTACCCTCTACTTCTCAATATCTCACCTAAGCCTAATTACCTCTCAAAGGCTCCATATCCAAATACCATCACATTGGAGGTTAGAGCTTCACTATTGAATTTGGGGTGGGGAGGCATGATTTAGTCCAGAGAACCTATGAATGTGACCCTATATGGGGAAAAAAAAAAGGTATTTCAGATATTAAGGATCTAGAGACAGGATCTTCCTGGATTATTCAGATGGGCTCTAAATCCAATGACAGGTGCCTTTATGAGAGAAAGGCAGAGGGAGATTAAACACATGGAGGAAAAGGGCATGCAAACACAGGCAGAGGTTGGAGCTATGTAGCCCCTAGCTAAGGAACACCTGCAGCCCACAGAAGCTGGAAGAGGCAAGGATCAACTCTCCCTTGGAGCCACCAGAGGCAGTACCACCTGCAGACACCTACCTTGACTTTGGACTTCTGGCATTTACAACTGTGAGACAATAAATTCCTATTTTAAGCCAATAAAGAAAAAAAATACCAATGCTCAAATTCCACCCCTTTATATTCAATTAAATCAATATCCTCTGAAAGTGAAGTCCTGGCCCTGAGGTGGTAGCTCTGCCATGTGATCAAGGTTGAAAAGCTCACACTTCATCTGTTACCCTGTCCAGAGTTATTTCCATTTTAATGAGGGTTTCTTCATCCCTCCAAAATAAAAATATTCTTGACCTTCTAAAAAATTTGGCGCAGCGGCAGATTGTTTGTACGAGCAAATGTATTGGAAACAAAGATGTTAGAGACTTCTGCATTCTTTAAAACTTGTTGTCCCTCCTATTACGACTAGAAAAGAATTTTTGAAAATAAATTTTGAAAAGAAGTCTGAAGAGCACTATGAAACAATGAAGAATTTTTATTTCTTTACATTACACAAAAAATAATAATTCTAAATGGGCCTGTAGAGTAACATTAAAAAGCTAGGTGTTTTCTTTCTTTTATGTTATAATTTCCAATTGTTTTCCTTCCCAGTATATCATCCTGATCAATAGTGAATAAATCTAGCTATACCAAGTGAAATAAAGAAGCAAAATAATCATAGTCTTACAGAGAAATAGAGACAGTTCATCTAACCCCAATACTTGCATTTTAACCTGCCTTCAGAGAGCAGTGCAGAAGGTCACCTCTTCATCTGTTTCTTAAGAAAAGAATGTCATACATATTGTTAAACTGACTTCATCTCCCAAAAATAAATGAGAGATGAACTGTGTTGAACAAAAGGACATTACTACTCTCAGAAAGCCATTTACTTACAACAGGAAATCAATGTAAAGCAGTCTTACAACATTGCATGACATTACATGTCTATCATAACTTTATTCTGCTTAAGTTGTACAGATGTATTCTGCCAGCATTCTTCCTCTACAATCTCTTCCTAGGAAATCTCATCTCCTTTTAAAACCACAAGGATCATTTATAAACTAATAGCTCTCAAATCCCCATTTCAATCCCTAATACCTCTTCTAAGCTACAGAATCTGTATGGTGCAGTTGCTAAGGATATATACACAGGCTTTAGAGCCAAAGGGACTATGTTCAACTCCCAGCCACCACTCATAGGCCAAATTATTGTCTTCAAGAAGGCTCACTTTTTTCATGCTTAAATTGAGAAAAATGCATGCATCCCAGTGTCTGGTAACAAATAAGTGTTTGATAAATGTTGTATTTACTTTATTATCATCAAGCTTATCCACATAGCTGTCCCAGGAGTTTTTTAAGTACAAAATTGTCCAGAACTGAATTCATTATTTTCCCCAAATAGTTGATCCATCTCTTTGAGTTTGACTGTACTCAATAGAATCATCATCCTACCAATACAGCCACCCCACATTTTTTATTTCTCCATCTCCCTAATTTTCCACTTATATTTAGTTGCTATAATCTGTTTCTCTATCTCTGCGGTGACTCATTGCACTTTCTTCATCCATCCCCATTGTCATGAACTGAATCAGGTCAACATCACTTCAACATTACAACCTCCCTATAATTGGTCTCCTAAGCTCCAATCTCTTGCACTCACATTGCTGCTGATTTCTTCCAGCAACATGGATCTAAACTGGAAATGATTCTCCATTACACTCAATTGCTTTACTTAACATATCATTCAAGAACTTTCAAAATCAGGACCCAACCAACCTATCTAGCTTCATCATCCTCACAATTTTCTCAGGAGGATCTCAATTATACTCTACTCATGATATATGATACTAATAATAGTCATCTTCTCCCATGGGCATTCTCAGAGATAAATATGATTATCTTATCACTGACTGTAAATCTAATCCTTAAGAAAATAGTCTAGAATGCAAGTGAGAACTGCGTTAATATATATATTACCTTCATGTGATTCTAATTTATATTTCTTAAAGCAAATTGTGCGTAAACGTTGGTACTTTATAGTTTTTAAAAGAGTATCAAAAACTTTATCTCTTATTCAATCTTGATAAGCATTAGATTATTATGTTATGGACTAGAGGCCTGGTGTACAAAATTTGTGCACTCAGGGGGGGTGTCCCTCAGCCCAGCCTATGCCCTCTTGCAGTCTGGGACCCCTGGGGGATCAGGCCCAAGCTGGAAGTCAGACATCCCTCTGGCAGCCCGGCAGCCCTTGGGGGATGTCCACTTGCCAGCGGGGAGCAGACCTAAGCTGCAGTTGGACATCCTTAGCGCTGCTGAGGAGGTGGGAGGGGCTCCCACCATCACCGCTCTACTGGCAGCCGTCAGCCTGGCTTGTGGCTGAGCAGAGCTCCCCCTGTGGGAACGCACTGACCACCAGGGGGCAGCTCCTGCTTTGAGCATCTGCCCCCTGGTGGTCAGTGTGTGTCATAGTGACCAGTCATTCTGCTGTTAGGGTCAGTTTGCATATTACCCTTTTATTATATAAGATAAGTAATAATGGCCAACAGCATAAAATTTAAATTAAGTCTAAAAAGCCATTGTGATACCTCCTAGTACATTCTGTCTCTCAGCACTCTCCTCAAGACACCTGCTACCATAATCCATGAGCTCCTATCTCTTGAATAACTAAGTTCATGGTGTTCCTCAGCCACTCATGCTAATTTGCCTTCTTTATCCTTACTTATTTACACTTACTCATCTTTCACTCTCAGCTTGATGAGTATTCTCTCCTTGAACATTCTCTGATTTCCTGTAAGAATAGGTGAATCTTCCTCCATATATCTGAATTCCAGACTGTGCTGAAGTTCTAAGTACAGATCTCAGCTCAAGTTGGACTGACCCCTAAACTGCAAATTGCACATTCAGGTTAATCCAAGAGAAAAAGTTTAGAAAAGAAACTGATTTTAAAGCCAGACTAATGTACAACTGAAGTAAATGAAGGGAGACAGTCTAGGAATGAGATAACTGGATAGAAATCACAATTTCAAATCAGAGAAATATTGGGTAGACTATACCTAGGATGATTGAGCCTGTCCAAATGATCTAAGATACTGGATTGTAATCATCAGCTCTTCTCACATGTCATATAGGCCTTTAGCCAAGAATGGAGAAAAAGCTCTTAGAGACCACTCTGACATGTTAGTGCAATTCATACATTCCCCTTTCATTGCAACTTACAATTTTTTTTTTCTGAGACAAACTGATGATGGAGAAAAAAAGTATCTAGGTATAGAAATTAAATGTGAATATCTGAACAGGAAAAATAAAAATAAAACTTTATGTTGATACAAATATATAGGGATAGCCTTAATTACTAATATAATTTAGGCATGCTAATCTATGCAAAATTGCAAACAAAATCACAGAACACCTAGTGTCTCTAATTTGAGGTCAAAAAATAATTCTTTTAAAATTTTCTAGCTAGAAGTTCTGTACCCTATTATAGAGGTTGTCCAAATTTTTTCTTGGTGATTCAATTAAAAGTTTCCAAAACCAGGTTATAATAAGACAGTTTTGAATTAAAACACTAAAAAGGCTGCTCTGATTCTCACTAGCAAAAATTTTCTGGCACTTAAAAGTAAACTTTCAAGAAATTTTTAATTGATTTTAATTGCAGTGATCTATGTTGAAATTATTCTTTGTATTTTAAATAACTGAAAAAAGTTTACATAAACATATTGCTGTCAAATAAATATTGTCAACCTCATCAGAATAGATAAAGAAAAAAATTAGAATTCTATTTCATATGCATATATTGATTAAATACTTAAGTAGACAATAGATAGATGATGATAGATATTTACTCATCAACTTTTAGTTTTTAAAAAATGTATTTTAATTCATCATATCATTGATCCTCTCAATAAAAAAGAGTTTGCACTTCTACCCAGTACAAAGGTGGTAGCCTGAAATCTATGCTCTGTTTTCCAACCAAGTCACGTGCCCTAGCTCAGGGCTGCATCCTAGAGAAAGCAGCATCTTTCTCTCATTCAGCAAGGCTTGCAGCAGGTTTTATAGCTCTATGAAAACTCAAGTGTCTGTGTCGTCTTTAATACAAAACCAAAGATATCACATAACATCTGTCATGTGATACCTTCTTACATTGAGAGGAAATACTCATGCAGGCAGGGAACAAATATTAAGTACCTACTCTGTACCAATGCTCTTTTAGGTGTAAGGGACACAGACCAGAGAAAAACAGAAAGAAATCTCTGTTCTCATGGAGTTTATATTCTAGTGAGGGAGACAGACTCTAAACAGGAGTAAGTAAGTAAAACATAAAGCATCTAAAACACACAAAAGAGCAAAAGAAATGTTAGTGAGAAATATAAGGAGATAAATAAAAGACAAAGGAAGGAAAGGGGATACATAGTATGTGGAGGTTAGGGAAGGCACTACGATTTTAGAGAGTTTGGCCAGCGAAGGCCTACACTAAAGACAGCATTTAACTGAAAACCTAAAGAAAATGGGTAATGAGGCATGCACTCAACTGGGGGAAAGAGTGGTCCAGGTAAAAACCGGAGCCCTGAGATGACATTATCCTGAAGAGCAGAAGAATTAGTATTCTCAGACATAATAACACAATTCTCAAGGTATTGTTCTAATCGTTTTACATAGAAGAGACCACTTAGTCCTCACAAAAACCCTAGGATACTGGGGCTACTATTGTTACTATTATATAGACGAGGCAAGTGAGGCATAGGTGGTTAGGCAACTTGCTCAAGATCACACAGCCATTCAGTGGAAAATTCAAACCCAAGCCATTTGGGCTGAGAGCAGGTGCTCATAACCACTGTACAAAGGTATGTATCAATTTAGTGATTTTAATCATGGATTAATGCAGATTATGACTATACCTACATTAAAAAGAAAAAGAAAATAAATTTTAATACAGTTATCCAGTGAAGTCAATCAACCCAATGGACCAACTGAGAAAACCCACAGCAAAGTTGATAGATCTATGCACCGATTTCATTGCTCCTTGCATAGCATAAGGGTTTTTCATTGGTTTAAACCTCATAAATGAAGTAAAATTTAAAAAGGAGCTACGTTAACAAATCACTAAATTTTGATTATGATTTTTCTAAATCAATTGCCTACTTGAAAAATTACACAGATAAATACCAGATTGGTAATAGCAGGTTCTCCAATTAGATTTTCTGAGTATGAATCATAGCTCCATTATTTATTAGCTGTGATGGTTAAACCACTCTGTGTTTCAGAGACTTCCTCTGAGAAATATGGATAGTGATAATACCCCATATGGTTTTCATGAGGGCTAATTGTGTTAGCAGTGCCTATAGTAGAGAAGGAATTAGAGTTAGTTTTATTATTACTTTAGTGACAGTGGAGTATACTATGTAAGTAAGGGACTCTAATGGTATGCTGTATAAAATGGAATCCCAGATTAACCTTTCCTACTTTGTGACTTGGGTAGCTTAACCCCCCATTGCCTCAGTTTCTCATCTGTAAAATGGGGATAATTATACTAACAACTTGAGAGTGTTATTGGAAGGATTAAATGAGTTAATATATGTGAAATGGTTAGACCAGTACCTGGTCCATAAGTATTATATTTTTCTGATATTAATGTTATTATGTGCCAATTAAATTTACCAAGAAAATTCACTCATTTTTCCCTTTTATTCTGGTTCACGAAGACATGAACAAACTCTCACTGCTTCTTAAATACCTTTGTTTTTATTGTGATCCAGCATAAAAAAATTGTTTAAAATATGCTTCCTCGGTCATTTAATGAGAATTCAACAAATTAAAAGGTATACCTGGTGGTCTGAGTGTAGGCATTTTACGTAACACATAGAAAATGTTGAGTGTTATGCTAAATTATTTAGCCACTTTCCTAAAAATTATGTTCCTGCAAAATCCCTTCCCTCTAGTCATCACTAACATAAAAATGTAGGTAGATTTAATTTTACATCTCTATCTGTAATTACCATCATATTACAGAGTGTTTTCAGTATTCACTCATATTTGACAGTAAAAACCTGATAACACATAAAGATCTACGACATGGATCATTTTTTCCCTTATTATAGGATCGTTTAGGGCTTTGGGATGACATCTGAGAGAAAAGAAATTAAACCATAGCAGTAGTTGGCCACACCGATGATAATTACTATTTGCAGTGAACCTGTCCTTACCAAGATTTCATCTCCATGCTTCAACATCTAAACTGCCATGACATTACCTTAATGCTCTTCAGATATATTAAACAGGGTTGGGTGTGTCTTTTTTACAGAGAACATTACCTTTACCCTTACTCAAATGGCAGAAAAATCTGCCAAAAAACTAAATTGCTATGTAATCAACTTGGTTGGCACACTCAGCTAAATTGGGATGACAGAAAAAATGTTCTAACAAATATCCACTCCTGGTTTGCCCTATAAAGGGAAACACATTGGCTTATCCCATGCTTACCACAAGCCTAGAGGGGAAAGGACCATGCAGAAAATACCTGGTAATGTGCAAAGTACCTTGAAATGTCACCATCACACTATTATATCAAAGAATTCTCAATATGAAAATTACCTCTCAGAATTCATAACAATTTTAGTTGCCATAATGATCTTATTATGAGTGATTTTACCAAAAAAAGTAGTCTACTATATGAATCCAAAGCTAATGTGGTTACTATGCCTCATTTTAAAAGGTTCAATAAAGATTGCCATTTCCTAGCCCTACAGATACATTTTAAAATCTGAAATTTAACTATTCTAAGTTAAAGCATTAAACGGGAATTACCAATTGATACTACCATTTAAAATAATATGGAGAACACTTGATAAAAGTATTAAAGTATAAAATCTCTTTCTGGTATTTGAGAGAGAGGGTCATTTTTTTTAAACCAAGAGAGCACAATTTTTAATGTTTTCATAACTTATTTCTGAACTTTTTCGGACATTTAATAATTTGTGGTGTAGTCCCCTGGGGGACTCTACAAATTTTCTACACAATTTTTTAGAGCAATGGTACTTAAAGTTCATGGGCTTTTAAATTTCAAGAATCTTAAAACTATATATCCAAGGTATGGATAATATATATATATATATATATATATATATATATATATATATATATATATAAATATATATATATATAGAAATACTGTGTGGCCCTGGCCAGGTAGTTCAGTTGGTTAGGTTAGAGCATTGTCCCAATAAACCAAGGTTGCGAGTTTGATCCCCAGTCAGGGCATTTGCAACAATCAAAGAATGAATGCATGAATAAGTGGAACAACAAAGATCTCTCTCTCTCTCTCTCTCTCCCCCTTCCCCTTCCTCTTTCTCTCTAAAATCAATGAATAAAAATTTTAAAAAAATGAAATACTAAGTATGTGATAAGAGGGGTTGATTCTAGATATCAGAAAAGAAATAATTGTCTACCCAGGGTGCCATGGATTTTTCTTCCATTATTAACTATTGTGAAAACCTCACTCGGAATTTAGTAGGCAGTTAGACAGGCATGAGCAGAGTAGGAACGATGGGCCAGGTATACGGGAAAACTAGGGTGAAAAGCCCCAGGTGCCTAGCAAGGGCAAAACTATAAGCCCTTGTAGGACCACTTCTTAAATATCAATCCCTGGAAGATAACCATGTTTCAGCTGTGTTTGCAGAAAAGCAGCAAAAATAGCCAAAGTGACCCCAAAGCTGACTTCAAGACCAACCAGATTGACTAATAACCCCCTAGGCACAGCCCAGTCAGTGGAGAGACCACCAGAGGGCACACCTGGAAAGCTGATGAATATTCTATTGAGATGCTCCCCTAAAAGCCCTCAGGACATGATTCTGCAAGGCTCTTTATATGGAATACACTCTTTCCTCACCCTTTCTCTCTCTCTCCCACCTTAGCCCCCTATAACTTGAACTACTCATCTCTCCAATTTGGTTGTTCCTGCACTGCTTTCTTTATAACAAACGAGTAAATGTAAATAAAGTGTGTTCCTGAGTTTTGTGAGCCATTCTATCAAATTGTTGAAACTGTTAATGAAAAAAAAGGCATCCTATGGAAAGTAAACTCACAGGGTAATATGATCATAAATTCCTAACTTGGTGAGTCATGGTGGGTAGTTACACTCCAGCCTTGTCCATTGTTCTTATGCACCTAAGTTAACACACCTTTGAAATACCAGAAGTAATATTCCTCAAAGAGAACACATTATCTTGTTAACTAGCCTATAATTCAATCCCCACCTTTCATTCTCTCACTTCCATGTAATAGTCTTCGCATTCCCTCCTTAATTTCAAATGCATAATAGAAGCTGTAAAACTGTTATTCTGGGGAGAATTTGAGTTTTGTGCCCTGGCATATGTCATCAGCTTGGCTCAAATAAACTCTTAAAAAAATTCTCTCCAGGTTTGGACTTTTCTAAGTAGACAAATCTAAAGAAGAGAAAACCCCAATTTATAGCCAGGTATCAGAAGGTGGCCAAGGATTTGTTACAGGCATTTGAAGTCTATGAAATCTTGTGGGACTGAGCCTATATGGACAACAAAAACAACAACAACAAAAATGGGTTCTACAGAAAATAACCTTGTTGATCTGCTCTTAAACTCCCATTTGGGCAGGAGTTCATGAGTCATGCCCCAGGTATATAATTTCTTAGTAAAAGGTTTATCTTTGCCTTAAGAAAGCCTTGTCCATTGTTTTAGTGCATCTAGGTTAACATACCTTTGAAATGTGTAACCACTCTCAAGAAAGCATATAATATTGTCCGCTAGCATGTAATCCAATCCCAATTTTGCTTTCTCCCACCTTCATGTAACCTTCCTTACTATCCTTCAATTTCAAATCTATAAAGGAAACTGAAAAACTGTCATTTTTCAGAGCTTTTGAGATCTTGTTTCCTGGCAGTTTTGGCTCAAATAAACTCAGAAAAATTCTTTACAGGTTTGGACATTCTCACAGGGACACTGTTTACCTGCTAACTCTGTGTAGTATTGGGCGGGGGGGGGGGACGAAGAAGAAACAACAGGCAAAAATGGAGTCACTTTTGCTAAGCCACCTTACCCAACCACAACTTAATAACTAACCTAATTGAAGTTTCAGCCTCTCCCAGGAGTGGAATTTTAAACCAATCACTCAGGAATTTCCTGAACAACACTAGTAAGATCTCTGATTTCCCCAAAGGGGAAATCCACTCTTTTGACTTTTTAGTTTCTGCCCTCTTTCTGCCTATAAAAATATTCCATTTGGTGCAACTCATCAGAATACTCTTCTTGCTAGATGGGATGCTGCCAGATTCATGAATCACTTAATAAAGTTAATCAGATCTTCACATTTACTTTGTGGGCAAAAAGGGGGCCTGCATGGTAGGCCTTACAAATTCAGAGACCAAAAGTAACCACATAGGGTGGTCTAAACATAAAAATTTCTAACTAAAAGCCAGTCATGATGGGTAGTCATGTCCTACGCCTGTAGCTTCCTTGACAAAGGTCAATCTTTTCCTGAAATAAGCATCTAAGTTAACACATAACATATTGGAATGTCAGAGAAATCCCCTTTTTCCAGACCAGAGCACAGACCACAGAACCCCTCATGTTATTTTATTCCCCACATACCATTTGTATGATCTCTAAATGTTAATTATCTTGTCTCTGTGTTTTACTTTTTATCTGATCCCAGAGATTTCCCCACTTAGCTTTCTCCTGCCCCTTAATCTCCCACCAATGGATTTCATGTAACCCTCCTTATATCTCCTCCTTTGGTTCTAATGTATAAAATAAACTGCAAAACTGCTATTTTCTGAAGCCATTTCTCAATTTGTTGAGACTTTGCTTCCTGCAATTGTCATCAGTTTAGCTCAAATAAACTTACAAATTTTTTCTATAGGTTTGGATGTTTCTTATGCTGACAACTTGGTTGAATTTTATTCTTTAACAGTAGTTAGTGCCAAAATTGTACTGAATTGAATTGTTGGACACCAGTTGGTGTCTGGAGAATCACAGAACGAATTACTGTTTTCAGAAAACACCTCAGAACATAGTGATTTTAAAAGGCTATCCTAAGCCTAACCGGTTTGGTTCAGTGGATAGAGCATCGGCCTGCAGACTGAAGGATCCCAGGTTCGATTCCGGTCAAGGGCATGGTATTCTGTAATGGCTATCTTAACTGACTAATATAATCTGATAAAATTTCAAAAATTTCACATTCCAGTCAACATTTAAATCTTTTTTAGCCTAAAGACTATTTTTTTTCTACATATAACACAATATTTTAATATCAGGGATTGGGGCAGGATATTTAATTATTTGGACTCAAGCACTTCTTTTAGCTAGCAGATAAAATAATCCCAAAATCCCAGTTTTAGAAATATTGATTTTCTTTTTCTTAAAGTCATAACACTATAAATTAGAGTTTTCAACTAAAAATTTAATCATCTATTCCCATTTCAATATATGTATTACTGTGAAAACTGGAAAATAAACATAGTTCCTGCCTTTGAGTTCACAGTTTTGTGAGAAGATAGACATTATCCAAATAACCCCATGACTCCCTGAGGTTCAAGTAGGTTTGGTAATCCAGGCATATTATTCCACATTTACCATGTCAGGTTGATGTATGAAGATAAGTAGAAGAGTCCCATGAGAAATTATTTTTTTCATAAAATGCACAGAAATATAATCTTGTCATACACATATGCTTCAGAAATTCATTGAGGTTATATAGTTTTGTAATTGGCATTTTATATGAGAAATCAAGAATGACTAATAAAATGGCCAATAGAACTAGAAAGTTTGATATATGAAAAAAGATTGAAAAGAGTAAATGTCTATAGCTTAACCAAATAAAAACTGAAAGGGCCCTAGCTGCTTTGGCTCAGTGGATAGAGTGTCAGCCTGAGGACTGAAGGGTCGCAGGTAAATTCTCATCAAGGGCACATGCCTGGGTTGTGGGCTCAATCCCCAGTGCGGGGTGTGCCGGAAGTAGCCAATCAGTGATTCTCTCTCATCATTGATGCTTCTATCTCTCTCTCTCCCTATCCCTTCCTCTCTGAAATCAATGAAAATATGTTTTTTAAAAAAGCTGAAAGGGGATATGGTCATGGAATTAAACCCAAAGTATTTAGAAAAGAAAAAAATTATTGAGATAAAAGAAAATTTTTACATTATAGAAAATGAGCACCAGCTTTATTCATTAAATTAGAGCTGCAGTTAAAAGTTCTTTAAAATCATGCATGAGCTCAAAATTGAGGAGGGAAATCCTTAGAATACCCTATGTGGTCACTAAAAGCAAGGTAGCATTCAGGATTATCACACTCAAAGCATTTATGGTGGTAGGGACATTGGGATAGTTTTCTAACAACTTAGGAAATAATTTACTGGGAGAAAAATCAAGGGAAGTTAGACTGACAATTCTCAAAGCTTAAGAGTGTGTATTTTTGCCATACTTGTCATCTTTTTTTAGAAAATTCAGGGAAGAATAAAGCATTTTCTTTCTGCTGTGAGACTAAGCCTCATGACCTTATTAATGATGATACCAGAAATGGCACAGGACACCTTCATGTTGCATGTTGATAATTGAAAAAGTAAAGAACTATGTTTTTCCATAGAGCTCTAATAAACACTTTACAAAGGAGGTGCCAGTGCACTTACCATTCTCCATAAATAAAGTGGATTTATCTAGAATTAAGCACTGTTGAGATGAATTATAATATTTTTTTATTTTTAAATTACATGATTTTAAATTGAGCCTGTAGGTCTACTGGATCAGTTAAGAAAACCAAAACCCTTTTAAAATTACACATAAAAAATATAGTATAATAAATATTTTAAAAAGCACTCAAATATTAATAGTACAGTGTAATGTTTGCTTCTCCTTGAAATAAGCCCAATTTAAAAGATGCTTCTAAAAGAAGCGAATCTGGAGGAAGCCAGGCAAGCACACTGCTCTAGCCCAATGCTAACCCAGGGCTTAGTGCCGATAGCATTCTCTGACTAAATAGCAAAAGTAAGATAGCTGACCTTTTTGCTAGACTTACAAAGGAAGTTCCTGAGAATATGAATTAATGCATTTAAGCAAGCTATCTGCTATTAATGTCAAAGCTATTTCCTGACATCTTCAAATACCAAGATAAACTGCAACTATTAGTTGCATTTGTCCAAATGGGATGTCCCATAAATTTAAAAATTCTCCTACCTCACCATCTCTATCCCTTAAGCAGAAAGACCACCCAAAAGAAGGCTTTGATCTAAAATTAATGTTGTACTTTAAAAAATTGAAGAGTAGGTAACAGCAATGATCAATGTGGGAGCCTTTGATCCTTATGAATTAGTCCCTTCAGAATATCCAAAAATAGGACACGGGGTTCAAGTATTCAGTGAGAAAGAAACCTGGAGGAATTTAGATTCACAAGCTCCTCAAACTCTATAATTTCATGATGTCTTTCTTTCCACTGTGAATTTCTAAATTAATTTGGGAATTCTTTTAGTTTAATGAACTGTTCTGAATTGTCACTCAACTACAGAATATCTTATATAATAAAAGGCTAATATGCAAATCGACCAAACTGCGGAACGACCAGTCGCTATGATGTGCACTGACCACCAGGGGGCAGACACTCAATGCAGGAGTTGCCCCCTGGTGGTCAGTGCACTCCCACAGGGGGAGCACTGCTCAACCAGAAGCTGGACTCACAGCTGGCGAGCGCAGCAGCAAGGGCAGGCCTAAGCCATCAGTCAGACATCCCCCGAGAGCTCCCAGACTGCTAGAGGGCGCAGGCTGGGCTGAGGGACACCTCTGAGTGCATGAATTTCATGCACTGGGCCTCTAATATATTATAATTTGGAGAGAAAAATTTCTTCCACTATTGTTAATCATTAACATTGAACTAAAAACAACTTATTTTAATAAAGGGCTATTCAAAATAAACAATACCCCAGAAAATGCTATAGATTATAATTAGAAATATATAACCATTATTATAGAAGTAAAGACAAAAGTTGTTGATTGATTTTTTTAAGTGCTTTCCTAGGAACACAAAGATTGGTCTCGGTTAGTGTTTACATATGGTAGAGATAATGGTCAAAAGTTTGGGCTATGCAGTGCATTTTAAACAATGTTCCATGTTTTTAAGCCATTGGATAGAGTTCCACAGAGAATCATGGGTCTCACAAATTTGGGATCTGAATTAGAATTTTAAATCTCAATTACACTATTTTTAAATGAAATATACATATACACACTCTTATTACAACAGAAATTGGATAGAGGCAGATAGACATGAGTTTAAGTCTGACCTTAGTATGCATTTACTAGCTATTTGCAGTTGAGTACTGAAATCTCAGAGTCATCGCAGGGTTCAAAGAAATGCTGGCAATAGGGCATAGCACCTCAAAATACAGGTCCTAAATGTGGTCTCTAGAGCACAGCATCAGAGTCAGTGGGAACTTGTAAGAAATGCAAATCCTCAGAACCCACTCCAGACTTACTAAGGTTGGGACTAACAATTTGTATTTAACAAGCCCTACAGGTTATTCTGATGTGCTTTAGAGTTGAGAACTACCACCCTAGACTCAGTTTCTTTGGGTTTGAAACCCAGCTTGGCCATTTAACAGCTACACGGGCAAGTTAATAAATTTCTATGATCCATGTAAAGTGTTTGAAACATACCAGTAAATGTTAGTTATTATTAAAGTGTTTAAGACAGTGCTGGACTATAAGCATCTCAGTAAACGTTAACCACTAGTATGATAATTATTATTTTAATTATGACTACTTAGTATTATTATTAAATCACTAGTGGCCCCGTGCACGAAACTCATGCATGGGGTGGGGGGTTCCCTCAGCCCAGCCTGAACCAACTCCAATCGAGGACCCCTTGGGGGATGTCCAACTGCAGGTTTAGACCCGATCCATCCCTCTTGCAATCTGGGACTGCTGGCTGCTAACCGATTACCTGTCTGCCTGCCTGATCGCCCCTAACTGCCTCTGCCTGCCTGCCTGATCACCCCTAACTGCTCTCCTCTGCCAGCCTAATCTTGCCTCCAACTGCTCTCCCCTGCTGTCCTGATCCCACCCCCAACTGCCCTCCCTTGCTGGCCTGGTTGCCCCAACTGCCGTCCCCTGCCGGCCTGATCTCCCCCAGTCTGTGTCTCTCTTTGTTTTTCTCTGCAGTCTTCCAGGCCTCCCTCTTCCCTTTCCCGGCTGAGAGGGGGAGAGTCTAGTGGGGGCCGCTCTACCCTCTGCTGGCCCTCCCTTCCATCCAGGCCTCTTCAGGCCCTGTCTGTTTTGTTTCCTCATTCTGAGAGAGGCTCTGAGAGCGAGCTGGGAGGAAGGAAAAGAAAGGGTGAACAGGCTGTGAGCTGGTGGGCCCTATGTGTGTCTGTGCGTGTGTGCGTGTGAGTGCGGGCCCTGCCTCCCCAGTCCCTGTCTCTGCTGCCACAAGTCCTCATGCACCAGAGCCTGCTGCAGGCACAGCCTGGGTCGAATCTCAGGTCATTGTGGATGTGAGGGACCCAGGGTTTTTACATATTAGGATTATGAAGCAGAATCAAGCAGTAAATGCTTAAATACATTCAAGTTCAATAAAATGCTTAAATTACATTCAAGTTCAAGGCAAGAAAAAAAGAAATCTGAAAGTTTATGGGTACATTTGGGAATTTCTGTGATTCTTCAAAGTAGGACCCATGGAAAGGTGTTCAATATACTTACTTTTAAGTTCTAAAGAACTCCTATGGCCTTTTCTTTATATGATCAAACTTGTTGGAAGCAGACACACTAAAAATAAAATTGATTCATCATGATTATTCACAGAGGTTTTAAAATTCAGAGATTAGAAAGACCTAATGTTCCTTTTAATCTGCTGATCTTATTCCTTTTGTAGTCCAAACGTCCACACAGAGCCAGACTTGAATGCTAAGTATGACACATTAGTATGTTTTTTGTATTTTTTTTTATCCTTGTATCTCATAAAGGTTCAAAGAAAGGCAAAAGTGCCAATATGTGTATGGCCTGACATGTAGTTCTCTAATGCTGTGACAAGAAGGATTGAGGATTAAGATGCAGAGAATGGAGATGTTCATGCTTGGGCGAGATGGTCATGAGAACTGACAATAAGCATCTGCTTCGTTTCAGCCCAAGGCCCTGGAACTTCACAGCAATCTGATCACACCATCTGTAAGTATGGAAAATGCCTTTTAAATGTCTTAATTTGCAGTTTATCAAATTTATTATGTTTTTCCATTATTATACTGTTTTATAACAATAATAGCATATCAACGTTCTTAGAGCCTGTAATTTTCTGTGTGGGAAGATTTTTGACTACTAATTCAGGCTTTTTCTTTGATTTGGTAAGCTATATCTTTCCTAAGACCTTGCCCATTTGATAAAGTTATCAAACATGTTGGCCTAAAGGTTGTTCATAAATTCTTCACATTATCTTTTTTAAATCTACATAACATTGGTAATTAGGCCTTCTTTTTCATTCTGACATTATTTATTTGTGCCTTATACTTCATTGATTAATACCATTAAAATTTGTCTATTTTATTGCCTTTATAAAGAACAACTTTTTGGCTTTATTCAAACTTCTTAGTTTCTATTTCTGTAACATTAATCTCTGCTCTTATCTACATTATTATGTTGCTATTTTGTTTGTATTTGTTTAGATTTCTTATTATAATTTATGAGATTAAAATTTAGCTCTTCAATTTTCAACTTTTTCTACATAATTGATATTTTAGCTCTTTTCTACCAATTTAAGATATAGTAGTATTTTCCTTTTCATTTTCTTCATTTTTATAATTTTCTGTACCTGTGATGATTTATTTCTTAACACATAAATTATTTTAGTTAATTTCTTAATTTCCAAAGGTATGAAAATATTCTAATTAATATCATCATGATTGCTAATTGAATTCTAGGTTATCATGATAGCAATCCTTTGAAATGTGTGGAAAATTACATTATGGTTAAATTTTGTATGGTCAACTTTTGTAAATGTTCTATGTATGTCTGAAAAGAAAAAAGGTGTATTCTATAGTTATGTGATGTGATATTTACTTGTACCTTCTAAGTAATATTTGTTAATCACAGCCTATAAATCTTCTATATTCTTTACTGATTTTGTTTGCTTTCTATAAATTACTGAAAGATACTTGTTAAATTCTACTGCTATGATTGTGGATTTGTCAGTATTCTTTTCATTTCTGTTTTCTTTGTGCATTTTGAGACATTTTTAGATATCTGCAATTTAAAAATCATTTTATGTTTCTAGGAAATTGAAACTATTGGTACTAAAAATGACCATTTTTATCTCTAGTAATGCTATGGAACTTAAATTCTATTTTGCCTGATACTCAAATGGATATGCCAGCTTTGTTTTATATTTTATTTTGATGTTGCCCTTTTTCACCCTTTGCTTTTAACTTCTTATATAACCTTACTGTTTTGATGTGTCTTTCATAATTTTTTTCATTCAGATGATCTTACTTAACTATTTTTTGGGGTCTAAATTGGGTCAGCCAGACAATTACATATAATGTAAATACTCATCTATTTGTATTCAAGTCCACCATCTTATTTTGAGTTAATTGCCCAGCTTCTTAAATTTTTCTTTTTCAATGCTTTTTCTTCTTCTTTTGGAAGATCAGTAATAACGTCATAATGAATTAAAATAAGCATTAAACATATGACAATAGCCCTAACTGGTTTGGCTTAGTGGATAGAGCGTCAGCCTGCGGACTGAAGAGTCCCAGGTTTGATTCAGGTCAAGGGCATGTACCTTGGTTGCGGGCACATCCCCAGTCGGGGGTATGCAGGAGGCAGCTGATCAATGTTTCTCTCTCATCAATGTTTCTAACTCTCTGTCCCTCTCCCTTCCTCTCTGTAAAAAATCAATAAAACATATTTTTAAAATATATGACAATATTAATACACAAATTGGATGACAATAAGTGTAAAGTCTGTGTATTATCCAGGAAGGGAAAAACTTTGTTGATTGATATTAGGAAAATTAAAGATGCATGTGGTAATTTATAAGTAAACTTGTAAAAGAAATAAAGTACATTACTTTCAAACTATTGGAGAGAAAATGTGGAAGGATCAAACATAGTCATCAATCTACCTTTATTGTTTTTCATTTCTTTCTGGAACTTGTACCTTCATGATCCATCACAACCTTCCAAACCATCTGTCTCTATGAAGTGTGCTCTGGGTAATTTTTTCTCAGTTTTTTCTACCTAATTTTCTTTCAGCTGTGTATAATCAGTTGTTTAACCCATGCATTGAGTTTTCAATATTTTTTATTATAATTTTTATTTCTAGAAGTTAGAAATAACTTTTTCAAATCTGCTCCATCAATTTTTATAGTTTTATATTCTCTTCAGCTATATACAGGTTTGTCTTCTATTTCTTTAAACATAAAAAATATTTTTTTCTCATTTGTGGCTGATTTTTCCAATATACTAAGTGTTTTAGGAGTCTATTTCAGCTTTCTATTTTTTCTGCCAACTCTCTCCCTTTGCTTTCTTTATGTGTGTATTTTTATTTTTGACTAGTCTGCTTCATGTGCTTTAAGAGAGTTATTTGTGGAAAATCTTTGATACCCAGAACAAAAGTGACATTTTCAGATAAGATTCCCATTTGCTTCAACAGAAGCTTAGGAAAACTACATGTCTGGGTCTTTTACAAAATAACTCTGTGGCTCCTCCCCTCCAGAGTTTTAGAACTAGCCAGCTGATATAAAGTTGGTCTGCAGAACAGCATAAGGAACCATCTAATTGTGTTAAAGTCTAAGGGATTTATTTTCACACCTGAACTGTTGAGCACCAAAGCAACATATTTTTTTATAGGCTCATAGGTATGGAGTGTGGCATCTTACTGATGTTCAATACCTCCTGGAAACCTATTAGTCAGCATGGTCAAAGATTATAAAACACCTCTGACCACAAACCAATTGTCTTCAACAGTAATAAAGATGACATTTTGATCTTTTATTCTTCTCACCTGAGGAGTTTCTCAAGTTAGATAGAAAAGAAGGTATATACTTTATGTTTTGTTTCATTTTTTGTTTGTTTTTTTAAAATGATCTGTCCTTATTAAGATAATGACATTTTTAAAGAAATAAAACATAGGCACACATCTTTGTTAGAACATGTTTTAGTCATTATTATTTTACACTAAAATAGGCACAACATGTCATTTCTGACTTATATTAACACTAGAGGCCCGGTGCATGAAAATTCATGCACTGGAGGCGTGGGTCCCTCAGCCAGGCCTGCCCCCTCTCACAGTCCAGGAGCCCTCAGGGGTGGGAGGTGATCCGGTGATCAGGGGAAGGCGACTCCCCCATCACACCTCTGCTGCTGCCACTGCTGGCAACGCAAGCCTCAGCCAGCCCTGAGCAGCTGGGCAGCCACCATACGAGGCTTGCCTGCCCCTCGGGCTGGCCCTGCAGCCGCCGCCATCCATGGCTTGCCTGAGCCTTAGTCAGTGGGTGGTGCTGGAGGACCCGAGGCCCCCGGTTGGGCTGAGGGGGCTCCAGCGGCAGGTGTACAGAGCAGCCAGCTCTAGGAATGGAGGATACTCTCAATGACATGAGTTATAACTTCCAATTTGTTGGGCACCACAGTCAAACTTCAGCTTCGGGGGAAGGAGCAGGAGAGGGATGGGCAGCTCGTTAGAGGAGCCTGGGTGAGCTGTCAGTCAGTGGGGGGTTCAGGAGGACCCGAGGCACCCAGCCAGGCTGAGGGGACTCCAGCAGCAGGCTTGCGGAGCAGCTGGCCCCGCCCCCACTGGGGGCGCTGCCATCTTGTGGTGGTGTAATGATCAATTTGCATATTATCTCTTTATTATATAGGATCACTCATTTGCCCATTAAAGTAATGCTTATTGAGCATCTGCTGGTTTCCATTATTGCTCTTACAGTATGAGTTGTACCACTTAGGAACTTCTTAAATATACTGAGCAATTAGGCCAATTTCAAATTTCTTAAAAATCAAAATGGATGTTCAGGTATAATTTTAGGTCATGCTGGATATGATCTAAAACTCACTAGTAAATGTATTATCAAATAATAATAAATACTGTGATTCGAAATTTTGTAGGAATCTATATGAATTTCTTAGATTTTTTAAATATTCAAAACTCTTGTTTGGAAAAGAAAAATACATATAAAGGAAGACATTCAAATAAAAGTTAAGCTCCAGCAAGTACATCTAAAAATGTTGTGTGATGACAAATGAAATCTTCACATTGGTATTTAAAAGGGCCACATTTTTCTGTCTTGTGATCGCAGTACTCATTTGTGACATATAAGTAATATTAAGAGTACATAAAAAGATTTCCTCAAAACTATTTTTAAAGCATATGAAGTCCTTTATAAACTTTTGGAGAAATGGAAAACTTAATGAGAAAAAGGTTATCTAAGCATAAACTCTACTGAAAACAACTGTAGGACCTAATTTCAAAGCATTCTGTAACATAATGGAAGCAGTAATTACCTGACTTTAGAATGAACAGTAGGAGGCATTCTTTTTTTCTTTTTTTTTAGCATATCGCATAATTTTACCTAAGAAAATATGCCCTTTACATTTCTAACAACAGTTTTGATGGATAGGAACAAGAAGCATTTGCACTATAATTTTTCAGTGCATTATAATGAAATGAATGTTTTCTAAATGTCATAGTTTAAATTTCATGGGGCGTGAAATCTTTTTTGAAATGAAATTTAAAGCCTTTTTCAAATAAGAAGACTAATCTCACAGTCAAAAACACTTTATATTCCCAGACATTATTAACCTTGGAGTACTGCATGCAAGATGATAATACTTTCTGACATATTAAGATTAAATTTGTCGTTATATAATTATGTTAAAGAATACATTTAAAATATATAAGATTGCAAGAGAAGTGGTGTGTGCAATATAGTAGGATTTCCATTTAATGATAGTAAATATATCTACTCATCATTTATATGGTAATGTTAACACATATTTGAGCAGATCACTTCTGAAGAAAACTATTTTTGGACAAATCACGGTGCTTAATGTCAAAAATAGTAACACTGAGGAATAGTCTAAAAGAGAGTTGGCATTAACTTCCTATACTACTTTTAAATATTAAAAAACACATAATCATTTTTATTAATAAAGTGCAAAATTCTTTTCATATAATCAATTACCATGTTAGTGCATCCAAAAGTGTTTTACAATGTGACTTAAAAATACATTAGTTATACTTTGAACAGCTTGCTTTCAGTTTGTTTTTAATTACAAGTAGCTGTACATGAATTTTTTTTGCACAAAAACTGTGTGGTAATTGGCCACTTTTTTCAGACATGAGCTGTCAATGCCAAAAACTACATCAAATATGAAAGGTGACGATGCTACCACATTTTTATCTGCTTCAAAACTTCGAAATCTTAATGACAAGGAAAAGTATTATGTATCTTTTATTATTCCTTCATAATAGACTAATATCAATTTCCATTTTCATGGTCCCAATATTTTAAAACATGACCAAAGATAAGTTGAACCGATAAAAGGTAATAAAGGCTGGCCCATCAACTTTATCCGTGAGCAAGAAAACTCAACCTCTTTTCAGATAATAAATATTCTACACTAATTACTGACTTCCACTCCTCCTCGTAGTGCTTTTTCACCCTAAATGCTCTTCTTTGCATCCTGACACTGACTAATTCTTCTGGGTCTTTGGTCCCACCTGCTGGTTGGTCAAAAGAATTGGTGACCAGATGCTCCTAACTTCTCTCTCAGGAATTTATTCTCAGGCATAACTTCTTTCATTTTATTTACATGCTTATTTCTGCTTGTCGAATATATGTTGTCCATAATTTAGATAATTGCCACACAGTAAATGTTTGTGTCACCCAGAGATAAAGCTCCTTGCAAATCTCATTGTTTTTCCTCTGGCATTCTATGTGTTGCCTGCTGGCCTCATGAATGTCTCTTTTCTTCTTAACCATCAACCTCATCACCAATTTTTCATCATCAATCTCTCCATCTCTCCAATTTTTACATGAGAATCAAGAACAACATGACTGACAAAACAATACTAACATTACTAGTAACCCGAATCAAGGAAAAGATAAACCATAGAGAATATTGTAAGCCCTTTAAGATATCAAAAATTTTCCCCATTCCTCAAAAAATTGCTCAACTGTGTCTTCTTAAATAAATAAATATCCCTCAGTGTCAGGATTCAAGATGCACAGAAATCTTTTCTTTCCTATCTTTGTTTCCGATTGCACGTGTTCAATAAAACACTCTCCAAGTTGCAGAAAACCAACTTGAATAACCTATTTTTATACTGGACACTGTTTATATTAAAGCCTTTTATCTTTATTATCAGTTTAATTTCTCCCCAGTAAGAGAGCATTCTGTTTAATACGCCAAGCACGAGGACACAGTAGCAATCGGCAATAAAAATGTTTATGCTAACTTCTCCCAAAGAGCCACTTGCACATTTTTAATGTTTTTATATGTATTAAAAGTATTGATTCTTCCCAGAGGAATTAATACCACATCATGGATCACCTTTGTTCGGGTCAAATAAGACTCATGAACAAGAGGTATTGGTATCCTTTAAAATAAGTTTATGCAATGCACTAAAGGCTACTATTAATATCATTCTCATTTTTAATCACTTGAACAAACTGTATACCCAACTACACTCTGGAACCAAAGAACAAATCTTGACTTTAATCATCTAAACTTAAGTGATCATTTTTAATTTTGTTGCTTAGAAATGCTTCACTGAGATTATTTGTGGTAGAATTCCATTAGGATTCTCAAATGCTAGCTGAAAAAATTAAATATCCTGGGCTAGAAGGGAGTCCAGCCAGATACTTGTTCTCTATTTAAGCTTTCAGGATGATGGGAAAAGCTTTTACTGGTTGTAAAGCAGAGCACAAAATGCTCTGCACTCCTTGCTCTGTTCCAACAGAAGGATCTCAGAACTAGGAGGGAGAAGATTTTAACTGTTTATTGTTTAGGGGTTTTGTTATTACAGCACTCTACAGCTTATGAAGTGCTTTAATTTATTTTATTAAATACTAGAGGCCCAATGCACGAAACTCGTGCAAGAGTAGGCCTTTGCACCTCCAGCTGCCTCAGCCCTCGCAGTTCTGGCTTCATCTGGAAGGTCGTCCAGAAGGTCGCCTGGAAGGTCATTCTGCTGTTCAGCCATTCGGTCGATTTGCATATTATACTTGTATTATTATAGCTATTGCTGAGTTCCAGCTCTCTAATGGGCATGAATACATCAATAAAACTTTTTTACTTCTTTTTAATTTCAGTCTTTAAATCAGGAAAATGAAAAATATTTTTTTTTCTAAAAAAATTTTAAAGAATACAAGTTTGCACTACTTTGGGACATTATTATTATTATTATTATTATTATTATTATTATTATCATTGGTTAGCCATACTCAAATCTCAAATACAATGTCCCATAGTTGATGTAGAAAATATACTTTAATTGCATGAAATTAAAATTGCCAGATATAGAGAAATGGATATCCAGGAGTCTGAAACTGTTACTATTTTTAAATTGTACATTCTGAAGCATATTATGTGTTATGTAGTTTTAACAAAAAACATATTTTGTAGGAATAATTGTCACTATCATCAACTAATATCTCTTCAAAATTGTTATAATAATTGTTTGTTTCTTCATTAGCCATAGTTATATAAAACATGGATAAAAATGCTAATGTAGCCTTAACCGGTTTGGCTCAGTGGATAGAGCGTCGGCCTGTGGAATCAAGGGTCCCAGGTTCGATTCCGGTCAAGGGCATGTACCTTGGTTGCGGGCACATATCCAGTAGGGAGTGTGCAAGAGGCAGCTGATCGATGTTTCTCTCTCATCGATGCTTCTAACTCTCTATCCCTCTCTCTTCCTCTCTGTACAAAATCAATAAAATATTTTTTAAAAAATGCTAATGTAGCACCATTTGAGGACCATGAGTTATTTAAATGCTATTTATAAATGTTGAAATATACAGTGCAAAGTTAATATTTGACAGCCATTTCAAAGCATGTCACAGAAACACTGACATTTGTTTTAAATAAAGATAAGCTGATTTTAATATTTGCAACATGCTATATGACTGAGATGGAACTATAGAAGAGTTAATATACTCACTTGAATGGTTCAGAAATGTACAAACCTCTATTACATTTACCCGCTCTTGAAAATTGCCATGGAGATATGACCTATAGTGACATGTTCCACCACAGATTTGTCACTCAGATGCTTTATGCTCAGCCAAATTTAAAAGTGAAATATGTCATTGGGGTATAAAGACTCTGAGTCAGACTTTTAAACTATGAACCATTCAAGGTGAACTGCTTTTATTTTTCAAGGCATCTTCCCCACAAAATCAAATAGAAACATTCTTCTTATTGCTATCTACCAAATTGCAATGAACTCTTCTCATAGAATTATCATAATACTTTTTTATTTCTCAGTTTTAGAGAGGGGGAGTCCAAGATCAAGGTGCTGTGCTAACTGATTCTGTTACTGATGAGGTTTCTCTATTCCTGGCTTCTGTGCCCTCATATGGTGGAGGGAGGAGAAAGAGAGAGAAAAATGGCTTCACCCACATAACTTAGTTACCTCCCAATACCCCACCTATCACATTGGGGATTAAGACTTCAGCATATAAATTTTAGAGGGACAAAATTCAGTCAATAGCAAAGCTGGTTCTTAGTTGTGGCACATCAGCAAGAAAATTAATTGAATTCATTAATGGCTGTAATAGTCACTCAACCCCTAATCAGCCCTTCCCCAATATACCCCAAATGTATATATTGTACGTTTAAGACAACTGTTTTTTATTTACATTAAAGCCATTGAAAAAATAAAATATTAATAGAGCTCTCTTATAAAGTTACTAAATGCCTGTAACATGTTCTCTATCTTATCAGAATAGAAAAGACTGTTGCACTAATACTTAAGTTTCTCTAGCCTACGAATAGTATAAAAACCAAACAGGATGTCAAGAACACATCTCCAAATGTTCTTCTTAATATTATATCTATTTTAGGCTCCTGAAAATATGCATACTAATTAATGAAACCAAGTAACAGACCAAGGAGATGTTTAAAAGCCTATGACAGCCAAATGTGATTGGGACCTCATTAAAATTAAGATTATGCATTAATGACTGTAAGAAATGCTCTCATTGGCAATGGCATGCAATTTCAGTTCTACTGGAAGTAACATACACTTCTAAGGAATTACTTGGGTAACATCTCTTTCCACAAAGTAATTACTTTTTTTATATTTTGACATGATGACATGTTAATGGCAAAGTCTAAAGGTGTTACAAATGCATAAATCACTGTCAAACACTTTCAATTGCATAATGTGGGATATTTTTATACTAACATCATCAATAAAAAGTACCTAAGTTACTCTGCTAAGAGGGTTCTATGTAAGGAGGGTTTCCATATTGAAAATAATAACACATTGGTGAATTGGTGAATAGACAGTGAAAGAAGGGACAAAATTAAGTGGATGTTGAAGAGGAAGTCAGAATTCAGTGTATTTTGAAACTGGGAGTGACACATGTTTGATTATGAGTTGAAATTATGGTAAAATTCAATGATAAAGAAAAGCTAAACAAAGTAATAAAAGCTATATTTAGTCCTATAGATATCTGAGGATGATATTTCATGTGACTGCTATTATGTCAGGCTCATGTTCATATGTTATCCTGGTCCACCAATGTGTATGACCAGAAAATAGGTTGGCTTATATACACTAAGGACTGGAAGCATGGTGCAAGTACCAAAATGTGTATATTGAATTTAAAATGCACAATTATAATGAGAAGAGGATTACTTTTCTAATTATATTTTAATGAGCTAGCATTCCCAGAACAAATACTGCTTATTGAAGAGAAAGATGCTTCATGCCACCCAAATGTGAAGGACACAGTGGGATTTGGTCTGTCATTGCACACAGACACACATGACGGAAGAATTTAGATCGTGAATATGCACACAGACACACATGACGGAAGAATTTAGATCGTGAATACACTCCCCTGTCACTGAGGCTTCCTCTCACAGAATGCACCTATACCTTTCCTTTGATACTACTTGCTCTGAACTCTGTCTATGGCCACCTGTCAATGTGATTTGTGGAAATAATCAACTTCAATATATAATGACTTTTCATATAATCAACCACCATTTTCCTTTCTCATGCCAGAGAAATAGATTGTGTGAATAAACTTTCTTATTATAATTATTATTGTTATTATTACTATTATTATCATTTCAATATATTTTTTATTGATTTCAGAGAGGAAAGGAGAGGGAGAGAGAGAGAAACATCAATGATGAAAGAGAATCATTGACTAGCTGCCTCTTGCATGCCCCCAACTGGGGATAGAGCCCACAACCTGGGCATATGCCCTGACCAGAAATTAAACCATGACCTCCTGGTTAATAGATCGATGCTCAACCACTGAGTCACACTGGCCAGGTGAAACTTTATTATTATTCATAATCTGGTCACAACATTAGAAGCTTCAGGGGCCCCATATTCTCTCCCACAAGTTCTAAGGGCCATCAAAGTCTTTGGGTGGGCAGAGAGTCAACCCTGGGAAGTCAGAGATGGAGAGTAGATGGAAAAAGAAGACATGATAGGAAGAAAAAGGAAACAGAAAGTAGAGACTCAAAGAGAAAAATGATAAGAGCAAAAGAGGTAGAAGGCATGTGTAGTTTGCCATTGTGGAACATTTTCTTTTGTACTACAGTGTAGAAAAAATAACTTTCACAGTCACAGTCAGATTGTTCAGATGGAGTGTGTATTGATGTAAGAAAGTCCAGGAAAACTGATTTTACTACAAAATTCTGCAGGAACAACAAAGGCTTCTGTCATCCAAGTGCTTACTGTGTATTAGATACTGAAGACAATATACAGATGTTTTCTATTTCCCAATTTTGAAATAAAATTGTAATTCAGTTGTTTGTGCTCACTTCACAGACAGACATAGAGGATCAGATCTCTTAAATGATTTGCCAAAAGGCACAGAGCTCTTAGGTGGAAAAATCCAAGACTCCCTCCCCCTATGCCATTTTGACAGATTTATTTACAATATTCTATATTTGCATTATATCTGACATATTAAGGTAGCATTTGGTAGTTGCTTTTGGAGCACAGATTCCTTTGAAAATGTCACTAATTAATATCCATTGCTTAATTTACATATAATAGTAGGATCCACTTTGGGAAACTGCTTTTCTTCCTCTCCAATCATGGAGGACTGGTGAGGGCAGATGAATGTGTTCAATCACAGACTCTCTAAAGCACAAGGATTGATGCACAGATGGCCAGATGGCCCAGTGAGTTTAACCAATATGTTTTGGGGTTTTTTTTCTATTATTTCTGTGATGGAAAGCAGTAGAAGAGGGCTGTTGATTATTATACTTGGAAGTCTAGATTATGAGACTGTAATGCCTGGAGTTGCTTGGTTAAGTGTCTGATTTAACCAAGGCAAAGAAGACCTTCAGACACTAATGAGATATAGAAAGAGGCAGATTCCTGGCAGCATTTGAACATCTAATTCCAATCATCTATAAAACTAAGAATGCCCTTCTTAGAGTTATTGCCATGTCAGTCAGTAATGTATCTAGTGCTACCTGGTCGTTCAGTGGTTAGAGCATAGGCCCGTGGACTGAAGGGTCTTGGGTTCCATTCTGGTCAAGCGCATGCATCTCAGTTGCAGGCTCTATCCCTGGCCCCCATCTGGGTGAATGCAGAAGGCAACCAATCAATGTTTCTCTCTTACAATGTTTCTCTACCCCTCCCTTCCACTCTCTCTAAAAATCAAAGGGAAAAATATCCTCAGCTGAGGATTAACTATAATAATAATTTATGTATTTTACCTGTTAGCAATAGTGAATTTTAATCAATTAAAATAAGAAGAATCCTAACATTTATAAATGTATTTATCTAGAAAAAGTGCTGAAAAAAATTAAAAAGTGAAAAAATTCATTTCATTGCATAGAAAATTAATTCATTTGCCTAGAATATTTTTAAAATCTATATATTTATTTTTAAATAACTATCTTGCTTTTAATACAAATATAAATTATATCCATTTCTTATAAAAATAAACAGAGATAAAGTGAGAAAGAGAAAAAGGAGGATAAAAGGAAGATTCAAATCATGCAAAAAAAATTGATTACATGTGAATTCGGGGGGAGGTTAATGCTATGAGAAAACACCAAATGTCAATTATAAATTTCTAATTGGTGGAAAAATGTTTTGATAGCTACAAGGACACGTACTCAAATCTGCCATTCTATTTTACTCCAGATGAGGGTAAGCTTGTTTAAAAGAATAACAGAGTCCCAAAGTGCTCTCAAGATTGAATTCTGCCCACATTCTTCTTTGGCACTTATGTCAATGAGGTCATCTTTGGCTGGGTGTGCAAATTGATATTGATATGTTATATTACCATGGGAAGACCAGAAATCCACATTTCATTTAAATGACTGGACATGGATTCCTGCCTACTTTTATGCGACCTTCCCACTCTATTGTCTACCCTCCGTCCACATTTGGGGGCAAATTCAAGGACACCAAGACAATGAGCTGAAAAATCGCTGACCAAGAAACAGACGGCATGTCTAATGAAGCCCCTTCCACAGAGGAGTAAATTTCCAGTATTAATAGCAAGGAATGATAAGTATGGACAAGTAATAGATGTGATATGCAAAGCGTAAGTAGGCTTCTTTAAAGACAATCTGTACACTAAAGAGATGAGATCTCTGTGGTAGGTGTGGACTATTGAAATATTGTGCAATGTGACTTCTTCAGTACTGTGAGTTGTCCATTACTAAATGCATGAAGATTTGGCACATTTATTTCAAGCATTAGAAGTAAAATTGGTGTTAAAAAATTTAAATATATCACATTCAAATTATGTTTTGGCATGTTTATTTTTAAAAACCCAGTTTGTTCACCCTGGCCCCTATTGTTTGGCCCAGGGTGGGTGCATGTGGGAGGCAACCAACCAACCAATGTGTCTCTTTCACCCCTCTTTCTTTCGCTTTCTCTCTCTTTCTCTCTCTCTCTCTCTCTCTCTCTCTCTCTCTCTCTCTCCCTCCTTTTCTCCTTTTTCCCCCAATCCCTCACTCCCACTCTCTCTGAAAATCAATGGGGAAAAATATCCTTGGGTGAAGATTTTGAAAAAAAAAAAAAATCCTGTGTGTTGTAATTATTTTGTGTAATATTTCTTCATACTACTTCAATTAATGTAAAAATAATTATGTTGTCATGTGAGAATAAATTACAGCCATGTAAAGTTAAATTCTACCCCAAAAGTTATGAAGACAATGATTTATTCAAAAAAATACCAATAATTTCAAATTTTTTTAATAAAAGTTGATTCTTCAGAGGACGTTTTGCTTTCTTAATCAGTGTAAAGAAATTGAATTGTCATGAGTAAAGATTGGTGGAGGGAGTGGCTGCACCAATTTTATTTGCATTAACTACTTTTGTCATGGTTATACTATTACATTGTATTATAGTTATATGATAGGTGTACTATTATGATTACTAGGATCTTTCTTTTGTGAGAAAAAGTAAGATAATTTTGAATAAGTTCTTCCCAAAATAGTAAATGCTAATTGCCAATAAACATTCTAAGCTGTATCCATCCTCAAAAATAGCAGAATCCAAATAAAAATGAGATGCTGATTTAAATTTTAATGAAGTTAATGAAATTTAACATATCTCAGTGAAACAGCCAATAAATTATAAAAACACTCACATAATCATTCAATAAATGTATACTGAATGCATGCTATATGTCAGACATTCTGTACCCTGGACAAGTGGGTTAGAAATCATACAAGTCTCTACCTTTATAAAGCCAACATTCTAAAATGGAAAGTGAACAATAAACAAGTAAACAAACATATAGATGATATGAATTTTTAAAGTTTTCATGAACAAAATAAAGAATAGGGGGTAGCTAAAGGGCTAGATAGTCAGTGGGGTGTTTATTTTAGATAAGAAGGAAGACAACATTGGAGCAAAAGCTTGAATGATGATAATGGCAGCAGCCATAAAAAGACCCATGACAGGTCACTCTAGACAGAGGGAGCAACACAGATGAAGACTTGGAAGAAAGTCTAAGACTGGCATAACCAAGGAGCAAAGATTTAGGCAAGAACCAGATTACTTACAGCCTCCTGAACCAAAGTAAGACTTGATAAAATGGGAGGTAACTGGATCCTTTTTATTGGGAGATTGACATAATCTGATGTACATTTAGGGGAAAAAACACTCCAGCATCTGTGTGGGGACTGGAATGTAAAGGGGCATGGTGGAAGCTGGGAGAATCAGTGAGGAAGGAATTACTAAATCCTCATGATGAGTGCGGGTGGCTTAGATTAGGGTGTTAGAAGTACAAGTTGTAAGACGTGGTCAGGTTAGAGGTAGAGTTTGAAGTATGAATTTGTAGAATGTGCCATGGATTAAATGTGAGTGGTAATAAATATGTGATTGTAAGTAGGTGGAGGGCAGGGACTTAAGTAATATGTAAAACATTGGATGGAGAGAAGATGAGGGAGTCAAGAGTTCGATTTTTAATTGGTAGGTTGATACACTGGAGAGAAATGTTGGCCATTCGGGTGGAAATTTTAAGGAGATAGTAGCATATACAGTCTGATGTTCAACTGAGGGATTGTGGTTAGTGTTATAAATTTGGAAGAATACCTAATTATAAATGGTATTTAAAATGATGGGATTGGAAGGAATCAGCAAAAAAAAAAGTATACTTACAAAAAAATCTAGGATTGACTTTGAAGATACTTCAATATTTACCAGTTAGAGGGCAGAAAAACGAGACACCTGTAAAATATGGGATGTGAATAAGTAGAAAAGGGAAAATAAAAACAATAAATATATTTATAGTCCAGAGTAAGGAAATATTCCTGTGCAGTGTATCATGAGAGAAGACTTCATTGCAGAAAGACTCCTGAACACTGGGTGAAATTTGGAATTCCTATCACTCTGGCCTCAGATTTTAACCCACATGCCTTTCAATCAAGTTTGGTGGGCGCTTTATGATTTCTTGTGAAGAATTCCTTTTCATTTCTTCTTTGGTACCTGAAGTGCATCTGAGAAATGACCAAGATATGATACATTCGTTGGGGTAGGCATTTTATAAGCTCAGATTCACTTGAAGTTTCTTTGAATTTTCTAACAAATTCTTCAAAGAAAGTTATCTTGTTTACTTCATGCCTTTCCATCATATTTTTATCTCTTCACATGCCAGATGTCCAAAGGAATCTTTTAAACGTCTTACAGGAACCAGGTTAAAAGAAGGCTTTTAATCTGATACTAGACTCTAAGCTCTGACTTCCATTTGAGCTCGGAGGACAGTTGTTCTGAGCCTCACAGCACCATAGCAAAAGCAAGTAGATCATCCCCACAGATAGATGAAGCAGGGAGGCCCAAACATTCACACACACACACACACACACACACACACACACGCGCACACATACCCCTGTTTCAAGATCTGCTCAATGGCCACAAAAATGAGCTTTTAGAGTACACCTCGACAGTTAAAGCTTTATTTCTAAAACGCCAATAGCACCATAAGAAAATGTGATACGTGAGAAGTGAAATGAACCGAAGCAAAGCCAAACAGTGAAGACAAAATCCATTAAAGGCAGGATGCTAACCCACCACCACCTGTTGCTGCAAATAAAATTTTATTAGCTGTGTATTTACGTATCATCTATAACTGCTTCCAGGCAAAAATGACAGAATTGAGCAGTTGCAACAGAGAACATGTGGCCCCAAAGCCTAAAATATTTACTACTTGGATCTTTACAAAAATTGGCTGCCAACCCGTCCTAGAACCTCCCTCAGTGCCTATATCCTTTTATGTGCCATACAGCTCTGATGAATGGTATTATGTATTGTCTAGGACTGAAAAATTGAAAGGGACGTGAACAAACATCTCCACTTCCCTAATAGACACTAAGCATAATAATGACCATAGGATAAGAGTTTAATGGAATCTTTATTAGAACAATTTCTTCAGACTTTTATTTTTGAAAGGAAAGACGCAGCCATAAGGAGGTATGTAATTGCTTTCTAATTCTCAGAAGGCTCAAAAGAGTCTCCAGGGCAATTAAGGAAGACCTAAACACCATCACTCGAGTGAGAAGGTGACTGACTGACCGATTCTATGGAAACACTAGTGTCTTGAAAAATTATGAAGCAGTTTGAAAAACATTTATTTTTCTCCTCAATATAGATTTAGCCTACTGTCTGTGTTAATGAGTTTTATCCTTGGCACATAAGTGTGAATGTGTCCAACAATCTGATCTTTACTCTTTGAAAATGTGAGAACAGAAGCAGACTAGCTGAAACTGATGAAGGTGGAGAAGGAGCAATGAAGACGGGCCCTGGGCTAGCCTGCGTGGCTCACAGTGGCAGAGCCCCTCCCTGCCCGCTTCTGCAGACTTGGGGATATTTATAGCTAACACCAGGGATTCAGCTAAAGGCTCCTGGCATGGGTTCAGTGTGAGTGACTCTGCTTGAAGAAATATGTAATGGGAAGAGGAAACTGAATCCTTCAGTAAAAGTACTTCATTAGGTAAGTCTTGGGTCCACAATGAGAAACAACACATTGCAGGGAGAATCAGCAGAACCATGGACAGCTCTGGGAGTCCATTCAGGAAAAAGTTCAGATCTTTCCTTATAGACTAGAGGACAGGAAGCTCCAAGAGAGGAACAACTAGGGAAGGCAGATACTTGATTTACATATATATTGAGAATTTCACATGTGCTCTACTGAGTCATTTGTGAACCCTATTTAATCTTCATTAAAAGCACAGAGAGTAAATTTGTCTATCCCCTTCCTCAGATTCAGGAACTTGTGCTCAAAAACATTTAACACAAATTAAACATCAGTTTGGACATAAAAATAAAGTTACAATGATTTCATACATTAGTGGTATGTCTCTCATTGTGGTACCGGGTACTCATTGTGGAACCTCTAGCCAACCTGCCCAGGGGTCTCAGTCAGGTCAGCCTCACATATACCCGTGGGTACAGCACTTTCACAGCCATGCAATGCCAGCGATTCTGCTTCTCCGCTCCCCGTAGCTTCAACTATTTATGATAATCCCTCCTGCAAAGGCTTCCAAACCCCCAATAACTCCATGAGAGCATCTGCTGCTGCGGCCACTGCCCTTGTTGCTGCCTCTTGCTTAAGCCTCACTGCGCAAGGGTAATGCTGCACTCGAGCTGTTCCACTGGGCGAAGACACTGCACTGAATGCAAAATCCAGTGCTGGTCCTGGCACTGGCACGGTGAGAGGTACTCAGGCATTCAGAGCCTCTCATGTTACAGCTGCCGCTGGCACCGCGGACTGCCCCCGAAGAAGTATCGATGGCTTCTGATCGTGCTCCTCTGAAGGAGGGAAAAGTCTCTCACTTGCCTTCTTACCACATTCAGATCCTAACTCCAAAATTGCTCCCTTGCGTCTCTCACAGAGACTTTGAATGACAATTACTCATTAGTGTATCTATCTTGATTCAGCTTGTGTATTTCTACACACGGTAACTTTCTATATAGTTAAAGTTGGGCACAATCCCATGGGAGCTGGGGAACAAAGGAGCTGAATGGCAGAAATCATGCCATACTCAAAAGCATAATCCTCTTGACTCCTGTAATATAAAAGAAAATGCCCTTCTGTAGCTCACATCTCCTGAGAGTATAAATTACAGTTCACTGTATTAATATTGGTTCATTTTATAATTCTAAGGCATTAAAAGGGTATAGTTCTGGCCAGTGGACTGTTTAAAATAATGAGGTAGTGTGTAATTTTTCCCAAACTTTAACTCAAAAGGTTTTAATAAACTAAAGTCTTGGTGCTTAAAACAATGAGCTTTTATTATTGGCAAATCAGTCACATGGAACACCTCTTTTACTGAAGATTCTGGATAACGAGGCATCATTAGAAAATAGGAACAGTAACATATTTATTTTCATGCTGTTTCCCACAACGGAGAAATACAATATCCAATTGATTCCCCAATTTGGAGAAGGAATATGAGTTCAATCCAAATAATTGAGGGGAAAATAATAAGTACAAGCAGCCAATATGTGGCTGTAACAAACCATCTCTACTCACACAGCAGTGCAGCAGAAAGTATCCCAATGGGCAGACCCCAAATTCTGAGGGATATTGAAATGAAAGAAGCAAGTGTTTCCACGGGAAAAGCAAGTCCTACATCCAGAAGGGGTCGACTGGCACTCTCTTGTGAAGTGAGTCACTGGCTATGATACTTCCATGTGAGAAGCAACGAAAAAGTTTAGTTTTGCCCAGGAATGCCTCCCTTTCAGAAGACCTAAAATTGATACTTACGGCTTGAGAGGAAAGAAAAGAAAAAGACAAGGTTAGTAAACTATGGCCGGTGAGCCAAATCCTACCTGTGGTCTGGGACTGTTTTTGTAAAGAAAATTTAATTAGAACACAGCCATGCTCGGTCATTTGTATGTTTCCCATGGCTATAATAAGGGTAGAGTTGATTAGCTGCAGAAGAGACTGTATGGTTCTTTACAGAAAATGTGTGCTGATCCCTACCTTGGGGTATCAAGTACAAGTGTGAAACCTGCATCATGAAAGACATCTGAAAATCTCTGAACTAACAAGCCTTGGCAAGGGTTACTATGTACAGATCTTGACCTTAGAACCACATCACTAGACTCTGAGAAACTCAATTCCTGGATGAACTCACTGTGAATCCAAGCTTACCCTGCCAGGTACCAGAAAGTTCCCTTGCTTTCTTTTCTACTGTAGATCAAGTATTTCTTGTTACAGCTGCTTTCTACTTAAGTCCATTTGAATCAAGGGAAAGACTATAAAGACTATTGTTCTGGAAATTACTTTAGTTGAATATATTAATACTGTTAACGTGAGTATTCCTTGCAAAAGAGAAGAGCTGCCAAAGTTAAAATGGATAATATCTTAATCAGCTCAATCTGGCAGAACAAAATACCATCAACTTGGTGGTTTATAGTAAACAGCAGAGATTTATTTCCTGGAGTCTAGAAAGTTCAAGATCAAGGTGCTGGCCAATTCAGAACCTGGAGAAGGCTCTCTCCCTGGCTTGTACATGGATGGCTGCCTTCTCACTGGATGTTCACATAACCTCTTTTTTGTGCCAACACGTGGAAAGAGAGCCAGCAAGCTCTCTGGTGTCCCTTCTTAGAAAGACACTGATCTCATCAGGAGCTCCCCCTTCACAATCTCAGAAAATGGCATTTGCAGAACTTTTTCACAAGTACAATCAAGTTGTAGTTCAAGCTTGCTTTGAAAATCAACTACTACAAAATTTACTTTCTCCGTTCTTTAAATTTGTTGATAATCATTGATTATCATTTTGGTTGACAGATATCCTACACTAACATGGGTCTTTGTCATGATTTTTTTAAATATGTAGACTTCTTCTTAAACTGAGCATTTGAATTCATTCTAGATGTAGAAATAGAGGTTGCAAATGTCAGAGCATTTTTGCTCTATATTTTAAAAAATGTATATTATTTATATATTTATTTTATCAAGGTTCTACTTTTGAAATAGTTTCCAAATAACACTTACATACATAATTCTAATTTGTTTCTAACAGTGGCTTCACCTAATCTAATATTTGTAGGGGTGGCTCTGACAAAAAATATTATAAATGTGATGTAATCTTTTTAATCAGGTGCAAGTGTGGTAGACTTTCTACTGCAGCCTCCAGAGAAATGGATCTGGAATTCCTACCTATTTCTTGCATTTAATCAAAGGGACACTGAGATAGGGAATCAATGAGCTGTGCGGAGCCAAGTGAAAGAGCAAAGCCAAGTTAAAATTGTGGGGAGGAAAACAGACCAGACAATGAACAAAGGCCTACAGGATACTATTTTGTGTAAAGGATGCTGAAAGAACAAGCCTGGTTCTCTCAGAAGCTTTGATTCTTGTGACAGTTCCCATAAGACCTGACTCTATTTATTCAACCTTTAAAATAAAACTCCCTTTTTGTTTAAGGAATCTTGAGCAGGTTTCAGGTTTTTGCAACAAATAATCCCTGTCTAGAATAGAAATTGGTGCAAAGGACACAATAGAAAAATAGAAATTCTCACAGGTATGAATTTGGCTATAATTTTGAGAAACAGGATATTTTTCAGATAGAAGAGGGGAGGGAGAGGATATTATCTTTAGGGTACATTGGGGACTAATACTAATTAATTTATTAACTGTAACCTGGTGGGATCTAGATAGGTGACTGAAGAAAAATATGGGAAGCCTAGCTTTCAGAATATAAGGTAAATGCAGATATTCCTTATGGCATTAAGTAAAATTGCAGTAAAGAAAAAATTGCTGTAGTCCTAGGTGACCTTGCTGAGTATCAGCAGTGAAAAGCAAAGTGCTCTCATTGGTGCAAAGGCATGTAAGGTTGTCATTAGGAGAAAGAAAAAGGGGCCGAGAGTAAGGGGACTCGATAGTGGGGGGAAAAGGTTTGATATTATGTCCTCTGAGAAAATATGTAAGAGATTCCCAGAAGAATCAGGATCATGGAATCAGGCAAAAGGAATTTAAAAAGCAAATCTGTTTCCCATTACCAACCCAAATATAGCTACAAAGAGGACACATTTAGGCTTCTAGTGACTTGATAACATCCTTGTCATTTATGAATGTCCTTAACTCACATAGATGTCTTCTTGTAATTATTAAGAGTAAATTATTTAGAAATCAAAAAGTTAAGTACATTTTTAGAAAGAAATTGAGATTAGGAATCTTATTTCTATATGTACTGGAGAAGATAACAAAATCACAGGGAACATTAAGTGATATACACTGGAGAAGTAGGTCAAAACTTGGGATACAAAAGAGGAAAAGAAGAGAAAGATACTGGCTTAGATCTCATAAATTATCCTGAGATATTAACTGGAAAGAAACTCCTTTTTTCTCTATAAGAATTATGTACAGAAAGCAAGGAGGGCACAAGAAAAGTATATTAAAGCAACTCAGAAGATAGAAATATTAGGCAAAAACAGCATTCATTGGTTTCCAAAATATGTTTTTAGAAAGCATTGTTCTCTGTTTGGGGACAATTCTAAATACTTGACATCTGAGGGAAATACCTACATTGTTTGAAACTGCTCTTCTGTCTCTCACTAATGTGCAGCTTGAAAGAACTAATGTTTTTCGCCTCTGAAAATTCAAGTAAAATGATACAGACTATTCACATATTTACTTTGTACTAACAAAACAAATCTATCTTCAAAAGTTTAGGGTTGTTCTATTCTTTTCATTGTATAAGATAATCTCTCTGATAGTGCTTAAATTGGGGCAGAAGATAAAACTTGCCAAAAAAATAAAAAAGAAAGGAAAGGACTTTTATTTGGGCTCGGACATAATTCATTATATTTGCAACTACACATAAAAGGAAGAAAGATGAAACTCAAACATATAAATGTACTTTTAAATGGTTGTCAAAAAATGCAAACACAGCCGCTATTTATCTGATAACATTGGAGAGAAAAGTAGTTCTCAAATGATGTGAAGTTAAAGCTACAAAAATGAGGTGAATTATAAAGGAAAGCATTTAACTGGTGAAACCAATCGGTCCAGACAAGCAATCAAGGCAGCATTGTCACTTGCTCTTCCTCAATAAAAGGTTTATACTGTTAGGCTTTGGGGACAAAGTGCCTTATTAATTACATCAAATGTTTACTTCACTTTGCCTGCCTACTGATCACTAAGTCATTATTTTACACTAGAGGCCCAGTGTAGGATTTTGTGCACAGGTGGGGTCCAGCCGGCCAGGGGTAGGGGCCACGGGAGGTTGGCTGGTTGGCCCTGCCCTTAATCGGGGTTGGGGGGAGTGGCCTTCCCCGTCCCCGATCGGGCTGGTTGGCCTGCTGCAGTGTGCATCATACCGACCATTTGTTCTGGTCATTCTGGTGGCTTGGCTTTTATATATATATATATATATATATATATATATATATATATATATATATATATAGATGAGTCTGATTGTTGATTGTAAGAGCTCAAATCTTCACTTCTTTTTATATTTATTACACTGTGTCGTTAATATCTATTTATTTACATATCTCCCCCACCTGTCTATAAACTCATTGAGGACAAGGATATATCTAATTCAGTGGTTCACAAGGTGTTCTGGGACCAGAAGCATCAACATCAACATTATATAGAAAATGGTTGAAAATACAAATTACTGGGCCCCACCCCAGACCTGAGCCTGGCACTCTGCTATAAGGAGTCCTCCTGGTCAGATACTCATGGTTTTGAGAACCACTGGTGATGAATCACATTCAGGGACTAAGCACAATACCAGACAGTGTAGAATCTAGCAGGGAAAATTCTTTCTGTGCTGAAACCTGTCTCGTGACGTTTTCAACACACTTTTTATATACAGTGTCCTACTGCCCCAGATCCTACCTACCCATCACATAAAAAGTGAAGTATTAGCTCGTTCATACTAGGGAATCATATTACTCCTTTCTGGGACATTTTCAATATTAAAAGAAAAATGCTACAGATATCTATTGTCTTACGTAGGATCAGTTCAAGTTGACTTCCTTTAGACAAGGGGCATCAGGGAAAGCTTCTGATTAGGTAATGGTGCTTTGTACTCTCATAACACCCTGAACTACAATCGGGCAGTTCCAGACTCTTCTTTCTTTCACTGAGTGATCCTTAATGTTAATTACTGTGCTCCTTTCTTAGACCTCAAGAGCCTAGAACAGAGGTGGGCAACCTTTTGGTGAGTGCGTGCCAAAACCAGCAAAATCTCTGACTCAAAATTCTTCTGCGTGCCAACCCTAATTTTTTGAGAACATGTTACACCTACTTGATATCTCTTAAGGTGTACATATGTGAAGAACCTTGAAGAAATAATAAAGTTCATTCGAGCGACAAAAACACAGTATATGATGATGAAAAATACATTTATTTTTAATGTATACATGTTATGTAAAATTATTTATTTACCTAAGATGCACTTACACTGAATTTATCTGAAAGATAAAAAGTCGATATTAAGAAAAAAATTGTAAATGGGAGATTATAAGAGAGGGTTTCGCGTGGCAGCAAAAGTTACTGGCGTGCCATGTTTGGCACGCATGCCAGGGGTTGCCTACCCCTGGCCTAGAATCATAGCAGGTAGTAGATATTCAGTAAACAAATGAATGAATAAACCCTATAGAAAATTAACTTTCCAATCACAATTTCCTAGTACTGAAATTTATAAGTAATTCCTTCTGTGGTAAGTTACAGCTTCAGAATTTCCCTTACACTGATATAAATTGGAAAAATATTAAACCTGTTCACATTAGATAGTGCTTATTACCAAAGTGTTCAGTCACTTTTTGCTAAGAAAATACAACATTCTGGGGTCCTGAGAATTAAAATTACTTTATTAATGGGGTCATTATTGATAATTACTCCCATTCTCTTCAAGATAATCAACTACTTAAAAACAATATTTCAAGAGACAGGAAACAACACATATTAACAGAAGTATTTTATTGGTCACTAAGACATATGACAGCTCAGCTCCAGACATCTAGGTGGCCATTGATTTTTCCAGATTTAAGTGAAGACACCTAGCTGGTTAAATGTGATCAAACATAGCTACCCCACTAGCTGGATGACACACCATTACAGCTCTTCCTATCTTCCCACCTATTCATAGTCAAAGGGATAGGGAAGGGTTTCAAAGTCCTCGACACACTCTTCTCAAAACCCACTCTTCTATATCGCAGAATATAGAAAATGTTTTCTCTCACAGAAAATTTATGGATCTATAGAGTTTTATTGAGCATAATTTCAGAATGTAGTCTCACAAATTTGTATAGCGAGTTCTCATTGTTCACCTTTACTCTAAATATAATTTTACTTTGTTCCTATCTAGAGAGCATATTTCTTGTTTTACAATACATAAAACTAAACCTATGTGAAAACAAGGATTTTTTTTCCAATTAACCACATTATTCTTAAAAAATAAATAATTAATTAATTATTCTTCACTGTTCATTAATTTACTATTTTCCAGGCTCATGTCCATGAATTTTCTCATGTTCTGTAGAAAATGGTCCCTGCAAAGAGATCCTGTACAGTCAAACTATGTCCAAAATTCTACCCTTTTTACTTCTAATTATATCTCAGTCCATCCTGTAAAGACATGGCTCCTGCCCTGAGAAGTATAAAATGTAAGAAAAGTCAAATTCCTTTCCCCAAGCCACTCTTCTTTTCTTTTTTCCTGATGAAATATTGTTTTTTCTTTAAATAACCTAATTTGTGAAACTGTTTCCCATTTTATCAATGCCCAGTCTGGCCTAATCCATGGATATAGGTACCATCTATATGCTGAAGATTCACAAATTTCTAATTCATTCCTCCTTAGTTCTAGAACCATATACTCAATCTACTTACCCTTGCACATCACAGTATAGCTTTCAAAAACACTTAAAATTCAATATCTATAAAACTTATAGATCTTCTCCCCCCAAGACCTATTCCTGAATACTCAAGTCTTCCCATATATACAGTTTCCAAAGCAAAACACCTGGGAAATATTCTCAAATCTGACCGCTTTCTTACTCTTTACAGTCAAACCATTTCCCAAATATCGCCTATTCCAACTAATTATATCTCAAATATATCTACTTGACTCTATCTTCATGGCCACCATCCTAGTCCAAGCCACTTTTATGTCTTACCTGGGTCACTGTGGTTATTGTTTAACTGACCACAATGCCTATACTTATATCTTGCAGTTTGGCAGCCTGCTATCTATAATCACAAATCTGATCATGTCATTCCCAAATTGTAACCAGTCCACGGTCTCCCATTGCCTTTACAGTGAGGTTTATATATCTTCAACATGACCTATAAGGCCTTGCTTGTAGTCTGAACTCTTAGCAAAAACCGCAAGGCCTTGCCTAACTAGTTTTATCTCCTCCTGTTACCTCTTCACTATCTATGACCCAAACTGACACTCATTTTTTCAGTTAAGCCACTGAGACTGCTTCCTCTAACTATAATGCCTTTTCAAATTATTCCCTTTCAAACTGAGTCAACTTAAATATCACTCTCTCAAAGACACTGTGTCGGGTTTCATTTTTCCAACCATGGCCAGCGCATAGCAGTATTGATTGTCTCACGTTATTTCCCAGAACTTTGTCCCTTGTCCCTCAAGAGCTAGAGTGTATTTATCCTTGCACCTTGGCTGGCTTGTGACTTCAACCAATAAAGAATGACAGAAATGATGCTATATTACTTCCAGGACTAGGTTTAAAAAAAAAGGTGTGTGTGTGTGTGGGGGGGGGGGGGGGCGGATGCAGCTTCTGCCTGGCTTTTTTGGGACACTCATCTTTGGAAGTCGTCATCCACAAACATGCAGAGGCCTTATGTAGGTGTTCTGGCCATTTGGCCAGGAATTCTAGCTAAGATCTTAGGCAACAGCCAGCATCAAGCATCAGACATATGATTGAATGTTCTTCAGATGACTCCAACTTCTATGCTCTGAGTGCTACCCAGTCATCCCCCTGTACCATTGCTTGCCTTACTGAATCTCTAAACATAATGGAGCTTGTTTGATGCACTAAGTTCGAAATTAATTTGTAATGTTTCCCTGGTAATTGGAAGAGATGCCTGCCCTGGTCCTTCTCTGAGACTAGCTCTTGCTCTCACAGACATCCAGAGCGCTTATGGGATTTTAACTATGTCTTTAATGTCAATCTGCTCTTTTACCTTGAAGTTCAATGAGGATATGGATTGTATCAGCTTTTTTCACTATTATATTCACCATGTATTTGGTAAATGTTTATAAAATATTTGAATAAAATTATGTAAGAGATAATGAATGAAAAAAGAGGAGCTTGACATTCAGAAATTGCAAAGCTAAAATGAGCAGCAGAAAAATAGCATAAAAATTAACAAATCCTTTAGAAACAAATGAAGGCATAAGACTATAATGATATTCTTTGGAATTACATGGTGGCATTTGTATTTGTGAGATAGGAGGAAGCTAAGGCATAAGTAAGATGGGTTGACAGCATATATTTTGACATAGAGCAGAGCTAAGACCATAAAACACTGAAAATTGGGAGGAGATGAAAAAATATCCTGCTAAGTTTTGTTTTTTAAGTCACCCAAGGCTTTTTAAAAGTCAAATTTCCAAGTGATGGTGTCACTGGAGAAATGAGAAGCGTGATGAAAGGAAATGGAGGTAGGAATCAGTATTACAGCCCTGTTGTCAGCATCTCTAAGTAGCAAAATCAAAAAAGTATTTACAGTTAGATTGAGGCCAAAACATAAGCATCAAAGAGCTTCTCTGCCCAAATGCTGTCTTCAACAAAGAAAGTATAAATATTTCATTGAAACTGACATGGATAAAGATCGTAATACTTTCCTTCACATCAAATATGGTAAATCAAAATTAATACCTCTGTCTTTCCTAATAATGTCAGATGTTAAAAACATATAGGAAAGTTCTCTGATGCCATTTTCTCTACAAGGTCTTACATTCTTTAAACCTGATTTTTCCTTTTGCTGAATTTTTCAAGATTCTAATTCTCAGTATATCCTTATTTTAAGTTAATTTGTATTGTGATAAACAATTATGTATTTGCAAAGTTGATTTCAAAAAGCTCCTAAAATGAAGACAAATATGCATAATGTAAAAAATAAATGGATGGGTATGCATACTATATGTTATCAAAGCCTTGAATGAAACTAGTTTCTTAGCTATTTAAAAATCTCTATGGGGTTGAAAAATTGATAAACAAACATCATAGATATGTAAAATTCTACTCAGGGAAATCAACATTTCTTCTGGAGAAGGAAAGGGAAACAATAAGGTACTCCAAGGATTAGTGCTAAAATAGATTCAAGTTTTTTTAACTAATGAGGAAGCAAAGACACACTAAATTCTCTAAAACTGTACTGCAAAACCAAGCACTTTGAGATTATAAAATGCCCAGTCAAATGGTTGTCTTGAAAGATGTCCACAATGGATAGAAAATGCCAGTAAAGCTTTACCATAAGCATATGTATGATAATGTATTAAGCAAAAAGCAATCCAGATCCCGTTCACAATCTAATTGGGTCTGAGCTATCAGCAAAACTCAGGAAACAGTGAGGCCTTTGTAGATTGACAGTCCCTGAAGGCATCGATGTAATGCACTCCTTTTAGCTAATTCCCTTATACAGAAAGGCTTCCAAAACACCACCCTGAGAAGGTAGCCAGGCCTATAGCCTCGATTCAAAAACTAATTCCTGAACTGCCCACATCAATCTCACAGCTCACCCAGTCTTGCTCTAATTTCCCAGCTATGAATCTCAGTATGTGTCTACCTATATGCTGTGGCTGCAGCTCTCAGATCTGATAACCGAAGTCAGATCTAGCTAAAATCCTGCAGGTCTTCCCACTCAAAGCATCACCAGCAAACTCTCAATAGCTATCTGGCTAGAGGTGGCCTGTCCCAGGAGGGGAGCCCCCCCCCCCGAACCTGGTGGTAGGAGGCTCACAGGAAAGACCAGACTTAATGTTCTGCTAAAGCCAAAAGAACCAAGAAAGCAATGGGCATTATTATCAATACATATTATGAGGATCTCCTTTTTCCCTCCTTTCTTTCTTTCTTTGAGAGAACACGTCTCATTTTATATAATGAAAACAAAAAGAAAACCAAGATTTACCTTGTTGAATTGTGGTTGTGTATATCTTTTCCATTATAGCATCATTGCCAGAAAAATTACCTGAATTTTGCCTAATTTATGTTATTTTGCATGAATATAAATTTCACCACTCTTATTTTTCAGTGGTTGTAATTACATCACTGCATAATGTTCTTGGTTTAAATTACACTATTGTCAAGTTAGCAAAAATACAAACAGACAAAAATAGCAATGGAATTATTATGCATATATGCTCTCTAAATTACAATATGTGCAATAATGTGTACATCCTTTGAAAAATGCTGGTATCACATAACTGAAAAATAGCGATTGAATATAAATATGTCTTTCTGTGTCTTTTCATTCTCATTGCCAAACACCGCTATCTATGTAACTGATGTTCATGGTTTATAATTAAAAAGTACTATATGCCTTTTTTAATTAAAATTATTTCCATATTATACCCAGTTTGTTTTATTTTTAAAAAGGAAAAGGTGGTTGATTGAATTGACAAGATTAACACACAGGCATGACTTAATTCTGCATGAGATCACTTATTCCTATGAATTATTTTTTTTAATTCTGTAGAATATCAACAATACCTGTCTGAATTAGAGGTGTCTGTGATGGAATAATACAATTTCCTCTACATTCACAGTGTCCCAAACAACAAAGGCAGATTTTTAAAACAGGTTGAGACCTTTGTTGATGCCTTCAATAGACAGATTTTCTAGGTTACTTCAATTTGGTGCATGATGTGCTTCTGCCATCTACTGGAATAATGATATACTACACTTGCAATAATTTTTGTAGCAATAAGAGTGTAACCCATGGTGATTAAACTCAGCTAACCAGTCACTTTAAAGATAATTTCTCATAGCCCCTATATATATATATGAAATAGTCACTTTATACATGGCTAGGGAAGAGATCTTCCAAAACTGGAGACCTCTGTGAGGACTGTGAACCTTTTCTTTGTTGTAAAATTACTTTCTCTTTTAAGATGCAAGTATGTCTGTTTTAAATATGCAACACCATAGGGAGACAAGAGAAAAGAAGTCTAAGTTTCCAAAATCCAGAGGCTTAAATAATAAGGGGAGAAATGCACACACAAACATTTTTTTTTTTTTAGTAGACTTTAATTTCAGTTAGAGATCCATTTAGGCTTTTTCCATAAATATAATCTATCTGATAATCTCTTTTATTCAACAGAAAGGGGTTTCCCGTGGCCTTCTTATTTGTAGAGGCCACCTTTAACATTCCACAGCATCTTGAATTTATAAACGTGTTTTCATCTTGCAATCCTCTGAATTTGGTAGTTTCAACGTTATTACCATCACCTGAGGGCTTTGAAACTGAAGTAGAGAGCATTGGAACAAGCGGACTCTATAATAGCCCCCCATGATCCCACCTCCGTGTGCATTCTCTTCTTTAGACTGTGGGCTGGACCTGGAGATTTGCCCTTAACAAATAGAATACAGCAAACGTAATGGAATGTGGCTTCTTCTGAGATTAGGTTCTAAATCTCTCTCTCTCTCTCTCTCTCTCTCTCTCTCTCTCTCTCTCTCTCTCTCTCTCTCTCTCTCCTCTTCTCACTTGCTCACTCTGATGAAGCAAGCTGCCATCTTATGAGCTCCCTAGGGAGAAGCCACAAAGAATAGAAGAAGGCCTTTGACCAATAACCAGTGAGAACACAGGCCCTCAGTCCAACCCACAAGAAACTGAATCCTGCAAATCACATGACTGAGGTTAGAAAGGCATCTTTCCCCAGATGAACTTGTGAGGGACTACAGTTCTGGCATTATCTTCACTGCAGCACTGAGAGGGACCATGAGCCAAAGAATCTAGCGAAGCCCAACATAGACATCTCATGCACAGAACCCACTAAGTCATAAATTTCCTTTCTCTTACATTTTTGTTGATGTCAGAGAGGAAAGCAGAGGGAGAGGGAGAGAGAGAGAGAGAGAGAGAGAGAGAGAGAGAGAGAGAGAGAGAGAGAGAGACATCAATGATGAGAGAATCATCCATTGGCTGCCTCTTGCACACCCCCTACTGGGGTTTGAGCCCGAAACCCAGGTGTGTGCCCTGACCAGGAATCTAACCGTGACCTCCTGGTTCATGGGTCTATGCTCAACCACTGAACCACACTGGCCCAGCAGTCATAAATTTTATTTTAATGTTCAGCTAATAAATTTTGAGGCAATTGAGTATGCAGCAATAGATAACTAATACAAGAATATTAAGCAAATTCTCATAGATTCCAGTCTGGCTAATGATATAAAGGGAACAAGCACTTTGAAGTTATCTCAGTAAGTTAATACTTGCTGATTCTAGCAAATTAAAAAGAAGAAATGTGATACAACACAACAAACGCTTATTGAGCAGCTATCTTCCAAAGGCCTAGATTATGTAAATAAGAACAAAATCTAATATCAAATGGGAAGTGCTGTAGGTTGAATGTTTGTGTGCTCCTAAAAGTCATATGTTGAAATTTAATCTCCAATGTAATGTGATTTGAAGGTGGGGCCTTTGGGAAGAGATTATGCCATGAGGGCAGAGTCCTCATAATGGGACTAGTGTCCTTACGAAAGAGACCACATATTGGTAAGGTGGTCTTGCCCCTTCCACCATGTGAGATTAAAGTGAAAAGATGGGCTTCTCTGAATCAGAAAACAGGTCCTCACCAGACACTGAATCAGCCCAACGTCGTGATCTTGGGCGTCCCAGCCTCCATAACTGTAAGAAATAAATTGTTGTTTATAAGGCTACCAGTCTATGGCATCTTTGTTATAGCAGCTCAAAAAGACTAAGACAGGAAGTAATATGTAGGTAAAGAGGAATCACAAGAGGGAAGATTGGAGTGAGGGATATAAATAATGATGCTAATGTTAGGAGGACTCAAAGAATATCCTCCCTAGATAAAGATCAGAAGGACATCATTGGGCAGACAGCCCTTGAAACAGGCCTTGTAAGAAAGGCTAAGATTTCAAAAGGAGAAGATAATGTCAAGTAATAGTTAAAATATGAAAATGTGCAGAAATGAGAAAATGGAGCATACTTAAATAACGGGGCATACTTAAGTGAGTGGTTCATACACGGAGAGATACAAGGGAATAAATCTGCAGCAGTCAAATAACTGAATTGAGAGGCCTGAATGCCAGGTCTGAGTAGTCTGCATTTAATTAATTCTGCAAGGACCCATTGAAATTGTTTGAGAAGGAGTTGACCAAATTAACATCGTCAAAGAATTATTTTGCAACAAAACAAGAGATGGCCCAGATACTGTTAGAAGATTTGTGAAAGACTACGGAATGAACCAAAACAGTTATTGACACTTTGATCATAAACTACACATATTTGAAAATAGGAGTCAGGTACACTAGGGACCATGGACCAAACTGGGCTAGCAAACTACTTTTGTACATTTGAATTTTGAAGGATGGTTATACTTTTAAAAGGTTCTAAAACAAAACAAAACAAAACCAAGATGAATAACTGACAGAGATCATTACTATCTGATTCTTTACAAAATATGCTAACCATCCTTTGGTGTAAATCTAAGATTCAGCTTCTAAATCTAAGGGATCTGCACGTTTCATGGTCTTTTGAGCTATTTTACACCTCTGTAAGTTGTAGATAATTGATAGCACTGCAAATAACTTGTCCATTAGCATGCAAATAAATTCTGTCTGATGGAAAGACATTTTTCTCTTTCCCATACCTATCCCTGTGGAAAAGAGTTGATTTTGCTTCAAACCGTAAAATCATTTCATGGCCTATATGTCTCTCCTTTTTGAATTATCTTTTGAAGTGGTTGTAACACTTAACTGGTTACCTCATAAGTTCATGAGTTAAATAAAATCCTTGACAAGTGTTCATTTTATATTTTTTATGGAGTCAGAATTTGGTCTTTTACAAATTTATCCTTTAACAGTGGGAAAAGAAAAAGATGATAAATCAGAGATGATCAAAGCTACACATGTCCCAGTGTATCATTAAACATCATGGAGCTCTGGGTGTCTCTAGTTGATTAAGTTCAGCTACTCCCCAAGTATATAAGGAGGTTAGAGACTAGGCAGGTAACTCAGCCCTCTTCTGATTTTAAGGGTGTTCTGGGTGTTATGAGATGAAGACTAACTGAAATCCTGTGACGTAGAGTAGTGTCCTTCCTACTAGATAGCCACCCAGAGAGGGACTAGAAGATGAAATAAGGACACCATCCAGTAAAAATATAGTCATGAGCTGCTTAACAATGGAGATGTGTTCTGAAAAATTAGTCATTAGGTGATTTTGTTGTTGTGTAAACATTATAGAGTGCACTTACACAAACCCAGATGGTGTAGACTAATACACACCTAGGCTATATGGTATAGCCTACAGTATTGCTCTTGGGCTACCAGCCTGTACAGCATATTTCTATAAAAAATATCACAAAATTAAATCAAGCTCAAGAGAAAATAATGCAATTGAGAAAGACAAGATGCATGAGGCTTTTGTCCACATTGCACAGCAACCTTTCTTTTTTATAAATAAAAAAAGTACTCTCTAAAATAATGATAAAAGGTACAGTAAACACATAGTCATCTGTTGTCATTATCCAGTATTACGTACTGTACAGAATTGTCTGTGCTATACTTTTGTACAATTATAAGCATAGGTTTGCTTACACCAGCATCACCTTAAGCACATGAGGAATATGCTGTGCTACAACATTATAATGACTACAGTATCACTTGGCAATAGAAATTTTCAGCACCATGATAATCTTATGGGATCACCATCGTATATGTGTCCATCATTGACCAGAACAACATTATGTGGTGTGCTAGTGCTACCAAAATACTTGAGTGAGGAAAGGAGAGGCGAGGAGGTCAAATTTTATAACAAGGCATGTCAGCAATGTTCCATATAGTGCTCCTTTTTCAGGTCTACCCATAGGGCAAATATTGGCATCCTTGCCCCTCTTGAAAGGCCCATGTTTTTCCTCTCTCCTCCTTAAATCTGTTTTTAGACCAGGACATGACTTCCTCACTAAAACACTTTTCCTTACTTCTTGCTTCTTCAAGCATTCTTTTTTTCTTTTTTAACTGCTATGCAAAAATCCCCTCCACTAGTTATTTCTCAATTGACTCTGATGGTCCACTAGAACAACCAATTTATCAAATAACTACTTTGCTCTACATCACAAAGGGTTTAATCTTTAAACTCTGAGTGAGTTAATATTTGGGTGTTTTGGAATGGTGCTAGTGAAGTATTTACATTTTGAAAAGAGGAAGAAGTTTATTTTTCTTATTAGAAAAGTCTGAATTAACTTATCCTGATCCACATGGTAATATGGTGATGAAATTAGAAAAAACTTGGTGGATTAAGAAATCATTATGAAGGTAGAGTATTCATAAATTGGCAACTTATCCTATCTAATAAAGAGGGAATATGCTAATTGACCCCCATTCTGTCACAAAGATGGCGGCAACCACAGCCAATAAGGAGGGAATATGCTAATTGACTACCACACCGTCAAAGATGGCAGCGCTCACAGCCACAAGATGGTGGTGCCCAGTCCCCTCAGCCCCACCAGGGCGGTAGGCGTGTGGCAAGGCTGAGCCCACCTCCAGAGACCCCCAGTCCCCTCAGCCCCCCAGCCACCCAGGGCCGGCCCAAGATGCCGGCAAGCCTCAGATGTCAGCTGCCCAGTCGCCCAGGGCTGCCTGAGGCTCAGGTAACCAGGGCTACCTGAGGCTTGTGCTGCTGGCAGTGGCAGCAGCAGAGGTGTGATGGGGCGTCGCCATCCCCTGATCGCCAGGTCACCTCCTGCCCCTGAGGACTCCCAGACTGTGAGAGGGGGCAGGCTGGGCTGAGGGACCCTCCCTCCAGTGCATGAATTTTCATGCACCAGGCCTCTAGTGGAATCTACACTAATAAAAGACAAACATGCAAATTGACCGTACCTTTGCTACGCCTTAAGCCATGCCCACCAGTCAATCAGAGCAAATATGTGCAAATTAACCCAACTAAGATGGCAGCCAGCAGCCATGGAGCTGGAGCAAGAAGGAGGCTTGGTTGCCCAATGATGGAGGAAGCCAAGCTTCCCTCCCGCCCACCCAAGCCGGCTCTAAGCTCCTCTCAAGGCTACAAAGTTTAAATTATAGAAGGTAAATAAATCCCAGAATAAAAAGAAAAAAAAGAAAAAAAGGAGAGGCTGGGAGCTTCTGTCGCCAGGGGGACTTGGCCAGCCTGAAAATGCCCTCAGACCCTCACCCAGGATGGCCAAACCTCCATGGGGCGAGGGTCCCCATTGGGGGGGGGGGCTTGAACAGCCTGCAAATAGCCATCAGCCCCTCACCCAGGCTGGCCAGGCACCCCAGTGGGGACCCCCACCCTGAAGGGGGTGTGACCAGCTGCAAACAGCCATCAGCCTCTCAACCAGGCTGGCCAAGCACCCCAGTGGGGACCCCCACCCTGAAGGGGGTGTGACCAGCCTGAAAACACCCATCAGCCCCTCACCCAGGCTTGCCAGGCACCCCAGCAGGACCCCCACTTTGATCCAGGACACCCTTCAGGGCAAACCAGCCGGCCCCCACCCATGCACCAGGCCTCTATCCTATATAATAAAAGGGTAATATTCAAATTGACCCTAACAGGAGAGCTACTGGGAATCACTGGTCACTATGATACACACTGACCACCAGGGGGCAGATGCTCAATGCAGGAGCTTAACCTTGGTAGTCAGTGTGTTCCCACAGGGGGAGCTCTGCTCAGCCACAAGCCAGGATGATGGCTGCCAGTACAGTGGTGGTGGTGGGAGCCTCCCCCGCCTCCTCAGCAGTGCTAAGGATGTCCAACTGAAGCTTAGGCCTGCTCCCTGCTGGCAATTGGACATCCCCTGAGGGCTCCCAGGCTGCCAGAGGGATATCTGACTGCCGGGTTAGGCCCAATCTCCCGGGGAGCGGGCCTAAGCCAGCAGATGGTCACCCCTGAGGGGTCCCAGACTGCGAGAGGGCACAGGCCAGGCTGAGGGACACCCCCCCCCCACACACACACACCAAGTGCACAAATTTTTGTGCACCGGGTCTCTAGTATAAATATAAAACAGATGAATTGGTATAAAAGATATTCCAGCATATTAAGCCTGGTTCATTGGTGGTGATGTTATCAGGTAAGGGGAATTTTGGTCAAGGCACTGTTTTTGGAAATGGTTGAAGAGATTATGATGTGACTTTTCTTATAAGTAATATAAGGATCATTATAGCTGTAGTACTCCTTATAGGAAAATTTTAAGACAATGGAGAATAAATAATGTAGAAGTAATTCCTGTTTATATCACAGATAAATCATATGGTTTAGGGTACTTATTTTAATATTTTCACCTAATTCTAGAGTGAGAACTTTTTCACAATCTTACAGAAGTTTTCTACTACTTTATCCCTGGATTTGAAGAAGGACAACAAAAATGATATATTCATAAACTTACTATGTGTGAAATACACATATGGAATATTTCTGATTTTAAAAAGCTTTCCCATATAGCAAATTATGATTATAATCTTCTGTTAATCTCTGAATATTATACTATCATTATTAATTTTAGTAACTAAATCCATAGATAATGCACCCCTGCAAGATCAGTCAGCAACCTATTTTTATTAGTGGAAACTACCATCTGGGGGTATTTGGAATAAGTCATATTTAATTTACTTTATCAGATTAAGTTTATATTTACTGTTATAATCCAGATATTGAAAAAAGTCAAAATCTTATTATTTTTTTCTGTACATGATGCTGTTCCTTTTCACCTGTGTCCAGAGAGGGGTATTCACAATCTTAAATTTTCCAATACCGTTAAAAATAGTTAAAAATTGCCCTGACTGGTTTGGCTCAGTAGATAGATCATTGGCCTGCATATTGAAGGGTCCCAGGTTCGATTCTGATCAAGGGCATGTACCTTGGTTGTGGACACATCCCTAGTAGGGGGTGTGCAGGAGGCAGCTGATCAATGTTTCTCTCTCATCGATATTTCTAACTCTCTCTCCCTCTCCCTTCCTCTCTGTAAAAAAATCAATAAAATATATTTTAAAAAATAGTTAAAAATTTAAAAACCCATTTGAAGCCTGATTCTATCTGCTTTACAAAAAAAAATATATATATATATATATATATATATATATTGTTTCAGAGTCAAATATTCCCCATCTTCCTTTTGCCTCATTACTTTATACAAAATCCAACTTCATTTGTAAAAGAGAGGTATTAAGTTTTTGTTTTTTAATGGATTGTATTCTGACCCTTGGCAAGCCTATGGATATCAGCACTCAGTTAAATGAACAATATGAATCCTAGTTTCAGGACTTGCTTTAGGCAAAATATGTCAAATAGACAATCTCTTCTTGCCTCCCTGGGGACCAGGGTGAGAATCTGACAGGGTGGAAACCAGAAAACACATTACCCTCAAGCTAAAATATTGCTTAGGCTTTAGCCACTTCCTATTCCCTTTAAGAAAACTAAGACCTACACACTGAGTGACAGTTAATCAGATCCAGTAGTGAACAAAAGATTAATCATCAAGTAAAATACTAAGAAATAGCATAGACATTTTCCTACCTGTTCTTATAAATTAAACATTCTTTTCTTTAGGTAAAACAAAGGCTGAGCTGCTTTTGAATGGCCTAAAGCTAATACAGTGACACACATTCACATTTTTTTCATGGAACTGATTTATTATAGTCCTTCAGCATGACCAACAGCCTGCTCCAAACTAAATCATTTCACCACCATCAAAACTAAAATGTACTGAACAGTATTTAATATGCAAAATAATATTTCAAATGAATCCTTAATGAGTTATACTTTTCTTTTAGCAGAAACTATGTATGCTGAAGCAAAATACTAAGGTTTTCTTAGGGGTGTTGCATGTAATTAATCATAAAGATTTTTTAATGGGAAAATAAATCTATGTGAATTTTCAAATTATAGTATTAAGGAGTCTTTCTCTCTTGTGCCATGGTAATTAAAATTAAAATTTGTAAGTAGAACACACAAATCTTTTGAATACTAAATCTACCTACTTCACGTGTAGCGACAGAGGTCAATGCCCTCTACAATTTATGCTGGCAAATCTTCACTAACCACGCTGAGCTTCTTCTCCTGTGCAAAATATTTTTTACACTCTAAAGGGAACTGCTGTAGTGTATGAGAGCATGCCTTACCTCCAAATTAAACTTATATTAAACATGGGGTATAAATTATATGTAATTATGTAATATAGTCTGCCATTATAAAAAATGAGTCAATGAACATATTTTAACTCTACATTTCATCCCTCCTTTTTTCTTAAACTCTTCTATTCATTCAGACAAATAAAAAATGTGGTCCAATTTACTTAAGAATTAATTATCTGTTTAAGATAAGATATGCTCAAATACAAATATGTTAAGATAAAATTATAGACATTTGTTTTTAAAAAGAGTGTTATTTGGGAGAGTAGAAAAAGCATAGGAAAACCAAGATGGCGGCATAGGTAAACACTGGAGTTTGCTGCCTCGAACAACCACTTCAAAAATACAACTAAAAGACGGAACGGACATCACCCAGAACCACAGGAAGGCCTGGCTGGCAATCAGGGCCCATTGGGGCCTTCCAGCTGCCAGCTGGGGCCTCCCTTCCCCAGCTGCCAGCTGCCAGCCGGGGCCTTCCTTCCTTGGCTGCTGGCCAGGGCCTTCCTCCATTCTGCGCCTCCCCCTGGTGGTCAGCACATATCATAGCAACAATAAAACTCCCAGTCTCCTAGTCGAACTCCTGAGGGGACAATTTGCATATTAGGCTTTTATATATGGTGATGTCTAAGTTGAAGAAGTGAAGGAATACCAAATTCCTAAAACCAAAGGATTATGCATTCTTATTCTTCCATTCATCATTTCTAACCCTGTCCTAAGACTTCATATACTTAAGATATGAATTTCTGTTTATCTCTACATTGAAGCTTAGATGATTTAAAACCAATACTGACCCCTCCCTTAGAAAACTAGAGTTATTTTTCTAGTTTCTTATTTAACCAAATTAAACCTAAAGTGTTGCTCTCTTTGGCTCCTCTACGTTCAGCATAAATATATATCTGGGCTAGCTCTCTGGAGACTGAGGCATGTAAAACAGAGCCAGAGCTGCCCCAGTCATTCCCAGCTGGGACTACTCCAAGGACAGAAAGGACAAGAGATTGAAGTATTTACCAGAAATCAGAGGGAGAGAGTCATGTAGAAAAGCCTTTTGAGGGTAGAAGTGACTTTTTTTTGCAGGACACATTTAACCTAAAACAATGCTTCACAGAGGGAAACAGGAACTAACTAAATATTCTAACCTCAGTCTCTTCTCATTCTATGATCTCCTCCTGGGTCGCAGGTGTCTCCATTGGCTGAAACCAGCTAGACCTGAGACTGAAACATTCCTTTGATGGAGCATGTACAGGCCATCCTTCTGGGGCAACAACAGGGTAAAGACAGACCCAGAGGAGCAATTGCAGTATGCCCAGCACCCCATGAGAATGGGTGTTGAGTTTAATAGACTATCTCAACATCCTTGGACAATAATCTTTAGGTTCATAGTTCATATGTTAATGTGATAAAAGCTGCCTAAAATTGAACTACCTTTAAATTTCTGGAAAGAAGCTCACTTGGTAATGGTGTACTATTTCTTTGTGTGCTGCTGGATCCTATTGGTTAACGAAGGATATTTGCATCAATATGCGTAGAAAAGATGTCTCTGAGTTTTTCTTATTGTTCCTGATTCCTCCCATTTGCATAAAGAAGGACTTTTGAAAGTGTCCCCCAAACATAAATACAAAGAATACCAAACGAAAAGGTTAAAACCATAGTGTTCACCTTTAGTAATATAAAGAAAGAAATCTTGGGAGTTCTTTTAACTCAGGCTCTCCTTTCTTCTCACCAAACACAGCATTGAGAGATATGGTCATGGTAGAGATTCCACAGGGACTATGGCTGTTTTGTTTTTTTTCTTTAACCTTCTTCATACACTTGTATTATAGGAATGTTAGAGCAGGTAGTTCTTCAACTGGCTTCTGTTAGGGTCTAGTAAACACTGCCCTTTCTGCACCCTGGCCAGTGTGGCTCAGTTGGTTGGGCAGCAGCGTTCATGCACCAAAAGGTTGCAGGTTTGATCCATCAGTTGTGGACATGCAGGAGGCAGGCAATCCATGTTTCACTTTCTCATCAATGTTTCTCTCTCACCCTCTCCCTTCCTGTCTCTCTAAAAATCAATAAAAATTCTTTAAAACACACACAGAAACACACACAACACTGCCCTTTCTCCATCCTATTGTTTTACAAAGCCTTAGTATTGTAACAATTGATTATGCTGGTAAATAGGCAGCTAAATATCATAACTTAGCAGTTGCTCAGGATTAAATTAATGAATGTGCAAAAAGCTACTGTCAGTTGCTGGTGCAGTCTAAGAATAATTACCACCATTTTTGTTTACAGAATAATTTTCAATCTTTAATTCTAGAAAGAAAATTCAGGTAGTTTATCATTTTAGTCATTCTGGCCATTATGTGGATATGTATATACTTGACCAATTCTGATAACTACAAGACCTTAACGAACAAAAGTGCTGTGAACAGGCACACCAGCCCATCTGTGGATACTATTAGACCATCTCACTCCTTTTTTTCCTCCTTTCTCTTCAAGATCAATGCTTAATAAAAATTAGTAGAAATAATTTTCAGCCTGTTCCTCTCTTTGTGGAAAAAAACTATCTTTAATTTTTAGCTCATTGCTAAAAATATGCAGGTGGCATCTGAGTACTTAATTTCCAAATAATGCTAAGAGGAATTCAAGGAGGGATTTCACTGGCAAGCAGGACTGATTTTATGTTCTGCTCCTTAATCCAAATTTTTAATTGCATGGATATCTCCAATATGAACAGTTTGACATTTTAAAAGTATATTCATACAAATCAGTGAAAAAATATTTCTCAGTTGTTCTACTGAGATATTTCAACATAGCAATGCATATTTTAAAATCTCTCCTATACTATTTTTAGGGACATTAAATCTTTCTGGAAAATAAATTTGGTCAGAAATATTCAGAATCATTCAAGAAGTAAATGGACAATGGCATGTGTTGATATAAAACCTGTTAAAATAGTGCAGCCCGTTTGTCTCTTATAACCACGGCCACTTCTTCATCCTCTTTAAATGGTTTTGCATACCCTTTACTTTGGGTATTGGCAGGAATGTTAAAAAATACAACTAGCATGTAGATCAACATTGACCCTCCTCAATGTTCTGAGAGTCCTCTCCCCAAAAGACACACACACATTGCAAAAGCCCATGTGCTTACAATTTACTACAGTTCAAAATGCCAGGCTATATATTCTTGGTGCTAGTCAAACACTCTGGCAATATTTAATGGTAAAGATAAACCAAGCATTTCTAGCCAGGCGCTTTCGACTGAGATCAATACAGTGTAATGATGATTTAGGATGCTTCTTAGTGTAACTTAAGTAATTTTCCCTTCTCTGCTTTGAGCTTGTAAATCTGACTAAATGCTTCACACTTTCTAGAACTGCTTCTTCTTGCTAAATATAATTGCTATGTCTGAATTCTCTTACACCCCAAATAATTTTATGGAGGGCTTACCTACTGATCTCATTATGCTTCCAACTCTGATGCATCAGGCCCCGTGCTGCTATTTACCTACTTCAGTATACTTGATAAATTAAATTCAGGTCTTGTTCAATTTACCTCTTTAAGGCACAGATGTCACAATTTAATGTGAGTTAAATTTAACTAATAGGCAGTTTCTTCTTCCACCGTGGAATATGCATTAGTAAATTTCAATTTGACCACTGAAACACCAATACCAAAGGAAAAGTAATAAGATTATTTGTGACATAGATGAGTCTGGGGAGGTGTGGAGTATCCTAAAATAAGTTTTGAAGTGGAAAAGTGAAAATATTCTATCATGGCTTAACCAGCTCTTAACTATAAAAGTGGAATGATGGAAGATAAGACGTTAAATAAGAGTAAGAAGAGTAAGGAAGTGAAGAATGATTGCTACACGAGGCTAGCAATCAATCGTAAAGTCAGTTATTGTGATAGCCACACAGAATTGCCCTTTTAACATCAGTTCGAATAAAGATTCATTTCTTCACTGAGACTAGATTATTTTAGTCCCATTAAGAAAACCAATCCAAGTTGATGAACTTTGATGTTGTTTTGCTCCTGGGTTCACAGCTGGAGGGAGGGGCAACCCACGGGCTTTCTGTTGATGGCACCACCTTTCTTTGAACTTTGTTAGGGTGACAGGTCCCTGTGAAGGTTTTCTCTTTTGACTGTTTTCTCTGAGCCAAGCCTTTTGAGAAAATTGATTAGCATCGGCACTAAGGCTTCACTCACCTGGAACAGTTCAAGAACGAGTGTTCTCATCTTTCTTACTTTATCTTTGGAACATTTCTCAGCAGAAAATGTGCTGTTCCATCTGCATCCAGCCTTTAGAATATGCAGTGGGAAAAGGTTTAAGGCAGCTCTGAGATTTGAATGTTAAATAAAGCACAGCCTTTTGTGGGCGAAATTATTCCTCTAACCACAGCTTCGGGACATAGCATGGGCATTTTCTTTTTCCTACAAAGAACTCTTAGATGCTAACAAATGTGGACATTTCTATCTTGAGTTGGTGTCACTTTAAGGGGGAAAATAAAACAGAAAACCTTTAGAGGATTTTTTTTCAATATAAAATGCAATCTCTCAAAAAACAAGTTCCTGTAACCTACAGGAGGGAGGTGCCTTGATGGATGTGAAACCAGACAATAAAGCACTTTGTGTCTATTTCAGTTATCTATTACTGAGTAACAAAAGTCACTGATGTTACAGTCTGAGTGGGTCAGGAATTCGGGAGTGGCTTCGATGAGTTGTCCAGCTCAGCTTCTCCCATGAGGTGATATTGGTTGGGGCTGCAGAAATCTAATGGCTTGACTGGGGCCCAAAAATCTTGTTCTAAAATTGCTGACTCATGTGGCTGTTAGCAGAAGGTCAATACTCACACAGTTAGTTGTTGGCAGCAACCCCTTGCTGGCTTTTGACAGGAGCCCTCGGTTTCTTGACACACATCCTGTTCAACGGGACTGCTTTAAGGTCCTCATGACCTGGCAGCTGGTTTCCTCGAGTGAGTAAGCCAAGAAAGAGAAGGTCAGAACGCCTTTTGTCACACACCAACACTTCACCATATTCTCTTTGCTAGAAATGAGTCACTAAAACCAGTCCAGGATCAAGGGAGTGTATTTGAAGGGAAGAATATAAACAATTTATAGGCATATTTTAAAACAAAAACAGTGTCCTTCTTGCCTACTAACATTTTGACAGTTGAAATAATATTGCACTTTGGTGGACAGCTTTTAGGATGGCCTCCATGATTTCACCTTCTGGTCTTCACGCCTCTGTATAATCCTCTTCCCTGAGCGTGGACAAAAATTGCTTTGAACCAATGGAATATGGGAAATGTGATGGGAGGAACACAATTACATAAGAGGGTAGCACTTGTCTTGTTTGGGTTTCTCTTTGTCTGTTGCTGGCTTTGAAGATACGTAATTGGACAAATCAATCCATTAATCAGCAATCATCCGCTAAGATATTTAGAATAATTATTGACTCATTCAAGTAGCAATAGAGTCAATGGTTCTGTATTACAGTTTGGCTATGTACTGCATCATCAAAAAGCAGCAGATGCATTATTACATTTCCTTTAAATTGGTGAGAAATCAGTATTCAAACCATTAAATAAGGTGTTGATGCTCTAATTCAAAATTCTTCAGCTTTAGGGCATTGAATTGAAACTTCTAACAGTATAAAAGGTTTTGTTCTAGGTAATTTTCTATTCCATTACTATATATGGTACACGGGAGTATAACTACACACCAGGTTGGCTTTGGGGCTGATAGGTTTTTTAACTGAGTATTTATAGAGCATATTATTCCATGTTGCAAGGCTCAGCACATCATACAGATATTTTCAAATTTATTATTATGACTTGCCTGCAAGAGGCACATCCATTTTAACAATGAGAAAACTTTGACCTTTTGACCCAGAGAATCAAAGTTCTTAACCAAGAAGTCCAACCTGCGATACATGTCTCCCATAAAGCTTAATCAGGTTGTCTTCACTGCTCCAGTCTCAGAGAACAATAAGTCTCCTGCAAACTGAGATTGCATGGGCAACCTGCATTAATATAATGTCTGGCAGGAAGAAATGGCAGCTTTGTGGTAACATATATAAGTTTTTATTGGTTTAAAAACAGTCTTACAATTTTCATGGGACGTTTCACTATAGATATCATTCAAAGGTTCTTATAGTGGTTAAACGTGTAGGCTACAGTCTGGAATCAGACAGCCTGGTTTAAAATCCTGGCTTGACCAATTATTGGGCACTGAAACTTAGGCCTCAGTTTATTCCTCTGTAAAATGAAGCTAGTTTAATACCAACCCTCATATATTTGAGAAAAAAACTAAATAAGATTATTCACATAAATAATTTAGCAGAATTTTTAGCATTTAGGGCACAACAAGTGTTAGAAATTATTATTGTTATTATACTTATAAGCTGATATACTGTCAGACTTGAATAATTACACCAGAATATGTGGTCAAAGATTAACTGAGGAAAAAGGAGAAGAGAATAATGGAAATTTAAAAATTCCAAATGCTAAAAGTCATGCGAGATCAATTGTTTTATGTGCTTGAGTATTGACATTATAAAAATATAATACTCAAAAGCCCACATAATCTATAAAGGACACAGAATAGGTATTCCATCTTTATAAATAGACAGGTAATTCTAGGAAGTGAACTTGTACAATAAACACAAAAGGAAGCTTTAGAAACAAACATTTAAATCTTCATTTTCAAGTAAACATTTTCCAAACACTCATCTTTTTACTTTAGTCTTAAATATAAAGCACACCTTACTAAATGTGCCATATTTCTGTCTCTCTAGATTTCATTATATTTGCTTACTGAGTCACTTCTTGGACTTAAGAAATAAAACAGACGCATTGCTTTCCAAAGTTCAAAATCACAATGTCTCTTTAAATTAATACCCATCTCTCCAGCAGAGGGAGCAAATAAATTTTTATATTTTCATTTCTACCAAAAAGAGCATCTCTGAATTTCAATGTGCTATTGGATAAAACATCATCACTAGGAGACTATATTAAAGAATAAATTTGTAATAAAAATGTATTCAGGTGAATACAATAGAATATATTAAATGCTGATAAAATATTCATATATGTGTATGTCTTAAGCTTTTCATTTTAAATCCAAACAAAGAAAAACATATTTTTAAGTTCTTGAAATGCTAAAGTACGTATAGTGTATTTTCAACAGTAATCTGTTATAGAGTTTTTTGGTTTTGTGGGGTTTTGTATGTGCCTTTTAGAAAATGACTAGTAGCAGAAGCACGCCAAATTAACAGTGGAAAAAAGGGTTACACATCCTGAAATATGCTGTGTGTGTTAATTAATTGTGTAATATTAAGTTCACATTGGATCATCATGAGTTAATCATGTAGGCTTCAAAATCACAATTTTTTGGTTATGATTTTTCTGATAATCCAGGACCGCTGGCTCCTACCTGCTCACCTCCCCAGCCCAATCGCCCCCAACTGCCCTCCTCTACCGAGACCCACCTCCGCCGCTGGGACGGCCTCCTCCTGCCACATGGAGCCATGGGACCCCCAGGCCTCACCATGCAGAGCAGCCACTGCTGGGCCCCACCTCCGCTGTGTGCGCAGCCATCTTGTGGCGGCCATCTTATGATGATGTCACGCACAAGGGCCACCTAGGCTTTTATTAGTATAGATATGACCAATGTTTTAAAAGGTAGATCACTTTTGTCCTTCCTATACCCTCCCTCCTTTTCCTTCTCCTCCCTCCCTCTCCCTCTCTCTCTCTCCCTTCCCTCCTTCTCTCATTGCAGTCCAGGGGTAAAGTCATCCAGTGTTGCTATGATGACTCCAAGATTGGTGGGAACCCAGTTTCTTTTTGGGCTTCATCAAACTAAGAGTGTTTCCTTCAGCCACATGGCCAAGATGGTTCACCACCATTGTGTCCACATTCTAGCCAACAGGAAGATAAAAACCAGAAGTGAGGAAGTCCCTTTTAAAGGTATAATATAATGCATGAATCACTTCTAATAGCTTTAAAGGAGGCTGGGACATATAAAAATCAAGTTTCCATTGCAAAAGAGAAACAGAGACAGAAAAGGAGAAGGAAGGAAGGAAGGAAGGAAGGAAGGAAGGAAGGAAGGAAGGAAGGAAGGAAAGAAGGGGAAAATGTAAATCAGGGAACAAATAGAAGTTTTGCCAAAACCTGTCCCTTTGACCACCGAAATACCCAAAGTGCACCTTTCTTTTCTTAAGAAAAATATATTTGCCATTTTTCCAAGGAAAATAACTGCAAAATTCCAGCCAGTTACTGCCCCCAGGTCAAAGTCCAGGATCTCTGAGAAATGCTTTTCTCCATAAGCTCCACATGTTGCTTCTCCTAAGCAGGAAACCAGGAAGTGAAAGGAAAGTAATATGTCCCCATCGCTGTATACACACACGTGCTCCCAAATTCAACACTCAAAGATGTCATGGGAATGTTATTTTTAAAAATAATAAATAGAAAGAACTTTCTTCCGAAAGAGGGTAGAATAGAAAACGCACAGTAATCTCTGATCCATGGGATTGAGCAGTTCTTGCTGGGCAGAAACAGGGCAGCCCCACACCCTGACAGGGTTGTAGTTCCTGCCCTGAAAAGCCCATCTGGCAGCCCCTGGTTTCTGCACCCCTATTTTTACTACAAGGTGTTTCTTTGTTCTTATTCTCTGTGGCCACATCAAAAGTAGGAAAGAAAGGGAAGTATGCCTTTCCTAGGTGCTATACATCCACAGTCTCTTTCCTGCTAGTGGAGGTTTTGGTTGCTGAGGGTTGATTTAGAGCTACTATAATCACAGGTTTTGCTAGGTCAGGCTTATTGGTATTCGCTTGTAGTTAATTAAAAAGAATTCAAAAAGTTTTGAGCCTGAAGACTTTTACTTATTATTAAACGTTTTTCCTTCCAATCTCCCTCTCCTTCAACTTAATTGTATCTTACTTTAGAATTTGAAAGAATAGGTTTCAGAACAGAGGCAATCTATATCATCTCACCCTTGTTACTGACTGACAGAAATACATAACAGGAGACAATCTTATGATCACAACCTTACCGGTGGCGATAGGTTTTCTAAAACTCTCTCCTCAGAGCCACACCTTTATAACGGTTTCAATTTGGGGTGAGATGTCTGTCTTCAGCTCTACAAAGCCCGAATTCTGGACTCTCATTCAACATAAATCATTCCGTTCTTGAGAATGTGTTCTCTATCTTCACCAGCATCTATTACCAAATCTGACTCGTAGCAAACGTTTAGTAACTGCTTTTCGGTAAACTGAATTCCAATACGAAGCACATGCGTGACTGACTACACAAAGCGCGTGAAAGAAAGCCAAATGGGAGGCAGGCTTGGTGTAGGATTTCTAAAGGCGTGAGTACTATGGCTGTGATTGCTACCAATACCCTATGGAGGAGTAGGATTCATGCAGAACTCTCCACACCATGGACCTTTTTAAAAAAACTTTAGTTATGTCAGTTCACCTTCAGATGAATTCCATGAGATAAATGATGCATTGGCAGTTTACAAATGACAAAATTAAATGTCAAAGCTTCCTTCTGTTAAAAAAATAAAATTTAACTCAGTAAATTTCAAGATCTCACTGGCCTTCTTCACCAATTCATGAATTGGGCAGCATTCAATCTAGCAGATCAAAAAGAGTTCAGAAGAGATGTACATAATGAAAACTTCTTACACACAGAAGAGAGCAGGAACAATAAAGTTATACTAGGCCGAAAAACAGGTTGGTAATTTTCTTTCAGGGGATGGTAGGGACCTATCAGGCAGATTACCCAACTAGAGCTGATCAGGCTTTTCCGGGTGGACCGGTTTAGATTCCACTTCTGAGAGAGCTGAGACAACTTCATCAAGTTGTCTTCTTATAGCGATATGGGGCTTAGCCTAAGAGACTCCACATGGGGCCAATTGTCTTGTTTTTAATATTTCCCACTGGTGCACAGTTAGTAAGAGGCAGAACTTGGATCGAAACCCACTTCTTCCAAATTTCAGACTCTTTGATCTTCTCATTCTCTAGAAGTGTCGCTTGTCATTTAGACTGGCCAAGTGAGGGAGAGCATTCTAACTCAGGACAGGCAGGGGCAAATGGGGCAGAAGGAAGGAAGAAGCATGCCTGGAAGAGAATCATGGCCTGGGTAGGGAGGTTTTGTATCAAAAACAAAAAAAATAATGAGATTAAATTGCAAAGATCCTGACGTCAAAAAGTATTTCCATTAGTTTGATGACTAATGCTTCTTTTTTTTAAGATATATTTTATTGATTTTTTACAGAGAGGAAGGGAGAGAGATAGAGAGTTAGAAACATCGATGAGAGAGAAACATCGATCAGCTGCCTCCTGCACATCTCCTACTGGGGATGTGCCCGCAACCCATGTACATGCCCTTGACCGGAATCGAACCTGGGACCCCTCAGTCCGCAGGCCGACGCTCTATCCACTGAGCCAAACCGGTTTCTTGAAGGAGCCTTCATTTTGCTGAATTCCAATACAGAGCACATTGTGTTATAACAAGTCTTTATTTTATGAAGAGATATTTTAAAGCTTGCTCTCTTATGAGAGAATTATTGTTTGATTATATAGAATAATAATATTTATTATATTAATTACACTAAAGAAAAAAGTTTAAATTTTCTTTCTTTTACAAATATAATCCATACTGCTTAACATTTATTTCCTTCATTCTATTGCTACTGTCACAAATAACAATGAAGTAAATTTTGTGGGTTGTTTTTTTTTTTTTTTCCTGGAAAATTTCTGAAGTAAAACGTTTTTCAGTTTTGGAAGGTGGAATTATGTGGGGGTTTTTTGGTTTTTTTTTTTGGTTTTTTGCTCTGAATGCTTTTATCTAACATAAAATATAAAAGATGCACAAATGAGTTATCTCTATACCCATTTTAGTAAGCTGGCTTCATTATTAGTACATTCATTATCATAGAGGAGTTTCAAAAGAAAAATGAGGGTATTTGAGGGTCATTTAATGAGATAAATGGATCTTGGCAATTAGATTCTTTTGGAAAGATAATGTACTTGTCAGACGTATTTAGGCAAGTTTATTTAATAAATATCCCCAGGAGATGTTAGTTCCTCTTGTATCTAATTGTAATGGGTTTCTATACATATCCTGAGGATATTAGGGAATTTCCTGTTCTGTTAATGGGCTGCTCCAAATTTTCTCTTAGTTTCAGGAGAGACAGAGATCTCATCCCAGCCTTAATGACTATTTAAAGAATACTGACTGGAGTAGGTGATTAGCAACAGGAAATAAGGTTTACATAATTGAAATTTATCTTGGGTCAAAGAGACAGAGAAGGGAGAGAGGAAAGGTTGCAAAGTCTAACCTTTTCTTACTTGCTCTTGGATGTGAAAGACAAAAGAAAAAAAAAGATGTTTTTGCTCTTAAATCAGGGCTATTATCTGACTCAGTTGAATCTCCCTTTTAGACTGTAGGTGTTTATTTTTTTATTATTAGCTCTTGTAGGCAAAGTGATTTTATCATGCATTCAAAATGAACAAGTTACCATAAACCGGTAAAAGTTCTGTAATTTATAACATGGATGGAAGAATGTATTAGTGTTGTCATCAGTGAAACAATTCGATTAATCAAGAACACATGATCACATGTGCTTTTCAAAGGAACACCAATTGTTAACAAAATACTATATAAAATAAACAAATGTGTTTTGGTTTTTATATACACATATTTCACACTTACAATCTAAATTTTGACCAATGTAGTGACAATAATTTATATGACCTAAAAATAGAAAAGAAATTTTAAGAAGCTAAAAAAAGTATATTGTAAATGTAGATGGTTACATCATGAGAATAAGTTCAGACTAGAATTAAATCAAATTCAGAGAAGGACATGCATGTCAAATTATTTGATGCACTTTTAAGCCTTAAGAATGTGAATTAAATATTTTAAATCTTGTTGAGGTTCAAGCAGACACTTATAAATAGACAAAGTAATCTACGAGGAATCATCATAACTTTAATTCCTCAAACTTAATCATACTGATCCTTCAATGATCATTCTGGCAAGATGAAACGTAGCACACAAAATTTCTCAGGCAATTGAAGTAATAAAAAGAGCAATTTGAGGGTTTTTCTTATGTGCTGCCATTGAGGTCATTTTCAGGAAAAGTACAGGCTAAAAGGACGAGGTGGGATTCTCCCAGAAAAATGCAGAAATTGAGGTGGCAAATTGCAAACAGCCCAGAGTGTGAAAAAAGTAAAAGCTCAGGTGTGTCAGACTTTTTCTTTTCTTTTTTTAACCTTGTTTTTATTGTTGACACTATTACAGATGTCCCTATAACCTCCCTTTGCCCACCTCCACCCAGCCCTCACCCCTCCCCTTCCCTCTGGCCATCACCACACTGTTATCAGTGTCTCAGCAGAGATGAGACAATGGCATAAGCAAATGTGTACAAAAGTGCTTAACAAGTCCTGACATATGATAGACATTTAAAAATATAAATGGTATTCCCTTTCTAAGCAAATGAAACATGAAGATCATTTTCTTATAATATTGATGCTGTTATAATATTCTAGTTGTTATTTAACAGGCAAGGAGAAAAGGGAAGACTAGATAAAATAGGCATGCCATTTAGACAGCTTTGCTAATTTAGCGCTCTCCAAGTCTGTTCCCTGCAGATTGATGGGGGAAGGGTGAGGGCAAAGGCTGTTTGGACACCAGCCTGATAAGGCCTGAGTGACCTGAGTCACAGTGGCCAGAATAGGCATGGCACTGCAAGGGCCAAAACCTGAATATTTAAACTTCTGAACAAAGGAGCCACTCTCTTGCTTTATACTTCCATGACCCTTGCCTCTCCTGCTTGCCTGTGCTCCTATGAGTCCTGTTGCACGGGGCACACTCCCCTCCTGGCCATGTGGGACCCATACAGTGGACTGAATGACCTCAGCCTGATTGCTGAACTGGACCTGGCTGCAACATGGAAAGGAAACTCTGGACACTGGCCTTGCTTTGGGCTCTCCTGGAGGCCAAGCTGCACCTTTTCCAGGACTGGGTTAAGGGGCAGGGACTTTGCAACCCGAGGAATGTAGCTCCATGCCAATAAAACCTTTTACCACATCTCACTCTCCTGTGCAAATCTTAGAAAATTAATTTTCTAAAGATAGCGTAATAACCCCACGACCACGAGTGAGGGAGGAATTTGATTCTCCTGAAACAATACAATTGGACAACAACAAAACCAAAGTGACATTGCAGCAAGCAGAGAACACAAATTAATATTTATTCCCTCTTTTTAATAATGAAGATGAAAACATTTTAAAATTCAAGGCTTATTTCTGTGTAATGAGGGCTCACCACTGTTTATAAAGTTAATATTATATATCATAAAATGTGATCAATAAAAATAGCCAAAATGCTTTAGTTCTGTCTCTTGTTTTGATTTAAAGGTCATAACATGAGTTGTGTTTTCAACAATGTGTCTCATAATTCATCTTAACTCACCTGATGGCCTGCACTTTCTCACCTTTCATTTATCATATTATGGCATCTTTTTACATGTTTCTGCAAGTCCTCATACCCTATCAAAAACTCTGGAGGATAGATAAATCAAGCACTGGTAATATGTTTCCTTATAGATCATAAATGTTTAATATAGGCATCTACAGCTATAAACTTCCCTCTAAACACTGCTTTAGCTACATGCCATAAATGCATGTGTGTCTTCATTTCTACTCATATCCAAGTATTTTCTGTTTTCCCTTGTGATGTCTTCTTTGGTCCATTGGTTATTCAGAAGTATATTATTTAATTCCCACATACAGTATTTGTTAAATTTTCCAAGGTACTTTCTTATTGATTTATTTCTAATTTCATTTCATTGTAGTCAGAACATATTTTGTATGATTCAATCCTTTTGAATTTATTGAAGTTTGTTTGTGGCCTATCATGTGGCAAATCATGGACAATGATCCATGTGTACATGAGAATAATGTATATTCTATTGTTGGATGAAGTGTTCTACATATATCTATTATGTAGAGTTGCTTCATCGTGATGTATAAGCCTTCTATTTCCTTATTGATCTCCTGCCTGGTTGTTCTATCCATTATTGAAGTCTCCAATTACGACTTTTGACTTTTGCCTTGGCTGCCCACCCACCCTTGTCTCAGAACTAACTATAATATTACAACAATTCACATAATTACAGTGATATGGGGCTTCTTGTGGCCATGTTTGTACAATGTTACTGGATCCTACTTACCATCCATGGGTTAATATAGATTAGGAGTGAGCATCCGAACTCAAACTGGCCCAAACAATTAGCCCCTTTCCTAAGGAAATCAGAAATTGTACCAGGGAATTATCAACATTATTTTTCAATGAAATAAATAATGGCTTTTACAAGCAAATAGGAAATTAAAAACTGGTCTTATTAGATTTATCAGATACAAAAAGAAAGGATAAGCAAACACACCTAAAAGATTTTCATGGTTTCCATTAGCCCTCTATTCTCCAAATCAGCCTGTTCTTATGGCCCTACTAGAACTCTGACCTTAGATCACCTCTGTAGCTTCACAATAAATGTTCCATTTTTTTAGTTATACTCACCTCAAGAAGTTTCTCTTTATTTCTATCAGAAAAGATCAATAAACATACAGTGGAAATATTCTTGATATAGTATTGAACAGTTCAGTAGGTAAAATAGTATTCAGGCCAAATTGATAATATCACCTAGACCTAACATTCCAAAAAGAATGTCAATTGTGGAAATAGAAGAAATTCTTTTAATAAAAAATTCCAGCAAAAAATTTAAAGTTAGCTTTTAATAATCAAGGATAAAGACATGCAAATATTTTTAAGTAAACCATATTCACATTGTTTACAATAGCACAGAATGTCAAAAAATCAGAAATTACATGTTCAATATTGTAGTGTTCATTATATACTATAAATTACCTGATACTCATATAATAAAATATCTATACTGTGATAAAATTATTATGCAGATCTATCTATCTAAATATGAAAGAATTTCTGTGAATTATTAAAGGAAAGAATAAAAGTAATTTTGTAAATGTCCCACTTTTACAAATAAGTCTATGTGTGTGTGTTTGCACATGTATGTGTGTGAGTGTGTCTTTAAATTGAAAAGTATTAGCTGGATATACAGTAATTTGTTAACAATTATTATTCCTTGGTTTGTGAGCTGAAGGTAAATTTTTGTTAATTTTTAAAATGGTATTGTTCACATTGTTTATAAGCACATATCTATACTAATAAAAGGGCAATATGCTAATTAGACTGGATAGACCAGACTTCTTCTGGACATCCTTTCAGACAAAGCCATGGTGGCAGGGGCCGAGGCAGAGGCAGTTAGGGGCTATTGGGCAGGCAGACAGGCAGAGTGGTTAGGATTAGGGACAATCAGGCCGGCAGGGGAGAGCAGTTAGGGGTGATCAGTCTGGCAGGGGAGAGCAGTTAGGAGCAATCAGGCAGGCAGGCAGGCAGGCAGGCAGGCAGGCAGGCAGAGGTGGTTAGGAGCGATCAAACAGGCAGGCAGGTGAGTGGCTAGGAACCAGTGGTCCCAGATTGCAAGAGGGATGACCCAGATTGGAGAGGGAGCAGGCCGGGCTGAGGGGACCCCCTACCCCATGCATGAATTTTGTGCATCAAGCCTCTAGTAATAAATAATTACAGAAAGTAAAGCTTTTTTAAAAAAATATGTTTTTATTGATTTCAGAGAGAGGAATGGAGAGGGAGTGTGAGATAGAAACATCAATGATGAGAGAGAATCATTGATCGGTTGCCTCCTGTACCACCTCCAATGGGGGACCAAGCCCACAACCCAGGCGTGTGCCCTAATAGGCAAAGCTAGTTTCAATTTAAGAAAAAAGAAAGAAACATATGTGACCAGACAAGGCTACAGAAACTCAAGTGTTGAAAGATAAACATGAGATGGAGTTAAACTCAAAAGCTTGAGGCACTGAGAAAAGGCCTCATCTCCATGTTCTGTAAGTGAAGGCCTGAGGGTTAGGTTATTTCTCTTTCAGTAACTCTAGGAAGGTAAATAGGACAGTCTGGTAATGGGGTAAAAAAAGGAAGTTCAAGTTTGATGAATAGATTTTTATCTCAAAGATCCTGAAGAAACTTTTTAGATTATCTTCCTGGAGTAAAAAATGATAGGATTGCCTTGCAATGTGGGCTTAGGCAATTGAACTTGCTTTGAATGAATTAAACAATCCATCTTTCACCCTGTGCAGATCTTCTGTTTGCCCCTTGTGTCTCCTCTGCCCCTGTCTGGACCTTGCAAGGCTCTGTGAAGTCCAATAGGAACCAAAGCGAGGGCCTCCAGAGTCCTCTGGCTTCTTGTTAAGCTGATGGAGCACTAGCCGGAAAGGAGGGTGGAGAGTGAGGCCAGAGTTCTGGTTCTGTGGGCAGACCTTCCCACCACCTAAGGCAGGACACAGCTTCTCTTCCCATAGCATTTCTATGCTCCTCTTCTTCACTCCTTCAAGGGATGGACATACACCCCACCACCTGTATTGCAGTCCCTCCCCCAACCCCCCCACTGCCCCCCCCCGGGCCCCCTACTGTCTGCCCTCACTTTTGTGAATAGTCCCTTTATTAAACTCCTCTAATTACTCAGTGCAGTGTTTTCTGCGGGACCTTCACTAATACAAACACTTATCTGTAAAGCAGTTTAGCAGGATCTACCCCTCTGTTCTTTATAGAAAAGAACTTCATAAAATAATATTTCATCAGTTTATGGTTGCTCCTGGAACCTTGTCAGCATTCGGCCCCATGTCCACATCTCTTTACTGGTTTCTTTCATTTTCATCGCCTAAGCCAGCACCTGCTCTCTGTTGGAGGACTACCTTTCAGTGGCTAGAACCCTTTGTCCATACACAGGGGAAAAATATCAAGTGCCTAGAATCTTGTGACCCCACCCTAGACAGCAGCAACTAATTAATGACTGGTGGTGTGGGTGTGTAACTACTTCAACTGTCATCCTTGATGGAGAGGAGGTGTGACATACCCTGCTGGATTGAGCCCCAGCTACTTTCCATAGGATTTACTTACTATCACAAGCTTGCTTTTTTCAAAAATATTTTTTTGTTGATTTCAGAGAGAAAGGGAGAGGGAGAGAAAGATAGAAACATCAGTGATGAGAGAGCATCATTGATTAGCTGCTTCCTGCATGCCCCGCACTGGGGACCGAGCCTGCAACCCGGGCATGTGCCCTTGACTAGAAATCCAACTGTAACCTCCTGGTTCATAGGTCAATACTCAACCACTAAGCAACCCTGGCCGGGAACAAGTTTGCTTTTAATTCCTCCCTCCTTTTTCTCCCCTGTATTCTGTCCTCCCCACCATTCCCTTCCCTACTCATCTAAGTGCTTTTTCTAAATACATTTCATAATCACTTTCACCTAAATCCTCATCTTAGGGTCTGTTTCAGGGCTACCCCGTCTAAGTCAGGATCTGCATGGCATGTATCAGAAAATGAAGTTTTAAAGATATAAAATGACAGAATAAACTGAAAATTCCTTTATAACCATTACAGGCAAATAGACATATGTCTGAAAGAATTTCATGTCAGGTAAACTTGTTTTTTGATCAATAGTAAGCTAAGAGAATTAATTTTAGTCAGAATAATTTTAGACAGATAATGAAAATTAGACAGAATTTTCTAAAAGGCAATGCTCAAAAGAATACTGGATTGACTTTTCTGACATCTTTTTAATGTTGAGATCCTAAATTCTAAAAGCTTGAGATCACGTTATCGATTTTGTATGGGTGTGGCACTGTGAAGGGCAAGGGGAAAGCATTCTGCTGGCTTTTCTTAGCACACCAGGACTGGGAAGAGTGTAGTATGTGCTCAATGAACTAGCTCCACTTGGAGAGATCCCATTTTTCCATACTCCAGGGGCCTCCAGACCTGACGTCTCTTTAACCTCTCGAGGGGAGAACAGGTATCTTTGTAAAAGAGTAACGGATGGAGAAGTAAAGAATGGAGATGAGACCAAAAAAAAAAAAAAGACACATTTCATCATTTTCTTATTTTAGTCTTTACTTTGCGTAATGAGGCACTCAAGTCCCAGTAATTTAAGTGGTCTACCAAAACCAGTCAGCTGGTTAGTGGCAGGGCAGGGACTTAGATCCAGGTCTCCAAGGCTCTAGTTAAATGCATTTCCACTGCTGATACCAGCTGTTCTACTTTTTAAATTACTTAATATTCCTCCAGATTTTCTGAGGTGCAAATTTAATCTTTCACCAGCTTCTGATTTTTTTCAGTTGATGCAATTATCAGAAAGAAGGGATTTGCTTAATTTAATTATCAAAGATGACTCAGGTTAACTATTTATAAAACCATTAAAAGTTTACCTTCCTTATTATGAGCCTGGCTTGCAAGTGGAGTAGGGAGGGGTGTGAGCCACCCTTTCTTTCCTCCCAGAAGGCTGGCAATGTCAACAGTCCCCCATCCAGGAAGGGAGCCATGTGTCACCAACAAACCAATACTTGGAGGAGAATGTTTAACATTAAAAAAAAACATGTTTTATAACAAAAATGTAAGACCTATATGCAAGTCAACAAAAGAAACACAAAATATTGAAATAGCTTTTTTCTTCCGTAATCTTTTATTTTTATTTATAAAGCCAAAAGATGATTTCCTCCTTTAATGTTTAAGCAATTTGACAATGTAGAATGGATTAACTGAAAGAACAATTATATTATTTCTATACCTACAGAATATAGTACTGATATAAATAAATTTTTCAAAAAGGTAGTCTGAGATATCCACGCACCTCGTTCATTTCCATTGGTACATCATTGCTACATTTTTCAAAACCTAATAGGCAAACATAAAATCTATAACAGGGTTCTCCCTGCACCTTGGTATCTATTGCAGTGAATATGGTGTGTGGCTCTGGTTTGGGTTTGATTTAGACCCAGCTAGATTTGACATCTTTATAAAAGCCATTCTACAGAGTTTACATGCATATCAGTGGCTACAAGTTAAAAGTAAGAATATGTAATACGTGATGGTCTCTTTACAAACAAATCTTAATGATAAGGTTAAAAAATATTTTACAAAGACATTTAAAAAGTATAAATTTTGCTTGTGCTTTTTGATCAGTTTAAATAGCATACATACTCTAAATACAGGTTTAAATTTTCTTTTAAAGCTCCCTTTTCAGGAGAAAAGAGGCCACTATTAATAGAGATTTTTAATCACTTACAAATTAAAATGCAGAGATGTTATACTGTCCTATGATAAACCTACATATTCTATTTCTGTAAAATTTGTTTCTACCTACATGCAAAATTAGCATTAATTTTCAGAAGATGTTACGGGAGGAATAATTAACTTTGGGAGAAAAATAACTATAAACATGAATGAAATAATACCACTTGAAAAATAATCATCTCATAATTAGATCCATTCTGCAGAAATTTAGCTCATATGTTTGTTGTTTTGCAGACACAAAATTATCTTTGAGATGGAATCTTTATTAGTCTCCTCTAACATTAACCCCTGCAGCAGAGACTTCAGCCTACCTAATGTGAGCATTCCAACCCAATCGACCACTCACCAGCTGGACGACCTTGGGTAGGTGACATCATCACTCTGAGCCTGTTTCAACATCTACAGAAAAGGAATGTTAATTATAGGAGTTACCTCATGGCATTGCTGAGAGGATTAAAATGAATCGATGCCCAAAAATACTTAGAATGCCTGGCAAAGAGTTATACTATATATGTTTTTATTATGATGATTATCATACCCAGTGCATCCTAGGTGCTAAATAAACATTTGTTGAATTAAATGCCCCTCCAAAATAAAGCAATGCATAGAGCCCTTCTCAGATAATATAACACAAAATATAGTCCCATTTGGTATATACGCAAATTCTAAGAAAATAACAAGTTCAGACCCCTGTTTCCAGTGGCTGGAACTTACCAAGCAGTTGTAGGTGCAGTGTCATCTGAGGGGCTCTGAGAACCCCTCAGCACCCGCACAAACGCTGCTCTCGTGCCTGAACCCACCCAGTGTAATTTTGGCAAAACCATTGGAAATCCCTTTAAAAAAACAAATGTTAAAGAGTAGAACGAGATGATGCTACTTATTAAATGATAGTCGATCACTTGGAACAAGGTGGGGAATTTAAATAATACTTCCTGTTGCTTCAGCTATGTCATTTATTCGATTAGTCACCTAGTTACAAACATTCTGTGGGATTATATCAGAGAAAGAACAGGAATGCTAAGAACTCAGGAGAGTGCTGGACAGGCTCTAAGATAAGATAGAAGGAGTAAAATGCCTAGTTCATTTTTTTTTCCCCCCTCCAGAGGCTAGGACACCTCTGTCTTCTCAGAATGCCGTCAATACTATTTTAAAAGGAGAATTTCCAACCTCCGGATGTATGTGGTAGTGTGTCTAGCTTTTGAAGTCACTGACAAAAAAGATCTGATAATGTTCTATGTTTTGACACTTCCATTATCCCACAAAATAAAGACTTTCTTGCTTCAAAAAAAAAAAAAAAGTGGTTCCCTGCTTTAAAGAAAAAGCTTGTCTCCACCTAACAGTGGAGGTTTCATTTATACTGTGTGCAGAGTACAAACTGCGGTGCAGGAGTTAGTGTGGACCAGCCGGGGACACAATTAGAGAGCCTGACATTGGGTTACCGGGACAGAGACGGCTTGCTATGCAACGCTGACCTGTCACACTCAAAGGTGGAGAAAGACCTTAGAAACAACGGGTGTGCTGTGAGAAGCAGGTGGCACTGGTTTTTCGTACACACTCACTGAACTAATTACAGAAAGTTCATGGTGCCGTAGTAGCACTCTGAGTTCCAGCATCTGGGTTAATGTGCTCAGGGTATGTGTTATGATAGGGACTGACGGTTGGAAGATTGTGGTAACCCACTGATAATTCTATTAACATTACATAAATGTGGGGCAGTGGATGTATATATAGCATTCCTCTCCTTCCTTTCTAAGATCTGATAAGATGGACACAGGGGTCAGACTGATGGGGACTCACATGCTGGATCCCCTACTACTAGAAGCTAGCTTGGAGAACAGGAGGCAGGTGTGCTGGTGGCTTCTAATACTCATGTAAATTTACCTACCACACTTTCGAACCCCAAGGCATGGCCAGAAGCAAAGATGAGTCCGCTACTCATAGGACAAAGCAGACTAGAAGGTACTTTATCTACAGGTAGGAAGTCCTCCCCTTAACCTCCAGTTAAAGGGGAGAGTGACTCAAACACACCAGTTCTTTCTCCTCTGATGAATTACATTCATGTAAGTGAGATTATATATTTGTCTTTCACTGACTGGCTTATCATTTATTGATTTTTCAGAGAGAGGAAGGGCGGGAGAGAGAGAGACAGTGAGAAAGAGAGAGACAAATACTGATGTGAAGGAGAAACATGGACTAGTTGCCTCCTGCATGTGCCCAGACCAGGAATGGAACTCACCACTCTTAGTGTATGGGATGATTCTCCAACCAACACAGGCCACGGCTGACTGGCTTATTTCACTTAGCATAATAGTCTCCAACATTTTATTGCTTGCTATGTTTTACTGATATTTATGTGGCTGTGCTTTAATGAGACTCTCCTTCAAAAGTAGTACATTTTTCATAATAGGAAAGAATAAAAAATAAAAAAAACCTTTGAAAAATTTGTTCGTTAACCCTTCAGAGCAACTCTACCAAACCTCATTCTGAAGATCTCATGAAGACCAAAGAATTTTGAAGATTCCATACAGACCAAACAACCCTGCTTTCTAATGCCATGCTAAATGCTTAAGAAAATATGAACAAGGAGAGAAAGATGGAAATCCCTACAGGTGTTTTGTGCCTTCTTGGTTGTTAAAGCTTCCACAAAGGTATCTAAAAGGGTTTAAGGCTCATAACAAAATTTGGGATGAGAATGGATGACTTACTTTGATAAAATGGAAGAATTCTTGTTAAAGCAGTCACAGACTAATTTCAGGAAAGAGTTGATGTGAAAGTGAAAGATCTGAAAAATGTTCCTTAAAACACTTAGGCTCTTTTACTCTCCCAAAATATATATGTCCCAGGTTCAAGTCCATAGGTGGCAATAAGTGATTTTCTAAATATTCCAAGGATTTTTTTTCTAACTCAAGGCCCATATCCAGTTGCAAGTATAAATATGTTGCTGATCTGATCTGCTACGAAGAGTATAGGAGGATAAACTTGGAAATTGAGGCTGGTGTTTAACTCATTTCCTGGGTTTCCTTTCTAATGATTTATTTGGTTCTTTGCAGGATTCCACACCACTTCACCCCAATTTGCTGGCCATTTTTAACTGTGTCATGCCAGCATCGGTAGCAGCTCTGTTAGCCTACTGAAGACAAGAATGTGATTTGCCTTGTTCAAGAAATACAGTATTATCCTATATAATAAAAGAGAAACATGCAAATTAACCATCCTTCTGCTACTCTCAAGCCAGTCCCACAAGCCAATCAGGAGCAGGTATGCAAATTAACCCAACTAAGATGATGGCAGCCACGGAGCTGGAGCAAGCAGGAGGCTTGGGTTGCCCCTAGCAATAGAGGAAGCCAAGTTTCCCACCTGTCCTGGCTGGCCCTTGTCTCTGCTCAAGGCTACAAAGTTTCAATTATCCTATATAATAAAAGTGTAATATGCAAATTGATCCTAACAGCAGAACGACTCAGAATGACTGGTCACTATGACACACACTGACCACCAGGGGCAGATGCTCAATGCAGGAGCTGGTCCCTGGTGGTCAGTGCGCTCCCACAGGAGGAGCTCTGCTCAGCCACAAGCCAGCCTAATGGCTGCCAGCACAGCGGTGGTGGCGGGAGCCTCTCCTGCCTCCTCAGCAGTGCTAAGGATGTCCACTGTACCCTGCTGGCAAGTGGTCATCCCCAGAGGGCTTCTGGGCTGCCAGAGGGATGTCTGACTGCCAGCTTAGGCCCGATCCTCGGGGAGCGGGCCTAAACCAGCAGGTGGACATCACCCAAGGGGTCCCAGACTGCGAGAGGGCACAGGCTGGGCTGAGAACCCCCCTGATGCACATATTTTTGTGCACTGGGCCTCTAGTTGGATATAAAATCTCTAATGACAAAATTATATATCCCTAACATTAATGCAGTGACTTACGTTTCTAAATCTGTGAATGGCATTATAATTAATGCAAATATATGTATTTCCAATTTGGAAAAAAAAGTGAGATTTTGTATCTTTTATGTTGAAACTTGGGCTCTTTTAAAGAAGAATGAATAGGACTTAAAATATAAAAGGTTGAGTACTACTGGGTTAGGAAACAGAAAATAAATTTGGCAATAACCAGTAACTTGTTCTCTTCCATATAATTTCTAGTCAGTGATTGCTAAATTTTGAACCACCACTTTCCATAATTTAGTCAATATCTGTCCAGAACTAGAAATGAAGTATATTATCCTTAATATATTTCAAAATATTTTTCAAATGTTGAATGTTAGGGTTGTCCAATCATTTGACATCCAAAATTAGTAAAATCCCTCTCTAAAGTGGTCGAAATAATAAAATGAATTAAGAAACTAACTGAGCCGAAGCCGGTTTGGCTCAGTGGATGGAGCGTCGGCCTGCGGACTGAAGGGTCCCAGGTTCGATTCCGGTCAGGGGTATGTGCCTGGGTTGCGGGCACATCCCCAGTGGGAGATGTGCAGGAGGCAGCTGATCGATGTTTCTTTCTTATCGATCTTTCTAACTCTCTATCTCTCTCCCTTCCTCTCTGTAAAAAAAAATCAATAAAATATATTTTAAAAAAACAACAACAAACTAACTGAGGTCACTCAGAGATATACTGGTGTATCTGGAAATAAAACCCAAGGCAGCTTTTGGTTCCATAACTTTTGATCCCACCAAGGCACATCTTTGGTAGTTAATAATTATGTATCTCCGCTCTTATATTGTTTATGTTCTTTGAACCATCAGTCTTTCAAATGATTATTTGGAATATTTTTAAAAGTTGACCTTCTCATTGTTCCTTATATAGGTATTTTCAGCAGGACAAACAATAAAAGAGGAGAAAGAAAGAAAAGAAGGAAGGAAGAAAGGAAGGAAGGAAGGAAGGAAGGAAGAAAGGAAGGAAGGAAGGAAGGAAGGAAAAAGGAAGGAAGTTTTAAAAGGTTAGAGGAAAATAATAAAGAATTATTGTGAAAATCTGGATACAGGTGAATATCACGTTAAATAGATTATTACATATAGACATAATCTGTTCTACCTGTTAAAGAAAAATTGAATTATTATTTATAACATTCTAATATTAAGTCATAATTTTTCTGCTATAGAAGGTTCAATAAACTAATAAAAGTATCCACATAAAAAAGTTAATGCCAACTAACAGAATAAGAATAAATGAATCTAATTTTTTACTAAAAAATTTTAGAAAAACAACTTTCTGTTTAATTTATATCAGTAATTTGTAAGAGACCCAATTTAGCCTATTCTAAACAAAAGAAATATGTTTCTAATTCATATCTATAATTACAATTATGAAGCAAAAGAAACTGTTATAAACTATGCTTCCTATTGTCAGCTTATTTAATTTATTTTGCTTTATTAAGCACATTCTTATCTAGCTCTTTAGAAACCAATTCTTTATCCAGGATGGCAGTTTCAAGAATTAAGTGTAAAGTTTCTGCATACTCAGTGCTTAAAATTTCAACTGTACTATTTTACAGTTTCTAAAGGATAATTCAGACCAATCACATACACAATAATAGTGCACTTTTTTCAAAGAACTACTATTTACGTGCTTTGCCAGTTTCTGAAAAACCACAGCTATCCAAATCTCTGTAAAATAAATAGTAAGAATTTATGAAACCATCTATATTCTACCTATAAATTCAAATTAAAATATTAGGGAAAACTTTGAATATAGGGGAAAACTGGGAAATATGTAAGAAGAAAAATTGGTCAATTTACTTGAACTTTTTCTTGCAAATATCCAATAGAGTCACATATAATAGCTATGCAGACATTAAATAATCTGAGAAAACGTTCAAATATTTGAAATTCACATTTTTCCTTAGCCCCTAAGTTCCTCTGAGAATTGCACTCAACTCAGAAATGCTTGGGAACACAGCTCCTAATTCCCCCAAGAAAATTTTCTTTCCATTTTGATTTTCTCAGCCACAAACTAATCAGTCTTAATTGCTCCCAGCTGTGATCTCTTCTCCCTGGGGTTGATTCCTGCTGGGACCCAAGTAGTACAAAATCATGCAGTTTTGTTAAACTCCAATAAATACATGAGAGCTTTGTAGAACCTAATTTACTATACAAGAGTTCAAGCACTGTAGCAATCAAGTAAACTTTCACTCAGTGTTGAAAACTGACCACACAATTAAAGATCTCTTTTTTCAAAGAAGTGACAAGAGATTGGACAATTGAAAATTATACTTTCTACCTTCAGGGATTAAAGTAGAAACACTATATTTTATTTGTCATGTTTATGTATTTATAGTTGTATATGTATGTTTATGTATACACATGTATTAGATTATTTGTGTTATATGCAAAACATTTTTCTTGTATATTTGGAATTGTTATTTAAATTATTGTAATAACCAAAAGAGATTAAAATTAGCTCAAAATTATGTGATGCCATCTTAAAGCAAAACACTTCATGATAATACCAAAAAGTGAATTACCATAGGAAATATTGGCACATTAAGGTCTTCATAAAATTAAATAATTGGCTCTCCCTTACATTTTTTACTACTTAATCTCAAAGAAAAAATCATAATTTTTTTCAAGTATTTAATGCTGGTTATCAAGAACAGCATTTTAAAATATTACGTGAGCCCTGACCAGTTTGGCTCAGTGGATAGAGCGTCGGCCTACAGACTGAAGGATCCTGGGTTCGATTCCGGTCAAGGGCATGTACTTTGGTTGCAGGCACCATCCCCAGTAGGTGGTGTGCAGGAGGCAGTTGATCAATGTTTCTCTCTCATTGATGTTTCTAACTCTCTATCCCTCTCTCTTCCTCTCTGTAAAAAATCAATAAAAATATTAAAAATAAAATAAAATAAAATATTACCTGAAAAGAATATCAGGATTTTCAGTTTCTTAGCTTAATCATAGTGCAAACTCAACCATTTGGTTATTTAATTTCTATTAATTATTTTTGTACAAAGAAAATGAAACGACAAAAAATTATTAGAAGAAATCAACTACATCTGAAAGTGATGTAAGATGTGACTGTGGGAATTTTTATTAAAATCAATGAATCTGAAGTTTCAATTAATGAACCACAATTCACAACTATCAGCTTGACTAATAAACTTTGTTACTAGGCAGAAAACTGAGGGTAATGAAAAGTATCAAAGCTTGAGAACAGGCAGAAACTGAACAAGTTCAAAATGCCTAAATAAGAAAGTATGCAAAACAACATTTAGGAAACTGCAAAAATAATTGTTTTCTCATCTTAATGACCTCAATCCATATTACAACATAACAAGGTTTATTTGTGCTCAAAATAGTACAGACATGGCGTCAACATGTCATAATACATACAGAGTATTGTATAAGGTGCTAGAATTTTACCACAAATAATGAGAAAAAGCAAAAAAATATGTGTTAATATATTTATACATTTTTCAGGATCATATGGAGAGCTTATTAGTATTATTTTTATTTCTAAAATTAATTGTATAAATAATAATTTACAGTCATGTGGCTAAACATGCTGTATTTATACTAATTTCCATGCTCTGAAAACCCACTGTTTAGAGAGAAATCAAATCTAGAAAATCTAAACAAAAAAAAAAAAGGATTGAGTATTTCATACCATATTAATGCTCTCACAAAGAACAAACACAGGATGGACCTGGAGAGCATTAGGCTAAGCGAAATAAGCCAGTGGGAGAAAGATAAATACCACATGATCTTACTCATTTGTAGAATATAGTGAACAACATAAACTGATGAACAAAAATAGATCCAGAGACAGAGAAGCATCAACTGACTGTCAAACCTCAGAGGGAAGGCCAGGGAGGGGCGGGGGAATAGGGGTGGGGGTAAGAGATCAACGAAAGGACTTTGTATGCGTGCATATAAGCATTACCAGTGGACACAGACACTAGCGGGATGAGGACATGTGCTGGGGGTGGGAGTGGCCGGGGAGAAGTCAATGCAGGGGAAAGGAGACATATGTAATACTTTAATCATTAAAGAATTAAAATAATAACAATAATAATAATATTGTAATAGCTATGTACAGGCCAGGGGGGTACTTGAAATATCAGAGGACCACTCTGTAAAGTATATGATTGTCTAACCACTATGTTGTACACCTGAAACTAATACAGAATAATATTGAATATGAACTATAATTTTTAAAAAAGATGGAAAATTGTATATGTTTTTCATCACAATAAAAAATAAAAATTAGCCGAAACCAGTTTGGCTCAGTGGATAGAGCGTCGGCCTGATGACTGAAAGGTCCCAGGTTCGATTCCGGTCAAGGGCGTGTACCTGGGTTGCGGGCATATCCCCAGTGGGAGATGTGCAGGAGGCAGCTGATCGATGTTTCTCTCTCATCGATGTTTCTAACTCTCTATCTCTCTCCCTTCCTCTCTGTAAAAAATCAATAAAATATATTTTAAAAAAATAAATAAAATAAAATAAAAATTAAAAAAGGAAAGAAAAAACAACCACAAAAGGCCGATAAAATACCAGCAAATTTATTAAAAGAATCAGATTGCTGCAGGTGCAACAAAGACAAACAACTAATAAATTGGACATTGGAGGGTCATGGAGAAGTGAAATGGTTTTCTTTGATGGAGTTTAGAGCTGTTCTAAAATGACACTTTGACATATTGATTATTGTGCATTAAAATTACTTAAGAAATAGCCCATACAAGAAGGACACACTGACCCTCTTTGCCCTCTTGAAAGCAGGAAATAAATTTCCCATGTGACAGATACCCTCCCTGTACTAGGAGAAAGAGACATCCTTAACACCAGTGATTGGGAATGCAGGGCAGGAAAAACTGTATAAATAAACTTTGTTATTTCTTCCCTAATTTACTATCCCAAATCCAAACTACTTTGTCTTGTCAACTCTCCTCAAATGTAGTGTTTCTTTGTTCTGGTCACTTCTTTGAGACATATTTCTATGAGCTGCCATACATGAGAAATTAAAATTTTTTCTTCTGCTCATCTGTATTATGTCAATTTAATTATTAGGCCAGCCAAAGAACCTAGGAGGAAAAAACAAAAAGTGTTCCTCTCCTACATCTGCAACCATTCTTTTGGGGAGCATTTGTCAATTTGGAGCGCCACTATGGGGAAAGCAAAACCAGTGGGTTGTGCAGTGGTTGTTCAGAGCTAGAAGAAAAAGATAACAGAGTTGAGTAGCCTCAAACATACAGCCTGTTTCCTCCAAAGACATGTGTTAAAGTCTAAGACTGCACAAGAAAGAGGCAAAATGTCTAAGCCCAAAACCTCTGAAAAGTAAAGCAGACTGTTCCACAGTATTGTGATGCTGAAGCAAACAAGAAGAAGAAGAAGAAGAAAAAGGCAGATGAAGTGGTTCCAGTGAACACAATCTTTTCAGTTGAAAGTCTTGGAAGGAGTGGTACATTGTTGATGCACAGCTGTATTTTCTCCTTCTTCTTCTTCTTCTTCTTCTTCTTCTTCTTCTTCTTCTTCTTCTTCTTCTTCTTCTTCTTCTTTTTCTCCTTCTTCTTCTTCTTCTTCTTCTTCTTCTTCTTCTTCTTCTTCTTCTTCTTCTTCTTCTTCTTCTCCTTCTTCTTCATTTTTTAATGAAGATAGGGAAGGATTGAGTATTTATTCTTGTTCCCAGCAAAGGACTGAGATTCAGAAAAACCAGCAGAGACTCTGATGGTCATGTAGGGTGGCAAATAAGACAAAATTGAAGATGGGGTTTTCTCCTTTAGGACATTTGCTGAATTCTGTAGTGACCTGAAGAAGGAAGCTAATAGCTAATGTCACAGAGTTTTCTTCACTTACTTATTGCAAAGGACAAAAATATCCTCCAAAGACAGGTATCCCAGTTAACAATTAGAAAAATTATTCAATGGAAAAATTGGGAAGTCTAGGGTCAAATATAAAGAACAAACCAGAGGTAGCCTGACTTTATCCAAAATCAGCTCAGCATAGACATGGGAGATCGAGGTGCCAAGTCCCCTGTCTTTATCTGCTAAACAGAGGCAATTGTGAGGCTTCTCTCATGGAAGATAATAACCTCATCTGGTGCCTCTGAAATTGTTTTTTCACAATGGGTGTCATTCAAACAGTACCACTGGGCACCAATTAACTGGTTACCAAAGGGTGCAACTTCAGAAGGTAAGCCATCTGTTAGAGTTAGCAGACATGCACTTTAAAATAACAATGATTATTATGTTGGTTAAAATAGAGGAGAGACAGAAGACATAGGTAAAAAGCTAGAATAGAATCACAGAATTGAGATGTCTATATAACAAACAATCAAAAGTTACTTCTGTAACTTAATAGTATAATATCAAAAATTAAGAAATCTTTGGTTGAGTTTACTGGAAGATTGAACACAGGAAAAGGCAGGACAGGTGGAAAGAAAATACACTGACTGAAATACAGGGAGGAACCAAGACTGGAAGATTAAAGGGAGCATAAGCATGAAGGGCTTAGTAAAAAGGTCTTAACTATGTCAAATTGGAGAAGAAAAGGAATATAGTAGAAGAAATATCGGGGGGGGGGGAAACCACACGGTTTAGAATTGAAAAAAGTTAATAGAAAGGATTAATAAACATTTTGGGGAGCTCTACAAACCCGAAGTAAGATAATTACACGGTAAGTCATAGGTAGGCACACTGTGATAAAACATTTGAAAATCAAAGACTAAGGGAAATTTCTAAAAAACAAACAAACAAAAAAAAAACTATAGAAAAAAGATTATACCTTCAAAGGAGCAACAAAGAATGGAAATTTGTACAAATGTTCATCAAACACATATGTTAAAATGCTCACAGCAGTATTATTCCTAGTAGATCCAAGTTGGAAAAAAAATCCTTCATCAGTAGAATGAATAAATAAAGTGTGCTGTTTTTATGCTATGGATCACTATAGGGCAATAAGAAATTAACAAACTATAACAGGAATAAATTTCACACATATAATATTGAGTAAAAGAAGCCAGATTAAAAAAAAAAAAAAAAAGTCTACCGTATGATTCCATATATATAAAGCTCAAAATCAGGCAAAACTAAGTCATATTAATCTTTTTTTTAACCTTTCTTGTTGAGAGTATTACAGATTTCCCCTTTTCTCCCCATTTCCCCCCTCCACCCAGTTCCCATCCCACCCCAGGCCTTCACCACCCTACTGTCTGTGTCCATAGGTAATGCATAGCCTATATAATAAAGAGGTAATATGCAAATTGACCATCACTCCAACACACAAGCTGGCCACCCCCATGTGGCCACCACAAGATGGCCAGCAGGGGAGGGCAGTTGTGAGGGACCAGGCCTGCAAGGGAGAGCAGTTAGGGGTGACTGGGCTGGCAGAGAAGGGCAGTTGTGGGTGATCAGGCCAGCAGGGAGAGCATTGGAAGGGACCAGGTCTGCAGGGGAGGGCAGTCGGGGGGGACCAGGTCTGAAGGAGAGGGGAGCTGGGGGCAATTGGGCTGGCAGAGGAGTGGTTAGGGGTTGATCAGGCTGGCAGGGAGAAGTGGTTAGGGGCAATCAGGCAGGCAGGCAGGTGAGTTGTTGGGAGCCAGCAGTCCTCGATTGTGAGAGGGATGTCTGACTGCCCACCAGAATCTGGCCTAAAAGGGCAGTTGGACATCCCTTGAAGGGCCCCAGATTGGAGAGGGTGCAGGCTGGGCTGAGGGACACACCCCCCGCGAACAAATTTCGTGTACTGGGCCTCTAGTATGTATATAAGTTCCTTGGTTAATCTATTCCTGCCCCTGCCCTCCTTCCCTCTGAGATTCATCAGTCTGACATATGTTTCCATTCCTTGGGTTCTATTTTATTCATCAGTTTATTTTGTTCATTAGATCGCTTGTTCATTTATTTTGATTTTTAGATTCAATTGTTGATAGATATGTATTTATTGCTGACATTTTTGTCTTTTTTGTCATATTAATCTTGAGGATATATTGACTAGAAGGAGGACTGAGGAGGCTTCTGGGATGTTTATAATGTTCTAATTTTTTTTTTCCCCATCTGGATTCTGGTATCACAGATGTGTTCATTTTGTGGAAATTCTTTGAGTTCTACATTTATGATCAGTCCTCTTTTATGTATGTATGTCTGTATATTTTACTCAAACGTTCACATAAAAGTAAAAAATAAAAGAAAAGAAGAAGAATTCTAGTTTGTGTTCAAGACACCTGATTCTAAATATTTAAATTTCAATAAAGCTGAAACTATCTCTGAAGGATGCTTTATTGATGGACTTTGGAAAAGTTCTCATGCTGATCACTCTTTCTGGCCAAGTGGGAGAAAATAAAAGCAAGTGAGGAAAGAGGTGGCTTTGAAATGTCAGGCAAGGGGGCATTCTTAGCAAGTTTCCCTTGTCTCCACACCTGACTGAGCTGAGGTTTGATAGGGAGGTATTGCTTTGGAAATTATCTTTGGAGAACTTGTCTATTTCAGCCTTTGTATTATGTCAGGTTAATCTTGGACTAAAATTTAAAATGTATATTTTACATAAAATAAAGATATATATATATATTGTACATTTAATTATCTTCCAGAGATAGTTTCAATATGTCCTACTTACCTCAACCTTACCATTGTTATGGCTTTTAAGTATAGTCTCTTTCCCTTTAGGAGTCCTGCCTGGAGGGATGTGCCTCATATATGATCAGAGTTTCCACCAGGGGTTTTTCAGCCACTTTGTTTTAGAGTTCTCAGTTCTTGCTGTCCATCAATTGGTATAGTTCCTTGTTCTATACCTATGCTGTTGCTGATCTCCATGTTTTTGGTGATTTTTTTTTTTCTATCTTGGGAAATAAGGAAGTGATTCTCATATACCTTTTGGTCTCTGGGGGACAGCAGTTAATGTCAGAAGAACTGTACCCACAGTTAAATAGCCTTTTGTTTTTTATCTCAATCATTTTCTTCTGAAAGCCCATGAGCATTGCTGACTTTCTGGGTTTGGGAGTACGAAAGCACAGCTTTATCCTATACTCAGAACTTTTACCACCCCAGAGTCCGCCCCTACCTGTTCATTCTGGCCTAACCTGCCAGACTACTTCCTCATGAGGGTAACTTTTCATCATGAACCTTTCAGGTCTATCTTCACCTCCGGGTCCATCAGCTTATCGATCTGTTTCTGTATATCTGAATCCTGATGATATGTAGTACTCAAGTTATTTCTCAAGCAGCTGGTGGGTCCCCTATGAATCAAAGAATGAATGTTCCTGAGCATTCTTAAGAATGTTCCTAAATATTTTATGAATTAGAACATTTCTCTGCCAGTGCCAGAAAATCACTGTCTGTCATACCCAAAAGTATATCAAAGTCACAACTTTATACTTCACAAGATACCAAAATAAGTGTCAAAAATCAATGCTGCAGGGCAGTCAAGGGATAAATCAATGCAGAGAGTTGTAAGAGCTGAATCTTAAATTTCTTTCCAAGATTAACCTGATGTAAAACAAAGGCTGAATAGACTTCTTCAAAGATACCTTCCCAATCAATTCTTCCATATTCAAACCTCAGCTCAGTCAGGTGTGCATGTCAGCAGAAAGAGAGAATTTGCTAAGGATGCTCCTTTGCCTGACATTTAAAAGACACTTCTCACTTGCTTTGATTTTCTACTACTTGACCAGCAGGGCGACCAGCATGAAAGCTCTCCCAAAGCCAGTCAATTTGAATTGCAATCAGTGATAAGAGAAAGAACTAAGAAATATTGAAAAACACTCATTTACCTACTGAAGTCTTTCTTTTTTATATCTATAGGACTATACTATTCTTGTTCATTTAAGATATTGAATTGGCTCTAGGAAATTGCATTCCCTCATACATTTCTTCAGCTCCAGTTTTGAGAAAACACAGGAGGTTTTTTTTTTGAGGAGAGAGGGGGTTAATCCTCACCTGAAGGTATTTTTTTCTATTGATTTTTAGAGAGAGTGGAAGGGAAGGAGGAAGGGAAAGAGAGAAAGAGGAAAAAAAAAAACACATATTGATGTGAGAGAGGCACATTGATTGGTTGCCTCCTGCACAAGCCCCAGCAGGGGCCGGGAATTGAACCTGCAATCCAAGGTGTCCTTGACTGGAATTGAACCTGAGACCCTTCAGTGCATGGCTGATGCTCTAACCCACTGACCCATACTGGCCAGGCAAAAACACAGTTTTTCATGATAGGTTAAATTCTGAGGTAACAGAAAAATCCCCAAATCTCAGCAGCTTAACATGTTTTCTTTCTTACTTAAGCAAGTTGGGGTGGGTCTAACTGCTGCTTGAGGGGAATGTGTCTTCTGCATAATGGGTCAGCATCACACCTCCATCTCAGTATTTGTTTGCATGACCACATGGCAAGGGTGAAAGTGCTCAAGAGCCTCAAAATTAAAGGAGTCATCTTGGAAGATGGGTCACTTCTGCTCATATTTTACTAGTAACATAAATCAGTGGCCACACATAACATTAAGAAGGTAGGGAAGTGTCCTTCTTCTCTACAATCTTGTCCTAATGGGAGGCAAAAATGAACTATAAAATATACATTGAGTAATTAATGTGTTATACCAGTCACCTAATCTAGACCCAGTTTTAATGTTTAATTAATATAAAGGAGAAAGAAAGAATTAAACATAAAAAAGTCAGCACTAAACAAGGAAGGGGAAAGATTACTCAATTAGTGAATCAATTTGGTATAGCTTCACGGAACAATACCAAACTTAGCCCAGTAGGAAAGAGTGATTAAACAGCTCAATGATATCAGCTATGAGCACAAGAATGAGGAGTATTGCTGTGTCATAAATTAACTTATTAACCCTAATTCCAGCCTTGTTTCTGCATCCATTTCTTTGCCTGGCCTCCAATAGGTCAGAGTGGACTTCTGCATCCCTTGATGGGTGGTTTCTGGAACTTTTTTAGCCAATGGCATGTATGTAGAAGTGTGTAATTTCTAAGCCAAGACAGTCATGTCCTCCTGTGTTTCCACTTACTCTCTCATGTCTCTGCCATTCCTATGAGAAGAACATACCCCAGGTGGTGCTATTGTCCCAGCAGAAGGATGAGAGGTACATGAAAAGGAACCACCTAGTCCCCACAGCTTGAAGCAAACCTGCCCCAGGCAACCCATAAATCTGTGCAGAGCCATAAAGTGAGCTCAGTCTGTATCAGTTGAACTTCCACCAACTTCCAGAGAGTCAAGAACAGTTACAAATGATTGTTGTCTTAAGTCATGACATTTCTGGGGAATTTGTTAAACAGCAAGAACTAATCAATACATGGACATGTGCCAGGCACTGGTCATTCATAAATTACAGTAGATGAGAAAGAATGAAAGAAAGAAAGAAAGAAAGAAAGAAAGAAAGAAAGAAAGAAAGAAAGAAGGAAGGAAGGAAGGAAGGAAGGAAGGAAGGAAGGAAGGAAGGAAGGAAGGAAAGGAAAGAGAGAGAGAGAGAGAGAGAGAGAGAGAGAGAGAGAGAGAGAGAGAGAAAGAAAGAAAGAAAGAAAGAAAGAAAGAAAGAAAGAAAGAAAGAAAGAAAGAAAGAGAGAGAGAGGAAGGAAGGAAGAAAAGAATTGAGAAAGCAAAAAAGAATGGGATGCTATTACACAAAGAAAAAGAAAAACATTCTTAAGGATTAGGAAAGAAATATGAGAATGAATACATTTAATATGACTATTTTCTGAATAGTCAAAATACATGAACTAAGACCATATGTTTTGGTTTGTGACTACAGTATACATAAAAAATAATTACAAAGTTACAAAATTTGACATTTTAATATAAGAATTCATTTTATTTTAAAATCAGGGGGGAAAGGTGAAACTGGAACACTGTCCAACAATATACATGAGTGACCATCAATAATCATTCTATAAAATTATAAACTTGAACATAATATCTACTACAGTATCCTGTTGGATTAGACTTTAAGGAATGTCTTAGTTTTGAATAATATGATGTTTAGAAAAACAAAAGAAAGCATTATTTCAAACAGTAAAACCATAGAATTCAGAGACTTAATAAAATATATAACAATGTTAATAGAATTTTCAGGATGATAATTTTCCAAATGAGATATTTAAGAAAGCCAAATTGAAATACCTTTTGAAATAGAGACTAACATCAAGAAATTATCTAGGTCCTAGCAAGTATGATTTGGTGGGATTATGAGTCCAACTCAAGCTTTCTATATTTTCATAAATAGGCAAAGGTAAAAGCAAATAAAAGAGGATTGAGCAAGTCAGGAGTACATAGGAATCAAGAGTTGATGACTTGGTCAAAGTGACCCCTAGCTGTTTTTCTTTCATTGATGTTATTGAGAGTATTAGCCCCAAGGATTCTTACCATCATTGTATCAGAATCACTTAAAATGCTTTTAAAAATACAGGTGTCCAAGCCTCAGATTCCATTGGTATAATATTGGTATTTTTAAAAGATCTGTATACCATTTTAAAATGTAACCAGTGTTAATAGTTATCACTACTTTGACCTATTTCAAGTGTACATAAGTCAAGTAATGATTAATTCATTACCAACTCTCCAATCCCAGGCTGTTCCTGGTCTTATTGCAGTCAACCTGATTGGGTCATGTGCTCTAATAATTAAAACGTAGAACTGTCACATTATCAAATATTTACAGAGTAGCACAGTGACATTTTTGTAAGCTTTGTCTCACAGTAGTCAAGGTGGATTACATAAATAACGGCAAAAGATTACCAGCTAACCCAAAAAAGAATCTGTTATAACTGCAGAAATGATTATTTGTATGAAAAGTACTGGTTTCCAGTATATGAAGCAGAGTACATGTTTAATTTCAGCATTATGCATGGAAGGAAGTGAACAATAGAAAAGAACTCTGATGTCATTGTTTCAACTTTTGAAAAACAGAATGCATGTTAACTATAGATAACAATTGAAGCTATATTTACAGGCAAGTTATAAAACAGTTACAGAAAAAAAATTTAATTGAATATCAACTGAAGACCAGGTTGATAAAGTATAGGAGCTAAGTACATGGAATGCAAAGGGCACATGACTAGACCCTTTATTGAAAAAGGAAAGGAAAAGGAAGGGGAAGGAGAAGGGGAAGTGTGGGGCGTGGTTACGGTGTTTTGGCCGGGTTCAAGCCTCGAACTAATGAAAGGACAGGGTCCTCTCATTGCCACGTGCAATTATAGCCAACGGCTGTGGTTATAAGCTTGAACCTATGGTCCGAACACGTGGCCCACGTGCCTTTTGATAGAGTTCGGGTGCATGTAGTTGAGTGAGGTTGAAACTCAGGAGAATGCTGTAAACAACGTGATCACGCCCCTACTTTGCCTCATGGCATCTGCTATAAAATAAAGACACGGCTTGTGGGCGCTGTTGTTGTCTCCTCATCAGGGAGGCAGCATCCCCCAGAGACCCAGCTTTCATTCTCTTGTCTGTCTTTCCTTAATCCTTTCACACACACACACACACACACACACACACACATACACACACACCCCACTCGGGATCACCCTTGGTCGGGCTGGTGTGGCACAGGGAAGGGGAAGGGAAGGGAAGGGAAAGGAAGGGAAGGGAAGGGAAGGGAAGGGAAGGGAAGGGAAGGGAAGGGAAGGGAAGGGAAGGGAAGGGAAGGGAAAGGAAGGGAAGGGAAGGGAAGGGAAGGGGAGGGAAGGGGAGGGGAGGCGAGGGGAGGGAAGAAGGATGGAGGGAAGAAAGAGGGAGGGAGGAAAAAAGGAAGAAAGGGAAAATCAATTTTCCCACCTAATATCAATTATTTCCCACAGCAAATAACAATGAAATAATTTGAAACTTACTACTTGCCACCCTCACTACTTGATTACATTAGAAAACTCCTTTTGGAGTTACTTTCTGTAAATAAGTTGATGTGCTTAAAACTACAGAACATCTCCAATACTCATACAGTGAAGTCTACAAAACAGGTATAAATAGGTAGTTAATTTGGTTCATCATTTTATTTTGACATTAGATATACCAGAATGACCGGATGCTATGACATGCACTGCAGCGGCCAACCAGCCCTATGGGAGCCCGATCAGTGCCCCCACTGCAATCGGGGGTGGGGCCAGCCAGCCAACTGCCCACGGCCCCTCCCCCTGGCTGGCTCTGCTCCTGGTCATCTCCCCACCCCAATCAGGGGCGGGGCCGCCGGCCAACCTCCCGCGTCCCCTCCCCCCTGCCTCTAGTTCCACATATAAGTGAGATCATGTGATACTTGTCTTCCTCTGACTGGCTTATTTCACTCAGCATAATATTCTCCAGGTCCCTCCACGCTGTCCCAAATGGTAAGAGAGCCTTTCTTTTGTGCAGCTGCATAGTGTTCCATTGTGTAAACGTACCACTGTTGTTGTTGTTTTATCCTCTACTGACGGGCACTTGGCCTTTTTCCAGATCTTCGCTATTGTAAATAGTGCTACTGTGAGCATAGGGGTGCATACATCCTTTCTGATTGTTTCCGGTTTCTTAGGATATATTCCTAGAAGTGGGACCACTGAGTCAAATGGCAGTTCCATACTTAATTTCTTAAGGAACTGCCATACTGTTTTCCGTAGTAGCTGAACCAGTCTGTATTCCCGCCAGCAGTATACTAGGTTCCCTTTCCTCCATATCCTTGTCAGCACTTGTCATTTGTTGATTTGTTGATGGTAGCCATTCTGGCAAGTGTGAGGTGGTAACTCATCGTCATTTTAATTTGCATCTCTCTGATGATTAGTGACTTTGAGCATTTTTTTCACATGTATAAACTGAGGAACAAAATAGGTCCAGAAACATGGAAGCACAAAACAGACTGATGAATCTCAGGGAGAATGGGGGTGGGGAGCGGTGGGAAGGGATTAACCAAAAAACATGCATAACCCATGGACCCAGATAATAGTGTGGTAGGCTGCCGGGGGTGGGAGTGCAGAGTAGAGGGGTTCAATGGGGGGGAAAGAAGGAGACAGCTATAATACTCCCAACAATAAAGATACATTTTTAAAAAATAGGTAAAGATCCTGAACAGCTTTGGTAAAAACAAACAAACAAAAACGTTTAACAGTAAGGACTGTGCTATCCATGTTTCTCTTCCAAAGGGCAATCTGATTATAACTCTCTTCCAGGTTTGGAAGTTACTCATCCTTAGGACTAAAGGGAGGAAATGTGTCTGCCTCCTCCCCCACAGCTGGGCAGATGATGGAACAAGTGGCTGCCGGCCATTAGAGCAGAGGGAGGCAACAAGCTTCCTGCCCAGGCAGAGTGGATAAGGGAGTAGAAGGGTGGGAGGAGAGGAGAGAAAATGGTAAAAGAAGCTGTTTTTAATGCCAGAGGCGTAAGAAGGCCTTTGTTATAAAACACAGGCATGGATTTCCTATTTCCATCACCTGTGATTGGCGAGTTATTTTTACATCTATGAATGAGGTTACACCCTGCACTGAGATTTCATATAAGCCATTTTCCTGACTATGAAACAAACAAAATACTCTTCTCTCTGATTCTATTTCTTCAGTGACCTTGGGAAAACTAAACAAGAGAATGGTCTCGGTTGCACATTAACCTATACGTATGTCTAAGGTTGGGTGGGGAGAAGGAGCAGTCAGGCTTTGTTAACTCCAAGGAATTCTTTACCTGTGAGACGGGGTTCAGTGTTATTTACTGACTTTTATTTGTACCTTGAGAAGTTACGAAAAGACCGGAAAGTGAGTTTCCGTAAGCTGTGGAGGAAAAGTTCTCAAAAACGTATCAATATAGATTTGGCCTTGAATGATGCATCTCAAATCAATTTTGACAAAATAATCTTGTGTGGGTGAATAAAAATTAATGGAACATGATTCATTGTGGGCATCAAATATTCAAATTAATGAAGAGCAGAGCCAAGTAGACACAATTATTTTATTCTCTGGTTATTACCTGCATGCTGCAGTGGACAGAGGAATTTGGAATGTGTCCTTTATTGCTGCCACGCTGCTTCGGGCACTGGCTTGGGAATTAGGGATTCATGCCTCTACATAATGATATATGATTAGCACCGCGAAAGTAATTGAACTCTTTGTTCTAGACAATCCCTTGCAGTGTCAGCAAGAAGCTGGAGCAAACTGTGTCATTTAACAGAGTTATACTGTAAGTGAGAAACCCCTCTGATCCCTGCACAATTAACTTCCTAATAATTTTGAAGTTCTCAAGATTAAATGCGAGAATTACTATAATAGACCATGTAAGTGTGCATCAGAGAAATAAACTGGTGCAAAGGCAGTTAAAGGGATGGGACATTTAAGAAAATTAATAATTGTTCTCAAATATAATAAGAGACTGGTGTCAGGCTGTTAAAAGGATGATTGTTGTAACTGGAGCAGCTGAGAATGGTAAAAACACAGCTGTTGCAAAGATTAGCTGTATAGTAACAGAGAATGTTTGTTTTGCTGTGAACTCTACCAAACTCAATTATATTGCAATGAGCTCATAAAGTATCCAGAAAGTGAAGTAATAATGGTATTTATAGCTATTTTACATAATAAAATACTATAACTCAAATCATTTAGCATGACCTTATGCCTTTGAAATCTCAGAAAACTGGCTTTATTAATTTTGAACTTTCTCAAATTTCTTCATTAAATATATGAGATATCTCAATAAGCATTTTAAGACAATCATGCAATTGCATTATTTTGCATTCAAATTCGAAATGATCAAATTTTTAAAAGTAATATGCTCTTTTAAAGTTCACTAGTTCCAAACACTCTTTTATTCTGGGAGTTTAAAAGTTTTATCAAAATGTTGTGGGGGGGGGGGGGTGTTAAGATTTTATAGATTTTTTAGAGAGAAATCTGAGAGAGAGAGAAAGAATCATTAATGGATTGCCTCCTGAATGCATCCTGACTAGGGATCAAACTCGCAACCCAGGCACGTGCCCTGACTGGGAATCAAACCTGCCATGCCTTGGTTTATGGGACAACACTCCAACAATCTGAGCCACAACAGCCAGGGCCAAAATGTTATTGTATTCAGTGTGATGAGTTGTGTTTCAAGTAATTCTGTAAAATTTGATGAACAGTTCTCCTGAATAAAGAGTGGACTATATTTGGTTCAGTCTTGGACTCACTGACCTTTAGGGGAAAAAGGAAAGAAGGAGTGATTGCTTTGTAATTATTATCAAATAATTTTTTTGTTTATCATAATACCACCATGTATATTATCTAATTAGTTAATATACTCATGTACAACATAGAACCTAGAGCAGAAAAAAGGAGTATCAAAATAGAGACGTAACTATATTTAAGGCTGCCTGTGGAATCCTATATAATAAAGAGCTAATATGTAATTGGTCATCATGCCATCATGCCATCATGCCATCACACCATCACACCAGGGTCGGGGGACCTGAGGCCATGCCCCCCACCCCGGTGCCAAGGCTAGGAGACCTGAGGCCACGCCCTCCACCCAGCGCTGGGCCAGGGGACCTGAGGCTGCGCCCCCCGCCCTGCAGGGCTTGACGGGGGTGGGGCAGGCCGGGTCTGGGTCTCACGTGATTTGGAGCTCATAAAGTATCCAGAAAGTGAAGTAATAATGGTATTTATAGCTATTTTACATAATAAAATACTATAACTCAAATCATTTAGCATGACCTTATGCCTTTGAAATCTCAGAAAACTGGCTTTATTAATTTTGAACTTTCTCAAATTTCTTCATTAAATATATGAGATATCTCAATAAGCATTTTAAGACAATCATGCAATTGCATTATTTTGCATTCAAATTCGAAATGATCAAATTTTTTAAAGTAATATGCTCTTTTAAAGTTCACTAGTTCCAAACACTCTTTTATTCTGGGAGTTTAAAAGTTTTATCAAAATGTTGTGGGGGGGGGGGGGGTGTTAAGATTTTATAGATTTTTTAGAGAGGAATCCTCCGGGTGGGCGGGGACTTGACTCTGGGTCCCACAGCATGCCCCAGACTCTGGCAGGAGGGAGATTTTCACATACATTTTACTAATTTTCTTTAATCTCTGACACTTCTATTATAAAGGGCACATAGCAATATTAAAATATTTCCTCTAATTAATTCCCTTTTAATGTGCACAAATTTTGTGCACTGGGCCACTAGTTTCTTTTATAAAAGAGTCTATGAATGAAAATGGATACCAGTCACTCATTCACAACTTTCTGAAAAAGAGTCTAAATTCCCTGGTGGTGGGGAACTGAGTTTATTCTGTAAAGCTTTTGTTTATAATATTTTTTGATAAATTATAAAATTTCTTTTTTATGCCTCTTAAGCCAATACCATCTCATGTGAGTTCCATTTTCAAGTGGATGCTAATTCTACCAAATATGTGAATTGAATAACAAAATATCAATATACTTGTGCTGATAAATTGCTTTGAGAGTTGATCTCAAACACCATTCTTATGCAACTTTGGAGATTCTTCCATGTATTTAATATATGTCTGATGGCTGGCTAAATAAACATTTCTCTTCCTAACAGTTTTAAATCAATTGGACACAATATACTAGCCATTAATTTTTTGTTAGTTATCAGAACAGTTTTGTTTCTACCTGGATAGGTTTAAATCAAGCATTCTTCTTTTTATTATTAACCTAAATTGATACTGCAGAATTCAATTGCTTAGAATTTATTCTTTGGGTTTTTTCTGCCTTGTTTTTGTTGGTATGTTCTTTTGTTTTTTTGCTGGAATAGGGTTGCTATGCAATTAAACTTCCACTAGTCTTAGATAACCACTGTCTCAAGGTTTAAATTTGGATCCAAGGTTTCTAGCAGGTTTTCTTGCAGATTCTATTTTAATAGTCAAAGAGAATATGTGAACTGATAACGAATTACAATAATACTAAGCTTTTCTCCTTTTAAAAAAGGAAAGAGAAAAAGTATTAACTGTGTTAGAGAAATCATTTTGGTTTAACATTCCTACTATTAACATTTTGGTTGAACTTTTTTTCTTTTTACTTTTTTCTTTTTTTCTTTTTCTTTTTTTCTTTTTTTTTTTTGTATTTTTAAGAGAAGTTAGTTCCAATATCTTAATTAAATTTTACTTGGAAGAGGGTGGGGTGGAATAATTTAATGAAAAATTATATTGTTGCTGCTGATATGAATGACTATCAATTGTATATCTTCAAGAGAAACTGAGATGGCGGCATAGATAAACACCGGGAAATTGCTGCCTCCCACAACAACTTCAAAATAAACAACATAAAGACAAAACGGACATCATCCAGAACTACAGGAAGGCTGGCTGAGTGGAAATTCTACAACTAGAAGGAAAGAAAAGCACGCTGAGAGCCAGAGGAGCTGTGGAAGTAAAGTGCAGAGGTACGGAGGCTCGCGCGCACGCAGAAAGGGGCTGGCACCTGAGGACGCGGCTGTCTTTTTGAATCAAGAGGGAGTCACAAGCTCCCTACTGCTCTGAACTCTGGTTCCGGGAAGTCTCTGGGGACCCAGGACTCATACGGGGAGAAACTGGACTGTCTGGCAGCGGGCAGAACTCGGAACTTGAGGTCGGCTTTCCCTCAGAGGTGCTTGCAGCAATTACCCGGACACTCAGACGCAGGGCCCCTTAGGGCAGGGCTGAGAATCCGCCATAGCGGCTTGCTCCACCCTTTGATTCCCTGAGACCCCGCCCCACCCAGGCTGCAGCAGAGGCTTTTGCATATGAATGCCCCGGCCCTTTGCAACCTGAAAATTACCTAACAGCAGCTGGGCCAGATAGACCCAGAACTTCCAAGAGAAGGCCCAAGGCCCCACAGCGGCTTGCATTGCTTCACAGCTGGGCCTCATCAGGGTACCTCCAAACTCCAAAAAAGGAAGGGGAATCTGCAGTTCTCTTTGTAGCTCCTGCTGTGTAACCTCAGGCAGAGGCTAGATTAGCACCTCCTTAGGTCCAAGAGCCAGTGTACCCAGTGGTCAGAGGGGGACCATCCAGATTACAACTCCTCAGATCCATAAGGGACACACTCAGGGTGCAGACTCAGTGAGCACCAAAACCCCACTGAAGCAAGTCTTGCCCCAGAAGGGTGTCTTCAGCACAGAAGTTCTCCCACTGCAGACACAGCTGATTCTCACTGTCAATTGGCCTGGAGGTCAATTCCTCCCAGTGATCCTACAACAATCAAGGCATAACTACAATAAGACTGTGAAAAAAGCCCACAAGGGGGTACACAAAGAGTGTCCACCTCAGGTAACTGGAGAGGCTGAGCCACTGGGCCCTACAGGACACCTAGCACACAAAACCACTCTACCAACACAGGGAAGCATAAAAAATGCGGAGACAAAGAAACGGGTCACAAATTACAGAAATGGAGGAAAGCAAATGACTAGATATAGAGTTCAAGGCCACATTTATAAGGTTTTTCAAGAATTTTGTGGAAACCGCCAATAAATTTAGTGAGATCCTCGATAAATTTAGTGAAAGTCTTGAGGATATGAAAAAGGACCAACTAGAAATAAAGCATACACTGACTGAAATAAAGAATATTATACAGACTCCCAACAGCAGAAAAGAGGATCCCAAGAATCAAGTCAAAGATTTGAAATACGAAGAAGCAAAAACACCCCACTGGAAAAGCAAAATGAAAAAAGAATCCAAAAATACGAAGATAGTGTAAGGAGCCTCTGGGACAGCTTCAAGTGGACCAACATCAGAATTATAGGGGTGCCAGAAGAAGAGAGAGAGCAAGATATTGAAAACCTATTTGAAGAAATAATGACAGAAAACTTCCCCTACCTGGTCAAAGAAATAGACTTACAAGTCCAGGAAGCACAGAGAACCCCAAACAAAAGGAACCCAAAGAGGACCACACCAATACACATCATAATTAAAATGCCAAGAGCAAAAGACAAAGAGAGAATCTTAAAAGCAGCAAGAGAAAGAAAATCAGTTACCTATAAGGGAGTACCAATACGACTGTCAGCTGATTTCTCAACAGAAACCATGCAAGCCAGAAGGGATTGGCAAGAAATATTCAAAGTGATGAATACCAAGAACCTACAACCAAGACTACTTTATCCAGCAAAGCTATCATTCAGAAGTAAAGGCCAGATAAAGACCTTCACAGATAAGAAAAAGCTAAAGGAGTTCATCACCACCAAACCAGTATTATATGAAATGCTGAAAGGTATCCTTTAAGAAGAGGAAGAAGAAGAAAAAGGTAAAGATACAAATTATGAACAACAAATACACATCTATCAACAAGTGAATCTAAAATTCAAGTGAATAAATAATCTGATGAACAGTATGAACTGGTGATTGTAATAGAATCAGGGACATAGAAAGAGAATGAACTGACTACTCTTGGGGGGGGGGAAAGGGGTGTGGGGGTGAAGGAAGAGATTGGACAATAATCGTGCACCTATGGATGAGGACAGTGGGTGGGGAGTGAGGGCGGAGGGTGGGGTGAGAACTGGGTGGAGGGGAGTTATGGTGGGAAAAAAGAGTAACTAATGTAATAATCTGAACAATAAAGATTTAATTGAAAAAAAAAGAAAGTTTGTGGATATATAAAGATGTATGCAAGTGACAAAAAAAAAAGACTATTATATTCAGTTCTAGGTTTATGACAAATTCTAGAGCATAGAAAACCATGAAGCTGGGTCCCAGAATCCATAAAATCTAGGATTTGGACTATATACTGTGTCAGCAACAATGAATGTGGGGAGGCATTTCAAAATCCCTGTAGTTCTTTGTATGCCCTGTGCCCTTATATTATTTGAATGTTTTTGTTTTTTGTTTGCTTACCTTTCCTCCCTTGCTCTCTGCCTAATGCCTATTTCCAAAAATGTGCCAGAGGTATAAGAGTACTCTATTGTTTTCTCAGAGTTCTGTGCCCTGCAGTGTCCAACAGGCCGCCTTTCATTTAAAGTGTTTGCAATAAGTGTAAATGGACTGATCAGATGAACACTATAGATTCAAAACTGGAGAACGAAAGTCCAAGATAATGCATGGAAACCAAAAAGGAAGATGTTCAGAAAGCAACAGGGAAAATAAATGAGAAATAGCAGAAGATCTAAAGAATAAAAAGAGGCCAGCAGACAGGCTTCAGGATAGTTGTAGCCACTCAAAAATCAAGATGATTTGTCATTCATTTCATTCAATACTCAAATATGAGTCAAGTGCCAGACAGTATGATGAACACTGTTTGATGGTAATGAATAAGACACACGTCGGTGCCGAAACCGGTTTGGCTCAGTGGATAGAGCGTCGGCCTGCGGACTGAAAGGTCCCAGGTTCGATTCCGGTCAAGGGCATGTACCTGGGTTGCGGGCATATCCCCAGTAGGAGATGTGCAGGAGGCAGCTGATCGATGTTTCTCTCTCATTGATGTTTCTAACTCTCTATCTCTCTCCCTTCCTCTCTGTAAAAAATCAATAAAATATATTAAAAAAAAAAAAAGACACGCGTCGGGTTGTATGTGGAGGCAACCAATCAATGTGTCTCTCACACATCGATGTTTCTATCTCTCTGTCTCTCTCCCTCCCTTCCATTCTCTCTAAAAAAAATAAAATAAATGAAAAATTAATGGGAAAATATCCTCAGGTGAGGATTAAGAAAAAAAACAAATGTCTTCTGTGAATTCCTGTGGTTTTTTGACTAGGGGAAAGCATAGTGAAGGAAATAAATATTATGCTTAGGTAGATATAATAAGTGGATAAGGATGGGGTGGTCAGCCAGGACTTCTGCATATAGATAACATATATTCTTGGATTTAAAAGGTGAGAAAAAAAAGAACAACCATTCAAAAAGTGGGAAGAAATATTTTCCAACAAAGTGAGCATGGGCCAACCTCCCAAAGTGAAAATGTACTTAGAATGTCCAAGGAACTGAAAATAAAAGCCAGTGAAGTTGGACTAGTGAGTGAGAGGAGTTTGGCAGAAGATGAAGTTGGAGAAAGAGGCAGTGGCAAGATAATGCAGGTCTTGAAACCAGAATGAGGGTTTTATTCCAAGGGCAACACCTATTCCAAGAAGAGCAGGGGCCATTATCTAATTTAGCTTAAAAGAAAAACAAAACAAAACAAAACAAAAAAACACAAAATAGTGGAAGTGGGAAGGTCAGTTGCAAGCCTATAGAAACATCTCTGATGTGGGATTATGACAGCCTCAATTTGGGCAATTGTAGTGAAGACAATGAAAAGTGGAGCTCTTTGATCCAACAGCATTTACTAAAAGATTAGATGGTAGAGATGGGATTCAGTCAAGTAATGAACCAGGGCTGACTTTTAGCTTCCTGGCTTGAGAAACTAGGTAAAAGTTAATGCATTTACTAAGATGGGAAACCCACAAAAGGGAGAGAATACCAAGTTTGAGTGGAAGTATGAATCCGGGGTCTTCTTTTAGGTGTGTTCATGTGAAGATGCCTACTAGATGACCAACTAGACATGTCTGTATATGAATTTGGAGATGAGAGGAGATGTCTTGGCTGAGATATTAGTTTAAAAATCATCAGCACAATATAGTATTTAAAGGAATGAAAATGCATGATTTCAACCAGGAAGAAAAGAGACATTAGAAAAAAGATCCAAGTACTGTAGTAGGTAGTTAGTTAGGCATGAGCAGAATAGGAATGATAGGCCAGGTGCAGAGGGTTACCAGAGTGGAGGGCTCCAGGTACCTAGCAATGGGCGGAACTACAAGACCTTGCATGACCATTTTCTTAGGTATTAACCCCTGGAATGTGACATCTAGACTTCAGCTGTGTTTCGGCTCCAGGCCCAGAGAAGCAGCAAAATCAGATGGGGTGACTTCAGGACCAGGTGCATTGACCTATGACCCCCAACCCTTGGTGCCAGCCAATCAATGGAGACTAGGAGGGGGCACACCTATAAAGCGGATGAATATTCTATTGAGATCCTCCCCTGAGATCTCAGAACTGAGGACCCAGCGCATGCTCTCTCTCTTTTTCTGGAGCAGACCAGAGTCTTTCCTCCCTCTTCTGTCTCTCAAAGTGTGTTTCTCTCCCCCTCTTTCTCCTAAGCTCCAAGGGCCTTTCTACTACCTTTGTAACTTTCTAAATAAACTTCTTATAATTTGAGTTCCTTGGCTCTGAATTCTTTCAAGCCAAACTCAAGTACCAAGGTTGCTGAACCAAGGTTCAGTCTAACTCGCTGCTAACAGTACCACAAGAATTAGAAATGCCATGATTATAGGTAAGGGGGAGGGTGGGAAGATAGTAAAGGGTAAAGTGGGTCAAACATATGGTGACAGAGATGATTTGAAGTTAGGTGGTAAGAACACAATGCAATATACAGATCAGGTATCATATAAATATACTCCTTAAACCTGTATAATCATTAACTAATGTCACCCCAATACATTTAATTTAAAAAAAAAAAAAAGAAAACAAGTCACCAAAGAGAGAGAGAGATAGGTCATGACTAGTGCTATAAATTGTTCTAATTCTTCCCTAGGCAGACCTTTTTAGATCTTTCCAATTAGGATCAGCTGTATGGAGCAGACATCGTCTTCATAGGATCTTCTGGTGGAAATGGAAGATTCATCACTACCCGACTAGGAGACATAAGTGACTGAAAAATAATACCAGGTATTAATAATTTGAAGTTTCTGTTTTAGTGCCACCCAGGTAGCTTTTAATTAAGAAACATCATGCTACCGTACTCTAAATCTTAAGACTAGTCTGCAATCTGGGCAAGAGGAAACCTTTTTTCCATGTAAACATTCAAGCTATATGCCAATTATACAGAAAGCCTTAAGATTCCTGGCTGCAATCAATTAACATTACTAATGAAATACTGGTCTTCTGTATGCTAAGTCATAGACCTGTCTTTCCCACTCTCCACTGGGCATGATTTCTTCTTGATTAACATCAAATCTCAAGAATGGATCCAAAGTTATTTTTGATAGAAGTAAAAGTGACTGATAACATTTAAAATATTAACTTTCCCTGAGGAATTTTCTTATCAACAAAAATTTGAGGAATTATGGTGGCATTGAAAACATTAAAGGCAGAATTAAAGTCTCCAATGATAGAATCTCAGGTGATTGCATTCAGGAGAGATTAATGAGGTTGGAGAGGGAAAAGGAGTTTTATGCTACTGTTGCTAGCATGAACACATTCAATGAAAACCAGTTTTGGAAGCAGAGAATACAGATTTACCTAACATTCATATCTTACAGATCATGTCCCCTTCATCAATTATAAAATCATGATGCCTTTACTCAGCTGATTCTGTACAAAGGTAAAAATGAGGTGTCAAGCTCGCCCTCCCCCCCAAGAAAAAAGATTATTTTTTTCTAACTGAAATGTATGTTTCTCAGAAGGTTAAATAATAATGATAATGCTTACGGTTAGTTTTATATTTATGTATTTACTTTTTCCCTCCGAAAACAAGGATATGAGATTACTTTAAAAATTGCTTTTGGCTCTCTTCCTTGCAGGAGAAACAAAAGCAGCACACGCTAGAAAGTGCTAGATTTAAAAGTAGAGCAGAGGCCCTATTGTTTGAAACACAGTTCAAGGCAACACAGACAATAAAGCCATTGGCGGGGGTAAAATTTAACTGATCCTTTCAAGGTTGAAAGAGATCTTCAATCAAAATGTTTCTCTCTCACTAGAGGAAAAGCTCTACATTGACCTGATTTAATAGTAAAACCTACTGAAATAGCTCTCACTGGGGAAACATAAGCTAAAACAAAATCAACAACAATAAAAACCCACTGCAATTGTGGTAAGTAGACTTGTTGAGCTGTATTTCTCTACTTCAAAGGATACCACAAGTGAGAGGATTTTTTTTAAAGTAAAACAAGTCAGACAAAAACATTTTTTTGAAATGATGTTACTCCCATTAAGTTGATTCAGTTGTTGTATACTCTTCTCAACAGACTTTAGACATCTGTAATAATAAAAGTGTAATATGCTAATTAGACCAGACAGCCTTACGACCTTCCAGATGAAGCTGCAGCAGCAGTGGATGAGGCAGAGGCAGTTAGAGACAATCAGGCAGGCAGGCAGAGGCAGTTAGGGGCAATCAGGCAGGCAGGCAGAGGCAGTTAGGGGCAATCAGGCAGGCAGGCAGAGGCAGTTAGGGGCGATCAGGCAGGCAGGCAGAGTGGTTAGTGGCAATCAGGCAGTCAGGCGAGCAGTTAGTGATGATCAGGCAGCCAGGCAGAGTGGTTAGGAGCAGTCAGGCAGGCAGGTAAGTGGTTAGGGGCAATCAGACACACAGACAAGTGGTTAGGGGCAATGAGGCAGGCAGGCCAGCAGTTAATAGCCAGTGGTCCCGGATTGCGAGAGGGATGTCTGACTGCTGGTTTAGGCCCAATCCCGTGGTAGTTGGACATCCCCCAGATTATGAGAGAATTCAGACCAGGCTGAGAGACACCCCCCATGCATGAATTTCGTGCACCAGGCCTCTAGTTTCTTACATAATATTTTTAAAAAAAAAGGCTCTATTTTTAACACAAAAGGTTATTTATGGTTGCTCTCATGTGTTTACTATCAATGTCACTGGCCTGCCTTCAGCGCTGAATCCACTAGTAAGTGTTCTGGTGCAGTAAATGAGTCACAGAAAATTGGATGTTAGCTTATGTTTCATGGGAAATGGGAAAATTTTCTCGGAAAGTTGGGGATATGATTTTCATCCTAGTCACTATCTTTCAATGGCCCTATTTGTTTCCCAACTGCAGACTTCTTTTGTCACCATCACATCTGATGCACAGGGCTATCAGGTTGGACCTGTTAAAGTCAGTCAGTGTTTTGAAATGATTTGACAAGGTGAGATCAATGTGTCTTCTTAATTTCAAAATGAAGAACAACCTAAATTATTACTTCTAATGATCCAAGCTCTGAGCAAATTTGATTGGTGCGCAAGTCCATGATAAAGAAATGTTAACAGTAGTCATAATTCTGACCCCTCCTTGAATTGTGGGAAGCAAATCAGAGGCCACACAACAAACCCAGCTCCATTATTAATCTCACACCTGAATAGAGCTGCACAGTTAAGTCTTCACTGCATGAATTCAAGCCACAACAGACAACTGGATTCAGTGATAACCCAAAAGAAAAGTTAAGTTAAAAAAATGTGAAAACAATAAAATATAAGGCTTCCTCTCACCAAATATATTGGATTTGATCATAATTTACATGAAAATAATGTAAGCTATCAATAAAGCCAAAGCCTAAACTAACAGAATGAATTAATTTATAAAAATAATTTTTTAGGTAATTCCACAAATGACTATTCCTTGACTATTCCTTTTGCCTGAAATTTGAATTATGGTAAAAGTATTCTCCTCTCTTTCTTTTCTTATCCTTAATTGTCATAGTTATTTTTATATTTTGATCAATGTTGCACTTTGATAATGCAGATCTCTCCTAATTATCAATTTTTCTCAAATAATTTTGTGATCCTTAGAAAGTCTATATAAAGTGCTGGATACATAGATCATCATTAAGAGTGGCCGCTCAGTGGATAGAGCGTCAGCCTGCGGACTGAAAGGTCCCGGGTTCGATTCCGGTCAAGGGCATGTACCTGGGTTGCGGGCACATCCCCAGTAGGAGATGTGCAGGGGGCAGCTGATTGATGTTTCTCTCTCATCGATGTTTCTAACTCTCTGTCTCTCTCCCTTCCTCTCTGTAAAGAATCAATAAAATATATTAAAAAAAAAAGAGTGGCCTGCAATATGAATAACTATAAATATATCCATTGACTGAACTATTAAATAAAGGGGCAATGTCAGTTTAGAGTGGTATTAGCTTAGGACAGGAAGAGGAGAAATTACTCAGAAAATATTTTGCTTGCTTATTCATGGAAAGCTGTTGTTTTTAAGGTAGCGTCGAAGTAATTTTAATGTAATAGTTTCACCTGACTTTTAGCTGTTTTCAACATAAAATACAACAATTTCTACACACATATACCACACACAACTGAGCTTTTATCTTTTGTTTGTGCTTTTGTCTTAAGCCCTGCATCTGTTTCAGGCTGGTCAATGAGACCTTTTGGTGGTGTGAATTTTCTAGTCATCAGACATAAATAATGATCTCATGTTCATTTAGCATTTCACTCTCTTTGTACAAGGAAACCTATATTCAGCCTAGATCAGTGGTTTTCAACCGTGGCTGCACATTAGAATCACCTGGGAATCTTTTTAAAATCCTGATTTCTGGGCCTCATCCTCCGGAAATTCTGTTTCTTTGTTACTAATGTTGTGGCCCCACCCTGTAACAAAGAAACAGAAATTCCGGAGGATGAGGCCCAGAAATCAGGATTTTAAAAAGATTCCCAGGTGATTCTAATGTGCAACCAAGGTTGAGAACCACTGGTCTAGATAGAATCAGTGTGGCTCTTCCACAAAATACCACGTGGGGGCGCGCACGTACAGTGCGATTGAAACTTCGTGGCCCATGCACAGAAGTCGGTATTTTGTGGAAGAGCCACACTCAAGGGGGCAAAGAGCCACGTATGGCTCGCGAGCCGTGGTTTGCCAAGCCGCAGCTTGCCAACCACTGGCGACCGTCCTCTTTTCTAAGCTAGCAACTACAGCTGTGACCCATCCATCAGATGAGTAGATGATGTTAACACAGATGTTAACAACAAAGACAACTATAAAGTGAAAAAATACTGGCCCAGCTGGCATAGCTCAGTGGTTGAACATCGACCTATGAACCAGGAGGTCACAGTTTGATTCCTGGTCAGGGCACATGCCCAGGGTTGCAGGCTCCATCCCCTGTGGGGGGCATGCAGGAGGCAGCCAATCAATGATTCTCTCTCATTGGTGTTTCTATCTCTCTCTCCCTCTCCCTTCCTCTCTGAAATCAATAAAAACATTTTTAAGTGAAAATACTGGTTTAAAAAGTCATATGTTCCTCGAAGCTAATTGTTATTGATTTTCGTATTTTTGAAGCTTGTTTCAAGCAAAACTATTTAGCAAAGAATAATTTGAATTATGATAATTCAAACCCTTTTCTGAAAGCAAATGTCAAAAGCTTTTGACTTAAATTGTTCAGTTTTGCCCTGGCCAGGTGGCTCGGTTGGTTGGAGTATCATCCCATACACCAAAACAGTTGCGGGCTGGATTCCCAGTAAGGACATATACCCAGCTTGCAGGTTCCAACCCCTATCGGGGTGCATGTGGAGGGTGGAGGGCAATCGATGTTTCTCTCTCATATTAATGCTTCTCTCTCTTTCTCTCCTTCTCTCTAAAATAACTTTTTTTAAAAACACACATATCCTCAGGTGAGGATTTAAAAAATGCTCAGTTTCATCTTTCATGGTCAAAGATATAAAAGTTCTTCTCATGACAAAACACAGTTTAGTTAGAAAATACTTTCAAGGGGTTGAGCAATAAATAGGGCAATTTATGTAGCAGGGAAGAGGAGTGTAATTCTTGAGATCTAGATAAAGCAAAAAATTCAGTAGGCTGATAGAGTTTCTGAAATGACTTTTTTGAGCAGATTTACTGGTAAGACCCACCACCTTCTTGTCTCATATTATGACTAGCCTACACCAAATCTCACCTCAGAAGAACATTTTTAAGATTTACGACTATATTTTGAGCTATTATGATTGCCATTTGATTTATAATTTGTGTAGTAAATTTTATAGCAATATGCAGTAAAATGACATATAATTTGCAAATCATTTTCCATCAAAATGCAGAAAGAAGGGATTGAAATAATAATGCATTATATAGCATTCCCTGACTTGTCTCTCCTCCCCTTCACTCCCCATGTCCTCTCTGCCCATGGTTTCATGTCATAACCCATCCTGTAGGCATCTTATGCTTTACCTCAGCTTGCGGCTGAAACATCTTTGATCTATGTGTTCACTGTGTTAATGTTCCATATATTTTCCTAAGAAATCAATGATGCTAATTTTTTCTAAAGAGATCCAGGGGGCTGAGGGTGTAAGGGAGATTATTGTTCAATCTGGTGGTTACAGTTAGAGAAGTTTAAAATTTAATAAGGCTGTCCATATTCTCACTCCATAGGTATAGTATCTAAGTTCATAGAGAAGACACTTTGTTTGATAGAATATTTACATAATCAGAAAAAGAGGACTGAACAAATGGCACTGATGAATTCCCTTCAGCATGCAACTACTCTGTTCTTTTGGTGGTAAAATCATAAAATCACCACTCTGATCATGTTTAAGCTAACGGAAAGCGTCAAATGCTTTTCTCACCATAGAAAGATGTTTGACGATTGGGCCAAATAGATCAAGCCATGAGATATATTCAATTTCTAGTTAGATATCATTATTATATTTGTAAAAGTTATATGACCCCAAAGAGATAAAAAGAATATGAAATGAATGTAGAATCCCCTAGATTTTGCAGATTTTTATAACTTACAAAGGAGGATATTTAAATATAAAGAGCTAAAAATTGCAGAGTCCAATCAGATAATATAGCATCATGGATGAGAATTTCAGATTTCCATGAGTAGCCTTAGAAAATAGACTTCTAGGGCTACTAGGGTTATGCCTTTAAATACAAGAAATTATAAATTCAACCTAGGATTTCCCATTATTATCAAGCAAGATTGTATAATGAATATTCTGTCAAATGTGTCTGGTTATTATGCAGTCACAACCAGTTGAGACAATATCCCCCAAATTGCTTGAGATGATACAATTATTTATTTAACAAATAAGATTCATTAAACCTAAGGAAGATATAAAATTAAGTACAGAAAGGCCTAAGAAAATCAAGCATATGGTGTTAATATTTTTATATTAAGATATCTGGGCTTTTAGTTTTTATGATATGTAATGTTCAAGAGAATTTGTCCTATTAAAACAAGCTTGTAACTCCAATTTAATATGTGTCACTGAATAATTGATTTCAACTCCTGATTTAAAGTTGAAAAGTGTAAATGAAATGCTAATGAAAAGTATTGGACATTTAATGGAACTTACAAATACCATTTTAATAAGTTTAATAAGTAAAAGTATTACTTGATTATTTGAGTACTTGAAAGTTGGTCAGTCATAAAATTAAATTACTTAAAAAGTACATTTGACTACATCAAATAAGAATTTAGTTAAAATATTTACTGTTAATATTTTAATGAGCACCAATCATTAATTAAAGATCTCTTAAAAGTATTACTGAATTCTAGTTTATAACTATATAAATTCATTCATTATGCTAAAAAAGAAATATACTTTAAAATGTATAACTAATATATTTAATATTAATTTTAAATAAAAATATCTGAATAATCATTAAGATTATCAAAGAAAACTCAAAATCATCTGTAAAATCACATTCAAGACAATGACTTTTGGAAGAAAGAGAATTTTTATTTTTTTTTCTTAGAAGTACATATTATGCCTGGACCCTATAACAAAATGTGAACAAGAACTGTTACAAATTAGCAATTAGCTTCTAAAATAAGTAAATTGTGTAATAATTTCAACAAAAGAGGTGAGCTAACTATATTCATTCCTTTTTTCTCTTGAAGTCAGTCAAATTTAATTGTATGGAGAGACACATCTAAGGCTATTAATGATCTGGTTTGGCTTATAACATTCCTACTCCATTTCACTTAAAAGTTAGTGAACATAATTTTTGGAAAAATGGAGCAGTAGGTTTTTTTTTTTTAGTTAATGGGGAAAAAAGCAGTTCAAGCAAATAACCATTAGAAATAATTAAATTTTATTTTAACATAAATACACACATATTTGTTCGCCTTTATATATAGTTCTTTGTTTTTATTATAAGTTAACAAGCTATTACTCTCCACATTCAGAAACTCATTATCTAAAATTTTCAGGTTTATTTTTTAAAGTGGTCTAAGAACATAAATGTACTAGCAACAGGATCAGAAACAAAAACATCAGCTGATATTCCTTATCTGAGTTTTTTCACAGTTATTGGTCAGACCTAGAAACCCTTTTTCAGTGAGTCATCTTTAGAGTCTTTCCAAAGCATTCAACCTGGTTTTCATAGAAACAAAAATAGATCTTCTACTGTATCTAGGTATATAGGGAGATATGTACATATGTCAAAAAATATAATGAAAGTGTATATTATAAAATCCTAATGAAATGTAACCTTATTTCCTTCCCCATGTCAACACCATAAATGAGTAACTTTATTATTTGTCCAAACTGACTTCTGCCCATTCAAGTCCTTGATGTGTGTAGCAAACCACCAGGAACAAAAAGAAGGAAGAAAAGTATGGAAGGAAGGGACAGAGGAAGGAAGGAAGAAGGAAGGAAGGAAGGAAGGAAGGAAGGAAGGAAGGAAGGAAGGAAGGAAGGAAGGAAAGGAAAGAGGGAAGGCAGACATCATATGACTTTAAGCTTCACTATTTTTTACCTATGTTATAACAAACAATATCAGATAGCATATATACAAAGTAATATGCTAGAGCCAGTACATATAAGCTCATAAGAGCCCATTCTTAAATTTTCAGGAAATTTGAAAGTCAGTCACTAAGCACAGCCATTATCAAAAAATAAATTATATAAACTTAAAATTAAATAAATTTCATTAAAATCAAAGGCAGTAAATACTCAAAACTCATCCCTTCCTAATTATTTTAATGCCTTTTATGTCTTATTATCTATGTCCTTGAGGCTATTTATATTTGTTGTATGTATGGTGTCCAAAAAATGTATATACACACTTTGAATAATTATAAAGGCAGTGTTTATTAAAATGCACTCCATTTTCAAAATTGAGCTCTCAGCTGTTAAAGTGTGTATACATTTTTGGGGGACACCCTGTATTTATGGTGGAAATACCTATAATGATGTTCTACTAATATCTCTTCCTAACTCTTCTCAGCAATGTTACACTGTACCTTGAAATTAGAAGTATTTATACCATGGAAACCAGAAAATGCAGCAAAATGAGGTTGATGCTCTTTGGGGTGAGGAGGGCGGGGGACACAGCTGCTAAACATTTACCAGCATACCATTGCATTTGGACCTAATATGTTACTAAAATACATACTGTATATATTTTTGTCATCTTCTTAAAGTACTAACATTTACTTCTGGACAATGAACCTTCAAAATATTCCTCTAGGTCATTTCTAAATGTGTTATCCAACTGTACTCAAAAAGAAGAATAGTACTTTGGCAGGCTCAATGAGAAATCAATAAAACACTCTGTCTTCCAGTCCAGACTTGACTCATTGAATTTCATTCCATTAATTGTTAAAAATATCTGTCAGCATATATTTTCAAACGTTGGATGAGAGGCTAAATGACTTCATGTTCTATTTTATACATTTATATAACACTTACAAATTGAATTGAAAACACTCCCACAATGAACACAATAACCTCCCAACCTCAGCTCCCTACCACTTTGTTTCTTAGAAAGATACTTTACCTGCTCCAGACTTTTGCTGGACTCCAGACTTTCATTGGGCTAACTGGAATAATGGGTTGAGAATTCTGCCTATAAAAATCTAAGTTGGTTTATATAAGAAAGAACCGAGCTACACTGGGGAGAAAATTTAAAAATCAGTTGATCTGGGGGAAAAAAGTGTGGTAATGTAGTAGAGTTTTTAAAGAAACAAGGGAAAGAATTTTGAAAAATAGCTGCCACTGTTAGGAAGAATAATATATGAAAGCTTTTAGAGATTAATAACAATAAACATTTTGTTGATTATTAATTACCTAACAGGTACTTTTTTAAGTGGCTTACATGTATGAACTCAGCTTAATCTTCCTAAAACCCCTATAAGGTACTAATTTAATCTTAGACACATCTATTTTACACATGAGAAAACCCTGGAACACTGAAAACGAGTACATTGCTAAAATCAATTGAAAAGCGGCAGTTGGAATTCATACCCAGGTACTGTGCCTCTTAGCTCATTCACTTAACCTTTAGACTGGAGTAAGTTTATTTAAAAATATGCTTTCTGGCTATGTCAAAAACATTTACAGAAAACATCAACAAAGACATTTTGCTTTCCAATACTTTTGGAATTAAGATTTGTGTTCCTATTAATCATGTTAGCACATTTGAACTGGCCTCAGTGGAGTAGTTTTATTCAGATTATAGAAGCTAAAATTAAAAGAATCTGAAAACCAGTGTGTTAGTCACTGTGACATTCAAGGAAAATTAAATATAAAATGAAATTGTCCTACTTAATGTGCTGTGACTAAAAACTGAAAATTTGACAAGATTTTCATTGTAATGTGGGTGGGGTTTTTTTTGACAACTTATAGTTAAATCAATCTGCACATTAAAAATCTTTACATATGGCCTCATACTCTTCTTTTAATAATGGGAATTACAACAGAAAACCTTCTAGACTGAAAAAGACAAGAAATATAAATTCAAAGTTTATTTTGCGTTAGGTAAGCACTCATGAAAACAAAGCCTAACCTTTCTGGGCATATGCTATCATAGGAAAAACATCCGCTTAATTTCCTTGTGGCCAGAAGTTCAGTCTTTGACCTGTCCTTAGAGGTTTATGTGCTAGAAAATGCTGGAAATTAATGAAGTGGATACTCCATTTAAACATTAGCAGCAGAGCACCAGGAAAAGGCCAGAGGGAAATTAAGAAATAAACCGAAGTTCAGAAAAGAAAAAAAAAGTAGAAGAAATCTTTGCCTTTTGCACAGTCACCCTCCCCAGCCCTAACTCCTTTAGCTTCTGTCTATAAAGGTGAATGGCATTTTGTTAAACTTAAGTCATTACCAGATGCACCACTGGTTCCTGTACAGCTGTTTTTTTAATCCGACAATTAAACTGACAGTCCTTCCTTATAACTTAGAATTTTTATTTTATACTTGTTGAAAAAAGTTAAGTTTACATATGCACACAATGCTATTTATATCTCACTCTCTTGTGCTCATAAAAAAAGAAAATAGAGTAAAAAAAATTGGTAAAGGAATTCCAAAACTTCAAAGGATCTTACTGTTTTGTTTTGTTTTTTGTGTATTTTTTAATATTTTTTATTGATTTCAGAGAGGAAAAGAGAGGGAAAGAGCGATAGAAACATCAATGATGAGAGAGAATCATTGATTGGCTGCTTCCTGCACATCCCCCACTGGGGATTGAACCCACAACCTGCACGTAGTTCGTTGCTCAACCACTGAGTCATGCAGCTGGGTGAGGATCTTATTCATTTGGATCACTTCCGACAGTCATTGATAACTCTGTCTTCCCATAAAATATCGTTCTCTGTGCCATCTAGAGCATTGGTGATGCTGCTAAAAAATATGTCCAAATATTGTCTTTGGGGTTTTCTTACAAGCCTCTGACATTCTACAGGTTTTGATGCTGGTGCTTTCTTAAACTTATGCTGACAATCAAGATAACAATCAAGACCTTCTGCTATAGACTGAATGGTTGTGCCCCTAAAACTTCATATATTGTAACCTAATTCCAAAAGTATTGGTACTAAGAGGTGGGGCCTTTGGGAGGTGACTGGGTCATGAGGGTGGAGCCCCATACAGGTTCCTTCCACCAGGTGTAGACACAGCAAGAAGAGGGCTGTCTGTGAACCAGGAATCGGGTCTTCAAAAGACTTCAATTCTGCCTGTGCCTTAATGTTGGACTTCCCAGCCTCTAAACTGTGAGAAATAAGTTTCTGTTGTTTATAAGCCACCCAGACTATGATATTTTTGTTATAGCAGCCCAAATGGACTAAGACACTATCCTATTAAGGTCCGTAAAGTATATGATTGAGATTTTGAGGGTTTTAGTTTTCTTGTCATGCAGCCAGAAATAACAGCCAGGTTGAGTACATACACACAATAGCACATCATCACTTTCATCTGATCAGTGTCCACTTTGAGATTCCAGCAATTGGAAGATATATCACACTTTCAAAAAAGTTAACATGTGGGGAATATACAGTTTAGAATTAATGACATTAAGTGTTTGAGCCCCTCCTTATTAACTTGGGCAAAATGAATTGACATCTTGACACAGTTTTTAGTCATTAGAATTAAATGACTGCTGATGAATTTAACTTGTCTATGTGACTTTACCTTTCATAAGAATATCAACCTTCCTGCCCTCAAAATCCATTATGTTGGCATTCCCTTCATTGCCCTCTATGCTTGTATCTGAAATGATTATGATATCAGTAAAGTTTGCTTTCCCAATTTCTCCTACCTTGGGCAGAGTGCACTTTGTAAACCCCTTCTTCTCTAAGAAAAGGATCCAACATTTTTTTTTATATCAAGTAGTAAAACACACAATAAAGTACTATTCAATTTTAAGTTTAGCTCTATAATCTCTTCTCTAAGACTTAGGACAGAGGTGTTACCCAAATTAGTTACCCAAATTTTTAATTTTCTAAGCTAATGGAACTCAAAATTGCAAATATGGGTTTGTAGATATATGTTAAGCATAGCGATTCCAAGTTTTGCATAAATATTAAGAATGAGCTAGGAGGTAAATGCTATTTTAGATAGATGAAGGAAGTGGTAGGTTTTCTCAGTTCTCAGGTAATCACATCGTATTTGGAGAAATGGATAAAATCCACACTTGATGTTGGCCATGTGGCTCTGAAAGTTTTCCTCAATGCATAATCTTCTTCTTCCTTAAAGTTCTTCATCTCAGAAATGGTATCTCACCTGTCCAATTGCTTAAGCCAAAAACGTTATAGTTGTCCTTGGTTCATTTCTCATCTCTCCTCAAATGAATAAGTCTTATCAACTCTACTCCTTCCAAATATGCCCTTTTGAGGCATATATGTTATAGGCCCTGTAACATCCAGTCTACATTCCGTAACTCAATCCAAGCCACCTTGCATCTTCTCTGAATTAAAATAACTTCCCAATGCATCTCCTGCTTCTATTCTTTACTCCCTTCATGGCTGTTCTCCACACAGTAGCCAGAATGACCTTCAAATTGCAAATCAGATGTCTGATTCACCTGCTAAACACACCCCCCCCCAACTTTTACCATGACCAAGGCTTTCCATGACACCTCCTCTTCTCTCTCCCTCCCTCCTTTGCTTTATTTACCCTCATCAGCTTTCTTTCTTTTCCAAATAAGCAAACTCCTTCCTTCTTTCGGGGCTTTAGAATTTTCTGCTTAGGGACACTGATTCCCTAGGTCCTTTCCTCTTGCCCTTTGTATTCACAGGTGTCAATTTCTCAGCCAGGACCTCCCTGGCTCCCAATAATCCAAAGTAGACCTAACCTCCAATCACTTAAAGTACGGTCCTGATTGATTTTCTTCCAACTACTTACCATTATTTGAAGTCATCTCGGTGAAGCATTTCTCTACTTAGTTGGCTCTCTCTACCTTCTAGAATATAAGCTCCATACAGGCAAGAACTATTTACCATTATATTCCACTGCCAAGACCAATGCCTGGCTTATAGCAGAGGCTCATTAAATATATTCCTAATGAATGAATGAAAGCCAAATAATTAATTGTTAAACATGTGTTTTCTATAATTGCAGTCATTCAAACTACTAGTGGTCCTGGTTCACTTAGCCTGGGCTCACATAAATTGGAGTAAACTATGAACATTTCAGAGAATGATGATTTGTCAAGAATACCAGAGCATGGGGACATTTTTTACTTAATTTAATACTTTGGCTATCTAAATCACTACTGTGGATCTGTAACTTGGGTTATATTCATGAATACTTTCTGTGAGCCAGGGTTGCTATAGGTCTCTATATATACTACTAGAGGCCCAGTGCACGAAATTCGTGCAGGGGGAGGGAGTGTCCCTCAGCCCAGCCTGCACCCTCTCCAATCTGGGACCCCTCATATTGCAGGGTGGCCTGGGCAAGGGGCCTGCGGTGGTTTGCAGGCCAGCCACACCCCATTGGGGTAGAGGTCCCCACTGGGGACAGTGCAGGCCTGAGCAAGGGGCTAGGGCTGTTTTCAGGACAGCTATGTCCCCATGGGGTGAGGGTCCCCACTGGGGGGGGCGTGGCCAGCCTGGGTAAGGGGCTGATGTCTGTTTGCAGACTGGCCACGCCCCTCAGCAGGGACCCTCTCCCCATGGGGGCATGGCCAGTCTGGGTGAGGGGCTGAGGGCCATTTGTAGGCCTCTCCTTCAGCAGCTGACTAGGGCAGGTGGGAAGCTTGGGTCATCCCCAGCGACCCAAGCCTCCCACACACTCCAACCTGTTCCATGGCTGCTGCCCACAGGCCTCTCCTTCAGTGGCCGGTCCAGGCGGGAGGGAAGTTTGGCTTCCTCCATCACTGGGGGTGACTCAAGCCTCTTGCCCACTCTGGCTGCCTCTGTGGCCGCTGCCATCTTTGTTCTGCTAATTTGCATACTCACTCCTGATTGGCTGGTGAGCGTCATGAAGTGATGGTTAATTTACATATTTTCCTTTTATTAGTGTACATATGACATCATTTTGCCCTTCCATCAACTCTGAAAAAATTAAGTGACTTTACAACATCTCATATCTAAAAAGCTATGTCACTGGTGTTGAATTCAGATTCCTCAAAGGACAAACTTGAAGAAATGAATGTAGTCATTCAATTTATTAACTGATTTTAACCTTTTAATGATTCAAATGTAATTCTGAAAATATTGCTATTCCATAATGAAACGTGGGGTGCAGGGAACTGATCTCCCTTTTTCAGGTTCTTGCCTCATGGAGTTTGAAAAGTAAAATTTGTAGACTAAAAGGACTTATTAGTAAAATGATGGAAATTTATTAGAAGCAAATAAAAACTCCCCCATTGGGAAGGGGGTAACCAACTAAGCCCCTTTTTCTAAGGTTTTAAAGGCTGGAAGTTCTTTGTCTCTTCATGCTCCCTTCTAATTGGACCCTCCCCCCATTTTATGACCCTGTGCTTTTCTAATTGGTCACCCTTTTGCAGAATATCAGTTTCAAAGTCCAAAACCCACATGGTGCCCTCCTCCCTTTTTTCCCCCTTATCTTGCAACATTCCTCTATCTCCCATGAAGATATATTTCCCTCTTTCCGGCATTTATCAACACTTCTCTATCCTCTGTGAAAGTATTTTTCCTTCTTCCTGATATCTTGTGACTTTTCTTTCTCCTCTGTGAATGTAGGCCTTCCTCCTTCCTTATCTTGTGGCACTTTCTATTCTCTGTGAATGGATGCCTTCTGGCAGTTCCAAGCCCTCACCTATGCATTGTTCCCCCATGGACTCTCTTTATTCTCTAAACATATTTTGTCCCCATTCCTTTCAATAACATAATTTAAAAAATAGTTATCTGAGTTCTATGGGTTGTGAAGAACATGAAAATAGAAGAGTTTACTATTTCTATGTTGGATAGGTTATCTTCTCTGGAAAACCCCAACAAGTTGGTGCCTCTAGGTTTATTTTCTGATATGCTTATAGAAGAGGTAAAGAAAGAAAATCTTGTCATGAAAATAACCTGGTTTGCAGGGAGATGATTTTAGTAAGGAGACCAAATCTGCCCTCTTCTATGTCCATGACCTGAATGGGAATATACTTTCAATAAGAATTTAAAATTTTCTGGTATAATATTTATAAGAATGTTAATCCTGCCATAGTAAAGAAAATCAAGAATAATTATTAGGACAATATAATTTTTATGTAATTGATTAAAACTATAAGAAAAGGATGTATTGCAACCAAATTAGTGTTAGACTAGCCTCTTGAACAAGCCAACAAGGAGACTAAGAGAAAATCTCACACTGTCTCATGGGCTATTTATGTGCCTATTTAAAGATTATTCTGCTACTTTAGGCTTAATAACATTTTCTTTGGCTTATTTTCTCATTTCTTTTTATGTTGCAATAGACTGAAAGTTTCCTCAAAAATGACATTCGCATACACACACAAAAATAGAATTTTAAATCAAAAAGTTGTCTTGAGTTTTATTTTCAACTCTTCTTGTCAACACTTCTCCTAATGCTGCTATATTTAGTGGAACTCCCTTTATAAGCATGTAATGACCCCTTCAGCTATAACTATCCCTGTTAATATTAACAGCTAAAGTTTGAGGTGTGATTGTAAGTGACTTTTCACATGCCAAAAGTGGTTTATTTATTTTTTTTTTGAAGTGTCAAATCGTTCTTTAATTTCTGCCTTTACACAATGGCTACAATAATCCCAAAAGAGCCATTTCAAAAACTATTACCTAAAGTTATTTTAAGATAAAGTGTTTTTAAATTATAAATACTCCCAATGTGTGCTAAATATAGAAAATTTAGCACTGCAGAATAATTATTAAAAACATTTGTGTCTCTTTTCAGATTTCTTTAAGGAATCTTATAATGGCAAAGTAAAGGTTAGTCTTCTGAATGATACACAAGAAAGAAATCTAAGCAATCCGTATATTAATCCTATGGCCACATAAAAATTATTACAGCCATGATAATAACCATAGAGAAAAACATGGTTTGAAAGTGTTTCTAATGAGTGTACTCATCTTATTACACAGTGCTGCCATCACACACGCCCCAGGGTATATTGCTTCAGTGATTTTTCAGTAATTCAATTTTACTAGATCTTTGTTGCCCTGTTTCTCAGTCTCCCTCTGAGACTGAGAAAAGACCACCACATACTGGAGGAAAAGCAGTCATTATAACAGTTGCAGCTTGTGATTGACACAGAACAGGCAGATTAGCCTAAGTGGGGCTGATGTGGAGTCCTCATTTATGGACTCTAAGAGGGGGGGCTGGAATTTAACCAGTACCCGCCCCCATAAACTAAGCTGTCTTTACCAGTACATGAAGCAATAGACTTGGAGGCTCAACTCCTATATTTTCTCTGTAGAAGGGTTCTGCTGACATTCCTTACTGCATTTAATCCTCCTCATAGCCCCGCCAGCTCCTGCTACAGTTCTCATGTTGCAGATAGAAGATGCTGAGGCACACACAGCCAGTCAGTCTTGGGCAAGGGTTTGAATAAAAGCATCTCTGGTGACAAGTTATTCTACTGATCACACTTCCTTTCCAGATATTGAAGAACTGAGAGATTTATAAGTGCATAAAGAGGGCAAGGCAATGATTCTCAGTTGTTTAATGAATAAATAATGGAATATGTATATGAATATATACATATATTGAGAGAGAGAGAGAGAGAGAGAGAGAGAGAGAGAGAGAGAGAGAGAAAGAGAGAGAGAGCGAATACACATACTGTATACTAATGGTTTGGGTAGAAAATACCAAGTTTTAAGAATGAATGTAAGAGAAAGGTAATTATAAAAGTTTAAAATCAAAAGGATTGATGTGTGATTGCTTATTCAGAAGAGGACTTTTTTCCTATAAATTTCCATACATGAAATCACTCCTCTACAAGTATTTAGAACATCCTTCATAACATTAAGAACAATTAATTGCTTACTATTTTAATTTATTTTTTTTTCTCTAATAAACTCATGCTTCACATATACCATTAACTAAAAAAAGAAAGAAAGAAAGAAAGAAGGAAATAAAAGAATTAAGAGCTTGAACTTTATCCTCAGATTGCCTGGATTCAAATCAATTTGCTGTTGGTGGGAAACAGGATTGCAAGGAAGAATGCCACGAATCCTTACACTGGAGATTGTGATGTGGCAGGGTGATACTGCCCCTACCCCTGGGCTTCCAATGTCCCATTTCCCTCAGTCCCACCAACTAAGTCTTCAGCAGGCTCAAAATAAAACCAATGCCCAGAGTTTTGGCTTCATAGTTCTTGGGGGCCCAGGCACAGTCAGCAGCGAGCCAGATGGGCACTAGACCTACTTGGTCACATGTTCCCAGGCAAGAGAGAACACCAACAAACAGAACAGGGCTAGTAGAGAAAGAGAGACAGGAGAGAGAAAGAGAGAGAGAGAGAGAGAGAGAGAGAGCTTTTTATCTCCTGGATTATAACCAGAAGCTTTTTTAAAAGCAACCAATTAACTTCCAAGATTTGGAGGACTTGCATTGGGGTTCACCCCCAGCCAATGATCTTTTCCCCAGGTTAAACTGACAGGCCTCTATGGCAGGTACCTACGTGCTCCCCTAGACAATCCAGTACCAGAGGAGGGGAGAGAGGGGTGTTAATCCCCTTGAATGGAGAATGATTTCTTGTGTGTGAAGCTGGAGCTTCCTGGTGAAGCAAACAGACTCAGTGTCCGAACTCCTCTTTGCTTCCCTCCCTTCATTAATATCCAGCTAACTGATCTAATATCTAATGGTAACAAACTGTACCTCCATTTTCTCTCCTATGAAATGGAAACTGAGGATTAAACAAGGTGATACAAGTGAAGCACCTAAGACAGGGGTCCTCAAACTTTTTAAACAGGGGGCCAGTTAGTTCACTGTCCCTCAGACCGTTGGAGGGCCAGACTATAGTTAAAAAAAAAACACAACAACTATGAACAAATTCCTATGCACACTGTACATATCTTATTTTGAAGTAAAAAAACAAAACGGGAACAAATACAATATTTGTATTTGCATGTGGCCCGAGGGCCGCAGTTTGAGGACCCCTGACTTAAGATATCTGATAAATATTAAATGATAGCTCTTACATCAAAATAACATGCAGCAGTGATCATTTGAATTTCTCAGATGACAAAACTGTTTTAGTTGTCAACAATTCATATTAGATGTGCATTGGATTATTTTGAATCAATTCTCCAGCAAATAACAAACGTATTGATTGCCAGTCTGCCTAAATCTTCAAATGATAAGGCTTTCTTAAGTGTGAATGATAGTCTTATGGCTACAAATATCTCATGCCTCTTGCACTTTAAACCACATTCTAAACCACTCATGAATCTCTTCATTTAGGCATTTGGAAGTGTGAAACCTGATAAAGCCAGTCTAACAGTATCCCTAAAGTTACATCACAAAAGATTTACAGGTAAATAGACAATAGAGTCATGACAAGCATTTTCCTTTTTGTGCCTCATGAAGTGTGGCTTTTTTTGAAAATCTGCAAAGAATAAGGTTTATAAGTCCAGCATTTTACCTCTGAAGTTCCTGGTTTTGTGAAGGTTAGATAAAGAAGATATGGTTAAGCGAATAACGCCCAGGATTTCAAGAGTAAACTTGTATTGCCCCAAAGCAGCAGCTAGCATTTAGCCCTTCAGAGCAAAGAGCTCTGACTGCTGATTTATAACCCCAGGCTGCTCACTGCCTTAAAGGGCTCCCATGGCTGATGCTGATGCTGAGGCACATGGAAGAATGAAGACGTGGCAGATTCCATCCATTCCGTAGGACCTGTGGAATCTGGGTGGAGGTTTGCATTGCCTTGCATTGCCGCCATTGCTCAGCTGGTTTTGCTTTATGTGCAGCAGGAACTTAGTCATATGATTAGGTAGACTTTCCGTTACAGTTAAAGTACTGTAAAGTGGGTACTCATTGCCCTCTGTGAGTCACTCAAATATGAGGAAAGTTGGGTTTGTTCTTAGTTAAGCTGTCATAATAGAGGAGTCACATTAGGTGCCTACAGGAATTTCAGAGATCATAGGTGGGGTGGTATAATATAATATCTCGAGGACAAGGGCTTTGACTCATTTATCCATTTCTAAAATAGGGCATAGACACGTGCTCATAAATACATTAGTGAAGAAATGAGTAAGCCAAAGCCTTGAAGTTAGTGATTTAGGCAGTAAAAAGGAAAAGAAGACTCAGAGGATAGGAGGAAAGAAAGAACTAGGTACCTATCATGTTGGCATAATAATAGGGTGCCACAGGCATAGGAAATTAAATATCCAACTAACTCAACGCACATTTATTAGTTACCATTTTTGTTGTTAGTTTTCTATATTCCATATTTCACTCATTTTTTTTATTGCTTAAAGTATTACAAAGAGTATTACATATGTGTCCTTTTTTTCCCCCGCCCTTGACAGTCCCCCAGCCTCCCCTATCCCCCAGTGTCTTATGTCCATTGGTTATGCTTATATGCATGCATACAAGTCCTTTGGTTGATCTCTTACCCCCCTCCCTCCTGCCCCCCAACCCTCCCCGGCCTTCCCGCTGCAGTTTGACAATCTGTTTGAGGCAGCTCTGCCTCTGTATCTATTCTTGTTCAAAAGTTTATAATGGTCTCTATTATCCATGAATGTGTGAGATCATGTGGTATTTTTCCTTCATTGAGCTCCTTCACAATTTGCCATATTTAGACAACACCTATGTGTGCTGGGGTCAAAAGACACTCTGTTGGAGTTGAAAACAAAGTGCTTTAAATGCTTTAGAGTACTTTCAGAGAACTCACTGTCAAGCAAGAAGATCTTGTGTAAGAAACCAAGATAATGTAGCTATTCTACTAGAAATGCTCTGAGAAAACCCTACAAAGTTTGGGAAAGGCCATGGAAGAAGCTTATCTCTGAGCATGACAAGGTGAAGAGAGACTTCCTCAGAGGAGCCCAGAATGTAGGTTGTCTCCTGCCTGTCACTGTGGCTGTAAAGCTGTGCCCCAGGCAAAGGAACACAGCCCAGGGATGCACGGACACTCCACTTCTTTCTCGGCACAGTCTATGACAGGACTGCATCAGCCTGAAGTAGGGACATATTTTTGGAATCATCTTTCCACAGACTGGGGAAAGATGGCTTTTGGGGAGTTTATCTGCTGGAAAGAGGCCTCCTTTTCTCATCCATCTTCCAGAGGGGCATCTTTATTCTCATTGCACAGATACAGTTGAGCCACACACCATGAATTATGAACACAATGTCTGGCCAAGTGAGTTTCAATTTCCTTCCCCTTTCTCAACTTTCTCTCCTATTATTATTATAAAGTAAGGGGATGCATAGTTTGAGTGTGGGAGATGAGGAAGCTTTAATCCTGGCTCTCATAAACAAGTAGCCTCTCTTCACTATTCTTCTCACCTACTCTCAGCTATAGGGATAGAATAATGGCTCTCTTCCCATTCTAACATATTCACAAATTCTGTGACAAAGGGGAATTACAGTCACAGATGGAATTAGTGTTGCGAATTGGCTGACTTTAAAATAGACAGAGTATCCTGGAATATCCAGGTAAGTCCAGGTAATTGGGATTTCCTTAAAAGTGGAGGAGGGAGGCCGGAAAAGAGGCCAGAGTGATGTGATGTGCAAAGGACTGAATACTGCATGTCTGCTCTGGAGGAAGGAGCCACAAGCCATGGACTGTAGGCAGCCTCTCGAAGCCGGAAAAGAGTGGACAGCAGATTCTCCCCCAGAACCTCCAGAAGGAATACAGCCAGGCTGACACCTTGATGTCAGCTCAGTGAGACCCATGTCAGACCTACAGAACTCGTAAGTAATAAATCTGTGTCGTTTTAGGCCACTACGTTTGTGGTGCTTTGTTAACAGCAGCAATGGGGAATGAATGAATGCACCCTCTCTAGAGGTCCCAGAGTCCTCTCTGTTCAGATTATTTTTGTTTACAGGATGCTACTCTTTCTTGGTCCTATATCTCTTACCTTTTTATCACAATCTCTTTTGTTAACGTCTCTTTATTATCTCTAAAAACAATTTCTTCCCCAGGTTATCCAGTTAGCTCTTTTTTCTCATGCTACAGGAATCACAAATATGCTGAGCATAGCCCAGATTCAGTTTGCAGATTTGCTTTTGTCTCTGCAGGGTTTTCTACAAGCCAAACTGGAATGCATGTAAGTGGATATTTGTCCTCTAGTTTTCCCCATAATTCATACTATTCCATACTGTATTTCACCTGGCCCTCTTCCCTGGTTTACATTATTTGTTTTGTTGTTGAAGGTTTTGAGTTGAAGATCCCCCTCCTAAAACATAAATTTGTGTTAAGACGTTACACTAAAAAGGATTCTTGGCTCAAACAGGTTTAGAAAATGCCAAGTTAGACAAAGTAAAGTAGGTTGTTCTATGTCAGGAACTGACAGCCTTGATGATGCTAATTACCCCATATCTATGTACATATGTCTGCATAGAGTTGGATATAGCATACAGCTGCATGTAGCACGCAGCATCTCTCAATCTGATGTCCCAGTGGACCATCTTATAGATGAAGTGTTCCAAATATATACATTGAGATATACTTTCAATATACTCTTCTCATTTGGTCCCATTATATATAACCATACAGCTTCGATGACTCCCAAAGCTAAAAACATAATAGATCAGACACTTGTAAAGCGTATACCATGTGTCACATATTATTGTAAGCACTTGCACACACCTACGCTGATTCACAACCCCGATTTAATAGGCACTATTCTTATCCTTATTTTACAGGTGACGAAATTGAGATACAGGGAACTTGTCATATGCTCAATGTCACACAATTAGAAAATGGCAAAACTGGAATTTGAACTCAGCTTGCTCTAGAGTCTGTGGGCTGAGCCCACACTTACATCTAGAGCTGGAGCAGTGGGATTAATATGAGAAAATACTTTCTACCAGAGGTAGATGAAATACATAAAAAGGTATCTCAGATCATGTTGAATTCATTGTTCCTGGAGATGTCCAAGAAGAGGTAGGAGGACTTTCTAATGAGGGAATTTTATGGGAGGCACAGGTATTGAAGACATCTAATCCAACACTAAGATCTTTCCAAATATGAGATCCTAAGAGGATAAAAGAGTCTCCGATGGCTGGGTAAGTAACATGAGCAAAGGTGAGGAATGTTGTTTGAGAGAAGACCAACCTGGCTATTATGACAAATTCAAGGAGAGGAATAGTTGCAAGTCATGCTGCACAGGTAGGCTGGAAGCAGATGGTGGGAGGCCTTGAATATCAGAAAAACAGGCGTTTGGTCTTAATTCTTTAACTGATGGGAAGCCCTGAAAAGTGTCTCATCAGGAAAGTTATAAAGTGATTTGAAGAAATTAACCAGACAATAGTGTTGATCCATTGAGCCATGACTCAAGTTGGGCCTCTTTTGCACCTTCTCCTCCTTTCCACTAGGTGGCACCAGAACTCAAAATCAGGCATCTTGCAAAGTCTCTCTGTTCTGAGCCTTTATTGGAAGATGACTTGTATAAAGATATTCAATGTGATGTGAACATATAAAAAATATTTTCATTGCCAATTTCTAATCTGCCTCTTCAGTCACCCTGGGGTGTTTTTCTAGTAGTTAACAATTTTCAGCTCAACTGACTGTAACGTTCTGAAGAAAAGCTTCTGGGGACCATGCCAGTGTAGAATACTGCTGTAGAGTAGACCAACAGAATAACACATCCTGCAGAAATTGATAACAGGCAGCTGGAAGTTGATACAGAGAAATTTATTCAACTCTTGGTTACTTCAATGGGGGGAAACTGTTCTAATTCACAATTCAGGGAGGATTTTTAAGGTGACAGGTTGAATTACCTCACACTTAACTCTAGTTCGAGTGTGGAAGGGGTAAAAGCCTAAGCTAACTTATTACCTAATTCTTCAGGAAAGAAATATGAGAACCAGCTCTTGTCCCCTCCTTCCTTTCTGAATGCCTTTTCTCAGAACAAACTAGTTTACACGGAAGAGGGCTCCTCCTCTACATATTTCTTAATTGAAACTTATTTTCTTAGTGCCATAGTTCTGCTTTTGCTTTGTCCTTTAAAATAGGCTTTCAGTTTGTTTGAAAGTTAGTATTTTCACCAATGTCAATAAGAAGCAATCGTTCCTGATCCCATGTAAATATGTATGTAGTGACAGAAGTACCCATAAATCAAGATTTCCATTTTAAACATCTAAGACTAATTCATATAATTCTAAGAATCAAAAGGCCAATGGCATATCGCCCAAATCACAGGTAAGTGAGCACATGGCACTTTTCCCTAAATCTTTCAAACTGAAATTTGAGAAGGTAACACAAAAGTGAGCATGTCACAAAGGGGGTATTGTTTAAAGATAAATAGGCTTTTGTCTAAATACCATAGTATCAATTTTTCTCTGATTCTAAAGAAAAAGAAAAGATGTATGGACTCTACTTAATTTTGTTTACTTGAAATTTTTATGCATTTCCTAACCTGCCTCTTCTAAAAGGGGCAGTAGAAGAGAGAGGTTAAAATAGATGAAAGACTTATGGAGTTGGATAAATAATTAATGGCCTGGAGTAATTAGCTGGGAGATACTTAATCATCAATCTATCTGAGTCATCACAAGCATTTGAGCCTACTCCACTCACAAAATATTGTACTAATTATGAGTGTATATGTGCATCTATTTTGTCAAAAATGGAAATTAATACATGATGAGAATCAGCATCTTGAAAAATTCAAATATGGAACAAGACTGTTTGTCTATTCTCTGTTTGTTAAAGATAAGTGCAATTTTACTTTTCTTGATTTTACCTAATCAAAAGAAGTTGCATACATTCCTCTTTATGCACACCAAGAAATCAAACTTCTTGGATAGTTTTGTCTTTCTTTAGGGACTTCTCCCAGGAGAGAAAAAAAATTAAAAGCAAAAACAAAATCACCTCATTATTAAAGTTTCTGGTGAACAATTAGGGACTTAAGGGGGAAACAATGTCCTTTAACATAATGCAAAGTTTGCAATTTATGGCTGTGTTCTTCGATGTGGTGTTTTCCAATACAATTTTATTACACCCTTTAAATTATACTTTCACAGGAAAGGTCTGTCTTGAAACTTTTAGGTCAGAATTGTTCAGATCTTTTCACACTGAATCAATCAGGTTTAAAGCTGGCAAAATCCTTGGCAGCCTTGTAAATCTTTCAAAAGATGTTATCCAATTACCCTTCATGGGCCGCGGGATTCTACAGAGTGACTATTTCCTTCTCTATGAGGAATTAAGTGCTCATTGCACATGAGAGGTTAGAAACCAATGGAGTTGAAAAGCAAGGTTCTGCATTTTTCTTCCGGTTCACATGGCATAGATATAGCTGCAGCTACGAATATATTGTGGGATCTACCACAGACATTCTGACCCAGGCAGTGGCCCTGGTATCAGCGAAGTTTTTTACTTGTTTTAAATTAGCAAAAACACAAGACAGAACAAAAATTATAACACCAGATTGTGTCCAGTCACAAAACTTTATTTTGGACATGTATTAAGAATATAGCGCAAAGATAGACCCCAAATGGAAAGCACACAAGATTACTATTGCTCTTATTTTTTCAAGGAAAACAATTTTCGGGTACACTCAATAAATACACATGGGATGGAAAAAAAAATAACAAAGAAGAAGATAAATGCACTTCTTTGGTTTGGGTTTTGATCTTCTGAAAAAATGTGCTTATTTTCAATTTAAAAAATGCATATTAATCTTAGTTCTTCCTCCTCTAGGTTGCCAATATAGAATACTAAGAAAAGGCTAAGGAGACATTCAATTTACCTAAAAGCCCATTTCATGCCCCTTGGCTTCAAGGGGAAAAAATTATCCTGGGCAGAATCATTTTGAAATGATTTTTCAAGGAAAAATGTGAGCATGCCTATGGATTCCTTCAGAGGAGCTAGCAAAGCACTGCTCTCTTTTGTGATGTAAAAAGCCTAATGGAGGTTATGGGATTCCAGTTGCACTTTTGACCCCAAGGCCTCTGGAGTCATTCACTTGTCATGACCTTTGACCTTTGGCAAATTACAACCCTGACTATCTGCTTGGCTTGATTTTTACTACCTATTACAAAAGGTCTTTCCTTCTCTGGAATACATAAGCAGAAGCCATATAAATGTTGGAAAATAGTTTGTCGGCCAACAATCGGGCCAAGAGAAGACAAGTATCAAAAACAAAACAAAAACTCACAAAGCATGAAGGGAAACACTGTACCATTGAAAGTGTCCTTCAGTGAAGTAGATTGATTTCAGGGACTACAGTGTGCACACTTGGCCACATGTTCCCTCTTTTAAAATCTTTGTTTTCTTTGATTTAAAATGTGATGTTCAAGAAGTAGGAAGGTCAGTGCTTCCATAAATTGTGCTTCTGATTCTTTGCAGGCCAGTCATTAAAAATTGCAGACATCGCCTCTGCAACTGTGTGTTCATCAACACTTCCTTTTAACCACTATCTAGATTGCTTCCATCGCCAAAGAAATGCAATTTCTCTTATCAGGACTGTGAGTGAAAGGTGTAAACATTGGGAGTAAAATGTAGCATGGGAGCCAACTCAAGTACAGATGAGGAAGCTAGGCAATTCACAGTTTTAACATTTATAATATGTGAGTCCCCTGGATTAAATATTCAGTTACTTAATATATATAATTCTAAATTCCAAATATTACTTAGTCTTTAGGATATCAACTGCTAAGAATCTAATACACACTGCTGGTGGGTAGCAATCACTTGAGTAGTCACAGGCTCTCCTCTCTAATGCTCTCAATCAGCGATTTATAACTTTTTTCATCTCATGACACACAAAATAATTAGTAAAATCCTGTGGTACACCAAAAAATATATTTTTTGCTGATCTGATGAAAAAGAGGTATAATTTTTATTAATTCACACCAGACAGCTATTGTTGTGTTGGCTGTTGTCATGTTTTTATTTGTCAATCTAAGGGAAAGAGGTCGGTGCCCCTGACTAAATAGTCAGGGATTGCATGTTGTAAAACATTCTTGCAGCACACCAGTGTACCATGGCACAGTGGTTGAAAATCACTGCTCTAGATTGTGTGCTTGCTTGTTTGTTTTAAGCAGATAATAGAGAAGGAAAAGCTTGAAGATAGAGATTCATAAAAGTGTCTAGAGAGCTTAAGGTAACAAAGAGTGATGTGTACTTTTTCACCAAGATGAGAACAAATGGAATCTCTTGGATTAAAATACTCTAGGATTTGTCCACTTAAGGAATACTTTTATGGCTATTTATTTTCCAGCCAGCATGGAGGTTCTTATTTTTTTCAATTTGCATTAAGATAGAAGTACTTAAATATCTATTTAGTGTTCAGTTTTACTTTTAAGGATTTCCAGTGGCTGTTTAGTATTTGTTCAAAATCCACTCTTTTTCCCTGATAGTTTCTCTTTCTCTCAGGATCAAAAGAAGTACTTGCTTCTTTGAAAATACAATGAAGACTGGCTCATTGATGAAGTTAGTTGTTAGGTGGGCCCATCTGCCTAGTTCAATCAAGATTTACAAGGAAATTAAGAATTTGTTAAATACTCAAACAAGTCTGGTTAAAACCTTTCCAACAAAAAAAATTTCAAACTTTGTAATTCATTGTAAAAAGAGTTGAAACAAATCTCAGTACAAATCTTTTTATAGAAGTAGATCTGTAACCTACCATTTTATGACCTCTAGAGAGAAAGTATTTGATAAAAATGTGCCAAACTGTTAAAATATTAATCTTTCCTGAGTTAGAGGGGGGAAATTGAATGGGCTGCAAACTGTAGAGTGAATACTATGCTATCTAAATGTCCTGAGACCTACTATGTGGCATACTGTGCTATATGAATATTTGTTTGTTTTTCTTCCTAATTTTTACATCTATCACTGCAATACCAAAAAAATCCCTACAGCAGTCAGGATCCTTTCCCCTCAGGTCCTACCTAACTCTCAGATTTTACTTTTCAGTACCTTTCTATTTGAGTATTTATGACTTCCTGTAGATCTAGGCTTCAATAACATTTAACCATATGGAAATGTGGGGGAATTTGTTGCCTTCTCACCTGAAAATGTTTTTAAGCCTGAAAGTTAAGTCAATAAAAAATAAATAAATTGATTCCTTAATTTCACAGAACTCTGTTAATATATCATTGGAGTAAGGTAAAACTCAATGATGAACATTGTCCATGTTTTAATTTTTTTCTCTTCTGTTGAGCCATTTGAATAATGCTGCTTGCTGTTCACTTTATCCTTCCTTAGGAATGGGGTCCAGAATTTTTATAGCAATGATTTCAAAATAACAACACTATGAAAGAGAATTAAGTTAAACAAATTTAACTTAATGTTTGACAATGCTAATATTTACAACAGTATTTCTTAAGAGCCCTTTGATTTTAATGTGTATCAACTATAGCCTTCCTCTACAGCAGCGGTTCTCAACCTGTGGGTTCTCAACCTTTGGGGATCGAACGACCCTTTCACAGGGGTTGCTAAAGACCATCGGAAAACACGTATATAATTACATATTGTTTTGTGATTAATCACTATGCTTTAATTATGTTCAATTTGTAACAATGAAATTGGTGGTCACCACAACATGAGGAACTGTATTAAAGGGTCGCAGCATTAGGAAGGTTGAGAACCACTGCTCTACAGCAATATGTTTTTGAAATCAAAAGAACACTCACTGTTTCCCCTCTCACCATCTCACCTCAACTCTTTATGCAACCCCCAATCCCCACCCCCACCCTACCCCCATCCTGCATAAATTCTTTCCTGGCTATCTATTCAGATAGAGCATGTTTTCTCAACCTTACCATGATTGAAAATATAAATAGGATCATTCTTCATTGTGGGGGACTGTCTTTTTCACTCTAAAAGGTTTAGCCTGCTCTTTGCCAATATCACCCTCCACAGTGGTGACAACCAAAAATGTCTCCTGACATTCCCAAATGTCCCCAAATTGCCCCACTGAGATAGAGATTAAATTCTTAGGAAATACCTCAGGATGTTTTCCTCCTTATCAAAATCTGTACTAGGTGCTTCAGACAAACAGAGCCAGTAGGACGTGTAATGTACATAGAGAAAGATTCTTATAAGGATTGGCTCACAAAATTAATGAGGCTGGCAAGTCCAAGTCTGCAGTGTGGGCCAGGAGGCTGGAGACCCGGGGGAGTGTTGGTACAGATGAAGGCCAAGGCAGACAGCCAGAAAATTCACCTCCCTCAGTGACCCCTTCCCCTGACCCCCAGGCCCGGCACACAGTCCTTCAGCTCCTTGGCGGATGATGGGTAAGAACTGCACATGCCGTGCCCTGGTCCTGGAACGCGTTTCCCGCCACACACTGTCTTCAGGTAGCAACTCCTCAGCTCACCTTCAGTTGCACTTGCTGAAAGGATTCTTCCCAACCTTCCTGAGGAAGCGAAGTCTCCCTACCATTTGCTTTTTCAGCACTGACACATCTTCTCACAGCACTTATCACTGTATAACTGTATAATCTTCTGGGCTTTTAAAAATACATATTTTATTGATTTTTATGGAGAGAGGATGGGAGAGGGACAGAGAGAAACACTGATGTGACAGCAAAACAGGCCCCTTACCGGGGGATGGAAACCAGTACCCAGGAATGGGCCCTGACCAGGAATCAAACCGGCAACCTTTTGGTGCATGGGCCGACATCCAACCAACGGAGCCAGACTGGCCAGGGCTAATCTTTGGGACTTTTTTCATTTTTATCTTGTTCCATATCCCCAGCATCCACCATATAGCAGGTACTCATCAAATATGTGTTGACTAACTGAATAAATGAATTAACTTTTATCCACAATATGGTCTCTTTTTTCAGAGGATTATTGGCTTACAGAGTAACATTACCATGGTCTGATTCAGCAGTTCTAGACTTGTGTGCCGCAAGAATTTTTAAAACATGCAACTCCTGACTATTCAGCCAGGGGTACTGATCTCTTTTCCCTTAGAGTGTCAAATAAATAAAATAACAATAGTCAACACAACAATAGCTAGCTGGTGTGAATGAATCAAAATTATAACTCTTGTTTTGGTCTGATCAGAAAAAAATATATTTTTTGGTGTGCCACAGAATTTTAGTAATTAATTTATGTGCGTCATAAGATGAAATAGATTGAACATTGCCGGTTTAAATCACAAACTTGTATGCCATGAATATTAGAAAGTCAGTATAGCAATATGTTGTGCTTATTTGACAAACTTTCACTGTCAGCTATCTGTAGGACTGTGGAGAAATTGCTAATGCTCTAGACCTCGTTGTCGCTGTTTCTTGTCCCAACTCTTTGAATACCGTAAAATGCATTACTTTATATAGTGCAGCATAAAATGTGTAATGAGCACTTTATAAATGCACACTACATGTTTGGGAATGTAATGACTTAAGGAAAGGAAAGTATACCAATTATCAATGTTCTAGAGGCCTGGTGCCCAAAATTCATGCATGGGGAGAGGGGTTCCCCTCAGCACAGCCTGCGCCCTCTCCAATCTGGGACATCCCTCTCACAATCGAGGAGTGCTGGCTCCTAAATGCTCACCTGCCTGCCAGCCTGGTCACCCCCAACTGCCCCCCTCTGCCAGCCTGGTCACCCCCAACTGCCCCCCCCACACACACACTGGCCTGGTTGCTCCCAACTGCTCCCCCTCCCCCCACCCTGCTGGCCTGGTTGCCCCATGCAACCTGCATTCAGTTGTTTGGTCATCCCTCACTACCCCCCCATGCCGGCCTGGTCACCCCACACAGCCTGCTGTTCAGTCGTTTGTCTGGTTGTTTCGGTCGTGACGGCCCCTGGCTTTTTATATATTAGGATTGCCTCTGAGCTCTAAATTCACATTTCATTGCTCTGCTTTGAGATTCTGGAGTTGGAACCCTTGAGGATTCCTCCTTAAGCTGAAGCCATGTTAAGCTTGGTCAGTAAAAGGTGTCAGGAGAGGGACAGTGTCCAAATGAGACTTTGCTTGATTTGGTTGCTTCCTCTCTTCTGGTCCCTAGGGTGTGGCTACTAGAGGCCTATGTGCCAGAGGTGCAGTGACACATGCCCGCCCTTCAACAAGTTTTGCTGGGGCCCCAGTGGAAGGCTTTCTGAACCATAGTCCTTGCCCACGTTCCTTGCCAGCTGGCTGGGACCGGATTTGGCTGGGTTTTGCAGTGAGCTCATCTGCCATCCAGTGGGCCAGCCACACCTCTCCTGTGAAGACTCACTCTCAGCAGAGAGACCACACCCCCTCCAAGTGCATTCCTGCACCGGGTACTGTCTCTCAGCCCCAGATTATCCTTTGAGTTCTCGTTGTCTCCTCTCAGTGGCTACTCATCTGCTGCCAGTTAATACTTCTTCAGTGTAAATGTTCCTTTCTCAACTTACTGGGTTCTGCTTCCTTCTGGATTCTGTCTGATACAGTTGATCAGTGAGTAAAATGTTGGAATACAAACGCACAAACACACGCACCCAGTCTTATTTCAACAATCTTTTCCCTTTCTACAATAAAAAAATGTCAGCAAGAAGAGCTTTTTAAGGACCTACTATAATGATCAGAATCCAAGGAACAGAATTTACTGCTGGATGGAGCCCAGAGGGCACCCAGCCCTTGTTTTTTCCAGGGGAAGCATCGTGGTCACCGAGAGGTTAAGTGACTTCATTTGCAGAGTGGCAGAGTGGATGGGAGGGGCCCCAGGGCCTGAGAGGGGGCAGGCCCTGAGGCAGGGAGGGCCCCAGCCCAAAGTGAGGGGGCTCCCCAGCTTCACAGGAGGACTCACTGCCTTTCTTAAGAGGACTCGAGGGAGGGAGAAATTTCTCTCAAGTCTGAGTATCGGGTGCAATTATGCTTCTTCTGACAGAGCACTTTAGATTTAGCTCGTGGATAATGTGAATCACGGAGGTGCTTGTTTCCCAGTTAGGACAGTGACTAGAAGCTGGAGGGCAAAGCATGGCTCTCTCCTGGGCCGGCGGGGGCAGCAGCTCAGGACACTCACACCTCTCGCTTCATCTCAATTGCTTTCTGACCTGTTTCCCCTTTGCCTTGATTGCCTCACATACTTTTATTATCCTATGATACACCAGACATTTTAAAACATCCACTTAGGAATAGGTAGGCTGTAAACAAAATATTGAAGTACAAGTCTTCAATTTTCCTTATGCTAATGTCAGTGTTCTCTTCATGACACGGTGGCCGACAATGGAAAGGAGTTTATATATTATATCCACCCAAGAATTGGCACCCCTCAGATGCCTATTAGTAATTTGGTCAGACATTTCAAAATGTCCCTGGCCCCTTACTTACCTAATTAACATGTTTAATAAATTACCAATGTCATATCCAAATAATAAAAATGATTAGAATTCTTAGCAATTCTTTCAATACAAAGGCATCCAAATGGATAAAGTTTGACTATAACCAAGCTGCCCATAGGCTCAGAAAGGATCATCTTTTATTTTTTTCTTATCTGTCCATTGAATTATAGTGTCAAAATTCATTTTTTTCAAGGATGGTCATTTAGCAGTGTTGCACATAGTTTAAGGGGGAAAAATCTGTTTCTTTGTTTTTCTTTACGGTTGTGCTCTTACTATTTTTTTTCTTGCTGAATAAGCATCTTTCTTCTTGTGTGTCTCCCTGGTCTCCATGGTGAGAGATGGCTATTCGAAACCATATTTACACCTGAATCCCCTCCTGTTTCTGTGCTTCTGCAGCTCAGCTTCTACACTTGACCATTTATCATGGGCAGAGACTCAGCCTTTGCAGGGGCAGAATTCATATTTGCTGAATACATCCTCAGAGCTGCTACCAAAAATGGGAAATGGTGGAAACAAAGAAGCAATCACAGAAAATAAAGTAACTGCAGCTGTGGAAATAGAGAAACTGCGTGATATTCCTGCTTTTCACCTCATAACTCCTGCAAAGAGAGAACGGTTTTGTTTTCTGTGCTGTGGCTGGAAAGCCATATACCTTCGGCTTTGTCTGCTCTAAAAGGAATAATTCTAAACAATGTGTGTCTTGTTTTCCTTTACTTCAGAGAAACCAGGGCGCTTAATGCCACTGGTAAATATTCATTCTTTCCCTCAAGTATCGGTGTGAGACTTTGCCAAAGCTTTTATACAAATATACCTGGTGTTCAAGAAAAAAAATTAGCAAATTAAAACATCTAATTGGCTTTATGGGGCAATTCATGAATTGGTAAGCATCCCGTCTGTAAACAGAAAGGTGCTCAAAGAAGTTGTACAAAATGAAAGGTTTTTACAGGCAGAACCTGGTGGGACAAGAAAGTTATTAGCAAAAGAGAAGATTGTTGCAAGCAAAGAACCTTTCTTTGGGGGAAGGGCATCAGGGGTCTTACCAGGAAGACTACCTCCGGAGTGTTGGTCAGGAAATTCCAGAGGATTGAGATAAGGTCGCATTCCTGGGAGGGGCTGAGCCTGCCCTTGGGTCAGGTATTAAGGCTAGGTTCAGGTGTCCTGGACTTTAGCACAAGTGACTCCATTTTGGAACTGTGGTTTTCTCTTTAACATGGTAACCTTTGGCTTCAGCAAAGCAATATTAGGCAAATTGACCTGCAGACCAACCTAAGGGGGTATGGGAGAATTCCAGAAACTAGACCACAAAAAACAAGTAGGCTAAAGAACTAAGAAGGATGAACCAATAAGGAGTTCATGTCTCTGTTCTTCTCTTGATGGAATCAGTCTAAAACAGCAGTCTCTTGTTTAACTCAGCATGGTTCGCAGGTAACGGGTCAGAGTCCTTTTAACCGTCAGGTTTTCCATTTATTTCAGAAAATATAAGATCAATTTTCCATGTGATTCAATTGACATATTGGGTTAATGCCCTTCATGCCTTCACATATATTCTGGTGCCTATTTCTATTAGCCAAGCCTTTGATCTTCAAAGCAAAAGTCTGCATTCCTCTTAGGGCTCTTCTAGAATGAACAGCTCAACTGAATCAGTGAGGAATGAATCCTTATCTTTGGGCACCCTAAGTTCTTTATGCATCTGAGCTGACAGAAATCAAAACAGGCAAAGGAAACGGGAAAGACACATTTTAAATGCCGTATCCTTTTGGTTGATATTTATTAAAAGAGGCTACCAGATGTTCAGGTATATACCTGTCTTGAAAGTGAGTTGTTTTTGAAATTGTTTGTAGGAAAATACGCTTATGTTCTTCACTGTGATCAATCACATGAAATTTTCTGATAAGCACTTTTAAGACGTTTTAACAAAACAATCTTTGCCTAAAGCAGCCGTGGGCAAACTACGGCCCGCGGGCCGGATCCGGCCCGTTTGAAATGAATAAAACTAAAAAAAAAAAAAAGACCGTACCCTTTTATGTAATGATGTTTACTTTGAATTTATATTAGTTCACACAAACACTCCATCCATGCTTTTGTTCCGGCCCTCCGGTCCAGTTTAAGAACCCATTGTGGCCCTTGAGTCAAAAAGTTTGCCCACCCCTGGCCTAAAGTGTGCAATCCTTTGCTTAAGGAAAGCACCTACATTGAAAGCTCTCCAGGCAGTGATGTAAGTGACATCAGGCAGTGGTGTAGCAGAAACAGAGCTTTCTAGATACTCTGTGTGCAGGCAGGGTCTCTATGCACAGGCAGGGTCTCTGGGAGCCAAGGGAAGCTATGTTGGAATATGCTGCAGTTATATCTGCTCTTGCATTGAGTGGCCTGCTAGCTTCTGATGAGATGCAGAACTACAGTAATTATATCAGGACCCCAATCTTCCCAGGAGAGAGCGTGCCATTGGCATTAGCAGTGGCATTGACCCTGTAGGATGTACTCCATGAGTGTCCCCTTGATAACTACACAAGTTCTTCACAGGCCCTTCGCAGGATAATGTGAGCGAGTAAATATGAAGCAAACCATGGCTTTCACAGCACTTAGTAAATACATATGACGATTCTTACTGCTATTTTTTACTCTTGCAGAATTATAATGGCAATAAGACAACACTGAAAAGGCTATGGCTTAAGAGTGCTTAGTTTGTGGTGAAGGTGGAGATAAGAATTGCAGTTAAAAATAAATGATTCTGTTGCCATGGTTTCCTTCTTTATAAATTCTTTTCAACATGAATTGCTGTTCTTGTGTTTAATTTTAGATTCATGCAGATTTTCCACAAATAAGAATTCCTATGCATCTGAGAAATGGTTTTTATAAATCTGTAGGAAACATTTTTTGACAGCCTGGTTTGAATATTTCTGAGCAAAATAACCTGCAGGGTTATAGCTTTAGACAACTACCAAAGGAAAGCGAATAAAGAGAATAAGAACATAAAAAAAAAAACTTGTCAGACTATGTTTAAACTTCTAATTAAAACAGGAGTTCGTAGTATTGCAAAATTTAAGGGCATGTGGAGTATTGGGGACTGCCTGCCTCTCAGAGCTATATGGAGACAGGTGCCACTTCTAGGGAGTCGTTTTCCTGACAACCAATCCATAAAGGATTATAGTTACCAAATGTTAATTTAGATAAATATGCATTTATTAATATCAAAGGCTCTAATTGTGTTTTCAAAATCTACTATATCATCTCAAATGCAATTATTTTGCTTGAATAAGGTGTCAGAATTACTTATCATGCATTCCTCCTCTGAAATAGCTGCTTCATTTTAAATTTAAGAATGGATATTTCTGGACCTATCTTGTTTGGCTCAGTGGATAGAGCGTTGGCCTGCGGACTCAAGGGTCCCGGGTTCGGTTCCAGTCAAGGGCATGTACGTTGGTTGCGGGCACATCCCCAGTAGGGGGTGTGCAGGAGGCAGCTGATCAATGTTTCTCTCTCAACGATGTTTCTAGCTCTCTATCCTTCTCCCTTCCTCTCTGTAAAAAAAATCAATAAAACGTATTTTTTAAAAAAGGAATGGATATTTATGATTTGGAAAACATAAATGGAAGGGAAGAGTTGACTTTACCAAAGAAATTCTTTTTAAAAAAAATTTATTGCAGGATTGTTTAAACAGTGAAATCCCATGCCTCAGTTAAAATAGGACATGATTTTTTTAAGACGAAAGAATCAAATTACTTCAGCAGAAATGCATTATATTACAGTTGCTATATAAACAGTGAACACCAAAATATGGCTAATACTTGTTTCAAAAGTATAATTAATGGTTTAAAAAATCACAATGTTTTTAATTTTCTTTTCACTGTGCCTTCCCTTTCTAAAAATTCTAAGGCTAATCTTGCAAATCTAGTGAAATAAAAAGTTCAGAAATTAGAATATATTAATTTAACATAGTAAGGGATTAAATCCTAACTGAAAGGAGATGAGTGAACTATATTTGTCTTTGTAAACTTATTTTCTAATTCTATTACTCTGCCTTCTATGGTAATTAATCAACTATGTTTTAAGTGTACATGTAGTGTTTTAGTCATACAATTTCTTTTTTTTTTTCTTTAACAAAAAAAACCAAAAAACCTGAAAACTCAGAAAATAAAAAGTGGTTCTTGCAATATTTTAGGCCAATTAAAGTTGAGACAGAAGTTTGTGGTATCTCTCTTGATGTACCCTACATTTAAATTTATACATACAACTTTGGAGGGTGTGTGTGTGTGTGTGTGTGTGTGCGTAAGTGTGTGTTTAGGGGGTGGAAAGGGGCTTGATTATTAAGATATTTCAATAGCACAAACATTGCCCAAGTTGATAGAATAATTACACCAATCTTTACTTTTCTCTTTAAGTATGAGGAAATTGTCTCATGTTTTCTAATATTTATACAACAATCAGACAAAAAAATAAAAATTCAGAGTTTTGCAATTCTGTGCATAGACCAGAGCTGCTCCTGGAGTAGACTTTATCAAGCATCTGCTCTTCCTAAGGAGGCAGGACAGCCATGACATGCTTCTTTGATTTGCTTTGAGCTTTGATTGTGGTTGAATTGGAAGAACAGCTGAACAGGTTTTTCTTCATGGCCGCTTGCCTCTGCTCTGAAGCTAAAAGTCACATGGTCTTTGGACTGTTGCACAACCCAGGGATTCCGAGGCTATTAAGTCATTTGACTTTGCCATAAAATCTCAAGGTAGATACCTCTTGCTATGATAGACTAGTATATACTGGTCTTCCCTCCAAGAACAACTTGACAAGCTTTACAAGATACTTTTTAAGGTTCTGTTTGAAGACTTTGGAGAGCTATCAGGGCAGCCAGACTTAAGAAGCCAAGATCCCAAAGGGAAGAGAAACTCATTGAGATGAGCCTCACATATTTTTGGTGTGTGTGTGGGGGGGTTGTCTTTTTCCTCTTGAACTATCTATCTTCCCTAAGCAGCACAGACATAAGGCTGAGACGTTTAGAAGAACATAGATAGGAAGAGGCAGAGAAGCTTAAGTAGAGTTTTCTATAGTCTCACAGGCCAAGGACCAATAACTGAACTGTAGGACCTGACAGGCCAACATTCTGGAGAGAAGATAAGCACAGAGAAATAAACCCAACAACCTGTGATAGGACCTAGAGAAGAAAAAAATAAATGACAGAAGCAAATATATAACAGACAATAAAATTATGAGGTGCAGACTACAACAACTCAAAAAAATTTTTATGACAAAATGAAAAATGGTATTAATAAACTGAATGTTTGTGTCCTCCCAAAATGCATATGTTAAAACCTAATACCCACCCTAGCTGGTTTGGCTCAGTGGATAGAGCATCAGCCTGTACACCCAGGGTTTGGGGTTTGAGTCCAGTCAAGGGCACGTACCTCAGTCGCAGGCTCCTCCCCTGCCTGGGTGCATGCAGGAGGCAACCAATCCATGTGTTTCTCTCACATTGATATTTCTATCTTTCCCTCTCTCTTCCACTCTCTCTAAAAATCAAAAGAAGAACACCCTCAGGTGAGGATTGAAAAAACAACAAAATAAAAAAACAAAACCTAACACCCAATATGATGGTATTAGGAGGTAGAGCGTTTGGGAAGTGATTAGATCATAAGGGCAAAGGGAGGCTCTAGGATAGTAGAACTGTTTTATTTCCTAACCTGGATGTGATTAACCAAGGTGTTCATTTTGTGAAAATTCATCAAGCTTTACACTTAGGATTTACACAGCATATATACTGTATATATGTATATATACATATGAATATATTATCAACCAATAGTCGTTGGTGCCAATTCAATGCCAACAGAAATTCCTAATTTAGGGGGCAGTAAAGAAGGAAACTTTATTCAGTGTAAAGCAGCTCAATTGTGATATAGCATGGCTGTGAACACAGCATGGCTGAGAGGGGACCCCAGAGACCAGGTCTCTCTCTGGCTAAACAGTTCTGCTCAGCTCCTCTATGCTCTGCTCTGCTCTTGCCAATCTGCTTTGCACTGTGCTGGTCAGCTCTGCTGGTCAGCTCTGCTGTGCTTTGGTCAGTGCTGCAGTTCAGCCAGGGAAACTCAGCCTTAGGTGGAAAGGGAAAGTGAACTCTGAAAACCAGAGGGGCATTGACTTATGCAGACAGAAATCTCCACCCCTGGTCCCTCATTGGTCTGTCCTCATGCAAATGAAGACTTCAAATCCTCACAGTTTGATTGATCCAAAAGGCATTGTCCTGATTGGTCAGAACAGACTTGTTCTGGTTAGTCAGAGCTGTGCGGCTCGAATTAGATGTGGAAAGCCTTAGTCCTTTTGGTTGAAATACAATTCCAGGAACGCCTATATAAGGGCTGGCTCAGGTGGCAGAAGCACTGTACAGGCAGGCATTTCAATGCAGGCTTTTCCCTGAAGCACAGTTTGTGAGAGGTCCCTGTGTAGAAATGGCTGCTAGGCTGAATTTGTACTTGTTTTCTAGAGACTCAGCGCATGAAATGCATGCACAGGTATGGTCCCTAGGCCTGGCCTGCTATCAGGGCCATCGTCCCCAGCTGCTGGCAGCTGGCTCCGCCTCCTGCCGCCACCCACCCCAGTTCCCCATTCCCCATCGGCAATCGGGGCCTGCTGGCTGGGGACAGCTCTTGGGTTGAGCGTCTGTCCCCTGGTGGTCAGTGCACATCATAGCATTCTGCCCTTTGGTTGATTTGCATATTAGCCTTTTATTATATAGGATTTGAACCCAGTTAGCCACCAGGAGACCTTTTCAGTATGTGTCTTCTTTCTTGGGGTTCACTATAAATAAACTAAAAATTTGACTTAAAAGCATGAGGCAAATTCTTTCAAATGTATATTTAGTAATGGCAAATCTCTTCTTTGAGGATTTGAGTGAACTTTTTGAAAAATTCAAAGGTAATTTTGAAGCCGTCTGATGAATAATGTGGGTGATTAAGCCAAGGAAGGGTGGTCTGACCAAAAGGAACACTGCTGTAACATTAGGAGAGTCATTCTTTTACATGGCACAGAAAGTGTTCATCATGATATCATTTCAAAAGAGGATTTCCAAAAATTTAATGAATGAAAAACTAGGAGGAATAAATATATGAAAACAAGCTATTCTTTTACATAAGTATTTATGCATGTATTTAACCATGCTTTCATATATAGCTTCTCATTTTGACTATTCCAACAATCTGGTGAAGAAAGTGTTACATTTACTTTGTGAAGGCATATATTATTCTGTCACTCATTATTATTATTATTATTATTATTATTATTATTATTACTAGAGGCCCGGTGCACAAAAATTTGTGCACTCGGGGGGAGAGGGGGGCCCCTCATCCCGGCCTGTGCCCTCTCGCAGTCTGGGACCCCTCAGGAGATAACGACCTGCTGGCTTAGGCCTGCTCCCGGGTGGCAGAGGGCAGGCCCAATCCCTAGGTGCAGCCCCCGGTCAGGGTCAGAGCAGGGCCGATTGGGGAGTTGGGGCACCACCCCCTGTTATGCACAGAGCAGGGCGATCAGGAGGTTGTGATGCCACCCTCAGTCACGCTCAGGGTAGGGCCGATTGGGGGGTTGGGGCACCATCCCCTGTCACACTCAAGGCAGGGTCGATGGGGAGGTTGCCACGCCACCCCCTGTCATGCACAGAGCAGGGCCAATCAGGGGGTTGGGGCACTGCCCCCCATCACTCACAGAGCAGGGCCCATAAGGGGGGGTTCGGGCTCTGTACCCTGTCACGCACAGAGCAGGGCCAATCAGGGGGTTGGGGCGCTGCCACTCTCACACTCAGGGCAGGGCCGATGGGGAGGTTATGGCTCTACCCCATCACACACAGAGCAGGGCCCGTGGGGGGCTGAAGGGGAGGGTTGGGGTGACGCACCCTGTCACACACAGAGCAGGGCCGATCAGGGGGTTGGGGAGCTCCTCCCTATCAGGCACAGAGCAGGGCTGATCAGGGGGTTGGGGCACCTTCCCCTGTCACGAACAGAGCAGGGTGGATAGGGAGGTTGTGGCCCCACCCCCTGTCACACACAGAGCCGCAGGGCGATCAGGGGGTTTGGGCGCTGCCCCCTGTCACGCTGATCCCGGTGCCGGGAGGCCTCGTGGCTCCGCTGATCTGGTGCTGGGAGGCATATTACCCTTTTACTATATAGGATAGAGGCCTGGTGCATGGGTGGGTGCCGGTTGGTTTGTCCTGAAGGGTGTCCTGGATCAGGGTGGGGGTCCCCACTGGGGTGCCTGGCCAGCCTGGGTGAGGGGATGAGGGTTTTCAGGCTGGGGGTGACTGAAGCTCCCAACCACTCCTTTTTTTCTTTTTCTTTTTTTTTTTTTTATTCTGGGCCAGCTTTAGCTTTGAGGCTTGGCTCCAGCTCTTAGGCCTCAGCTGCTGAAAGTAGGTTTCTGGCCTTTGCTTACAATGTTGAGATCCTGCTGGCTGAAGCCCGCGGACTAAAGCTGGTTTCTGGGGTTTTGTTTAGTTTCTATATTTGTTACATAGTTGCTTAGAGTTGCAGCTCAGAGGCCTGTTTCGGCAGGCGGGGAACATTGGAGTCCTCCGTCACTGAAGCAAGCAAGCCTCATGTTAGTTTCAAGCTGCCTGGCTGCCGGCTACCATCTTGGCTGGCAGTTAATTTGCATATTGCCCTGATTAGCCAATGTGAAGGGTAGCGGTCCTATGCCAATTACCATGTTTCTCTTTTATTAGATAGGATTATTATTATTATCATTATCATTATTTTGGAAGAAAGAGAGGGATACCAGGTAGTGGGAAGGTTCTAGAGGGTGAAATTGTCTGAGGTCTTCTGATTCCTGCCCACTTTCTAGTCCTGTGCATCCTGGAGAGTAATAATGGTACCTGTATCTCTTTTTATCTTTGAGCTATTTCCTTATCTACACTACTCTTTGGTGGATAAGAGTCATGTCAATCTTGACCTTATTAAACTAATGCATGCTTTTTAGTATTTACAGGGCAATGATTTCAATGTTTTAAGATCTAGCAATTTTGTATCTAGGTTTGTATCACTCATGCACAATAAAGTCAATAAGAAACTTTTGAAAATCAATATGTTTTTAGTGCCATTGCCTCTAACACTTTATAAAATCAAGATTTTATTTGTGGGTAGATTTACCTGACTCTATTTTTTTTTAATCATGAATTGTGTAGCTATTTGAATTCAGGTACAGCATTCCAATTTTAAAGTTTGCTAACACCTTTACTAATGTTTGGACGGTATCCTAAGCTACTTTTGATGAATTACTCTGTCCTCAGAGAATTAACGGAAACAGAATGGAACACAGAAAATCAACCCACTTCCTTGTAAAATGCATTTTACATAGTAGATGATCAACAAATGTTTTTAGGATGCATTAATGATAGAACAATTCATGACCTGTGGCACTTGGATTAGAGGAGAGGCTCAGAGCATCTCGAGGCTTCAGGATCACACCTGGGACATGAGGGTTTTTTCTCTGACCTTTCTAACAACTAAAGCGGTTGTGCTAGGCAATGTCAGATATGCTCCTGATGCCACATGTTCAAAAGTATGTAGATAGTTCTTTTTTTTTTCTTTACTGTTAATTTGAGTTTCACAGTTTTTTGATATTTGTATTTTATGTTTTCATTGTGTAAAATCCAAATGACAGATGGAAGAAAATAGCTAGTGGATATAACTAGAGCCAAATTAACCTTTGGTTGATATATTTAAAAAAAAAAATAGTGTTAGCTTAGATTTCTTACCATAAGTGGAAAAGACAAAAACCATTCTTTGTCCATCTTTCTTGTTCTATGTTCACAGTTTTTAAAAATGGAGGAATATATATTTACAGGCAGAGAGCCCCTGGCTAGACAATTTTTACAGAAGCTAGAGACTGCTTGTATCTCCAGCATTTTGTTTTCTTCCAACTTCAGTGTATCAGTCCCAACAGGGAAGAGATGGCTTACTCAGAGGATTATAAAGAGGATGTTTACAGAGCTATGGGCAAGGTTGAAATGGAACTCTAATACAAAACGAAATATGCCATTCCTATACAACCCAGCAAGTGTACTCTTGGGCATCTTTTCACAGAGAACTAGAGACCTCTGGCCACATAGAAACCTGTGCGTGAGCGTTCATAGATGCTATATTCCTGCACAACAGAGAAAGGCAGAGAATGGACGTGAGGAGCAGGGAGCAGGTGGTAAATAGAGACACTGCACATCTCTGCCACATGCAGACACTTTTTTCTAGAATTTCCCAGAGCAAGATTTGTTTTGTAAAAGTAGTATTTTTTTATTTTTATTTTTATTTTTTTAGTTTTTCATTACATTTTTCCCCCCAGTTGTCTATGTATGCTTCTGCCTGGTTGGTTCTATACTTAGTTTTATTCTATTTTTGTGAATATAGGTTTATAGTTTTTGTTCGGTAAACAAACACCATGTAAACGGGATACATTTCATTTCTTAAGTTTTAATTTAAAGTATTTACTAAGCCCTCAAAATAAGCAAGGTGATGTGGTAAATCTTACTAGAGATGAAATTAACAATCAGGGGGGGGTGGGGAAAGGGGTTCCCTGGCCTTAAGGTTATTCATAATCCTGTGCAGAAGATAGAAAACACCAGTACATCGAAAAACACTGAAAGGGAGAGAGTGCTCTGTCTTTAGTCAGATGTAACATTCTACATTGAAACACTGACGTCATTACACGCATAGCTTTAAAATTCCATCGCAGTTCTGCAAATGTTTGTGGTGGGTTGAAAGGAGAGATAGGATACTTCTGCATCTCAGCCCAGGAATGCAGTTAATGGAGTCTCTGAGATGGCTTTGCATTTCTGAGGCAAATAAGGTTTTCTTCCACTTTCTGTCATTTTACTAGAGATGTAAGATGGCTCTTGCTTCAGTCTCCCTTCCCCCCTTCCCTTCATACGTGGCAACTCTCTGGACTACATCAATCTTCCAGCCTTAATCCCCTACCAAATCTTCTATTTCCCTGCTACATCACAACATTTGAAAAGAAACAAACTTAGAATTTGATTATTGTTTGTAACAAGGTAGAAAAGTTTATGTATCTCATCTATCAATTTTGATATGTATGCCACATAGGACATCAATGTGACATGCAAGTACACGTACATATAAATTACAATATTTTTTGTTGAGAGAAAAGATTCAACTGGGATTGTTCTGAATGAAATAAACATGCTATAATCAACTTTGTAGTATTTCCATCTGTGAAAATGAAAATAGATCTACATCTCTTCTAAAATATTTATTTAGATTTTTTTCTTTAAAAATATGCTTTCTTGCATTTGTCACCAGTGAAAATAAAAAGTAATAATTTTCTAAAGGCTGGAACTAAACAAGAATTCTTACCACGTAGCAAGAATCCAATAGTCATTGTTCTTTGTACTTACTTTCCTTGCACAGTGACTTTTAATTTGCCTGACTGTTACTTTGAAAGTAAAAGAAAGAAATCTGACTTATAATCAACATGACTTGCTCAGTTTTAGAATAATTATTGGGTTTAAATAATTTATGCAACATACAGATGTCAAAAACAGTTCAAATTTTACTTTTCTAAAATAGATTTGATTTGCAACCCAATCTAAATAGTACATATATTTTGAGACTATTAGTCTTTAATAAAAGATAGTGCATATTTTTATCACAGTATCTCTACCGAATAATGCCACTATTCTGTCTTTTAAAAGTATCTTTATCTTTTAAAAGGTTGTCTATATTTTATCTCACTTTATCCTAATGCAATTCCAGTAGCAATCCATCTTGCAGATGAAGAATTGAGACAGAGACGAATGATGGGTTGTCCAAAGTGATGTCGGCACAAGGGGCTCCCTGTGCATGAACCTAATTCCCTAACCTCTAGCACAGTTCACTCACGGTAGCCACACCGCTAGAGTGGCCAACATATCTTGAACAATAGAGACAAGAGTTCCCATCTCCCCCTGCAATCCCTGGCATGGCGGTCACTGCTGCTCTCAAGACAGCTTTGCAGGCATGCTTCAAAATTAGAAACTCAGGAAGTCACGACCAAGAGGTCAGGCTTGTTTTCTGGGGGAGGAGGAAGTCAGGAGGATTCCTCCCTGCAGTGCACTAAACGTTTCACTCCAAAATGACAACCAAAGGAAATAGATAACCCCTCCCATCCTGCGTTTAACTTCATGTGCAAAGGCGTGCAACCCAGGGGTACATAGTATGTGTGAAGGCAAGGGATGGAAGGAAGAGAAGGGTCCACGAGAAACAAAGGCAGATGGCAGATGGTGAGGACACAGGGGTGGGTAAGAAAAAGGGGAACTCACACAGATCTGCAGCACAGACTAGAAAGCCCTAAGAGCGATACTCCCTGACTATGAAGTCATCGCAGCAAAAGCCTGTACATCCTCTAAAATAAAAAGCGGGAGAGTCAGGAGGGGTGGGGCTGAGATAAGACCTGTTTGTTAATAAGTCATCAGTGAAGGAGAACAGAAAAATGTGCGCCCGCTACCAACCAGCAGATCTGTAAACGGCTCCACTGAAATGTTCGCTCAATTCTTTAGTCGATGTCCATTGTACTCAATCCCCCTTTCCGTTACACATCCCAAAGAAGCAACCTCAATCTGCTGTCCTTGGCGGAACTGCTGGTTGTGGGTGGCCTCTGAAACAAAGAAGCAGCAAATACGTTTCCAGGCAGAAAAGTAAAAAGTAACATCAAGCCCAGTGGTTTGGGAACTGGAGATTTGGGGGATGACTTGGTTGCCTGCTCCAGGCTCCTTTATCTCTTTCCGTCTCAAATTAGGAAGAAAAACCTGTTCTCCCTGACTGCATTCCTTTTAAAAAATGTTCCTTTCTCATAGCCAGATGGTGCCCTTTGAACTTAAGAGCTAAAGAACTTTGTTCCCCACTGTAAATTGTCCCCGCGGCCATGTTGCTTTTCCATTTAGCTGCCAAGCTGGGGAGAACTGGCAGTTATAGCGGACAATTAGCACTTTGAAATATTATACCACCACATATGTAACAGGTTAGCACAGTGCCTGGACACGAGAGCACTCGGCAAATGTTCCTGCCTTCCTCCCCTCTGGGCACCAAGCTAGGCCAGGTCTATTTGCACTTCCAGCCCTGAGATGCAGGGGGGAAGAACGGGCAAGCTGATGTGGGGTGTCCTCCCAGGATCTAAATAGACATAGAAGAAAAGAAATACATGAAAAGGTATTGCTGGACCCTTGTTTGAAAACTCAGTTTTAGATTTACAGGTCATTAAGCAAAGCCTGGCAACATCAAAGGGAGAGCAAGACAACAGAAAATGGAAATATTAATATTGAAACCCCTGAGAGCAATCACCTTTACCTCTGCTTATAAAACAATCCATGTTTTATCTCACAGCCCAAAGTATTCCTAACACTAACCAAAGACCTTAGTGGGCGGCCTCTATTAATAATTGGAGACTGCTTTAAGTTTCCCCCCAGCGTTTTGTTTAGTGCAACACAAAATGTTATCACAGAGAAGAAATAAGCAATAGCAGGCTGTTATTTATATAATCTGTGAAAATAGGCACTAACCCACTCCTCTAGTCCCTGAATAAAACCAGACACATGGTGGTATTCAAAAGGAACTGTGGTCTCTCTCAACTTTGTAAATTCTTGTTTGTTCATGGAAATTCTAACTTAAACAAAAAATTCTCTGTTTTAGATGACTTATCTAAAACACTGCCCACTCCTTCAAAAAATCCTTAAATCCAGAAGAAAGTGATTCCTAAAAGTATTCCGGTTAACCTGGGGATAATATGGTAATTTAGCCAGCTACGAGTAAGAAGTAAGTGGGTCTTCCCAGTTTATTCCCCATCAGGTTTCCTGACCAGAAGAGAGAGTAACCTAGCTTTTCCATGAGCTAATAAGTGGAGAGAAATTTGAGCCAATGTTCAAATAGGGTATACATTATCCAGATTGTTATACAGAGAGAGAAAAAAAAATGCATTGGATTTGATTGAGCTTTCGGAGTTTGGTAAAAAGACGAGACCAGGAGTCAGAAGATTGAATTAGTCTTAGATCTTTTAACTTGCACAGTACCTCTCCGATTCTCACTTTCCTCACCTACAAAATAGGATAAAAGAATCTGTTGTGCCTATCTTCATGTGATAATTTCACATTACAATCAGATACACATTAGTATTCACGGTTATATAGTATTCATTTAAAATATATTTTGAGAAGTCTTCTTTACAAACAAATTGTATTGCATTTGAATGTTTATTATCATTAGGTGAAGCCAAAAAACTCTGGTGTTTCTGGAAAGACTGAGAAAGGTTAAATTTCAGTTATTACAACGTTCCCTTTATTCCTCTGACCTCTAGCCCTTAGCTTGGAAGTCCTGCCCTTCTCTCCATGCAAACTGCTCCATCTCACTTGGGGCAGGGAAAAAGATGCTTCTAAATTTAGTCTAAGTGGATTTAACATATGGCATCATACCTTCCCGGGTCAAGAGGTCCCGGTGTCTCTGGAAAACTAGAAAACAGACTTTGCTGGGCGGCAGAAATTGGAGAAGGCAGACCAGACCATTCGACTATTTAGAGAAAAACAGTGACTTGGGGGATTTGCTTTTTTAAGCTAAATGCCTAAAAGAATGCTATGCCCTCATGCTAAAAGGCATCTTGCTTTAGGCCTTTGAGATATTTCCCTGATGGCATCTGAGATATATTAAATTATTTGGCATCTGGTCCCTGGGCAAAATGGATGCTGCTCCGAGAGGCTGGGACTTGGTAAATGATCCTTATTGGATTTGAGGATAAGAATAAATAGAAGCACAGGAGGGTTAGAATAGAGCTTTTCTTTTCAACAACCAAAGGGTCAGCGTCAATATAAAAAGCAAAAGAGAAAGAAGGAAAACTGCAACAGGGAAATTGGGTAAGAATTTAAAATCAGAAGCCATTCTTAATAAAGACCATGATTTAAACCTTATAAATTTCCGAACAACAAATATATGCCTTTAGGTTTAGCGGAGCGTGGGTGGCTTTGTAGTAGCAAATGGCAGCCATGCACATTTCTGTGAACCTAAAATACCCACAGGTAAGAAGCAGGTACGATCTGCCATATTTTTTTATTATTATTATTATTGCTTAGGTAAGGCCTAAGGATTCAAAAGGACCTAGAACATGCTTTTATATCTGCCATGGGGTATCCACAATGACCAACATGCTTCTTTCCCCAGTTACACCGAAGGCATAAAAGGAGTCTGGGGAAAGAGCAGCTTTGGAGACAGAGCTGGAGTGTAAAATCCAAAGCGAAGGTGTGCACCGGGGCCTGTGCAGTGAAAGGGCTGCAGGAAGCCCATTGTAAGCTATGTGAATACTGCCATCTAACGCATCGCTCAAAACCAGCAAGGGCTTTGGGAGGTTATGCTGGGAAGCACGAGAAGCTGAAAATAACTACCAGGGACATTGTTATCAGAATTTTACTTTAAATTAAATGGAATGTAGTATTTAAATGAATCACAGCTCTTGTGCCTTTTTTTTCCCAGCACACCAACAACATTTGTTTTCTGAAAACTTGCCACCCTTATGATTTCTCATTTTCAAAGAATAGATTTTTTTTTTTTAATGTTCCTGGTACTGTGTAGCAAAGAGTATTTAGATTATGACATTTTCTATCTGATGACTGTTTTGTTGCTAGGAGAAAATAGGTCATCGGAATCTATCAACTCCAAAAAATTCAAACACTTAGAAAAGATCAACCAGCATGTTTATACCAAATGTGGGATGTGATTAAAATGTCGGATGCCAATCCTATGGCCATCTTCATTGCTTCAGGGCTACTTAGAAAAAGAATGTGAAAAACTGTTTATCATAGATAAAGAGATAAGGTAAAAGAAGCATCTCTCTTTTCTCTCTCTCTCTCTCTCTCTCTCTCTCTCTCTCTCTCACACACACACACACACACACACACACACACACACACACACAAAACTATCATATCCTTTAATCTTTATGTAAGGAATATTTGAGAAATACCTAAAGATGCGTGAACCACTTCTTATATTGGCATTTTATTAAATAGCTTTACTAAAACTTCAAATGAGTCTGACAAAATCATTTATATAAAATCTATAAGCAAGTAAATTGAAGTAATCCTGTATTCTTTGGTCTTGCTGTCAGGAAGTAGCTGATGGTTATCTTGCTACAACAATTCCCACCCTGGAGAAACTGTAAATCGCCTCACGGAAGAAAGGATGAGTAGTGGGCCAAAGGGGAAATGGTGCAGTAAACTTGATAAATTTTGGGAAAGTGTGCTGCTATAAACTTCCCCAGCTTCAGCTAAAATCAGTCCTTCCTATTAGCAAGAGATTTGTGAGGTCAAGGATTTAAAAGCAGTTGTTTACATTAACAATGGTAGAATATTTAGGAAATGATTGCATTTATGCATTCATTAATTCACTCAGTTTGTGGAGCTGAGACCAGTGAGGGATGGAGAGATCAATGAGATGATATCCCTATGTTTTAAAACTTACACACCAGTGGAAGAAAAAAGATGCTTCACAAATACATAATATACTAGTATAACAGGCTTTGAAAAGAGGGTAGTATTTAGCAGAGTAGGTACCCAGTGATTTTTTTTTTAATCCTCACCTGAGGATATGTTTTTATTAATTTTTAGAGTGAGAAAGGGAAAGAAAGAGAGAGAGAGAACATTGATGTGAGGGAGAAACATTGATCGGTTGCCTCCTGTATACACCCCAACTGGGGAATCAACCCAGGTATGTGCCCTGACCGGAAATTGAACCTGCAACCTTTCGGTGTATGGGCCGATGCTCCAAACAACTGAGCCACCTGGCCAGAGCCCAGTAATTATTTTTTAATGTCTGTGTGGAAAATTATTTGGATAAATAAATAAGTGAATTATGAATTAGTGCGATAAGAGAAGTTATGGGAGTTCATATAAAAAGACATTATTTCTGTTAACTTTGGTAAGCTGGAAAGTGGAGAAAAGATACAGGGGTTTAAGAAAGACTACAAAATAGAGTTGGTATTTGAGCAGTTGGTATTTGAAAGATTGGTAATTTTAAGCTCAGATAGGGGTGATAGAAAAGTCATGTAGGCAGAAGAAATAATAAGGCTTCAAAACAGGAATTTATTCTGGATAAGTGTATTTCTGTTTGCCTGAATATTAGATGATATTTTATAAGGGAGAAACTCCTACCTCACACCATATAAAAAAATTAGGTCAAATTTTTTGAGCTAAAACTATAAAACACTTAAAAATAAGAGAAAGATAAAACTATAAAACACAGGAGAAAACAGCAGTAAATGTTCATGACATTGGATTTGTCAATGGGTTCTTAGACATAACAAAAGCATGACGATAAAATTAAGAGTTGATAAATTGGGCTTCAGCAAAATTAAAAACTTTTGGGCTTCAAAGGACATTATCAAGAAAGTACAACAGCAACTTACAGAGAAAATTCTTGAAATTTTCTGATGGGAACCTCATCATGTGTCTGGTGAGGTTCTGATACATAGGAATACAAAGAACTCTTGGAATTCAACAACACAAGGACAAGCAACACAATTAAAGAATGGGCAAGGGACTTAAATAGATGTCTCTCCAAAGCACATGAAAAGATGCTCAACATATTAGCCATTAGGGGAATGAACGTAAATTAAAACTACAATGAGATACCACTTCACACCCACCTATAATTTAAAAAAAAAAAATACAAGTGTTGGCAAGGAAGTGGAAAAATTGGCAACCCTATGCATTACTAGTGGAAATGTAAAATGTTTAGCTACTGCAGAAAATATTTTGTCAGTTACTCAAAAAGTTAAGCATAGAAATTATATATGATCCAAAAATTTACTCCTAGCTATATCCCCAAAAGATATGAAAATAGGTACTCAACCAACTACATATTCATGATTGCACTAGAAATACTTTTCACAGTAGCCAAAAAGAATCCAAATGTCCATCCAAGGTTGAAAAGATAAACAAACTATAGCATATTTGTACAATGCAATATTACTTGGCCATGAAAAGGAATGAAATTCTGATACATGCTATACACTGATGAAACTCTAAAACATTACGCTAAGTAAAAGAAGGTAGGCAGAAAAGGTCACATATGAGTCCATATATATGAAATATCCAGAAGAGTTAAATCCACGGAGCTAGGAAGCAGATGGGATGGTTGGTAGCGACAATGGAGAGTGGTGGATGGGGGAGTGACTGCTTAATTGGTATGGAGCTTCCTTTTGGAGTGATGAAAATATTTTAGAACTAGAGGGGAAAGTGGTGACTGCACAACATTATGAATGTACCAACTGCCATTGTTCACTTTACAATGGTTAATTTTATGTTGTGCGAATTTCACCTCAATAAAATTAATTATTAAGAAAAGAAGAGGAAGGTTAAAAATGTAAAGATTCCCTAGCCCAGTGGTTCTCAACCTTGGCTGCACATTAGAATCACCTGGGAATCTTTTTAAAACCCTGATTTCTGGGCCTCACCCTCTGGAAATTCTGTTTCTTCGTTATGGGGTGGGGCCACAACATTAGTAACAAAGAAACAGAATTTCTGGAGGATGAGGCCCAGAAATCAGGATTTTAAAAAGATTCCCAGCCCTGGCTGGTTTGGCTCAGTGGATAGAGCGTCGGCCTGCAAACTGAAGGGTCCCGGGTTCGATTCCGATCAAGGGCAGGTACCTTGGTTGTGGGCACATCCCCAGTGGGGAGTGTGCAGGAGGCAGCTGATCGATGTTTCTCTCTCATTGATGTTTCTAACTTTCTATCCCTCTCCTTTCCTCTCTGTAAAAAAAATCAATAAAATATATTAAAAAAAAAAAAAAAAGATTCCCAGGTGATTCTAATGTGCAGCCAAGGTTGAGAACCACTGCCCTAGACAGTTTTGCTCAGTGGATAGAGTGTTGGCCTGTGGACTGAAGGGCACCAGATTTTATTCCAGTCACAGGCACGTACCTCAGTTGCAAGCTTGATCCCTGGGGAGGAAGTTTGTGGGAGGCAACCAATCTATGAGTCTCTCTCACATCAATGTTTCTCTCTGTCTCTCTCTCTCCTTTCCACTCTCTCTCTATAAATCAATGGAAATATCCTCTGGTGAGGATTAACCAAAATAAAAATGTAGAAGTAACTTGAATAATTTTATTCATTGTCAATAAGATAAGCATGCAGAGAAGAGTCACTCACTGTAGGTTCTTGATTAGAAGAGCAACATGTGCTAGGGGAAGTTTGAAGTAGCTGCAGCATATGGTAGAAATTGGATGAAGTAACAGGAAGCAAGTTATCTGTTCATAATTTAAAATCTATTTCTGCAGGAGTTTACAAAAATCCAAATGATGCTGGTGGCTACACTGGGAGTGGAAATGCCATATTGGGTGTCAGATATTGAAAAAGTAGTGAGATACTCAAATCAATTGGTGTAATCCAGGCACGATGGGGTAAAATTTGCAGTCATTCCAGTTATTTTTCTTTATAATTGAACTAGAGGCCTGTTGCATGAAAAGATTTGTGCAATAGGCCTTCCCTTCTCCTGGCTGCCGGCACCGGTTTTCCTCCGGCACTCGGCACCCAGGCCTTCGCTGCTCTGGCTGGAGCCGCCTTCAGTGCCTTCGCTGCTCAGTTTTGCGCCTACATATGCAAATTAACCGCCATCTTTGTTGGCGGTTAATTTGCATATCTTGCTGATTAGCCAATGGGAGGCGTAGCAAAGGTACGGTCAATTACCCTGTTTGTCTATTATTAGATTAGATTAGATGGCCTAAATTCACTGAAAAATACAAGTTGAATGTCTCATCAGAGAGCAGTATAGACAGTTATTCCATTGACTCCTGTGCACATAGCATATGAAAGAGTGAGCACAGCTGTATCAGGGTTTAGTATACCTCTCAGAAAGTTTCAGTCCCTTTACTCAATTTCTTCTCTTGTGGAGAAGAACAAAAGTATCCACTTAGCAAATATTTACTGAACACACACAATGTACCAATCACAATGATAGACACTGAGTTCATAAAAATGAACAGGTTGAGCTTACATTCTAGGAGAAGATAAGTAAACAGGAAATAATACTATAAGTAAAAGGTGAGGAGGAGGGTAAGTATAGTCAACACCACATACAGAAAAAGTCAACTAAAACAGTTTTGGATGATGAGCAGTGGGGTGTGGGTGGGAGTGGGAACAGGGTTAGGCTTTGGAAATGCTTCTTGGAAGGAAATCACAGCTGCAACCCAGAGAGAGAAAAGACCTATTAGACTGAGAAGGGAGGGTTGTAAGCAGAAAAACCACCATGGTTTCTGTTTAGATCTGTGAGAATTACTGAGAGGAAGTTTTATAGATCAGTGAGCCTACCACTAATGGGGAAGGAAATAGCTGTTTTTACCTGAAAACTGACAAGCAGATTTTGTCTTGCAGGTGACAGAAGTTATATTTATGTCAACTACAATGAGGATCCTCCATTACAGCTGCTTCTCATTGGGCTCTCAGCAGGGATTGTGGACTGGGCACCAAGACTGGCCCCTCGCCTGTTACTGTCCCATAAAACGTCCTTCCTAGGATGGGATATTATTCATCCATAACAAGGGAGCAATCCTGACATTTGCAACAACCTGGAGGATATTGTGCTATGAAATAAGCCAGACATGGAAAGACAAATACTGTAGGAACTCACTTATCTGTAGAATCTAAAAAAGTTGAACTCACAGAACTAGAGAGTAGAACAGTGGTTGCCAGGGGCTGGGTAGTGACGGAAATGAGGAGATGTTGCTCAAAGGATATACACTTTCAGTTATAATATCAGTAAGTTCTATGAATCTAATGTATAGCATGGTGACTATAGTTAATAAATTGTATTGTATAGTTGGAATTTGCTGGAAGTGTAGATCTTAAGTGCTCTCACCAAACACACACAAAATGGTAACTATTTGAGGTGATGGATATTTAATTGACTTGATTGTGATAATGTACATTTCATAAGTATACGTACATTAAATCAGCATACAAATAGATATGATTTTTACCTGCCAATTACATTTCATTAAAGCTGGAAAATATTTTTAAAGTCCTTCCTGATCCATACTCTGATGATCACACACTTCCCTATTGTTGGGTGATGTCAAACTTGCACAAGGATTTTTATCTGGTCCCCTTTGGTTATATCCTATGAGATTTCTCTCCTTTCACTATATTGGCTTGCTTTTAATGTTCTAACTAATGTCAACCAATGGTTGTTGCTGCCAATTCAACTCCAATAGGAATACCCAATTTGGGGTGAGGCAGAGAGGGGGTGGAGGGATGCAGTCTTCAGTGGAAAGGGAAAATCTGCTCCCCAAACCAGAGGGGAGCTAGCTTATATGGACAGAAGTCCCTGATTGGTCCGTCCTCATGCAAATAAGGGCTCCAAATCCTCCCCATTTGATTGGTCCAAAAGGCACTGTTCTGATTGATCAGAATAGAGCCATTCTGGTTGGTCGAAGCTGCACAACTCTTATTGGATGGGGGAAAGCCTTAGTTAAAAGAGTATCCCAGGAAGTACAGTTTGGGTGAGAGGCCCCTTTGTGGAAATGGCTGCTAGTCTCTGCTTTTTTTGTTTGTTTGTTTGTTTTGTCCAGTTAGCCACCAAGAGCACTTCTTAGTAGGTGTCTTTTTCCCTCAGGATTCACACTCAAGAGAAATGTTTTTGATTGTTAATCATTTTTTTGCATAAAGGTTTTTTGTTTTTTTCCACCAAGTCCTCAATCAGCACAGCAATCTATATTAGGGGGGAAATACTTTGTTGGAAATATCTAACTACCTTCTTTCAGAGAGATACTCGAGCAGCTCTTCCTGGGGGAGACCTTCTCCACGCCAGGCACTTAGTGTTCATATGACTATCCACTCCACTGTGAGCTTCAGAACTGGCTATTATAGTACTAACAAATATTCATTTACTTCTTTTTTTTAAATATATGTTTTTATTTATTATTTTTAAATAGAGAGGAAGGGATGGCGAGAGAGAGTGAGAGAGAGAGAGACATCAAACTGCTGCCTCTTTCACACACCCCATGAGAAAGATGTAATCCAAAACCTAGGCATGTGCCTTGATCGGGAATCGAACCAGTGACCTTTTGGTGCATGGGAAGATGCTCAACCAACTGAGCTATACCAGCCAAGGCACTATTTATTTCTTTATTGACATACTAGGGGCCTTTTGCACGAATTCGTGCACCTTGAAAGGAACCGTGAACCACAAGGCTGCAGTGAGCACCTGGGTGGGTCTCAGCCCATCCTCCACATGCCCGCTCAGCCCCTCCCATCTCGGCCCTGGTTCCCTGTCTGCTGGCAGTCCCGCTCCCGCCGCAGCCGCTCCCACACTCTGATGGCACCGGCCTCGCTTGCACCCACTGACAGCACGGAGCGATTGGGGCTAGCACCAGCAGCGGGTGCAAGTGGGGCCTCTGCTGGGAGCAAGGGGAGGTGGAGAAGCCCTGAGGGGCGATCAGGACCAGCAGCCGCTGCTCACACCTGCTGACAGCACTGAGCAATTGGGTTCGGCACTGGGCACCAGCAGCAGGTGCGAGCAGCAGCTCCAGCGCTGGCAGTGGGTGCAAGCGGGGCTGGTGAGATCATAGCGCACAGAAGCAAAGAATTTTCAGTAACCACCAGAGGCTCGCCCTGATGACAGAAACCGGCGCCCCACCTTGGTCTGGCACCCCCGCTCACCTGCTCCACCCTCCCACTGCGGCTGATGCCCACCATGTTCCATGCTCTGCCGCCTGCTGCTGACACCCACCATGTTCCGAGCCCGCCCCCTGGTGGTCAGTGCACATCATAGCAACTGGTTGTTTGTTTGTTCGGCTGTTTGGTTGTTCCACCATTCAGTCTATTTGCATATTAGGGTTTTATATATATATAGGTAATTTAAGTTGGTAATAACACCATCTCCAACTTTACATGTGGATTACAAATGGTTTGTTTGCTCTCATTTTTTATATGTATGGCTTTTTCAGAGAAGGTATAGGGAGACTCAGATCTAAATAGCCACCATTATCCTACCAGAGTCTACATGTTCTTAAAAATATGATAAAATTCTGTATTCTAAGTTTGAGCCTGAACTGAGTGTGGAATGCTTTATTCTGAATTGCTTTATAAACCTCCAGTATTCAAGTACAGCAACATTAAACCAAAATATTTATTTCAATATAACTGTAAACTACCTGTTGACTTTCTGTGGTGGTGGCTATATACTATTACTATAGCATAGATTTTTATTATTATTGATCAGCTGCTGCATAATGTAATGGGTTAGCTTAGAATAAAATAGCCATTCTTACTTTTCAAATAGAAGTTTTATTTCCAGTACCTCCTGAAGGTGAGAATTCATCCCAACCAAGATGCAAATTGGAAAGAATATATTATTTCAAATGCTTTAAAAAGTAAATCTCATCAACTTTGTTTTTTTCCCCAGCATCTTTCTCCTTCTCTATTCTATCTTCCTCTTCATTCTCCTTCCATCCTAATTCTCTAAGAGGCCCTTAACTCTTCCCTCCCAACCATTATAGCTCTCTAGTCTAGATATTAGAAATTCCAGTTGGGGTTTCTCAGTCATAGAAAGTTATTCTCAGTCATAGAAAGATTAACAGACCTATTATATTAAGAATTTTTGTCTACTGTTGGATGTTGTATATTTGAAATCATAAACATGAATGTAAAGGAGCAAACCACATCCGCTCCATCATCATCTATAGGAAGATAATTTCCATTACATAAACATTCCCATTAAGAAATATACATCCTAAAAATGCTTAGTTACATTTCTGTTAGATGTTTGAATATTCATTTATACATTTGCAATTGACTAATCATCTTGGAGAAAAATACCTTGAACATGCTCACCTGATTTTAGACTGCGCTAAACAGAATTAATGCCACCTGGCTATTCATTTAAGAGCTATACTTACTGGGGAGTGATAGACATTTCAGCATGTGTCAGCTTCGCAAAAGGCCGGGGGAGCAGGAGACACTCCCATGCTTCTTTCTGCCTTTTTCCACTGAACTGTTCCTCTCTCTGCTATCGCTGTTCTAGTGTCTCCTTCTCTGCTTTCCCAGTTGGTCAATTTATTTCCCCAAAATGTTGGCTATGCAGTAACAATTATAACCTCAATATATCCTCCTTCAGAGCGCTCCTTCCTCTGATCCATTTGGAGAAAGAGAAACTGTTTCATGTCTATGACTGAGTTATTTCCTCTCTGCAGCTGATGTCCTTATCCCATGTGATACCTCTTGGGTAGCAATCAACACCCCCACCAATTCATACCCCATAAAGTCATTAAATCAAAGGGATGTGTAAAAATCTTTACTGAAGATTTGGAATAAACCACTTAAAATTCAATATTGGACATTCCATCCACATAAGTCCCTCAACCATCTCCATCTCTAGAGCATCGTTATCCTTCTACTTGGACAACCTCCTATCATATTGTAAAACCTCATCTGGTCCTCTCACTTCTGGGTAGCTCCCACTATTCAAATGCTCTTCATTTTATTTGCAGCAATTTACCAATCTTCTGTTTTGTTGTCCCTTAAAAATCACTTAAGTATTAGCTTCCAAGGTCAGACAAGTCAGTATGTTCTTAAACAAAAGTCTACAGAGAAAAATTATGCCACTTCCTTAGAGACAAAGGCAGCTATGTTAATTGTGGTTTTAACTAGCATATTTTTTCCTCTTTGCTAGTTTACTTTATTCAAAGAGAGCTAATGTAGTTCTTTATGTCAAGGTCATAATAACCAAAGATAGTCCATGAATACCCTGAAGCTTTAGAAGTGCTGATACAAGAAAAAAAATAGTATAACAACTCGAGGTCATAGAAGATACAACACTGATGAAAAAAATTAAAATACTCATTTTCTGTTTTGATATAAACCAATTAAGAGATTTTTTAAAAAGGCAACACTTCTTTTTTTATTTCCAAATTGGAACCTTTCAGCTGACTGTGACTAAGTCATTAATTGAACAGTGTGCTAAATAAATTAAATAGCAAATGCCTTGTAAAAGTGCAAGGCAATCACGGTTATGATTAGGGACGCCGAGGCGCAGAACACCCAGAGAGAGAAAGCTGACGGAAGTATTAAAGACTCCATATGTGGCCCACCTGGCTGGGAAAGGAATCTGGAGAAGCAGTCAAATGAATAAATCAGAGAAGTAGATCAAAAAGAAGTTTGAGAGTGAGGTAAATTTAAGTGAATTAAAAGAGAAGGGGGGGAAAAACCTTTTCTATAATATGACCAAGATTTTCCGGGGAACTCAAATGTAAGATAACAATTAAGGAAAAAACCTGTGTGTATCAAGCATCTGTATGTTTCTGCATATAACTGGCCCGTTCTAAAGGGTAACAGTCAGTATCAGTATGGGTTCCTGGTGGCAAGCAACAGAGATGAACTCAAATTTAAACAAACAAAAATCACTAACGGATATGCAGTATCTCAAGACTTGATTTGTGAGACACGGGGGGGCAACTGGACAATGAGTCTCAGAATTAGATGCCTACAAGGAAGGGGAGGCAGCCTAAGTCCCACCACTGAACAGCCTGATTAGGGTGCGCTCTGATTAACAGCACTCGCTGTGGGCACTCAGGACTCAGCAACTCTGATGCATCCATCCCCACTGTGCAACATTTCTCACCAGTCATTTTTTCCCTGCAGATTCAAAGTCCTAGACAAGAACATCTCCTTGGCTGAGCATGAGTCACATGATCACTTTTAGGGAGAGGGAGATACAAATTGCTGTCCCTTGCCACAGCTCACAGAGGGCAATTTCTTCAAAGACAGAAGCCTCTTCTCTACCCTCCCACCAAAGGAGACACATAAAAACATCTCCATAAAGACTGTTTGGCAGTGTTATCAAGCTAACTTAGTTGGATTAATAAATGGGAACAGACAGAATGTTGTTTTCCTGATTGATTTTCCCCTCATGAAAAGTGGAGGGGGTAGGAGACCATGGAGACAATAACCGCGGGGGTGGGGGGGCGGCTGAGAGTGAAGTCCAGGATTTAAATTCCAGTTATAACATTTACTATCTTTGAATGTGGATACATTTATTACAGCTTCATATTGGTGATAGTTAAAATTGAAATTAAAATGCCATTCATCTCATAGAGTTATTCTGAGGACAAAATGAGAAAAAAAACACCCAAAACTGCCTATCACTTGCTTACTATGTTGCCTGGAAGATGAGCAAGTGCTCATACAACATCAGCAACTCTTACCGTTCAAACTGTGCAGCTCCACTCGCCCTCACTGTGGTGCCTGCCACAAATGCCTTGCGAGTTCTTGATCTTTTGATTCCTCTTCCTCCAAAGCTGAGGAAAATCCTGATGTAAGCCTTCTGCATCCCCTCATCTTGGCTGCTTTCCCTTTTCTGGTTATCTCTTATTGAGCCATGATCTCTGGCTGCTACCTTGTGAATAAGAAGAATTCTGTCTTTTCTGTATTCTTGAGTTCCGTATTGGGGGGTGGGATATGTATTTTCCCACGTATAAGACTCCCCCATATATAAGATGCCGCCCACTTTTTCAACCCAAAATTAAGAAATCAATATTTTATATATTTTGCTGGTTTTTCTCTTAAGGCCTTCTTTGTTTTGGGCATCTTAAAGAGTTGTTCTTGCTGTTTTCTCCACTGTCTGATCATACACTCAGTGGGAGGAGGTCCAAATTGTCTCTCTGCAGCTCTATTTCCATGCTCTTTTGCATAGCTGATTACATTCAGTTTGAATTTTGCAGAGTAAGACAATCACTTACCAGTATTTATCTTTTTATTTTTTGACATCTTTATGGGCTCAGAACACTCCAGTCCCTGTTGCATCTGCACACTCTCCACCTCCACCTCCAATTACGACATCAGCTGATGTCAGTAACAATAAGGTTTGTGATTGGAGGAAGCCTGTTTGACAAGGTACAGGCAGCTACACATTCACCCAGTTCCCTCCTTGACTGACTTCTGTGTCTAAGACGCCCCTTGGATTTTCAGTCTAACGATTTTAGAAAAAAAAAGCGACTTATACAAAAAAATACATTATTCTCATAGCTCTTTCTAGGATTAGAGACCTGCCCGTTTTTATATTGCTAACCACTTAGCAATCAATCTCTAGTTCTCTGGTAGCTGGATCCCACCCTCATGAACATGAGTTTGGAGACAAGACCATCTTGGCTTTGAATCAAGCTCTACCACTCAATAATTGTGTGACCTTCGACAAGTTACTAACTTCTCTGGGCCTCACTGTCTGTATCTGTATAATGAAGGTGCTAATGAATCTGGCACATAAAAATGACTTTGATTATTATCTCAATGACTGTTCTGAACTATGAGTAGGCAGAAGCTTCTGATAATAGAAAAGTTCTACAACTGGCCCAGATTTTCCCATGAATGGTTTCAGTAAGGAGTTAATAGAAGTTGTGACAATCATAAACTCTGTAAAAAAAAAAAAAAAAAGAAAGAAAAAAAAGAAACAAACAAACAAGAAAATCATTCCATTCAGGAAAAAAAAAAAAATCATCCCGTTCAGGAACTTTATAAAATTATCATAAGACCAATGGGCAAAGAGCTTTCCTTCATTCACCTCAGCCAGGAACCTGCAGGTCAAAAAGGGAGATGCAGCTGGTGTGGCTCATTTGGTTGGAGCATTGTCCCAGATGCCTAAAGATCATGGGTTCAATTCCCGGTCATGGCACACACCCAGGTTGCAGGTTCCAGACCAGGTTGAGATGTGATGTTTCTCTCTTTCTCCTTCTCCCTTCATCTCTTTCTAAAATCATAAAAGACATAGACTCCTGTGAAGATTAAAATAAAAAATAAAACAAAAATAAGGGAAGATGCAACTACAAGCTGGCAGTAAACAGGACAACATTAAGGTAGGTATTGAAAGATTGCAGACAGTCTCTGCTAGTCTCTGGGATCTGTTCCCAATGCCATCTACACAATGGAATGATTAGCAGAATTTTCCAAAATTATCCATCTCCAGGCTCAACCCTCCCAGAGTCTAATGTGTAACTGGTTGAAAGCAGAAAAGACATATATGTTAAAATATAATCTTGGTTTAGAAAGGGAGAGAGAAAGAAATCAGTATTCTGGGAAGTTACTGATTGAGGTCTCCATGTCATTTCTCTGCCTCCTGGACGTGCCCTACAATCTGTGTAAAAAAACATAAAGCCCCTAGGTAAGTTCTTTTTAGTTCTGTTGTTTCTATGCTCCAATAGCTCAAAACCTTTACAATCAAGAAACTCTTACTTGAGTTTAATCTAAATCCCTCCTGTTGAAAGCTAAGTCCCATCATTCAGTGTTTAGCTCGGAACAAGACCTGCTATAACACTCAGATTTTACTCTTCTCTATCCTTGAAGTGTCACTTCAGTTTACATAAGTGAGTTCTTTTTGTGCTTAATGAAATTGATTTGCCATTTCTACTGGACTATAGTGTGAATCAGCTCACAAGCAGTTCAGGGCAGTACCCTTCTCTCCCAAGCCAGACTTTGTTGTGAGAGCAAGCATCCCTGGCTCGAGGGCCATTATGGGAATGAGATGGCAAGATCCAGCATTTGGCCTCCATTCAGAGTAACCATTACATTGGCTTTTGGACACAAGTACCTGATAGTAGCCTTTCAGGCTTTATTAAACCTTCCTCCAACCCTGGGAAATGAAAAAATGAGTCTTTGGAAATCTTTATTCTGACTCAGTGTGCATTTCAGCCAAGGTATGAAATATAATAGACCTTGTTACTGAGCATCTAGTATTTGCCAAAGATGTAAAAATTAAAGAAGAAAGCTTACAGACAGAGCACACTGCCAGAAATATAGCAATCTCAATAAATGTTGACTAGTATAGGCATTATTACTAATCTCAAAAGTGGCCTTGAAAGGTGACATGATTATTATCATTTTACAAGGATGAAATCCAATAACTTGTTCAAGGTTACACAGTTCATCAATGGCAGAACAGCCATTAAATGCAGAGCAGCTTTTTAATAACAGGGCCTTGCCCAGGATTGAGAGGGCAGAACATTTGCAACTGTTTATGGTGGTTTCTCGTGGTTGGTAAGTGGGTCGAGTGGAAATTGCAATGAATTACTATTCTTTTGCAAAGAATCACAAACCACCTAAAATTAATCCTCCAATAGAGTACTGGTTCTGTGGTGTATGTGATTTATTGGTTAGTGGTAATGATAGAGACAGGCAGGTGATGAATTGAATTGTAGCAATAGCACAACTTGATCACATTCAATGAGATTAATCAATATAATTCATTTCACTTACCTAAGCATGTACTATGTGTTTCATAGCGTGTGCTAAGTTTCTTAGAGGATATAAAAGATAATGGCAGGGTCCCAGCACTCAAAACTCTTTGTTGTAGTTAAAACCCACTATGAAATAGAAAATCAAACAATATAAAAAGCTGTTCAGTAAAGTGCTAAATTAAATATAAACTTAAGTACCAAAATGTATAATAGGTACCTTCAGGATTAATTAAGGGAAAGAAAAGTGTTGGACCATTATCAAGGAAGACTTCAAGAGGAAAGAGAGACAGGAGATAAGCGCTGAGGCTTTAAAGCTAAACAGTGAGAGGGTGTGAATGTCCTTTCCTTTCATCCCAGATCTCTCAGGAATCAGCCTGAGCAAGCACTTGGGTCGGGAATCATTTAATTATTCATTCATTAGTCAAGTAAACCTAATATAGGCCCGATTTCTGGTGGGAGGAGAAATAAGCATGATGTGTACAGGAAATAAAGCAGAAGCTTACTTGATGGAACAGAGAGTTTGATAGGGGGTTGTAAGGAAAAGCACACAGAGGTGGGAGGTGTTCAAATTCTAGACACCCTGAGAGACAGAAATGGGATGGCCCATGAGAAGCTGGAAGAGGAGAAAGGTACAGTGAGAGTGGTGTTAGAACAATTCCTCCAGGAGCGGTGCTCAGGCTCCTCGCTGCCAGCCTAGTCCAATACACACGCATACTAGAACATAGACACTCCCCCATTCATTCAATATATATATATATATATATATATATATATATATATATATATATACATATATCTGTTGTTTACCTGAAAAACTCATTTGGCCATGCTAAACCTTCAATAAAAATACTCTGTTAGGCAAAAACAGAGGCAATGATCCTCAATCTGGTTTCCAGTTAGTATCAGATAGCCTCGGTCTAAGCCAGGGATAGCGAACTTTTGAGCTCGGTGTGTCAGCATTTTGAAAAACCCTCACTTTGGTGCCATGTCACATATAGAAATTTTTTAATATTTGCAACCATAGTAAAACAAAGACTTATATTTTTGATATTTATTTTATATATTTAAATGCCATTTAACAAAGAAAAATCAACCAAAAAAATGAGTTCGCATGTCACCTCTGACACACGTGTCATAGGTTTGCCATCACTGGTCTAACCCCTTCTGCAAAAATGTTCTCTAGCCCTCGCTGGTTTGACTCAGTGGATAGAGCATGGGCCTGCAGACTGAAAGGTCCCAGGTTTGATTCCGGTAAGGGGCACATGCCTGGGTTTCGGACTTGATCCTCAGTGGGGGTGTGTAAAAGGCAGCCAATCAGTGATTCTCTCTCATCATTGATGTTTCTGTCTCTCTCTCCCTCTCCCTTCCTCTCCAAAATCAATAAAAATTTATATATAAAAAAAGTTCTCTAATCCCATCATCCAAAACATAGATATGGTTTTCCATTACCAGTAAACAGAGAATATCAAGAAGTTTCTTACCTGCCCCAGAAATCCACATAGTTAGTCAAAGATTTTTTTTTTTTTTTTTTGGCCCTAGAGACACAAGGCAATAGATGAAAAAGCAAAATCTTTTCAATGAAATAATAAACTTCAAACAGCTTCATGAGCTTCACAGCTACTAAAAAGGCACAGAGATCAAATCTTATTTTCCTACTGTCAGACCCAAGGGCTCATTCTTTAAGGAATCCATGACACCAGAGTTAATTAGAATAAATCTGCCCTAAATTGCAATTGGCTTCATTAAATGACAGAAAAACATATTAGAATGTCTCTCCAGTCGGGGGGAGGAGGAGGGGAGGCAAAAATTACCGAAGAATGGCTTTAATTTTAGAATGCTGGGAAGAATTCCATGCAGCAGCAAACATAATTTCACTAAAGCTGCATGAAAACATTATATACCTAAACAGCTATAAATCTTTGCTTGTAAAATAACAGTAAGCGCAGGACTCCTAATGAATAAAAATGAAGTTTAAATCTATATCCAGCATGGGCTTGGCTGCTAACAAATTTGGTCTAAATCTTACTTTATGGCCCTATTGCTCAGCTCCAGACCATGTGGGTTTGCTTTTCCCCATTATAGGTTTATCAAATATGAAAGCAACCATCCGTCCCAACCACCAGTCACTTAAACAAAAGGAGATGTATTACCCTTAATCTAACATGCCAATTGGCATACTAGGAGCTTCAGCAGAGATAGAAGTGGCCTGAGACTTCACAACATGGCTGATGCCCTGAAGATCACTCTGCCCTTTCCTGCTGCTGCCCAGGGGCAGACAGGGGAATGCAGCCAAGAAAAGGAATTCAGAAACACTCTATACACAAATTGGTTGTAGTCAATCCAACCATTTCTTTAGTTTGGTGTTAATAGTTTCTGAAGAAATGGAAGCTATCATTCCAGTTGACCCCTGGCCTATTTTTACCATCATCCCAAGTTCTTATAGAAGAAGCTCTTCTAACTGCTCATATATGAAGGGAGCAGCAAAGTCAACTATGAATTGGCAAAGTAAGGAATTGGCTTTTGTTCTTTGCAACATTGATAGGAATCATGCGAAGCAAGGAATTTGGATGATCAAACAACAAAATGCTTTAGAGCAATACTACACCCATGTGCTTCTGAACACACAGTCATCCATCTCCTTTCAAAGGCAGAAAGGACATGTAAACCTACGTGCAATGGGGGATGGCCAATTTGTCAGTGTTTATTTACACTGGTGTGTTAACACATTAGACCTAACCTGATTTAATACATTACAATGAAAGATGCAAATAAGAAAGATGCACATCAATTGTTCACATCAATGGTACCTAGGTCACAGACAGGACCATTCAGTAAGCTTTACATCCCACTGTCTTCAGTAAACATGGTTGCAGTGTTCCAGAGGAAGGCATGTTCTGGGCCAAAGGTGGACTAGTAGTTTCCCATACTCAGAAGGCAAGTGAACATTAAAAAAAGAGCATTTTTTTAAAAAAAGCTTTGTATCCAAAAACAACAACAACAACAACAACAATCTAAATTCTTGATATGACTCTCTCAGTGACCCCATGGCGCTTATCCAAACCCCACTCTTTTTAGTTTCAGTGGCTGATCATGTCTTAGCCTGGGAACCCCAAAGCGCTCCACCTGTGGACCCTAATAAAGATGAGCTCCAGGTTCTGCTGCTTGCTCTACCTGCACCCTGCCTTCCCCTCCCCATCCACCACCCCTGTAGCCCCTCAAGGACCCATGTACCTCCTCCAAGACCTGTGAGTAATAAATTTATCTATTTCACTTTTTTAAAGAAACATAAAAGAGAATATAATAAGCAACCCAAAACTGGGCCTCATAAGAAAAAATAAAGAAAACCATACCCCTAATTTTTACCTTTTTTCCTAATTGAGGTTACTAGTAAGAGAATACATGTCACCCTTGAACAATGAAGGGGGTCGAGGTTATTGGTGCCAACAAACCCCTGCCCAGTAAAAAGTCTGGGTGTAATTTTTGACTCCCCCCAAACTCAGTTGTCCCTCACTTGGTATAAGTGTGGCATTGGTGCCGAAACCCCATGGATACCAAAAATTCACAAATGGCATTGAACAATGCATATAGTCAGCCCTCCTCATCTGTGGAATTCCAACTGTGGATGCAAAACCTGGGGATATGGAAAGCCAACTATATTTATGTGTGCTAGCACTAAATGACAACTCTATAAAGGTTTCTTGGATAATCAGGGGAAAAATGGCTGGAGCAATAGAGATGCAGGGGGTTACATATCAGGCCCACGTGAGAACATCATTGTTAATAAGATCACCTCTGCTTGAATGTCCTTCCCCCTCCTTTATCCTCTCTCTGGATGATCTGCCTAAAAGACAGACTCTCCTTCTCTTCAGAGTATCTCCCAATATGAGACGGAATCTGTCCCAATTCTGCATGGCCCAGCTTCTGCTGCCAGAGAGATCTGCTACAGCAGTTACAGAGGGAGCCCAACATCAAGTGGAATATGGAGAGTTGAGTTCCTTTTGTGTGAGTCCACTGGTCTCATCTCCTGGGCCTCAGTGCCTGCTCCCCCTCCCCGAGCATCTTTCCCAGGAGTGGACCGGTGACATTTTGAGAATTTAAAGGCTAGGGCTGAGCACTGGGCACTGAGCAAGTTTCCAACAGGACACACACACACACACACACACACACACACATGCACACACACCCTGGTGTGCGCCTTCCTTTCCAGGCCAGAGGCTTTTTTTTTTTCTGTGTATCCCAGCTTCTCCCACTCGATCCAGAGAAAGGAAGGGAGCAAGTAAAAAGCCAGAAGAAGAAAAAGGGCTGATCTGCTGCTACTTTACACCAAGAAGCTTCCAGAAAGGAGGGCGCCACGCAGCAGCTCTTTGTCTACACAGGCTGTTTGTGTGTAATAGGTTGGCTTCCCCAAGCTCCTTAAGGACAGAGAATAGAAGCCATATTTATCTTCGTATTTATCACCTGAAGTACTGTGCTAGGCATACAGGAGGTCCTTAAATGTGTATGTACTCCATAAAAGTGTTTTATTTTTAAAATACCTATATATAGTTCTCTACGATAAGTGCCAACTCTCTGCATATATGCTAGGTTGGGTATTTTGGAGAAACTGTACCAACTGTCAGATAGGGAGGAGGCTGATAAAATAAATGTTCTGGGGCATTCAAAATAGTAAACGTTTCATACATATATATATAATTTTAAAGGAAAGAATGTCTGCCTTTGACACAACATGTAACCCTGCATAAAATGGGAGTATATCTTTAGCCACTCAGGATAAACATTTCATTGCAGTTATTGTTGGTGACTGTTAGTGTTATTTCTTCACCTAAAAGAGTCACCTTCCTAGTCACCACTCCTCAAAAGGTGAGAAAACTAAATGTGTATGCTTAGATTTCAATTTTAAAAGCCAGAATTATAGCATCCATTTCTATTGAGTGATGCTATTTATGGGTCCTGGCTGACAGCCATTACTAATTCTACTTGGCTGTAGTGAGGCTAAAAATAATTATGTTAAAAGGAAAAAAATTAAATAACAGATATTAAATAACAGATATGTTCACAAGTTGCTCTCCATTTAGCATTGAATCTGTTTTAAAATGTGTGACTTTTCATCCAGAATTAATGTAAAATTATTGTATTTCAGCATAGTGTTATATATTTTAATAAGAAGCTTTTTTTTTTCTCCAAAATGTCATATTGTAATTTTGGGGAAGGATAATCATTTTGAGATAGGGTAGCCTTTTTCAGAAATAGAAAAAACAACAACATGTAATTGATTCAAAAACAAATGTTTGTTTCCTCAAACTTAATTTCATTGGAATTAATGGCCATGTTTCAAGGTCATTTCCTGCCATCCAGTCAATTTACTTGCCATTAAAGTCATAACAGGTATAACAACACCCACATGATCTACTACAGTGAAACCTTGGTATTTTTATGATCTAGAAATCTGGCATTACCTAGAGTACCTAGATAAATCCAGTTGGCGGCAGCTATCACATGAAGTCTCACTTATGCATGTAATTGTTCTGTTTGGTTTTGTTTTATGGTGTGATTTTTTTAAAAACTTTTTAAAACTTCTTAAAAATTTTTAAACTTTTAAAAAATCCTTTAAAAAAAATCTTTATTGTTAAAAGTATTACAGATGTCCCCATTTTCCCCCATTGCAGCCTTCTAGCCCAAACCCACCCTCCCCTGCCCCAGGTCTTCACTACATTATGTGTCCATGGGTCATGCATACTAGTTCTTTGGTTAATCTCTTCCCACCCACCCACTCATCCCCACCTTCCCTCTGAGATTTAACAGACTGTTTCATGCTTCTCTGGATCTATTTTGTTCATCAGTTTATTTTGTTCATTAGATTCCACATATGAGTGAAATTATAAAAACTATGTATGTAATTGTAAAAAGACATTAACTTGAGTCTTTTGCACAGTAATTTTTAAAAATCTACAAATGACAATATCACTTTATAAAAATAATATGAAGGTCTGAAAGTATAGATTGAAGCTGCCTAGGGGATTGAAGTATGTATAGATGCTGAAATAAAATGTTTAGAACACTACCAAATAGCAAAAGTCACCATAAAGACAGTGGAGACCATCATTTTGTTAAAGACATACAAGTACCATATACAACTTTTGCTTCAAACTTTTATTGGTTGTTTTTCTGTCTATTTAGCACCACATTTTCCCAAGCAAGATGCACTTGTTTAAAAATATGGCAGGAGAAAAGATATACATAAGGAAAACATATATACAGGGTCTGCCCCATGGTCAAGTCCTATATTTCAATCTATCTTATCAGTTATTTATATATTTTTGGGCACCCGGATGCACTAATTTCACCCTAATATCCCTATGGTATTAATTTGCTGGATGTTTCCAGAAGGTCATGAGGGTCATTTTGGGGGGAGGGTGCCTATTACTAAGGTAAGGGTCTCCACAGCAGAAACATATGGCACCTGCTCTCATTATCAGATATTTTTAGCAAGTTGGGCCTCTCAGAGCCACCTCTTGTTGGCACTGTAAACGTTCATACAGTTCTCATGTTGAAATGTCTCCCTCTTGTATAGGTCACAAAATTTTGAGGTTGGAATATTACTTTGCTTTGAACCTCCTCCCCAAAAAGCATCCCAAGAAATCATATTAAATCCATCCCCCCTTTGAGAAAGTCAGCTCTTCGCGCAGATAAGATCAAGCAAGTGTATGTCCCAATCTTTGTTATTGGGAGAGTCTCCAACAACCTTATAATGTATTCTCCTTTACTGAACTAGCTTAAATCACATTGTTTTCCAAAACCAAATAATACCAATGCAATAAAGAATTCACGACTGAACCATGATCAAAAGACTGGGCTACTTTTGAGGAGGCTAGGAGAAAATTACTTATTGGGAAGATATATGGGTATCTCACTATATCAATTATAGACCATTCAAGAAACAGAACCCATGTCAAATAGTTTCCCAGAGTAAAAGGGGCAAGTATGGAATTAGGGAGGACATCCAGACAACAGCAAGGGCATACTATGTCCTGTGGGACTGGAGAAACAGAAGAAAGAGATCATGTTATTGGAGCATAAGAGCTAGGGTTGCCTGTCAAAATACAGAACCATGGAGGAGGTACTGACCAGTAGAGCTGGCATCACCGGGTAGATGCAACAATGGTCAGAAATCTATCCAAAATAAGAGTGTTAGGGGGAGAAAAATCCCATGGCCCCCCTTCCTTTTCCTGCCTCTGTGTCCCATTGACTAAATGTAAGTGGAAGCTGATTGTCAAAGGAGGTATAGAAATGCAGGTGGAAGGAGTCAACCCCATACTATACAGAGCAGGGTGTGATAAGGATGGGGAGTGGATCAGAGAGCAAAGAGGTTGACCAGAAATCTATTGTCCACCCATACAGGTTAATAGATATGCATCAGTAAGTATGGCAGACCAAGACTATTAAAACGTGGCCTACCTGGTAAGGATTGATTCAAGATCTGTGTAGGCCTGAACCTGAAGTGGAAAATAACGATTCACATGAACTCAGTTGTCGCCAGTGGATAGAAAGATTTGATGTTGATTGGATACATATGCAGAAATAAACTGGTCAGAAATCATCTGAAAATATTCTTCCATCCACATAGTAAGAGCGACAAAATGTGGTTCCTACCTTCAACTAACCCTCTGGCTTTAGGGCAATGATGGAATAAAAAGCAATCCTTTATCGAGATCCTCCTATATTCCCCAATCTGGACTGAATGCTTTAGATACACGTCCTCATTTAATCTTCATAAAACATTGTGTTCAGATACAATTCTCTCTGGGTCTCTCATGCTAAATACGTATGGTACGAGCAGAGCTACTCCCAGTTTTTGTTCCAGGGTATCTTTGTATCTTTGTATAGTGAACACCTTTGAAAGATAGAGATGTAATTTCCCTTCGAGCAGAGAACAGGGTTTTGCTTTGTTTGGTTTTACTGTGCAGAATAATAAAGAAAACCTCTTAGTGTGGGACAAAATTCAGGCTTAATTATGGTCCACTATACTCTTTAAGTTTGAGATTTCTGAGCAGTATTGTAAACTCACTTAATACACAGCATCCTCCTGGGCTGCTCGACATCACAGAGCAGACTTGGATGACAAGAGGGGCTAACAACGAACATGAAACTCAGGCTCCTTGATATGCCGTTAGTAGTAAAGCCCTTAGTCTCTGACCCAGGAGTCTGTGTCTTCTGCCAGCACCCTGGAAAGTGTAGCAGGCTAACATGTTAGCTTGCAAATAGGACAAAATCTTAGATCCTTCACAGTCCTTGACTCTAGGGAAGGGACCAGGTAAGTCAAGAGAGATGCCTGAGACTCTAACTTTAAGAAGGCATTGACTCAAGATCCTGCAAGCCCTACTCTTCAGGGACATCTCTTAACTCACTCTAGTCCTAGCCTTGCTTGACATCTTATACAGAAAGTTTTTTAATGAGTAAGTGTTCTGCTCATTCTATATAAATTGCATAGGTAATGCTTTTAGCCCAAGTTCTATCTCCATCCAAATCACATTTTCCAGTATCTTATATAATAAAAGGCTAATATGCAAATAGACTGAATAGCAGAACAAACGGAACAACCAGAACAACTGACCAACCGAACAACTGGTTGCTATTATGTGCACTGACCACAAGGGGTCGTGCGCCGAACATGGTGGGCATCAGACACAGTGGGATGGTGGAGCAGGTGAGCGAGGGCGCCAGAGCAAGGCAGGGAACCAGTCACTGTCATGGGGACGAGCCTCTGCTGTTACTGAAAATTCTTTGCTTCCACGTGCCACAGTCCCACCCAGCGCTTGCACCAGTTGCTGGTGCTGGCCCCGCTCACATCTGCTGCCAGCACTGGAGCCGCTGCTCGCACCCATTGCCGGTGCCCCATCACTCGGCGCCATCAGCGGGTGCAAGTGGTGGCTGCCAGCCCCAATCACCCCTCAGGGCTTCTCCACCTCCCCCTGCTCCTGAGGGGAGATCAGGGCCAGAAGCCACCTCTCGCACCCACTGCCAGCAACAGCCCTGCTCGCACCCACTACCAGCACTGGCCCTGCTCACACCCACAGCCAGCGCCAGAGCCACCGCTTACACCTGCTGCCCAGTGCAGGTCCCAATTGCTCAACACCATTAGCGGGTGCGAGCGGGGGGCTGCAGGCTCTGATAGTTCCTGAGGGCTTCTCCACCTCCCCCTGCTCCTGAGGGGTGATTAGGGTGGTAGCAGCCGCCGCTGGCACCCGCTGATGGTGCTGGCCCCACTTGCACCCGCTGCTGATGCCGGCCTCAATCGCTCTGCACCTTCAGCGATGCAAGCAGGGCCAGCACCATGGAGCAGGGCTGCCAGCAGACAGGGGACCAGGGGCTGCAGTGGGGGGGGCCAGGGGGGGCGTGGAGGATGGACTGAGACCTGCACCTGTGCCTACTGCAGCCTTGTGGCCCACAGTTCCTTTCAAGGTGCACAAATTCATGCACTCGGCCCCTAGTATGTATACATTCATGCAAGAAGTATGAGCAGGAATAGAGACACCGAGATTTGTTAATAGGAAACAGATTATCAAATAGAACAAGCTTTCAAACTGTTTAGCAGAAACTGGATATTGTCATCTGTGATACCACTTGTTAAGGATGCACATCTTTGCTTTCACCACAAATAAATCACAGTCTACTGGGCTCTGCTGCCCAGCAACACTAATGTATTACTCGTCCTTCACAAGAAGACACCAGAACTCCCTTTGGAGTGTTCTAAACTGAAGAAATAGCCACACTATAGAAAATTGGTTGCTATGAAAGAATAACTCAGTCTGAACTAAAATGCTTTGCAGACCATGAAGGAAAGTGGCAGAGCTGTAAACATCAATGGACCTTGTAAACAGTGGTTTCAGACATTATATCCAAACATTGTGTCAGATGAGTCCCTTTTTTTTTTCTTTAGTGTCAGATACTGGGGAAAACACCACTGGCAGCTTCATTAAATGCTATTGATACATTTTACGGAATGTAAGATAAAAGAGGATGTCAAGGAGACCTAAAATGATACTTTCATTCAGATCACTTAAAATAAAAATTAAAAATCCCTCCTAAATGAGGTCTTTAACTCTATTAGAAAGGTTAATTTGGGAATGTTTAAGTGAAAAGCCTGATTTCCACTAGTAGATATTAACATTAGAATCTGATGTTGCTCCTTTTTGATAATATAGATGAATGGGAATAATAAGGACAGGCAAGTTCAAATTTAAATGTTGAAGTGAATGTTATATTTTAGAAAATGAAAAGATATAAAGCATTGTCATGTGACTCAGGCTGGTGTGGCTCAGTTGGTTGAGCATTGTCCTGTGTACTGAAAGGTTACCAGTTCGGTTCCAGGTCAGGGCACATACCCAGGTTTCAGGTTCAGTCCCCGGTTGGGGTGCATATGGGAGGCAACTAATCGATATCTCTCTCTCTCTCTCTCTCTCTCTCTCTCTCTCTCTCTCTCTCTCTCCCTCTCTCTCTCTCTCCTCTCCCTTCCTCTCTAAAAGCAATAAAAATATATTTTAAAAATAAATAAATAAAATATAACGGAAACATTGTCATGTCTAGAGTTCCTGAAATCCCAAACTTAGAATGATGAAAATTATCCTATATTTAATTTTATTAGATGCTATAACAGAGAAGGCAAGAGGCATATACATAAATGGAGACATTCACATAACTATAAATATATGTGTGTGTGTGTGTGTGTGTGTGTGTGTGTGTGTACAGACACACATATATACACATAGCACACCCAAACCACCTTAAAGTATAGAATACTTTAAGGTAGTATTCTATAAAGGCTAATACTTATTTTGTTTATCTACCTTGGGACCCAGTACTTTTACTAAGATCATCAGATAAAAGCCTTTCAGTCATACTGCATCTGTATCAACCCGAAGATATCTTTAAAATTACACTTAACAGGCAATGACTGAACTGGCATAACACAAGACATACTCCGTTTTACTAATCAGTTACCTTATGCACTGCCAGTAAACTACCTTGAGCAAGTTACTTACCATCTAGCTTCAGTTTTCTCCTGAGGAACTAATAGGAAAGAATACCTTTCCATTACTGTGGATTAAATGAAATCATGCGAATAAAGTGCTTGGCATGTACCTAGATTTTAAAATGTTAGCTATTTTTTTTAAACCATGCATATCATGAAAAATAGACTTCCTCCTCCCTGAGAACTGGTGAAAACCATTAGCTGTGTATGACGCTAAGCATCTGATCTATAGTTCCCTTCTGATCTCTGAGATGCCGTCTTCGGAGACCCTCACAATGGCCTTATTCTGCCCTTCGTGGGGGTCGGATGCCTCCCAGCACCGGCGCTGAGAATTCTCAGATGTTATCTGCAATATCTCAGAAGTTCACATTTCAACATCCAAGTCTTTGTCGACCAGGGTAAATGATCTTCCGACTCTCCTCCAAGTGCCCCTCTGAATGTCTGCCAAGGGTTACTCATGTCCCCGCAAAGGGCTTCTCTCTGGGAATGTGTGTCCTGCAGCTTCCAGCTCCGCTCGGAGGGCGGCATGCCTGGCACTTGTGTGTGCTGCCAGATCTGTGGCCTGCGCTGTGCTCGGCTGCAGGGCTGGGGAACCTGATTCCATGACATTTCCGGCAGGAAGAATCACCTCCCAGTTGGGTCCGTGCTGAAAAGAAACCTCCATTGTGTGTCCTGTAAACCATGATGCTGCCTGTTGGGCTCCATTGAACATCAACCTGCCTGGCGACAGCAGCCAAGAGAGCTCACTTTTTACAAATGTCATTCCCAATATTTTGTGTGCTGCAAGGCACTTGAGCCAGAAAAAAAAAAAAAAAAAAAAAAAAAAAAAAAGCAGACTGATTTTATAGAAACACACTCTTGGGACAATTATGATTATACAGACCCAGTGGCATCTCCCACCCCCTCACCAGCAAACCATCTGTGTAATGGTTTCTATAGGCCAGATACCGTTCCAAGCATTTTACATAGAAGAATTCACTCAATCCTCAACCGAAAAACTGTGAGACAGAACTAGTATTAGTACTATTTTACAGGTGAGGAATTTTAGGCCCAGAGGACTCAATCGGTTGAGCATAGACACAGCTAATATGTGGCTGAGCAGGGATTCTAGTTACAGGTGGCCCTCCACGCCCTTTCAAATGGCACCTTTTAAGTGAGAGTGCACATGACCATGACAAATAACACGACTGGCTATTCTCTAACTTTGAGATTTTAATCATTGACATATAGGCAGTTACAGTCACAAGAAGAGAAAAACTAAAATTTGCAAAATAAATATTTTGGACACCTAATTTAGAAATATCCAGCTGAAAATAAAGTCACTTGTCTTTTAGCAAAGTCCCTGAAGCTAAAGTCAATATCAAACACGAAATATTACAAAAAAACAGACCTGCAGTTCATTTTGTACTTTCCCTTTGCAGAAATAGAAAATTCGGGGTAAATAACTATTTCATGAAACGTTCTTAAGAGAATTATGAGTACCTTTAGGAATAGCTGCAACATAAGTCAGCTCTAAATGTCTTGATTAATACTGCCATCTAATGCCCAATGGAAAACTCCAAATTTAGTTTAGACTGAATATGTCCTAGTGCTGTCCTCCAAAATGAATAACAGAAACGGCAGCACGAATTGTATTAACAACTAGGACCCTTTAACTGCATCAATCATGTTGCGATAGATTTTAGAAAGCAAAGGAGGCTTAGACTCTCTGACGTTGCGGTCCCGCCCCAGGCACCTTTGGCTTCAGGGTATGGTGGCTCATTATAAAAGCTGATTTATTATAACTTCCTACAGTGTATAAGATGAAACATTGCAAAGCAGTGACAGTAAAACTCTCTTGATATAATCAAAATTTATTCACGTTTCTATTTAAATCTCTAGATTTTTCAGGTTTTCCCCCTTCTCAAAAAGTGTATCAATAAAACATTTTTCCCCATTGGATAAAACATTTCTTTAGAAATATATCAAAAGAGAATGCAGAAGCTAAAGAAAGCCAACAATGTGAAGGCAAAATCGGGTACAGGATGCATAAAAAGAGACACAGTCTGCTTGCACATTCGCATGTATGTATTACTGTAAATGTTATAGATTTTTCCCTTTTTAACACTCCTGTGTTATTCCCCAATACCTGACTGAAAATTACTGCTGGGTATACATATAATGGGTGACCTTAGGTTAACAAATTTCAGCTAGTATGTAAAAAAAAAAAAAAATTATTTATTGTAATTTATATATTTGTAGGTTAAAGATTCTTGTCTCTTCCTCAAAAGCTCCTATGGTTTTCACATGTTTATTTGATCTCTACTTAAATTTAAAATATTTTATATACTATTGCATTTTTTAACATCCAAGGTTTTGGCTAATGATAGTCTCTTAATAAGACTTCCAAAAATTATATCCTCATTCCTGTTGACATGGTTGAGCAATTCTTAGCTAATTATGGCTATAACTAGAGGCCCAGTGCATGGATTTGTGCACCAGTGGGGTCCCTCGGCCTGGCCTGTGGGGATCAGGATGAAACCAGCACTCCGACATCCCCCGAGGGGTCCTGGATTGCGAGAGGGCACAGGCCAGGCCAAGGCACCCCACCGGTGCAGGATCAGGGCCAGGGAGGGAGCGTGGGAAGGCGGCTCCAGGGCGTGTTTGGCCCATCTTGCCCAGTCCCAAACAGCCGGACACCAGCAGCAAGCTAACCTACCAGTCAGAGCATCTGCCCCTGGTGGTCAGTGCACATCATAGTGATTGGTCGAATGGTTGATTGAAGGGTCGGGGCACTTAGCATATTACGCTTTTATTATATAGGATAGCCACATGTATTTTTATACCTGGAAGAATTCAATTCATAGCTTCAAGCTCATTTGATCGTCCTCCTTCCTAAAAGTAAGACTACTTTGGTTAGTATGACTAAACCACAGCAGACTATCAGTTAATCCGCTTCACAAGGACAGTTGTCACACTCTGAGTGGGCCTACAATATGGCTTTGCCCAGATCCAGGCGGCATATGGAAGGACAACTTGAACAGTGCACTGGGCATACTATCAGGGCCAGAACAGAGGATGCCTAGGTGAACTCGCCATGGTCTACCCACGTAGCACACTCCCCTTTATCTTCAGCTCTGACTCCCCTGCTGCCCTGCTGAGGCTGATAAGGAAAGGTATGGTCACAGTTGGCAAAGGGCAGAAGATCATTCCAGGTTAGGCCTGTCTTTGGATATAGACCAATTCCTTCCTACAACATTTACACAGGTATCTAGGGAAAAGAGGCAACGATGGTATCTAAGCAATTTCAAACCAGTTTTTTTAAAAAAGAGTTGAATGAATTACTGTTAAAAGTGATACAATACTGTCTAAGGTGTAACTAAGTGCCTATTTTCAGAATAGCAAGTGGTTTGAGTCTATTCAAACCTCTACCATTCAAATCTGTTTGTGGTTGCCACAGCCAAAAATCACTTGCTGGGGTACTTGAAATTGAGCACAAAGAAAAGGAAATAGCTTGACCTGACATTAATTAATATAATGGTGCTGGGAGCAATTTAGCTTGCTAGATGCAAGACCAAAATTCTTTGAGATTTAACCTTCTGGTACGAAGCACTTCTAAGCAATTTTCAGCAACTCCATGTGGAATTTTTAAAATGCAGATCTAACATTATTAGAATAATGACTATGCACCAAGAATGAGAAAAAGGCAGACATTCATCCTGACAGAGATAAATAATAGGCAAAGTAGATTGTTAGCTGGATACTTATTGTACATGAAGTAAAACATCACATTCATATTTATACACAAAGCATAATATAAAAGGAAAAACAACTGCACTGGAATCCACTCAAATAAGCACAATAGTAGTTTCTGGGGAAAAATTATTTTGATTATATCATTAAATTTAAAGCACTCACTTTAGACACTGAACACATTCCTCCAATGGGCCTTTAATCACAAGCTTAATGTGAAGAGTGCAAAAAAAAAAAAAAAAAAGCCCCCAAACTTGCAAGCTAATGTTTTTAGATCTCAGGCTCTTCTCATTTTGAAGTTGGAATATTGAAAGTACACACTCTGGAAAAAAAAGAATCAGTATTGTATTCCTCAAAACAGCTTCAAAACTGTGGCTATATAAGAAAGAATAAGGGGGGCGGGGGTTGCAAGCCCAGACTCTCTCTAGATTCCATGAAAGACAGAAAGCAAGGAAAAGGTCACTTGGAAAAGTCTATTCCCCCGAATCATTTACTACAAACTGAAATTGAACATTGGGGTATTACATAAGTAAGACTTGTCCATGTTTTGAGAAAATTACCTTATTTTGTTACCCTTATTTCCTCTCCCCAAAACAGAAATATCCATCCAATAATTAAAGTTGATCATTTTGTGTAGTGGTCCCTAACCTTCATAGTTATTTTGGTTACATATCCCATTGAGAATCTGATGTTCTCCCCCACATACTTGTCCCCTCAGTTCTGCCTGTTTCAAGGATACACGAGGGCTTTCTTCAGTTTAATGATGTGATAATGTATAACTCTGCCAAGAGCAACTCTGGCACAGGTTGGGATGGTTCAGGGTCACTGTGCACAGGTCCACACGGAGATGTGATGAATGGCATCCTGGCCCTGAGGGTGATCAAATTCTACATGACTGTTCACAGGCTCCATGGTTTTGGACAAGTTCTTCATGTTTCCTCACCCTATGTATCTGTTTTGAGCACTACAGAGATTAATGCCTTTTAAACAAAAGAGTCCTAATACATAGGAAACTCATAGCAAATGTAGCTGTTTCATTATGTCCAAGTTGAAACTAGTACCATCTCATAGAATGGCATGCCAAGCGATTTCTCTAATCTTTCACTGCCAACTTCTAGAATGCTTTTTCTACCGGTTGTACCATACACATATTATTCTCCATTCCCTCACCTGGAAATGTCCTTTTTTTCCCAGAGCTCTTTTCATCTTGATAAGCCCCTTCTTAGTATTTAATACCCAACTCAAATATCCCATCCACTGGGATGGCTTCCCCAGTTTCCTTGTACATAGTCAGCTGTGGCTTCTCTGCATGCATAGCATGTATTATTTCTATTGTTTAATTAATCACATTACACTGAACTAAACGACACCTATTTACTCTTTATGGTTGTGATTTATTTATATAACTATTCCCAAGAAAAGATTGGCGATAAATCAAATGTTTGATAATGGATGGATGGATGGATGGATGGATGGATGGATGGGTAAATGGAAGGAAGGAAAGGGCAACAGAGTGTAAAGGGGAAGAGAGAAAACAGAGAAGGATGGCTGTATCTGCAGCGTCCCACCAAAACTGGGTACAAGTGAACCTTTTATTCCTCCCACGCTTGAACTTCCTCTGCGGTGGTCTACATTTTTTTTTCACTGCTGGCACTATCTCCTACTCCCAGACTAAATTGAACCCACCTTAAGAAATGGCCAGAAGAGAGTGATTTACTACTCACAAATGCCTTGTCTGAATCTAAAACTGCCAGAAGAGGAAGGGAAACTGAAAGTAGAATTTCTTAAAATAAAAATTCTGGTAATTTACTCCACTTAATATAATTTTCTCAAAATTAGTGAAGTCAACTAAACTTTTGACATAGATTTATAATATTGTTCCCCAAAGCCTGTCCAATTAAAGATTGCCTCCGCATCATGCTTCTGTATAACCATAGTCCTAAATCCTGTCTTCTCTACTGACTTCCCCTTCACTCATGGAGAAGAAAAACAAACTGATTCACCACATCATGGGAAAATTGAAACTGCTAATGAATTTATGCACATAAATTGCATTAAGATCACCAGATGAAGGGTCATTTATAAAGACAATAAACTGATCATCATTATTATGCAAATAGCACTCTGAGTATTATGAGTTCAAAAAAAGGGACAAAATATTGCCATCAACAGGTTCCCTGCAAACTGGGAATTGGGTAGCTGGCCAAAGGAACGATCCGAGGGAAATCTAAAGAAGTAACAACAGCAGCAGGGTTACCCTTTCAAGAGAAGAGAAATAAGGAATTGTCAGAGAGGAAATGTTAATAACTAGCAAAGTGAAGTGTGTGGAAAGAATCTCTAAGAGATGTGAGATAGAAACAGAAGACAGATAACCCAAATCCAGAGGCTGGAGAGGGAAAATATGAGAAAAAGAAGAGGCATTTATTGGAACAAATGAAGATGATTCATCCATGTTGCTACATCTTCTGGAGATGGAAACACTCAGAAAAAGGGTGAAAAATAAAATCTGAATACCCTGATAAACAAATACTGTAACTTATGTGTTATTAGACACTTTTTAATTTAAAAAGTAATTTTAAATTAATATTTTCATTTTAAAATGCCATTATTTTAATTGTTTGATCTTTTTTCCTTAGGCATTTTACTAGCCAAACAAATACAGTCCTGCCCCACTTGCTTTCTTGAAGGAAAGAAGAAAGAAGAGAGAGAGCGTCTCAAAATACAGACTTCTTTTTGAAACTCGGATCACTTCATCCAAATGTTCTATATTTCAGTTTCCTCATCTGTAAATGAGAAAATCGGGCGATGTTTTAAATTTCAATAATTCTTAGGGAAAGACTGAGTTTTAATTACATGAATACTAACCGAAGGAAACACTCTAAATGGCATTTTAAAGTCAAATTGCTGTTTGCAACCTTAGACTACATCTTAGAAAAGCAATAGTTTCTGCATTGCTCAAAATCATAAGCTAAAAGTACTCAAAAAAGCTAATTTGGTACAGCTGGAATGAGATCTAAGGATGTATGTTAATCTAATGACTGTTTAGTATAGGAAATTATAGCTTAAATAATTTATATGAATTTGGATCTTCATTAAGGTTTTACAGCATTTCAAAATGAGTTATTTTAAGACCAGGAGCTAAAAATGGTAGAATTTTCCTTCACGGAAACCAGAGATAAGTAAATGGCAAAGCATAATTAAGCTATACAATACTTTATTTTAATGTTTATGCAAAGCAAGAGTATGGAAAATGATAAAGTATTTTTAGTTAAATGTGTCTGGATATCATGGGGAATGAAAAAAATATACAAGATCGATAAAAATAATGAACTAGATCCCCTTTAAAAGTAACAGGAAGGTTTAGAGAAGAGTTTTCATGAATAGAATTGACTTAATCATAATCAAGAGGAAGGAGGTAAAAAGAGTGAGGATAAAGATGGCAAAACAGAAGAGCTAATTAGGAAGCAATGTCCCAGAAGAGGTGGGAGGTGGGAGGTGAGAATATTGTACTCACACAGAGGGGGATCACCCTGAAAATCCAGAGAAACAATTGTTCCTCAGAGACAGCAGAGATAGCAGAAGAGAAAAGCAAATGTATGTTGCCACTAGTTGCCTTGGCATTAGCTTTTTTATGGTCTCTAATTCTGGTTTTCCTGTCTTGTTCTAAACCACTTCTTCCTGGCAACCGGTATGTGGAAGTGCTTAACCATATGCAGTTCAACTCCCGTACTCTGTGCTCCAAGCCCTATTTCCACTTTAATAACTGTCCTCTGAGTACTTCATGGATCTGATTGGGTTCCATGACTGATCTCTGTCTTAAATTTCCCATGTTACCATCTAAAATTTCCTCTATTTTTCACTATCCTGAAATGACACACCTCCATTCCCAAGGCTCTGACTATTTTGTCATTACAAAATGTTTGAATTAGCTAATCAGGATATTTGATATGTGCTACAGTTTAGATTGTTGTTGTATAAAACACAAATGAATTATCCTTAAAGTCTTCAATGTGAACTATTTGCATTTAAATTGTTTATTATGCTGGCATCAATATGTTCTATGTAATTAATTATGTATTTTTATATTATATGCATGTATGTGTATAGTTATGTTAATTACAGTGATCAAAATTTAAAATAAATTAGCATGTTATTGATGTCAAAACTAAGTATTTTAAAAATATTTTAGTCCCTGATTGAGTATCTTGCTCATAGCTCTTCAATAAATTTCTACTAAATGTAAGATATTCTCCATTTCCTCTGATTATTTTGTTGCCAAATTTTAACTTTTGTCATTTTAATAAAAAGACAAAAAACAACTTTTCTAATTAACAAAATAGACTTGGGAGTCTTTGTTGGAACTAATATAAAATATTTGGAAGGAAATGAACACTACAATGTTACCATCTCACACCTGTCAGAATGGCTATCATTAACAAATGACAAGTGCTGGAGAGAATGTGGAGAAAAAGGAACGCTCGTGCACTGCTGGTGAGAATGCAAACTGGTGGCAGCCACTGTGAAGTATGGAGTTTCCTCAAAAAGTTAAAAATGGAACTTCCATTTGACCCAGTGATCCCACTTCTAGGACTATATCCCAAGAAACCAGAAACACCAACCAGAAAGGATATATGCACCCCTATGTTCATAGAAGCGCAATTTACAATAGCTAAGATTTGGAAACAGCCTAAGTGCCCATCAGCAGATGAGTGGATTAAAAACCTGTGGTACATCTACACAATCGAATACTATGCCACTATAAAAAAGAAGGTAATTTTACCATTTGCAACAGCATGGATGGAACTGGAGAGCATTATTCTAAGCGAAATAAGCCAGTTGGAGAAAGATAAATTACACAAGATCTCACTCATCTGTGGGATATAATTGTCAATATAAACTGATAAACAAAAATAGATTCTCCAAAGACAAGGGACGGAGGGTAGAGGGGGGGCAGTAAGAGATCAGTCAAAGGACTTGTATGCATGCATATTAGCATAATCAATGGACACAGACACTGGGGCAGTGGGGGCTTGCCCTTGGGAGTGGGAGTGGCGGAGGGTGTCAATTGGGGGAAAAGGAGACATATATAATACTTTAAGCAATAAAAAAAATGCTACTCTGGTTACATGTAAAGTTTGGACCAATTTAGTTGTAACTAATTTACTTATGAAACTGAAGTTTCACATCTACTTCTTCCTTAGGGCATTTAATAATCATTTAAAAATGGAATAACATGGAATGAAGCTTAACTAATAAATAAAGTTGCACTATTATTATTCATAACTTTGAGTTTAAATATTGATGAATACTTTTCAAATGAAAAGAACATAGTTTAATTAGATGCTGTTATCTTTCTAAATTTACTGACAATTTATTTTACTTCATTTTTTAATCTTCACCCAAGGATATGTTTTTACTGATTTTTAGAAAGAGTGGAAGGGAGAAAGAGTATGCACTGCTACTGGGGATCAAATCCAAAACTTGGGTATGTACCCAGACTGGGTATTGAACCCATGACCTTGGCTGAACTACACCAGCCAAGACTATTTTACTGGCAATTTAAAACATAAAATGAAACACTTTGATTGAAAAACAAAGGCCACATAATTCCCTTTGCCTTATTCAGTAATTTTTAATATTTCAATGAGAAAAAAACATTTAAACCAAAATGTATATAGATTTCCTTCATTTTAATCTCTTTACCTTATTAAATATACTCTCCTTGTTGATGTTAAATATAAAAATAAAGCACAAATGACCTACTTTGAAAATAACAGGCAATTATAACTTCAAATGCCATAAATGCAGAAGAAATCTACTGGAATCCTTGATTTTGTTAGCAAAGAATAACATCTCTATGCTATTTCTACAAAGAAAAAATGCTGATTCCTATACATGCACATGTACAGTATAATGTAACATATACGTGAAATATAATAAATGTAATAATATATACCTATACCTAGTAATTTTATTCAACAACAATGATCATTCAGCCATTTAATTAGTGTAAGTTGAGTGCTGATAATATACCAGGCACTGCTCCAGAGAAAATGATTTGACATCTAACATAACTAAAGATCTGCTTTTCTATGAACTTCATTGTTTTCGAACTCTTCTGATAAAGAAAACTGTATCCTTCCCATTTCACAGGTGCACTGTATAGTTGACCCAGCGTGGGTTTTGACTCCAGATTAGCCTGATTTCAAATAATAGTTATGTTACTTACTAGATATGTAATTTATGTAAGTTCTTTAAACTTTTCAAGCCCCACTTTTCCCATCTGTGAAATAGGAACACTAATATAGCTGGGCTTTTTTTTAAAGGCTCATTATTGCATAAGGCTTATACATACACACATATACATACACACAGCTAAGCATGATACCTAGTAGATCATAAATACTCCTCAGAGGGTAGTTCTTGATAAATCTCAGTGCAATAATTTAGAAAAGATCATGCACAGTGAATCTATATTAGCTTCTTATAGCTGCAGTAACAAATTACCACATATTTAGCGGCTTAAAGAACATAAATGTACGGTGTTACGGTTCTATAGATCATCAATACCACACAGGTCTCACCAGGCTAAAAGCAAGAGGACCGGGGGCTCTCGGGGAGAATCTCTGCTTGCTGAGTCTAGTCGCTTGAGAGCCTGCGTTCCTCGGCCTGTGACCTTTTAGAAAGGCAGTAAGGGGAGGGGGCCGGGGGTAAGTGAAAAAGGAGAAGGGGGATAAGAGGTGCAAATTTCCAGCTATAAAATAAATAAGCCGTGAGCTATCTAGTGTGCAGCACAGGGAATGTAGTCAATAATGTGGTATAACTTAGCATGGTGACAGATGGTTACTATTGTGATCACATCAGAAGGTCTATACATGTCCACTCGCTAGGTTGTACACCTGAGACGAATATAATATTGTATATAAACTTTACATTAATTAAAAAATAAAGGCAGTAAAAACTGTGAATTGAGTCCTTCTCACATTCATCTCTGTCCACAGCCAAGAAAGATTCTACACTTTTAAGGCACGTGATTAGATTGGACCCACACAGATAATCCGGGATAATCTGCCTTTAATCACATATGCAAAGTCCCTTCTCCGTGTAAAGTAACACATTCGCAGTCTCTGGGGACTAGAGCATAGACGTCTTTAGATAGCCATTATTCTGCCTATTGCAGGCACAATGGGGCCAACTGGAAGGTGCCCATATTGTGGCATAAAGGACAGAAACTCAAATATAACTGCTGCTTGTAATGGACATTCCTGGCAACACGTAAATCGATTCTAAAGATTCTTTCCATATTTCCCCTACCTACACAAAAGCATGCTTAGAGTAAACTCTATTACATTAGAAGCAATCATAACAGTCTTTGACTATATATAAGGCAGTAGTGTGCGAGTAGAATCAGAATTAGGAATAAATCCACTTATGCTGAAATCCTTGGGCTCTCTAAAACTACCTTCGTATCATGATTATCATACCTTATGCCTGCAACTACCTGGAGCTTTATTGTTTAACTATGTTATGCTTTCTGGGAAAGGCACATTGTATGTTCTTAAAGTCTTAGCAAGAAGACCTCACTGGTTTGGGCAGCTTCATCTGAAAAAAAAGGATGATTCTAAGTGAATCTGTAGATTAGTCAGGCCTCCCTCTCATGTTTTTCATCTCCTAAACAAAGATATAGTAAACAATTGAAGTAAATCATTTCACCATTATATTTAATTCCTTTAATCTTATAAAAGAAATAATATACTTGCCATTTTAATAAGCATTAAAAATCAAGTGGAAAATCCATCTGAATTAGTCTTAAAATCAAAGAACTTAATGCAACTTCATTAGAAGTTAACAAATATTTTTTGCATATCTATAAAGCTCCAGACATTAACTTAGGCACCAGAGCCTTCCTAGATGAGATAAATCATTTTTACTACACTTAAAGAAGTTACAGTATAATGAAAGTTGAAAACCTAGAGATTCTACCATCCTAAACCCTCATTTAAGCAATAAGGAATGAAATTCCAAAAAGATTTAAATGCAATCAGTTCCACCTTTGATGCATAATCCACCTTCATGTCTAATAAAGTAGAATTCATTAGCAAGATTGGTTTTTTGAGATTAGAGAGGTCAGGCCATTCAGCAGAACACTGACTCCAATTATCCCAGTAAGCCAATAGAGAAAGGTGGTGCAAAAGATAGCAAGCACATTAATATTAGAGAGGCAATAATAGTAATAGCTAGGGCTCCCTTGTCAAACACACCAGGTTTTCATTCCAGCTCCGCATGGGAGCTGATGATCTTCACCAAACTGCTTGATCTTTCTAAGTTTCAAACACCTGATTTGCAAAGCATGGAAGAATGGGGCCTAGAGGGTAAGAACCCAGTTCCTGGACTTTAGAATCACATTCAGGGTTTTTTAATGTGGTTTTACCATCTTCACACTGAGCAATCTTAGGCCCATCACATCCTGTAATATTAATCCAATTAATATGAGAACAATCATACCTACTTCAAAGGTTTTTTATAAGTAAACTAGAGGCCTGGTGCACGAATTCATGCATGGGTGGGATCCCTAGGCCTGGCTGGAGATCAGGGCCAATCAGGGCCAGACTGATCAGGGCCTGCCAGCTGGGGGGAGGGATAAGAGGAGGGACTGTGGGCCTACCAGGGCCTGCCGGCCGGGGGAGAAAGACAGAGCATGGGAGGTTGGCTGCTGGGCCACCCTGGGAAAGATCGCACATCTGCTGCCACCCACCCCCAGTTCCCTGTCCCAGCCCAGGGCCTGAAGGCCCCAGCAAGGTTGGGAGAGGAGGCGACGGTCGCCTGGCCTGGCACAGAAGGAACAGATGTCGGAAGCTGACACCACTGGCCGGCTGTGGGAGGTTGGCTGTGGGAGCTCACTGACCACCATGGGGCAGCTCCTGCATTAAGCTTCTGCGCATCATAGCGACTGGTCGACCAGTTGTTCCGGTTGTTTTGGTCATTTAGTCATAACGATCATTTAGGCTTTTATATATATACCAGAGGCCCGATGCATGGAATTCATGCAGGGCAGGGGGTCCCTCAGCCCGGCCTGCACCCTCTCACAATCCGGGACCCCTCGCTCCTAAACACCTGCCTGCTAGCTCCTTACTGCTCTGTTCGTAGCTCCTTAGCACTGCTGCAGAGGAGGGAGAGGCTCCTGCCACCGCCACTGCACTCGCCAGCTGTGAGCCTGGCTTCTGGCTGAGCAGTGCTCCAGCTATGAGAGTGCACTGACTACCAGGGGTCAGCTCCTGCATTGAGTATCTGCCTCCTGGTGGTCAGTGTGCATCATAGTGACCGGTCGTTCTGGTTGTTTCATGGTAATGGTCATTGGGCTTTTATTATATAGATATAAATGGAGAATAAAAGCACTTACAACAGTGTATGAATAACAGTAAGCAGTCCATAGACAGTAACTGGTATTATTACAAATAGTTTGCAAGTGTCTTGTGAATCCTATCTAATAAAAGAGAAACATGGTAATTAGTGTACGACCGATACCCTTCCCATTGGCTAATCAGGGAGATATGCAAATTAACTGCCAGCCAAGATGGCGGCCGGTAGCCAGGCAGCTGATGCGAACAGGGAGGCTTGCTTGCTTCAGTGATGGAGGAAGCCAAGCTTCCCCGCCTGCCTTGCCGGACTCTCAGCTGCACTCTAAGCAACATTGTAACAAATATAAAAGCTAAACAAAACCCCGGGCTTCAGCCAGCAGGACCGCAACATTGTTTCAAATACAGAAGGTAAACAAAGGCCAAAAACCTGCTTTCAGCAGCGGAGGTCTCATAGCTGGAGCCGAGCCTCAGAGCTAAAGCTGGCCCAGAATTAAAAAAAAAAAAAAAAGGAAAAAAGGACAGGTTGGGAGCTTCAGTCACCCTCCAGCCTGAAAACGGCCCTCAGCCCCTCACCCAGGCTGGCCAGGCACCCCAGTGGGGACCCCCACCCTGAAGGGGGTGTGACCAGCTGCAAACAGCCATCATCCCTTCACTCAGACTGGCCAGGCACCCAAGCAGGACCCCCACCCTGAAGGGGGTGTGACCAGATGCAAACAGCCATCATCCCCTCACCCAGGCTGGCCAGGTACCCAAGCGGGACCCCCACCCTGATCCAGGACACCCTTCAGGGCAAACCAGCTGGCCCCCACCCGTGCACCAGGCTTCTATCCTATATAGTAAAAGGGTAATATGACTCCCAGCACCGGGATCAGCGGAGCAGCGAGGCCTCCCAGCACTGGGATCAGCGTGACAGGGGGCAGCGACCAAACCCCCTGATCGCCCTGCGGCTCTGTGTGTGACAGGGGGCAGGGCCACAACCTCCCTATCCGCCCTGTTCTGTTCGTGACGGGGGGAGCTCCCCAACTCCCTGGTCGCCCTGCGGCTCTGTGTGTGACAGGGTGCGGCACCCCAAAGCCCCCCTCCCATCGGCCCTGCCCTGAGTGTGACAGTGGCGGCACCCCAACCCCCTGATCTGCCCTGCTCTGTGTGTGACAGTATGCGATGCCCCAACTCCCCTATCGGCCCTGCTCTGTGAGTGACAGGGGGGAGCTCCTCAACCCCCTGATCTTCCCTGCTCTGTGTGTGACAGTATGCAATGCCCCAACTCCCCTATCGGCCCTGCTCTGTGCGTGACAGGGGGCAGTGCCCCAACCCCCTGATTGGCCCTGCTCTGTGCGTGACAGGGGGTGGTGCCGCAACCTCCCTATCGACCCTGCCTTGAGTGTGACAGGGGGTGGTGCCCCAACCCCCCAATCGGCCCTACCCTGAGCATGATTGAGGGTGGCATCGCAACCTCCCAATCCACCCTGCTCTGTGCATGACAGGGGGCGGCTCCCCAACTCCCCAATCGGCCCTGCTCTGAGCCCGGCCAGGGGCTGCACCTAGGGATTGGGCCTGCCCTCTGCCACCCGGGAGCGGGCCTAAGCCAGTAGGTCGTTATCTCCCAAGGGGTCCCAGACTGCGAGAGGGCACAGGCTGGGCTGAGAGACCCCCTCCCCCCCCCCCCCCGAGTGCACAAATTTTTGTGCACCGGGCCTCTAGTAACTATAATAAATGCAAATCAACTTCCACATAAATAGCATTGCTATAAATTTCTGCCTTTTAATAATAATTCTATATTTAAAGAATTTCTATAACCATGGACCCTGCCCTCATGCCCCAACAACTGTATGGTTAATTTTTCCCCATTTCAGAAAGTGGAAATTTGACTTTGAAAGGGTCCAACTGGTTCAGGAGCATATATTAAAGAGGGAATGAAGAAAAAATTCAAACTCAGTGACCCCCTGGCTCTCTGTTCACTACTTTACCCATTAAGTTATATCACCTTGGCCGTTTAACAGTACACTGAAAACATTTTCAAGGAAGAATATTTATATACACAACTCTTGGCACCATAAATATTTGTCTAAATTTATCCTGCTCCAGGCCAATCAACACCTTATGAAACCTGTGATTTAGAAGGCTTGGATTTTTATTCATGCAATGTTAATATAATGGAAAACAATTCAGTCTCTCCAGCAGAAATGATTTTACAGGCATTGAGCAGGTGGAAGGCTACGTAAACTTTACCTTTCTTGGCATTTCACAATAACTAATATAGTTTTAAAGCATGTACATTTTTGTATCATTTAAATAGTGGTGCTATTAATGATAAACAAGGCTTGGAAGTAATATGAATCTGAAGCATTTTGTTTATAGTGAGTTAGGTACATGTAAACTTTGATAAATGCTAATGGGAGTTACCAACATGCATTCCTTTCATAGCAATGGAGGAACACTCTGTACTATTCCAAATAACCCTTTTAACCTTGTGAAAAATGAACAAGAAACTAGAATGTGTAGAGCACTAAAGCATAATAAGAGCAGAAATGAGTGAGTTTACCTCCAGTTCATTCTCAGGCTACCTAATAAGAAATAATGCCAAGGAATTACATTTCATGAGGGCTTATACTTGCATAATTCCTCCTAGATTAGTCAATAGAGAATGTCCTTACTTTTTACTACTCATTGTTTCATAACAATTGTCTGGCTTCTTTCCTTGTCTGATGTGTTTTTGTAATCCCATATTGAATTGTAGATATAATTAGGAAGTAGTTAACTAATCTATTCCACAAGTATGTACTTCACACCAGGTACCATTTATAATAATGAACAGGACAGCCGTCTCTGTTCTCCAGGAACTTATAGTCCAGTGGAAAGAGCAGAAAATTAAATAGGCCATTTCAGTACAAACAAGCAATGGTATACAATGTGATAAGGGCTAAGACGTGGGTAAATGGGGTGTTCTGAAATACATGAAATTAACATGTAAATAACTCCCCGGATTCTAATGCGAGGCAGAGAGCACCTACTGAGCAAGGCACAGAATCAGGACACTATAAAATAGCAATTTAGGGGCCAAGAACGTCACTGTGATTTGAAAGATAGACCTTAAAGCTCTCTCCTTTTCTCTAGAACCAAACTGCCTCCTAGACATCACCATTTCCCATAGCTAAAACTTATGTACAAAACTAAATTTGTTTTTGTTTTCTGTCTTCAGTCTTGGTCCTTAACCCCTGCATTTTCTATCTCAGCAACTGGCCCTAAACCATCCAATTACTAAATTTAAATCAGAGGAGACACACTTAGCGACCCTTTCTACCTCTTCTTTCACTCCAAAAGCATAGAACAATGTTTGGGAAGGTTAGTGATAACTGAGTGAGACTAATGCATGAAGATTTTGAGTGACAGGCTGAAAAATCATGGGCATTATCCTATAAACAATTGTGAGTCATTAAATCATGGCCTATTGCCTTGTCATATGAGTAAATGAAAGAACATATTTATAATGTACTTAGTGAAAAATAGGCATTGATTAATTTTAATAACTGGGAGACATTACAAGAGAGAACATTTTTTAAATCATAAAGTGCGTTCTACAGCCAAATATTAATGGGAAGATATCATCATTTAAATAAACAAATATAAAGATGTGTGTATACATATGTAGCATATTCTAAAGTCAAATATTTTTAAAACAAGCATGTCAGACAATATATTTTAAGTAGTGTCTCTTAAAAGTAGTTATTTCAGTGGACCATATTGAAAAAGTTTTAAGAACAAGGAGTAATGCATCAAATAGACCTTCACTGACATACGGCCTGTGCAATTTGCCTACAATGTGACCTTAGGGAATTTAGCCTCTTTGAGCCTCAATTCCTCACCTACAAAATGCATATAAACTCAACCTTTCAGGTTTTTTGTGTGCGAGTTCCATAAATAATGTAGTTGAAGCACTGAGTACATACTAAGAAGTCAATGAATTATTACTACACCTATATCCACTTCCAGATAGAAGCCAAGGAAGAAAATGGCATTTTGCCTAAGAAAGGGTAATGTTAAAGCTTCATTTGTTGTTTGATGTTGTTGGGGTTTTTTTGAGCATTTAAAAGAATAGTCATTAATAACTATATAACATATTATGATAAGATGGTGGAATATGATAGACTAGAAATAATCTAGATCAAATATCTAGAAATACTGGATAAAATTCACTTAACTCCATAGTTAAAAGTCCAAGAAAGGGAACTACACAGGAGTCAGAAACATAAGAGTTGAGAACTAATAGAGTAAGTGAAAATACTGACAGGCAGGTATTCTTGCCTATGAGTGGCTGATGTGGACAGTTTTCATGCACTTACAACTTGAATTTAAATATATAGGAGGGACAAGAAACAGAGCCCTGGGCCCATGTAAAGTAGGAAGTTAAAACTGAAACCCCTACATAAATCTGGGACCTCATAATGTTTCACTTTCAGCGGAAAGTTGACTTGAAAAAATGCACTTACCAACTCAACACGATAACAAAAAAACTTGGTGCTTTGGTGGAGAAAAATGACAATAAATTTCCCTTGGAAATCTAAAACTATGGTCCAACACCTTAGATGGGTTTTTGTTTCTAACAGTTTATCTAAGAATTCCTAAAGTCAAGATACTAACAACAACAATAACGTGGGCATTTGATACTCGTTGGGTATCTGATAGAAGCAAAAACAAACTGTATTGGAGAACTAAGGTCACTGCATTCTTACAGATACTCTAAAGGTGCAATGCAGAAGATATATTTACAATTATAGATAGGTAGGTAAATAGATAATGATTATCAGAGACAACAATCAAAAGAATTAGGGCCCCAGAAAATTTATATTAAAAAGTCTGATAAACTTCTTTGAAATGAACATTTGACGGCTATCCACCCTGAATGTGCCCAATCTCATCTGAAATGAACATTTAATATTATTTTTTATGCTTATATCTTACTTTTTAATTGTTAAGGTATTACATATGTGTGCTTATCCCTCCATCTCCCCCCATGCCCCCAATCACGCCCTCAACCTCACCCCCTGTTGTCTGCGTCCATTGGTTATGCTTATAGGCATGCATACAAGTCCTTTGGTTGACCTCTCCCCCTTACCCCCACCCTCTCTTACCTTCCCTCAGAGGTTTAAGCACCTGATTAATGCTTCTTTGTCTCTGTTCAATGCTTTGTTGTCTCTGTATCTATTTTTGTTCATCGGTTTATGATGTTCTTTATATTCCACAAATGAGTGAGATCATGTGATATTTATCTTTCTCTGACTGGCTTATTCACTTAGCATAATGCTCTCCAGGTCCATCCATGCTGTTGCAAATGGTAAGAATCCCTTCTTTTTTACCACAGCGTAGTATTCCATTGTGTAGATGTACCACCATTTTCTAATCCACTCATCTGCAGATGGGTACTTAGGCTGTTTCCAAATCTTAGCTATGGTGAATTGTGCTGCTATGAACATAGGGGTGCACATATCCTTCCTGATTTGTGTTTCTGGTTTCTTGGAATATATTCCTACAAGTGGGATTACTGGGTCAAATGGAAGTTCCATTTTTAATTTTTTGAGGAAACGCCATACTGTTTTCCACAGTGGCTGCACCAGTCTGCATTCCCACTGGCAGTGCAAGAGGGTTCCTTTTTCTTTGCATCCTCTCCAGCATTTATCATTTGTTGATTTGTTGATGATAGCCATTCTGACAAGTGTGAGATGTATCTCAATGTTGTTTTGATTTGCATCTCTAGGATGATTAGTGACTTTGAGCATGTTTTCATATGTCTCTTGGCCTCCTGTATGTCCTCTTTTGAAAACTATCTATTTAGGTCCTTTGCCCATTTTTTGACTGGATTGTTTATCTTCCTTTTGTTAATTTTTTAATGGGATATAAACTTATTTAACTGCAGCACTTCTAAATAGCAAACAAATGGAATAAAAATATAAAACAGGGTCCCTTGAATTCCTATTATTTGGTAATTTGAAAATTTTAAATTCAATAATTTACCATTTAAGATGCTGATTTTGCCCTAACCGGCTTGGCTCAGTGGATAGAGTGTCAGCCTGCGGACTGAAGGGTCTCAGGTTCGATTCCGGCCAAGGGCACATACCTGGGTTGCAGGCTCGATCCCCAGTAGGGGGCTTGCAGGAGGCAGCCGATCAATGATTCTCTCTCATCATTGATGTTTCTATCTCTCTCTCCTCTCTTCCTCTCTGAAATCAATAAAGATATATATTTTTTTAAAAAGATGCTGATTTTAAGATTGAGTGGAATTAAAATAAGAAATTATATCAGTATTCTATAAAAAGCACATATGGATTTTTGTGGCAGCAATATCAGAAAGATTACTCTGAAAGAATTTAGTAAATCACTAAAAAAAGGTTAGATCAATTGAATTGTACGTAATTTTTTTTTTTAATTTACTGATGAGAAAAATTTTCTCAGGTCATGTGTATAGCACAAAAGTGGCAGAAACTTTTCATTCAAAGTTTGTGTAGTCGAGCAGGCAGCTGTTTTCTCTAACTTGTAAATCCTTCTCATTTCCTCTTGGTGCAATGGGAGTGGGTATGTAACCTAATTCATAAATAAACTTATTTAAAAAGAGAAAGTGATGATTACCTATCAGTTCCTCTTTCTGAGAATTTTAATAATAAGTTTGGGAACACAATCTGTTGATTTAGTAATAGAGGAAGTAAAAGAAAACACAGAGGGACAGAGACCAGAGAGATTGCTAAAGGTACAACACTAGAAAAAAAGCAAAGGAATTTCTGCTTCTAGAAGACAACTCAGGCCCTGCCTGTAGCCAGCTGGTTTCTTTCTGTGGATCCTCAGGGTGTGTTGTTCAGAGAACCAGGCTACCTCCGACTCCTGAACTAGCCCATGCATTGTTACCCAAGTTGGTCTGAATGAATTTCTATTCATTATAACCTAAATGAACAATGCGCCCACATCATCTCATTTAATACTCTCTACAATCCTACAAGATAGATCTTATTGTTTCTATTTTAGAGTAAGACATTGAACTACAGGGAGTTTAAGTAATTTACCCTAAATTAAAGAGCTGGTAAGAGCAATGTCAGGAGTTGGATCTACAATGCACCTACTTGAAGCCTGTGTTCTTTTGGCTTGTACCAGCCCCAATTTCTTCACTTATAAAACAAGAGGACTGGGGAAATTGATATCTTCCCCTCCACCTTTAAAGTGACATGGCTATTATAAATGTCTTAATGTTAGCTCTTCAAAGTCACAGTTTAAAAGTGACAGACACAGCACATGGTGCAAATGTATACCTGAAATATTAATGCTACCTACCTGATGGAAATCTTACATTTCTAGAATAAAGTATTAAGTGAAATAACTAGTGAAAACAGGATTTTTCTTTGTAAAATACTTATGATTTCTAAGTCCCAGTAAATTAGAACTGGAACAATATGTTGGTGATAATAACATTCAGGTTTGTGCCATGAAGAACCTCTGCAATTGGTACACTAGTTAATTAACTACATCCTGGAAAAATATTATTATTCAATTTTATTAAACTGCAAAGACAAAAATAAAAATTAATTTCCAGAATTTAGAATCATGGAATTTCATAGATTTAGATTTTATCGATCACCTTATCCAACCCTTATTTTAAAGATAAAGAAAACAGACTCAGGAAAACTGATTGACTTTTCCACAGTTTTTCTTTTGTTTTTCCTCACCCCATAATGTTTTATTGATTTTAGAGAGAGATAAAGAAAGAGAGAGAGATTCCCTCACTGGTTTGGCTCATTGGATAGAGCATCATGATGCCTGCGGACTGAAGAGTCCCAGGTTTGACCCCAGTCAAGGGCACATGCCCAGGTTGCGAGATCCATTCCCAGTGTGGGGTGTACAGGAGGCAGCCGATCAGTGAATCTCTCTCATCATTGATGTTTCTATCTCTCTCTCTCCCTCTCCCTTCCTCTCTGAAATCAATAATATATATGTATATATATGTATATATGTATATATGTATATATATATGTGTGTGTGTGTGTGTGTGTGTGTATATATATATATATATATATATATATATATATATATATATGAAAGAAAAAGAGAGAAATATTGGTCAGTTTCCTCCCATAAGAGCCCTGACTGGGGATCAAACCCACAAACTTTTGGTGTATGGGATGATGCTCCAACCAACTGAGCCACCTAGCCAGGGCCACAGTTCTTCTATTTTAAAATAGAAGAAATATATATTTTAAAATAGAAAATATATATATTTTCTCACTTGGGGGAAGTGTCACCCAAACTCTATAGGTTTCAAAACAAAAAAAAAACAACAAAACAAAACTACAACAATTAGTACAAAATATCTCCTAGGGATGAATATTATACTTCATCTGTTCTTAAAATATTATATGAGTAAAATCAGCAGCATACTGTAGACATCAAGTTTTTTATACTATAATTTTAATTGGTTTAAAAATCAGTAGCAATTAGATCTTTCTCCGTATATAACATTAAAAGTTGGATTTTGTGCATTTTTTACATTTGACTATCAATATTCCTAGAGGAACTGTTACAGAACAGAAAGAGTTTGTCCAACCCTGGGGTGGCAGAGCTGAACATTACACACAGAGGATTGCAGTAGAGAAAGATTGACTTTTATTATGAACTAGAGGCCCAATGCACGAATTCATGCATGGGTGTGGTCTGGCCAGCCCACCCCAATGGGGGCTATTGGGGCAGGGCCGGTGGGGGGGAAGACCCATGGGATGTTGGCCAGCCCCACCACTGATGCAGGGGGGTGGGGCTGGTCAAAGGTGGGGCCAGCTTGGGATGCCGCAGGAGGTTGGCCGGCCGCCCCCCCCCAATTGGGGTGGGGGAGCTGATTGGGGGTGGGGACATCTTGAGAGAGGGACTGAGGGAGCTTTGGGGGGAGGGCCCAATCGGGCCACGATCAGGCCAGTTGGCTGCTGCAGTGCGTATCATAGCAACTGGTCATTCTGGTCATTTCTGTCATTCTGTCATTCAGTCGCTTGGCTTTTATATATATAAATGGCACCACCAGGAGAATGGAAATCTAATGCTCAAAAGCCTGAATTCCCTGATTTAGGTTTCAGGGCTGGTTTTAAGGTCATGGGGGGAACAGGTATGCACAAGCACTGGTAAAGCAAGTTTTAACTGGAGGACGTGGGAGTTTGGCCAGTTATGGTAAGGAGCATCAACACAGGATCTCCTTGGGCAACAGACCCTTTGCTTCTGAAAGGGTTATGGTGTTCAAGTTCTAGTTATGTTCTGGTCCTTTGGTTCTGTGGGGATGGGGAGGCAGTGAAACTTTGGTTCTTCATGCAGCTGGTGGTCAGAGTTCTCTCCTCTGCACATGCTTCAGATGCATAACTTGTGGTTTTGATCTGTTGTCTCTGCAAAGCAACTCAGTATAGGACCATTTTGAGCTGGTTCTATGGTTACAGAACTTACATGAAGTGGGTGGCCAGCTGCGAAAAAGGAAGTATTTGAAGTGCGTGTGTTTGTGTGGTCCTTAATGTCAAGGCTGCTGAGGAGTACCCAGCTAAGGTCTGTTGACCAGCAATAATGTACTATTTTGGTTTGCCCAAAATACTAGGTGACAACAGTATGAAGCCAGTCATACAGGTCTATGATGGTGCTTTTACTCCACATATGCAGACAAGCCTAATCCTGCTATGGCTGTAGCCAAACAGGGTGGGTGAGCAGCCTCGATCCACATACCTGGGACCATGAATTTATAGTTAGATTATGTGTGGACCACTTAGAGTGTGACGATTTTAAATACCTCTTATGAGTGGAATCATGCAGTACAGTATTTGCCTTTCTGTGACTGGCTTATTTCACTTAGCATAATGTCCTCAAGGTTCATCCACATTGTTGCATATTGCAGGATTACCTTCTTTTTAAAGTCTGCATAGTATCCCATTGTTTGCATATACCACATTTTCTTTATCTATTTCTCTCTGTCTGTTGATGGACATTTAGGTTTGTTTCCAAATCGTGGCTATTGTGACTAGTTCTGCAATAAATATAATGAGCAATAATATCTCTTCGTGACCCAGGTTTCAATTCTTTTGGAAAAGTACTAGAAGTGGGATTGCTAACACACATGGTGGTTCTATTTTTTTATTTTTTAAGGAAGCTCTGAACTGTTTTCCACGGCAGTTGCATCATTGTGCATTCCCACCAACAGTGTAAAGTGTTCTCCAGATCCTCCCCAATACTGTTGTCTTTGTTTTGTTTTGTTTTTATGATAGCCATCCTGCCAGGTGTGCAATGATATCTCATTGTGGTTTTATCCACATTTCCTTTTTTTGGAGAAATATCTACTCAAGTACTTAGGCCATTTGTAATCAGGTTATTAGTTTTTATTATTATTATTGAGTTATGTGTTTTGGAGATTAACCCTGTATCAGATATATGGTTTGCAAGTACTTTTCCCCATTCCATAGGTTGCTTTTTGCGTTTCAGTTGTACATATAGTTGTATCTGTGTAAAGGTTTATGATGTAAAATGTATTTCTTACCATGTGTCATGGTGATAACATTTAAAAACAATGCTTTGGCATGTGCTATAACATTTAATGTTCATAATTTATTAGCATTTAAGTTTCACTTTTTCTTCTTATTGATGTGCTCATTTTGATTATGTTTTTCCAAAACATGAAAGGCCACTTTTATATTAACATATTAACATGGCTTTTTAAGTATTTACTAATATAGTCACCCTTAATATGTATTGTGTTAGTCCTGATTCTGTGCATTTTTATTTTCCCTTTCTTTATTAGACTCACAAAAATTGATAAAACTTAGTTTTAAATTTATCATTTCTATTCATCTACTGTTTCTGCATTAACTTTTTCATTCTTCTTTATTTCTTATCATTCGGAAAAATGTATGCTTCCTTTTTGACTTCTTGTGTTAAGCTTTTAGCCATTTATTTTCATTAACTCCCAATAATGGAAACATGTGGCTATGACTTTGCTTAAATGATAGATTTGGCTACCATCTGTCTAAATCTATTTCCTAAGTAGATTATTTTAAATTTCTGATTTCCATTCTGGAAAAATTTAGGCCTAAGCAACCATCACAACCAAACGGACGACCAAACAGGCTGTGTGGAGCGACCAGGACGGCAGGGCAGGAGAGGAGGGAAATTGGGGGCAACCAAGCCAGCAGGGGGAGGCAGTGAGGGGAAATCTGGCTGGCAGGCAGAGGCAGTTAGGGGCGATCAGGCTTGCAGCGGGGGCAGTTAGAAGCAACCATGCTGACAAGGGGCAGTGAGGGGCAATCAGGCAGGCAGGCAGGTGAGTGGTTAGAAGCCAGTGGTCCAGGATTGTGAGAGGGATGTCTGACTGCCGGTTTAGGCCCAGGGATCGGGCCTAAACCGGCAGTCCGACATCCCCTAAGGGGTTCTGGATTGGAGAGGGTGCAGGCTGGGCTTAAGGGACCCTCCCCCCCATGCACAAATTTCATGCACTGGGCCTCTAGTGTATAGATAGATATAGATAGATAGATAGATAGATAGATAGATAGATAGATATAGATATAGATATCTATCGATCTCGATAGATATCTATATCTATCTATCTATATCTATCTATCTATATCTATCTATCTATCTATATATCTATATCTATATATATATATATATATATATATATATATATATATAATGTTTAAATATTGGTTGTAAATTTTTACCTTTGTATAAAGTTTATTTTGTAAATGTCCTATGGACACTTGAAAGTAGATTCTTCTCTGTTGGTAGATTCTGAACTAATCAATTAAAATAAAATTGTATTCATACTTTACATCATAAACAGAAATCAATTTTAGATGGATTGAAGACTAAAATTTGTTCATTTTTGAAGATATTATGGGAGCATGTCTTTATGACTTCAGATTGAGAAGGATTTCTTAAGATTCTAAAAACTTCAACTATAAAGAAATATATTGATAAATTAAATTCCATTAAACTTTTGCCCAGCCGCATGGCTCAGTGGTCGAGCGTCAACCTATGAACCATAAGGTCATGGTTAGATTCCCAGTCAGGGCACATGCCTGGGTTGTGGGCTCGACACAGTTGGGGATGGTACAGGAGGCAGCCAAACAATGACTATCTGTCATCATTGATGCTTCCATCTCTCTCTCTCTCCCTTTCTCTTCCTTTCTGAAATCAATAAAACTATATTTAAAATAAAAAATAAATTTTATTAAACTTTCAAACTCCTGTTCATCAAAATATACTATAAAAGCAACAAAGTAAGAGCCAGAAAGTAGAAATATTTGCTGCATGTAAACTGACTAAGGATTAGTATGCATAATATATAAAGAATTTCTACATATCAATATAAAAAAGGAAATCCAATGAAAACATGGGCAAAGAGGCCCCTTTTGAAGCTTTATACACAATCGTGGAAGAGATCACACTTTATTATGTAACCGCAATGTCATCTGGTCTCCTGGCTCCTTAAAATCTAAATGATTAATTCAAACTCCCATTTCATGGATTGTGAAAATTTAAAACCTTCCTTAAATATATTCAGATTCCTGGGAATGAAGGAGATAAGAGATGTGTCTTAAATTCTCACTATCTCTTCTGATACAATCTCTGACTCCATTTGCAATTTTTTCATGCTCTTTGTCTCATGGCTTTTCTTTTAAAGAAATATAATTATGTATAACATTATTTTAGTTCCAGGTGTACAATATAATGATTTTATATTTACATATATAAGATATGAGATCATTAGAGAACAGAAAGAGTTTGTCCACCCAAAACTAGCAGAGCCTAACACTAGACACTGAGAATTGCAGTAGAGAAATATTTGCTATTTTATTATGAATGGTGCCAGCCAGGAGACAGAAAGGTCATGTTCAAAAGCCTACACTCTCTGATGGTATGTAAGTTACAGATTACAGAGTGCAAAACAAAAGAAGGGAGAGAAAGTGAGAGATAGAAATATCAATAATGAGAGAGAATCATTGCTCAGCTGTGTCCTGCATGCTCCCTACTAGGGATGGAGCCTGCAACCCAGGCATGTGCCCTGACCGGGAATTGAACTGTGACCTCCTGTTTCATAGGTCGACGCTCAACCGCTGAGCCACACTGGGCAGGAAATAACATGACATCTTGGTTAGGAATTTCTGAGTAGTACTGGGAAATGATTGGTTAGAGGTGAGGTAAAAGTAATAAATAATTTTTTCAGGTCTTAAGGACAGCTCTGAGCTCTTGTCCGGCATCCCTCTGTCCAGTCTCATGGGAAAGCAGCCAATGGGTCTATCCACTCTTGGGCTCAGGAACTGAAACATAACTTGGTCAAGATGCTATCTTTAGCCTGCCAAAGGTCTGGACCTTGTGATCATTAGTCAGACCCCGGCTACTGTCTTCTGCTTCAAGGGTTGCTGGTTATCCAAGGGAAAGGGTAGGTCTCTGAGGGGTACACATATATAGAAAGAGATGATTTCTAGAAAGTGGATTTAAAATTAAATGTAATTAACATAATTAAGGACCTTTGGTTTCAAAATGATCACCGCAGTAAGTCTAGTTAACGTTCATCGCCACACAGTTATGATTTTTGTTATTGAAATGAGAACTTTTAAGATCTGCTCCAGCAGGTTTACCCCATGTAGTACCCAGACTCTAATGTTTCTAGCTTCTCTGACTCCTCACTTCATTACCACCACCTTCTCCATTCCTTCTTTCTCTCCATCTGGATCACAGAAGCCCTAAAATGCCTTCTTTTCTTTACTCATGCAAATAATAATATCCTCAGGTCTCACCTGCCCCAGTGAATGTTGTTTAAACAAAAACAGTACCTCCCTGTAAGGAATTCTAGTGCCAAATATTAAGATAACAAATTTTCACCCTGTTGTATTGAAAAGAAAGAACAGGACAAGTGCCAGGATCCGTAGTAAGTAATGGTCTTTGTAAAGGTATCTCATACTTTGAGATTTGGGGGGAACACCCAAATTTTTAACAACCTTTTAAAAGGTGAGCTGTGTTAGACCACACCTCCACATGCCTAACCTTTTGACTACATTTTGATAAGACATAAAAATATGTCTAGACATAACTTTTTGTGTGTGTGTTGAATGCTTTATCTATTCCTTCCATATGTATTAGTCAATCTACTTATCTAGTCATCATATAACTCTAGGTGACTTATTTTAGATTAGAAATCCATTTTCTTTTTTTAATATAGTTTAACATTATTTATTTTTATGTGAACTTCATAAAGTATATCTTTCATTTTAGAACATCTGCATTTTAAGGTTGACTGATTACCATATTTTACAAGTAATTCTTAAAGTTGATTTTTAAAAATTAAACACACTATATAGACACATATCTTTGATCCATCTCCCTTTTCTCCAACCCTGAGCAATTTTTATTAGTGTGGCATCTAGTGTGGGTGCCACCATCTGCCCATCTCCACATAACGGCTAGTAAGGATCGGAAGTGGTGACCAAAGTGGTTCCTTAGTCATGACTGTGATTGACAAGCTTCCTAAACCACTTTCTCTTCAGGTAATAATGTCCCTTCATTTTGTGACTTCCTGATTTCACACAGCACTTAAAATTATTCTCAAATGCAAATGATATTCTGTTGATAAAAAGAAGACCAAACAACAAAATTTTCATCAATATATAAAGTTATCACCATTATAAATACTTGGAACAAAGTTTAAGGCACTTTTATTACTACAGTGGAACTGAATTTGACTCTAAACAATTAATGCTCTTGTCCCTTCAGCACCCCACCTCTCTTTAAATGTTTTCACTGCTTTGCTTTAAGCATCTATATATAACACTTGGGAATTAACAGCTAGCAAAAGTCACACATATGTTGTTTCTTTCCACAGTTTTCTAGGCCTTCTCTTAAGCAGTTTTCACTATAATGATTGTTGACAAATTGTGACATGGAAACTTGGCTGACTTCTCAAAGGAAAATAAATTTATTATTTTGTGACTTTAAGACTTCACATTCTGAGACTTTAACACCATCTATGTAGGAGAGAAAAAATTACCACAAGCTAACATTGATAATAGTTACTTCTCAAAACAAAACAAAACAAAACAAAACCCTGTCACCTTATTTTACAGCAGCCAGAATAGTCATATTCATAAAGTATTCAAAGTGTTGTTTAGAAGAACAGTAAGGCTTACCTAAATAAGTAATTAAAATTTCAGCCTGAAGCAACCATTATGAGAATTTCAAATCTTCTAAATTCCAATAAGGCAGGAAATATGTTAAAGAGTTATAACCCTGGTAGGATTCAGGATACTCTTTTTTAACATAAAAGCATATGCGCATAGAAAAATAAATTTTTCAAATATTTTGGCTTTACTGGCCTCTTTTCTCAGCAGCTTTCTCGTCAAAGAATACAGAAAAAGGAAGCAGAGAAACTACACATTCAGAGTCAAGACAATAAATTACCCCTTTCAGGGTCAGGAAATGACCCCTGAAATTGGGTACATCCACAAGCAAAGAACAAAATCATCATAACCCCTGACAAAATATGTATATTTTTATAGTGGTTACTATTTTTTTAAGTCTCAACAATAGCCATCCATCTAGAAATAAATCCCATGATTTACAAATAAATTTCTATTTTTAAAAAGTATAGTAGTTCTGAAAAGGCTACCTCCTATATGATTCCAAATACAGTATGGAAAAAGAAAAACTATGGAAATAGTGGAAAGATCAGCTGTTGTCAGGGGCTAGGGGTAAGAGAAGGAAGAGTAGGTGGAGCACAGAAAAATTTTAGGATAGTGCTCTAAGTTTTTAATAGTAAATTTATATCATTACACACTCATCAAAACCCATAAAATGTACAACCCCAGAAGTGAACCCTAATGTAAATGATAGAATTAGGGTGATAATGGTGTGTCAATATAGGTTCATCAGTTGTAACAAATGTACCACTCTGGTTCTGGATGTTGGTAGTGGGAGGGAATGTACATATGTGGGAACCAGGGTACATGAGAACTTTCTGTACTTTCAATTCAAATTTTCTGTGAACCTAAAACTTCTGTAAAAAATAAAGCCTATTAAAAATTATAAGTGGAAGCTGAGAAAGTAAGAGATGGCAGTTACTGTTCTACAAATCCTCACATTAAGGAATCATAAGTAATTGTAATAATTGTCTTAAAAGGAACTATATATGACACCAGGAATGAAGGTTAGCTTTAGACAGAAATTCTCATACAAAACCCCATAACCATGTGATTACATGCAAAACAAAAGCATTACAAAGGGCCACATGATTATCTACACCTGTTCTGCCTTAAGAACAAGAAGTTGCAAAAGAAGGGGGCTTACTCAGTGTGCCCAGCTTGAGAAGAGAACTGTACTTCAATATTAAGACTTTCTCAACTGAACTTTTAAGTTCAAGTTTGAATCTGTTCCTTTTTCCCCCTCAATGGTATTGAGTTAGTTTCTCTCTTTAATGTTCTTCTGGAAAGCCAGAACTTTGAAAGGTTCAGAAAGGTTGGATTTTGGGTTGTCCCATTATTTCAGAATGTGCACGTTGATGTAACACTCATCTGTATGCGGAAAAAAGCAATCTTGTTTCATTCAGTCTCATGAAATGAACTCATAATCTATGTTCTTTTTTACTTTCATATCTATTTTAAGTTTATTTTAACAACCCCCTTAATGTAGACACCTTAGGAATTACCATCTCCACTGTGAGGACCTAAAAGGAGAAGGTTAGCAACAAGTTCATACAGACCATCTAATATAAAAAGAATACATTAAAGAATAAAATTTCATGGTCAAACTAACTTTGCATATAAAAACATGAAACTCAAAATAAATAGATAAATAGATATTTGATGATAGATAGATGATAGATAGAACTCTCTCTTATGTAGTCAACATAACATTTTGTATATTCTCATACAATAAATTCCTTAAAAGAAGTCTGTGTGGTCCACAGGAATTGTTTGCTCTTCAATTCATACTCTCTTTCTTGTGTTCCATATTCTACAAGTTCTCTAAACAAGTTATTCTGACAGTACTATTTAAAAACTAGACATTTCATATTATATATCTAAATCTCTAACTTTTCTTGTGTGTATAAAGACCTTTTAAGTCAGTATGAATGAAAATCACTTTAGAGTACTTCTGATTTTCAAGGAGATAATTATGGAGAGAGAATAGTTAAGCATTTTATAAGATTCTCTAAGATGCAGAGATATTTGGTGTATACCTATGAATATTTTAAGAGATGTTTAATTGGATTCATGTTCTGGAAAAGCTGAATGCCTAAAAAGGTCAAGATCAGGAAAATAAGGTGAATAAAGAATGTGGTTGAATATAGAAAGAAACTATATACCATATAAGGGTAAATTTTAAAATTATCTAAAAATGAGAAATAAAAAACAATGCCAGATTCAAATTCAGTTAAAACACTTTTCATGATTTCTAACTATTACACAAAGGCAGAAGAATTCTGAGTATGAACCATTACTCAGTGAAAAAAATATCTGTATTCTTAATAGAAAGAGCACTTTAAATTTATATAGTTTTCACAAAGCCTCATAAATAATCTTACCATGTGATTTATAAACATATAAAATCATACAATATCTTATAGTTCAGTAGAAAGCAAAGACATCTAAAGGTTATTATATATGTATAATATTTTCTATTTCTGATTTGCCAAGCTTTGACCATAAGAAGTTCCAAAGTCATTTAATTCTAAATATGCATAAAATAAAAGCTTCTATATTTCAGTTTATTCAAACCTTTTCAGAAAAATAAATAATAGAAAGAGATGATGTTTATCTAAGGACATAAGCACTGACAAGAGCAGGGGAACAGATTGATGGTGAAGAGTCTCTTTCTATCTCCTAACATCATGATGGATGGTAGAGCTAAGCCACAAATCAAAGAGAGACAATGCAATTTACAGTATTTTAAAAGTTATTCATCCCATTCTTTAAATTCTAAAAATGACAGAACATTTATTCTTTCAGGAAATTATGTTCACAATGAAAATTTTCAAAGAAAAACAGAGAGAAATGTTACTAGACACAGGTTGGTTTTCCCACTTCCCATTTTATGGCACTGAGTTTATATACCACCCAGATCCCTTACTGCCCCATGTTCTGCTTTTTAGTTCTGCAATTTATAGGTGACACATATAGATTGTATTCTATGTCTTGTTGTTTTATTGTATTATAGACAATAAAACTGGAGAATTCACCCCACTTCAATACTAGGGGTCAAATCCCCTCAACAGAGAGGTCTAAAGGTTGCCATGAAGGAGGAGAGGGCCTGAGGAGCTGGCAATTTGCTCTCCAGCCCCCCAACTTTATGACATCAGCTCTGCTTTTGTCTTATTTATTGGGCCTCAATGTATTTGTTTAAAGAATGGGTTCAGCTGCATTACAGGTTTAAAAATGACTAGCCTAGATAATTTGATCTCTGCATTTAAATTCATTCATTTGGATGCCTTGTTTCTAAATTCATTAATATACTGGGGAAAACAGTGGTTTGTAAATGGGCAGTAGAGGACAAGTGACTAAGTGGAAGGATCTAATTAATCTGTCATATGTTCAATAGCTCCAAGTATTTCATAAAGAAAGTGCAAAAATAGCAGGTGCCAATTGGGGAAACACTAGGCATAGTTGCTTATAAATGAGATTTCCTCATGCTCACCTTGGAAGCTTCTTCCCCTTCTACTCAGAGGCCTTTTAATGCCCAATATTTTGTGTCTTCTCATTTTTGTGTCTACATTTTGCCCTTATCTCAATAGTTTACTTTTTTTCAATTGAAATTTGTAAGTTGATATCTGTATTGGTAAGGCCTTATTAATGTGTTGTTTTATTAATTAAAGGCATAGGAATATGATTTTGAGATTTAGAAGAGAAAACATACATCTGAATCAAACTTCTAAGAAAGATTAACTCTGGTACATTTTGTAAAGACTCTCAAAGTATAAAATATGTCTATTTTCCAATAAATATTTATGATGCTTTTACTGAAATCCACACAGACCTTTTATAAGATACTCCAAAGAGACTCGAAATCTCAAGGTAGAGGAGGCATAACTGGTGCAGTTATGGTTATCAGCCTTAGAAACTCAGAATCTCCGTTTTATCAGTATTCTGAGTGAATACTCAGAAGGGTGGCTCTGTAAATGTAGAGCAAAGATCACAGGATTTGGAGTCAAAGATGTAGGTTTGAATTCTAGTTACACCTCTTACTAGCTGTTTGTGTTCTTAAGCAAGTGACTTAATCCCCTAAAAAAAAAAAACAAAAAAGGTCAAGAAATAATATCTGCCTCACAGGGTTGTTGTGAAGATCAGATGAGATGGTGCATATAAAAGGGTTTTATACACTGTCCTGGGCTAAACACGTGTTGGTTAGATTGGCTTCTGGTGGGAGAAAGACTCCCCAAAGAAAGGATACTTCTATGTGTCAGTGGGTACCCAGCAGGGATTCCCTGCAGGCGGCCTTTGAAGGCTGATAAGCATCTCCAACAGCTGCAGAAGAGAATACAGGGACCCAGAGAGAGGGCAAGGGTCATGCCCTTTGCCCTTCTGCTCTCAGCTCAAAGGACATCTGCTAAAGATTCCCTGCAGGGAAATATAACTCTAAGAAGGGAGGCCCAGGGAATATTTTAAGGGATCCTAACTCTAAGAGCCCTAACAACCCTGAAGACATTAGCTATGGAACTTAAACTTATCTTAGTTATTTTATATTATTACTTTTAATTTATTTAGTTTTATTATCTACTCTGTTAGAATTTAAAAGTTTATATTTAACATGTGTACATGAATATCTGTAATTTATAATCTTTGTTTATAGATATATAATTTTGTAATATAAATATTTATTCTAAATGTGCACATATATTATAGACTTCTGTGGTGTACACCCTATATAGCATGTTGGTAGCATACGTATAGGAAAAATAAAAACCTGGAAGAATATTTACCAGAATGTTAGCAATGTTATCTCATGGAAGATGAAATCATGAATGACTTATTTTGCCTATTTCTATTTTTTCAAGTGTTTCCTTTGAAAATGAATATCTTTTAGAGTAAGAAAGTCACAATAAAATTTTCTGATTAAAATATATTGTTTGCATTACTTAATATATTACTTAAGTCTGTTTATCTTTTATATCTATTATGTAATTTAATGAACTTAATTTTTTTAATTCTACTTTTGTGTTTATTTCACTTGAACTTTCTCTTAAGTCGCTTATTTTGCTTATTTCTTACTACATTCCACCTGTATTTTCTTTTGTTTCTTATCTTTTTCTGTTATTTAGTTCCCTGTCACCACTTGTGTTTTTCATATGCTCTCTTTTACTGAATATAGCGAGCACAAAGCAGAGGATAGTGTCCTTAAGGATTGCTCATGACTCAACCAAGGAGACTAAACCTTCTCCCTTCCAATTAGCCCTGTGGTCACATCCACTGACCCCTACTGTCTCGGAGCAGGATTGCTTAATTTTTCAAGTACTAAACTGGAAACTAGAGAGGTTAACAGATTAGAATTATTCAGCAAGCAATTATTAAATACACCCCTAGCACCAGGAAAGATTATTTCAAGTTAATACACTTTCAACTAAAGTCTGTGTATTTCTGGATCAGGTGTCTCTCCAGAGGATTGCCTGGTCTATCTCTACCTCCTTTCAGGTGTCCTGCAAGCAACTCAATGTCAACATGCCAAAATGAAATCCATCATCCCCTCACCTCTCCAGCAAAACTGTTTCTCCTTGTCTCCCTTTCTCCCCTTGCCCAGCTGGTGTGGCTCAGTGGTTGAGTATCAACCTATGAACTAGGAGGTCATGGTTCAATTCCCGGTCAGGATACATGCCTGGGTTGCAGGCTTGATCCCCAGTGTGGGGCGTGCAGGAGGCAGCCAATCAATGATTCTCTCTATCATTGATGTTTCTATCTCTCTTTCCCTCTGCTTCCTCTCTGAAATCAATAAAAATATATTTAAAAAAAGAAAGAAAGAAAGAAAGGGAACTCTTTGCATACCATTCCCAGCCAGTATTAGTGACATTGCCCAAGTCAGAAACTTGGGAATTATCCTACTAAATTCTTCATCCTCCCAGTTCTCGTACTCACATTCTCTAATTCTGCCTCTTTAATGCTTGACAAATTCTGTGCTTTTCAAAGTGGAATATGAGGACACCCATGGACAATGACATATACCAGGAAATATATGAAGGCATAGAGTAAACATAATGAATCTTCCTGGAAGATCCTCCTGCCCTTGTCATCTTCATCATAATGTATTATTTATCACGTCAAATTTTACAAAAGTAAATGCATACATTATGTGGAACGCAAGCTGAGCATTATTTTTAAGATGGCGTGTAACAATTCAAAGAAATGTGGGGCTTATTCTGGGACGTTTAGGGCTCAGTTGCTATTACCCTAAAGGTTACAACTCCTTGCCTATGTTGATGGGGTGCCTTGGTGGAAATGTTTTAGAATTATTCACAGTAATTCTTGCATCCTTAAGGAGCGCTCATGACTTGACCAAGATGTCCCCTCCTCTTTTCTCATGCAGACACAGTCTCTCTTCATTTCTTACCGGAGCTTATTGCGATAGCCTCCTACCTGCTCTGGCTTTGGCCCCACTCAGGCCCAAATCACCCACTACACTGCCCTCAGAACAGCATGTGCAAAACACTAACCTGATTGTGTCACTTCTATGTATGAAATCATTCAATGGCATCTACTTCATGCAGAATAAAATAAACGTTCCTTAGTATGACAGATGCGGCTCTTCAAATCTGTCCTTTGCCTCTTCGATTTTCTCAGCTCTTCCCTCCCATCCTATGAATTACCTGAAGTTCCCCAAGCACATATTCTTTCAAAGACCTATAATTTGCACATATAGTGTCTATCCTGGTGAGACGCTATATGTGCAAATCTATGAGAACTATAGGAGACACACTATAAGTACAAATCTAATATCCTATATACTCAGCTTAAGCATCACTTCCAAAAGTCTGTTCTGAATTCTCCAGAATTGTTCAGGTTCCTGTCTCTTTGGTGCTTGTATCCTTGGTAACTCCCAATCTGAACCCCTGTCTCCTTATACAGGGCTCCATAAAGCGGGGATTGTATGTGGTTCATCTCTAAAATCTATTCCACTCTATAGTTTATCTAAGACAATGCAGTCCATAGTCAAATTGCATCAGAATCGCCTGGACTACTTTTTAAATTTAAAGATTCTTTGGTCTTTCCAATTTTGATTCAGTAGTTGTAAATCAAAGTCCTAGAAACTACATAAAAATTTTTACATTAGAATAATTTTAAAACTCCGGTCACTCTGATGCAGCCTATCTATTGACTGGCATTTGGAACCACTGCATTCCATGACTGTGATGATCTTGATAGTATTGAAATATTAAAACAACATAACTTTATCATTAAACCATATGCAAATGTCTTCCTACATGTGTTGAGTTAATAGTATTATTTTTACTTCAGTGTGTTATTTCTGCAGTTGGCTAACTTTCTTTATATATTAAATATTAGTTTCCATTTTAATAAGGGGATTTGCTTCTGATTTTGTTTCCAAATGTTTAAGAGCTTCTTACTATAGATTTCAAATCCCTAACTACTATGGTTATAAGGGTTGTGTATCATCCATTTACAAAAAAACCCTAGAAATTCATTTTCAGTGAGGTAAGCCAGTCAGAGAAAGACAAGTACTACATGATTCTACATGATTTCACTTATTCATAGAATCTAATGAACAAAATAAACGAACAAAAAAATAGAAACAGACTCATAAACACAGAGAACAGACTGACAGCTGTTTTTTTTTGGGGGGGGGGCTAGGTGAAAAAGGTGAAGGGATTAAGAAGAAGAAAAAAAAAGCCAAAACCACTTATAGACACAGACAACAGTATGTGATTACCAGAGGGAAATGGGGGTGGGGGTGGGGCGGGGAGTAGAAAAGGGTACAGGGGGAATAAATGGTTAAATGATGATGGAAGGAAACTTGACTTGGGGTGGTGAACACACAATACAATAAAGAGATAATGGATTGTGGAATTGTACACCTGAAAGCTATATAATTTTATTAACCAATGTCACCCTGATAAATTAAAAAAAATAAGAAATAAACATTTTTAAGAAAAGAAATTAATTTTCAAGAAAGTTGTATAGATGTTAAAGGTCAAACATGAGTCTTGTTCTTTCAGGATAGAATCTCTTAACATCTGCTATCTGCTTTTCTGCTGAGTGTCAGGAATTGGCATCTTTACAGGAGAATAGGGAGGTGGTTCAAAGCACCTGATAAACAATCTCACAACAATAAAGAAGAAAACAAACAAAATCTCAGTTAGGGCAGTTCTTCTAACATCCAAAGTTAATCCCCATCAATCACATCGGTTTTGAAAACAGATATATGGAGTGTGACATTAAGTAAAGTGACTTTTTAAAAACAAACCCGCTCCATGTCATAAACACAAAATAAGTGTTGTCCTTTATAATATTTCTTTCCATTGGAGGCTTTAGGTATTTTTCTATTGCTGCCAATGTAACCTAAAATCATGAATTGCTTTTGAAACTAAAAGAAAATAACTTGAAAAATGCAAAGTTGACAAAATCTGTGTGAATAACAGATTTGAATTTTGAAAACAGTCAGGAGGTATATTGCTCTGACTCTGATGAGAAGTTTAAAAAAAAAAAGGCAAGAGAGTAACTTTTAGTCTTAATTCAGTTCTGAAGCCAAATGAAAAAGTATGTATCTAAAAAGTTGTAGGAAATAATACTATCATTAGAATAACAATAAAGCTTGCCTTCATGTATTTGTATTTTGATAACATTTATTTGGATTTGTATATACTAGAAGGTAAGTAAAATCAATCAGATAACTTTAGAGACATATTTCATAAACTTTGGGATAGAAATTGTTATCTTAACATTGGGCTTTTAAACTACTTTACACATTTATATGATTTCAAAATTAAATCTTAAAAAAAAAGAAAAAATGGAAGCTTTTCCAATTTGTATGAGGATAGCCAAGCCAGCAGATGGCTACAAGGTTCTGTTTTTTTTCTCCCAGTCCTGTTCTCTATGTAGATTTTTTTTGTAGTGTTTAAAGCAGTTCTTCATTTCAAAGCAAGAATTTAGAAAAAGGAATATTCAAGGTGCTAACTAAAAGAATCACTTTCGTAGAAAGCAAAAGTTCTCAGCATGACAAAAACAGGCTTTATAGAAGGCTTGGGAAATACAGCATTGTGGCTGAGGTGTATGATGGTTGGATGCACGAAGTGTGCATAAGATGTGAATAATAGAGAACTGGAGATGGGAAGGAACACTGGATCCGTCGCTAGTCCTTGGATCTGTCTCAATTTTGGACAAAACTAGAAAGCAGACCAAGCTTATGTTCAAACTCTTCTCTTCCCCCTTCAATTATTATACCCCTTCTCCTCGTGATCCTTATGAAGAAATTAGCTAACAATCACCTAAGGAATACAAATAAATTAACTTCAGCAAATAAGGCCATCTGAGAGATGGAGACAAAAATGTTTCCCCCACTATGGGAATAATTCCCCTATTGCCACTAACTGGCCATGGCAGTCTTGATATTTTTATTTCATTTTCTCATACTAAGTATATCCTGAAGATTCATATCATATCATACCATATCATATCATATTGTGTTATATTAAATAATCAGGTTTTTAAGATACAATAATGTTCAAAGTCCAAGGAGAGAAAGCTCAGTGTCAATTCTGTGCCCCTTTCCTCACTTGAGGAGATGCAGTTGTGCAGGGAAACCGATAACCTCACTATCTCAACTTGCACCAGCAGTTCTGCTCCTTGCGGTGCTTGCACACCCTGTTCCAGACACCCATGCTGCTTTCACTGCACGGCCATGTAAGAGGCATGGTAAGGTTTATCAAATATGGCAGTGACATCTAAATTACAAAAAAGGATTATTTAGCCTTGAGCTTGGAAGACTGAGACAGTTTCCCTGTTGTTGTTTTTCTGCTCATTTGTAGCAATAATCAGAACTAACTCTTTTTGCTGAATAAGTATTTTTGTGTCTTAGCGTTGCTATGATAGAAGAACCCCAAGGAAAGGCAGGAAGTCATTCTTGCAATGACTGAGAGTCAATTTATTTGAAAATGTAAAGGGATGAAACCTCATGTGGAGAATATCACATTGCATTTGAGATGTATCATTGTTGAATGCACAAAGTAGATATTAGGTATGAATCATGGAGAAATGGGAGCGGGACAGAACAAAGACCCATTTAGCTCCACATTATGACAGCAGAATTCCTGATCCCTGCTATTCTCTAACCAACCAACTCTCAGTTTGAGTTTCAGAATTTGTCACACTTCCTTACATAATGCATGCTTTCCTTTCTATCTCCAAAATAAGAAGAATAACAAATAAAGCATGCAATCCAAAAGAAGTATAGTTATAAAATTGAAGATTTGAATTGAGGAACGTTACTGTGAATGTTACCCACTTTTTATCTTCCTGTCCCTACTCCAGGTTGGTTATATTTAAGAAATCAAAAGTTACAACTATTCTTTTCTATTCATTTATATTTTGATGCTGCAAATGTGTATTGTAGACTTTATAAATAAAACTAAATATTTAGTCAAACCCATCCTTCCAAAGTGATCTTTTTTCTCATCTTTCGATAGAAAATACTAAAAGTAATATTACCACTGAAGCATATCATCCAAATTTATTCCTCAAGGCTAAATATAAATTAAACAAATTGATGTGACCTTAAACTCAATAAAGTAATAAAATGAGTTTCACTTATTTCTGCTTTAATGACATATTTTAGGATGACATAATCATAAATATTCATGTAATATAATAGTAATAATAATAAAAATACACATCTGTCCTTTATATGTAGAAATGAGTGGCTTAACTGCACATGCCAGAAGCTCTAGAAAAAATTTATAAAGTCAAATTAAGAATGCTGATGGTATTTTGATTCCCCTTTCGGTAATCTTTCATGGTTCCTGGGGCACAGTTTCCCATTTCCCACTCCCTCCGCTTCTTAAGTGCATACCATTCTCATAGACATTAAACTCCAAGAAGGCAGTTGCTCTCCGCCTCCTCACCTTTCCCCCTCTCCTTCCCAGCAATTCCACAGATGCACTGATTGCAGAATACACATCAGCTCCAGCTCTAAGTCACTCCTTCAGATTTAGCTATCTACCAGTTCCCTTTTAGCATGAGCTTGACAAGGCACACTTTATCACAATGAAAAATAAAAGATTATCCACACAAGTGATAATGAATTTTTAAGTTGGGGACACCAAACTCATTTCAGGGATGGTGTTTGGGAGGAAAAAGTGGTAATGATAATGGGAAGAGGTATAGTCTACAAGTATCTAGAGGAAAGGAGGAATAGATCCGGATACTAAATGAAATCAAATTTCTGTTAGACTTTTTATGTGTTGCTGTGCAATTAAAGTTAGACTATTTTTGAAGTATTCAAACACATATAATTTAGTAGAAGTGGTCTACAAGACTTGTAAGCATGTAATTAAATTAGATATCAGGTCAAGACATTTAATAGCATACTTTCCCTATCTTTTACATTTCAGTATACCTTGGGAAGGAACAATAATCTTTGTGAAATATAGAATTTAGGTAAGTGCCTTAAGTACCTTAAATTCTATATCCAAGTTTATGACATGAGGAGTTTATTCTTAGTTGTGTCTTCTATACAATAGGATTATAGCTCAGGGGCATGGTGAGGAATGAATTAAAATGATTTCCTCTGATCTACAGTTCCACCAAAACTATTTATCCCTGTTGGATGTGCCAATGTTGCTTTTTAAGAATGAACGTCAATGAAATTATAGAACTGGTGCCTGTGCTGAGAATGCTGCGGCTGTCTTATAAAAATGAATAGAATCAAAATGCCAACATGGAGACCAAGGATGCCTAGAAGTAATAAGTCCTGGCTGCATTAGGGTCACCTCCTTTAGTGCCACCATATAAAAAACATGAAAGAAGTCTCATTTTTATTCAGTTCTATCAAGATATGTTAAATCAGGGAAACAGTCTAGGGATATTTTAATTTTTGTAACCATCTGCCTCTTTAAATGAACTTTATTTAAATGAATGAATTTAAGCCGAGGCTATAAAAATTGCTCATTAAAACTCATTATTTGGTCAACTAGCTTCTTCCTGCTCTCAGTTTCTATAGCAATTTTTATGCTTAAATGACCAAATAGTCATATCATAGGGTCTTCCTCCCCCATTAGACTATGAGATCCCTGAGGGCAAGGATTATGTCTAATTTAGTCATCCCAGGATCTAACCAGAGAGAGTCAGTTGGCATTAAATAAACACTTCTTAAGAAAGATGAGCTACAAATAAGCAAAAATTTTAATCAGCAAATCTACAATGTACACAGTGATCAATTGAAGTCTGTAAATCTGATGATAAGAAAAACGAGCACATTCCCTGTGGGAATTTCAAAAAAGATCTTACGAGGATCCTTCTAAAGGGTCCCAGGAGAAAAAGAAAAAAATTAGGGGAATTTAGCTTATTTTGTAGACTTGGTGATGGCTTCTCAGAGTCAACAGGAGCCAGTTTGCTTGATTTGCTTGAAATTCTCTAACCATAGTTGCAAGCAGCTAGCCTACCCAAAATCTACTCCACAGAGAGAAATTTTCTGTATCATAGGCAAACTGGTTGTAATATCTTCTCCAACATCCATTTCATCCCATCATGTTCCTTTACCATAACAGCAGTCACCCATAATGAACAATCATCAGAGGTTTCAGCTGAGTGACACTCCAGATCCTGTCTTTTTATGGTCTCCCATTGTGAAAGAACAAAACAGGACGATTCATATCCTAGAGGTTTCTGACTACTCTAGACTCACTGGCCTGCCCTTTCCCACCCCCCACTATAAGCAAAGTCCAATGTTATGCTTTGAAGATCCCAAGTTTCCTGAGTGTATGTGGTAGTTGGGTTAAAGAAGGATAATTTCTGATGAAGAGGACTCTAAAACCTGACAGAGGGCTCTAAAACAAATGGAAGCTGGTTTATAAAGTATTTGCAGCAATTATTTGAAAAACAGAGAAAATCAAGAAAAGTCATCACACAAAACACATTTATTCAGTACCCTTTTTTTCCAGATTCCTAGTCAGAACAGCTAAATAATAATAATAATAACCTTTGTTGATGACTATGTGCTAGGCACTATAATAAACTTTATGTATATAAATATATTTACTTTTCACCTCAAACTCTCTAGGTAGCTAATATTATTATCTCCTTTTATAGTTGAGAAAACCAAGCATAAAATGCTTAAATACCTAAAAAAAAAAAATGCTTAAATACCTTGTGCACAGTTTATCCAGGCAGTAAATAACAGAGGCCACAATGAAGTATAGAAAGTCCACACTCTTACACCAGACAGCTTCTCCTGAGACTGTAAATTCTCCTGCTCTTCAGCCATTCCAGTCCTATTCTGTGTACAGATCATACCTTCATGCGGCTTATATCAGTCTAATATATAAAGATTCAACTTTGTGAAAAACAGAAAAAAAAAATGGCTACCAAACTGGAACTGAGAAACAATCCAATCACTATCTCTCCCTTTTCTTTTTCCTTTCCTCCTCTCCCAACCCCCCGAAAATGGCTGGGCAACCCAGTGGCTGAAAAATACTGATGTCACTTGAAAGAAATTGCTTCTTATCCTGCCCTCTTCTTCTCCAATTTTGGGCCTTGACCAGTTGGAAACTGGTATGAATGTGCATAATGATGACCTCTGAGTGATCACTGTGAAATGACTTTGCCCAGGAATGTTAGATTTATCTGATGATTTTAATACCCTTCATTCTAAGACGCTATTATCCTGAGTGCATGCAGGGGACAGTACACTTAGTCATAAGTGATGGATGAATTCATTATCTTCAGCCACTTTTAATGGGTCATCTAGAAAGAAAATCACCAATCAGTTTTGGCTGTTGAGCATTGCTACCTCGCATACCTTTATTAAGCCAAATACAAAAATGGGTGGTTTTTCATTCTCCTGTCAGACAACAAAGGTCACCTATCACAAGCTTGAGAGACATTCGGCTCTATTTCTCTTTGGCCTGAAAAAATGGATCGTGTCGAAGTTCTTTATCTTTTGCCATTGTGAACTGAATATTTCAGAACTGTACACCCCGCAAAGAGGGAAGGTGCTTCAGAGGAATTCAGAATGAGGAGGGCTCTCTGCAGAGCAATAGAGGTTGACATTAATGTATTCTCTGGGTGACATTGTTAATCTAATGGCGTTATTGAATTCTAGGGCTGCAGCACCATCATTAAGAGCTGGAAGTAAACACATTGGTGCAAATATAAGTAAGTAGGCCTGTGAGTAACACAGGCTTTCTTCTAGCCTCAGCTACTAGAAAATGAAAACATTTAATACGCATGAAAGCACTACTTTTAATGTCTCAACCTATCTTTTCCTTTCATGGTTGGGAAATCCTGACTTCTTATATTTTAAATTATCATTTTTTCATTTGACTTACGAACTTTCTCTCCAACCCAACTCTGAATGTCCTCAGCTGTTGCTTATAATAATTGGCAAGCAGGTATATACTTCGGGATCACATAAGCTGCTAGCAAAGCCTTCCCTGCTGTCCCTGGTCATGTAAAATTGACTTGACATTATTTTAATGCATTTATATATCTAATTTATATATCTTGCATTATCCTGAAAAGGCTTTGATTAACAAATTCTGTTAGAAAATTGTTGAATTCTACACTGAGGATTTTCAAAGATCATTAAAAATTAAGGGACGAGCATGTTACAAATATTCTAAGGCTAGTATATTATACCAAAATAACCTAGAAAAAATAATGGAACTATACCAGTGATGGCGAACCTTTTGAGCTCTGCATGTCAGCATTTTGAAAAACCCTAACTTAACTCTGGTGCCGTGTCACCTATAGAAATAATTTTTTGATATTTGCAACCATAGTAAAACAAAGACTTATATTTTTGGTATTTATTTTATATATTTAAATGCCATTAAACAAAGAAAAATCAACCAAAAATATGAGTTCGCTTGTCACCTCTGACAAGCGTGTCATAGGTTCACCATCACTGGACTATACTGTGATTCTTTGATAGAATTAAAATTGAAGCCACTGTCTGAGTGCTCAAAATATCATGGCAGATTTATTTGATAGCTGTGGATGCAATTCATCATTTTAACATCCTTGATAAACATATATGCACCCAATGCAGGAGCACCCACATACATAAGAAATCTCCTGGAAGATATCAGGGGAGAGATCGACAACAATACCATCATAGTAGGGGACTTTAATACACCACTGACATCACTGGATAAATCCGCTGGACAAACAATCAGCAAAGAAACAGCAATCCTAAATGACTCACTAGATCAGATGGACTTAATTGACATCTTCAGAACACTTCACCCCAAAGCCACAAAATATACGTTCTTCTCAAGTGCTCATGGGACGTCTTCAAAAATAGACCACATATTGGGTCACAAACAAAGTCTCCCCAAATTCAAGAAGATTGAAATCATACCACGTATCTTCTCAGACCACAAGGCCATAATATTAGAAATAAACTACAATAAAAACAACTCAAAATACTCAAACACTTGGAAGCTGAATAGCACGATATTAAATATTGATTGGGTTACCAATGAGATCAAAGGAGAAATTAAAAACATCCTGGAAACTAATGACAATGAAAACACAACAATCCAAAACCTTTGGGACACAATGAAAGCAGTCCTGAGAGGGAAGTTTATAGCTCTACAGGCCTATCTCAACAAACAAGAAAAAATGGTAGTAAATCATCCAAATCTACAGCTCAAAGAATTAGAAAGAGAGCAACAAGAAAACCCCAGAGTGAGCAGAAGGAAGGAGATAATAAAGGTTAGAGCAGAAATAAATGACATAGAGACCAAAAAAAAAAAAATACAGAAAATCAATGAAACAAAGAGCTGGTTCTTTGAAAGGATAAACAAGATTGACAAACCTCTAGCCAAACTCACCAAGAAGCAAAGAGAGAGGACCCAAATAAACAAAATCAGAAATGATAGAGGCGAAATAACAACAGATTCCACAGAAATACAAATGATTGTTAAAAAATACTATGGACAACTCTACTCCAACAAACTAGACAACCTGGAGGAAATGGACATATTCCTAGAAAAATACAACATTCCAAAACTTAATCAGGAAGAATCTAAAAATCTCAATAGGCCAATAACTATGGAAGAAATTGAAGCAGTCATCAAAAAGCTTCCAGCAAACAAAAGCCCAGGACCAGATGGCTTCACAGGGGAGTTTTACCAAACATTCAAGGAAGAACTAAAACCTATCCTCCTCAGACTACTACAAAAAATCCAAGAGGAAAGAACACTTCCAACCTCATTCTATGAAGCCAGTATCACCCTAATACCAAAACCAGGTAAAGACAACACAATGAAAGAGAATTACAGGCCAATATCCCTCATGAACATAGATGCCAAAATCCTCAACAAAATCTTAGCAAATCGGATCCAGCAGTACATCAGAAAGATCATACACCATGACCAAGTAGGATTTATCCCAGGGATGCAAGGATGGTACAATATCCGCAAATCAATAAACGTGATACATCACATAAACAAATTGAAAGAAAAAAACCACATAGTCATATCAATTGATGCAGAAAAAGCATTTGACAAAATTCAACACCCATTTTTGATAAAAACTCTCAGCAAGGTGGGAATTGAAGGATCATACCTCAACATAATAAAAGCCATATATGACAAACCCACAGCCAACATCATAATCAATGGACAAAAACTAACACCATTTGCCCTAAGAACAGGAACAAGACAGGGATGCCCACTCTCACCACTCCTGTTCAACATAGTACTGGAAATATTAGCCATTGCAATTAGACAAGAAGAAGAAATAAAAGGCATCCAAATTGGAAAAGAAGAAGTAAAACTGCCCTTATTTGCAGATGACATGATATTATACTTAAAAAACCCTAAAGACTCCATCAATAAACTATTAGACTTAATAAAAGAATTCGGCAATGTAGCAGGATACAAAATTAATGCCAAGAAATCTATGGCATTTCTATACACCAATAGTGAATGTGCAGAAAGAGAGACTAAAAAAGCAATCCCATTTACCATCGCACCAAAAAAATTAAGCTACCTAGGAATAAACTTAACTAAAGAGGTAAAAGACCTCTACTCAGAAAACTACAGGACGTTGAAAAAAGAGATAGAGGAAGACATAAAGAGATGGAAGAAAATACCCTGTTCTTGGATTGGTAGAATCAACATCATTAAAATGTCCATACTGCCCAAAGCAATCTATAAATTCAACGCACTTCCCATTAAAATACCAATGGCATATTTCACAGACCTAGAACGAACTCTCCAAAAATTCATCTGGAATGAAAAACGACCCCGAATAGCTGCAGAGATCCTGAGAAAGAACAAAGTAGGTGGGATCTCAATACCAGATATCAAGCTGTATTACAAAGCCACTGTTCTCAAAACTGCCTGGTACTGGCACAAGAACAGACATATAGATCAATGGAATAGAATAGAGAGCCCAGAAATCAGCCCCAACCAATATGCTCAATTAATATTTGACAAAGGAGGCAAGAACATAAAATGAAATCAAGATAGTTTCTTCAATAAATGGTGTTGGGAAAATTGGACAGATACATGCAAGAAAATGAAACTAGACCACCAACTTACACCATACACAAAAATAAACTCAAAATGGATAAAGGACTTAAATATATGATGGGAAACCATACAAATACTAGAAGAATCCAAAGGCAACAAAATCTCAGACATATGCCGAAGCAATTTCTTCACTGATACAGCTCCTAGGGCATTGGAAACTAAAGAGAAAATAAACAAATGGGACTACATCAAAATAAAAAGTTTCTGCACAGCAAAAGAAACCATCAACAAAACAACAAGAAAACCCACTGCGTGGGAAAACATATTTGCCAATGTCATATCTGATAAGGGCCTAATCTCCAAAATTTATAGGGAACTCATACAACTTAACAAAAGGAAGATAAACAATCCAATCAAAAAATGGGCAAAGGACCTAAATAGACACCTTTCAAAACAGGACATTCAGAAAGCCAAGAGACATGAAAACATGCTCAAAGTCACTAATCATCTGAGAGATGCAAATCAAAACAACAATGAGGTACCATCTCACACCTGTCAGACTGGCTATCATCAACAAATCAACAAACGACAAGTGCTGGAGAGGATGTGGAAAAAAAGGAACACTTGTGCACTGCTGGTGGGAATGCAGACTGATGCAGCCACTATGGAAGACAGTATGGAGTTTCCTCAAAAAACTACAAATGGAACTCCCATTTGACCCTGTGATCCCACTTGTAGGAATATATACCAAGAAACCAGAAACACCAGTCAGAAAGGATATATGCACCCCTATGTTCATAGCATCACAATTCACCATAGCTAAGATCTGGAAACAGCCTCACTGCCCATCAGATGAATGGATTAGAAAACTGTGGTACATCTACACGATGGAATACTATGCTGCTGTAAAAAAGAAGGAACTCTTACCATTTGCAACTGCATGGATGGAACTGGAGAGCATTATGCTAAGTGAAATAAGCCAGTCAATGAAGGAAAAATGCCACATGATCTCACTCATTTCTGGATAATAAAGACCATTATAAACTTATGAACAAAAATAGATACAGAGGCAGAGCTGCCTCGAACAGATTGTCAAACTACAGCAGGAAGGCCGGGGAAGGTGGGAGGGCAGGAGGGGGGTGGGTAAGAGATCAACCAAAGGACTTGTATGCATGCATATAAGCATAATCAATGGACATAAGACACTGGGGGGTAGGGGAGGCCAGGGCGGGGGGAAAAAAGGGAGACACATGTAATACTCTTTGTAATACTTTAAGCAATTTTAAAAAAAAAGAAATGATCACTTTGTTTATTTTTGTATTGTGATTATTGTGTTTAATAGAAAAAATCATTATTTCAAAATTTAAAAATCCTCGGAGAGACTTCAATAAATTAAATACATCAGAACACAGTTGATCCGTAGAATGGGAAAGTTTGGAAAAGAAGTCCTAGCACAACCACTCTGACCACCCTCCCCGCCTCTGAGGAAACTCTCAGGGACCTCACTGGAACCCCAGAACTGAACAACATCCTGGAAACAGTGGGCTGGCCCAATAATCTTAGGGCATAGACATAATTCAAGGAATTGTCCTTAATGACTCCTATGGAAAAGATAGCCTTTCACATACACTTGCCTGAAAGGTGAATGTATATTTCACTAAGACTTTTCTGTATGTAACTGTCTCTACAGAAGCTACTCTGAGGCTTACAATTTTTAGCATTTATTTATTTATTTATCCTCACCCACAAATATATTTAGTGATTTTAGAGAGAGAGGAAGAGCTAGAAAGAGAGTAAGGGAAAGAGAAACATCAATGTGAGAAATATCAATTGGTTTCTTCCTATATGCTACCCAACTGGGGATCAAACCAGCAAGCTAGATATATGCTCTGACCAGGAATTGAACCAGAAACCTTTTTTGTGTACGGGCGATGCTCCAACCAACTGAGTCAACAGGCCAGAAGAACAGATTCAGCTTCTAAATTCAGCTTTCTAAAATAAAATAAAAATCATCTAATTTATTCTCATGTAATAAAAAGGTCAGAAAATACTCAGAAAGTTATGATTATTATTTCAGAAAGCATATTTCTTTTTACTGTTTGGTTATACAACTAAATATATTTATTAAATACATCATGATGATAAATAGTTTTCTGTAAACATTAACTGGGCTAGATGAAAATTTTATTAGGTTTCAATATTTTTTTCAATAACCTAATCAATAAACATATAAATCCTATTCTTTTAATTAAGATCAATTATTGAAGAATTCCTTGAGACCATCTGACACATGTCAATTTATAGGTACGGGTACACTGTTGAAGGTGTTTCCTCATGGTTACTTTAACTAAAATCAGGCAAACTCTTACCAAGTAAAGAGTAGACATGGTTACATTTTGTTCTCAGAGTTAATAAAGCTACTGGAGACAAAGTAGATTGCTTTTGTTCAATTAAAGACAGTGCTACTTACCAAAATAGTAAAGCATAGATAGAGAATGAAAATGATAGTTCTAAAATGCTTTGAAAATTGTAAAGAGCTACAGAAATCATTAATTAGAGCAAGATTCTTTCCATAAATTTCTTCTATTTCCTCCATGAACTGAAACTATCATGTACAATGATTTTTCTTAGGAACACTCATCAATATGAAACTCAAGTTAAGGCACATTTCATTTTTCGAACTTAGTTATCTAAAAGTATTAAAATAAATCTCAAACCTTATTTCTAAAGTAGATAGAATATTGCACATAATAAAAAGGCTTTGCCATATTATAACTTACTAAAATAAATTTTAACAGAAGTTACCAAGGATTTTAAACAGATGTAAGTTAGTTCTACCATATCCTATGTTTATGAACATGGCCAAAAAAAAAATGTTAGAGAAGGTTTTAAGCAAGAACAGATAACACAAGTCCATCTGTTTTTGTCATCTGCTATTCTTTATGTGGCACAGTGAGGATTATAAAAGGAAAATCAAATTCACATGGCATTTATCTAAGAGATTTCTATTATATTATAATTGAATTCTTAAAGGATTAAATTTTATTTATTTTTAATTCTAGTTATTAATTTAAATAGTAAGCTAATATTTCTATATGCTCACCTTTACTAAGGGCAATGCTGTTGTTACTCATGAACACAATTTGATATGTCCAAATTAGCTTTTTAAAATTTTACTCATTTCTCAGCTGTCACTCAGTGGAAACACATAAGTACATGCCTGTTTGAATTAGTCCTCTCTCGTTAGTTATTTTTAAACTGTAGGTTAATAATCAATAGTGTACACATAATCTAACAATATAAAGTCAGAGTTCTTACCTAATTTAGATCCTTAGCCCCTTTTTCTTAATTTCAAGACCTTCCTAACTATTATCCCAGACTACCACCTTCAAACTCTAATTTTTCCAATCCCAGCAAAATGTACCCAAAACTTCACCATAACGGTATATTATGACCACTAGGAAAAGCACAACATTCCCCCTGACCCTTCCCAATCCACATCAAGGAAGCCTAAATCAACATCAGAGTCACCGGGCAATAATAACTCGAGGAGATGGAGGATGAGACACACCAAGCTGGAGAAGGTCAGTAGTTTGGAAGCAACGTGAAGCCACATTATTTTTGATGGGCATCATCAGGTGCTTATTACCCACACAGACAATGCAGTGAGTGAGTGCGGAGCACCTTCACAATGGGAAGAGGCTTCCATCTGTTGGGAGCTGTGGGACAACTCTAGCAAAAGGAGCCATGAAATAAATGCCTTAGCCAAAGCAGCTCTAGGATTTAGGTTATGCTTTTCTTTGGGATGTCCTTCTTCCTTCATCTTCCTTTCTTTCCCCCCCCCCTTCTCATCTTCTATCTCTTCCTTCTCCTCCATCCATCCATCCATCCATCCATCCATCCATCCATTTATTCTTTTTTTTCTGTTTTTTAAAATTATTTATTTTCTTTATTGATTGAGGTATTACATATGTGTCCTTATCCCCCCATTGCCCCCCACTCCCCCCTCTTATGCCCTCACCCCCCTAGTGTCTGTGTCCATTGGTTATACTTACATACAAGTCCTTTGATTGATCTCTTCCCCTTCCCCTCACCCTCCCCTGCCTTTCCTCTGAGGTTTGACGGTCTGATCCATGCTTCTCTGTCTCTGGATCTATTTTTGTTCATCAGTTTGTGTTGTCCATTATATTCCACAAATGAGTGAGATCATGTGATGTTTATCTTTCTCCAAATGACTTGTTCCACTTAGCATAATGCTCTCCAGGTCCATCCATGCTGTTGCAAATGGTAGGAGTTACTTCATTTTAATAGCAGTGTAGTATTCCATTGTGTAGATGTACCACAGGTTTTTAATCCACTCATCTGCTGATGGGTACTTAGGCTGTTTCCAAATCTTAGCTATTGTAAATTGTGCTGCTATGAACATAGGAGTGCATATATGTTTTCTGATTGGTGTTTCTAGTTTCTTGAAATATATTCCTAGAAGTGGGATCACTGGGTCAAATGAAAGTTCCATTTTTAGTTTTCTGAGAAAACGCCATATTGTTCTCCACAGTGGCTGTACCAGTCTGCATTCCCACCAGCAGTGCACGAGGGTTCCTTTTTCTCCACATTCTCCCCAGCACTTGTCATTTGTTGACTTATTGATGATAGCCATTCTGACAGGCGTGAGATGGTACCTCATTGTCATTTTGATTTGCATCTTTCAGATGATTAGTGACTTTGAGCATCTTTTCATATATCTCTTGGCCTTCTGTTTGTCTTCTTTCAAAAAGTATCTATTTAGGTCCATTGCCCATTTTTTGATTGGGTTGTTTATCTTTCTTTTGTTAAGTTCTATAAGTTCCCTGTAAATGTTGGAGATTAAACCATTATCAGAGATAACATTGGCAAATATGTTCTCCCATGAAGTGGGCTTTCTTGTTGTTTTGTTGATGGTTTCTTTTGCTGTGCAGAAGCTTTTTATTTTGATGTAGTCCCATTTGTTTATTTTCTCTTTAGTTTCCATTGCCCTAGGAGCTGTATTGGTGAAGATATTGCTATCACATATGTCTGCTATTTTGCTGCTTGTGGATTCCTCTAAGATTTTTGTGGTTTCTCGTCTTACATGTTTAGACTTAATAAATGAATTCAGCAATGTAGCAGGATAAAAAATTAATACCCAGAAATCTATGGCCTTTTTATATACCAATAGTGAACTTACAGAAAGAGAGATTTTTTTAAAAAATCCCATTTACCATTGACCAAAAAATTAAGATACCTAGGAATAAACTTAACTAAAGAGGTAAAGGACCTATATGCAAAAAACTACAGGACATTGAAAAAAGAAATAAAGGAAGACATAAACAGATGTTTTCATGGATTGGTAGAATCAACATCATTAAAATGTCCATACTACCCAAAGCAATCTATAAATTCAATGCACTCCCCATTAAATTACCAATGGCATATTTGACAGACCTAGAATGAACTTTCCAAACATTCATCTGGAACAAAAAAAGACTCTGAATAGCTGCAGCAATCCTGAGAAAGAAGAACAAAGTAGGAGGGATCTCAATACCAGATATCAAGCTGTATTACAAAGCCACTGTTCTCAAAACTGCCTGGTACTGGCACAAGAACAGACATATAGATCAATGGAATAGAACAGAGAACCCAGAAATTGACCCAAACCACTACGCTCAATTAATATTTGACAAAGGAGGCAAGAGCATACAATGGAGTCAAGACAGTCTCTTCACTAAATGGTGTTGAGAAAATTGGACAGATACATGCAAAAAAAAATGAAAGTAGACCACCAACTTACACCATACACAAAAATAAACTCAAAATGGATAAAGGACTTAAATGTAAGACAGGAAACCATTCATTCTTTAAATAGCTGAATACCAGTGCTGTGCCAGGCACTGTAGTAGGTAAAGTATAGGGTTGTTCACACGACACTTGTGGTCACTTCTCTCATGGAGCCTTCAGTGGATCAAGGAATACAGATACTAAATAAATAATTATAACTATGATGGTATAAGGCAGAAGAAAAGTCAGAATATGATGGAAGCAGAAATAGAGGCCCTAATATAGTGTGCGAAAAGAAACGGCCACTTGGAAGAACTGAGATATGGACTGAAATTTGAGAGGAACACTAATAAACCAGATGATACGGTGAGAGTGGGATCCATGAGAAGTGTGAATAATATGCTGAAAATGCCAAGTGAGAGAGAGAGAAAGAAAGAGAGGTTGCCAGGAACTGAAAGATAGTATCCTAGCAAGAACCGTGAGTGAGGGAGAGCCAGTAAGAAGAGAAGCATCAGGTAAGTACATAGAAAAAAAGAAATAGCACAGGATCCTGATAAGGGGAAAGGATACTCTCCACAACAACAATAGGGGGCATGGCCTTATGCAAGAAAGGAACACCTCTGCCAGTGGCAGGAGCGAAGGAAGAAAGGAAGTTTTCTAGGTTTGGTGGTGGAAAGTTGAGGAAGAACCTCTCTCTGGATTTTTTTTTTTTAATGAGGTTGAGGATAGGCTCATTTGCTGCGAATGGGAGGGTGAAACTTTGAGATAATTGTGTGGCACGCAGGAGCAGGAGTCTATTGGGAAATATATTAAGATTACCAGGCAGTGTTGAGGGCCCAGGCAAAGTGATGACTGTACATTTATAATGGTACCAATCGTCTCAGTTATGTAATTTTCTCCAGCAAGTCTTATCAGGCAGAATAATGGCACAGAGAGTGTAGAAGTTGGATTCATCCAGGAATGATGACTTGTCAGGATGGTGTGATGAAAAACCAAAAAAAAAAGGAAAGAAGAAAAAGAGGCCTGAGCTATTTGCCGTAGAGTTGCTAAAATGATAGTCACGAAAATTTATCACCAAAACCAAGGATAGAAAACTAGAAGGGGCTGATGGATAGGGAGCATAAAAAATGATCAATTAACTAATAAATACATAAATACATAAATAAATAAATAAAATAAAAATAATTGCATAAGCAAAGAACTTTTATTCCATAGAAGCTTGTATTCTACCAGAAGAGCCATAAAACGAACAAAACAGCCACAAAAGTGATAAACGCCATGGAGAGAATTAAAATACGGGAAGGTTAAATAGAGTGACAGCGTGGCCATTTTATATTGGGTAATCACAGTCTCTGAGAAGACATCATTTAAATCTGGATAGCAACAAACATTCAGTTTAGATACATGGCAGGAAAGAACAATCCAGAAAGATAATAGAGTAAGTAGAGATACAGTAAGATGAGAATGGGTTTGAAATGGAAAAAAAAGCTAATACTATGTTGAGTCAGCAAAGACACGAATGAAAAGAATAAAATCAAAGTGTAAAGGCCACATTGTGTACAACTTAACTGAAAAAGATAAGGAGTTTGTGCCTTTTGTTGGTCAGAAGATTAAAGGGGAGGAGTGATGTGCTTTATGCTTTAAAAGTTGATTATGGCTCTTGTGTGTAGACTGAACAGAGAGATGAAGTTGCTGGTAATCATTCTAATAATCTAGGAGGAGAGGTGAAGATGGAATCTTTTAAAGGGCAATGAAGAGGTGAGACTTGGAGGATGTTGTAATGGCTTGGACGTAGGGAATAAGAAAAAGAGAATACAAGCTTGGAGGGGTGGTCTATTGCAATTTCTTTTATAAATATCCTCAAACAAGGCCTAAGCTTCCTCCTCACCTGGACAGGACAAGACGACTCCTCAGCGCAAGACTTCAACCATGGGACTCAGTGCTAACTGCATGGAAGTTCCGTTGTCACTGCTGCCAAATTAATCTTCTTGGTGCTTAGTAGAAAAATCATACCTCTTCGATGTCTTGGTCAGATAAGAAGAGTCTCACAGTGAAATTTCCTGGGATCCAATGCATTTCAGCTGTTTTAATTCATAGACAAAGCTATTGCCCAAAAGTAAAACCACGCTGCCCATGCAGACTTTTGAGTGTGTGACCCCCTCCTACATTGAAATCTTACTTTCTAGATCTTGTCACAGTATGATCTAGAAAGTAAATTTTCAATGTAGGAGGGGGATCACACACCCAAAAGGTTACAAACACTAGTTAGGACTATAAATGAAAGGACCAGATGTTAGACTGTACAGTGGTATAGGAACTACAGCACATGGAAGAACTCTTGCTCTATCTAAATGGAGTAGTTGCTACTCAACTCCACTTTTGTAGTCATACAGGAATGAAAATCTAGCCAAATAAACTGATTAGTGATTATCAAAAACAGTCATAGAGAGCCCTGACTGATGTGCTCAGTGGTTAGAGCATTGGCCGGAGTATGAAAGTGTCTCAGTTTTGATTCCTGGTCAAGGGCATGTACCTGGGTTGCAGTCTCCATCCCTGGCCCTGGTCAGGGCGAATATGGGAGGCAACCAATAGGTGTATTTCTCTCACATCTCTCTCTCTCTCTCTCTCTCTCTCTCTCTCCCTCCCTCCCTCCCTCCCTCCCTCCCTCCCTTCCTCCCCCTCCCTTCCCCTATTCCAATCTCTCTAGAAATCAATGGAAAAAATATCCTCTGGTGAAGATAAGTGAAGACAAGCAAATAAAAAATCCAGTCATAACTGAGATTTGGATGTTAAATTTCTGGTTTCTTTTAAGTGCTATCTTTGCCAACCAAAACATGCCTTGGGTTACCAAACAAAACCTTTCAAATTTGGCCTATACACTGCTAATTGTAACCCAGTTTCTAGAAAGAAGAAGAACAAGAAGAAGAAGGAAGAGGAAGAGGAGGAGGAGGAAGAGGAGGAGGAGGAGGAGGAGGAGGAGGAGGAGGAGGAGGAGGAGGAGGAGGAGGAGGAGGAAGAGGAGGAGGAGGAGGAGGAGGAGGAGGAGGAGGAGGAGGAGGAGGAGGAGGAGGAGGAGGAGGGAGAAATCAGCAACAGCTAGCCTGTTCTTGGTACAGAACTAAAATTCAAGTTTCAAAAGCAGTATTTGTTGCACATGTATGTGGAATGCTTTAGCTCACCGGGAAACTATCAAGGTGTTAGAATCCCAAATCCCACATAGTATTAAGGTTTCTCTTCCTAGCTTTCCTCTTGTTTGGGCTTGGGCTGCTGAACTCCACCACATATTAGTCATCCCTCTCTCTATACCTGGAGACTGAAAGAGAAAGCAGAGATGGTGGCCAGCATTCCCAAATCTTTGAAGACCCTCTGCTGTCACATTTTCAGAGGAAGAAATATAGAGGGGGGGAAACAGGCCACATTTTTATTAGGATGTTCAAGGTTCTCTATAACCTGATTTCAATAAAAGGCTCAACCCTATTTTTAATTCTTCTGTACTCCACTCAGTTAGAACGCTTACTGTAATAAAGCATGTTATGCATCCTAATTTCTGTATCGGTCTCGCTTTACTCTCTGAATCAAGTCCTTTGTCATTTTTGGTGACCTTTTCAAATGTATTGTTTGTTGCCTCTTATTTTGTACTTACTGATAATGTTGATTTTGATTCTCCCTGAGTATACTGGATTTCATCATCAGGGTGTTAGGCTGAATTCTCCAGGAATAATATGTCAGGACAAGATTAAACGTGCAAAGATTTTTATGGGGAAAAATGCCTGTGAAAAAAAATGGGAGCATGCTGGCGAAGGCTGAGAAAACCATCCAAAGCAAGCAAGTCCGATCCTGAAGGAAAGAGAATGGGAAGAAAGGTCAGATAGAAGGAAGGTCCAGAAATATTCAGGAGGAGTCCTCGAGCCAAAGGCAGCTGGCACAGGAGTCCCGTCTCCCAGGAATAGAGCTGCCTCAGTGTCTCAACCGCGCTAGCGATTAACTGGAAATAACCTCTAGAAAGAGAGAACTTGGTGAAAATATGGCAGCAATGGACTGAAGAGCCCAGCAACAGAGGTCCTTGGTCAGTTACTGCTGTTGGAGGACTGAGAGGCATACTCTCATGGCAGTCATTAAGAAGATAGTAACCTCTTTAAAGATAGAAAGATCTCCAATATACAATTTTTTCTTGCATTGCATTTAAAAAGGTGCCATGTTCGATAAAGACATGCATACATATATATGTACATACATTGCTATAAATAAACACACAAATGAAAATAAATCACTAGATAATGTATAAGCATTTAGCTGTATGTTCAACTTAATTGTGTGCTCTTTTCCTAAAATGGTGAAATACTATGAGTATGGTTCTGTTGCCTCTATGAATAAAGTTACTTTACTAATCTAACATTATTTCACTTAATTTTTCTAAATTTCTCCATCTATATCAGTGATGGCGAGCCTATGATTTTTTGGTTGATTTTTCTTTGTTAAATGGCATTGAAATATATAAAATAAATATCAAAAATATAAATCTTTGTTTTACTATGGTTGCAAGTATCAAAAAATTTCTATATGTGACATGGCACCAGAGTTAAGTTAGGGTTTTTCAAAATGCTGACACGCCGAGCTCAAAAGGTTCGCCATCGCTGATCTATATATATAAAAGTATAATATGCAAATTGACCAAACAGTGAAATGACCGGTCGCTATGATGCGCATTGACCACGAGGGAGCAGAAGCTCAACTCAGGAGCTGCCCCCTAGTGGTCAGTGCACTCCCAGAGTGGGAGCACCTCTCAGCCAGAAGCCAGGCTCACGGCTGGCAAGTGCAGTGGTGGAGGCGGGAGCCTCTCCCGCCTCCACAGCAGTGCTAAGGATGTCTGACTGTGCTCCCAGCAGGAGTGGCCTAAGCTGGCAGGCAGACATCCCCTGAGGGCTCCCAGACTGCAAGAGGGTGAAGGCCGGGCTGAGGGACCTCCCCTGAGTGTATGAATTTCGTGCACTGGGCCTCTAGTATTTTTATATTTGTATTTGAGAAACATAAATAAGTTAAACAGCAACAAGCATTATATCTGTAGGGGCCAAAAAGCTGCCCTGCCCCTGTGGCTTGAAAGAGTTAGTCCACATCTCTAATACCCAACATACCGTTATATTCTCCCAAGGAGCAATGGAACCTGAAAGGAGACATTGCTTATTTGAGATATTTCAGTAAAAGAACATCCTTTGAACATACATGATATTGTAAATGTTCCGTGTTGTTTATTTTGTGTGTTCTTTTTTTTATTTAATCTGCATGTAGAGGTCATGACAATATCACTTAGATTCTTATTGCACACTTTCGTTAAACTAATTATCTTGAAAATAATTAGCTAATTACTGGGAAAGGTAGATAATGATAGTGAATGGAATGTAAGATAAGCATTAATGAACAACAGCAGGATCCAAATATTCCAGTCAGGGAGAAGACATTCAGGGTTGGCAGAGAGACAAGGAATATTCAATAACCTTTTGATCAGTTGCACTTGAATCAGAACTAACAATGCTACCCTGTGTTATTGCAACTGGGTAGGAATCCAAGTCCTCAATTTTTAAATTCTAACAAAGCTCCTTTACATTTCAGTGATACTGAATGATGTACTAAAGTGCCCTAGTGCAGACCGATGGCAATTTGTCAACTGGGCTTTTCACTCTTCCTCTTTTTGCCTTTTTAGGAAGTGTTATGTGGAAGATATTTGCTTTTATTTGTAGCTATTGTCAAAGCAACAGAATTTAATAATTAGGTTACAACATGCTTCTGAAGGACCAATATTCTAAACTTTAAATTGCTCACAATAAGGAAAGAGCATATTTGTCTGAAACAAAAAATAAATAAATAAATAAAATAGGTTGAAAATAGATTTTTAATTAACTGGCTCTGGATCAGAGCACTTTTCAAATGAATATACAATAGGGCATCTAATCAGACAGGTTATTTACCCAGAATAATTGGATCCATGCTATAGCAAAGTTCTTTAAAATGTGGCTTTGCTGCAATGTTTTTTAGTTATCTGAGTGTGTTCAATGGCTAAAGCATGAAACTAATGTAGCATGTATCATGATAAAATCCTTGTTTGAACCAACAGCCTCATCTGACAAAAACCATGCCAAGATCAAAGGCAACCATAAGAACCCGTCTCCTCTAATCATTGGATTGAAAGCAGAAGTAAATTACAAAATCCACTGCATAATATATTTATAATATTACTTTAGAGTAATTCATGTGCCCCAATTCCCTATTAGAATGTGAGATAATTCTGAAGACAGAGTTAGCCTACCTCAGCTTTTGTCCCCCAACCTAAAATCTAACAAGCCCTCAATAAATGTTAGTTAATTTAAAATGTGATCAGTGCAGAAGAAACTAAGACTAATTTAATTAAATATTTTTATTTATTTATTTATTTATTTATTCTGTAGAAAGCATGAGGTTAGTTATAAATGAAAGAGAAACCATGGCTATCGTCTGGGAATATATAATCTTGGAAAATTAAGACAGTCACCCATGAGACATCTACGACCATATAAGATGGTTTGTAAACATTGTGTTTGAATGAGTGATACAAATAGTGGATATTGACAGAGTTCAGAGGAAAAAGGAACCTATGTGAGGGAGAGTGACAAATATCATAAATATGACAGGCAAAGAGGAAAAGAATGGCACCCAGAAAGTGGAATAAGTGAGTCCACACTTGCTAGACAGTTGGGAAATGGGTCTGACTGAAGAGGATGATTGGATGAGGAATAAAGAGACTAAGGGTGGAAAGGTAATGTTGGAAATAAAGATGAAAAGCCCTAAAGCCATTCTGAGAAATTCAGTTCTAAAGTCTGCACTTGCTAAGGACCCTCAACATCCACTTGGGTGCTTCCAACACAACACCTCCTCCTGTGTTCAGCACACCTGGGCATTCTTCCGGTTCAGCTTCCCATACCACTCACTCTTTTGCATCTTTTCTTCTCTATCACTTCTCCATTCTCAAGTTAACAAAATCTGACTTAAAATTAATGCCTTACCAAGAGTTTTATCATGGTTTAGTCATTAAGTAGGCATACTGGGTACTTGACCATCACAACAACCTCTGAGGTATTGTATTTGTTTTGTCTTGCTACATGACAAACTACCACCAACACAAGAGCTTAAAACAATACCAATGTGTTAGCTCACATTTCTGTAGATTAAAAGCATGGCAAGGCATGGCTTTCTCTGTTTAGGGTCCCACAAGGCTCAAATCCAGATTTTGGACCACCTTGAGTTCTCATCTGCAAACTCTCAGGGACTAATCCAATTCCAAGCTCATTCCATATACTAAAAGAATTCAAGTCCTTGTGGTTATAGGTTATAAGTTATAGGGCAGTGATGGCGAACCTATGACATGAGTGTCAGAGGTGACACACGAACTCATGTTTTGGCTGATTTTTTTTTTGTTAAATGGCATTTAAATATATAAAATAAATATCAAAAATATAAATCTTTGTTTTACTATGGTTGCAAATATCAAAAAAAATCTATATGTGACACGGCACCAGAGTTAAGTTAGGGTTTTTCAAAATGCTGACACGCCGAGCTCAAAAGGTTCGCCATCACTGTTATAGGAGATCCCTATTTTCTGTCTATCAGCTGAGGGTTGCTCTCAAGCCCTAGAGGCCACCCAGTGCCTCTCTCTGTTCCTAGAGTCTATGCAGCTCTTTCAACTTCAAAGCTAGACATGGAGAATCTCTTGGGTCAAATCTCTCTCCCACTTTGAATACCACTGACTTTGTCTCTGACCCCTAGACCCAAATTTTTTTAATGATTTATGTAACTGCCTTACGCCCACCTGGATAATCTTTTTTTTAAATAAAGTCCACGGTGCTGTGTAACATAAGTCAATCATGAGAGTGAAATCCTCATAGTCACAATCCCAGGGAATATACAGAACAGGGCATAGTACTGGGAGTCCATTTAGAATTGAGTCCATCACTGGTATGTAATAGGAGTGTAGAATGGTGGCTGGGAACCAATGTTGTTTAGACACTTTCTGATGTTTTTATACAAGGTCTGATATTTCCATGATGTCTATTAGTGAATGAGACAGTTTAATTTAATATTTAAGAGCTTGGGCTCTACCAGTAGATTTTTACCTCTGCCAGTGATTTGATGTGTGATCTTGTGGGGTTTTTTAAATCCTCACCTGAGGATATGTTTTTATTGATTTTTAGAGAGAGAGAGAAAGAGAGAGAGAGAAAAGAAATATGGATGTGAGAAAGAAATATTGATCCAGGAATGGAATCCACAACCTCAGTATGTGTCCTGACTGGGAATTGTACCCACAACCTTTTTTTGGTGTATGGGACAATGCTCTAACCAAACTGAACCACTCGGCCAGGGTTGATATGTGATCTTAATCAAGATCCATACAGCCCTCCCAATCTAGTTTCCTCATGAGCAAGATACAAGTTAAATAGTACTTGTCTCATATCATATATAATAAAAGGGTAATATGCAAACTGACCCTAACAGCAGAAAGACTGGGAATGACTGGTCACTATGACATACACTGACCACCAGGGGGCAGATGCTTAATGCAGGAGCTGCCCTCTGGTGGTCTGTGAGCTCCCACATGGAGGAGCTCTGCTCAGCCACAAGCCAGGCTGATGGCTGCCAGTACAGCGGTGCTGGTGGGAGCCTCTCCTGCCTCCTCAGCAGCGCTAAGGATGTCAGACTGCACCTTAGGTCTGCTCCCCGCTGGAAAGTGGACATCCCCCGAGGGCTGCCAGAGGGATGTCTGATTGCCAGCTTAGACCCAATCCCCCGAGGAGCAGGCCTCAGCCAGGAGGTGGTCATCCCCCGAGGGGTCCCAGACTGCAAGAGGGCACAGGCCAGGTTGAGGGACCCGCTCCCCCGAGTGCACAAATTTTTGTGCACCAGGCCTCTCATATCTACATATATAAAAGCCTAATATACAAATTGTCCCTGTGGGAGTTTGACTGGGAGGCCAATCGCTCACTATGACATGCGCTGACCACCAGGGGGTGGCGTGGAATGAAGGAAGGCCCCGGGCAGCAGCCAACAGCCAGGGAAGGGAGGCCCTAGTCAGTAGCTGGAAGATTCTGATCAGCCCTGATTGCTGGCCAGGCCTAGGGACCCTGCCCATGCATGAATTTCGTGCACCGGTCCTCTAGTACATGTTATATAGGTTAAGTGAAATAATTCATGTAAAGCTTTAGTACAATTGGTCTGATTCACAGATGGTTGCCTTTTTCTTTCTTAAAAAATGAGACTGAGAGATTAACTAATTTTTTAAGAACTACATGGCTACTAAGTGGAGGATTTGGGATTCAAATTTTGGTTGTTTTTTTTACTTTAGAACCTACACTCAGGCCACCAGGCTAGTGGCTACTGTAGGTCATAGTTTCTACTAGCACCTCACAAATATTATATATTTATCAATTCATTGATCAATCAGTTGCTTAAAAGTACAGATACAAAATCATTATCCAACATAAAGAATGAGTTTCATAGATTTTAAATACATTCTGCTTACACTTCCTTACTGCTGATAGCAAGCTGCTATAAAATTATTCTCTCAGCATTTAATATTTATTGAATTTTGTGAATGACATGGAATGATTACTTTGTAAAGAAATTAAATCCATTCTTTTTAAAATCATCTAGGGATCAACATATTACTGTAAATGATGTTCAAAAGATTTGTTATCATTTAATTAGAATATTATATCTGGGATTAAAGGATTCTTAATTTTTACAAGTACTGCTCATTAGACCTATACATCTGGAAGCCAGCTCACTTCTACCTAGAAACTAAGGTTGGGACACGTAATGTTTTCATCATCAGCAATACTGGTAGGGCTCAAGGATATTCAAAAGGAAATGAAAGGTGAAACTTCGTAGAGAAGTTGCTTAACTCACCATCTCCAACAAGGAGTGACCAGAAAAGCAAATGGGAAACAACACCAAGTTGAATGAGGTGGTGTCATACTAAGATAAAATAGATGACCATGGACTTAAGTTGTTAATTAAAGCTAAGGTCCTTAAGATATCATTCCTATTGAGCTGAGATCCTTATAAATCTCATTACCAACTTTTATTCTTTCCACATAAATGTTGACCTTTGGCATTTTGTTTTTAATATTTGATTACGTACAATATATTTGGACCCACACAATATTTTCTTTGCATTAACAACAATAAAATAATAAACTCTTATATTGATATATCATTTTAATACTTTGAAAATATTTTAACTTACATTATTATTTTAACTTATGCTATTTCTCACAAAAGTCCATGGAAGTATATATTATAACCCCTTTTACAGCTAAGTAAATGAAAGCAACTCTCTCAATAGAACACAAGTGGGGAAAAAAGGCAAAACTAACCTCAATATCCAGTTCACAAATTTGTGCATGGATGGGGTCCAGCCAGCCCGGCCTCAGTCACCAGATCAGGGCCGGGCCTGTCGGAAGGAGGAGATGGTGGGGGGTTGACCAGCTAGCCTGCCCCAATCGGGCCTGATCAGGGTTGGGCCGGCTGGGGGGAGGGGCCCCGGGTGATTGGCCAGCAGGCCCCGCCCCCAATTGGGGTGGGGGGGGGCCAATTGGGGGTGGGGCTGACTGTGGGGAGAGGCTGTGGGCAGTGGGCCAACTGGTCCCTCCCCCAAATGGGGTATGGGGGGCCAATCAGGGGTCAATGGCTTGGGCAGGGACCGTGGGAGATTGGCCAACCAAACCCACCCCCGATTGGTGTAGGGGGGACAATCTGGGGTGGAGGTGGCTGGGGGGAAGGGCCGTGAGCTGATCAGGGTGGTGGGGGCCCACTAGGGGCAGGGCTGGCTAGGGAGAGGGGCTACAAGAAGTTGGCCATCAGGCTCTGCCCCTAATCAGGGTGGAGGGGCTGATATGGGGTGGGGCCAGGCGGGGGCAGGGCTACAGGAGGTTGGCTGGTCAGCCCCGCCCACTATTGGGGTAGGGGGTGGCAACCAGGAGTGGAGACAGCTGGGGAGAGGGGCTGTGCACCAATTGGGGTGGTGGGAGCCCTTCAGGGGCAAAGCCGGTCAGGGGGAGGGGCTGCAGGAGGTTGGCCGTCCAACCCCACTCCCTATTGGGGTGGGAAGGTAGATTAGGGGTAGGGCCTGCCTATCAGGGGCAGGGCCAGCTGGAGGGAAGAGCCATCGGAAATTGGCCACCGGCCCCACCCCCCAATCAGGCCGGTACACTGTCCACAGTGGGCGTCATAGAGACTAGTCCTTCCGGTCATTATGGCACTCTGGTTACTGGCTTTTTATACATATAGATTATATCATGCTATTTCAACTGACATCAAATATCAAGCTTTGACAACTTGCTTGGTAAACTATTAGCTTTTGCTTTAGAGTCTGTTCATTTGAAAATATAACCATATCACAATGACTATACTGCTATTGATTCTTTTTAGATTTTTGGAATAATGTCATAGATTATACATTCTTCATCTCATGCTAAAAACTTACCAATCACACCTTTACCTCTCTCCTCCAACCTCAAACACTCATCCTCTCTACAGATAACTTTGATTTCTATTTCGCAGAAAAATTAAAAGCAGACCAAACAGAGCTTCCAAGTGTTCTCAGCTTCCAACCTACAAATCATTCTGCATCTGTAACTTTCTACCCTTATCCTTCCTCCTTGCTCATGGGGTGAACTATCTAAGACCACTGCTTCACTTGTCTAGGATCACAACCCTTCTTACAGAATCAAGGAACAGTTTTGGAATATCCCCTGCTTTCTGCACTTTAATAGTTCCCACACTAGGGTATTATTCCATTAGCATAAACACATGCTGCTTTACCTCCCACCTGAAAAGCAAAGGCTTCCCTGTCCCACATCTGCTTTTAAATTTCCACTTCTTATCTGTTTCAGTGTCAGCTCCATTTTTTCAGTTGCTCTGATAAAAAATCCTGCACTCATCCTAAATGCTTCCTTTTCCTTCACACTATATGTATTCCTTTAGCAAATTCTCACAGTTCTAACTCAAATACAAACCAAATCTGACCACTTCCTGCTACCTCCCACTCTACCACCACAGTCCAAAGACTTCCCATCCTAAAAAAAATAATCTGACATCCTTATCAGGTTTACCAGGTCCTTTATTATCTGACGCCAGGTTTCCTCTCTAGCCACATCGCCAACCACATTTCATTTCTCTAGCTCACTTGCTCCAGCCTCATTCGGATTCCTGGAACATGCCAAGCAAGCATCCACTTCATGCCCTTTGCCTTTACTGTCCTCCAAAGAAAATGTTCTACCACAAATAAGCAAGATACCCTCGCCATTTCACCTCAATTTTAGTCTTTAGAAAGGCCTTCCTGGAGCCACCTTGAATACTCTTTATCACATTTACCTGCCTCATTTTTTGTTTAACTTTCAATAGTATTTTGTATTGGTTTCAGATGTCCAGCATAGTGATTAGACAATCATATACTTTACAAAGTGTTCCCCCGATATTACCCACTATGACCATACATAGCTACCATAATATTATTACCTATATTCCCTATGCTGTACTTCACACCCAGTGGCTGTTTTGTAATGGCCAATTTGAACTTCTTAAACTCATTACCTCTTGTACCCAGTCTCTAAACCCCCTTCCCTCTAGTAACCACCGTCCACTCTCTGTGTCTAAGAGTCCATTTCAATTTTGTTTGTTTATTTTGTGCTTTAAATTCCACATATAAGTGAAATCATATGGCATTTGTCTTTCTCTGACTGATTTAATTCACTGAGCATTGTGTCCTCCAGGTCCATTCATTCTGTGGCAAATGGTAAGATTTCATTATTGTGTATTGCCAGATAATATTCCATTGTATATATGTACCACAGCATTTTTATTCATCCATCTATTGATGGGCTCTTGGGCTGCTTCCATATCTTAGCCATTTGTAAATAATGCTGCAATAAACATGGGTACATATATTCTTTAGAATTAGTGTTTTGGGTTTCCTCGGATAAGTACCCATAAATGGATACCTGTCTCATTTTGATATATTACATGCTTATTTGTTTATTAATACCTTTAGCTATTTTTTTACATACCTTTTATGTTATATTCACTGGTTTACTTGGGTGTTTGTTTGTTTACTTGCCTGTCTTCACCCCACTAAAAATGGAAGCTCCATAAAGGCAGGGGAATTCGTCTGTTATGCCCACTGCTCCCTCTCTGATGTCTAGCACAGTGCTTGACACATAGTAAGTATCCCAACATATTTGTAAAGTAAATGATGTAAAAGTTTCCCTCTTATTCTTTTTTTAAAAAATATATCTTTATTGATATCAGAGAGGAAGGAAGAGGGAGAGAGAGATAGAAACATCCATGATGAGAGAGAATCATGGTGGATAGGCTGCCTCCTGCAAGTCCCCCACTGGGGATCGAGCCACAACCCGGGCATGTGCCCTGACCAGAATCGAACCTGGGACCTTTCAGTTTGCAGGCCGATGCTCTATCTGCTGAGCCAAACTGGCTAGGGCTCCCTTTTATTCTTAAATTACATTCAACTTTCATTCACAGGGGTTTCCTATGTGGTCATGATGCAGCAGGTCCTGTCCCAGGTGCTAGGTATATAAGGTAAGTGAAAATTTAAAAAAATGATAAAAGACATAGATATAGAAATAAGCAATGAAATTCCAACAAATGTGTTATAATATGGGAAAGACAGTGTGCTTATGAACACAAAAAGATGAAGTCTCCCTAAAGATCAAGAATTGGGCCTTGCCCTAGCCGATTTGGCTCAGTAGATAGAGCATCAGCCCCTGGACTGAAGGGTCCTGGGTTCAAATCTGATCAAGAGCATGTACCTCCTTTGAAGGTTCCATCCCAGCCCGCCGGGGCAAGTGTGGGAGGCAACCAATTGATGTGTTCACTCACATCAATGTTTCTCTCTCTGTGTTCCTAACCCTCCCTTCCACTCTCTCTAAGAATCATGAAAAAATATCCTCGGGTGAAGGCTAACAACAACAAAAAAGAATTGTGCCTTAAGGAATTGGCACATAAGTTGAAATCTCAAGAAAGAGTAGAAGTTAAGAAGTGAAATTGGTAGGCGTGGTAATAGAGACTGGTTTTTCATTTGTCTGTAAAAAATGGAAAATTTCAAATAAACTTGTTTTGAATGTCCCCAAATTTTACTTAATAACATATTTAGTTCCCAAATCATTGATCTGATCAAGAAAATTATGTCTGTTTTTATTTGGTAATCTCATTTTCTATTTCAGGTCAATGGCATTCAGTGTCTTTTTAAAGGCTCAAGAAAAGAAACAATTGACAAACAAGCTATTTGTTTTTCTTTGAATTGGATCACATCATTACTAAGCACATACTGTTTTCATAAAGGTAAATAAGTCAGGATTCCTCCCTCTCCCCTGAAAATAATATCTGTAGGACAATCATTAAAATACAAAACAATAAATGAAAAAAGTACTTTATGTGTAGTTCAAAATATTTTGAAAGTGCAGAAGACAAAAATAAAAGACTATATATATATATATATATATATATATATATATATATATATATCCCTAATATGCAAATAGACCGAATGGCAGAAAACCGACTGGTCACTATGACATGCGCTGACCACCAGGAGGCATGCACAGAATGTGGTGGGTGTCAGCAGCAGGAGCAGAGCATAGAACATGGTGGGCATTGGCAGCAGCTGGATGGTGGAGCAGGTAAACGGGGGTGCCAGACCAAGGCAGGGTGCCAGTCGCTTCATTGGGGTGAGCCTCTGGTGGTTACTGAAAAGCTTTGCTCCCATGCACCACAGTCCCTCCTGGCGCTCACACCTGCTGCTGGCACCAGCCCCACTCACAACCACTGCTGGCACCAGACCACCGCTTGCACCTGCTGCCCGCGCCAGGTGCTCGGCGCTATCAGCATGCCGATGGCACCGGCCCCACTCACACCTGCTGCTGGCGCCAGCCCCAATTGCTTCCCGCCATCAGCGGGTGCGAGCAGGGCCGGTGCCATCAGCACATAGGAGCGGTGGCGGTGGGAGTGGGGCTACCAGCAGACAGGGGATTGGGGGCCATGGCGGTAGGGGCCAGGCAGGGGCGCAGAGGATGGGCCAAGACCTGCCTCTGTGCCCACTGCAGACTTGCGGGCCACAGTTCCTTTCAATGTGCACGAATTAGTGCACTGGGCCCCTCATATCTATATACAGTAGGTCCTTAGGTTACATCAGAGATCCATTCCTACAGTGCAATGTAATGCGAGTTTCACCATAAGTCGGAACCCACCTACATAAGCACCTACATCACTCACATGGAGCATATAAATAGCCGTTATGAAGTGAAACAGTAAAAAAAAATTAAAAGAAAGATAACAATTCCTGACCTTTACTTGTGGTAAATAAATAATAAAAAAAAACATAAAGCACATATTTACATACAAAATGACAGAACTATATATATATATATATATATATATATAGAGAGAGAGAGAGAGAGAGAGAGAGATAGATATAGATATATATATAGATATAGATATAGATAGATATAGATATAGATATAGATATAGATATAGATATAGATATATATGGGAGATGGTGACATAACCATGAAACAACGTGCATTGAGTCCGACGTAACCTGAGGACTGTCTGTATATAAAAAGCCAGTGTCCCTAATGACCACAACGACCAAACGACCAGTCACCATGAGGTGCATTAAGCACCTCTCAGTGCCCCCTGCCCCCCCGCCCACCGCCGGTGAGCACCACCCCCGGTGGTGGGACGGGGCAGCTCCCGGCTCCTGGCGTTGGGGCGAAGGCGGGGCAAGACGGCTCACGGCTCGCGCAGCAGAAAATTCAAACCAAGCGGGGAGGACTGAGGCAGTAGATCAGATTTTAAAATAAGTGATTTTGTGACACAATGTGGAACTAGAAAAGCGGTCCGGGGTAAGCAGTGTCTCTCAGTAGGAAGACACCATGTGTTCCTCCTCCATCTTGCCCAATGGCCTCAGTGCAGACTGGAGGTACCGCTGCAAAAAGTCGGGAACTCGCGGCTCCCGGAGGCGGGGCGGGGCAGAGGCTGGGGGCTCACGCACAGTTTCATGCATTGGGCTTCTAGTATATATAGATAATTGATTTCAGAAAGGAAAGGAGAGGGAGAGAGAGAAACATCAATGATGAGAGAGAATCATTGATAGGCTGCCACCTGCACGCCCCACACTGGGGATCGAGCCTACAATCTGGGTATATGCCCTGAGTGGGAATTGATCTGTGACTTCCTGCTTCATAGGTCCACACTCAACCACTGAGCCACACCAGCTTGGCAGATGAGAGATTATTTGAGTGGCTAAATGAGTTTACCACATAAGCAAATAGAAGAAATCTAATTAATAAAGCTTTCAGAAATACAGAAGAATTTTTTAAATCCCTACAAGTAACTGGTATTCAAGGTCAAATAATATTCTTCAAAAAAGAGGTCCAGAATGTAAAAAAGAGAATAAAGGAAAAGATGATATAAGTAGCTTTGTCCCATCTCTCCTGAGGCTGAAGATAGAATTTCAATAATGAGGATAAAGAACAAATATATCAACGTGTTTATATTTTAAGCTGAAATGAAGAGTAGGTTATTAATCTTCACCTGTAACTATCAAAGATAAAATCTCAGGTTACCTGGATATTCTCATATGAGAAACTTAAGCTGTCTCATTTATTGTTTATATATTTTCCAACAAAATACATACAGAAAAATAAAAAAATAAAACTTGAATGAAAATAAACTTTTCTGATATATTCTTTACTGTTGGCTAATATGTTTTAGGAACTCAGTTTCTCCATTATCTTTCCTTATTACACAGTAAAATAAAAGTTAGAAGCTATCAATATTTAGTAAATTAGAACTTTCATTGCATTGATTATAATTCCTTGGGAGATTTTAGCAGGATAATGTTTTTCATTTCCAGAAGCAATTATATGAAAATTGCACTGTCAGATCTCTGGTTGATTCCTTATAACATAGTGCCATCTAGAGATTAAAGCTGATGTTGCTGCAAGCTACATTAACCACAGCTAGTTTCTAAATTATATAAAATGTATAAACATTGTATTTTATAGCTAATAAGTTCAGTTGAGTACATCCATATGGAATATATTTTAAGTAAATTAATGACTTGAATAAACTTACTTCTCGTACATTGACAACTGATACTCATAGTGTGACCTCTGCTATGGGTAGTGTTCTATTCATAATGAGTCAATATGTCTAGTAGTTCAGTGACATACGGTAGCATTGAGGAAAGTTGTATGGAGGTTACAACATGCATTTGATTAGACTTTGTAAGGAGGCATAATTAAAGTTCTGCAAAGAAGCAAGACAGTTTTATCATAAATATGAAATATTTATGTCTTAGCCTGTTTGCCTCAGTGGATAGAGTGTCAGCCTGTGGATGGATCAAAGGGTCCCAGATTCGATTCCCATCAAGGTCATGTACTTTGGTTGCAGGCTTCTCCCCAGGGCGGGCTCTGGTTGGGGCTCGGGCAACAGGCAACCAATCTTTGTGTTTCTCTCGCATCGATGTTTCTCTCTGTCTTTCCCTCTCTCTTCCAATCCCTCTAAAAATTAAAGGAAAAGACCCTCAGGTGAGGATTAACAAAAATATGAAATAGTTATTAAATACCTACTATGGGAAAGGCTTTGTACTTACTATGTGTCTTAGTTGCCATAGCAAACTGCCACATGCTTGATGGCTTAAAATAGCAGCAATGTATTCGCTCACAGTTCTGAAGGCCAGAAATCTGAAATCAAGGTGCTGGCAGACTGCACTCCTTCTGCATGTCCTAGGGGAGAATCCTTCCTTTCCTCTAAGCCTCTGGTGGCTGTCAGCATTTACCGGATTCCTTGGCTTGTGGCCATGTCACTCCGATTTTTTCCTTTGCCTTCCTGTCACCTTCTCTGTGTGTTGGCTGTGGCCTGGTCGCTCTGATCTCTGATTCTGTATTCACATTTCCTCCTCCACTTCTGTCTGTGTGTCCTCTGTGTATCTAAGAATACTTGTGGGTGCCCTTAGGGCTCATCTGAATAAATCAGGATGACCTCTTCATATTCAGACGTTAATTTCATTTGCAAAGACCCATTTTCCAAATAGAGCAACATTCACATGTTCCAGACATTTGACATAACGTGGGGGGTGGGGGGGGGCGGGCAATATTCAACCTATTATACTTATGTTTTTAAAAAGGTGAAAAAAATGTTTTTTACTTCAATAAGCTAGCAGCATAATTGGGAAAAGGTTAATATGCAAATATAAACAACTACACAGATCAGGGTTTCTCAACTCAGCAATGCTGATGTTCGGGGCTAGATAATTCTTTGTTGTGGAGCCTGCTCAGTACTTTTTATGATGTTTAGCATCACTGGCTCTAACCATTAGATGCCAGTAGCACCCACCTCTCAGCTATGACTAATAAAAATGTCACCATACATTGCTAAATGTCCCATGGGGTGTGTGTGCGGGGGGGGGGGGGGGGGGATTGCCTCTGGTTAAGAGCAAGTCATCCAGGCTATGGAGGAGTGATATCAGCAACATGGCCAATTAAGCCGCCCCTAACCTGCATCCCTGCCTCAACAGCAATAAGTTGGCACACGTCCAGGGACAAAAGTGGAAGCTCTGGAATCCAGGTAGGAGACTGTGAAACCCAGTGCAGTCCAAGCCTGAGGAGAGACATTCTGAGAAGCATTTCATAACCAGGTGGCTGACTCACAACCTCGGTGCCGGCTACAGAAAAGGAAATAGCTCTACATGCCTGAGAGCTCGGCTCCAGTCCATTGGGCCTTGGGTCTGTCATCAGCATCACAGGCTAAGGGACCCAGAAGGAGTCAGGTTCACCCCTATATCGTGTAACAGACACACAGACCTCAGTCCAGTTGTGGACCCTGAAGTGGCCCATGGAAGGGCTCCAGCCCCTCTTGGCCAGTCTGGGAGCCCCTGGAAGGAAGTCTGTCAAGATTCTGAAAGGACCAGGCAACTGGGCTCCAATTCTTCCCAGCCATAGTGTGTGACTAGCCCTGCTGGCACAGGGACCCTTGAGGAGATACTCTCTGGTCAAGGCTACAGACCAGAAACAGCTCTGTACTTCTGAGGGTGTAGCCACAGCCCCATTACCGTGGGTCCCATCACCGGCACCATACACCAAGGGAAGCAGTCCCACCCACGTAGGGACCTCAGTTCTGCTGTGGACCCTAAAGTGGTAGTGGACCAGCTCCAGCCCCTCTCTGCCATGGTCTGGGAGCCCGTAAGCTGTAGGTCCTGAAAAGGCCTATAAGTGGACTCTCATCCCAGCCCCAGGATGTGAACAGTCTTGCTGGCACAGAAACCCTGCAGGAGACACTCCTGTCTGCACCCTGGAGATTCTGAACAGGCCGTATTCTTCAAGCCCCCTCACAGCCACTGCCTGCCAGAAGTCCTGAGGGTCCAGGGTTCCAGTGGGAGACTGCACCCCCAAAGATCCTGAAGGATGATCCAACCCCATCACAGCCACAGTCCACCATCAGGCCTGTCAGCCCAGGAACTCAGGAGAAGCCATAGCTGTCTGCATTCTCAGAGATCCTGAAAGGGCCCCTCCAGTCCCAATCCATGAGCAGTCCTGTGAGCAGTCACAATGGCACATTGACCAGGAGGGAAACACTCACATCTGTGCCTCAGGAAATCTTAAAAAGGCCCTATAGTCAGCTCTAGCCCCTCCAGCAACAATCAGAGACCAGTCCAACCTACTCAAGAACTTGGGGAATGACAGTCCCATCTATGCCACCAGAGTCAGAGCTGAAACCAGAGTTCAATTCTGTTTGTTTGTTTTAAAATTATTTTTGCAGAAATAGATAATGTGGCACAATATCACATTCCATTTTTTTAATATGACACCTGAAAGCACAGGTAACAAAAGCAAAAATTAACAAGTGGGTCTACATCAAACTAAAACACGTCTGCATAACCACAATAACAAAATCAACAGAGTGAAGAGGCAGCCTATAAAATGGGAGAATTTTTGCAAAGCATACATCAGATAAAGAGTTAATATCCACAATATATAAGGAACTCATGCAATTCAGCAGCAAAGCCCCCCCCCCCTCAAAAAAAAAACAACACACAAATAATCTATTAAAATATGGGCAGAGGACCTGAATGGACATTTCTTTCTAGGGAAGATAAACAAATGGTCAATAGTCTAGATCAGGGGTGGGCAAACTTTTTGACTTGAGGGCCACAATGGGTTCTTAAACTGGACCGGAGGGCCGGAACAAAAGCATGGATGGAGTGTTTGTGTGAACTAATATAAATTCAAAGTAAACATCATTACATAAAAGGGTACGGTCTTTTTTTTCAATAGTTTTATTCATTTCAAACAGGCCGGATCCAGCCCACGGGCCGTAGTTTGCCCACGGCTGGTCTAGATATATATCTGAAGGAAATAAAATCACTATCTTAAAGATATATATGCATCCCCATGTTCAATGCAGCATTATTCACAGTAGCCAATATATGGAAACAACCTTTGCATCCATTAGTGGAGGAATGGATAAAGAAAATGTGGCATATATGCATCTGATCCTATCTAATAATAGACAAACATGGTAATTGACCATACCTTCGCTACGCCTCCCATTGGCTAATCAGCGCGATATGCAAATTAACCGCCAACAAATGGCGGCTGATTTGCATACTGCAGGCAGGGTGGGGCAGCGCCATCCCACCTGCCCCGCTGCCATCTGGGCCTGCTATCTGTGACCCGGGGCAGCGGGCGTCCTGTGTGCGACCCAACCCGGGGCAGCCGGGCGGGGCAGCGAAGGCTTGAAGGCAGTTCCTGCTGGAGCAAAGGCCTGGTCCTGGGTGCCAGAAGAAAACCGGTGCCGGCAGCCAGGGGAAGGGAAGGCCTATTGCACAAATCTTTTCGTGTAGGCCTCTAGTATTATTATATATGAATTCGTGCACGGGTAGGGTTCCTCTGCCTGGCCAGCAATCAGGACCGATGCGGGGGCCATCCATCTGCGGGGAGGGACCACAGGAGGTTGGCTGGCCATGGGAGGTGGCTATGGGAGCGCACTGACCACCAGGGGACAGCTCCTGAATTGAGTATCTGCCCCCTGGCGGTCAGTGCGTGTCATAACGACTGGTCAACCAGTTGTTTGGTTGACCAGTAGTTATAGTCACTTAGGCTTTTATTTAATATACTAGAGGCCCGGTGCACAAAAATTTGTGCACTCAGCGGGGAAGGGGGGGCCCTCAGCCCGGCCTGTGCCCTCTCGCAGTCTGGGACCCCTTGGGAGATAACGACCTGCTGGCTTAGGCCTGCTCCCGGGTGGCAGAGGGTAGGCCCAATCCCTAGGTGCAGCCCTTGGTCGGGCTCAGAGCAGAGCCAATTGGGGAGTTGGGGCGCCACCCCCTGTCATGCACAGAGCAGGGTGGATCGGGAGGTTGCGATGCCACCCTCAGTCACACTCAGGGTAGGGCCGATTGGAGGGTTGGGGCACCGCCCCCTGTCACACTCAAGGCAGAGTCGATGGGGAGGTTGCGGCGCCACCCCCTGTCACGCACAGAGCAGGGCCCATCAGGGGGTTGGGGCATTGCCCCCTGTCACTCACAGAGCAGGGCTCATTAGGGGGTTTGGGACTCCGTACCCTGTCACGCACAGAGCAGGGCCAATCAGGGGGTTGGGGCACCACCCTCTATCACCCATAGAGCAGGGCCGATAAGGGGGTTGGGGCGCCGCCACTATCACACTCAGGGCAGGACCAATGGGGAGGTTATGGCTCTACCCCATCACAAACAGAGCAGGGCCCATGGGGGGGGTGCGTTGGGGTGCCGCCCCCTGTCACACACAGAGCCGCAGGGCGATCAGGGGGTTTGGGCGCTGCCCCCTGTCACGCTGATCCTGGTGCTGGGAGGCATATTACCCTTTTACTACATAGGATAGAGGCCTGGTGCATGGGTGGGGGCTGGCTGGTTTGCCCTGAAGGGTGTCCTGGATCAGGGTGGGGGTCCCCACTGGGGTGCCTGGCCAGTCTGGGTGAGGGGCTGAGGGCTGTTTTCAGGCTGGTGGGTGACTGAAGCTCCCAACCGCTCCTTTTTTTCTTTTTTTTTATTCTGGGCCAGCTTTAGCTCTGAGGCTTGGCTCCAGCTCTTAGGCCTCGGCTGCTGAAAGCAGGTATCTGGTTTGTTTGGGTTCTATAATCGAAACACTGTTTCAACTCCAGCTCTGAGATCCCAGGTGGGCTAAAAGCAGGTTTCTGGGGGTTTGTTTAGCTTCTATATTTGTAGCAATGTTTCAAACTGCAAGCTCAGAGGTCAGCAAGGCAGGTGGGGAACGTTGGAGTCCTCCGTCACTGAAGCAAGCAAGCCTCATGTTCGCTTCAAGCTGCCTGGCTGCCAGCTGCCATCTTGGCTGGCAGTTAATTTGCATATCACCCTGATTAGCCAATGGGAAGGGTAGCGGTCATACGCTAATTACCATGTTTCTCTTTTATTAGATAGGATATAGATTATATATGATACTAGTTGCCTGGTGCACGAAATTCGTGCACGGGGGAGGGTATGTTCCTCAGCCTGGCTTGCACCCTCTCCAATTTGGGACCCCTCAAAGGATGTCCTACTGCCAGTTTACAGGATCGGGCCTAAACTGGCAGTCGGACATCCCTCTCGCAATCCAGGACTGCTGGCTCCTAACCACTCACCTGCCTGCCTGCCTGCCTGATTGCCTCTAACCACTCTGCCTGCCTGCCTGCTTACTCCCAACTGCCCCCCCGCTGGCCTGCTCGCCCCTACCTTCCCTCCCCACTGGCTTGCTCATCCCCATCTGTCCCCCTAATGGCCTGCTCACTCCAAACTGACCCCCCCTGCTGTCCTGATCACTTCCAACTAACCCCCACTGATGGTCTGCTTGCCCCCAACTGGCCCCCTTGCTGGTCTGCTTACCCCCAATGGTCCTTCCCCCCACCAGCCTGATCACCCACAACTGCCTTCCCCTCTTGGCCTGTAACTGCCTCTACCTCAGCCCCACCACCATGGCTTTGTCCAGAAGAACATCTGGAAGGTCTCCCAGTCTAATTAGCATATTACCCTTTTATTAGTATAGATGTACATTATCATGTATATATGATATTATTCAGCCATGAGAAAGAAGACCTGCCATCTGTGACATGATGGATGGACTTAAGTGAACTAAGTCAGACAGAGAAAAACAAATACTATTTAATCTCCCTTGCATTTGGAATTTCAAAAGCCAAACTCATAGAAACAGAGAGTAGAATGGCAGTTGCCAGTACTCAGGATTGGGGGAAATTAGGAGATATCAAAGAGGACAAACTTCTAGTAATAAGATGAATAAGCTCTCAAGAACTAATATTCAGCATGGTGACTACAGTTAACACTGATGTATTATTTACTTGAAATTTACTAAAAAGTAGATCTTAAATATTCTCACCACACACACACACACACACACACACACACACACACACACACACAAATTGTAATTATGTGAGGAGGTGCATGTCTTAACTAACCTTATTGTTATCAACTTTATTGAATCATTTTGCTACATATACATGTATCAAATCACACCTTAAACTTACATAATGTTATATGATAATTATCTCAATAAAGCTGGGGGAGAGGGGAAAACAATTCATCTAGATTATCATAAACAAATACCATGAGATCAGATTTCAGAGGAGGAAGAAACCAAAATGGACTAGTATAGTTAAAGAAGATTTCATGAAGAAAATGAAAAGTGAACTAGTCATTGAATAATAATAATAATAAAGCATGTGGAATTATAGATGGAGTCATGGAAAGCATTACTGGCGAATGCCCTCTTACTGAGAAGCACCGTGAGCTTGTTAAGACCAAGGAAAGACCACACTCCCTCATCTTTATGTGCTAGCTTAACAGCACAGTTCTTGGCACAGAGTAACTCTCAAAAGTATCGAGTGAGTCCAGGAGGTAAGGTACATAGATTGGAGTCAGTAGTGAAGGATCTTAAATGATAGACTATGAAATTTTAATTTTATGTTGTTGCTTGTGGAAAATCTTGAGGGATTTTGAGTAGGAAAGATGAACTGAGCAGAGAAAGCGGTAGTTTATAAAAAAATATTAGCGGAGCTAGAAACAAGATCAAGAAAGATTAGCTAAGAAATTATTAAAATAGTCTTGCTGTGAAGTAATGAGTTCAGGGACCAAGATAATAACAGTGGGAATTAAAATGAGGTATCAATGACAAGAAAAAATAATTGTCAGTTTCTTATTATTGGATTTAGAGGAGATGGAGAAAAGTCAGATAGGAAAATTTTCAAGCCAGGATAACTAAGAGAATAGAGTTTGTTCATTTGAGAAAAGTAAAGAAGTCCAGAGAGGGAGAAAGATGATGAGCTTGAGATGAGATTGCACATCCAAGAGTTGTTACTCATTGAGATGCAGGACAGATTATGTTTGATTTTAGGGTAATTTTCAAAAAAGTGATAGTTGAGAATGAAGCTAAATAAATATGAGATAAATTTTAGGATTTGCTTGCTAGATATTATCCCCACAGAAATCATAAGACCTTTGGGTCATTAAGAAAGTTTTTTTGCAAAGATTTCTGAAACAGTCTGAACTCAAAATCATAAATTCTGCTTAAGTATTCAATGGCTTCCATCTTTGACTGAAACGTAGGCAATTCTAGATTATTGCATTATGCATACTCTGACAGGCAAGCCACTGTTTCCTCTGGATACATTGATGTTCAGGACAAACAGAATAGCTTCAAATCAAGGTATATTAACATGTAAAGTAAGTTTGAGAATATAGTTTATGTTTTTAAAAAAGACAATTTTTAAAAATCCATGAAACAACTGAATTTTTTCATTGTTGTCAATAGTTTACATGAACTGGTTATTAAGAACTTGTATAAATAATTCTATACTTACTTAAGTTAATTTTTTTCACTTTCTAGTCTGTAATTTTTACATTGTTGTAAAAATTAAGCATTTTAATATGTTACCATATGTATTTTTCAAAATATATATTTTTATTGATTTCAGAGAAGAAGGTAAAGGGAGAGAGAGAGAAACATCAATGATGAGAGAATCATTGATTGGCTGCCTCCTGCACGCCCCCTAATGGGGATCAAGCCCACAGCCTAGGCATGTGCCCTTGATCAGAATCGAACCCAGGACCCTTCAGTCCACAGGCTGATGCTCTATCCACTCAGCCAAACCAGCTAGGGCACCATATGCATTTTTGAAAGTGGAACACTATATACTTAAGAAAATAATTTCATTAAAAAAATAATCACTAGGCTAGAAATTAATGAATGAAGAGCAGTAGCAACTCAGACTCCAAATCTGCCCTTAAAGAAAATGGGGATTTTGTTCTACTTTATAGGTGATTACCTTATCTTATTATTCATGTAGGAGCAGTTTTAAAATTGTAACACTAGTCAATATGTGAGTATGCACAAACTGAATTATGGTGTTCAGGTTTGGAGAATAATTAAAAATAAGAATCAACTATCAAAATCAGAACAAAAGCATTAATTTTGTTTAATGATTACATATTTTTGTGTATATATTGCTAAAATCAAACCCAGGTAGCAATATGAAATAAGTAACACTTAATGTTGAAATATTAACCATTAATGTTGACATTTACAACACTTTTTAAAGTAACTTTACATTTATATCCAAAAAACAAACTAAACAGAAAGCTATTTTTTTAAAAAGAGGTCAGTGTTTCTTATAAATGCTCCTTCGTTGCATACTGAAGAGAATTTCCCGCAAAAGCCAATATTTGTCCAATACATTTAAATAATTATTTAACAAACAAATAAATAAAATAAAAATTGCCATTATTCTCACCACCCTGTTCTAGAAGTTATCCAAATTTGAAGCCTCACAAATAGAAGTCATTTCTAATGCCAGGCTTCACTGGGAAACCAAATATACATAGGGCAGGAGGGACAGGCAGTTTCTGAAGTCTGCAGTGCTTTGGTTAATCATTAGTGAGGCTTGGATTTTGTTTCAAGCCCCCTAGATTTTATACTATGGAACCTGACTCCACGGTTAGATTTGGGATTAGGCGAGGGCATGACTTTCTTTCCCATGTGGAAGAGGGTTATTGGGAACTCCAGCAGGTTCTCAGGCAGAGAGACTATCAGAACTTGAGACTATCAAAACTGACCCCCTTAATCTATACAGTGTGGACTCCTTTCCTTCACCCCCAGGCCCAAGGTGTCTGGTATAAATGATGAGTCCAGCAGGTTGTGAGTGGATATGCAGGAACTGGTGAACTAGAAAGCCTCAAAGGCCAGATCTAAAGGGCGCTAAGACTATTATCGCTTTAGGAATAGAGGCAATGTTGGCTTGTCTTCAGATTTAAGAAAATTCAGAAACCCCAATTTTCATGTCAAATAATATAACTTTAAAATGCTAACTCAAAAACTGTTAAAAACCTATTACGCACAACAAATGCAACAATACTGCTACTGATTCAGCCCAATTTGTGCTTTTTGCCATTGATTGTTTTGTTGTTATTTCTGCTTAAAATTAATACTTTTATTTTACGTATAAGTTATAATGATCATAACTTCATATACTAGAAGTGTATTTCATCTCCATGTAACATTATGGTTTTTTTCTAGGTCAATTAGAAGTGGAACTAATGAAAATTCAGAATAAATCTTTATTCCTGTCATCTAGAAAATTCATTCATTCATTCAACATTTACTGAATGTCTATTATTTGCGGGGTACATCTGAGGCATCCTCAAGATACAAATCAGAAAATTATATGTAATTCCTATTTAATATGAAAATAACACCTTCAAATAAGTGGTAATGATATAAATTTATGTGTTTTACACTAGTGGATCAGAAGAGAAAATTTAAAGATCAGTGGACTCAAAGAGCAAACTATGATTACTGAAGCTAGAGTATATTATTCATGAAAAGTATCTTTAAAAAATAGTAGTGTCTGTTACAAGATTAATGTATTTGAATTTCCAACAATGTTAGATTATGAGCACTAAATATTTCTGCACAATGTTTTGACAAAGAATATTAACAGCAAGAGAAAACAATTGCTACTTGTCTTGAAAACATTTAAGAAATGTTTCTGACATATATTTTATGTTATGGAAATAATTTTTTATATCCAATGGAAAAGTTGACATTTTCTACACACTAAAATATGAATACTACTTAAAGTTTACCCTTTCATAAAGAACATGCTAATAAAAAACAATGTCAAGATCTATAAAATATCCATTGCCATTCAAATTGCAGTCACTCAGAAATATTAAATAACAGCAAATGGAGGAAAGGAGAAACAATCTCAACCTCCCAATTCTGCAGGAAGCAAGAAAAAAAAGTGGGCAGCTTTTAACCTTTTATTGATTGAGGCTATATACGATACTACTAAAAAGCAAGGACTTTATAATCATACTAGAGGCCCGGTGCATGAAATTCGTGCACTCAGCGGGGGACGTCCTCAGCCTGGCCTGTGCCCTCTCGCAGTCCAGGAGTCCTCGGTGGAGGCCCAACTGATGGCTTAGGCCCGCTCCCCATGGGAGAGGCTCCTGCCACCACCATTGCACTTGGCAGCAGTGAGCCGGGCTCAGGGCTTCTGGCTGAGCGGTGTTCCCCCTGTGGGAGCGCACTGGCCACCAGGGGAAGCTCTTGCGTTGGGCATCTGCCCCCTGGTGGTCAGTGCATGTCATAGCAATCTGTCCTTCTGCTTCTTGGTCGATTTGCATATTAGCCTTTTATTATATAGGATAGGCTTTTATAACCAGCCTGTGTTTTCATCTACACTCTAATTCTTAAGAGAAGAGTCATCTTTTCAAAGGGTTAGGTTTAAAATGAGTGAATGGGATGGAAATGAGGTACACAAAAATTTCCCTAGCAAGCCCCTTGAGAATTGAGTCACATTAGAAAACAAGTGACCTCTTAATAAATCATAATTGTTTGCTTTCTTTCTGCCTTTTTCTTTCATTAAGTACCAGATACATTAGCTGGTGTGTGTTTAAGGAGCACATCATACAAAGTAAAATCCAATTTCTCACTAGTGTTAAGAATGGACTAGTGTTAATAGGTAGACTCATTCATATTACTTAAACTGTCATTTCACTTCCTATCTTCCTCACTACCAGTAGTGAATTCATATAAGATTATTGGCTCTGCGTATACAATGTGATACCATTGTGAAAACAGATAAGCTTGGACACAGACAATAGGGTGATGAACCCCTGTGGTGGAGGCAAGCTGGAGGGGGGTAATGGAGGAAAAAAGGGGACATATGTAATACTTTAAACAATAAAGAATTTTTAAAAAATAAATAAAAAGTAAAAATAAAAAATAAAAAATCTATAAATAGATAAGCTTTCTTATTAGTAAAATAATAACAATAATATATTTTTCTCAGTGGTACTGAGAGGATTAAATGAGAATCCTATCTAATAAAAGAGAAACATGGTAATTAGCCATACCTCTGCTACCCTTCTCATTGGCTAATCAGGGAGATATGCAAATTAACTGCCAGCCAAGATGGCGGCCGGCAGCCAGGCAGCTTGAAGCAAACATGAGGCTTGCTTGCTTCAGTGATGGAGGACTCCAACGTTCCCCACCTGCCGCTGCCAGCCTCTGAGCTTGCAGTTTGAAATGCTGTTACAAATATAGAAGCTAAACAAAACCCCAGAAACCTGCTTTCAGCCAGCCAGGATCTCAGAGCTGGAGTTGAAACAGTGTTTCGATTATAGAACCCAAACAAACCAGATACCTGCTTTCAGCAGCCGAGGCCTAAGAGCTGGAGCCAAGCCTCAGAGCTAAAGCTGGCCCAGAATAAAAAAAAAGAAAAAAAGGAGCGGTTGGGAGCTTCAGTCACCTGCCAGCCTGAAAACAGCCCTCAGCCCCTCACCCAGACTGGCCAGGCACCCCAGTGGGGACCCCCACCCTGATCCAGGACACCCTTCAGGGCAAACCAGCCAGCCCCCACCCATGCACCAGGCCTCTATCCTATGTAGTAAAAGGGTAATATGCCTCCCAGCACCGGGATCAGCGGAGCCGCGAGGTCTCCCGGCACCGGGATCAGTGTGACAGGGGGCAGCGCCCAAACCCCCTGATCGCCCTGCGGCTCTGTGTGTGACAGGGGGCGGGGCCACAACTTCCCTGCTCTGTTCATGACAGGGGAAGGCACCCCAACCCCCTGATCATCCCTGCTCTATGCCTGATAGGGGGGAGCTCCCCAACCCCCTGATTGCCCTGCGGCTCTGTGTGTGACAGGGTACGGCGCCCCAACCCCTTGATCCGCCCTGCTCTGTGTGTGACAGGGGGCGGTGCCCCAACTCCCCTATCGGCCCTGCTCTGTGGAGCTCCTCAACCCCCTGATTGACCCTGTTCTGTGTGTGACAGGGAGGAGCTCCTCAACTCCCTGATGGGCCCTGATCTGTGCGTGACAGGGTACGGAGCCCCAACCCCCCTGATTGGCCCTGCTCTGTGTGTGACAGGGGGTGGCGCCAAAACCTCCCCATCGACCCTGCCTTGAGTGTTCCAGGGGGCGGTGCCCCAACCCTCCAATCGGCCCTACCCTGAGCGTGACTGAGGGTGGCATCACAACCTCCTGATCCGCCCTGCTCTGTGTATGACAGGGGGCGGCGCCCCAACTCCCCAATCAGCCCTGCTCTGAACCCGACCAGGGGCTGCACCTAGGGATTGGGCCTACCCTCTGCCACCCGGGAGCAGGCCTAAGCCTGCAGGTCGTTGTCTCCCGAGGGGTCCCAGACTGTGAGAGGGCACAGGCCGGGCTGAGGGACCCCCCTCCCCACCGAGTGCACCAATTTTTGTGCACCGGACCTCTAGTCTATAATAATAAAAGCACAATATGCTAATTAGACCAGATGTCCTTCTGGACGACCTTCTGGATGAAGCTGGGGCTGTGAGGTCATCCTGGGTCCCAGGTGCCAGAGGGAAGCCAGTGATGGCAGTCAGGGGAAGGAAAGAAGGCCTACTTTTGCATGAATTTCATGCATTGGGCCTCTAATATATATATGTAGAGAGAGAGAGAGAGAGAGAGAGAGAGAGAGAGAGAGAATGAGAGAATTCTCATTATATATATATACCAGAGGCCCGGTGCACAAAAATTTGTGCAGTCGGGGCGGGGGGGCGCCCTTACCCCGGCCTGTGCCCTCAGTGATGACCACCTGCTGGCTTAGGCCCACTCCCCAGGGTATTGGGCCAACACTACATTCAGACATCCCTCTGGCAACCCGGGAGCCCTTGGGAGATGTCCACTTGCCTAAGCTGCAGTTGGACATCCTTAGGGCTGCTGAGGAGGCAGGAGAGGCTCCCACCACCATCACTGTACTGGCAGCTGAGAGCCTGGCTTGTGGCTGAGCAGAGCTCCCCCTGTGGGAACACACTGACTACCAGGGGGCATCTCCTGCATTGAGCGTCTGCCCCCTGGTGGTCAGTGTGTGTCATAGTGACCAGTCATTCCCAGTCTTTCTGCTGTTAGGGTCAGCTTGCATATTACTCTTTTATTATATAGAATAGAGGCCTGGTGCACAGGTGGGGGCTGGTTGGTTTGCCCTGAAGGGTGTCCCTGATCAGGGTGGGGGTCCCCACTGGGGTGCCTGGCCAGCCTGGGTGAGGGACTGATGGCTGCTTGCAGGCTGGTCAACGCCCCCCCCCCCCCGGGGACCCTCACCCCATGAAGGTTTGGCCAGCCTGGGTGAGGAGCTGATGGCTGTTTTCAGGCTGGCCACACTCACTTTAGGGTGGAGGGTCCCCACTGGGGTGCCTGGCCAGTCTGGGTGAGGGGCTGAGGGCCATTTTCAGGCTGGCCAAGCCCCCGGTCAATGGAAGCTCCCAGCCTCTTCTTTTTTTCTTTTTTTCTTTTATTCTGGGATTTATTTACCTTCTATAATTGAAACTTTGTTGCCTTCAGTGGATCTCAGAGCCAGCTGCGGCAGGTGGGAAGCTTGGCTTCCTCCATCACTGGGACAACCAAGCCTCCTGCTTGCTCCAGCTCTGTGGCTGCCGGCCGCCATCTTGGTTGGGTTAATTTGCATATAGTCGCTCTGACTGGCTGGTGGGTGGAGGTGTGATCAATTTGCATGTTTGTCTTTTATTAGATTAGATTTAAGAGAGTGCCTGTCACATGGTGGGCTTGTAATAAATTAGAGCTATCATTCATTTAATTCAGCAAATAATTTCCCTACATATAAATGTTAGTGATATGAACGAAGTATTACCGTTCAATTTTGAAATGAGGGGCAAAGGTCTTCCCTAGCCCCAAAACACATATAAAACTATTTTCTTAAGGGAATAATATAATCAATCTTATAATTCAGAAGAATGTGCTAATATATTCTGTTTGACTCTCCAAACCCATTCTTTCCCTCTTCCATCCTGCTCTGTGCCCTGGAAGGCCAACCTTTATGGGCTCCCTGGCTCTCAGTTTGGGTTTAGCCAATAGGAGGCATGAGCAGGGGACTGACGGGAGAAGAAGAGTATGAGGTCAGTATTTCCTGTTTCCTTCCAAGTCATAGATCATAATGGCTGTATTCCGATACCAAAGGCCACAGCTCTTGTCACCTGGCCTCCTACATCTGGAACTCTCTCTCATTTGCTTTTGGGAGGTGCTTGTTTTCCTGGCCCCTGCAGGTAACTGCTCCCCTTTGTTACATAGAGGATGAATTGGAAGGAAAGATGACTGGAAACAGAGAGACTTAGAGAACATAAAGACTTCAGTCACCCGGCTCAAGCAGGGCCAAAAACTAGACACTGAGGATTGCAGTGGAGAAATGTTGGCTGTTTGGTTATGAATGCCGTCACCCAGGAGAATGGGAAGCTAACGCTCAAAAGCCTGAACTCCCCCGATGGCGTGTAGATTACAGGTTATATAGGGCAAAGTCACAAGACACCCTAGGTTAGGGGCTCGAGGTTGTGCTGGGAGCTGATCGATCAGAGGTGAGTTAAGAGTAATCAGTTATTTCTTTGGGTCTTGAGGACAGTTCTGATGTTGGTTTCAGTGTCCCTCTATCTGGTTTCACAGGAAAGTAGTTGGGGGGGGGGGGGCTGGTTCCACCTCAGGGCTCAGCCTCTGGAATATAACTTAAGTCAAGATGTTATCCTTAGCCTGCCAGAGGTCTGGATCTTGTGATCCTCATCATTAGTGAGGTCCAGGCTACTGTCTTCTGCTGCCTCGGGGTTGCTGATTACCCTGGGAAAAGGCAAGGTCTCTAAGGGGTATAGATAGAAAGAGAGATATGATTTCTAGAGCTAGGATTTAAAGCTAAATTTCATCAAAGTCATAAGGACTCTGGGTTTCAACACTACTTGGAAACTACAGTCGTGCACCACCTACGGATGATTCACAATGATCGACGCATATACACAGTGATCCCATCACCTAGTGACCTGGTAGCCATCCTAACATCATGGCACTGGCTACAGATGTGTCTTCGAGGTAGCCTGTCCTGTCCTATTTGACTTTGTTGTGGAACTCACCCCTACCTCTCTTCCTTCTCCTCCTCCTCTTCCTCCCCCTCCCCCCCCCACCCACCCTGTCTGTACTTCCACCTATCCCTCAGTCATTGCTCCCAAGGGCAGCCTAAGAGGAGCCAGTGGTCAAAATGCCAGAAAGCTCCCCCACTCCACCCAGTCAGATATCTTCCTTGGAACCCTATTGTAGTAGCACCCTGCATTTACTCACATTTTGGTGATGATGCAGGTATAAACAAACCTACCGCACTGCCAGTCATATAGAAGTATAGCACAAACAATTAGGGTACCTACCATCTAGGTTTGTGTAACTGCCCTCTATGATGTCGCATGATAAAATCACCTAAGAACGCTGTCCTCAAGCTGCACAGGACTGTACTTGTAGACTGGAAACATCCTTAGATCTGACCAAAGCAGTAAGTGGTGAGTCAGAGAAAACAGGACAAAAATAAGATGCATTTAGAATATATCTAGTATAGGACAGGAAATAAATTGCAGCTCATTGGATGAAAGAGCAGGGAGAGAAGTCCAGGAGGGTGCCCAAGGATTTTGCTTTAATGAATAAATTAAGATTGATGCCATTCACAGACACAGGGCGGCGACACTATCTGTTACTTTTACTCCCCCCCCCCCCCGCCCCCCGCCCACTTTGTTTCCATCATCACTCATCTGGAAACTGATTGCTTGCTTCTTTGAGGTATCTCTTGTATTTTATTCAGCATTTACTAGGACCTTACCTAGTCTCCTTTCTGAGACTGCAAAAATTATTGAATATAGGTCTTTCTTTCTGAGTAGTCAAAAATTTTAGAGTACTAGTTTTTAATTTTTAAAATCTGTTTTAAACAGTTCTGTTGAGATAAAACAGACATAAAATAAACTGCATTTGTTTGAATTGCACAATGTGGTAAGTTACATACAGCTGTGAAACTACCACCACAAACAAGATAATTAAGATAGGCATGACCACCAAGAGTTTGCTGTTGGTTTTTTGTAGTCCCTCCTTCACACACCTCTTCCCATATCCTATTTTACCCCAGGCCCAGGCAACAACTACTCTGATTCTTGTCGCTATAGAGTAGGATGTGTTTTCTAGAAATTTATGTAAGCCATATATTTATATTTACAAATAAAAATATAAATTTATATAAGTAATACATGTTTTCTTTCCTGCTTCTTTCACTCAGCATAATTAGCATGAGATTCATCCACGTTGTGTCATGCATTCCTTTCATGTAAATGATATTTATTTGTATGAATACAATTATTTCTACATTTACCTACTGATGAACATTGGTTTGTTCCCAGGATTTTTTTCATATTCATATATAACTTTGATGAAAGAGATTATATTTTCACAGAAACTGCTAATTCTGCCATAAAAGTTAGGAATCTAAAAATCAAGATCAGATTAATTTACTTTGGGCCCCCAAAAAGGGTTTTATTACTTTGTGGTGTTTTTTGTTTGTGTGTTGTTGTTGTTCTTGTTGTTTTGTTTCTAAGTAAATTTTTTCTTTGATCTCTTTGATAACCCAATCATTGTTTAATGGCATGCTATTCAGCTTCCAAGTGTTTGAGTTTTTTGGATTGTTTTTATTGTAGTTTATTTCTAATATTATGCCATTGTGGTCTGAGAAAATGCTTGATATGATTTCAATCTTCTTGAATTTGGGGACACTTTGCTTGTGACCCAATATGTGGTCTATTTTTGAAAATGTCCCATGTGCACTTGAGAAAAATGTATATTCCATGGCTTTGGGGTGAAATGCTCTGAAGATGTCAATTAAGTCCATCTGATCTAGTGAGTCATTTAGGATTGCTGTTTTCGTTGCTGCTAGAGGATTTATCCAGTGATGTCAGTGGTGTATGAAAGTCCCCTACTATGATTGTATTGTTGTTGACTCTCCCTTGATATCTTCCAGGAGTTTTTTATGTATTTGGGTGCTCCTGCATTGGGTGCATATATGTTTATCAGGGTTACAGTACACTATATTTGTACTTAGTTTCATTCTAAAATTGAAAAAAATGAAAAAGCATATCATCATTCACTTGCCTTAAGGACATATTAAACAAAGTAAGAAATATCTTGATGGTGACCTATTTCAGTTTTATCCCTATATCTGTCATTGTGTACACACGGAGAAAAACAACTGCATGAACATTGCACTCCAGTGGCATGAGAAAAATAGACAAAAACACATGGATATCATGAAAATAGAGAGGAAGTAACAATAAAAAAGTGCTGAATCAAATTTATAGGCTTATGTACACTGTTGTGGGTCTAAAGATTGAGAAAGCATTTCAATACTAATATTGAATTTCTGTGTAATTTTGCAGTATCCTGAGCCTCAATGTCTAGACTGCTCTTGATTTTTCTGAAGTTTTGTTTAGCTTTCCCACTCCTGTTGTAATAGTTTTCTAGAGATTATTCTATAATAAGTCATAGACATGGGGAAGTCATATTTGTGTTAAATAAGTATTTTCTTCTGTATGGTTTTCAGAATGATTTTCTTCTGTGCCTGGAGGGCAATGAAAAACAGTCATTCCTCCAACAGGAAGCCTGGAGAAATATCCAGCTCAGCTATGTGGTCACGTGTGGCTTCCTGTTACATTCCAGGAATTGCTCTTGGGTGTAAACAATCACCTTCCGGGGCCAGGCCATGGCTGCATCTGCCTTAGGTATCATTCTAAACTTGTAGAACATTTGAAATATCTGGCTCTAGCTATAAAATTAATTCTGACATAGCAGAAAGTCACTGTTGAATGTGTCAAAGTTTTGTCAAGTAGGCACAACGTTTTTAAGGCACACAGAATGTATTATTGAGTGCATTCTATGCATCTTTTCCCCAAAATAAAGCATAGATGTATTGTTTTATCATATTGAAAAGCATGTTTGAAAGAGAAATTTTCACAAATCTTTCTAAGCTTTCCAGCACCTGCCAACAATAAACACAATAAAAAAGAACCTGACTATAAAAATGTCCACATGATCATCAGAATATAATAATGCTTAATTTGAAATATTATCTATAGTAATAAAAGAGTAATATGCTAATTAGACCGGACATCCTTCTGGGTATCCTTCCAGACAACCTTCCAGACAAAGCCGTGGTGGCAGGGGCCAAGGCTGAGACCCCTGCCTGCCACCACGCCGAGGCAGAGGCAGCCGCCATGGTGGCAAGGGCTGAGCCCCTTGCACAAATTTTGTGCATCTGGCCTCTAGTTAAAAATAAAACACAACCTTCTTAATAATATAGTTATGTTAGTCATAAGTTAGGACTTTAATGCATAAAGACATAAAAATCTACATTCAGTGACTACATAGAGATACAGATAAGACAGAAGGAGTCATCTCAGAATTGACTAAGAGCATAAACGGTGGTGTCCAATATGGGAGCTATTAGCAATGTGCAGCTATGTTGATGTAAACGCAAATCAATTAAAATAAAATAAAATTAATATTTCAATTCCTTAGCCACATTTCAAGTGCTCAGTAGTCACAGAATAGGTACAGAGCATTTCTATTACATTATTACATATGTATTACATATGAATATATATATGAATACATAGTACATATGAACACAAAGTAATAGCACTTTAACTGAGTGCAATTAAAATAACAAAATATGTGAGTATGTGCAAACTATGCTAGAATCCCTCCCAGGTCCTTGGAATGGATCTATGCATGGTAAATCCGTCCTGATAAAAGGATGAATTCTTCACTGACACACTGCATAATAAAGGTTGAAATATAAGGGTTCTGATTAAATATAAGATAGAATTCTTGACATGATTGCTGAATGTTGACATTATGACTTAATAGAGATAGATTCACAAGTTCAATATTCAAGAAGCTGTTTATTTCTTTATAGTTCCTTTGCTTTTGTTTCAAATATACTGTCACAAGAAAAGTGGTAGCTTCTAAAATCTTTATGATTGGATATCTACATTTCTGTAACATAAGGTATCTGAGAGAGGGTCAGAGTGATACATGTCTACATTAAATAATTTGTTATAATATCAGAAACATAGCCATTACTGAATGAAGCAGTAAAATTTTAAAGAAGTAAATTTTACAAGAAACATAAGAGAACACTAGCCATCCATTTTATTTTTTCTCAATTATTATTGATGCTTTACAAGATTCCTGTTCTATCCTTGCTAAGAGCAGAACAGTTTTTTCTACTTTTTTTGTTGTCAGGTAACATACAGTAGCTACAAAAGCATTTGGTTTTCTCCTTCTGAAAGGAGATAGCCAATGTTTCCTCATTTCATTTTTTTTTCTCAGTCCTATATACTACAAACAAAACAGCTACTCCTGGAAAAGGGTGGTAGATATATATATATATAAACAACAACAACAAAAAAAACAGAATCTCTTCAGCACTCTCCTCACTCCAGATATCCTGCACCGGATAAAAAGAAAAGACAATAGAAACTCAGCAATTATCCCCCCCATTAAGTTTTCTCTCTTACAATTTCTGTTTTATATTTAAATTACATAGAGTATATCATTCTAAACTTCTTTATCCCCTTACCCTAAAATCACCAAATTAATAACTTAGCCCTGATCGTTTCTATGGCAACCATCATACAGTGGAACAGACACATCTGCTCCTTGATAAACTCACCTTTTGAACAAGCATAGAGTTTAAAATTTTAGGTTTATATTAGAACATAACTTGAAACAGATGCATGTTATTAGAGCACATCACGTTCCCTAAAAAGTGACAAGTGGCTTCTCTATAATTGGAAAAGAACACTAGCTAAGTCTGAACCTTACAAAGTATGATTTAGAAAGATGGTTTTAAAATCAGCAAATATTTTCTCAGTAACCTGAAGCATTGCACATGGAGTCTACAGAAGTAACTAGACCTTTCTCCTGCAGAAGTCTGCAATCTGTGAAAGAAAGGGCATGAAAGGTCCTTCAGGTAGTAACAGCATTAAATTGACAATCAACTGTGAAAGTAGGAAAATTCAGCAAAAATGTAATTGTTGTATGACTGTATACAGATTTAGGGAAGTGATCCAAAGGAATCATGGAGGTGTCTGGTGTAACATGAACAAAAGCAAAGAGAGAGTAAAGCATAAGACAGCTGGAAAAAGAAGGGTGATCTACATTATTTCAGGTCCAAAGTTAGCATGGGAAAATATCTGAAGAAAAACATAAAGGAAATGTTGAGAACCAGAATATAGATGCGGGCTTGAATTAAAATTAAGCATTTGATTCTACAGATAATGCAAATAATATGGGGAAGGGGGAACCTTATAGATTAACAAAGCAATGTGTACAATATCTTAGGAGAAGTAATCTGGCAGTGCTATCAACATGATACCAACCAAATGTAGAGAAAAGAACAGAAGCAAAGAAATTTGTTCTATTATTAGAATCCCATATGTTAAAACATTCCTAAGTTCTAGGAAAAAATTTATTTGGTTATAAGGAAATACTTTTTATCTATTAAGTTATATGAAACAGCATTTTATTTAAGAGTTTTATGTCTATATACATTGATGAGGTTGATGTATGGTTTTCTTATTAGTGGAATCCTAATCATTTTATTAATGATACTAGAGGCCCGGTGCATGAAATTTGTGCACGGGGGGGTCCCCTCAGCCCAACCTGCACCCTCTCCAATCCGGGACCCCTTGGGGGATGTAAAACTGCCAGTTTAGGCCCAATCCCTGAGATCGGGCCTAAACCGGCAGTCAGACATTCCTCTCACAATCTGGGAGTGCTGGCTCCTAACTGCTCACCTGCCAGCCAGCCTGATCACCCCTAACCACCTCTGTCTGCCAGCCTGATCACCCCTAAATGCCCCTCTTGCCAACCTGGTCGCCCCATGCAGTCTGCTATTTGGCTGTTACTGTTACTGTGATGGCGTCCTGGACAATTTGCATATTCCTCTATTATTAGTATAGATGATGTATTGTATGCTTCCTATATGTCTAGAGTTATGCCAATTCTTTTCCATCTATTTGTATGCTATTTCATGTTTATAGCATAACTTCTTATTTTAAAGGAGAGGAAATTTAAGTTAAAAGTTACCACTTGACCAAAGTTACACAATTAGTAAACAGCAGAGCAAGAATTGGAATTTGCCTGACTCATTCAGAAGCTTTCACTCTGATAAATATGCTATGCTGTCTTATAGAATAAGATTATAGAAAAAATTAAGAACTTTGTTACCTTTTTATTTGTTCTAAAGCTAATTCCATATAATAAAAAGTTTCAGTTTCTTTAAACGATATAGGAATTCCCAGAGAATCTACTGTGTCTATCTGTGTTTGCATGGTACTTAATATTTGAATATGAACCTTTTTTCACATTTATTTAATATACTTCACTTACTAATTCAAATGTATTCACAGATCACCCACTATGTTCTAGACACCAAGTGCTAGAGATAAAAAGAAATGATCTGACCACATCCTTCTTCTTAAGAATTCACATTCTGGTGGGGAAAATTAGATTGTAAACAAGTACACTATTTGAAATAAAAAAATTTACTAGGTAGTCTCAATAGCAGATTTAAACTGAATAAATAGAGAATAAGCACACTTGAAAATTGGCCACTGAGATTATTTAGTCCAAGGAACAGAAAGTTAAAAGCATTTTTAAAAGGAACAGAGACTCAGAAAACTAGAGACGAGGCAGAAATAATATTTGAAGAAACAATGGATAAAAAAACATCCCAAATTTGAAAAACGTTAACCTACAAATACAAGAACCTCAAAAAACTAAAGTAGGATAAACGCAGAGATCCACACCTAGACACATCATAATCAAATTGTCAAAAGACAAGAGAGAATCTTAAAAGCAGAAATAGAGAAGAAACCCATCATGTACAAGGAATTCTTGATAAAATTAATGTCTGAGTTCTCATCAGAAATCATGAAGCCACAAGGCAATTGGATTATATATTCAAATGCTGAAAGAAAAAGACTATGAAATGAGAATTTTATATCCAGCAAAACAAACTTTTAAAATCCAAAGGAGAAATTAAGGCCATCCCAGATAACACAAAACTAAGAGAATTTGTTGCTAGCAGACCATCCTTACAAAAAAAGTGAAAAGATCTTTCAGGATAAGATAAAAGAACATTAGACTAACCCTAATTCACATGAATAAAGAACACTGACAAAAGTAAATATATAGGCGCCCTAGCCGGTCTGGCTCAATGGATAGAGTGTCAGCCTGTGGAATGAAGGGTCCCGGGTTCAGTTCCACTCAAGGGCACATGCCCAAGTTGTGGGCTTGATCCCAGTGTGGGGCGTGCAGGAGGAAGCTGATGAATGATTCTCTCTCATCATTGATGTTTCTATCTCTCTCTCCCTCTCTCTTCCTCTCTGAAATCAATAAAAATATATTTTTTATAAAAGGTAAATATAAAAGATAATATAAATGTATTTTGTTTTTTTCTATTTTTTCTCTTAACATTTTTAAAAAACAACTATATAAAGCAATAATGATGAAACTGTTGATGGACTTATATAGAGATGTAATTTCAATGGAAATAATAACACAATGGAGGGAAGAGTGAATGTATGTATATGGAACTAAATTTTTGGAGAGTATTGAAAATAAATGTGTATTAATCTAAATTGTTATAAATTAAGGTGATAATTATAAACTGAGAGGTTGTATATAAATAAATACAGGTATTTATTTTTATATATGAAATAAATAAAGGGATGAAAAGGGTATGTTAGAAAATATATATTTAACACAAAAAAAGTGTAATAATGGAAGAAACAAGGAATGGAAAAGACATAAGACATAAAAATTTGAAGGGATATATAGGTAATTCAACAATAATACAGTACATGCATACTTCAACACCCAATGTACCATAATGGATAGAACATCTGTGGGCAAAATCTATTCACAATTCACATTCTACTAAATGTTTAAGTAAGAATGAATAACAATCTTTAATAAACTCATTCAAAAAGCTGGAAGAGAAAGTAACATTTTATAACTCATTCTAAGAATTCAGTCATGCCCTCATACCAAAACCAGAAGAAGATCTCATTTTTTAAAAAGAGTACTGGCTGATATTCCTTATGAAAGTACACAGGAACATTCTCTACAAAATACTAGTAAACCAATCCAGTGACATATAAAAAGGATTGTACACTATTACCAGGTGCAATATAACACAGGAGTGCAACATTGTTCAACCAATGAAAATCAATCAATGTAATACATCATATTAATAGGATTAAAGACAAATGCCATATAATCATTTCAATAGAAGCTTCAAAAGCATTTGCAAAAATTCAACATCCTTTCATGATTAAAAATGCTCACCAACTAAGAGAGGAACAGAATGTCCTCAATCTCATATAGAGCATTGTCAAGAAACCCACAGTCACCAACATACTTAATGGTGAAAGACTGAAAGCTTTCTCATTGAAATCAGGACAAGTATGTCTGCTTTTGTCAATTCTATTCAGTATTGTACAAAAGTTTCTAGTCAGTACAATTAGGCAAGAAAAAGAAACAAAGAGCATCCAAACAGGAAAGTAAGAAATAAAACTATATTCACAGATGACATGATTTTGCACATATAAAATTTTAAGGAATCCATTATAAATTATTAGTACTAATAAGCAAGTTTAGTAAGGTTGTAGGTATAATATCAATATACAAATATCAATTTTATTTCTGTACACTAGGAATGAACAATCTGAAAGTGAAATTTTGATAGCATATAAAGAATTCACTATTCAGGAATAAATTTAAGAAAAGAAGTGTAAGACTTATATAGTGAAAACAACTAACACTGTAGAAAGAAGACCTAGATAAATGGAAAGTTATACCATATTCAAGGATTGGAAAGCTTAACATTGTTAACATGGCAATACTCCTTCAAATTGATCTAAGATTTATTGCAGTGGTCGGCAAACTCATTAGTCAACAGAGCCAAATATCAACAGTACAACGATTGAAATTTCTTTTGAGAGCCAAATTTTTTAAACTTAAACTATATAGGTAGATACATTGTTATTAACTTAATTAGGGTACTCTTAAGGCTTAGGAAGAGCCACACTCAAGGGGCCAGAGTCGCATGTGGCTAATGAGCCGCAGTTTGCCGACCATGGATTTAGTGCAACCCTTATCAAAGTCCCAACTAGCTTCCTTGCAGAAATTGAAAAGCCGATCCTAAAATGCAAGGGATCAAGAATAGCCAAAACAATCTTGAAAAGGAAGAACAAAGGTAAAGACTCAGGCAATGTGGAACTGACATATAGATCAATGAAATAAAATGAGAGTCCATAAGTAAATCCTCATACTTGCGGTCAATTGATTTACCACAGGGGAGCCACAACAATTCAGTGGAAAAAGAATAGTGTTTTCAACAAAGGGTTCTGGATATAGACATGCGAAAGAACGAAGTTTGACCCTTACTTTATACAAACACTAGAGGCCCGATGCACGAAGATTCGTGCAAGGATGGGCCTTCCTTCCCCTGGCTGCCAGCACCGCCTTCGCTCCAGCCAGAGCGCCTTTCTGCCTTCGCTCACTGTGATGTACAATGCCTTAGTCTGCTCAAACTGTCATAACAAAATACAGAGTGGGTGGCTTAAACAATAGGAATATATTTTCTCATAGTTTGGGAGGCTGGAAGTCCCATATCAATATGCTGGCAGATTCAGTTTCTGGTGAGAGTTCTCTTCCTGGCTTCTAGAGGGCCATCTGCTTGATGATCCTCCCAAGGCAGGGAGAGAGAAGAGATCTCTGGTGCCTTTTCTTATAAGGACACACCCTTAGACCTCATTTAACCTTCCTTAAATACCCTATTTCCAAATTCAGTCACACTAGGGTCAGGGCTTCAACATATAGACTTGGGGGTTACATAAACATTCAATCCATTACAGACAACATCCTCTCCTTCTCTGTTTTACATTCCTGGTTCCTTATTCTTGGTTCTCAGATGACTTTCTAAATAAACTATCTAATACAAGAAGCAGATTTAGGGGGAACTCAAGCTAAGATAAGAATTACTTCCAGAAATTTCCATAGCAACATTGTCTGTGATGGTAAGAAAGTAGAAATAATAGAAATGTCAATTGACAATATAATGGAAAAATAAATTATAGTATATACATAATGAAATTAAGTACTAGAGTTAAAATGACATAAGAAGTAAATCACAAAAGAATACATATGGTATAATTCCATTTATATGAAGTTCAAAAACAGACAAAATTCAACAATATGTTTTTTTGTTGTTTAGGCAATACATTCAGGTGCAGTAAGGCTATAAAGAAAATCAAAGAAATGATAAACACATCATTCAGTGGTTAACCCTGGGGATGAGGAAAGAGAGCTTCAGAGTTATTGGCAATGTATTTCTTAAGCTGGGTCGTGGATATAGAGTTGTTGGTTTTACTATTTTTTTGCAGCATACATATATCTTTTTACCATATGTATGTCATATTTATAGTTTTATATGAATGCATGATATATTTAATAGACATTTTAATAAAAGTAGTTAATTTTTTAAACAAAAATAATAACTTGAAGCATGAAGAGTAGGCTTTTAAAATACAAACTTTGTTAAGTGATACACTCATTTAATTTTTTTTTTTAAATGAGACAGCAAAGTTGGTGGGATTTTGTTTTTTTGTTTTTTACCATTAGCATTTTCAAATTCAACTAGGGAAAATCCCAGGAAGAGAAAAACATGTTTCTTTCCTAAGCAGCATACATTTTGAAATCTACCAATAGGGAAATATCTTCCATGAATAAATTTCAGGAGGGAATAAATGTTATAATTTACCATCTAGATGGCTGCCAAGCTTTAGTGACTGAAAAGGCAGCAGATTTAAGGTTCTTTTTTTCTTCCCTTTCAGGTTCCAGTTTGTTAACTGGAGACAAGCCAAGACCTTTAGATGACTCCATTTGTCACTCCATAAGATGAAGACAATACTTGCCATATCCCAAATGGAGGTTATGAGGATTAATCTGCCCATAAAGCATTTGAAGGTCCTTGTAATAAAGATTATAACCTTATATAAAATTTGTTGTATTTTATAAATGCGAGTTTGCAAGACTAGTTACCTTGAAGCTGTTCTTTCCCTAAGAATTAGGCCAGTAGTTTAAGATTCTAGCACAACAAATATGTGGTTCAATCTTAGTTAGAGATTTTTGGTCTTAAATAACTAGAATTCTCACTGTCATGGTTAATTAAAAGAGATTATAGCCATTTTCCACTTACTATTTTTTTTTCCACTTACTATTTTTGCATGTATTTACCCTTCCTGAAATACAAATAAAACTAGAGGCCCGGTGCACGGATTGGTGTACTGGTGGGGTCCCTCGGCCTGGCCTGTGCCCTCTAGCAATCCAGGATCCCTTGGGGGATGTCAGACTGCCAGTTTCAGCTCTATCCCCACAGGCAAGGCTGAGGGACCCCACTGGTACACGAATCTGTGCACTGGGCTTCTGGTATGCATATAAGATCTTTGGTTAATCTCTTCCTGCCCTCTCGCCTCCCCCCTTCCCTCTGAGATTCATCAGTCTGTTGCATGTTTCCATGCCTGTGCATTGAGCGTCTTCCCCCTGGTGGGCAATGCGCATCATAGCTACCAGTTGAACAGTCGAATGGTTGCTTAGACTTCTATATATATAGACTAGAGGCCCGGTGCACAAAAATTTGTGCACTCGTGGGGGGGTGGGGAGGGCGGGAACCCTCAGCCCGGCCTGTGCCCTCTCGCAGTCAGGGACCCCTCAGGGGAAGACCACCTGCTGGCTTAGGCCCACTCCCCGGGGAATTGGGCCTAAGCTGGCAATCAGACATCTCTCTGGCAGCCCGGGAGCCCTCAGGGGATGTCCACTTGCCAGCAGGGAGCAGGCCTAAGCTGCAGTCGACATCCTTAGCGCTGCTGAGGAGGCGGGAGAGGCTCCCACCACCACTGCTGTACTGGCAGCCATCAGCCTGGCTTGTGGCTGAGCAGAGCTCCCCTGTGGGAGCACACTGACCACTAGGGGGCAGCTCCTGCATTGAGCATCTGCCCCCTGGTGGTCAGTGTGTGTCATTCCCAGTCTTTCTGCTGTTAGGGTCAGTTTGCATATTACCCTTTTATTATATAGGATAGGATAGAGGCCTGGTGCATGGGTTGGGGCCGGCTGGTTTGCCCTGAAGGGTGTCCCGGATCAGGGTGGGGGTCCCGCTGGGGTGCCTGGCCAGCCTGGGTGAGGGGCTGATGGCTGTTTGCAGGCTGGCCAAACCCCCTTTAGGGTGGGGGGGTCCCCACTGGGGTGCCTGGCCAGTCTGGGTGAGGGGCTGATGGCTGTTTGCAGGCTGGCCAAACCCCCTTTAGGGTGGGGGGGTCCCCACTGGGGTGCCTGGCCAGTCTGGGTGAGGGGCTGAGGGTCGTTTTCAGGCTGGCCAAGCCCCCCAGGCAATGGAAGCTCCCAGCCTCTCCTTTTTTTCTTTTCTTTTTTTATATTCTGGGATTTATTTACCTTCTATAATTGAAACTTTGTAGCCTTGAGTGGAGCTCAGAGCGAGGCCCTGGCAGGCGGGAAGCTTGGTTTCCTCCACCACTGGGGCAACTGAGCCTCCTGCTCACTCCAGCTCTGTGGCTGCCAGCCTCCATCTTGGTTGGGTTATTTTGCATATAGTCACTCTGATTGGCTGGTGGGCGTGGCTTAAGGCATAGAGAAGGTATGTTCAATTTGCATGTTTGTCTTTTATTAGTGTAGATTACAAATATGGAAGCTGGTTATTACTTGCTCCTTTACACAATCCTAAAAGTGGAACAGGATGGGTAGTATATCTGGTGTAAAATCTAGAAACCTAAATGTTACATACAATTTAGGTATAAATACTTACCTCAAAAAAATGTCCCTGCCCTAACCAAAAATTTTTTTTTCCTTATTGAAAATCATGTTTTTCTCAAAAAATTAAAAATAGGACTATTGTATAATTTAGCAATACGAATTCTGGGTATTTATTTGAAGAAAACAAACACTAATTCATATATATATATATATATATATATATATATATATATATATACATATATATATATATATATTCATTGCATTATTTACATATATATACTAGAGGCCCGCTGCACAGATTCGTGCACCTGTGGGGTCCCTTGGCCTGGCCTGCGGGGATCGGGCCAGCTCTCTGACATCCCCTGAGGGATCCCGGATTGCAAGAGGGTGGTTCTTGGGTGATGCACCCCAGAATCGGGCTCCCTCCTCTCTAGTTCCGGGTGTGTCACCAGAGACCCATACCTGCCAAGTCAACACAGCTTGGTAGCTCCTGCATTGAGCATCTGCCCCCTGGTGGTCATTGTGCATCATAGCTACTGGTTGGATGGTGGAACAGTTGGATAATCGCTTAGTCTTTTCTATCTATAGATATATATACATCGATATATACCATAAAATATTATTCTGCCAAAAAAGGAATAAAATCTTGAACCTAGTGGGTATTATGCTAAGTGAAATAAGTCAGGGAAAGACAAATGCTATAGAATTTCAATTAAATGTGGAATCTGAAAAACAAAGCAAACAAATAATTAAAACAAAACAGAAACAGACTCCTAGATAAGGAAACAAAGTGGTGATTACCAGAGGTGGGGAAGGAATTGGGCGGGGGGCAAGTATACAAAATAAATAAGTCATGATGAATCACTCTGATGTACATCTGAAACTAACAGGATAGAATATGTCAATTATATGTCAATAAAAAACAGATTAAGATAAAATGAAATAGAATTGAATAGGAGGATATTGTGTTATTAATATTATAGTTTAATGATAAAACTATCATATAGTTTAATGATAATAGTAGTATTTGCATTTTATAATAGCATTAGGAAGAAAATACTTTTTAACAATTCATCTTGTTACTTGCCAAAATTTGTTAACAATTTCTATTCATCATACTGTAAAAGTATTTTTACCTTCAAGATTTAAGACATTGAAAAATAGCTCCATGCCTCAAGCCGCAGTATCTTCAGGATTAGGAGGCATCAGTTTTGCTTTTAGAGACATTGAAGTATCAGCCTTTCCCATTCTGTTTGTAGTTTAACAACATCTCCAAATATATTTAACTAGTTCACTTTTCTTTTCATCCAGCTTCCCCTATTCATATTTTTTATTCATTTATTCAACAGACATTTATGCCTACCTACTGTGTGTGAAAGCTTTGCTAAGTGAAGAGATACAAAGAAAACATTGTCCCTGCCTTCTAAGGAATTCATAGTCTAATAGACAAGACAGAACAGAAAATATATGATTTTAATTCAGTGATCATGTTTAAATCAATATTTCAAAGGAAAAACAAATGCATTTTTGTGGCATCCATGTGTGAATGATCTTGTCAAACCCCTACTTAAAACCTCTCATGGCTTCTATAGGTCTCAGTAGAAACTTGAACTTGGGACACACAACCATCATGAATAAACATCCTTTGCCCACCATTGCCAGGATAGCCACCCCCCTGCAGCCACATTGACTTCTCACAGCCCAACCTGTGCCATATATCTTTGCCGATGTTGTACCCTCTGCTTGTACCTTCTCTTTTGCTAGATGATTCTTATTCTTTGGGTCTTATCTTAGGAGCCTTCTCTGGAAAACCATCTCTAACTCCTTCAGTTTTATTTGGATAACTCTCCTCTTTGCTCCCATAGAATTTTCTGCATATCTTATAGCATTTATCTTTTCCTTTTATTTATCTGCCCTGGTAGACTATTCAGTCCTTGAAAGCAACTCTCTCTCTCATTCATCTTTGACCCTATTGTCCATCACAGTGCATACTTTCATAATTTATACCAAATCAACTATTGACCTAATACCTTATAAAATGAATAATTATACCTGTATATAAAGTTACATCTGAGAGAAAATACTTAGGAAGTATAAGAACACATAGAAAAAGCACATAACTGAAACATGAATTTGTGAGGGACTGGACTGGGTGGGCAAAGGTTTGAAAGCTCCCCTGGAGAGGTGGTGTTTCCTAAAGCACCTCTTGGAAGGGTGGCTAAGGATAACCCCAGCACAATGACAGAGGAACAAATTCTCTAATATGAACTAGTGCCTTTATGTTAAAGGAACATCCTGTAATGTGGCAGAAAAGTGAAAGTGAGTGTATCTAAGTCTCCCGGGGAACTGACCTTTTGCTGCGGCTTTACAAACAAGACAGAACTGCCTACCTACATCCAAAAGAAGAGTGTGAGGTAATTACATTCTCCCTTTGGTCTTACCTACTATTCGGTTATAATTGTCTGCCAGATTAGGTTGCATGTTCTCCCCCTCCTCCTCATTCTTTCTTTCTTTTCTTCTCTGCCTCTTCTTACCTGCCTGCTTCTCTATAACTCCCTCCTCTCATCTCCTTCTTCCTTTTCTCATATTTCCTTTTCTGGCAAAACAATGGACGATTACAAGTATTTTTTACCTTCACAATTCAGAACATTTTTGGACCTTAAAGTTTGTTTTTATTGTTACGGGGGAGGGGGAGAGGGGAGAGAACCAGTCTACTAACTTCTCATGTAATAGCTTTATACTCTGTACTATCAAGCTGATACCACCCTGCTGGATTTTAGAAATCTATTGAAGTCCACACGACTAGTTTTAAACTATAGCATGACAACAGTTTTCCTCAGTTCGGATGGTGATATTGACTTCCTGAAGATTGCAGTGATGGGAATGTGGGAAACAATATTATTTAACAAGGTAAATGTAAGGCATGAATGTTTCCTTTTTGTAAAAAATCTATTTCTTTACATCAATGCACCACGTATGTAGCAGAGTGAAAAATTACTGTATTAATGTCTGGCATAGGCACTTATCTTAGGAATTCTGTATAAGAGAGAATGGCCCAGGTCACGGGAAATGAGCAGTAACAGAGAGTAGTCTATGGAGCCAGCAAGACATTAGATAAACAACTCCATCCTGGAAGATACCTCAGTTCTTCCTTAAGAGTATTAAACTCTTGAAATGTTGGTGTGGAGTGATCTTTGGTGGGAACTGATGAATGGCAGGCCAGTTTGCGCAAGTTGGTTTAAATTAGAAGTGAGAAGAAACTCATTGTGGCAGCCGCGGCTGATGTTCAGTGAGTAACCATACGCTCTTCTTAATTAACAGAACATTCTTTTATTCAGGGTTAAGTGTGACTGGTAACAATTCACACCAATGGAGAACACATGGAGGACTGCTGGCGATTTGGGGTTTGTCAGGTAGGTGGCTCTTCAATTCCTTTTCCTTTTTCCTATTGCAAGTGCAGTTGGGACACTGAAGGTGACGCAGCCATCTTGCAACCAGAGGGAGAAAAGCCATCCGCTGGGGGTGGAGGAGCAGAAGGAAGAAAGGACCAGAGGCAATGAAGACATGATAGAGCCAGACTGAGGACAATTCTCCCTATTTGATGGAGCCATTGCTGCTGGGTTTCTGTCACACACTGCTGAAAGCAAGCCCTAACTGGTAAGCACAGGAATACAGGGGAAGGGAGAGGCAGGACCAAGAGGAAGTGTGCTGGAGGGGAAATTGTGCAAACCATTGGGAGGGCTTTGAATTCTCACAGACCATGTAATGGGGAGTCCAAACAAATTATACACACAATCTGAGGAAAATGGAGATTGCAGTGTACATCTTGGCTGCATGGTGTATCAAGGATTTCACTATTAACTGGATCTCTGTTTATCCTAATACTCGGACATATCTCAGCAAACCTATCTATACGAAAAGGTAGGAATGGCAGGAGTCTATTGACATGAGAAGAAGAGGCCTTCTGGGGAAGAACACATTCTCAGGGGAGAAAACAGATGTGCAGAAGATGGTTTCAAGGATAAAGGATTGTCGTCACAGGGAAAATATTATGCACAGTATTTTTATATCAGATTGCTCTCTGGCCAAATGCCCAAGGACTCCTGCTTGAGTCCCAGGACAAGGAAGCTGCTAAAGAAAAGAGTAAAGCTAAAATGATCTTTCTCTAAATAACCTACTGTGATAGGAGTCACGGTGCTGAAAATAGCCACCGCAGTGGTGGCAAAAAGATTGGTGTGTCAGGCATCGCAATGACAATATTAGTGGTTGAGTGCAACTCTTGGACAACCTGGTGCAGAGTTCTGAATGTAACCTCCAAGTAACATGCCCACAGATACTATCTGTGGAGGCAGAATTCTAGAGATGCTCACCCTCCCCCCAAGATGCTCATCAACAGGCTATCCAAACTCTAATCTAGGTTCTGCCGTGAAGGGACTCTGCAGGTGGAATTAAAATTCCTAACCAGCTAACCTTAAGATAGGGCAGGCCCAACATAATCACAAGATCTTAAAAGCCAGAGAAAAAGGTAAAAAGGTCAGGCAAGAGAGATGAAACAGGAAAGGAAGTCAGACAGATTCGACGTGTGAGAAGGACTGGATCTGACTTTGCTGCCTTTCATGATGAAGGGGGCCATGGGACAGTGAACACAGGCAGTCTCTACACCAGTGGTTCTCAACCTTGGCTGCACATTAGAATCACCTGGGAATCTTTTTAAAATCCTGATTTCTGGGCCTCTTCCTCCAGAAATTCTGTTTCTTTGTTATGGCGTGGGGCCACAACATTAGTAACAAAGAAACAGAATTTCCGGAGGATGAGGCCCAGAAATCAGGATTTTAAAAAGATTCCCAGGTGATTCTAATGTGCAGCCAAGGTTGAGAACCACTGCTCTAAACGCTAAGAATGGCCCCTACTGCCATCCAGCAATGAGAAAAGGATCTTGCCCGACTCTCTTAGAACTGAATATTCCTCCAAACCTGAGTCAGCTTGGAAGCAAATTCCTCCCTCCAGCCTCCAGTAAGGAATGCGGTTCTCAAGGCCTGGTTCTAGCCAGGTGATTCTATGTTAGACTTCTGACCTATCAAACTGTTAGATACCTTTTGTTTTAAGCCTGTTCGCTTGTGGTAACTTGTTATGGCAGCAACAAAAAACTGATAGACTAGATATACTATCCTGCTGTATGGCAATTACTCCTCTATATCTCTGTCTCCTCTACTGAATTCCCATCCCTTAGGGCAAGGAGGATGTCTTTGGCATGCTGTTATTTTCATGTTTGTCTACTTCTCCTCCTCTAACATTATATATATATATATATATATATATATATATATATATATATATATATATATATTTCGATATAAAAATTCTGCCCCGACCGGTTTGGCTCAGTGGATAGAGCATCGACCTGTGGACTGAAAGGTCCCCGGTTCAATTCCGGTCAAGGGCATGTACCTTGGTTGCGGGCACATCCCCAGTCGGGGGTGTGCAGGAGGCAGCTGATTGATGTTTCTCTCTCATCGATGTTTCTAACTCTATCACTCTCTCTTCCTCTCTGTAAAAAACCAATAAAATATATTTTTAAAAAATTCTGATGCCTTTTCTTTAAAATATTCATGATTTGTTTTCGAACACCTTTGCAAAAAACAATGGTTGCTTTTGATTACTGCTAAGGTGTGTTTGCACAGCAGACACATATTAGTCCGCTCAGGCTGCCATAACAAAATACCAATCTTTTAAACTACAGACATATATTTTCTCACCATTCCAAAGGCTGGAAGTCTAAGATCAAGGTACAACAAGGTTGGTTTCTGGTGAGACCTATCTTTCTGGCTTTCAGATGCCCACGCTCTCTGTGTCCTCACATGAGAGATCTTTGGTATGTCTTCTTTTAAACTTAAGCCCCCTCCTATGGATTTAAGGTCCCACCCTTCTGACTTCATTTTACCTTAAGTATCTTCTTGAAGGCCCTGTCTTCAAATGCAATTACATTGGGGGCTAGAGTTTCAACAAAGGACTTTTGAGGGAGCACAATTCAGTCCACATCAGGATAATAAGGTCTAGACTTTTTTGCATCTCAAATAATAAAAGTTACACGTACAATAGGCAGGTACATGTTGTGCTCCTTTGGAATTCCGATGTTTTCTACTGTGGATACATTTGTTGCTCCTCACGCTCAGACTTATTCCGGGGAGCTTAAGAGCCAATGCCAAGCCTCTTTCAATCCTCCGTGGTTTAAAGTTTGATCTCTTCCTTTTCTTTTTCTTTTTTCTTTTTTCTTTTTTTTTTTTTGTAATTTTATTGCTTTCACGTTTCTATTTAATTCATGTCCCAGTGGAATATATATTGAAAAGCCTCTTTGTTTTGAAACATAAGAAAAAAATATGTAGTAAGAAGTCACAAAACTGATACTGTTTCTATTTTAAAGTTGTTTTTTAAGTGACTGGGGTCTAGAAAACTCTGCTCCGGATTAAGTTTCTAGGAACAACTCCTACTCCCTTCTCCGCCTTTCTTGCAATTGGGGAAGGCAATCAGCTGTGGAGTCGGGAACTTCACCATCTCTGCTTGAATCTGCTCCAGACAAAAAGGGAGGTTCTGCCCCAGCTGGTTTGGCTCAGTGGATAGAGAGCCGGCCTGCGGACAGGGTCCCAGGTTCAATTCCGGTTCCAGGTTGCGGGCTCCCTTCCCAGTTGGGGTGTGCAGGAGGCAGCCAATCAATGATTCTCTCTCATCACTGATGTTTCTCTCTCTTTCTTCCTCTCTGCCATAAATAATTGTTTTTTAAAGGGAGGTTTCCACACGGCCTCTCTGCTCAAGTGATGCAGTTCCAAATCAAAGCCCCGTGGAGTGCAGAAAGCAGACTATCTGCGACAGAGGCTTATTTGGAGAAAGACATGAAAAAAATGTAAAATAGTCATTTACCTTTTTTGTGTGAATCATTTGTAACCTTAGATAGTGATTATGTTATTTCTGACGTTTTTGATTAATTTGTAAAGAACTCAATTCATTTCTGATACTATTTCAATAGGCACTTTCTATGCACCCTTATTTATTTATTTTATTAATCCTCACCCGAGGATATGTTTTCATTGATTTTTTTTTATCTTCACTGGAGAATATGTTTATTGATTTTAGAAAGAGGAAGGGAAATAGAGAGAAATATTGATCTGTTGCCTTCTGAACATGCTGGGACTGGGAATTGAAACCTGGGATGATGCTCCAACCAACTGAACCAGCTAGCCAGGGCTAAACACCCTTATTTTGAGAGAAGTGAAAGGTATCAATATATTTCAGGGGGAAAAAATGGTAGAGAAAATTGCCATCCTCTCTATCTTCTTCCCAACTCTTATCAGCTAATATTAAATGTCTAGAATTTTTAAGTTGACATGTCAAATAATACCATTAGGTCTGGTTTCAAACTAATTAACCCTTTAAACTGTAGTATTTATTTTCTTTTTCTTACTGGCATAGCTACACTCGGAAGGAGTAAAAAGAAATTTCTATTTTATTTTTCAGTGAATGCTTTTTGGAACCAGTTTATTAAATCCATAAAACAGCATAGTGTGTACCCCCAAAAAGCTGTAAGTAGGTAATTCTTGCTTTAGATTTGTGATTATAAAGAGAGTATTCAATTAAAAATCAGAGGTGTAGTTTCAAACAGGAATCCCAGATGAAAACACAATGATAATTTAAATCATGAGTCAGTATTTTTTCCCTTTAAAGGCCAGATAGTCAATATTTTAGGCTTTGTGGGTCAGAAGGTCTCTTCTGTCACTATGTGACTTTGTCACAGTAGTGCAAGAGCAGCCATAGGAAACATAAATGGGTGTGTCTGTGCTCTAATAAAACTTTATTTACAAAAAAATAACCCAGGTGCTGGCTGGATATAGTCCATGCCTTTAGTTTGTGGAGCCCTGATTGAAGTCAAACCATGTTTCTGGTACCAGCAGCAGTAGCATCTGGGAGCTTGTCAGACTCAAAAATCTTCTATTCCACCCCAGATGTACTGAATCAGAAACTCTGGGGATGAGGGCATAACCTGTGTTGTAACTAGTCCTCCGTATGATTCTGAAGTTTGACCACTAGTTATACTATTAGTATTTGTTAATGTAAATTATCATTAACCTATGATAGCTTTGCTTAAATAACATTGATTGTAAACTATTAAAAGCAGTTATGATTTTCAATTTTCTAAGAATCATATAACATTTTTATAGCACTATGCAAATAATGGGCTCTTACACACAAAGACTAGCTTATTTCTCTTTTTGTCGTTTATTCCAAGCAGCACATAGTCGGTGCTCAAGAAAGACTTCAAAAACAAAGTCAAAAATAAGAAAAGATAAAAAATTATGTACTTACAGATTTTCCTCAAACGTATAGGTGGACAAAAAAATTGGATTAGCGGTGCTTATTGAAATTATTTTGCTTTCTAAACATGGGATGAATAAATGCATGATTAAAAAAGAGAGAGTAAGGAAAACAATAATGCCTAAGTAGTTTATAAGTGGCAGAAGTGAAAATATGCATAACTTCAAGCACTGACAGAAGTTCATGGAATAAGAGCCAAAGGTTCACATTCTTCCTTCCAGCTTGAAATTTCTCATGGTTTTCTATCTCCAAAAAATGAAAACAAAGTATTTGGAACTAAGAAAAATTTCCAAATTGTAAGTGCAATTTAGGGATAAAGTTTCAAAGGAAAAACAATATGAATGGTTCCTCTAAAAAGTTGCTTCTTTCTTCACACTGACCTCCCAGCCCCTACACTGGGTCCTCCCTGGGCCAAACCTATTCCCTTCAGGGTGCCCATGGAAAGAGGCTGGACTGCACCTTCCAGCAGAGGGCATTTTTCAGCTTGCTTGGGACAAGTAGCAATCTAGCAAATGTCAGTTACAGAACATTTCGAGAATTCACGGTCTCTAGAAATTATCCATAGAGAAGCTCCTTTAAGTGCTCCAAATTTACCTGTGAGGTTTTTCCTCATGTTTTCCTTACAGTTGAGTTGCTTTTTAACTCTTGATGGCACATAGTAGGTGTTTTAGCAATAATTGTTAAATGAGCCCTGGCAAGTGTGCTCAATGGTTAGAATGTCGACATCCCAGACCCAAAGGTCTCAGGTTCAATTCCTGGTCAAGGGTATGCACAAGGGTTGCAGGGTTCAGCGTGTGCCAGAGGCAACCAATCGATGTCTCTCTCACTCCCTCTCCTCCGTCCCTGGTTGTCTCAAATTAATGGTGAAAATAACCTCAGATTAACGACAAAAAACAAACAAAACAAAAATAAATATGTATATATTGTACATATATTATATACATACTAGAGGCCCGGTGCACAAAAATTTGTGCACTCAGGGGGGAGGGGGGTCCCTCAGCCCGGCCTGTGCCCTCTCGCAGTCTGGGACCCCTCAGGAGATAACGCCCTGCTGGCTTAGGCCTGCTCCTGGGTGGCAGAGGGCAGGCCCAATCCCTAGGTGCAGCCCCTGGTCGGGCTCAGAGCAGGGCTGATTGGGGAGTTGGGGCGCCGTCCCCTGTCATGCAAAGAGCAGGGCGATCGGGAGGTTGTGATGCCACCCTCAGTCACGCTCAGGGAAGGGCCGATTGGGCGGTTGGGGCACCATCCCCTGTCACACTCAAGGCAGGGTGGATGGGGAGGTTATGGCTCTACCCTGTCACACACAGAGCCGCAGGGCAATCAGGGGGTTTGGGCGCTGCCCCCTGTCACACTGATCCTGGTGCCGGGAGACCTCGCGGCTCCGCTGATCCTGGGGCTGGGAGGCATATTACCCTTTTACTCTATAGGATAGAGGCCTGGTGCATGGGTGGGTGCCAGCTGGTTTGTTCTGAAGGGTGTCCTGGATCAGGGTGGGGGTCCCACTGGGGTGCCTGGCCAGCCTGGGTGAGGGGATGATGGCTGTTTGTAGCTGGTCACACATCCTTCAGGGTGGGGGTCCCCACTGGGGTGCCTGGCCAGTCTGGGTGAGGGGCTGAGGGCTGTTTTCAGGCTGAGGGTGACTGAAGCTCCCAACCGCTCCTTTTTTTCTTTTCTTTTTTTTTTATTCTGGGCCAGCTTTAGCTTTGAGGCTTGGCTCCAGCTCTTAGGCCTCTGCTGCTGAAAGTAGGTTTCTGGCCTTTGATTACAATGTTGCGATTCTGCTGGCTGAAGCCTGGGACTAAAGCAGGTTTCTGGAGTTTTGTTTAGCTTCTATATTTGTTACATAGTTGCTTAGAGTTGCAGCTCAGAGGCCTGCAGCGGCAGGCGGGGAACATTGGAGTCCTCTGTCACTGAAGCAAGCAAAGCTCATGTCAGTTTCAAGCTGCTGGCTGCCGGGCGCCATCTTGGCTGGCAGTTAATTTGCATATTGCCCTGATTAGCCAATGTGAAGGGTAGCGGTCGTACGCCAATTACCATGTTTCTCTTTTATTAGATAGGATAATATATGATACACATATTATACTGGTGGCCTGGTGCACCGATTCATGCACATTGAAAAGAAATTAGTTAGAAAAAATATTTTAATATTACTATTCTCCCTTTCTCTGTAATTGAAGTGTCAACCAATTTCACGATCAACAATAAGAGATTGAAACAAACTCAGCGAGAGCTTTATATGTATCGCACATGCGTGAGCCAATGTTTATTTTTAAATTGCCAGTGTGGGTCATATGTACTGGCCAGTTGGTCATACGGTTGGTCACTTAGCCTTTTATATATATATAGATATTATGTACATACTAGAGGCCCGATGCATGAAATTTGTGCAAGAGTAGGCCTTCCTTCCCCTGGCTGCTGGCACCAGCTTCCCTCTGGCACCTGGGACCCGGGCTTCCCTCTAGCCACTGGCAGGCACTTGGGACCCGGGCTTCTCTCTCAGCCCCGGCTTCATCTGGAAGGTTGTCCGGAAGGATGACCAGAAGGATGTCAGGTCTAATTAGCATATTATGCTTTTATTATTATAGATATGATATATTTCATATATAAAGCTATCCATCAGTGTGTGTGTGTATATATATATATATATATATATATATATACATATATATGTATATATATATATACATACATATATATGTATATATATATATATATATACATATTTATCCTATCTAATAAAAGAGAAACATGGTAATTAGCCATACCTCTGCTACCCTTCCCATTGGCCAATCAGGGCGATATGTAAATTAACTGCCAGCCAAGATGGCGGCTGGCAGCCAGGCAGCTTGAAGTGAACATGAGGCTTGCTTGCTTCAGTGATGGAGGAAGCCAGGTTCCCAGCCTGCCACTGCCAGCCTCTGAGCTTGCAATTTGAAACATTGTTACAAATTTAGAAGCTAAACAAAACCCCAGAAACCTGCTTTCAGCCAGCAGGGATCTCAGAGCTGGAGTTGAAACAGTGTTTCGATTATAGAACCCAAACAAACCAGATACCTGCTTTCAGCAGCTGAGGCCTCAGAGCTGGAGCCAAGGTTCAGAGCTAAAGCTGGCCCAGAATAAAAAAAAGAAAAAAAGGAGCGGTTGGGAGCTTCAGTCACCTGCCAGCCTGAAAACAGCCCTCAGCCCCTCACCCAGACTGGCCAGGCACCCCAGTGGGGACCCCCACCCTGAAGGATGTGTGACCAGCTGCAGACAGCCATCAGCCTCTCACCCAGGTTGGCCAGGCACCCAAGCGGGACGCCCACCCTGATCCAGGACACCCTTCAGAACAAAACAGCTGGCACCCACCCATGCACCAGGCCTCTATCCTATATAGTAAAAGGGTAATATGCCTCCCAGCCCCGGGGATCAGCGGAGCAGCGAGGCCTCCTGGCACCAGGATCAGTGTGACAGGGGGCAGCGCCCAAACCCCCTGATCGCCCTGTGGCTCTGTGTGTGACAGGGGGCGGGGCCACAACCTCCCTATCCGCCCTGCTCTGTTCATGACAGGGAAAGGCGCCCCAACCCCCTGATCAGCCCTGCTCTGTGCCTGATAGGGGGGAGCTCCCCAACCCCCTGTTCACCCTGTGGTTCTGTGTGTGACAGGGTGCAGTGCCCCAACCCCCTGATCGGCCCTGCTCTGTGTGTGACAGGGTGCGGCGCCCCAAGCCCCCCCCCCACCTCCCCCCCCCCGAGTGCACAAATTTTCGTGCACCAGGCCTCTAGTTATTATTATAATAAACTAGACACTGTAATAAATATAATATTCATATATTTTCCTACCTTTGGAAGTCTTAGCATGTTCAGTCCTTATTACATTACCCAGAGTAACATCAGCACAATGGCAGAATAGGATATATTAGCCTTTGTCCTCCCAGAAAAAATAAAATGTAAAGAATCATTCATAAACAAAAATAGCCCTGGGAGGGTTTAAGAGTCCAATCACTGCCCTAACCAGTTTGGCTCAGTGGATAGAGCATCGCCCTGCGGACTCAATAGTCCCAGGTTCGATTCCGGTCAAGGGCATGTACCTTGGTTGCGGACACATCCCCAGTAGGGAGTGTGCAGGAGGCAGCTGATCGGTGTTTCTCTCTCGTCGATGTCTCTAACTCTCTATCCCTCTCCCTTCCTCTCTGTAAAAAATCAATAAAATATATTTAAAAAAAAAAGAGTTCAATCACTGAACCTACTGCAACACAGTGAAGAGAAAGAAAGAAAGAAAGAAAGAAAGAAAGAAAGAAAGAAAGAAAGAAAGAAAGAAAGAAAGAAAGAGAGAGAGGGAAGGAGGGAGGGAGGGAGGGAGGGAGGGAGGGAGGGAGGGAGGGAGGGAGGGAGGGAGGGAGGGAGGGAGGAAGGAAGGAAGGAGATAACTATACAAAAAGGATCACTGGGGAAACTGATCCAAATTGCCTAAACAATCCTGAAAAAGAACAAATTGTAGGCACCACACTTCCTGATTTCACACTACACTATAAAACTATAATACTTGAAATAGATCAGGTAAGTCCTGAATCATAAAACTTATAGAAGAAAACAGGGAAAACTCCTTTACATTAGTCTTACATTAGTCTTCTCTCTCTCTCTCTCTCTCTCTCTCTCTCTCTCTCTCTCTCTCTCTCTCTCTCATTGTTAATCCTTACCCAAGAATATTTTCCCATTGATTTTTAAAGAGAATGGAGGGAGGGCAAGAGATACAGAGAGAGAAACATCAATGTGAGAGAGACGCATCTATGGGTTGCCTCCCACATGCACTCTGACCAGAATCGAACCCAGGATCCTTCAATCTGTGGGCTGATGCTCCATCCACTGAGCCAAACTAGCTAGGGCTACATTAGTCTTGCAAGGATTTTCTGGATATGACATCAAATGGACAAGCAACAAAATAAAAAATAAAAATGAACAACTATGACTACATCAAATTAAAAAGCTTCAGCACAGCAAAAAAACAAAACAAAACAATCAACAAAATGAAAGGCAACCTACAGAAAAGGAGAAAATATTTGCAATCTGTCTAATCAGGTTAGGGATTAATATTTAAAATTTATAAGGAACTCATACAACTCAGTAGCAAAAGGTAATAATCTGATTTTAAAATGAGCAGAGAGACTAAATAGTCATTTTTCTAAAGATATACGAATAGCCAAGGGCTGCTTGAAAAGATGATCAAGACCACTAATCATCAAGGAAATGCAAATCAAAGCTAAAATGAGACAGATATCACCTCACACCTGTGAGGATAGCTATTATAAAGTCGAGAGGACAAATGTTGGTGAGAATATGGAGAAAGGGAACACTGGTACGCCATTAGCAGAAATGTAAATTGGTACAGTCATTATAGAACACAGTACAAAAGTTTTTCAAAAAATTAAAAGTGAAACTGTCATGTGATTCAGCAATCCCACTTCAGGGTTTATAACCGAAAGAAATGAAATCAATATCTCAGTGAGCCCTGCCCAGTTTTGCTCAGTGGACAGAGCATTGGACATTAGACTAAAGAGTCCCAGGTTCGATTCTAGTCAGGAGCATGTGCCTCAGTTACAGGCTTGATCCCTAGCCCTGGTCGGAGGCCCGTGCCGGAGGCAATCAGTCGATATGTCTCTCTCACATTAAAGCTTCTCGCTCTCTGTCTCTCGCCCTCCCTTCCACTCTCTCTGAAGGACCATAAGAAGGTTATCCTTGAGTGAAGATTAACAAAAAATAAATTAATTAAAAAACAGATATATATCAAGAGACATTTCCATTCCCATGTTCATTGCAGCATTATTCACAATAGCCATGACATGGAAACAGCATAAGTCTGTTGACAGATGAATGGATAAAAAATGTAATATATATAATATTGATATATTGATATATTATATTCTATATTAAAATATATGAAATATTTATCTATAGAAAGTCCTGCCATTTGTGACAACAAATGGATGAAGCTGAAAAGCATTAGGCTAAGTGAAATAAGCCAGACAGAGAAAGACAAATGGGATAATTTACACATGGAATCTAAAAAGAAAAAATCATGTTCATAAAAACATAGAGTACAGTGGTGGTTGGCAGGGGCTGGAAGGAAAGGAAAAAGAGTAGATGTTGACCAAAGGGTGCAAACTTTCAATTACAAAATGAATAAATTCTGAGAATCTAATGTACTGAATGAACTGAAAATGTTGCCAATTATCTGGATATTTATAAATATTAAACTTCTTATTTAGAACTAAATTGATATATTTGAGCTATGTATTGAATTATCTGATGGTTTGGATTATATAGAAATTAGGGGGCCAGTGCAAAAATTCGTGCACTTTGAAAGGAATTGTGGACTGTGAGGCTGAGGTAGGCACAGGAGCAGGTCTCAGCCCATCCTCTGTGCCCCCACCCACCCTTCCACCTGCGGTCCCTGGTCCCCTGTCTGCCTGCAGCCCTGCTCCTGCTGCCAGGCTTGCACATGCTGACTGCCCCAAGCAATCGGGGCCAGGGCGCCAGCAGTGGGTGCAAGCAGGGCCGGCGCTGGCAGCAGGTGCGAGCACCGGGCAGGACCATGGCATACGGGAGCAAAGAATTTTCAGTAACCACCAGAGGCTCGCTCCAATGACAGCAACCAGTACCCCGCCTTGGTCTGGCACCCTCCGTTCACCTGCTCCACCATCCCGCCACCGCGGACGCCCACCATGTTCCACATGCGACCCTGGTGGTCAGAGCACATCATAGCAACCAGTTGTCCGGTTGTTCTGCCGTTTGGTCTATTTGTGTATTAGTCTTTTCTTATATAGGACTAGAGGCCTGTTGCACAAAAAGATTCGTGCAATAGGCCTTCCCTTCCCCTGGCTGCCGGCACCAGTTTTCCTCCGGCACCCGGCACCCAGGCTTTCTCTCTAGCCGGAGCCGCCTTCAGCACCTTTGCTGCTCCTGCGGAGCTGCATATGCAAATTAACCACCATCTTTGTTGGTGGTTAATTTGCATATCTCACTGATTAGCCGATGGGAGGTGTAGCAAAGGTATGGTCAATTACCCTGTTTGTCTATTATTAGATTAGATAGCTTCAAATTTTAGCTATATGTGGCAGATTTGATTTCAAGATATTTTCAAAGAATTCATTATTAAATAACCTCAACTATTACCAACTTTTGTGTGATAATCTAATTGAATCCAAATACATTTTCTTTACAAACTCACTATGTGTATATGCAATGTTAGAGTCTTCATAATATAATTTCATAAATAAAAAGGACTTTGGTTATTGCAAATGTGTGTTATTTGCTTTTATTAACAGTCTTCAGAGTGATGACAACTGTATATAAATAATGCAACACTATGAATCCATTACTTGCCTACCAATGATGTAGTCTGATGGCTGTCCTTTAAAACATTAATGTTGGGGGTGTGGGATGACTTGGAATTTAAAGGGCTTAGCCACTGTTGATACATGTTTCAAAAATCTCACTACTGACAATACTTTAGGTGTCTTGTTGAAAATGAGATGGAAATATTTCAGAGTGCCCTTCATTTTTCATATTCTCTAAGCAAAGAATGACATCAAGACTTTCATCCCTGAGTCAGCACAGCATGTCATTTAGCTGAGTCATTTGAAATATTTTTATGTAAATCATGGAACAGAAACATTCATTTATTAACTAAATATCAATTAACAGAAGAGGTATTTGTTACAACAGATAAGGGAATCTTGTGTCTGTGGGAGAAAAAGGTCGTGTTTTAATATCTTTGCAACCATCAACCCTCTGTTTGGTTAAGATAAGAGCTACTATTATTAGTATATTCATCAGAGCCAATAGTAAGTAATTTGAAAAAGTGAAATAAATAGTGAAAAACTAAAGTAAATAAAGTGGAAAAATAAAGTTTTTATAGCTGTGTATTTTTAAAACCTTTAAAAATATGACTAGTTCTTCAGGAGAATATTAAATGAATCTACTTTTATGAATTGATCTGTTGCTCCATCTATATTTAAATCAGTGTTTTTCAGACAATACACAAAAATATAAATGACATATATTCATCTAAAAATAATATTTTAAAACCAATAAAATGTAATGCTTCATAAAAAGAATGTTACATACTGTTTCTTTTCAAATTTTGAATTATTTAATATAGTAAGCTTCATTTTTGTCTAAAGCTTTATTTTGTTAAAATAATTTTAGCAGAGTTTAAGTTTAAAACTGTTTTAAGATATAAAGATATTTTTAAAACTTTTTATTTGGATATAATTTCAAACTTACAAAAAGTTGCAAAAGTGAGAGCCGTAAAAAAAAAAAAAAAAAAAAAAAAAAAAAAAAAAAAAATCCACAGGTTTTCCACTTACTGCTAACAATTTATCCCATTTGCTTTATCATTAGATTGTGTATGTGTATGAGTATGTGTTTTTCCTGAAACATTTGAGGGTGATATACTTCGTGAAGCTTTCTCCTTAATGTCTCAGTATATATTTCCTGCGTTGAACAGGAATATTATCTTACTTAAATCACAGTACAAACACTAACTTCAGCAATTAAATTGATAAATTAGTTTTATGTAGTCAACCATCATTCTTCTAATTTTTTCAATTGACCAAATTATGTCTTTTATAATATTTTATCCTTTAATACAGGATCCAGATTAGAGTCAGGTATGGCATTTAGCTGTTAAGCCTCATTAGCCTTCTTTAGGAAGGCTAGAAATGGAAAAATTCCTTGGCCTTTCTTTGTCTCTTACAACATTAACACTTTCAAAAATTAGAGTCCTCCTTTTTTCCAATAGTTCGTTTCTCATTTTAGGTTATCTGATATGTCCTCATGATTAGACGCAGGCTCTCCATTTCCAGTTAGAACACTGCATTGGTGGCTTTGTGTCCTTTCAGAGTGACATACAGTGTCCATCTGCCACTTATTGGTGATATTAATTTTGGTAATTAATAAAAGTGTCCTCTGAGTCCTCCATTATGTGATGATTATTTTTCTCATGTATCTAAAAAATAGTTTGTGAGGAGACCCTTTCAGACCATGCAAACATTCTGATCCCCTGGAGTTAGGATCCACTGATGATACTTTCTTCATCAGACTTTTACCACAATGATTGCAAAGGCTAATTTTCCAACTTCAGCATTCCCTACACATTTACAAGCATTCAACTATAAGAGCTTCCCTTCTCTAGCATTCATTCATTCATTCATTCATTCATTCTTCACTCATCTATTTATCTACTGACTGAGTGCATGAATACATTCTGCTGGTTGTTTCCCTAGTTTATAATTACTGGACCTAATTTTAGGTACTCAGATTCTCCCATATTTGGCCGTAGGAGCCTGTTCAAGCTGGATCCTGTGCCCTGTAACACATGTATTTATTTTCTTTTCTTTCTTATTTTTTTTCTTTAGTTCTTCCTTACCTTGTGGCATAACAAGATTTTTATTTCAGGCCCACCTTATATTTTTCTCCTCTAAGAATCAACCATTTCTCCAAGGAGCCCTGCTTCCTTATAGTATGGCATAGTATTACAGACTAATGTCTGGGTGATGGGTGTAGTCTCCAAATGTATTTTTAATAGTGGTCAAAAATCCTGCCAAGTTGAATTAGTTCTCTGACTAAATGAGATCTGACTTATATGTAGAGGAAATGCCTAGTTCAATTTCACTATAAATGGAAATTGCATACAAATAGGGAAAAATATCATGAAGTTTTTCTGACCCCCTGAAAAAATTTTAAGAGCTATTTAATCATACACCATGATGGCACTTTTCAGTGGTACATAGATACCATTAGATATTTCAAGATATTTCTTTACATGATGCAGATCAATCCAAAGGGAAAATTCATTCTTGGACAGAATGGAAAATTATTATAATTCTTTTGATGAAGGAATAAATTTTCATGGCCTAATTTCCCCTAAGGGCTCAAACACACCTCAAAAAGAAATTAAAACTTCACATTTGCATATCTGTATATATCCATATGTTTCACTTTACTATATCTCATTAAGACATGAAATTAAATATGAGCTTTTGCTGCATCCTCTTGAAGATGAGATATTTAGTGGTGAGTCTGGATTAAAAATTGTTTCATTTTCTTTTGATTAAGTTATTCAATATTAGAAATATGTGCACATGTACATATGTTATGTATGCATATAGATACAGAAAAGTTTTTACCTCATTAACTTCATTTCACTAAATAAATAATCTAGGCCAAAAATAGGAAATGATATAATCAAAGAAAATTTCTTCAAGCCTCATATGATGCACTTATTCCCTGCTTATAGAAATTTCCCATAAGGAAAGTGGGTTTTCATAACTATTGGGAAAAACATTCAGCTTGTAAACTACAGGATATAAGGCATATTTCTGTTTAGAACTCTTTATATTAATACCCTATCAATTGAAAAACATTGCCTTTGTAATATCATCTACTAACAGACATTCCACATTTTAAAATTTAAGCCAATTATAAGCCAAAAATGGAAGTCAGGGGCATGAAAAAATTGGGATTCTATTTGTTATTTATACTACATGAGCCTTGCTTGGGGGCGGGAGGCAGGGGTGGGCAGGAGGAGTGGGGAAGACTACAATTTTTTTAGCTTTTTCTCCTTTATGATCACTGTGCTGTATCACGTGTTTTCCTTCATGGATTGTAGTACAAACAGCCAAAACACTCCTTAGAACATTCATTCATTCACTCATCCATTGATTCCTTTATTCATTACTTACTGTGTCTTGCACTATTTCAGACACTAAATTACAAAACAATTTCCCTGTCCTGATGAAACTATATTCTAATCCTATCTAATAAAAGAGAAACATGGTAATTAGCCATACCTCCACTACCCTTCCCATTGGCTAATCAGGGTGATATGCAAATTAACTGCCAGCCAAGATGGCGGCCGGCAGCCAGGCAGCTTGAAGCGAACGTGAGGCTTGCTTGCTTCAGTGATGGAGGACTCCAACGTTCCCCGCCTGCCACTGCCGGCCTCTGAGCTTGCAGTTTGAAACATTGTTACAAATATAGAAGCTAAACAAAACCCCAGAAACCTGCTTTCAGCCTGCCAGGATCTCAGAGCTGGAGTTGAAACAGTGTTTCGATTATAGAACCCAAACAAACCAGATACCTGCTTTCAGCAGTGGAGGCCTAAGAGCTGGAGCTAAACCTCAGAGCTAAAGCTGGCCCAGAATAAAAATAATGAAAAAAAGGAGTGGTTGGGAGCTTCAGTCACCCACCAGCCTGAAAACAGCCCTCAGCCCCTCACCCAGACTGGCCAGGCACCCCAGTGGGGACCCCCACCCTGAAGGGTGTGTGACCAGTTGCAAACAGCCATCATCCCCTCATCCAGGCTGGCCAGGCACCCCAGTGGGGACCCCCACCCTGATCCAGGACACCCTTCAGGGCAAACCAGCCGGCCCCCACCCATGTACCAGGCCTCTATCCTATATAGTAAAAGGGTAATATGCCTCCCAGCACCAGGATCAGCGGAGCCGCGAGGCCTCCCAGCACCGGGATCAGCATGACAGGGGGCAGTGCCCAAACCCCCTGATTGCCCTGCGGCTGTGTGACAGGGGGCGGGGCCACAACCTCCCTATCCGCCCTGCTCTGTTTGTGACAGGGGAAGGCGCCCTAACCCCCTGATCAGCCCTGCTCTGTGCCTGATAGGGGGGAGCTCCCCAACCCCCTGATCATCCTGCGGCTCTGTGTCTGACAGGGTGTGGCGCCCCAACCCATCCCCCCCCCGCCACGGGCCCTGCTCTGTGTGTGACGGGGTAGAGCCATAACCTACCCATCGGCCCTGCATGGAGTGTGACCGTGGCGGTGCCCCAACCCCCTGATCGGCCCTGCTCTGTGGGTGATAGAGGGCGGCGCCCCAACCGCCCCCTATGGGCCCTGCTCTGTGTGTGATGGGGTAGAGCCATAACCTCCCCATCGGCCCTGCCCTGAGTGTGACAGGGTGTGGCGCCCCAACCCCCTAATCCGCCCTGCTCTGTGTGTGACAGGAGGCGGTGCCCCAACTCCCCTATCAGCCCTGCTCTGTGCATGACAGGGGGGAGCTCCCCAACTCCCTGATCGACCCTGCTCTGTGCGTGACAGGGTACGGAGCCCCAACCCCCCTGATGGGCCCTGCTCTGTGAGTGACAGGGGGCAGCGCCCCAACCCTCTGATCGGCCCTCCTCTGTGCGTGACAGGGGGTGGCACCGCAACCTCCCTATCGACCCTGCCTTGAGTGTGACAGGGGGTGGTGCCCCAACCCCCCCAATCGGCCCTACCCTGAGCATGACTGAGGGTGGCATCACAACCTCCGGATCTGCCCTGCTCTGTGCATGACAGGGCGAGGTGCCCCAACTCCCCAATCAGCCTTGCTCTGAGCCTGACCAGGGGCTGCACCTAGGGATTGGGCCTACCCTCTGCCACCTGGGAGCAGGCCTAAGCCAGCAGGTCGTTATCTCCTGAGGGGTCCCAGACTGCAAGAGGTCACAGGCCAGGCTGAGCGACCCCCCCGCCCCCCCCCAAGTGCACAAATTTTTGTGCACCAGGCCTCTAATGTAATTATAAAGACAATACACATTTAAAAATTTGGATTCTGATACTATGTTTTTAAAGAGTGCATTAAGAAGAATAAAGCAGTAGTTATTTTTCTCATTTACTGTAATAATAAAAGGGTAATATGCTAATTAGACTGGACATCCTTCCTGATGAAACTGGGGCCGGAGGGAAGCCAGCTTGGGTCCCGGTGCCTCCCGATGGCCAGAGGGAAGCAGCCTGGATATCGGGTGCCTGCCGGCAGCCAGAGGACGAAAGCCAGAGCCCCGGTGCCGGGTGCCAGAGGGAAGCGGGTGCCGGCAGCCAGGGGAAGGAAGGCTTACTCTTGCACGAATTTTCATACATCGGGCCTCTAGTCTATATATACAAAAGCCTAAGCAACCATCCGATCGTTTGACCATCTGAATGGTAGCTATGATGCGCACTGACTACCAGGGGGCAGACACTCAATGCAGGAACTGCCAAGCTGCAGTGACTTGGCAGGTGTAGTTCTCAGGTGATGCACCCAGAACCAGGGAGGAGGGAGCCCGATTCTAGGGTCTGCCACCCAAGAACCACCCTCTCGCAATCAGGGACCCCTCAGGGGATGTTGGAGAGCCGGTTTCGGCCTGATACCCACAGGCCAGGCTGAGGGATCCCACATGCTGGAGGGACCCCGCTCACTCCCCAGATGATCTTCGAGCCATGGCACCTCCCCAGGTACAACCAGGGAGGGACAGCAGGAGGTTGTCTCCAGGGCGTGTCGGGCCCGTCTCTCCCAGTCCCACTCCGCTGGCCACCTTCTAATTAACTTCCTTTCAATGTGCATAAATCTGTGCACCAGGACACTAGTTTTAATATAAAACTGAATTGCAACAGGAAAGATAGCAGTAAAGCCATGCCATTACTCTGCCTGCAAAGTGAAGGCAGTATGTGATTATTATATGGTGTCCCCAAAAATGTATACACACACTTTGAATAATTATAAAGGCAGTGTTTACTAAAATACATTTCATTTTCAAAATTGAGCTATCAGTTGTTAAAGTATGTATACATTTTGGGGGACACCTTATATATTTCTGGGTTCTCTGTAGTGTAATTCTAAATTATTTGCAGAGAGAAAAGAAAAACTTTGTATTTTTATAGTTTCATTTGAATTACAGGAGACCTGCGATATCACTTGAGAAAATTCTTAATAACCAATTCTTTTGTAAGGAGGTGGGTTAACCCACTTATCCTATTATTTCCTATAATGCCCGGCCTCCTAGGATATGCCCTTTTTGCTCAGAGACAGTATGCCAGGAGAATTTAACTGTATTTTCATGAACGCGAATACACACCTTTTCCTTTTAAGTAAGTTTCAGTAATTAGTAAGTATAGTTTTAGTTATAGTATTATCTTCAGAGAGACAAAACGCTACTGTCCGGTAGGACTTGTTCCCTTCCTTCAGAGTGTTGCTAACAGATTTTGTTAATTGCAGAACTGCCAATTTTTTTCTTTTATGAGACTTCCCTAAATTATTTTAGATTTGCTCTCACAATGAGTCTATTTGACAATAAGTTCACTTGACTCTTGCGAGTAATCTTATACTATACTTATCCCAGATATGAGATTTATTGGAGTCCTAGTGCCCTAAAAATCAGTCAAATGGCACAGCCTAGAGTCCCACACAGAGAGAACACTAGGACAGTCCCAAAGTTGGACGGTTTGAATTTTCATAAAGAAGGATCTTTTGTTATCCTCCCAGGAACTAAACAAAATGTGTCACCAGGCCAACTCCTGGAGCCAAAGTTAGGAGTCAAAGCAGAGGCTACTTCACTGAGAAATCGACAAATTATGGAAGGAAAGGAAGAAAGAAAGAAAAAAAAAACTGTCCCTCCTACTTGCACTCTTGGATCACTATCATTTTAATGGGACCTGTGTTTTCTATCACAACTTCATTTTTCTCCTTCAATAATTCATTTTGTATAAATGTGGTAATGGCACATTATTTCTACTATGTTAATTATTCCTTCCACATATTTACTAAGTTGTTCATCTTTTGTCTCATAACTGGGTTCCTGTGATGTCTGCCTCTAACCACACCCCAACCCAAGGTTCTGAGGATAATTGTGTATCTGTGACAGAGAACATTTATTTGACCCCATTATGGGTCCTAGTCCAGCTCCCCTCTGGTGACCTACTAGTAAGTCTGATAGGCCAGGGCCTGCCTTTGCCCCTGTTTCGGCATTCTTGTTCTGCCTGATCATTAGTCCCCATAGACATGAAGCCCTTCCAAGCTCTCACCAAGTCCAGTCCAGCCTCTGGAACTCTTTCCTAAACTTCTTAACCAGAGTCTGGGTCATGACTGCCCTACAGTAGAATAGCAATATAGTTAGGGAGGCATTCAGAAGACTCACACAAATCTGAAAACTTGTACGATTATAACCAGTGTACTTCTAAAATTAGCCTCATTTCCAATGTTTGCTTTCTGGAAACTTTGAACCTAAGAAATTTCAGTCAATGACAGACCGCTGCCACGATGGTGGGCCATAAGATTATAATGGAACTGACAAATTCCTGCAGTCTAGTGATGACCTAGCCATCCTAACATCATAGTGCAGCCCTGAAATGTGTCTGTGAGGTGGCCTGGTGAGTCCTACCTGGCGTTCGTGTGAGACTCCCTCTTTCCCCTTCCCTCCCCAGCCTCCTTCTCATCCTCCTCCAGGACTACTTCCTCCTCCTCCTCCATCTCTTCCTCCTCCTTTCTCCCCTCCTCTGTCTGTCCCTCTGCTGCTACCCCTTAGGGCAGTCCAAGAGGAGCCAGTTGCTCAAGAGCTAGAAGACACACCCTCCTCAGACACCTTCCTAGGGACCTGATTGTAGTAGCACCCTAAATTTACTCACGTTTTTCTGGCAATTTTGGTGTAAACAATTCTGTGCTGCCAATCATATAAAAGCCTAGTACATACAGTTATGTACAATACAGCAGGTCCTTAAAAACATTATTTTGTTATAAGGTTGATGAGGAGAAAAAAAATTGATTCCTAGCCCAGTCTACTGTCTGTGGGGAGTTTGCATTTTCCTCACGTCTTCGTGGGTTTTCTCCAGGAACTCCGGTTTCCTCCCTCATCCCAGAAATGTGCCGGTAGGTGTACTGGTATGTCTAAATGACCCCAGTCTGAGTGAGTGTGTGTGTGTGTGTGTGTGAGAGAGAGAGAGAGAGAGAGAGAGAGAGAGAGAGAGAGAGAGAACCCTGTAAGGATATCCTTGCCCCTGAGCTGCTGGGACAGATTCCACCCACCACCACTCAGGACTAGAACAAGTAGGTTAGAAAAGAATTCTCTTATTTTTATTCATAGTTCTTAAAGGTATGGATAGCTCAGATTTATTTCTATCTTTAAAATTAGAAGTGTTTATGGTCTTTATTTAGAAGCTTGGTGATGTTTTTGTGACCAGAAATATGCACTAGGAAATTAACTCTTGTTGACATCAATTAGCCTATGGAGAAATTAGTTTTGTTATGTGTCATTTCACGTAAAGTTGCAGTTTCCAAGAACCTATTGTGATGTTAAATGAGGACTTAGTGTGCATAATACTGAACATGATGATAAATGACCATGATACTGGTTTATGTATTTATTATACTGCACTTTTTATCATTAGCGTGTACTCTTTCACTTATCAAAAACAAATTTTTGCTGTAAAATTGTATGCTGTGTTATACTAGCAGCAGCCTAATGCATCTCTTGATTACTGCGTCTCTTGATTCCATCACTTTATCTTGTGCTTTATTTAACCTCCTGTTGTTTTGTAGAGTAATAGGCTACAGAAGCTGGCAGCCTAAGAGCAATAGGCTATACCATATAGTCCAGGCGTGTAGAAGGCTGTACCACCAGGCTCATGCAAATAAACTCTGTAATGTTCACACATGATGAACATGTCCCCATGGTTAAGTGGCCCATGACTGTATTAAACTTAAGGCTTGTATGTTATAAAATCAAAACATCTCATAATTGTTTTACTTTATCAAATTCCTAAATGAATATATTTTCTTTAAAGTCAACATATTTGTTCTTCAAAGGATGTAATCAGAAAAGAAAATTGTAACTTCCACTTACTCAAGTTAAAAATCAAAAGAAAAATATTTCTATTCGAAATAGAAGAGACCAAACATTTTAAAGACAGATCTAAGAGAAACATTGTCCTATAAATGATGTTAAGAAATATTTTAAAGAAGTATTCCCATTTCTGGGGAATAATCCAACAAATGAAAGTAAAAGTATGTCCTATTGTTTGACATGATGAAGTGCCAGGAATTTTTATAATTGAAAACATAAAGACATTTCACCAACTTAAGAAACTAGAATCTTATCTATCCATGTTCTAGTGCTTCGTTTCCAGGTTCTTATTATCGGCACCAGGCAGAAAACTCTCACAAGTGGACAAGAAAGAGACTAAAGAAAGAATATTGCTGAATAGTACTATCTAAGCAGGCAGTTCACAGGAGTTTCATATTAATACCACAATAGTAAAGTAATTCCATCTTTAATCAAATTTTAAGAGTAAGCAGTAGCCTTGTATTTTAATTATCTGTACCCTAAAAATACTCATAAGTTACTTGTTTCTGTGTTATCTAAATAATGAAGATACTTGACAGTTCCTGACACTGAGAATGAGAGAAATTTTTCCTATGGATGCCTGTTAAGAGGACATAATAATATTAAAAGCATGCCGTTAGGAACATTACTATAATAAATACAGCTATTTATTTTAACATCCTTCGATGTAAAGCAATGGTTATACAATAAAAATAAAAATGTTCCATAAAAGAGACTCTATGGAGATTAATTGGTTTGTAGAACAATATCGTCCAAGTATACATTTCTGTTGGTTTTGTTTAAACTATGGACACATTTTTTAAAGCAGTTGTTCTAGTTGTTTTTGTTTTGCAAAGGAGAGCTATGCACATGAGCACAATATTTTGTATATAAGTACAATCTTTTCATAAATTCCATCGTGCATAGACTTATTCTGATAAGGTACTGGTGGTAATAATGTCGTTTTGGAATCTCCCTTAATTCATTCATAAAAACAGACCAGACATGCCCTTAACCGGTTTGGCTTAGTGGATAGAGCGTCGGCCGGCAGACTCAAGGGTCTCAGGTTTGATTCCGGTCAAGGGCATGTACCTTGGTTGTGGGCAGATTCCCAACATGGGGTGTGCAGGAGGCAGCTGGTCAATGTTTCTAACTCTCTATTCCTCTCCCTTCTTCTCTGTAAAAAATCAATAAAATATATATTAAAAAAAACAAAAAACAGACCAGACAGGCAAATGAAAATAGCAGAACCAACAACCTTTGGACAACACCTACGACAAAACTTCACAAACCTAACAATGTGAACACATAGGCTCAAACCTTAAAGACCTGATCTACAAGACCCACATGGAATCAGCATCTGAGGGGCAGGGAGTGAAGGGAAAAGAGTGGGCTTGATAGAACTAGGAATAATAAACATGCAAATTGCCGTAGGTACTCACTGGAAATTGTGGCAGGCCAGTCTGAGAGCAGTAGCCTAACCCACCCAGGGTTTCTGCAAGACCCAAGTCACAAATAAGGGCAGGGTGTTGAAATGTGACCTGGTCCTATGGTACCTGAGCAGTCTGAACCCTATAGACTATTAACTAACATACCAAGCTACCTTCTAATTTTAGAAGTATAATATAATGATCATAGAAAGAGAATAACTTTTCTTTCAACTGAAATATTGATAATACGGCAGGACTGAAATACCAAGGCTACTGTTCATCCCTAAGAATTACCTAGAGTTCTTTCTTATTTCATTGATTCTAAGGGGCATTTTTTTTTCACATTTTAACACCTCAGAATCAGCATGTATTTTACTTTTTACAGTGTCTTACAATTAACATCAGCCCTTTTCCTTTGTTTGTACATTCAATAAATAATTAAATCATGTGTCTTACCACTGATGGCACCTTAGATATGAAAACATGTAGTGTTTTCCTGTTACCTACACAATAGTCCATCAAATGCTTTACCCATGAAGAATTCATTATTTTCTGGTCAATGTAAAGGAGTTTGACTGGTACAATAGAATTCAACCCTACCTCCAACCAAAGATAGATAGCCAAAATTATAAACAATTACTGTTGGGTATTAAAAAACAACAATAACACCTCCTTGTTATGCAATATTATACAGAAAAATATTTGACCACTTGAATTGTATTATTGAATCAATTTCCCAATATTTTAAGAGTTCAATAGCTGAGATAGTAACATTTCAAATTATGACTTATGGATTATTTAATAAATGTCAGTCTTATGGAAATTAGAGCAAAGTAGAAATTTGAATACAATTAAATACAAAATTCATAGTACTAACTTTATTTACATCACTGGTGCCATTATATTAAATTTTTTCTAATGCTAGTAGACACACAAAAGATGACTGATTTAAGTTATGAATATGTTAAAGTATAATATAAATAGGAATTATAACTAAGGATACTGTTGTGACTATCAGATTTTTAAAAATATATATATACTAGAGGCCCAGTGCATGAAATTCATGCATGGGGGGTAGGAGGGTCCCTCAGCCCAGCCTGCAACCTCTCCAATCTGGGAACCCTCAGGGGATGTCTGACTGCCTCTTGCAATCCGGGACTGCTGGAAACCGCTCGCCTGCCTGCCTGCCTGATCACCCCTAACCCCTCTGCCTGCCTGCCTGCCTGATCACCCCTAACCACCTCTGCCTGCCTGATCGCCCCTAATTGCTCCCCTGCTGGCCTGATTGCCCCTAACTGATGAGAGAGAATCATTGACAGGCTGCTTCCTGAATGGCCCCTACCATGAATCAAACCCACAACCCAAGCATGTGGCCTGATGGGGAAATTGAACCAGTGACCTCCTGGTTCATGGGTCGACACTCAACCACTGGGCCACACAGGCTGGGCAGATTTTTTATATGATTATGTGATACTTCATCAACCAATGTTTTAGTCTGGGCCCAGAAAAGAGACAACAATCACACAGTAAACAAGCGATATCTATACTAATAAAAGGGTAATATGCTAATTAGATTGAATGTCTTCCAGACATCCTTCCAGACAAAGCCACAGTGGTGGGGGCCAAGGCAGAAGCAGTTAGGGGCAATCAGACAGACAGGGGAGCAGTTAGGGGGTGATCAAGCCAGCAGGGGAGAGCAGTTAGCATTAGGGGTGACCAGGCCAGCAGGGGAGAGTAGTTAGGGGTGACCAGGCTGGCAGGAGACAGTAGTTAGGGGAGATCAGGCAGGCAGGCAGAGTGGTTAGGGAGATCAGGCAGGCAGGCAGGTGAGTGGTTAGGAGCCAGCAGTCCCAGATTGCAAGAGGTATGTCCAACTGCTGATTTAGGCCCAGTGGGATTGGGCCTAAACCAGCAGTCAGACATCCCCCAAGGGTTCCCAGATAGGAGATGGTGCAGGCCGGGCTGAGGGTCTTCCCTCTGCCCCATGCATGAATTTCGTGCACCAGACCTCTAGTTTAATATAAATAATCAGAATAGCTATAAAGATGTAAAAAAGTAAGGTTGAGGGAAAGTACTTAAGAAAGGACAAACTTGTAGGAAGGGCCCCCTTCTAAGTCCAAGGGTCACACCTAATTGGGAAAGGTGTATTGGGAGCCCACTGGAGGGCAGAGAAGTTGGCTGCACTGCTGGGCCAGAAGTGGTCCACAGTCACTAGAAGAGCAAGAAATAAGCCTTCGCAGTACAGGAGAGCTACCACTAGCGGGAAGTGTGCCAAGGGAGGGGGAATGCTGCGGCAGGAGAGAGGCCTGGAGTGCGTCCTGCCAACATTGAGAGGGCTTCGGAAAGATGGCCACCACACCCAAGCCCTGGATACAAGGTTCCCAGGGAACTATAAGCTCTGGTGCAGGATTGGTATGAGCTGCACTGCATGGCTTCACACACCATACCACTGACTAGCCAGGCAGCAGGAGTAAGGAAATGTGAAACCACAGCTCAGGAACCACCAAAGTTACACCTTTCCTCCTGCAATGCCCCTCCCACCTCCTCTGCTGACTAAATTTATATTAAGCACACTGGAAAGAAGAAATGCTTCAGGGGGGCGAGGGGTAAGAGATCGACCAAAGGACTTGTATGTATGCATATAAGCATAGCCAATGGACATAGACAGTGGGGGGTGGGGTGAGGGCATGTGCTGGGGGATGGGGGGCAGCTGGGGAGAGGTCAATGAGGGAAAAAGAAGACTTATGTAATACTTTAAACAATAAAGAATTTAAATTAAAAATTTTTTTAAAGAAACCACGAAAAGAAGAGTTCAGTATTGTGTGACTAGTGTGAAGGCTCAGTTGTTGAGCATTTAAATATGAACCAGGAGGTCACGGTTCAATTCCCTGTCAGAGCACATGCCCAGGTTGTGGGCTTGATCCCTGGTGTGGGCCATGCAGGAGGCAGCCCATTGATGAGTCTCTCTCATCATTGATGTTTCTATCTCTCTTTCCCTCTCTGAAATCAATAAAAAATATATGTTTTGTTTTTTTTAAAAAAGAGTTCAGTATGGACTGTCAGAACAGGTAGTGAAGTTTGCCTTTGGAGCTGAGAAGCAATAAATTCATAACTGGCACCGCAGTCAGTTAAAGATATCTTGGAAGTGTTTGGTCTAGAAAGTTGTTGTAAACCCTGAGTTAGATACTAAGAAAAGCACTGGCGTTGGGAAGCTGTATGGCATAGCAGCAGCAGGGGAATGAAAAGGAGAGAAACAGGTGGAAAGAGACTACGGTCTTGAAGACTGCGCCTAGAAATCAGGGTTCTAGGTAGTTGGGGTAAAAATCCCTTCATTTGCACGGTATTTAAAAATTTTCTAAAATCCTATACATGATCTCATTGTGAACCTCACAATCATCCTGTGAGATTTGTTGAGTCGTCGGTATTATTATCGATTTATAAGTGAAGAAACTGTAGCACAGACACATGAACGGACTTGCCAGAGTCTCAGAGCTAATAAATACCAGAGGATTTGATCTGAAATTCTTAGAAATGTATGTCTAGTGCTGTAGCATTTAACCTGGTTTTGACAATGAAAATTAGAGTAGCGCTGTTTCAGGGTCCCGTTAGCCAGATATGTTGCAAATTACAAATAAGCCAGTAAACAAGAGTATACTCTCTAAGTCTAGCCATCTTTGTAATTCACTAAAACAGCAGCTACTTCTCTCTTCTTCAGTTATTCTAAATAATCCCCGTCTTCTTCCATTACCCCCCAATTCTCTCTCCCTCCCTCCCTCTCTCTCTCTCTCTCTCTCTCTCTCTCTCTCTCTCTCTCTCTCTCACACACACACACACACACACACACACACACTCACACACAGGTGGTGACTATTTTGGAAACTTTCAAAGGTCTAACTCAGTGGTCGGCAAACTGCAGCCCCTTTAGTGTGGCTCTTCCACAAAATACCACGTGCGGGCGCGCATGTACAGTGCAATTGAAACTTCGTGGCCACACTCAAGCGGCCAAAGAGCCGCATGTGGCTCTCGAGCCGCGGTTTGCCGACCATGGGTCTAACTGTATCTTTAAACCTTACGAAAATAACCCCTGCCTATTCTCAAAATAGTTGTTTAAATGTGCATCCATCCTAGGAAGAATTAATAGAGTTCACAAAGGTAAAATTCAACAACTCACAAAATCTAATTAGGTTTGCTAGGGATTAATATGTCTGCTATTTTCCGTGACTCAATGAGTTCTTTCCTTGTTTAAATAATTGTTAATGTCATGTAATTAAACTCAGGCTCAATCCCATAGCCTTTCAAATTTACTTAAATCTCTAATCTGATGACTACACCTTACTCAACGTATTTAATGTGTGCACGAGAGTTGTACATATAATAAGGTAAAACAAAACAAAACAAACAAAAAACCACCAAATCTGTCTGCTTAACATCCAGATAATAGGAATACTCTATTTTGCTTGAGTAACACATAACTTCCCTTTGCTTTTCAAGTCAATTTAGACATTTTTTCCTAAACAAACAATCACCATCAAACTGATTTTTTGCTGTTGTTGTTGGGTTTTTTTAAATCTGTCTTTGGGTATTTACGGTACAGTCTAATTTTAATTGTTATGTCCAGTTTGGGTGTCATGTACATCCGATGCTTTCCCTTTCTTTGGTTCCCTATGTAGGCATTATTACCAAATACTACTACCAGAAGGCTAGGCAAGTTAAGGACACATTAGTGAAACTGAAAATCGCTACTTGAGATGAGACATTTTAGAAAAAAAGCTGAGACCACCAACTAGTTATATTTACAGTCTCTGACTATCCAGTGAACCACAGTAGGAATCATTTTAAAAGTATGGTCTTCAGAGTCTTTCATTATATGAATGAACATGATTATGTCAATAAAGAAAAAGAATGAAAAGCATATTTTTCTGTTGCTCCCCTTTCTTTCCTTCTGTGTAACTTCTTTCACATCTGCATTAAATCTCATACGTGCAGAATACTTACAACAATACCAAATTTGAATAGGCAATGTCAGTTTTCTAAATTACTTAAAATAAAATAGCTTTTCTAAGAATCTGGGAATCTAAATATGGGAAGCATTTAACACGGATTTTTTTTAAGTACGCATTTTATTCTTTTTTTAATCATTTGAAGAACAATTTCCCGTGCGTCCTCTGTAAAGCTGCAAATGCCATGTCAGTGACAGCAGGGAGAGCCAGACCGTGTTACAAGGAATGAATGGTACAGATTATAAACGACGGAACAAAAATGGTTCTGCCACAGAATATTAAATAGAAAAAAAAACATACAGGTAATAGAACAAAGGTCGTTGCCATTGAGTGGGAGAAAATAACTGCACGTATTCACACTAATAACAAAAGATATTTGAAAATGAAAACTTCCCAAGAGTCATCCCAGAACACAGCTGGATCTGTTAGAAGAGAGATGCCCAGTCGTCCTCCACTCTGGATTTTGCAGGTGCTTCTCAACCCAGCCTGACAAGCAAGGGTTTTGCCCTGCTCCTACCTGTGAGTCAACATAGATTTTCAGATAAAGGAAGTGTTAGCATATCTGATATTGTTGGCTAATATTTTAGCATTTTTAAATATTTCAGCTATTGACCATTGCAAATGTTTATTTTGTTGAACATTAATAAAATACTGTTTTATATGAAATAAACTAAATAGGTAGGGCTTTACCTAACTTCTTTTCTGTTTTCAGGTAAAGCCCAATATTAGCATTTGATACAAAGTGACAATAAATACTCAGAACAGTCTCTCAACTATTTGTATTACATACGATTTTCTAAGGCATCTAAAATTTTAAAGCTGGTGTATTTAGTACCATGTCCTAATGTTGATGTGAATCAAATCTTGAAACTAAAAAAATTTTTTTCAATCTTTTAAGTTATCTAGACTTCAGAATTTTCATTAATTCTGAATAGATCAGTTCCGATCATTCTGGAAAACTTTACAACTATCATTTGTTTTCATTAACATTACTTGAGCAATTTTGGTAGCATTTTTAATGAAAAAACCATAAGAATTATAATTCCCATACACAGAAAGATAATGATTTTTTTTTAAGTTAGCATGCTCTCCTGGTAGATAAAATAATTATCACTTTCGTTTATATGTGCCAACTACTAATTATCTTAAAGGCTGTGAATTTAAAATAATTATTTCAAAATATGTATATTGTGGGTCATTAGGAAAGATGAATTAGGAAGTACATGGAGATGCAGATCTGAATAGTTGTTACTTTGGATCATGAAGAAAAATACAATTTTTAACTGCTTTTTCTTAGTCATACTCAGTCATTTCATATTCAGAAAAGAAATACATTTAGGTTCAGTTTATATGCACAACATGCTTCACCCTTTTCTTGACTATTAAAACCACTAAATAGCAGCTGTTCAATGACTTAAAATAGTCAAGCTGTGCATGCTGTAGCTAAGGACAGAATGTACAGGTAAAAGAAAACTAGTAATAAATCCATTTTTTCCCTTTTGAAGCACAATTGTTAAATGAGATCTTACCTCTTGATTCATTGTCCCAATGTGAGCCTGGGTCCTACTAAGAAACTACTGATTCAAAAATACTTGTCAAACACAGCATGTTTTATTTATACCTTTAAAAATATTAGTAAAGAACAAAACTGAATTATTAAATTGACATTTATTGGTTGCTTATGTATATATTAATAAACAGTAAAGAAGAGTAACTTAATTTCTCCTTCATTGTTAGCATTATTCTTTGCAAAATTCTTTGCAAAATAATAGATTCATGTTGAATTTTTATTTATATACACATATGAAATATTTGGGAGAAAATTATTAAATTGGTTAAATACTCCCTTCATAACTAATAATTTCCAATTATATATTATTTACTAAATTTTTGCAATATTTTCATTGTAGCAATAGCACCATTGAATTATGTATGGCAGAAATGAACAACCATAATATATTTATAACTGAATACATTTTGTTGATTTCAATTGGGTCATATAAAATATTTTCATCATTTTCTTATAAGTTCTATATTTTTGGAATCATCCATTTTTTGCTAGTTAGCAAACTAGGATCAAAACGTTATATACCTAAAATATTGGAAGCTTGAAATCAGAAACATTTGATTTTACAACTAAATCAGACTCTTTTTAATAAGTGTCTTTTTCACATTTGACAGATAAGACAGTTTGTCCCAAACCCTTTAAAAGTATTTCATTAACATAATTTAAATAGTGAGGAAGTAAAAGTAGTTTATTGTTTAAAAAGGTAAAACTTGAATATATTTTCATTTTGTAAACCAAAAAACAACTAGAGTAATTTGTAGACTGTAGGGACTGCCATTTCAAGAAACTTATTAATTATAAAATTATTGGTATTCTCATAGCATCAAAGAAAAATTACAATAAAATTAACAAAAAGATTTCCCCCCAAATCGATAGTCAGCTATCACTTTTGTACTATTACAGTTCTTACAAAATAAGAAAAAAATTACTTTAGGGTGCGTTATCCTACGTATACTATGCCATGTATTCTGGGATACCTTCACACTAAGCCATAAAGTTCAAAGAGCTAAATAAGAGCAATGGAAAAATATTCTTTCTTCTTCAGGTCTACTACTTAATTTTCCCTTATTTATCCAACATAACTTACATTAGCATTAATTAGAATCCTATGTACAACCTACCTCCTCTTCCCACAGAGAATGTAAGACTTTTAGGAAATTAATATCAAGCTCCTTCTTTCTTCCAACTGCAGCTGTTCCACAGCAATTCAGGATATAGATAAAGCTACACAGGACTGTCTTGTTGTGAAAAGTTGAATTTACAGCTATACACAAATGGTAGGGGTGTAAATGCTAAAACCAAAGTGGGAAAATAATTATACTTTACTTGGTAGTGTTGAATATATGCATACTGTATGACCATATCTCTGTATAATCCTACAGTCTGGAGAAATTCCTCCTTCTGCACATTGAAAGGCATGTCCAAGTTCATAGCTATATTGGTCACAATAGCAAAAAAACAAACAAACAAATAAATAAATAACAACCCTGCAAATAATTCAAAAGTCCCATGACAGTAGATAAAATAAATAAATTGTGATATACTTACTGATACACTGGAACATTTTATGGGATGGAAAAATCAATGAGCTACAGTTATGGGCATCAATGAGAAAGATATTTTTAAGATTAAATTAAAAAATTAAGCAACAGCCTGGCCAGTGTGACTCAGTAATTGAGTGTTGACCTATGCACCAAAAAGTCACTGATTTGATTCCTGGTCAGGGCACATGCCCAGGCTTCAGGCTGAATCACCAGTAAGGGGCATACAAAGGCAGCCAAATAATATTTTTCTCTTATCAATGTTTCTATTGCTCTCTCCCTCTACCTTTCTTTCTCTCTCAAAAAATAATAATACACTATATTTAAAAAAAAAGAAGCCTAAGTGACCATTATAATCGAATAATCGGAATGACCGGAATGACCAGTCGACCAGTCAACCAGTCACTATGAAGTGCACTGACCACCAGGGGGCAGACGCTAAATGAGGAGCTGCCTCCTGGTGGTCAGTGTGCTCCCACAGCCAACCTCCCATGGCCCCTCCCCACACTGGCCAACCTCCTGCAGCCCCTCCCCCACACACACCTGGCCAGCCCCCTGATTGGCCCTGATGGGGGCCGGCCGGTCAACCTCCCGGGGTCCCCTCCTCCAGCCGGCCCCCCAATAAGCCTCGATCACTGTGCACGAATTCATGCACCAAGCCTCTAGTAATAATAAAATAAAATAAAAATTAAGCAACAGAGGAATACAATATGATTCTGTTAGTTTCAGTTTCAAAAATAGGCACACTAAACACATATTGTTTAGGAATATATCCAAGTGTAGTAGAATTACAAAGAAAAGCAAGGGCCCTGGCCGGTTTGGGTCAGTGGATAGAGCATCAGCCTGTGAACTGAAAGGTCCCAGGTTCGATTCCAGTCAAGGGCACATGCCCAGGTTGATCCCCAGTGGGGAACTTGCAGGAGGCAGCCAATCCATGATTCTCTCTCATCATGGATCTTTCTATCTCTCTCTCTCTCCTCCTTCCTCTCTGAAATCAATAAAAATATTTAAGAAAAAAGAAAAGCAAGGTAGGATGAGAACCAAACTTAGGGTAGGGACTGTTTTTAGTAATGAGGGGAAGGGACATAAATAGAAGAATATGCACTCAGGTACTTTCAGGTCCTTATGATATTTTGCTTCTCAAGCTGGTTGGTGGGTGGGTATACCAGTGCTCTGTTATTTGTGGGTTATTTTGGTGGTGATGTTTTTTCATAACAGCACTCTGGTTTTGTGTGTGTGTGTTTGAAATGTACGTGTGTACCGTATTCCACAAAGAAACAAAGAAAGTAAAGACATTGAGTTTAGGCATATAACTGAAGCAACTTACTAGTAACTTTCAGATTGGTTTGAAAGTAGCTTATTGACTTTAGTCTTCCCCCGACTAATAAACAAGCAAACGTGTAAAACCATGTGTGTTAAAGTGCCAAGTAAACCAAGAGAGTATCAATCCTAATGTGCATGGAACTAAATCTAAATTTGTATGAACTACATAAATGAGCGTTTAGGGCAGTAATCCTCAACAGAATTACAGTGGATCTCAGCCAAGACAAGGAAGGGAAGGTTCATTGAGAATAAGTGTTCAGAATTGTGATGAGGGGAGAATTTGAAAAAAGCTGTCCCGCTCCGCCTGCTCCTTCACCTCCTCCAATCCCCCACTATAACCCCCTAAACTGGTCTGGAGAGCAACTTAAAATATATACACATTTGCTTTTTTTCTCTCTCAAACTGGAGTGCACCATCATCACATTCATTTACGCCTTATGCAATTATCTATTGAGCACCTACGGTGTACCAGGCGCCAACTTTCCCAATAAAGCACTGAACAAAGCAAATGAAAACCCAAAATTAAAAACCTTAAAAAGATTAACGCCATTCTTTAGTCTGTTACGGAAACGCACATTTATTTCTCTTACATTAAAATACTTAGAGTTTATATCACATACATAGATACCCACATTTCATTCACCAGTCTTCTGATATACCGGGCAATCCCTGTCTCAGAGCATGAGCCCATTGACTGGAATGTTACATCACATTTTTTGCCTAAGCCACTCACATAATGCATTGTGTACAATTTTCAGGTTCAGTTTCCTTCATGTGGAGCAATAACTGAAGGCAGGCTAAAAGTTACTACTAAACATACATTAGCTGAGAGCAAGCTTTTGGGGAGTTTGTCAATTTATTTTCCTCCCAGCCTCAATCTCCCACAACCAAGTTAACAGTCATTTTATCACTTGCCCTTCAGGGATCACTCTAAACATTTGCTTTAGAGTCCCCAGAAATAACTATTTTCCGTTCAAACTGATCTTTTGCACCTATCTATGTAATGCTTAAGTAAATTATGTCATTGAAATAATGTCTGCAACTGACGACAGGTTTGGGAACTGACACCCTTTCTGTGATAAGCTCACAACTCAGTTGCTGGAAGCAAAGATGAGCCAACTTACCTATCAGAAAGGAACCGACAGTCTTAAACATTCAGTGTTTTTTGGCATCGGTCAGGATACTATTCAAGGAAAGAAATGAAGAAACTCTGTTAAGACAGGCCAGGTAAGGGAGGCTGGTTAAGATAACACACTATCAGATTGACAACAGCAGCAATAACAGCAAGGGGTTGGAGCCAGGAAATGGGCATTCTGGAAAATGCTGTGGAGAGAAGGCTCCCATCTGGAGATTTTAATCTGTAAAATCAATTGATTATGCAATCGGGGGAGGGGGGGGCCTTAAAATCTGCCCTAAAACCTGAAAGTTTTCAATCTGTGAACCAGTTTAACAGGTGCAGAATCCCTCAAGATTCCAATGCTACTGCTAACTACTAGTACAGTGGTTTTTTTTTAAAAAAAAAAAAAGAAAGAAAAAGAAAAAACAATACAGAAAACACTGATTACAAGTAACAAGAAGAATCACGCCACTTCTAATGAGTCCCCAATAAGAGTGATGGCTTTGTTTAGCTACTGAAAGGAAATTAATGTCAGAAACCTATTGGTATCACCCTATTAAAGGCTGTAAAAGTGAAAACCCATGGTACTAGCTAGACTGCTCTCTGAAAAATGAAATAGTAGCCCGAAGCTATCTAAGTTCTGAGTTTCCCAATTGCCCTGTAGAGTCTGCAATGCTGGTGCTTTCTTTTTTCCAAATATGTGGACCCCCAAACAAAGGTGCAGACTTGACACCAGGTGTTGCTTCTGGGGGTACCAACTGGGAAAGACAGGAAAAATGGGCCCAAGGGACCTAGGGGAAGTGGGAAGGAAGGGCTCTGGGGTCCCCAGTTTGGAGACTAACACCCTCTCCAAGTCATGGGATGAGCTAGGATCTAAAAGCTGAGCCAGAGCTGCAGACGAGGCACCTGTGCCCACCAGCACTGTGTTGTCTCTAGAAAGAAGTCACTTTGTGATTGGTTAAAGAATTAAACAATAAAAATGCAAAAAAATTGTGGCTGCACGACCAAGGGTGATCCCGAATGGGGGGTAAAAGGATTAAGGAAAAGACAGACAAGAGAATAATAGCTGGGTCTCGGTGGGACGCTGCTCCCTGATGAGGAGACAACGACAGCGCCCACAAGCCGTGCCTTTATTTTATAGCAGATGCCACGAGGCAAAGTAGGGGCGTAATCACGTTGTTTACAGCATTCTCGTGAGCTCCAACCCTACTCAACTACATGCACCTGAACTCCAGCACAAAGCACGTGGGGCCTCGTGTTTGGACCATGGGTTCAAGCTTACAACCACAGCCGTTGGCTATGATTGTGCTGGGGGGGCCCTGCCCTCCAGCTGGGACTTGCACGTGGCAATGAGAGGACCCTGTCCTTTCATTAGTCCGAGGCTTGAACCTGGCCAGAACACCGTAACCGCGCCCCACAAAAAATTGTAATAAATTTTAAGAACAAATCTATATGCGAGAAAAACAAGCCTGGGACATGCCCCACTTCCCGCTGGCCCCAGCCCCCAGCCCCCATAATTCCCACATCCACCCTCCTCCCCACCTAATAAGTGGTCAGGATCAGGTCTAAAGGAGAGGCCAAGCCCCCTGGGCCCAACCACCTAGGGTGTGGGTTCAGCCCAGGCTACAGAGGTGAGGGACTGCACCTACCTCGAGGCCCATCACTTTGTTCTAAGTCACCTTCCCCCAGAAGTGACGTCTGCGTCTGGGACTTGAATTCTCTTGACTGTCCAGCCTGCAAGCCTCTTCCCTGGGACTCCGCAAGCGTGGCTTCGCTCTCCCCTTCCTTGGGACTGAAGTCAGGAGACCCTGGACTTATCACAGCAGCATGCAGAGCCGGACACACACTGCACTCAAGCCGCCCAGATTTCCAGCTCAAGGTTTGGACCGGCGGCCTCTGCGACCCCTCTCCGCCCCTCCCTCCCCGCTGAGCCTTAGCTCGCTGGCCTGCTTTGGGTTGTTGAGATAGTCTTCCAATTGCTTCTGACGCACCTGAGCCCAGACTGCTTTTCTAAAAGTGTGTTGCTTCCTTTCACTATTCCACCCTTTCACATCCTTTGCCACCTACCTCATGTACCTACAAGCACACATTCACACACCTTGCTGGAGACTGTTCTCTGAGGGTATTCATATAACTGTTTCCAAAGCTCACCACCCCTCCCCCCCCCCTTTTTTTGAGGTTGCAATGCAGTGGTATTCACTATAGCTAGAAGGATAGAAATGCTTTGTATGGTCGGTATGAATCCACCTCTAGGCCAATGTCCAGCAGAACCTGGAGTTTCTGTGCCTTCCTCAGACAGCTGGGAGCAGGCTGCCCCTGGCTAGTTGAACCCCAATTTAAAATGGAAACTTCTCTGGAACACACTGGCCATCAAGTGTGTGCAATAGGCTACCTTTGTTTGATCCTGTTATTTCCTCCCCTGAACTTTTAAAAGTGTTGAATAGCATAGAGTTCTGTGTTCATTTGAAATACATTTCAAAATAATTGAGTTTAAGATTTTCATAGCATTCAGTGGAGACATACTTGTGTTGAGGTAAAATCAGATTTTAGGGGAAAAAGGTTTGGGGTTACTGGTATGCACAATCCTAGGCTTTCGGATCTCACAGCCCTATCTACTTATGCTTTTAATTTGAATTTCATTTTATTTTTTTAATAAAAATAAATGTCAATCCCTAAGCACCATCATTATTATCTTTTCAAAAGGGGCACTTAAATCCCATAGAAATAAAAATGTTTATTTTTAACTTTATGAAAAATAAACTTTTTAAAAAATATATAATTTATCACATTTGTAATACCTTAACTAATAATAAATATATATATATATATATATATATATATAATTTAATTGATTTCAGAGAGGAAGGGAGAGGGAGAAAAAGAAACATCAATGATGAGAGAGAATCATTGCTGGGCTGCCTCCTGCCGGCCTCCTAGTAGGGATTGAGCCCACAACCCTGGCATATACCCTGACCAGGAATTGAACCAGTGACCTCCTGGTTGATGGGTTGGTGCGCAACCACTGAGCCACACCAGCCAAGCATGAAAAAACTTCTTGATGTTATACTTATGTCTCTTATTTTTGCCCTTCTCAATGTGAGCTTTGGCATGGAACGGCATCAATACGATGGCCAGTGTTTATGAGCCCGGTTGCCCTATCAGTGGTTCTCAACCTTCTGGCCCTTTAAATACAGTTCCTCATGTTGTGACCCAACCATAAAATTATTTTCGTTGCTACCTCATAACTGTAATGTTGCTACTGTTATGAATTGTAATGTAAATATCTGATATGCAGGATGGTCTTAGACGACCCCTGTGAAAGGGTCGTTCGACCGCCAAAGGAGTCGCGACCCACAGGTTGAGAACCACTGTCAGACAAGCTTCTCTGGGATGCTTGCTTATATCACTGCTCTCCTTCACCAGCTAAACCCCACCAAGGAGAGGAAAAGCTCTCTTTTCCTTCTTCCAAAATACATGCACAGTATGCTAATCATGAAGAGGAAACAAGCTTGACAAGGTCATTTTCGGAGGTATCTTCTTCAGTCTGCTTTACAGAGGATGTGCGATTAAGAGGAAAGGTGTATTATGGGAAATTGCTGGTAGGGTCTTGTTACAGCACCGTTCTCCATAATGGCAACTTCTGATTTGAGATACAGAAAAGTGAGCATTAAGGCAGCATGCCCCTGGGACTTTGAAAGAAAAAGGTCTTGTCTCTGGGACATTTCAACAGCAATCTGTGTGTTCAAGGAGAAAGTTGACTAGAGATCTGTCTATACTAACTCACTGATATATTAGGAAGGCATAGAATAAATTATTATTTTTTCAGATTTCTTGTGCATGTTGACTTTGTGAACTAATTTATTAAAATTAACACATCATAATGGAGTCAGAGACTCTGGGTTTGATTCTTGTCTCTGCCACTTGATCATGCTGAGAACTTGAATAAGTTTTGACACATCTCATGTCTCGGTTTCAACTTTTGTAACACAATGATAATCTCTATTTTGCTTAACCCCCTGTAAGAATTAAAGCTGCTAAATGGTATGGGAACATGCCATATAATATTATTCCAATTGTCCCACTGACTGCTGTGAAATTCTGAAAACCCAATTATTTTGAAATTTATTTCAAATGAAAACAGAACTATATGCCATTCAACACTTTTTAAAGTTAAGGGGAGGAAATCACCAGATCAGTCAAACAAAGGTAGCTTGACATGACATGAATATATTTGCATAAATTCCTATACATCTTTATGAATGGGACATGAGAGTGAGCTCTCAGGTATAAGCAGTAGGAAGAGTGAAGTAATATACTCATTTCCTGCACATGGTATGATCATATATTTGGATTGAAAGTGCACAGCGGCCTTAGGAAATAAGCTCTTTTATGCCAGTCTTATTGCAGGAATTGGGTTCCACATTCTTCTTTGGCATGAGGCCATGGACAATTACAGGCCAGGTCAGAGGGACTGTCAGATATGCAGGCAAGAATGTGGGGCCACAGACTTTAAAAGTGAGCCGGATAAACTACAATAGTCCCTGGTGTCCCATTAGTGGGAAAAATAAGGAAGAAAGGCTACTGGTTGTCCCTTTAACACCAGAATAACTATTCCAGAGGGTGTGGCCAGATGCATACATCCACAGAATATTATATTTCTCTCTCGTCTTCTAGTTTCCCCTGATCTATGAGCCACGTTGCCCTAAATTGTTTTATTGCTAAATATGTAAACCAAGCTGCTCTGAGGTACTTGCTTGCATCATTGCCCTCATCCCCCAGCTAAAGCTCACCAAGGAAAAGCTCTCCTAAAGGAAGGTCAAGAGAAGGACCAGTTTTCATACCTGTCAGAGACAAGACTGCTTAGTAAGCTCTATCAGGATTTTCTGTGATCTTAATGGAGCCAAGATGCAGACGCCAGCAAGAAGGAGATGTGGATCTCAACAATAGCCACTATAATAACATCCTTTACCAGATGGGCAGAGGTGTGTAGAGGCTCTAACCAAAGCTCTAACCAAAAATAACTACGTTGTCCTTATTTTTCTTTTTTTCTTTTTTTTTTTTTATCTCATAGGTTAGTAAACCTTGCATCATCTGTTGAGAGCCTAGTGTGGGAGACACTGCTGTAGATCATGTTATCTGTAATCCAGTTGTTTCGGTGTATTGGGGCTGCTATAACAAAAAGACCATAGACTGGGTGGCTTAAGCAACAAATATTTAGTCCTCACAGTTCACTTAGTGGAAGGGGCTAGAGTTTTCTGGGGTCTATATTATAAGGGCACTGATCCCACTATTAAGACCTCCACCTTTATGACCTAATTTCCTCCCAAAGGCCCCACCTCCTAGTACCATCACATTGTGGAGTTAGGATTTTAACACACACATTTTGAGGGGACACAGTCAGTCCATAAAAATAGTTTAAGCACATACAGTTCATACCTGCTGAACATTCCATTTTCATCCCTTCCACCTGGGATATACGAGGTCTTACAAACTGAGCTCAACTTCAGGAAATGGTATAAGGAATTAGTTTTTACTGTTTTATAAACCCAAGTCAACCCAACTCTTTTTAAAGCATTAAATATTGTAAACAAACTTGGTAAATGCTAAGTAATCACTTTTATATTGCATGCTTGGAATTAGGATTCATAAAAGTTGACATGTAAAGTAGCAACTTGCTGTAAATACCGGGGTGGCAAAATTAGGTTTACAGTTGTGAATATGTGAAACAGTTCATTATTTTATTATTTATTAACTAGAGGCCCAATGTATGAAATTTGTGCAAGGGGTTCAGTCCTCTCAACCCCGCCCACTGGTTGTTCCAGAAGGTTGTTCCGCCATCCAGTCTAATTAGCATACTAGCTTTTTATTATATAGGATTATTGTATTATTTTCCATACAAACAACTGTAAACCTACTTTTGCCTATTACCATAGTGTGCATTAATTAATACACAAACAAATGCAAAATGGTTAACTTGAATTCTAATTGTGTTAACATTACATACTTTAAATACATTAACATAAAACACATAAGTGTGCATTTTATCCCAAAATCTCCTTGATGTAGGGCCAAGGACTTTTCTTAAATATAGTTTCACTGATTAGAATTTTATTTATTAGATCATATCCTTCAAATATAAACCATATTCCAACATATCTCCCGAAGTTCCTGTATTGATTTTGGGGGGTGGAGGGGGTGGATATAGTAAAATATTAGCCAAATAGTGGGAGTCTTTATAGACTTTTGGCTTATTTTCTTCATAATATTTTATAGTTTTCCACACACATTTCAGTTAACAGTATTTTTTTTTTTTTAATCTTACTGTCTGTAGGGACTTTTTCTAAAGCATTCATCTTAGTTTCCTAGAAATAACAATTTTCTCTTCCAACACTTATTTCATAAACATTACTTTATGTAACATTTAATGAAACTACATGATTACAATAACAACTAGCATATATTGGTTTGTCAAGTGCTCAACTCTGACTGGTGGGACCAGAAACAGAACTTATTGGAAAGAAGCCTATGAACTCTAGTGCATTTTCTGTGTGGCCGCGAGTCAGTGTGTCTTGCACCGGAAAGAGAAAGCTATGATTAATGTATTGAATATAGGAAAACATGTCTGTGTTAACTATATTCTCATTTAAGTTCATTAACTACTAGAAAAGCTAATCATGAATAGAATACTAACATTTTAGCATTGCCACATCATTAAATGACACAGAGAGGGTTATAATAATTATACTCTTCACAAATGAAAAATTTTAAAGCAAAACTATATCTGGAATATCTTGGCTTAACAAAAAGAGAGACTATAGATCTGGGCAGCAATATTAGGTCTATCCTGCTCCCTACTCAAATTTTCAAGCTGAGCATAGGCAAACTATAATATAGACAAACTTTGTTTCATCCATTTTGCCCACCGTATTTCTCAAAAACTCATTTTTTTCACCCTTCACACAGTAAACACAGGGTGGGGAAAAGTAGGTTTACAGTTGTTTGTATGAAAAATAATTAATAAATAATAATACAAGGATAAACTATGTTTCACATATTCACAATTGTAAACCTACAATTGCCTCACCCTGTATTTTCAGATGCTTGCTAGCTAAATAATTGCCCTTAATTTTTGACATTCAAAATTCTCCTTCTCAAAGTTCTCCCACATCAAAATTTATCTTTTTCCTGTTTCAGTACTTCAGACTCTATTTTTCTAGGATAATAAGTTAATAGTTAAGGTATATCAACATGAATATAATGCAGTTAATAATATGAAAATCTAACATATGCTTAGGAGTTAGCGTGCTGTCCTATTAAGATAATGTAAGAATTTTAATAGGACTGTGATAGAGATAATCTCACCCCCAAAGCTGTGATTAATGGGTAGGGGATTTTAATAAGTGCTATGGAAGACTCAGGAATTGGGAGAGAATTTTCAGTGAGTGTACTTTTTAGCCTTCTTTAAAACTTAATACCAGAGAAGCCACCTAATCATTTCAAACGTTAGGGCTGACTATTAATTCCTTGCACCAAAGAAACTATCTCTACCAAAGAAGCAGGGAGAACTCACAAGCGGCATCTAAAACTCAAAAAGACCTTTATTTTATTTTGGTCCAGAAAGTCAGCCTCTGTGTGTGTGTGTGAATGTGTGTGTGAATTTTTGGTATACTCGTTAAAGTATGTTTCCAATGGAAAAGGAGCAGGCTATATATAACTTCTTAAGGAGTACTGATCTCATTTTAGGTCCAGCCAAAGAGGTTATTCTTAACAGAAGAGCTGGAGTCAAGCCCTTATTAAAAGGCACCTAGGCAACTTTAACCCACAAGCCACTGGCACCATGTTTTACTCAAAAGTTAGAGGCATTAATGGAGGAAACAAAACCCCAAATGGTAACGCTCTCCACTTCTTTCAGGTTTGCCTGAAACTCTATCTTCCCCCATGAGCTCTCCCCCAAGCTGCATAAATCAGGGGTAGTAAACCCTCAGTCTCAGACTATGCCAACTTATAGCAACTATAGTTAAATATTTGTTATTTTGGAGATAAAATCTAGGCTAATAAACATTAATAAATATCTCATCCCATTTTTTCAGTAATCCTCAAGCATTTAGAATTATTGAAAAAACGGGATGAGATCTTTTCTTCCTTCAGCTTTCAAATTGTATGAGCTGCACTTTTTTTCTAAGAAAAAAAAAAAGAAACTCCACAAGTTCTGACTAAGACAATGTCACTTTTGCAAGTTGCTTATTACCTCTTTAAAGTGGAATTGTTCTTTAAAGTCGTTTTTTCATTGTTCAATATTTTTAATAAAATAATTTATTACAGCTCCTTATATTATCAACTGTGGTTTATTTGGAAAACATTTGTCCTTATCCATCAGAAAGTTATAATTGAACAAACATGCCAAACATATGCATATATATGGTAGGGGAGTTAGGAGAAACATCAAAATTTATCTTTTATATAAAAGATATATATATATCTTTTATATATATAACATCAAAATTTATCTTTTTCCTGTTTCAGTACTTCAGACTCTATTTTTCTAGGATAATAAGTTAATAGTTAAGGTATATCAACATGAATATAATGCAGTTAATAATATGAAAATCTAACATATGCTTAGGAGTTAGCGTGCTGTCCTATTAAGATAATGTAAGAATTTTAATAGGACTGTGATAGAGATAATCTCACCCCCAAAGCTGTGATTAATGGGTAGGGGATTTTAATAAGTGCTATGGAAGACTCAGGAATTGGGAGAGAATTTTCAGTGAGTGTACTTTTTAGCCTTCTTTAAAACTTAATACCAGAGAAGCCACCTAATCATTTCAAACGTTAGGGCTGACTATTAATTCCTTGCACCAAAGAAACTATCTCTACCAAAGAAGCAGGGAGAACTCACAAGCGGCATCTAAAACTCAAAAAGACCTTTATTTTATTTTGGTCCAGAAAGTCAGCCTCTGTGTGTGTGTGTGAATGTGTGTGTGAATTTTTGGTATACTCCAAATGTGTGTGTGAATTTTTGGTATCAAAATATATATATTTTGATATATATATTTATATATATATATCTATATATATATATATAGGCTTTCTGTATCAAAATAAAATAAAGGGTGTTGTTGTTTTTTTCTAGTTTTAAATGTCATTCTGAATTTGCCCCACTTTTTTGGTGAGATGGTTTTGTGGTCTGTCTTCCATGCAAGGAATTAGGAGTTAGCCCTAATGATTAGGTGCTTACCAAAGCATGCTTCTGAACTTTCATAGTTTATACAGTTTTGAAGCCTTAGAGAAATATTATATGTTTTCTTCAGTGTAAGCCACTAAAGGGAATTATAAAATTGACGTTTTTCTACAGCCTCTTTCAAAATGTATTGACACTGTGGTTGATGGCCTGCATTACTAATGATTTGTAAGTAAGATTTGCCACAATAGTTGATTATATACACAGTTCATTTTGCAAGACTATTTAAAGGCTTTTGGTTGGTAAAAGTGTTATAAAGTATTCCTAAAAATACTTAATTAGAGGGTCTACCAATACAAAGAGGCAAGTTAAAGAGTTCCATTGGTCCAGAGTCCGGCATCCTGTGAGGACTGGCTTCTCTCTGATTGTTTCATTGCATAAACAGATTAATCCTAGGAAAATCAGAGAACCACTGAATGAGACAACACGGCATGTAATTATGCCGATTAACTGAGGAGTTGCCATTTTTCTATCCCTACTATGAGTCATAATAAATTCAGAATGAGGCCAGAATCTTAGGACTAATGGAGTCTTTTTCTTTCCCTTAAAATGAATTAAATTTAAGAACATTTAATTAACATTTAGAATTTTTGTTCTCTGTTGGTGTTTTCTCCTATGTGCCTTTATCTGTTTCCATTTTGACAGAGGCAGGGGCTAGTGTGACGAGTGTTGAGGAGACTGGAGTGCAAATAACTGAGTAAAATAAAATTGGAATCAAGAAAACGATAAATCAAAGAACCAGAACATTTGAGTTGTGAAGAACTAAAAAATAAATAAATAAAAAGCCTGCCCTGACAGACCTTATATTCCAGCAGGATGAGGCAGAAAGTGAGCAATAGACATAATAAAAAAGTAAATTAAATTGAATGCTTGAAGATGATAAGGGTTAAAAAAAAAAGTAAACCTAGAAAAAAAAATTGGAGAGATTTGCAGTTTAAATGCATTTTATAAAGAATAAGAGAAAACAACACTTAGCTCCAAATCTTGAGGTAGAAGTAAGGGAGTTAGGAGAAAGGTCCTGACAAAAGAGCCTTAAGAAATTGTTGGATGAGCCCTTGCTCTTAAATAAATAAGGAGCAAAATCAGCATTCCTTGCCCTCCTCCTGCCTTCCCTTCACCCATCCAGCAAATGCTGGCACCCAACCTCAGTTCTGTGTACAAACAGTGTTGATATGGTACAGGCATATCAGTGAAGATCCACTTTTTATATAGTTATTTAAAAAAAAACATATAGGCACATACAAGAAACCTTGTGTCCAGCTCACTGCAAAGCATTGTACTGTCTGTTTTCCCACACAATACTTACACACATCTGCATTCTATGGATATTTCTCCTTGAACACAAGCCTCTGTGTTATACATTTCTGTATCTTACTCAAGGATTACTTGTGGACTGAATAAATGAATTAACTCATTCATTTTATTCATTGTTGAACACTGAATCTAGCCAGAGGGGAAGGAAAAATACTTGTTCTAGCATGCTCCCAAGGAGGCAACGGTCAAGTTCAATTTAGAGAAATTTAAAGGTTATTTTTTTTTATTTTCATAAATTTTAAACCAGAAAGAAAAGACATTGAAAGAAAGTAAATTTTTCCTTCCCTTTGTACTAATTGCATGACTGGTTGAAATTTATTATTCCTCTTGTTCATGAACACACAACCTATCCAATTCTGTATGGTCTGTGGGGGGGGGGGTTGGGGGGGGTATGTAGAAGAGTCTATGTAGAAAGATTTTTGAGGTACTTTTTGATAGTAAAATGGCCACTCTATGGTATAAAAATTACTACAATTTCAATTAAAATTTACAAATTAGAAGGTTTTGAGAGTCTGGTTCAATGAGTATAACAATATAATTTACTATCTTTTCAACAATAAAAAGAACCTTGATGTTGGCAAATAATCTTATAATATATTTTAACTTTATATTACTGTTAATAACAATAAAAATAGCTAATATTTATTGAGTTCTTGTGTATTATTCATGACCTTCAACCATTTACATATATCATTTCATTTAATTTTTAAAAACAAACTGATAGATATTAATATTCTTATTTTAAAAATGAGGAAACTGAGAGGCAGAAGATTGTCCATGATTATAGGCTAGATAGAACATTTGGGACTTCCACACTGATCTTTATTGTTCTAAATTACATTCATTAAACATTGGTATATGTTGTACCTAATTTACTTAAAAACTGTGGAAATGGTAGATGTTTTAAGGACCACCTGAGAATGTTTTGAGATGCCTTTGAGACGTTAGAAGTGGAAAGGAATTGCGTAGTTTATAGCATACTCTCAATTTTCTATTGTCTAGTATTGGCAATATGAAAATAATTATTGACTTTTGTTCCTTCTAGCAATCAGAATGGAAACTTTGCTCTTCATTGATTCTCTAATGGAACTGAAGAAAGTGAGATTTTCTTTTTAAGGGCACATTTTTATTATTTCTTTTAAAGAGGATATGGTGCCTTGGAAATGTTCAGACTTAAATCACTTAATTTTTCTTCAAGACATTCATGTTGACTAAGCCCTAATTTCCAGTAATCTCATAAGATTAGCAATACTATTCTACCTAGCGTGGCAGATTTTAGGTAACAAAACTCAGGATATTCCTAAGGAGTCAAAACAAAAATGAAAAATATATGGAGTGTTTTCAATCTCTAAATTGAGTTTAGTTAAATTGCTAAATGTACTCTAAAATATATCAAAAGTGATAGTATATCTATGATGTATTGCTAAATGGCAGCAGTTCATTTTTTTCTTTAAAGATTCAGACATTAGAGACGATCCTGCCTCCAGGATCAAGAGAACGGATAGTACACACAGAGGGTTGCTCTGTCAAAAGTGGCCCATGCTTAGGTTCTTATTGCTCTGTCAGTCTAACTTTACTTACCTGCTCTCTCCTGATGCAGGGCTGCCAGTGGTGAGTGTTCTCCCTGAGAAGGAAATATTTAAGAAAGTCCCAGTTGGGACAGAATTTTGTCACCATTTCAGTTGTACCAGTTTCACTGCGCTTTGCAATGTCTTCTTTTATAGTCCTCACCCGCTTTCCACAGTTCCACAGGATACTGCGGACCTATTGGGACAGGAAACCACCCAGATAATGTAAGACATTTAATATTGAAAAGAGAATTCTCTTGGCTAATCTTAAAGGTTACTCTTTTCTTGAGTATCTGATAAGCGTAAGAGCCAGCTCTTCTGGCCAATGCTTGGCATTAGTAGTTTCTTAAATATTACCTGTGGCTGATTTGTCTGTCCCATCCATGACTGTTAAATTGCAAGTAGCTCATCCATGCATAATCAATCATTTAGAGAACACACAAAAGCCAGAACCAGACAGTAGGCAAGTATTTAACCACAACCTTCTTCTATGTGCCTCCTATTCCCTGCTCTTCTGTTTGCCTTGGGTTCTTACACTGATTTCTACCTCCTTGTTGTTGTTATTGCTGTCTGTATTGTTTTTCAAATTGAAAGATAATATACATAGAACAAAGAGCATAAAGTACACTAATTATAAGTGTATTGTAATATACTTATACTAATAAATGCTAAAATTAAAATACTTATAAATATGAAGTGATTGAGATTTTTTTTTTTTTTTTACTCCCATGTAACCACCTCTTAGATAAAAAATATAGAATATTTTCAGCACCCACTTACCTCGGCTATTTTCTACATCCAATTCCCATCCTCCAAACTCTGCCTCACTCTTCATTTTGATATCCTGTGTGGACTTTTATGGCTCATAAACTTCAGCCTCCCTCGTCGCTTCCTATCTTGACTTGGCTTTAAGCATTCTCTTGGATTAATTTCACTTACAGCTTCCAATGAACAACTACCATGACCTCTCAACCAGAGGAGAACAATTTGCTCTAAATATGTTGCAAGCAAATTTTAACATTGGGCACTTATAAGTATGTATGGATAACTGTAATATCACTTTCTTTTGAATGGATGCCCATGTAATTTTGGGAAATTCTTATAAACCAATGTGTCAGACATAACTGGTCTTCCTACCACCACAATGCCATCATGCACGTATTCCCAGAAAGCAAAGGGAATCATTCACTTTCTCAAGGATGATTTCTGAGGCCCCAGAGGATACTGGTTTCTCTTTGGACAATTGTAGTGTAAAGTCCGCCTCACTCTCCATAGTGTTTTTAATTGGCCCTTACACTTTTATCATTTCAGACACAGAAATGTCTTATTTTGTTCCAGCTCAGTTTTGGTTTTACCTGGCTAAAACTGTGTGGAGTACTTCCTTGTTTTGAACATTGGTATGTGCAAAAGAAGCTAATATATTAAAACTAGTGGCCCAGTGCACAAAATTCATGCACATTAAAAGGGAATTAATTAGAGAAAATATTTTAATATTGCCATTTGCCCTTTCTCTATAATAGAAGTGTCAGAGATAAAAGAAAATTAGTAAAACGTATATGAAAATCTCCCTCCTGTCAGAGTCTGGGGCACACTGCGGGACCCAGAGTCAAGTCCCCGCCCACCCACGTGCACCTTGAAATCGCACGAGACCCAGACCCGGCCGGCCCCAGCCCCATTGGGCGAGATCCAGACCTGACCGGCCCCACCCCCGTCAGGCCCCCTGTCCTGGTGCCGGGCAAGGGGTGCAGCCTCAGGTCCCCTGTCAAACCCCGCCAGGTGAGGGGCACAGTCTCAGGGCCCCTGTCAAGCCCCACTGGTGAGGAGCGCAGCCTCAGGTCCCCCATCAAGCCCCACTGGGTGGGAGGTGCAGCCTCAGGTCCCCCAGCCTGGCGCCCGGGTGGGGGGGCATGGCCTGAGGTCCCCTATCAAGGCCCACCAGGCAGGGGGCACAGCCTCAGGTCCCCTACCCCAGCCCAGTGCCATGCAGCCTCAGGTTCCTGCTGATCATTCGTTATGGCTCCTTACAGAAACCCCACCTCCACTGTGGGTGCAGCCATCTTGGGCTGGTATGACAGAGTGAAGGTCAATTTGCATATTGCCTCTTTATTATACAGGATGTACTGCCTGCATATGGGAAACGCTTAATTAACTGGCTGTTAAGGGAGCAAGAGTATGCTGCTGTGCAAGATTTTCCAAAAATGTATCTGCTTTATTGGAAGTCTCATGTAAATAACACTTGTGTGTTTTTATAATTGTCTCAGTTTATCTTCGTTAAATACTTATTGAAATACAGTAAATCCTACATTTTGCAGACTTGAATTTAATGGATTTAGGATTTAATGGACAATATCTCTGGTCTGTATGTCAGATGTCAAAATTAACACTCTAATATTTTTAAAATGCTTTTAACCAAGATTTGCTTATAATTAAATTAGCAGGTTATTTTGTTGTTGTTGTTATTAATTCAGTTATTTCTGACAAATTTTAGTAAATAGGCCACATGTTGGGAAAAAAAACTTTAGTAATTCCACCAATATAAATAAATATTACGTATCTACAACTATAATCTAAATATTTAAATCCAAGAGTTACAACTTCTAAATAATGTTCAGCAAATAATTACCACGTGATTACACCTCATCCTGGGGGGTAATTGGTTCTTTTGTCACCTAGCCTGACTTTCTGAAGCAGTTTTGAAGTGTTTGGGCTGATGGTGGGCATGCCCTAAGCCACACCCCAGCCATGTGCATTTGTTTACTCATGATGACATGTGAATGCACGAATTTACTAGAGCTATTGAGTATAAATTCAAAATTATGTATATACGGTAAACACACCCTTGTAACCCTGACCTTAAAATATGGACAAATGAATTAATTTAATAGTAAATCAAAAATTAGAAGTCATACAAAAGTTGGAGACAGGAGTGTCTTGTATATGTGAGCGATATGCCATAAAAAAACAAATTGTATTAGACATTTATGAAAAACAAAGACAAACTTAAATTTTGCACTAATATGTGATGTAAGTGCAAACACCAAATCCCAGAAAACATGAAATTGGCACGTGAAACTTCAGGTAAAGCAGTATTGTTGAGGTGGCACACACAACAAAGTTCTTGTGGGGTTCCAGTTTGGGCAGTTGAATGGAAATCTGCAGCAATTAAATTAGCAAATTATATGAGCACACCATTCAAAGCAAGTGATGAACAGCTTTGATACTGTTGCAAAAGACACAGAATTATGAACAAATGAATTTACAGCAAAGCTTCAAGTGCTCCAACAGAAGATATTGAATCATTCAGGCAAAAATTAATAGAATGTATGAGAAGCTATTACAGTCTCAGACTTACAATGCTGATGAAACTGGTTTGTTCCAGCATTCTGTGCCTGAAAACACACAAGCTTCCAAATACGAAAAATCGACACCTGGAAGAAAAATCAGCAAAGACAGGATAGCCATTCTAGTTTGTGCCAATGCCGATGGATTGCATAAACCAACATCTGTAGTTGTTGGCAAACTCATAAACCTAGAGTTTTAAAGAATGTAATGAATCATTTGCCCATTTTGTATTATAACTCTAAGAAGGCATGGTTCAACTCCGACATTTTCTAAGACTATTTGTTTTTTGTTTTTTCAAGAATTTGTACCTGAAGTTGGGAAATTTCAAGGTGAAGAACTTGAAATACCACTGGAAGATGCAAGATGTGTATTGCTTTTAGCCAATGCTCCTGCTCATACATTTGAAATATTTTATGTTCAGAAGATGGCAAATTTAGATGTATGTTTTTGCCAAAAAGTACAATATCACTGACCCAGCCCATGGACCAGGGGGTAATTCTGACAACCAAAATTATATGCCACAAAAAGTTTTTTGGGGAAGTAATGGTTGTATTGCGGGATGAAGATAATGAAGAAGATACAAGAGGACAGCAGACCTTACAAAACTTAAAGAGTTACAGTTTAAAAATTGGCAATTTTTAATTTTGCTGTAGCATGGAAAGAAGTGGAAGTGCAAACATTCAAAAATGGTTGGAAGAATTTGCTTGATGATGAAGATGCAGACTTGGATTTAGAAGAGCTAGAGGTTACTGATTATGGTAGGGCAATACAGAATATTGGTGAAGTCGCTGAGGAAGATGTTGTACAGTGGTTAGAAGATGAAGGTGACCCTGGCTATCACATCATGACTGGAAGTGAAATAGCAGGTGAGGCGATGACCTTGGAAGATGAGGATGGGGGTGAAGATAATGAGAAAGAAGAAACAACTTGCCCCAAAATAAAATTACCAGTGATTCGATTGCATCTCCATGATCTAATAACAGTGATTGACCATTCATCAGATAATAAAACTCAGCTTTCTTACACCCATTTTTGTCATTTTAGGGAGTTAATTATAAAAACAAAAATCAGACTTCAAAAGTTCAAACAAAACTTAATGGTTTTCCAAAGCAGAATTACCTAAGTGCCTCGGTACCAAACATTAATGTCACACCACACCGATAGTGTGGTTATATCATCACTTGAAGACAATTAAATGGGAAAAATTTTTGTTTTTATAAAACTGAAATTTTGTTTTTTTAAGAACATTGTTTATTTGTTTAGTTGAATATAATTAAAGTGTATTTTCATAAAAATGTTTGCTTATTTCGATTTAGATCACATACTTATTATAGTCTCAAAACTACAGGGAATACATAAGCAATAATACATATAGAAAACTTTTCCATGAAATTAAACATTTCATACGTACTTAATTTTAGTTACACAAATATGTCTACATAAGTAAAAAAAAAAAAAAGAGGTAAATTAACTACTTTGTCCATTTTTTTAACATACGCATTTGGAAAACCTACTTTATTAAATAATCGACTTTCAGCTTTAAGAGATACCCCCTTGTCTGAATTAGTCCATTATATCGAGGTTTTACTGTATAGCAATTTTACTATCACAAATCTTCAATCTGAACACATTGTCATCCAACCTTTTAAGTGACTTTAGAAAAGTATTTACTTACAATCATAATTCACAAACCAATTAAAATTGACAAAATAAAAATTGTATCACTTTTATATGTAGAAAGAATTGAGGCTGAAAGTTAAGGTGAATATAGGTTCAAGTGTAGTTTTGTAAAGTAATATTGCAATTGTGAAATCTATATTTTAACCAACCTTAGAGAGGTAATTATATAATCAATAGCTTAAGTTGTTTCTAGACTATTAACTAGCAAAATAGATCTAGATAATAGGCTAAATCAACTGGTTTCCTCTAATATAAATTGAAGTTAAAGCCTATATTTAAAAGCAAAAATATAAAAACCTAAGAAGCGTTTAGAAAATTAAATAATATTGTTTAAAAACAGTAGTATTTGGCCTGGACAGTGTGGGTCAATGGTTGAGGTCATAGTTCAATTCCCCTTCAGGGCACATGCCTGGTTTGTGGGCTCAATCCTCAGTGTGGGGTGTGCAGGAGGCAGCCGTAACCATGATTCTCTCTCATCATTGATGCTTCTATCTCTCTCTCCCTCTCCCTTCCTCTCTGAAATCAATAAAAATATTTTTTTAAAAAATAAAAACATTAGTATCTGGTCATTTCTCCTACCTGGGACCATCTTCTTGTCTGACTTTTATTATTTTTAATATGAGATGACACTAATGATCTCTATATACCACTTTCTGCTAAATGATTGCAAAAATTTTTTTAACTTATGTCTAAACATGTCTGGCACAGAGAATTTTTTTAAAATACCACAACCTACATCTGGAATACTTTTCCATTGTTAAGTAGATTTCTTAAATTAAGTTGCAAATCCAGATAGCAAAAATATAACAGCACTTGAAACTTTCCAACGTGCCTTATAAGCCAAGATTACTACAGTTAACATACAAGTTTTTCAAAATTATTTCTGAAGGTTTGTCTTTTTCTCTTTTAATCTGGATGCCCATAACTCTGGTGAAGGATTTAGAATATCCTGGGCAAGTTTCTCATGGTTTATGTGTATTAATAATGCACATTTGCAATGTGAATAAACACTGACACAAGCACCTATTAACCTAGTAAGATTAACCAGCTAAAGATGCTGATTGGCCAAGCACTTTATGTAATGCAGCGATTTTCAACCAGTGTGCTGCAAGAATTTTAAAACATGCAATACCTGACTATTTAGTCAGGGGCACTAACCTCTTTTCCTTTACATCATTGATTTTCAACCTTTTTCATCTCATGACACACATAAACTAAATGCTAAAATTCTGTGGTACACCAGTTGAAAATCGCTGCCTTGGATTGTCAAATAAAAAAGTGACAGCAGCCACACAACAATAGCCATCCAGTGTGAATGCCCTATTTTGAACCATAAATATATGGGTCATATAATAGAGTTGCCTCTCATTGGTCACGCTGTGTAATAAAGTTGCATCTGATTGGTTAATTCTTGGTACCAGAAATATACAAATTTATGGGAACCTGATAGTTTTAAAAGTCACTTTGGAGCAAAAAAGTGTAGGTAATTACTCCTATTATTTGTTTGTAAACCAATCAAAATTATACCTATTTTTTGTCAGATTGGCAAAAAATATATTTTTTGGTGTGCCACAGAATTTTAGTAATTAATTTATATGTGCCATGAGATGAAATGGTTGAAAATCACTGCTCTAATGCAACAAATAAGTACCAGACCTTGTCAGTTCTGATTTAACATAAGCATGACTTGGGAATTTTTATAAAAACGATGTTAAGATCCTACTTCTGACCAACTAAGTTAGAATGTCTGCAAAGAATTATCAGATATTTGTATGTTTTAAAGGCTCTTTGGGCAATTGTAAAGTATAGCCAGCTTGAGAACCACTCAATTAAATTAAGAAAAAAAATTAAAAAATAAGCTACTTCTAATTTTGATATTGCATCCTTCTAGTAAAAACAGGTGAAAAACTAGTGAAATGCTTTATTAGAATATATTGTACTGACACATCACCTTTAAATGTTTAATTAGAAATGTATTAGTTTTCTAAAAGCCATATAATTTTACATATATTAAGTAATGTCACTGCATTCTGAATTTCTTTAAGTGCAAAGGCTGTCTCTTTATTGCAACAAGTAGTACTTAGTCTGTCTAATTTTCTTAATTAAATAATTCTTAGTTACTTTCATCTGGTTCTACAGAGTATCACAGTGACAAATTAAAAAATACTAACAACAAAAAAGCATTTTCTTCAACTTATTTATTCATAACCACACATTTATTCATTTTCCCCCCTATAATGTATTATTTCTTAATTTCAAAACCATAAATGGGACTAGGAGTTCAAATGATTGTGGTCTTTGTGTTCACTATAAATTTATTGTCATTAATAGCACCTTGGAATGCCATTTGTAGCAAATAATCTATTGCTATGACATGCATGATTACCAAACAACATATACACAATGTAGATACTCTAAATTGTTAAATAGGAAAATAAAATAACCAAACATCAATGGAATTATTTTATTAGAGTATTGGAACAAATAAAATAAAATCTGACGACAAAAATCTTTCAGCTTATTTGTGAAAGATTCAGGGTAATCAGCAATATCCTGTAGTTCTTGAACCTTTCATTATCCCAGCTCTTATTCCTTGTTATTACTTCAAGGAATGCCAGAAGAGTGGGCACTTAATAGATGACTGCTCATCTGGATTGAACACTTTTAAAATCCTAAATATAAAACGTAATTAATATGGTAAAGAGTAGACTCTGTAGTTTCAGGCATTTCAAATATACCTTGTAAAAAATTCAAAGTGTCATCATTAAATTTGCGTCACTGATTACATTACTTAAAAAGTTCAAAATATTCTTCATTTATAACCAGTTAATTGTCCAAAGTCAAAATGATTTTGAATTTTATTTCCCTTCCTAATATAAGTTAAATACTGTGAGAAAATAATAAATAACTATAGGAATCTGTGTTAAAAATGCCACATTGCTAAGATATTAAATATACTTCATTGCAATAGCAAACATATAAACTTATATGTAAATATAGGTTTAAAATAACACCGGTCATCAGATTTGTCTTAGATTTCTGTATCATTCTTGTTTTCAAATCTGTAATGTGAATATGATTACTGCTTCATTAGTTTCTTAAAATCCTATAATTATGCTACAAAACAAGAATATTTTAACTGAGTCTATCTTTCAAAATACAATTAAGTCAGTTGGTTAATACTGACATAGTCAAACAGCAAAAGGTCGGAAGTAAAATTCTAAATATAATTAATAAACTCAAGAACTTTTTATATGTTCTCAATTCATAACATTTATGTCCATAAGGCTCTGAAGCATATGAGTGAAAAGTGAAAAATACAGATATTTATCTACTACTTGATATATATCATGTAAACAATCAGTTATATGAAACTGTCCTGATGTTGAACTGAGCTTCTCATTTCATCTAAAATGCCCTGGATTGTGTAAAACAGTACTGTGTGTTTTAGCTAACTTGAGAAGGCTGTGTGTCTGCCTACTTTGGGGTTTCAGATAGTTTTATTTTTACATTCCTTGGTTGCAGAAGGCATTTGTTAGCAGTTCTGATATTTTTCCGATCTTCAAAATCATAACCACAAAATCTTCAGTTTAGTTATAAAGTACACCTAGCTGTAGCCCCTGAAATTCAGGAGTATGAGTTTCTCTAGTTAGTTAGGAGGGACTTTAAAAAAAATAAATTGGCTACAAGTTTCAAATTCACTGAAAAGTTTTCAATTATTCTAATTTTACTGACAATAATTTATTAATTTTGAAAGGAAGTATGAGTGCGCCCCTCAAAAATAAAATGCAATCTACTAATTGTGAAACTTTCTGGGATTTCCAAGTAAGCAGGTTTTTTCATTAATTTACATCTTCCAAAATCCTGATTACCGTAAAAAATGTGTACGCTAAGAATTAAATCTCTCATACTGTAGTCACAGAAAATACTTGCTGGTATGTTAGATACTCACAGAAATGTTGTTAGATGTCTAAAAACAGCTTTTTAAATCTAGGAGTATTGCAGTGCTGACCTTAATTGGAAAGAAACTATGAGGTAACTCTCTCCTGCTAAGAAACCTGCTTATAGGTGGGATTTCCCATGATTCAGAGAGTGTGATGAATACTTTCTCACAGCACCTCTCTCCCCAGACAGTCTTATTTTAAGCAGAAGATAAGTTTTAAAGAAAAAGGAATTGACATATCAATCAATGCTGACCAAAAATAATGTAAATCAGATTTTAATAAAATTTGAAATCAGTTTTCCTCTTTAAAAGACTAATAAATGACTAATATAGAAAGATGAAAAATTGTAAAATTTCAGATTTGGCCATCTATTTTTTATTTGTAAAACAGAAATACCGGAAAACAGATTCTTAACATAAAAGATTAGCAAAAACAAAAGTTAACCCACTTTTTACATCACTAGTTTGAAAATTGAATTTATGCAAGGCATGGTCACATGAATTAGAAAGATAGTAAACAGCAATGTGTGAATGTCCAAAACTAACATTTGGACATTATAGACATCTGGTGACGTGTTTTTTTTACAGTTGCCTTGTAAAATCACCGAATCGTGTGTGCTTTTTCCTAAGTGCTGAATTATTTAAAACCAATTTAAAATGACTGTATTGGTCGTGTTATGAGTGCTCACTTCTTTTAACAATGATGTTTCTGAGCATGCTGGAATTTCCTACACCACCATGTGCAGAAGGAGGTGCCCCGGAGCGAGTGGGCTCCTTTCAGGGGCTTTGTGGCTGTTTCACGAGGTCCTGCCGAGCTCTGCCCCGGCTCCGGGAGCGCCAGCAGCGCCTGCCGAATGCCGCGGGGTCGGGGGCGGATCAGGTACTGCAGCTGCGAAACCTCCGCTCCGATCGGGCATGCGTTTTGGTTTGCACACTGCCGGGCGGCGGAAACACATTTCAACCACTCGGGCATCCATCACTCTCGGGGGTGATGCGTTTGTCTCTGCCTACAGAACGCTCTTTGCACTGAGGGATCCCTCTTCCCTGGGAGCGTAAGTCACTGGGCGTTACTTCTCTTTGGCTCCGGACGGCACGAAGCAGACCCCCAATGACCACCAAGACCCGTCCAGAGCGAGGAAAGTAGTAGATAAGGAGTCACCCCGCACACGCGTCGAGTTCCCGGGAGAAGGGGGCTCTCGGGGAGCCGCGGGCAGCGTGCGCTCCCCGGAGGGTGCAGGGCGGCTCCGGCGCGCGGGGATCTGCTCGCGCGCAAGGCCGGCTCCCGGAGGGCGTGGCGGGGGCGTGGCGCGAGGTGTCCGGCCGGGCGCTCCGCGCGGCGGCGGCGGGGGGCGGGCGGCGGGGGGAGCGCGGCCGGAGGAAGGCTGCGCGGCGCCGCGAGCGGCTCTCGGCTCCCGCTCTCCCGACCGCCTGGCCCGAGCTGCCGTGGGCGGGGCCTGCGGTGATTGGCGGGCGGGCGGGGAGGTCGGAAGTACTTTGTTTTTTATGCTAATGAGGGAGTGGGGCTTGTCCGTATTTACGTTGAGGCGGGAGCCGCCGCCCTTCATTCACCCACATGGTCCTTCGAGGTGCTGCCGCCGCCGCCCGACCCGCGCCTTCGCGCCACTTCGCGCCCTCGGGCGAGGCCGGGGGGGTGGGGACGGCCTCCGCCGCGCGGCCGAGCCTCGCGCCCCTCGCCGAGCCCCTTCGCGGGCCGGGCCGGCCGCACCCCCCGAGCCCGGGGCCTCGGGGTCGTAGTCAAGCGGGGGCGGGTGGGGAGGCGGGCGCCGGAGCCCACGGCGGGCGAGGCGAAGATGGTGGCGGCGACTTCTCCCGGTGAGTCCCCCCGCCCGTCCGCCGAGTGAGTGAAACCTGTTGTGTGCAGCCCGGTCCGGAGGGAGGGCGGGCGGACGGGTGGGGCGGCGGGCCCGGGGCAGCGTGGCGGCGGCGGCGTGGCCGGGCGGGTCTCGGGCCGTTGGCCGCCCCGGCGTGTGGCAGCCGCGACCCGCTGCCCCGGGCTGCACGCGGCGGGCGGAGGGGCACGGCCGGGCCGGGAGGGGAGGAGGGTGGAGGTGGCGGCGGCCGCGCCCGGGACCCGCGGAGACCCTCCCCGGGCCGCTCCGGCGGGCGGGGGGCGCGCGGCGCACACAATGGCCCCTCGGGGCCGGGCCCCGCCGGGCTCGCGCGCCCTCCGGGGCTCGGGGTGCGCGCGGGGCGCGGGGCGCCCGGGAGAGGAAAGTTTCTCCCGGGGGCGAGAGTTAAAGCGCCTCCAGAACAAAGCGGCGGCGCACATGGGGCAGGGCAGGCCGCGGGCCGGGAGGGGGCGCGCCCACGAGGTACCTGCGCGCCGGCGGGCGGCGCGACGTGGGCGGGAGCCGCGGGCCCCCAAACTTTGTGCGCGCGAGGGTGGGCCGAGGGCGCGGGAGCTGCGGGCCGCGCGGCCTGGGCGCCACCCCCACGCCGCGTGGGCTTTGTTACCCCGCGTGGGCAGCCCCCGGGCGGGACTCGCCGCTCCCCTGGCCGCGGCCCGGGAGCAGGCCCGCGCCGGCCTCGGTGACGGCTCGGAGCCGCGTTCGCTCGCCCGCAGGCCCGGGAGCGCGGCGGCGGCGGAGGGCCGGGCCGGCTCGGCGGGAGTCGCGGCCGCGCCGCCATGTTCCTGCGGGGCGGGCTGTGCGCGGGGCGAGGGCGGGGGGACATGGCGGCGACTGCGCGCCGCCGCCGATTGTTCCCGGCTTAGGCCTCGGGCCGCGTGCGACGGGCACCGCAGTCGCGGAGCCTCCGCCCCTCTGGGCCGGGCTGGGGGGGGGGGGGAGGTGGCTGGGGGGACACAAAGGAGGGGCGGCGCGCCCGGGTCCTCGCCGCGTTCGGGCCTCGGCGCCGCCGGTCGCCGCGAGGCTGCCGCCGGGAAACGGTTTGGGGGGGGCGGGGGGGGCCGCGTCCGGCAGGACTCGGCTCTGACCCGCCGCCCCCTGGCGGCCGCGCGGGGAACCGCGGCCGCGCGCCCCCTTGTGCGACATGTGCCGCCGGCCTGAGCTCCAGGAGCGTGGCGGGCACTTTGCAGCCCCCGGTGCCCGTGCCGCCTTTTCTGTTCGTGAACGGGAGCCGCGGACGGGAGCTGGAGAGGGGCGGGCTCGCCGAGGCAGGATCGCCACGAGGGAGAATCGGCCTCGCGCCGCCCGGACCACGTCGTGGGGGAAACAACTCTTTATCCCGGCCGCGGCCACGAGGTCTAGAATGGGGGAGGGGTGGGGAAGAATAGTCCCTTCGCTGCGTTTCCCTCGTCGGAGCCGAGCGATAGAGGTTAAGATTGCTGTGCATCGTGCTGGAGTCTTTCAGGGTCTTTTCAAATAAGATGTGGATCTAATACTTGTGGGTTTTTCAACTTTATTTTCTTACGAATTTTCACCCATACATTGTTGGTCTTTTAAACTCCACTAGTGTTGCTTGGCTATCTTGGGTTTTTTGATGACTGTAATTGACTTTATAAAGGGGTTGGAAAAGAACACATTTAAATAGGGATCTGGACAGTGGTAGTAAATTTGTGTTTTTTCCCTTTCCCTCCCATCCCAGTCATTCATACACGTGGACCTAACTGCGCCAAGAGCTTATCCTAAGGATAGTTGCTGAAAACGAAGTTTTCGCAAGTGGGTGAGTGTATTCTAATTTTCTTTAACTTTTCTTTAAAATAACTTTCTCTTGACTTTAATTTGAATAATTAAGATGTAATTGGGTTTTTCAAGGGGTGAAATGGGTAGTTTGTCCATTTACATTTTCTAGATAATTAACTCTGGGTCAGCTAATTTTTAAGTTAGTAAAAAGTACAATCCAGATATCTTTATAAATCTTTGGAAACTGATGCACAGTTTACAAATGTAATTTTAAAACTGCTTTAAGTTGGATGATAAAATCTAATCTGTAGTGTTCCCAAGATTTAAAAATTAAGTGGAATATATAAGATCGACCAGTTGATAAACTTGAAGTATAGTCTGAACAGTAATTTTATGAATTAGTTTACCAAATAATTGCTAATTGGAAGCAGAAGAAAAGATGTTTTTCCACGTGGATGTGAAGATTTCCTCTAAAAGGTACATGAGTCAAATTATATTCTCATTTATTTGCAATCTGATTTTGATTTTGTAAGTATGCCTTTGGGAATGGAAGGTAAAGGAAGAGCCACCACTTTCTTTTACAGTATTAGAATGATGATTAATTATGATTGTCTTGTGAAAAAAAGAGTTCTCTATTTTTAAAGTCTAAATGTGCTTCTGAATGGAACTCACGGGTTTAAGGTAATTGAACTCGTTTTCTCTTCCCCATTAAGGATTATGCTAAATTTTGTATGTTTCATAGCCTGTAAGAGTTTGAGGTGTTATTCTAATTATTTATTTAAAATTTAGCAGGAATAAAGAGAACATCACCTTGTAAAACCTGAAGATTGTGACCAGTCAGAGTAATGTCAAAGTGCTTACAGTGCAGGTAGTGATATGTGCATCTACTGCAGTGAAGGCACTTGTAGCATTATGGTGACAGCTGCCTCGGGGAGCCATTGGTGGGCTTTAAAGCGCAGGGCCTGCTGGTGTTGAGTGCTTTTTGTTCTAAGGTGCATCTAGTGCAGATAGTGAAGTAGATTAGCATCTACTGCCCTAAGTGCTCCTTCTGGCATAAGAAGTTATGTTTTCATCCAAGCCAAGCCAAGCAAGTATATAGGTGTTTTAATGCTTTTTGTTTGCAGTCCTCTGTTAGTTTTGCATAGTTGCACTACAAGAAGAATGTAGTTGTGCAAATCTATGCAAAACTGATGGTGGCCTGCTATTTCCTTCAAGTAATTTTTACTAATTTTGTGTACTTTTATTGTATCGATGTAGAATCCGCCTGGTGTGTCTGATGTGACAGCTTCTGTAGCACTAAAGTGCTTATAGTGCAGGTAGTGTTTAGTTATCTACTGCATTATGAGCACTTAAAGTACTGCTAGCTGTAGAACTCCAGCCTCGGCCTGTCGCCCAGTCAATGTCCAGTTACTGAACACTGTTCTATGGTTAGTTTTGCAGGTTTGCATCCAGCTGTGTGATATTCTGCTGTGCAAATCCATGCAAAACTGACTGTGGTAGTGAAAAGTCTGTAGAAAAGTAAGGGAAAATCAAACCCCTTTCTACACAGGTTGGGATCAGTTGCAATGCTGTGTTTCTGTATGGTATTGCACTTGTCCCGGCCTGTTGAGTTTGGTGGGGATTGTGACCAGAAGATTTTGAAAATTAAATATTACTGAAGATTCACCTTCCACTTTTAAATGTTCCAGAGATAAAAAGTACTAAAAGTGCAATTTTAGTTTGTCAGTGTGAAGTTTATGTATGTAACTTTGTTTCTTCAATCAGATTTCATCTTTTTGTACTAAAACATTTCACTACTAGGATTGCATGTCAGATTTTATTATGCTTATATTTTTTTGTCTGATTATTTGGTTATCAAGCATTCCATTATGACTGTCTGTATAAAGGTTATTTACTTTGATAAATGCACAATAATCTGTAAAATTAGGATATGCCTCTTTGCTTTCTTAATGTTTTATTTTAAAATTTAATAAATTATGATATTTGTACACTAAAGTTTTTAAATTTGGTAAAAATTTCATTGTTTAAAGCAGTGTATAAAGGAAGTTGTTTAAGCATGGAATTTAGATTTGTGAGGGAGACTGTCTTTTTTCTAGTAAACAAATATTTTACCATTGTTACCAGTTCATGATAAAACTGTTAACTGGTTATGTACTAGTTCTCTGGTAATTTTTAATGATGTAAAAACTTTTAGTGATCCTTAGACTCTGCTTTCTGGAAGTTAAAAATAAGAAAACAAGACATACTGATGCCAGATGGAGTCACAAGTATGTGTATGCGTACATGTCTCTAACACCAAGAGTGTAGAAGTTGGGTGGAAATTTGAAAATCATTTTGCAACAATTCTAGGCTAATGTAACTTATGTCACTAGAGTAGAACCTAAGAAGTAGAACCAACATTTCTGCCCTTTTTTTAATGTGTCTTGTCTTTAGTTTATGTTTCTTATGTGTAGAAAAATGTGGGCTAACTTAGGAATGATCAAATTTGAAGATTGGTTGTTAAAATTGTGCCTGTGCTAAATTTTAGTAATAGGAAACAAATTTCTATAACATTATTATACCACCTGATAAATTTATAAAACATTTAAAAAATATAGTAAGTCTAATAAGAAAATTTAAGCCTCTTGAAATTAAAGGAGTTTAATTATGGATCCCTGAATAGAAAGGTAAGTTTCACAGTTCTGGAGCTGATTAAAAGGTGTAAATTTTCAGAATGAGAAAATAGTAAGAACAATGCAGTGATTTATAAAACAAATCTAATTGTCCTTGAGTGTTCTTAAACCTTTGTGTTATGAAAAAAAACCAACTGGAAATTATTCTGTTTGGGGTTATTTTCTGACAAACATTTCTTTAAATATTTTGTAAAGTTATAATGTTAGCATAGCGTACTATGCTGTGGTTATAAGGGGAAAAAGTGATGTTTACATGTACCAAACCATGTAATTGTATTTTAAAGCTTTGGGGGAAATACCTCTAGCATTGTGGTTTAAAGTGGAACAGTGATGATTTCTCTAATATGCTAAAATGTAACTCAAAATTTTAATAACAAAATCTTAAAATGGTTAACTCTTTCTCCCTAGACATTTCACCTCTAGTACTTGTGTTCAGAACTTAACAGGACTTTTAATCAAGACTTAATATCTACTAAACAAGTTAACAGTATAATTTCTTTTGGGGTTTTCAGTGGGGCTGAACACTTCTTAGACACTAACAGAAGACTGCAAATATAAAGGTTGACATTAATTTAGCCATTTTTTGATACAAATAAGTGAACAAGTTGGTTGTAGCTGAAAATTTCTCATTGACCTGGGGAGAGTGGCCTTTTACTGTTTTAACCTTTAAATTGCTTAAGACTTAAGGTACTGACCCATTGCTTCAGGTTTGAGAGCATTAAAACTCAGAAAAAAATACAAACTTCTTCCTAGTATTTCGCATGTTACATATGCACGTACAAACTTCTAATTTATGTTTAAAAGGAAAGCCCTTACGGTTTTACAAATTATCCTTTGTGAGATAGTGATTTTACTAAAAATTTCTTTGAGATCTTTATTTTACAGGCAAACATGTCTTAAGAAGAGCAAGCCAGATGTGGGTGTTTCCCTACACTTGGAAGAGTCCTACAGAATGATTCTTAACAAAATGCAACCTGCAGCTGCCTGGAGAACAATTCATTGTCATGTTAAAGTTTATGTACTTAATGAAATAACTTGTTAGTAACTGACAATCCTGGTGTGGTTTGTCTAGCATTAAGATAAGTTAGGAGTCTGGGCTGAGCAGTAAAGGTAAGGATAGCTCTATACAGGCTAATTTTCGGTGTATGTCTGGAAATACACATACAATACCTACTTGAGTCTTCACTCTCGAAATGTGAATTAATATACTTGGCTGTTTTGATAAATTAATACACTTTGTAGTCTTAGTGATAACGTTAGTAAAATGTAATATTCTTTGTGAGTTTTAAAGGATAAGATGGGTGTATCCCATCAATTTTAAGACCATAGAAAATTTGTTTTAAAAGGCTTAGTTTTTCCTATTTGAACCACAGAGACACAGCATTGAGATGCCTATTTTATGTATTTGCAATTTAGTCATGCTCTTTGAATTGTTTAGTGCATTTAATGTAAATAATAAAGTTATGTATTTTAAAACTGCTTGTTGAGAAATTGTCCAGAATGAACATAATGAAATAAAAATTTTAAAGTTTTTCTTAGTTGTGACAGTTTTTCTTTTTTGTTACAGTAAATGAAACATCCCTATTGAGGTAATACGGGAAGCAGCAACAAACACCAAAGTGATTTACCTGTATTAATAATTTAGTGTCTATGGCATCTGTATTTGTATCCTAATTTCACAATTGAGGAAGTAAAATCAGCAAAATTTCTTTGCAAGAAGAATATAAAACTGGTAAATGGGCTCTGAATTTAAATTCATGTCAGTCTGTTTAGAAAGGTTAATTTCTATGTAGTTTTTATAATCTGATGTTTTTAAATCACACTGATTTGGTTCCTAATATGTTGAAGAGCTCCAAGTACAAATTATAAGTTTAGTTATTTTTACTTATTGATAAATTGACGTTTAAGCTAAGAGGAAACCAAAGTATGAAACGTCTTTAACTGGCTTTTATTAAATACCCAAACGTTTGTTGATAACTAAGGTTTGAATGTTTCTTAGTGGAGCTGTACTATATTTAAAATTGAATATGTTCTGAGCAACTCAGAATTCAAAAAATCTATGGGTGTTCAAAAAAATAGTCAATATTTTAAAAATAAGATACTAGGTTGTACTTTTGATGGTAAAGCAACTATCAAAATTGCAGTCCTGTGTAGTTTTGAGTCTAAAGTAAATGACATTGCAAATACAGGTTTGGTCATTAATGAGAAGTGTTGAGCATGGCGTAGAGGTGAATAAAAGCCTTACCTTGGTACCAAGTGGTACCAAATCAAATGTTCAGTGCAGTATCTCCATTCAGACTGCAAGATTTTATCTGGCCTGAAATTAGGGAGAATGTACACTTCATAGAGAAAATGAGCATGGACCTGTTTACATGTTTGTAAAGTATATGTACTATGAAGTTGCTAACATAAACCAATTTGACTTCAATTTACATAGGCTAAAGGTTTGAAAGGCTGTTAATCTTTAAAGAAATCACTTTCCTGTATTTAAATTGCCTCTTGGCCTATTGGCTAAGGTCAAGTGTATATTTAATAGAGATGTAATCCTCTAGAACATTGATGGCGAACCTTTTGAGCTTGGCGTGTCAGCATTTTGAAAAACCCTAATTTAACTCTGGTGCCATGTCACATATAGAAAATTTTTGATAATTACAACCATAGTAAAACAAAGACTTACATTTTTGATATTTATTTTATACTAGAGGCCCAATGCACAAATTTGTGCACCAGTGGGGTCCCTTGGCCGGGCCTGTGGGATTGGGCAGAAACCAGCTCTCCCCGAGGGGTCCTGGTTTGTGAGCGGGCGCAGGCCAGGCTGAGGGTCCCCACTGGTGCATGACCAGGGTGGGGAGAGACATGGGAGGTTGGCTAGTCAGGGAGGGGCTATTGGGCTTCAGGGCGTGTCTGGCCTGTCTCCCTAAGTCCGGATCCCAGCAGCAAGCTAACCTACCAGTCGGAAAGTCTGCCCCTGGTGGTCAGTGCACATCATAGCAAGCAGTTGATCGGCCTTAGCATATCATTAGCATATTATGCTTTGGTTGGTTGAACAGCCAACCGGACACTTAGCATATTAGGCTTTTATTATATAGGATATTTAAATGCCATTTAACAAAGAAAAATCAACCAAAAAAATGAGTTCGCGTGTCATAGGTTCGCCATCACTGCTCTAGGAAAACCACTGTTCAACAGATTGGGGGAGCTGGGACTTGTGAGAGTAGATGACAGTTGTCTACATTCAAAGCAAGTATGTATGCCCTTTGAGCCACTTACTGGCTTTAGTAAGTACATCAAGTTCAGATACATCCTTCAACACAAAGTTAGAATGCAACGGCCAAGGTCCAGTGAAGACTCCTGCTGGGATTCTAGAATGATTGTACACTTGCAAGGTAAGGTTACTTCACTACAATTAGGTGTTACAATTCAGGATATTTTTCAAAATATAAAGTCCTGGAACTTTCAGATGGATTAGAATCTTTGGGGTGTGAGTAGGGCTGGATGCTACGGCAAGCATTTTGAGAGGTCTGTAGATATTTGTATTTAAGAATGTAACTGCTGCCATACATTTTACAAAATGAGCCATAGGAAAAAGCAGAACATCAACATTAGAATTCATGTGGAGGTAAGAGACTAGAACTAGAGAACAGACATTGCATATACTTTATTAGTTTTTTTAATATATATTTTTATTTCAGAGAGGAAGGGAGAAGGGATAGAGAGAAACATCAATAATGAGAGAATCATTGATTGGCTGCCTCCTACTGGGGATCGAGCCCACAACCCCTGCATGTGCCCTTGACCAGAATCGAACCCTGGCCCCTTCAGCCTGCAGGCACTCTATCCACTGAGCCAAACCAGCTAGGGCTATTTCTTAGTTTTATAGCTGACTTGTGCTTTGGCATGACACCTTCCAGCTAGAGCCAATCTTATATTTGCTGCTGAATCTACGGGGTTTTCTTCGCTCCCAACTTCAGGCAATATTCCATAGATAACTTTGGTAAACGTTTGGCACCTAATACATTGAGTGTGTAATCGGGGGTTTTCTTGGGGGTTGGCTCTTAACACTATAGTCTTCAGGGTCATTCTGGTCAAGAGATTTTCTAGTCCTCCGTCTCAGAATTGTGAAACTTGTATACTTACATGTGTTTTTTTTTGTTTGTTTGTTTTTTCCACTGATACCTAAATTTCTGTTTAAATAGGATGTAGTTTGTGCCATGTTCTAAACATTTCTTATCTCTGTGCTCTTAATTGTGGTTAGTCACAACAATAGACTTCTTTTAAAATGACATCTTTCCTTGAGTATTCAATAATCATCTTGATACAATGACCTTTTATTGAAGTGTTGTACCTACCATTGTTCCCACTGTACTAGTATTCTGTAGGCTTTTCATGGACTTGACATTTGTTTGGAAAAGTTTCTGTCCGCATAACCACATGATTTAATCATGTTTCCTTTTCAGTCTTTGTACCAATGTCAAGTCAAAGGAGCTCTACTTAGCTGCATACTCTATTCTCCCCTGGGTCATTTTCCTAATAGAAGACTAGTAGAATCACCTGGGATCTTAGAAATTGCAGGATGTGAGTGAGGCTCATCCCTAAACCTGAATTGGCATTTTTGTATTTTTAAATGCTGTCCCTACCTTCAAAGAGGGCAGGGGTTTGAGCTGTTTGGTTCATTTATGCCCATTCATCCAAAAACAGCAAGCCAGTCCATGAAATGTGTTTGATAGGTTTTGCATAAACAGTGGAAATGCCCATGGTGAATGATTGCTGGATGAGGCAGGCTCAGTGGTGGTTAGCATTAATTTGCTAGTATCAATGGGATTCTAAGGTATAAGTATATTACCAAATATCTGGTAGAAAGAGTTGATAAGCAGGAAGTAGGCATTCACAGGATCCAGTAATACAACAAAAACGAAAACTGAAGGGTCAAGAAATTAGGAAACTTTCCCCGTATTCCATTTGTCTGGCAGTTTAATGGTGATATGTTGGAAGTAAGGTTGAACTCCACTTTTAAATATCCAGATGAGTAGCTGGCTTTCAGACCACCAGGTTAGTAAACTCTTAAAAGGCATACTGGAGGAAGGTGTACAGTGACTAGATGCTTTTGTTGCCTGGGTGAAGTAAGCCTATCTCACAGCTTCTGTTTATTCCATAATCTCAAATCCCCAATTTTTGGTTATCAAACAATTTGGCATTCTTAAAATATCAAAACTGACCAAAACAATAATGGGTATTGAAACTTCTCTTGACCCCAGCAGAGAAGTTTTAAGGAATATAAGAAATTCCTCACTAGTATATTGTGCCTTGAATAAATTGAGTTGTGTCTTTGGTGTTCTGGGACAAAGCATCAGCAAAACCAGAATGCTTGAGGAATATTATAAGGAATTAATCTTTTCAGATTAATTTTAGGCAACAACAGAAATTGGCACATTAGTTTATTTCCTCATAGCCTTTGTGAAGTTTATCTGGTTTGTGGGCCCATGAAAGTGTGAACTCCAACTTGAAGACTGCTCTTCTAAGTTACCACGGGATACTTGGCTAATTGGTTGAGAAATTTAAAGAACTACATAAGGAGCTTCTTAGTGTAGTTTAAGAGGGAAACTTTGGGGTTTCATTGTTTTCAGCATTTTTACCTTATTAAGCAAGATAACCTATTATAGCTATCACAGTTTCTGTCCAGCACAAAATCCTCCATTCCCCACCTTCAGAGTTTCAGAACAAGTTTAGGTCCCAGGCCCAACTGAACTAGCCTAAAAGGATAAGATCATTTTCAGGCCTGATCCTTCCGCACCATGTCTTATCGTTAGCAGTGACAAAGCTTTAATTCCCATAAGCACACAAAATACCTACGTAGATGGAGTGGATAAAGAAAAGATACTTGAGAGTACAGTACTAAGGGTTGTGGGGTATCCATCTTGGCTGGCCCCAAACAGCATAATTTCAGAAGAGGAAAGGGGTGGAAAGAATTCACAGGCTTGTGATGTTCACCTGGATTTAGGTCTCCATTTAAATGTTTCTTCAAAGGCCTCTGACTATATTACTTAGGTCTTTATCATTTGTTTTGTTCAAAACACTGCACAAATTATCTTACAGTTCTGTAGATGACTCAGGTGACACTAGGTTAAAATTAAGGTGTCAGCAGGGCTGTGTTTCTAGCAGCTAGGGGAGGAGAATCCAGTGCATTTTCCAAATTCTAGACACTGGCATTTTTGACTCATGGTTCCTTTCTCCATTTTCAGATCCAGCAACAGCAGGTCTAGTCTGCACACCATCATACTCAGAGCTCTGCCAGCATCTCTCCCTCTGACCTGCCTTCCTCTTCCACTTTTAAGGATCTTGTGATTTCATTGAGCCCACCCAGATATCCCAGACTAATCATTTTAAGGTCAGCTGATTAGCAGCCTGAATTCCATTTGCTGCCTTAATTCCCCTTTACCATATAAATTTATATTCACAGGGATTAGAATGAAAAGATTTTGGTGCCCATTCTGCCTGTCACACCTTCTGGAATTGGGTCACTTGGGAATATTATGTTCTGGGCCCGCATAACTACTTGGGATTTTATTCAGACTGAGCTTAAGTAAAATTAAGAAAAATACAATTCAGTGAGACAAAATAGAACAAACTCAGCTTTCCCCTGTGTAACTTAAATGCCAAGTTTATAGAGGTTCTAAGAATAATTATTCATAAATACAATAACCAGTTGTAATCCTTTTTCTGAGTTAAACATTTTCTCTGGAAAGGCTCATAGTATTATAAACCTATTATAGAAAAACTAAAGAACTAGTAGGTTATTTAAAGAAAAGAATGGGTAAGTGAAATGTTAGCCAATAAAGCATTAAAGAACTATTTTAAGAAGTGAAGATGCAGAATATGAGGAAATCATCAGGGTCAAAAATGGGATTCTCAAACAGGAATGAGCCTCTATACAGATAGAGAAGGTAAATAAGCAATTTATCCTTTGCATTTTTACAGTACCTAAAGAGTTCGTTTTTATTTCAAAGCAACCACTAGCAGTTAAAACACTAAACTTTGAAATCACTAGAAAAAGGAAGGAGAAAACAACTAAGCATTTTAATGGAAATTTAGCACAAATTTTAAGTAGTTTGTATTATAACTCAAAACAGATTCCATAACCTGTAAGCCTTGGTTATTTGTAACCATTGGAAACATAGGCAGTGGGTAGGTTGGCCATGCTCAGAGATAAGTCCTGGCCCAGCAATAAGATCTATTATGGATCAGCTTCTTGAAAACAAAACTTGTATTTCTCAAAACAACTGTGCAATAGGCATTAAATATTTGTTAAATGAGTCTAAGATCATTGCTAAATATTTTACATGTATTTTCTCCACTGCAGAGGTGTTTTCACACCACACTTGCATTTCTCATCTGATGCCAAATTTTGTACAGAGGTTGAGGCTGAAGATTATGCTTACTTTGATGGAAAGGATAGAAAAGACAGGGTGTGAGGGGTAGTGCATGTAAAAACCTGCTGTAGTTCTAGTTGGTTTGGCTCTGTGGGTAGAGCGTCCACCCCCAGACTGAAGGGTCCTGGGTTTGATTCTGGTCAAGGGCATATGCCCAGTTGTGGCTCAGTCCCCAGTGGGGAGTGTGCTGAAGGCAGCTGATAAATGATTGTCATCATTGATGTTTCCATCTCCCTCTCCTTTGAAATCAATTAAAAAAGAAAAACCACCCTGCACATCTGTGATGTGTAAGGGAGACATGGATGGCTGAATGGAGTGGGATAGTGATTGTGGGTTCTGGGAGGTTTACTAGTGGGTCATACTGTGGTAAAAATGGTTCAGAACTGATCTTGGGCAGAAGTAACTCCGCTAGTTTTCCTGCTTAGTTAACTTTGGGCCATTGTTCACCAGATTCTGTAGTCCCTGAAAAAGTAAGTTGCTTAATAAACTGACATAACATTTGATAATATATAAACACAGCCCTCTATATTAAAGGCTGTGTGTCCTCAAGGACATTGCAGGTGATTTTGAGAGGTCTCACATGGGTAAATTAGAATTAGTAAAATGAAATGGTAACTAACACTAAATGAAAAGCTTAGAAAGTAAGTGCCACTGGAGTTCAGAGGGAAAATGTTTAATACACTGTGCATTTGGCACACATACTACACAGGTAATTAGAAGGGCATATTTTAATCTAATTTAGCATACATAAATGCAGTAATCAAGTTTTTTCCTGATTTGGTCATGGTATGTTGATCTTTAATATGAGGAATCTAATATTTTACAGGTTTTCCAGCTAAAAATGGAATTTGCAGTTTAATACCAAGTGAAACCATTCAGCCATAGTTGATAGGTATTACTGTCAGAGAATACATTCCTGGCTTTCTTGCTTTATAGAATTTGAGACATTTCATTGCTATAGAAGTGGTTTGCTTTCTTAAAATGGTGAAGGAATATTAAAATATCAAAGACCCTAAACACAGTATTCATTTTAAAGACTTACTCAACCCTGCTGATGTTTAAAGCATGCTGTAATATTTTAATCATAGGAGGAGGTCTATCTCAAAAAGGATGCCATCCAAAAGTAATTTTCATTTTTATACAGGGTTATTACTTTGCATTCATTTGCTTTATAAAAAAATAAGGAATAGCAAATATATTTAGACAGTGATGTAATTCAACTTTAAATTCCAGGTTTCTTATGCATATCCAGTTCTGGATAATGATAAGATCTAGAATAAGGAAGCACTGATGAATCTTTAAAAAATTACCAGGAAAACATTAAAGTAATAGTTTAATAATTCAGTGAGGTTACAATGCAGTAGTAAGTAACCATATTATATGATGCCATTATTTTAAATAGCTGAGAATGACAGCTATGACTTTTGCCCACTTATCTATATAATAAAGGCCTAAACGATTGTTAAGTGGAATGACTGGTCACTGTGATGTGCACTGACCACCAGGGAGCAGATGCTCAAAGCAGGAGCTGCCCCATAGTGGTCGTTGCGCTCCCACAGGGGAGCGCGGCTCAGCCAGAAGCCAGTCTCTCAGCTGTTGAGCACAACTGCCACAGCAGGACCCCAGACTGAGAGGGTGCAAGCCAGACTGAGGACCCCTCCTCCCCTGCCCCCGTGCATGAATTTCATGCACCAGGCCTCTAGTTTTTAATACAATGCTAGCAAAACAGAGAACATGCTACTAAGATGCTGAAGAAAGTTTTGAGGTTAATGATTGATTTTTACACTTTAACCATGTTTTAATAATCTAAGTGCTGCTGGTGCTGTTTTGTCTTAAACTCATCACATAATTGGGCCAAGTTGGAGGAAGTCAATCTCTATTAAATAGTTAACCATAAAGTATATTTGTATTAGCAAACAAAATGCTTTCAAAATATTTCACTTTTGAAACTGTTTGAGTTTTTTATGTTGACCCAAAGACTTTGTTTGCAAAAGTAAACTGAAGTGGAGTTAAGCAATTGCCTAGCAAATTGATCACTGAGATGACGATACAGGATAGAGTGAATAAACTGATTTTTAGAAAATTTACTTAATGATAGCAGACCTTTACTCTCTCTACGTTTTTAGGAGTTTTTACTTGTTCCAGTATTTATTGGTGTTATATTTCTACGTTATTTTCTTCCTTTCTCCCTTCCTTTTTTTTTTTCCTTCTTCCTCTTTCCCTTTTTTCTCTCCCCCTATTCATTTTCCATTCTTCCCTCTTTTTTTATCCTCCATTTCTTCCTCTATGTGTTTATCAATCATCAATGGTATGCACATGGCTAAGGATTTCATCTAGTAAATATTAACTCTGTGTATTTTAAGTATTTGTGGACCTACCTATTAAGGTAATTAGAATACATTTTTAGTTTTAATTGGATGTTTTATATTCATATGGAAAACTCAAAAGCAAAAGTATCTTTTAAAACAACAGTATATTTTGAAACAGATGGTGAAGACCAAAATTATTTTCTACTGGATTCATTAACTTAGTACCACCCGAATTAACTGCCTATTTCTTGTACCATAATCATAACAATATTTCATGTTTCCTAGTCATCTCAACTTAAGAGTGCCTGGGGTTTTCATGCTGTCTAATCTGTCTGGATGCCATCTCAGTTTGAGAGTTACATAAATGTCTTTCAAAGACATTTTAATCTCATGAACCCATGCCCAATGAACAGTGAGTTTAAAATCTTGCGTAATGTTAAAGAAAAGCTTCTTGTCTTTCAAGACCAGGAAAGATTTCTGGAATGTGGACAACTAGGGTTGGCGGTGAGAAGGGTACAGAAACATCATGGCTCTTTCCTGTCTTTTGTGGAGGTTGGGCACAGACATTAATAGAAATCTCAGTTATATTGGGAATTCAATGGCCAGCTTTATCACCTCACTCAGGTGTCAGGCATGAGAAAGACCCCCAATTTCTTGCCACTCTCTGTGGCACACCAGAGAGGGAGAGTAGTTTCTGTACATTGAAGGAGGAATGGAGTGTCAGAAGGATTCCTGTGTACCTGAAAGAATCATGAAAATCAAGCCTAAGGTCATGAACAAGAGAACCCAACAGTGATGGACATGCCAGATATACAGAGACCAGTGTGGAAAAAACCTCCGTCCACCCAGAATTTGTGGCTGAAACGTGTAGCAGGCATTGAGGACAGGATATTAAGAAAGCATTTATGGGAAGAGTTCGGTCTAGAATCATTTGATATAGAAGGTGGATTAGAAAAGTAGAGGTGGTTGTTACAGAAGGAATGAGATGGGATTCAGAAACAGTCTGGCCAACAAGAACTCTAACTTCTAAGCTGACAATAATGTGAGAAGAGACCATGACTGGTCACTGATAGGATAAAAATGGATACTGCTAAAAAACAAAAGCTTCTTTTTACTTGGAACCTTGGCCCCCACAGCAAGAGAGTTCCTTTTACAACTGCTTACCCTTACTCATTTATTTAAATAAATAATTGTAGTATCCATCTCGAAGAACAAACTGGTGAGATGGGAAAGAGTTAAACTTGGGAAATATACTAAGCACTAAATGGTTTATGAAGTTGAAACACTGACAATAATCAAGATAAATCAATGGAACAAGATAAATCAATGGAACAAAATAAATAGGCCTGCAACAGGCATCATTATATATTAGAACCCCCAAATATATAATTAAGAAAATGCCAGAACCAAAATTAAAATATATACACTACACCAAGGAAAATGTTTGAAACGGATATGGGAAACAGAACTATTCTTAGTATAAAAAGCAATCATAAACCATAAAAAATTACAAAGTTCTCTAAGAAATGAACAGGTAAAATATAGGCGTAGATAATTCAAGAAAAATGAAAAACAAGTGGCAAATATAGTGTGTGCTGGTTGAGAGAAATAGCAGAATTGGTGTCAGGCATGTGCAGTATTGGGGCTTACTTACAAGACCCAATACCCATGGATTTTTACATGGTATTTTTGGAACATTTTTAGAAAATTCCTAACCTACTTTACTACATTTTCTTATTTGTTTTTGTGGCAGATACTGCTTATTTCACCCCAATTTATTTCCCATTCCTTACCTAGAAACAGGATGAGCAATGTTTTACCTGAGCACATAGCTGCCCAGCTAGAAACTGGCTCCTTTGCAGTATGACTAAATTCTTGCTAATAAACATTGCTAGTAAACATAAGAGATATGTGCAACTTCCACATCGCTTTTATTAAAACAATGGACTGACCTTCCTCTATCTCTTTTTCCCATCCTTAGGGATGAAATATAGAACTGGTGCTGTGTCTGCTTTGACTATGCAAAGAAGAGAGTAAACTCCACGGGTTGCGATCAACAGGGTGAAGGGAATCTGGGTCCCTAGATGACCTTTTGGTGACCACTTAGAGAAGAGGCCTAGACCCGAAATGGGATTGCCCTGATATTAGAGGCCTACCTTGAAGTAGTTTTAGAATTGATCTCAGCGGCAGGTATGAGGAAGAGAGAAGTGAAACAGAAGAAGTTACCAAGTTGGCCACTACTAAAATTGCCTGGTGTTCCATCCCATGAAATCCTTTGAGGAGGCTTATCAAGTGCATTCCAAAACTCTGCCTAGGGGAGAAAAGGGGGAGTCATTTTTCTTATTGGTTCTCATCACCTACTGACTAAAATGTTTATTTCTCTCTGGGTATTAATCACCCCACTCTCTGGATAGCACAAATCTACTTGTCTGCTGGATTCCTTTGGACAGAAAGTGAGAGACACTGCATAGACCCAGGGTGAGGCATTGTCTGCATGCTCTAGTCCAGTGGTTCTCAACCTTCTTAATGCCACAACCCTTTAATACAGTTCCTCATGTTGTGGTGACCCCCAACCATAAAATTATTTTCATTGCTACTTCATAACTGTAATTTTGCTACTGTTATGAATCGTAATGTAAATATCTGATATGCAGGATGTATTTCCATTGTTAGAAATTGAACATAATTGAAGCATAGTGATTAATCACAAAAACAATATGTAATTATATATGTGTTTTCCGATGGTTTTAGGCGACCCCTATGAAAGGGTCGTTCAACCCCCCAAAGGGGTCGTGACCCACAGGTTGAGAACCGCTGCTCTAGTCAGTCTGTGTAGATCTTGCCTCAGAAAAAGCTGGAGTAAAGGTGTGATCAAGATTTTATTTTATTTTTTATTTACTTTTTTAAATATATTTTATTGATTTTCATTGATTTTATTGATTTTAAATATATTTTATTGATTGAGGGGAAGGGAGAGGGATAGAGAGTTAGAAACATCGATGAGAGAGAAACATCGACCAGCCACCTCCTGCACACCCCCCACTGGGGATGTGCCAGCAACCAAGGTACATGCCCTTGACTGGAATTGAACCCGGGACCCTTCAGTCCGCAGGCTGACGTTCTATCCACTGAGCCAAACCGATCAGGGCATGATCAAGATTTTAAATGGTGCGTGAAAAATGTTCACCAGAGTGCACCTTTTGCACCTCTCAGATCTGCTTATGTCCTGCATTAATCCCAGTCCATCACAGAGTTCCCTTAAGGTTATGGCTGGCCACAATCTTGGCAAGCACGTATTATGAGAGATTTATTGGAATAAGTTATAGTCCTGTTACTGAAACTAGTTCTGAGTCAACCCCATAGTGACTTCTCTGCTATTCAGTGAGCCATGCTGCCTTCTCTTAACAAGGTCTGGAACTCAGTTCTTGGGGGCTTCTTCCTTGCGCCTCTATCAGCCCAAGGGCTAGTAGTGGTTGCTCCTTATATCTGCTAGTCCTATATTATTTAGTGTTCCCTTCTTACTATCTAATTCCTCATTTTTCCAAATCTCTGTTTAGTTAGTGATTCTTTAACTTTCCTTGTTCAGATTGCCTTGTGGTGTCTCTCTCCTGTTTGGACCTACACTGATACAAGATAATATTATAGAACAACAAAAATATAGTCTATTAAGAATAAAGAAAAAAGAGTACTGCTTGTAGCAAGATTAAAAATGACGGTATAGTACGAGGATGCTGCAAAGTCATGCTCCCAGGAACAAGCTGGAATTACAACTGAAATACAGAACGGCTTTCTGAATAATCAACGGAAAACTCACAGGAGAGAACCCTGCTACCCAAGGACCGAAGGTGGAGACCACATAGAAATTGGTAGGAAGGGCAGAGGCATGAAAGGGCTGGCTGGGCACCCACAGACAGCAAATGAAGTCCTGGGAGATATCTCAGCTGTGGGGGGGTGCCTCTGAGAACTCTGGCATCTAATCCAGAAGCTGGGCTCCCCAACAGAGAGCACCAAACTGAGGAGGGTACCCACATAACATCTAGCTGTGGAAAGCAGAGAAGTGCTGTCTGCCAGGGAGTGGCAGCTGAAAGTTCGGGCACCCTCTTAAAGGGCCAATGCACAGCCCTAACCAGTTTGGCTCAGTGGATAGAGTGTCTGCCTGTGGACTGAAGGGTCCCAGGTTCGATTCCGGTCAAGGGCATGTACCTTGATTTTGGGCACATCCTCAGTAGGGGGTGTGCAGGAGGCAGCTGATTGATGTTTCTCTCACCGATGTTTCTAACTCTTCCTCTCCCTCTCTGTAAAAAATCAATTAAAAAAAAAAAAAAAAAAGGCCAAGGCACAAACATTCCCTGTGGAGCCACCCACTTTGTGCTCAGGCAGAGAGAGGGTTAAGTGGACTGGAGCTGTGAGAGCAGAACCCAGGATGGGGGACTTGGGGGATAGAGCTCGGAAGGCAGACACCCCAAGTTTCCTGGTGTGAGTCATTCCCTTACACAGTGGAGGACATCTTTCTCACATAGACTTCTGCCTTGCCTGGGGGGAAGACAGTGGACACACCCTATTGGAAAACACCTTGCCCTGAGGCCATTTAAGAGATTAAAAGGAACAATTAGCCTCCAGGCAGAAGCAACTGCCCCACCCTGTTGAAAAACCTCTCCCCACACCTGAGGCTGATTGCCTGGGGACAATTTAAGTCAGAATCCTATCACAGGCAGTCCTTGTCAACATACATCGTTTTGTGGTTACATTGCCATCTCCCATTTATAAAATAAAAAAGTTCCGTCATTTTGACATATGTACACATGTGCTTTATGTTTTTTATTATTTATTTACCACAAGTAAAGGTCAGGAATTGTTATTTTTCTTTTAATGTTTTATTTACTGTTTCACTTCATTACTGCTGTGTATGTGCTCCATGTGAGTGATGTAGGTCCTTATGTAGGTGGGTTCCGACTTACAGGGAAATCGTGTTACATCGTGCTGTAGGAACAGATCTCCGATGTAACCTGAGGACCTACTGTAGACAGGCAGTCTCTGGAGGCTTTGAGTCTTTGCCTGATCCAATTAGTCAAAAACAGCCTTTAACACTATCCTGCACTAGAGATTGAGAGGTATAGAGAATCTACCTAAAACAATCACAAACCCAGACAGACTACCAAAATGAGGAAACAAAGAGACAACCCCCAAATGAAAGAACTAGTAAATTCTCCAGAAGAAGAGATAAATGAACCAGAGATAAGAAATTTATCTGAAACAGAGTTTAGAGTACTGATATTAAAAATTCTCAACAGTATGGAAAAAGATATAGTAACTGTGAAAAAAGAACAGTTTGAGGTAAAGGGTCCCAAATAAAGAACACATTGAAAGGAATACACAGCAGATTAGGGGAAGCTGAGGATCGAATCAGTGAATTAGAAGACAAGAGTTGAAAATATCACTCAATTAGAGAACCAAAAAGAAAAAACAAAAGAGGAGGACAGCTTAAGGGAGCTGTGGGACAATGTGAAACATAACAGTATTAGAATAGTAGGTGTGCCAGAAGAGGCAGAAAGGGAGAAAGGAATAGAGAAGGTGTTTGAAGAAATAATGGTAGAAAACTTCTCTTACCTGGTAAAGGAAAAAGTCACACAAGTTCAGGAGGCACAGAGAACCCCAAACAAGAAGAACCCAAACAGACCTACACGCAGACGCATCATAATTAAAATGCCAAAAAGTAAACACAGAATCTTGAAGGCAGCAAGAGAAAATAAAACTATTACCTACAACGGAATTCCCATAAGGCTGACACCTGATTTCTCATCAGAAACTCTACAGGCCAGAAGGGAATGGCATGAAGTACTCAAGGTAATGGAAAGCAAAGATCTGAGACCAAGATTACTATATCCACCAAGGCTATCATTCAAAATAGACGGTCAAATAAAGAGCCTCCTGAAAAAAAAAAAAAAAAAAAAAAAAGGCTAAAGGAGTTCATCACCACCAAGCCAGCATTACAAGAAATGCTACTAAAGGGATTGCTGAGAAGAAGAAACAGAGAGAGAAACCTAGCCGTACAGAATTAAAATGGCTATAAATAAGTACGTCTCAATAATAACCCTAAATGTAAATGGATTAAATGCTCCAATCAAAAGGTGTAGAGTATCTGAATGGATACAAAAACATGACCCAATTATATGCTGTCTACAAGAGACCCACCTCAAAACAAAAGACACACACAGGATGAAAGTGAAGGGATGGAAAAAATTTTCCATGCAAATTGAAAAGAAAAAAAAGCTGGAGTACCAATAATCATATTTGACAAAATAGACTTTAAAAGCATCATGCTAAGCAAAATAAGCCAGTCAGAGAAAGATAAATATATGATCTCACTCATTTGTGGAATATAATGAAAAACATAAACTGATGAACAAAAATAGAGCCAGAGGGGGAAAAATATTATAGAACATAATAGAAGTAATCCTGCTACTTGCAGATTTTTAATATTTCCTACAACTTTTGTGATATCATACTATGTTAGTACAGTTTTGGTAATCCTATATGATAAAATCCTAATATGCAAATCGACCAAACGGTGGAACAACCAGTCACTATGACACTCACAGACCATCAGGGAGCAGATGCTCAACACAGGAGCTGCCCCCTGGTGGTCAGTGCACTCCCACAGGAGGAGCACCGCTCAGCCAGAAGCCAGACTCACGGCTGGTGAGCACAGCAACGGTGGCGGGAGGCTCTCCTGCCTCCAAGGCGGCTCTAAGGACCCCTCAGGGGATGTCCAATTGCCACCTGTGGGGAGTGGGCCTAAGCTGGCAGGCGGATATCCCTCAAGGTGTCCCAGACTGCGAGAGCATGCAGGCCGGGCTGAGGGGTCCCCCCCCCCGGCACCCTGCAATCAGTGCATGAATGTCGTGCACCAGGCCTCTAGTAGTATTATACTTAAAATCCTTTTATTTTTGAAATATTAATGTTTATTGCATGTAATATTATAATATGTAAGATCATTTTTCTTGAATAATTGGTGTTTGTTGCATGTAACATTTAAAATCGTTTTTCTTGAGATAGTAATGTTTTTTGCATGTAACATTATATTTAAGATTGTTTTTCTTGAAATATTAAGGTTTATTGCATGTAACATTATTATATTTAAAATAGTTTTTCTTGAAATAAAAAAAACTGGAAAAAGAAGAATAAAGAAAAGAAAAATAAAAAAGCATTTATCCAGAAAAAAAAAGATAATATTATAAGAGATAATGGAGAAGAAGGAATCTCTCAGCTGGTAAGAACAGTGGCTGTGGAGTAGTTCACTTTACTTTTTACTTTATTGGGAAGGAAGTTTTCTCAATTCCTGCTAACTAGAGCATAGTGATTGCTATGTTTCCCATTCTTTATTTTCAGAATGGTAGTTTTTATTGCACCTCTTTGTCCTCTTTAACCATTTTGTATTGAGAAGTATGGGAGTATAACTACCTTGTCTATTAGATAATAATTGCTAGTCCTTGAAAAGCCACCTCCAGGTCACACAGAAAGAAATAAACATTACTCAGATATCCTATATTTTGAATTGGGAACAATAACTGGATGAACTTTAAGTTCCCATTCTTGGGAAGGGCCTGTGTCTGTTATATAGGAAGATTGGTCCATGTGGTTACTTGGGAGCTAGAAGCCAAAGGCAGAGACTTCTGTTTTTCAATCTCCTTTCCAATGTTCCTTTTAATAATAAAACTCAAGTTTGGGGCAAGTACTTGTCCAGCCAGAGACTATATTTCTTCCAGTGTCCTTTGCAGATCTATAAGGCTGGTATATGTAACATCCCAGTTTTGCTCTTAATATGCTTAGGTGTATGCTCTTTGTCTCTCTTTTGCTTAGTCTTGAATGAAGACAGTATGCTGGACAGCCAGTTTTGAATAGTCGAAGGGAAACTCAAGGGCTCTTCAAAGTCCCATGTAGACAATCTGGGTTCCTGAATGCCCTTGTTAAGCTCAGTCCCCTGCTTGCCTTGGATTGCCTGTTCACTCTGCACTGATATATGAGAAAAATAAAATTCTTTGTTTTTGTGAGCTAATTTATTCTTGGTCTCTTTCTTACAATAGTTTAGGCTGCTCCCTAATTAACACAACTTTCTCTCTCATATTCCTTTCACATTGACTATATTATTTTTCTTCTACTTTTACAGCATTTCTTTCCCTTGAGTCTACCCCTCCTATATTTTCCTGAGAAGAGTTTGCAGAAATTTTTGGCCTCATCTCATTACTCTTGACTGTCACTGCCTGCAGGCAGAGCCCATAATGTAAATGTAAAATTGTGTTCCATATAAGTTCCCTTGAGTATGTAATTATAACACATTCCAGGGTGTACCTAAGTAAGAAGTATCTGTTTCTCCAACCTAAGATTGATTTTGGTGTCCATCACACAGTGAGGAAGAGACAGAAGCAATCGCTGGGGTAACTAACACTAAGTGAGGCAAACCACAATGTAAAACATTATCCATTTTCTTTGCTGGTGCTGGGGAGGATTCAGATAATATGGAGGCCCTAAGGGTGGGACAAAAGAATGCTATTTATTTTGGAGGGCGGCAGAATATTTAGTAACAAAATCATATTTCTGCTCATCTTCAGAAGCACTAAGTGACTTAGTTCTGTTCTATAGTAAACATTAAGTGATTAACAAAAATATCTATTTTCTTTTATGAAATCACAAATACTGACAAAAGTGTAGATTTTTTTTTAGTTATTATGTACTCTATAACAACTAAGTGTATATATAGATACATGAAAATTCTTTAACATATAAATATACTAAAATATGTTTTAAAGTATCTATATATGCAAAATGTTTAAAACATACACACAAAAGCAATCATTGTAAAAGTGATTTTTTTTTTTTCCTTAGCTGGATTGGCTCAGTGGATAGAGTGTCGGCCTGCAGACTGGGTGGTCCCAGGTTCGATTCCTGTCAAGAGCGCCCAGGTTGTGGGCTCGATCCCCAGTAGGGGCATGCAGCAGGCAGCTGATCAGTGATTCCTATCATTGGTATTTCTATCTCTCTCCTCCCTTCCCCCCTCTCTAAAATCAATAAGGATATATTTTTTAAAAAGTGATTGTTTTTTGAGGGCCAACTCTTATTGAGTGAATACCAACATACTTATTTTAAAACAAACTATTTTAAAATAAGTAGTTTCATACATACATATATTCATAATTTAATTAAAAAATAAATAGTTTATTCTGAATGAATTTTAAACATCACAACATTCACAGAAGTTTGGATATAGAACCTTTATATAGGAGAAAGTTGTTTGTGAATCATTTAGTAAAAATATTCAAGTAATTAAAAATAAATGCCTTTAGTTTCTAAAGTAAATGTATTTAATTGCTGACCATAAATTGGTGCCTTTGAAAATATAGTTCCATAGCATTTTTATTTAAATATGTTTAATTTCTTTAAACCAGCATTATGATTAACACATAATATTTTTAAACTACTTCAGTTGAAAATATTTCTTGATGGGCTAAAGTCATCTCACATGGCCTGCAAACACACTGTGATTAATGATTGATTTAGTATTTCAGCATATAAAATTCTTCTAGTAATCAGTGATTAAATAAAATATAAAAATGTGCTATACTTAAAAATCTCATTGTAGCAAAAGTGTGTTCATGCCCTACCAGCCAGGATTAGTGGTAATAATAGGTATGTATTTTTTTCATCACTTTAAAATACTAAAGCTCTTGAGCAAACCAATAAATCTTACAGCACATTTTATACAGAAGTGTGACTTAGGACAATATGCTGTTATTCATAAGGTTAACTTCAGTCCTGGCTGTGTGACTCAGTTGGTTGCACCAAAAGGTTGCGAGTTCAATCCTTTGTTGGGGTGTGTATAGGAGGCAATCGATCTATGTTTCTCTCTCACATCAATGTTTCTCAAATCAATAAACATATCCTTGAGTGAGGATTATAAAAATAATAAGTTTAACTGCACTATCTAAATAAGTTACTCCAATTTCACATTTACCATAGTAAAGAGATAAAGGCAAATGTTAGGGGCTGCCAATAAATTGTATCTCTCAAATTCAGTATGTTCAATAGCAATTATGTTATTAATACCAATTTTTTTATGTCCAACTTTCTAGGAACATTTCATTTGCCCAAAACAATTGAATAATATGCATTACAGTTATCTTTGAGTTAAGAAAATAGTGGTCCGCCTAACATTAAACAATATTTTAGGTTTTTGTGTATATATTTGTGCATATCTAAAAAGTGCCAACTTGCAAACAAGAACTCAATAATTCAAGTTATGTTTCTTTTTTCTTTTTTAAAAAATATATTTTATTGATTTTTTACAGGGAGGAGGGGAGTGGGATAGAGAGTTAGAAACATCAATGAGATGAGAGAGAAACATTGATTAGCTGCCTCCTGCACATCTCCTACTGGGGATGTGCCCGCAACCAAGGTACATGCCCTTGACCGGAATTGAACCTGGGACCTTTGAGTCCACAGTCCGACGCTCTATCCACTGAGCCAAACTGGTCAGGGCCAAGTTATGTTTCTTAGATAATAAATAAAATAAGAAAGCCAGATCATTCTACAAATATAATACACTATTTTTTATTGACTATGGCACTTCTTTCTGAAGAGCAGTGGATTTGGATTTGGAGACAAAGTATTTATGATAGGACTCTTCTCTTATCCAATGTCTTGGATTACCATCTGCTTACAAAGTGGTTATGGACCAAAATGCTGGATGCAGTCCAGCTTCAACCCCATTTAATTCTTGGAGTTTTGCCCAGGTGGAATGTGCTTGGTAAGCTGGGACAATGTGCATGCTTTTCACAGACTAAAGCTGAGTAATGAAACCTCAGTACTCCATAAACCCTCTCTAGCTGTCTAGAATATAGTGGACAGTGCTGGCATGGCCATGGAGCAAGCCTATGCACAAAAGTCCCTCGATGTTCCCAGTGTGCTGAAAGGGGTCTGTCTGCTCAGGCCACCTTTGGAGGTGTGCTTCTTTTCTGTTGCTGTGTAACAGATTACCACAAATTTAACAGTTTACCATTCGTTTATTAGCTCACAGCTCTGTGATCAGAAATCTAGGCACAGTGTGCTGGGTTCTGCTCAGGCTAAAGTCAGGGTGTGAGCCTTCTCATGGGACGTTAATGTCCTTTTCCTAGCTCATTCTTGTCATTGGGAGAATTCATCTCTTTGCTGTCATAGGAAGTGACACCCCTGTTTCCTTGCTGGCTGTCAGTTGGAAGCAGTTCTAAACACCTAGAGGCTTCTTCCAATTCCTTACCACAAGGTCCCTATCTCAGCAGTGTAGAACTACCCTATGAATCTCTTCAACTTCCTCTTCTCTGAGCAGCCAGAGAAAATTCTCTGGTTTCGAAGGGCTCCTATGATTGGGTCAGGTCCTGCAAGTTGATCTCCCCATCTCAAGGTTAATGGTATCATATAGCATCACCTAATAGGAGTAAAACATTAAATTCAGTCCTGGGGATTATGCAGGGTGTGTACACCGGGGACAGGGAATATTGGGGGACATCTTAGAATCCTGCCTACAGAGAGGCTTTTGTCACTTTCACTTTTAGCTTTACAGACTTTTTTGCCTTCTACCTTCACACCCAAGCCTTTAAAAAATTTTTTTCCTGAAAAGAAACTCAGAAAAACTAAAATTGTCCCCAAATTAGTTTACATGTAATAAAATATACATAAAAGATGTGTATTCCTGGCCTTGCAAACATATTTCAAGCTTAGATGCTATTCATCAAATAAGCTTAGATGCTTTTCATCATTCTCATTACAAATGCAGTTTTAACTAAACCATCACTTTATGCTGAAACACTACTGTGACACTATAGTAGCTGACAATATTATTATAATAATGAGGACATTGTATTTATTAAATTTGTTGTTTTTTCCTAACTAATATCAGACCTGCTATGGAAGCAAGTAATAGGTTTATTTCAATACAAATGCCATTTTTTATGATGTACTTTCTACAAGTTAAATGTAATTTTTAAGCTGTGTGAGATTAGTATGCAAATAGTGCACAATTAATATAATTATTGGTGCTATGGTTGTGTCTACCTATCCTGAAATGCCTATCTCCCCTCCATGTCTGGTTATTAATTGAATTCTTCTCTTTTTTCCTTCTTCTAAGATGTTTTATAATACATGTAAATTTTTAGATTTATTTTAAACAGTTGTAGTCATGTATATACTTATACCAGTGATGGCGAACCTTTTGAGCTTGGCGTGTCAGCATTTTGAAAAACCCTAACTTAACTCTGGTGCCGTGTCACATATAGAAATTTTTTGATATTTGCAACCATAGTAAAACAAAGACTTATATTTTTGATATTTATTTTATATATTTAAATGCCATTTAACAAAAAAAAAATCAACCAAAAAAATGAGTTCACGTGTCACCTCTGACACGTGTGTCATAGGTTCGCCATCACTGACTTATACAGTAAGATTTTTCTTTTAGCATTAAAACGTGCATTTTTTCATACTATTTATAAACATACATTTTTTTAGCATTAAATCATTCATTATTTTATAGTGGAATTTTCCCACTGGAAACATTAAGGTTTACCCGTTTTGTTTTGTTTTTTTGTTTTTTGTGTATGTGGTAAGAACACTTAATATGGTACCTACCCTCTTCTTTTTTGTTAATTGGATTCTTGTAGTAACTAATTTTCAGCCAAAAGCTTTGATTTATCAAAGTACAGGTGAAAAGGTACTTATGAAACACAAATCAAATAAGTCTGATTTGGAGGAACTTACTAATACTAAAATGTATAACTAAATACCAAATGGCTAATTTCCAATTAGAATAAAGACTAATAATACAAAATAGTGAGTGTAGTGTAGTGTAGTGAAAAAAAAAATGATAAGAGTTACTGGATAAGCCACTTAACTTATCTGAGTCTCTGTTTTTTCACTATATAGGCAGGATGATCCTCCAACTTTATTGAGTTGTGAGAGTTGAATGATTTAGCAAATACATAGCCTATAATAAATGTTCACTAGAATATTTCCCTTCTCTGAAAGTGATCAATTTAATCAACTTTAAAATGGACAAAGTCACAGTTTAGATGGACACAGAAGACTCCATAGATTTAATTTGATTTGTAAAAATTTGTAGAAAAATAATTTGTAGACACAGCTGCTGTAACTGAGACAGATAACAGATAAATAGTACTGAGGTACTTTTAAGTACTTGCAGCAAAGGACATTTAATAGTGGAATTACTTAGAGAAGTCAAATGGGTCAACCCAGAGAAGAGCAAAAACAGGAGTTACCATCTGCTTACACCAGAAGCACAAAGGGAGGATGAGGTGTTCTACAAACCCAGAGGATGGGAAGGAAATGCAGCCGGAAGTCCCAACCAAGGTAGAGGGAGAAATTATCTGGTTTCTTCCTTCTAATAAAAGGTAGGTCACACCAGAGCATGAGAAATGGCCCTTGGAGTTTGAGAAGAGCAAAAAGGTAATGAGTATATTTGAAGGCAAGCAGACCATGACTGGCACTCTAATTGGTAGAATTAAGTAAAAAGTAATTGACCAGCAACTAATTTCAGATAATTCCAGAGAAGCCGGGATCCTGAAAATTCTGTGATGAATTGTGTTTTCTCAGAGCTTCAGAACCACCACTAACAAAAAAGAGCCGTTAAAGACAGAGATTTATTCCCTGAGGCCCTCGCAGGCAAGGCTGTGGGGAACACAACCAATGGCTGTAGCATACACAGCCTCAAGAAAATAACTAGGAATGTAGGCCTTCTAGGGGTCCTCAAACCACGGCCCGTGGGCCACATGCAGCCCTCCAAAAACATTTATCAGGCCCACTGGGTGTTTTTGCTGCCGCTGTGTGCATAGGAATTTGTTCATAGTTTTTTTTTTTTAAACTATAGTCCGGCCCTCCAACTGTCTGAGGGACAGTGAACTGGTCCCCTGTTTAAAAAGTTTGAGGACCCCTGGGCCTTGGCTGTTGCTGGCCACGAGATACAGTATAAAGCGTAGAAGTATTATTTGTTGTCTCACTTTTGTTCTTTTTCCAAATGTGAGCATTCTGCCTGTCTTCATATTGGTTATTTTGAAATGTAGAAGTGTGTGTTTTCCAAAGGTGATCACAATAAAATGTAGCCCATACTTAATACTCTTATTATGGTGTGATGTTGACATATCTCCATTGAAATGTGTAAGGTGGCTGTGTTATCTGTGACCATGAGAAAAGTGACTGATTTTTGAGGCTGTATGATAAAAATTATACAACCTCTGCCAGGTCCTCTTGGGACACTCATCTTTGGACCCCAAACACCATGCTTTGAGAAAGCTCAGTACCCATATGAAAAATCCATGTGTGGCCTTGGCTGGGTGGCTTCATTGATTGAGCACCATCCCATGTACCACCAAAAGGTCTCTGGTTTGATTCCTGGTTGGAGCACATGCCAGGGTTGCATGCTCAATCCCCAGTGGGAGGCAGCCAATCGATGTTTCTCACGTGGATGTTTCTATCTCTCTCCCTTTCCCTCTCTCTAAAATCAATAAAATCATTAAAAAAGAGAGAGAACGAAAAACCCACATGTGGTATCTCAGCCACTATCTCAGCTGAGAGTCACTATCAACCGAACGTAAGTAGCTGAGTCTTCAGATGATGCCAGCCATCAGCTTTCAAACCCTTTCAACTAACTCCAAGAGAAGCGGAGATATGTCCCCACCAAGCCCTTCCCAATCTGCAGACTCATGAACAAAACAAATGTCGTTGTTTTAAGCCATTAAGTTTTGGAGTGGTTTGTGACTCAGTAACAGACAACCAGAACATAGGATGATTAAACTTACAATTTAGTCAAATGTTGCCATATATGACAAATCATACTGGACTAAGAAAAATATGCTTCTCCAGAGATCTGGTGCATACTACTTTACGTAGTAGCTGGATTTGATTTTGTGTTCTCTGCCTCGGGGGAAGTGTAAGTGCATTTTCAGTTGTGAGTGGGGTAATTGTATTTATTATATCAGGCAGAGGAAATGTGGGAATTGTCTGTGCATGTCTAAAATGATGTTAGAACAGGATCTTTCCTGTCTCCATTTTGACAGGCACCAGTGATTGATATCAGATTACCTACATGGCAGATTCTGACTTCATATCAATTTATCCAACACGAAGTGCCTATTATGTACCCCTTGTAATTCTCAGTATTGAGACAGAGCAGTGGACATTGCCATTAAAATTTTCTGCCTGCATGAAGCTTACATAAGCAGATTTAGGAAGGAACCAACTCTAAAGCCCTCTTCCTTAAGGAATATAAAAATAAGTCAGGGTGTGATAAAGAGGAGTTTGGTTAAGAGATTTTATTGGAAAGTGTGGTTGGCATGTGTGTTGGTCAGAAGAGGCTGGGTTACGTTATGTCAAAAAACATGCACAGATGTGTACAATGTCATGGGTCTTATCCAATATGGGCCGGAAAATCTCTGAGGGGAAGAAAATGAAGATGAACACATATAGGCTTAAGGGTGTGGACAATGGTAGAAGACCATCTGGAAGAGAGAGTCATTGTCTTCCTGGATGAAGAGCACTGTGGGAGAGAGATAGTGTGTTAAGGAATATTTGGAGAGAGAACAGGTGGGAGCAGAGAACAGAGGGAAACACACCTTGTCCCCATGCTACCTCCCAAGTATCCTTCCCCATGGCATCCCTTTAAAGAGAGCAGGTCCAAGCTCAGGATAAAAGAATATTTGATGCTAAATCAAGTTTAAAATTTTGTTTAATGTTTTGTATTGGGGTACCTAATTTTTAAATTGAAACAGTATTTACCACTAACAGTAACTGAAGAACTTTATTTTCTGTGAATGAGTAACCACAAAAATCATGGGCCTGTCCAATTATCTTTCAAGGTAAGGAAAGATTACCCTGAGTAAATTTTGAAGCCAAGGTAAGAGACATAACTTAATTGTCTCTGTAATCACAATTCTTGTGTTATATTCAATATTCCCAGTTTAAATCTATGGGGTAAAGGGTGTATTTTTCTAAGATAGACAATGGATAGAACTCCACTTTTTTATACCCTATTACTGGTAAGAGAATTCCATTTCCTTATGGGGAGTGCATTAAATGGAGGTCATTCTATCTATCTTTAGTCATAAAAGTGGACACCTGACTCAGTTCAGTGAGAATGATGGGTGGTAGCAGGATAAGCATTTGACCCAAGAGTCCGTTAGGTTTTACTTTGGATAACTATAGGGAAGAGCTGTGTCTTTCTGTTGGGATTACTAAACTGTGGGTGGCTATTATTTTGACAATGAGGAGAAAGAAAGAGAGAGAGAGAGAGAGAGAGAGAGAGAGACAGACTCACTGTATCAGTTTAGTCCCGGCTCTAGCTTTACCATGAAAAATTTCACTTCTATAAGCTAACTAATTTTCAGTTTTTACTTAAGCTGGTTTGAGTTGTCGTTTGCAACAAAAACATGTTTTACCTATATAGGTAGCATATTTGAGGAGAACCAAGTATATACCTAATTGACAGTAGCATGTCTAGAAAATGAAGCTTCTTAGTTATTATGGGTTTTGGATACTTTGTAATTTAATGAAATCTGAGAACTTTCCACATTAACACAATTATCTCAATTATTTTGGAATATGATTTTCTTATTTTGCTAATCAAGTACTCCCCCCCCCCCCCCTTCTGTAATCCTTATCCAAGGATATTTTTCCATTGATTTTTAGGGAGAGTAGGAGAGTAGGAAATTCAGAGAGAAACATTGATGTGAGAGAAACACATGGACTGGTTGCTTCCTGCATGAGCCCCAGGGCCTGGGGCAGGGAGGAGCCGCAACTGAGGCATGTGCCCTTGTATTTGGAATCAAACCCGGGATCCTTTGGTCCACAGGCGGATGTTCTATCCACTAAGCCAAACTGGCTAGGGCCAACTATCACTTTTTAAAAAAATTTATTATTTTAAATATTTATTGTTGAAAGTATTACAGTATGTCCCCCTTTTCCATCCATTGACCTCTTCCCACCCCAACCCCAGGCCTTCAACCTGATTTTCTTCACATGCATGACAAAACAGTAGTATCTTTCTCAAAAAGTAAAAGTAACACAGAACCTAGACACAGAACCTACACAGAACCTAGAGACAGAAGAACTTCGCTGGAGAGAACATGGCAAAAGATCCTGGACAGCAACTGGAAACAGAACCTAGAGACAGAACCTAGAGACAGAACATGGCAAAAGATCCTGGACAGAAACTGGCAACAGAACCTAGAGACAGAACCTAGCGAGAGAACCTGGCTGAAGATCCTAGAGACAGAACCTGGCTACAGAACCTGGATAGAACATGGCAAGAGAACCTGACTAGAACCTGGTGACTGAACCTGGCTGGAGAACCTGGACAGAACCTGGCTGGAGAACCTAGCAAGGGAACATGGCTACAGAACCTGGCTGGAGAACCTGGAGAACCTGGCTGGAGAACCTAGCAAGAGAACATGGACACAGAACCTGGCTGGAGATCCTAACCAGAACTTCGCTGGAGATCCTGACCAGAACTTTCCTAGAGATCCTGGCTAGGCTGCTGATCAACTGAACGCTGTTTCCGTGTCGTTCCTTCTTCGCCGACTCCGTCCACACCTATTGGGGACCCCTGGACCTGCTGGGGCGGGACCCCAGCACATATTTCCCTAATATTTATTTTTCATATATAGAATTTTTATTCTCACTTTTAAAATAAATTTGGCAGAAGGTAAAAAAAAACCAAAAAAAAAAAAACGTAAAAGTAAATTTAAGGAGAAAGCCACTGCTTGGCTTGAATGCACACTTGACCCAGTGGGTTGGTTTTTGACTCATTTCTTTTTGGCAAATTGGTAATCCTTGATGCTACGTATAACTGTGTAGAAAACATCTTCAGGTGTGGTTTACAGTACTTATCTATGTCTGCACATTTCTGTCTGGAGTGAAATTTCTCATGACTGTCATTTTCATCCATAATCTGAAGAATTATCTTCAACACTGGACCACCCGCCAGGTTGTCTGCTTTTAGTATCCCTTCCAGAGTGGCAAATTGTGCTTGAAGGTAAGTGGGTTTTCATCAGTATCTATAATGTCATGTCAGGCTTCCAATCAAAGAAGGGATTAAGAAGTACAAATTGGTTGTTACAAAAGAGTCATGGGGATGTAAAGTATAGCATAACGAATATTGCCAATAATCCATATATAGAAAGAGCCAGGGACCGTCACAATCAAAACAACCGAATGGACGACCGAACAGGCTGCATGGGGCGACCAGGCCGGCAGGGGGGTTAGTGAGGGACGACCAAACGACTGAACAGCAGGCTGCATGGGGCGACCAGGCCAGCAGTGGGGGCAGTTGGGGGCGACCAGGTCAGCAGCATGGGGCAGTTGGGGGTGACCAGGTCAGCAGCATGGGGCAGTTGGGGGTGACCAGGCTGGTGGGGGGGGGGAGCAGTTAGGGGCAATCAGGCAGGCAGGCAGGTGAGAGTTAGGAACCAGTGGTCCCGGATTGTGAGAGGGATGTCTGACTGCTGGTTTAGGATGGTCCTGGGGATCAGGCCTAAACCAGCAGTTGGACATCCCCTGAGGGGTCCCAGATTGGAGAGGGTGCAGGCTGGGCTGAAGGGAACACCCTCCCTCCCCTGCCGTGCACAAATTTCATGCCCTGGGCCTCTAGTCCTATATAATAAAATGCTAATATTCAAATCAACTGAACATTGGAACGACCAGTCCCTATGACGCGTACTGACCACCAAGGTGCAGATGCTCAATGCAGGAGCTGTCCCCTGGTGGTCAGTGTGCTCCCACGGGGGGAGCGCCACTCAGCCAGAAGCCCTGAGCTAGGCTCACTGCTGGTGGTGGCAGGAGCCTCTCCCGCCTCTGTGGCAGCGCTAAGGATAGCCAACTGACAGCTTAGGCATGTTTAGGCCCACTTAGGCCCGCTAAGCCATCAGTTGGACATCCTCTTTGGGCTCCCAGGCTGAGAGAGGGTGCAGACCAGGCTGAGGGATCCCTCAGCATGCACAAATTTTATGCACTGGGCCTCTAGTATTGTAATAACTATGTGTGGTATCAATTGTGTACTAGACTTATCATGATGACCACTTAGTAAGTTTTATAAATGTTTAATCACTATGTTGTACATATGAAACAAATATAATATTACATGTTAGCTATAATTGAAACATAAAATATTATTTGAAAATAAAAGAAATTATAAAAAAAAGAATTTACCTCATTCACATGGCTGAGAATATCTGTCAAATGACCTAATCCATGAATCACCTCTTCCCTGTCAAACTGATGTGAGATTTGTGTTGGTTATATCCACCTAATAGTAAAAAATCTGCAAAAGATTCATTTAAGTATGTGAAGGCTTGTCATTTGGAAAGTTAGTAGTATATATTACATTTCTTATTATGACAAAATCTCTTGAGAGGTAGCAATTCAAAGCCCTATTTTAGTTGTCAATTACTAATAGCAAACATTCCAACGTAGAAAGCTGTGATCTGCATCCTAGGGACATTTGGTATTTCTTCACTCAGCCACAAAGCCAGATGAGTTCCAGCTACACACGTGCTCATCTGTGCTTGGAGTAGCAGGACATTTCTTCCAGTTGGAATTCTTTGGGCAAAACTTGAAGATACTCGTACCAAATTGGTAATTCCTTTTTTTAAAAATGTTTTTTATTGGTTACAGAGAGGAAGGGAGAGGGAGAGAGATAGAAACATCCATGATTAGAGAGAGTCATTGATCAGCTGCCTCCTGCACATCCCACAATGGGGATTGAGCCCACAACTGGGGCATGTGCCCTGACCAGGAATTGATCCATGACCTCTGGGTTCATAGGTCGATGCTCAGCCACTGGAACCATGCTGGGGTGGTAATTCCTTTTTTGATGATATCTGTGTGAACACCATGAACAAAAATGAGGAACTGCCTGTATTCACATTTAATTGTTTCATCCTACTGTAACTTGAAGGGGAAAATAAATACTAACATTAATTTAAACTTAAGTTTATTCAAATAAATATAGTTATTATTATTTGTTTTGGTGATGCTTAAGTACATACAGACAAAGTGATTTGACTGAATTGAATTAAACCACTTCAGTGATATTTTTTAACAATTTAGTTATTTTTTACTGAATTTATTAGGGTGGCATTGGTTAATAAAATTACATTGGTTTCTTTACAATTCTACAATACATCACCTGGATATTGTATTGTGTGTTTACTACCCCAAATCAAGTCTCCTTCCATCACCATTTATCACCATTTATCCCTCCTTCACCCTCTTCTACTTTCCCCTTGCCTCCCCACTCCCCCCCCCCCCCAAGCTGGTCATAAGATAACAATAGTTTTAAATCAGATATTTTGAAAGATAATGTGATTTTTTTTTCTTATAGCCTCTATCAGCAGGAATTTGTTATATTCATGTAAATATAAGAGGATGTTCAATTTGTTCGAGATATGGCAAATCTCTTTCTGAGACACCAAAATGGCAAATATATGCTCTATCCTTTTGGAATGGCTGCTAACTTTACTTAACTGATATTAAATTGTTGAACTACCAAACGCAAGTTTAAACTTCCCACATAATCAGGCACTATACTCTGCAGCTGTTAGGATGTGAGAGAACACTTGGGGGCAGGATGAGCCTGGTGTTGTACAAGGGTGTTTACAGATACACAGAATGCAATGAACAGCCAAGGAGTCACAAGCATTATTGCTCTGGCACCTTCCCTGTATCTTGTGATCAGAAACAAATAAATAATTTTTAAAGAAAAACATTGTCAAACTTCCAGAACAAATATTATTCTTGAATACAATCCATGCTTCTGAGTTTATGAGTTAGTGTTCAACCAACAGTTTCACCTACAATAGTAAATGTCTGTACTATTGTTTCTGAAAGATTGATTTCTCAATAGTATCTTTAATTCCTTCTTAATTATTATATTAGTTTATTCATGTTATTTATATACTAGCGCATACTATTTTTAGAAAACTGGTATTCTCCTAGCAGCATAAGCATTTATGAAGGACGTGAGTGATGAATAATAATTAGCAAACTCCTGAGGGTCATATTTATCCTTCTAATATCAATATCTCTTCAGAATTGCTCTAATTTTTGTTTAAGTGTCATGTACTCAAATTTACACCAGGTCATTACAAGGAACAGCTGATTGAAAATTTGTTTTTGCATTGCTATTAAACATTTTGTTGATACAATGTCTTTCCTGCAACTTAATGTACCAGTTGAGACAAGTACTGAGGAGAGAGAAAGAAGGGAAGGAGGGAGGGAGAGAGGGAGGAAAAAGGAAAGAACGAAAGGAAGAAAGAAAGGGAAAGAAAGAAGAAAAGAAAAGGAAGGAAGGAAGGAAGGAAGGAAGGAAGGAAGGAAGGAAGGAAGGAAGGAAGGAAGGAGAGATAAAAAGGGAGAAAGACAGAAAAAAAAAAGGACTTTGCTTCTTAAGGAAGTGTTAGTCTTCTTTCTTTTTCTTTCTTTCAGAACAATAGTTTGGTGATGGCCAAAGGGAGGGAGCTGGGGGCTGGGTGGAGGTAGATAAAGAGTGTGTGTGTGGGGGGGGAATAGGGGACATCTTGTAATAGTGTCAGCAATAAATTTTTAAAAAGTAATTGTTGATAGACAAAAGAGAAAATGAAACAGTACCTATTGTCGGGCTCCCCAATTGGGATATGAATTCCTTGCGGACAGAAAGCATATTTTCTTCACTTGTATTTTTCTGGTATCTAGCACAGAAGCTTGTATATGGTAGATATTCAGGAAAATTTGGTACACAAATTAATGAACAATTCTTTTTTTTTTGTCTTGGCAAAAAATAGTAATATTTTTTCTTCCTCGTCCTCTTTAGGACACTGATTTTTTATTTAGTGTATTTCAACCTATTTGTTATATTTAATGTGGAGGAAAGTGTATAGGCACTAAAGTCATATTGCTTGAGTTCAGATCCCGACTCCATTTAAGGATGCTCAGTTATCATCATCATCATCATTGCTTTTTCTCAACTTCCAATTTAGTCAAACTCTTGTCCTCAATATCCCACAGGCAAATCAAATGCCGTTTTTCTATATTCTTTCATTTTGTTCCCATTTTCTAAAAATCTTTCTTTCCCTTCTATTTGTCCAAGTTATATTCTTCAAAGTCCTCACAGGTCTCTTTCCTTTAGTGAAACCTTCCCTGCTGCATCAAGACTTCTCTGAGCCCACAGGCATGCAAAGTCTAATACCCATGCTTATTTGGTAATTTTCACTCCCATGTCCTATGTGTCAGTCTTGCTTCCACTAGTCTATAATTTCCCTCAGGGTAGAAATTATGTCTCTACTTCTTCTCTATAACACTAACCAGCCTGGTTCTCAATTCTACCTGTAACATATACTTTCTAGTTTATTGTTTTTCCAATTGAAATTGTATTGATAGTAATATGTTATATGTTACAAAATTTGCAGAGTGTTAGCTACCCATAAATATCTAAAGTTATGTTTTAAAATCTGTCTTCATTGACTTTTTAGAGAGAGAGTAAGGGAGAGGGACAGAGAGATAGAAACATCGATGAGAGAGAACCATTGATCGGCTGCCTCCTGCACTCCCCCTACTGGGGATTGAACCCCCAACCCAGGCATGTGCTCTGGCCAGAATCGAACCAGTCACCTCTTGGTTCATGGGTCAATGCTCAACTGCTGAACCACACTGGCCAGACTAAAGTTATTTTTATAAGAATAATTCTTAATGTAAAACTATACCATAAACAACACATTTTAAAATGAGACAGTTTCAAATTAACACATTTAAAAGAATGAATCAGAATAACATTTTGAGATTGCACCAAGTTTTAAACATATTAAGTACATTTGAATAGGGATCTTTATCCACAAACTGATAATTCTAGGAAGCATTCTGAGGGAAGACTTATTAGTCATAGAATTCAGGTCAGAATTAGCAAACCTAAAATGTAAAATTTCTAAGAAGGTTGATTGAGTCCACAGGAAAACATTGTACAGTGTGCTTTAAATTCTTTAAATTACAGAAAATCTCTTTAAACAAAATTACTTAGTTTGCCTAAAGATATGCATACCTCAAAATAAAGACGTGAAAACACAAATGGCTGGTGACACCAGGCTCCCTCTTCTTGTGACCCTCCTCTAGTGCTATCCTCAGTACTAATATGCCATGTGCCAATTTGATGTTCTCTAAGTACAGCAATTGGGATGTTTGCTTGCCAGGTCACCAAATCTCTAAGGTTCATTTTGTGAGCAACAAATAAGATTGATGTTTTATAGTAGTTCAGATGTGGATGATACTGGAGAGTTTCAGGGTTCTCTTTGGCCACAACCATCAGATAAGAGCCACACCCTGTCCTTTGTTGAAGTTCTCTCAGAGCTGTGGTGATAGTCTCACTGGGCTTGTCAAATACCTGAGAAAAACAAACCGGTGGTCTGAATTCTTTGGGTGGATGCATGCTCTAAGGCTGAGCATTTAAAGGTTTAAGTTTGCTATATTGTTTGTTTTGCCTTTATTATCCATTCTAAGATAGGAGATTTGAACTTCCTTAATCATCAGGCCAAGCAAGCCTGACATTTTTTTTTCATCAAATCAGCCAGGGGACTGTGGGTCTCTGGTGGGAGCCAAGAGGGTACATCAGGCCTCAGATGTCATATGGGGCGGCCACCTGGGCCTGAATGAAGCACCCACCAGCATTTGGGGAATCGATAATAGCCTGCCTGTCGTTAGCAATACTACAGAATGAAAAAGAACTCTGCAGAGCCATATCTCATAGCTATTGATATATTTTTAAAACATTTTATTTATTGATTTTAGAGAGAGGGAGAAGGAGAGGGAGAGAAAGCAACATTGATTTGTTGTTCCACTTATTTATGCATTCATTGGTTGATTCTTGTATGTGCACTGACCAGGGATCAAACCCCCAACCTTGGTGTATCGAGAAACGACACTCTCACCAACTGAGCTACCCAGCAAGGACGTTATTGATACATTTTTAAAAATCATATAAAACTTATCACACTTATAAACATTTTTAAAAATATGTATTTATTTATTGTTATTTTCTGATTTTTGCCAATTAAAATTTTCAAACAGCATAACTATATGTGACTCCTTAATGGCAATTTAAGATCTTTTAGTCTGTATACAAATTTCTATATATTTATCAGAATTTTTTTCTCATGAAATATTTCCATCTATTTTCCAAATATAAATTACTGAAATGTGAGCAAATATGTTTTTCCTGGATGGACAAACCACATTGGTTTAAAGTAGGAAGCATACATATAGCCTATATATTATTTCCAACATTTTTTTCTTCATAGAATTGTGTTTCTTATGGAGGTTTATTTCTTGTTTTATGAAGGATCAAATTAGCCAGGTATTGCCACTTTTGAACAGTTGGTGGCTCCAATGCTTTGCAACTGTCTTGGAAGCATGGCAGCAAAATAAGAGAGCTCTCTTTTAACTGTTAAATGCAGAATTTGAAAACAAAAATGCATTTGAGTGATATGGTACATTTAATAAGAAATTACAAGTTATATCCGATATGCATTTAGAAGAAAAGTGTTAATATTAACATATAAATATAGTGAATACATATTAGTGCATACATTAAGTGCTCTTAAAGGATCCAGAGTATTCCACTAGAAATATAATGTAAGCCACATATATAATTTAAAATTTTTCTGTAGCCACATTAAAAAAAGAATAAAAAGAAGTAGGAGAAATTAATATTAATAAAATATTTTATTTAACCCAATATACCTAAAATGTTATCATTTTAATATGTAACTAATATAAAACATCCTAAGGAGGTATTTTACATGCTTTTACCTCCTTCAACATCCAATGTGTATTTTAGCTCTACAATATATCTCACTTTGGACTAGCCATCTTTCAATTGGTCAATAGCTGCACGTGGCTAATGGCTACCATATTGGTGAGTTCAGGTCAACAGTAGCTAGGAGCAACTACCAAGATTAGATGCAATCTATGAATATTAGATGGAAATTAATTTTTGGAAATGAAATTCTGTAAAGGAAGTCTTATTTTTTGCACTCATTTTGATCCTAAGGTTGGAGCTATTTTCTTACAAAAAAACATCCAGGAGACGTGGCTCACCATTTTGATGTGAAGCATGTGGCTTGGCTAGCAGTACATGAGTTTGTGTTATTGGCATGTCTAGAGATTTTCATTACGAAAAGATTTTTGAATTACTCTAAAGTCATTGGTCCCTTAATATTTTAAAAGATTTTAAAATTTTCCCCATGCATGATTTCCATTTCTAATTCTCCCCTTCCACATTTCCAGAATTTAGCTCACAATATTCTCTGATCTGGCATTTACAAAGTCTACTCAGACTCAATTGTTGTCACCCTTTACAAGCTGCTATTATCATCTACATAAAAAGTATGGTCTCTGGAGTCAAACTAGCTGGGTTTGAGTCCTGGCTCTACTGCTTCTTGGTCATGTGATCTTGGACCAATTATTGTATACTAGAATACTTTATGTGCTTCAGTTGACATCTTAAAAATACAGAAAGTTATAATACCTGGCTTGTGAGTTGTGGTGAAGATTAAACATGTTATGTTAGTCCTAGGTATCTAATACACGCACAAAAAATCAACTCGTGTATGTCTTAGTTCATTGTTTAGATCTTGCAAAAAGCACCAGTGTCTTCTCTTACCAATTCTCTAATACTGGTATTTAGCAAAATAACATAGCTTCACACAGCCTTCATATTTTTTAGTATAGAATGAGGAATTTTGTTGAAAGATGCATCTTATTTATACAAATCACAATAAAATACAGTCTAGGTTAGTCTTCCTCAGAGTACAGAATAGGGCCTTCTGAATGTCCACAGAGAAAGTGCTGAGAAAGCACAGTGACTGAGGTGCAGGGCTCTGGACAGCATTTTGAAAAGTAGGGTTTTGAACAAATACATGATTTCTAGTAGCCACATTAAAAAAAAGAATAAAAAGTAGGTGAAATTAATATTAATATATTTTATTTAACACAATATACCTAAAATATTATCACTTTAATATGTAATATAAAAACTTAAATTCTCCATCTATTGAAATGTTTATGAGTAGACTGTATCTCTACATTCAACAAGTATTTACTGTATGTGCCCCTGAGATCTTTTAACAGTACAAATTCTCTCCTGTACTGTTTTATTTTTTATTATGTAGGATCTGTTCTGTGGCTAAGGAAGGCAAAAAAATTTCAGCTTTTAAAGTATAATTGGTCTGTACATCTGCACAACATATCTACTGGGAAGTTATGGTGTGCTAGGTATTATGGTTGTTATACTGGAATTGCTTAGAGAAAATGAAGCACTTAAAAAGTTTGAGAACAGTAAATTTGTTCTTGGTGAATAAACTTACTTGCTACTTATATACGTAGAAATTGAACACGCTTTTCAAGCTAGTCAAGGATGTTTATTACTTTCTTTATTGTAAATTGAGGTTTTACCTCAAAAAATCTAGACCATCTGGAAAAATAAGTCATCTGTCCCATCTGCTAGAGTCTAACTCAGGAATAATGATTTAGGGAGAAAAAGGAAACAAAAACCAATAAGTTGGAAACAAAAACCAGTAAGTTGGGAACAATCCCAAAAGCAACTACTACTAGAAAAATATTTGTATAATGATTAGTATTTTGGATTTTTTTTAATTGATAAGCGTTTACCACTTGTGGCCACAGCTGTTAGATTTATTTCTGGATAATAAAATTCTGGAATAAGTCAGGAACTAAAAACATATTATGAAGGACATTATGAGAAAAACTAAATATGAAATTATACAGTAAGAACATTCTACATTAATGTTTTAATTCTCTACCATTAAAATGTTTATGAGTAGATTGTACCTCTACATTCAATAAATATTTATTGTGTGCTTACAACGTATAGACACCTGATATCTTTTAACTAACTTTATTTCCTATTTATATGTTTCAATCTCTTTCGTATTTAATTACCATGGTCTTTGAAGGGATCAACTTTCATGCTGTAGCTCACAGAGGCGTCTGCAGAATGGATGGACTGTGGGAAGTTGAAGCTTGGATTAGGCTGAAGGTAGTAAGAATGATGAAGAGCAAATCCCAGAAAATGTCTGAATAGAGAATTGATGATATAATGGTTGACTACATGTAGATGCTAAAATAGAAAGAAATATCAGTGACAGAATATGGTAAGATGATAGTGAGTCAGTCTGAAATATTGTGATGAAAGATAGTCAAACTGAGGCACTTAGACGAGATGGTTTTCTTGATGATGAGAGCATTATTATTGAGAGAGAAGAAGGCTGATGGATTCAGTTCTTGAAGAGTTTTCTAGGAAGTGAAGCAGACAGTTTAGGATGAACAGATACATTGTAAGCAGAAAACAAAGCCAAAGCAGTGTTCGATGGCCAACATTTTGCTATGATGCATAAATAATTGGCTATGGAGCTCCCTCTAACAGAGCTCCATAGCCTGGGAGGGCAGACAAATTCCATAAGTACATTCAAAGTTTATTTGATTCATGTTTTCTGCTTCTAATTAAAATCTTGTAGTTAGGAAAAGTTTTAACTAAATATTTAGGTTTTTCTGTGCAGATACTGCTACACTTTTAATTTTGAGTCTTACAGATTAATAAGAGTAAAAATATTAAATTATTATTATTTTTTAAAATATATTTTATTGATTTTTTTTACAGAGAGGAAGGGAGAGAGATAGTTAGAAACATCGATGAGAGAGAAACATCGATCAGCTGCCTCCTGCACATCTCCTACTGGGGATGTGCCCGCAACCAAGGTACATGCCCTTGACCGGAATCGAACCTGGGACCTTTCAGTCCTCAGGCTGACGCTCTATTCACTGAGCCAAACCGGCTTCAGCTAAATTATTTTTTATAAAACAAAAAATTATTGGTTATAATATTTTATTCAAGGTATCAATAATTGTGAAGTTCAGAAATGGAATAAAAGGTTGCCTGCCCTGGCCAGTTTGCTCAGTGGTTAGCATGTTGGCCTGCAAACTGAAGGATCTCAGGTTGGATTCCCAGTCAAGGGCATGTACCTTGGTTGTAGGTTTGATTTCTGGCCCATCGGGCATACGTCAGAGGCAACAATCCGTGTGTCTTTCTCATGTTGATGTTTCTCTCTCTTTCTCTCTCCTCCCCCTCCCCCCCCTCCTCCCTCCCTTTCACTCTCCCTAAAAATCAATGAAAAAAATATCCTCCGATGAGGACTTAAAAAAAAAAAAAAAGGAAGTCCTAGAGTTTGATGGCCCAAGTTGACTTTCTCCATTCTCCATGCTTCAGTGAAAATTCACCAAAAGAAACAAAAAGAAACTAATCTCAGCTTTTCATAGTTCTACTTCTATTTTACTTAATTTCTTTAATGTGTGTGTATTGTATAAGTATATGTGTGTTTCCCTCTTAAATGATTACTTAATTGGAATAGCTCAAGTTTCCAATGCCTGTTAATGGGCCTTCAAACTAAACATTCACTTTGAAACTTTCTAATTATCTGAGAACAAATACTAATATTATTCTAAACCACCCATATTCCCTCTTATGCTAAATGCCTTGAGGAGACAAAAATGAACTCTTCATTGATTCTCTACACAAGGATTTCATTCTAGTGGAGATGATAAATCAAGATATGAATTATAATACCCAATAACGAAGTAATAAATGCTATATAAGAGGAACAAATGAAGTAATATGAAAGTCGAGGAGGGAAATCATTACTTCCATATAAGGCAAACTGGTTTCATGAACAATGGGTATAATTTGAGACATGTTTAAGGACTGAGAATGAAGGTCTAGAAACAAATAGCTTAATCAATGGCAGAAAGACAGGAAGAAAAAAAATGATTGAGTTTTGCTTCAATGAATTCAATGAAGTACATATATAAGGGAACAGTGGAAAACAACTCTGAAGAGGTAGGCTGTGGCTCAGCTCAAGAAGGACTTGGAATGGTAGACTACGTGATGGACAGTGGTGAGGCATTTAGTGAGCAGAGTGACAGTGGCAGGGCAATGGTTATGAGCACAGGCAGATCAGACAGACCTGTGTTCCAGATCTGGTTCTGCCGCTCACTGGCTTTGTGACCTTACCAAGTTCCTGCACTTACCTTCTCTGAGCCTTGATTTCTTTCATCTGGTAACAGGGATTATGATTGTACTGAAGGCTACAATGTGGATTAAATTTAAAAAATGACTGTAAAACACTTACCACAGACTCTGGCATATAGTAAGTAGTAAAAAAATGCTATTGCTAGTATTAGTAATGGCAATAAATATAATAAAATAACTTCGACTTTTGCATCCTGTGAAATCATTTCAATTCCTGAATTAGCCAAATCGTGAGGCAAAATTATCTACTGCCATTCTATGGCAGAGCAAGGTTTATTTTCTATGTTATTACTAAGATTGTCTGTTTTGATTTATATATATTTTAGTGCTGTCTTTATATACTTGTAAAATATGAAAATGAAAAAAATTAATTATGTGTAAATTTTTTCAAATTACCTAAGTAGTGAGAATATATCTTAATTCATTTGAACCATTCAATTTTTTTTTTGCTTATTGTTTTTCAAGACCACTTATTTAAACCCAGTAACATTTAATACATATAGAATTTCAAATAACAGAGATAACAGATTATTTAGATTAGTCCCTCTAGAGAAACCAGAAGCTCTGAGAGGCTTGGTGACAGGTTCAAGGTAACAGAATATTAAAGATGAAGGGAAATTTTTATTAGATCCAGGGGCTGATGATTCTCTCACATTATCTTGCTTTTTTAAAGTAATGTGATTAAAAATGATTTTCTTTCTAAGACACTTCACACAAAAAATATTGCAAAGAAACATGGGTTTCTCAGGTCAAGTAATGATAAATTAACAGGGACAACTTTTTACGTGTAGCATTATTCAAAGTAGCATTCAAAGTGAAAAAATGTCAGTACTACTTATCCTTTAGTCCCTTTGGCCCTTTGTTGAGATTTACTGTTTATATTTCCACCATTGGCTGCTCAGAGTGACTTGGTTTTGCCTCTTCTCGGCCACCTCTCTGACTCCCAATCAGATAAGTTATGGGAGGGAAGAGGAGTGTGAGCCCATGAGGACAGGAGTAAGGGGCATGGGACACAGTGGAAGTCACAGGGAAGAAGGGTAGAGACGGGAGTTCAGCACATTTTTAATAATATGACCTGGTGTGCTTCCCTTAACTAATGCCCCATTGACTTAGACTCCTAAAATTGCATTAAGGTACATGAATTAATTTGGATATAAAGATTCATTTTTAATAAAAATCTATTGAGCTGCAAAATGAGCAGTCATAGCTCCCATTAATATCTATTGTGATGGGAACGTTAGGCAAATGCAAGCCTTCCTTTCAGCACTCTTCCTTTCTTCCATTAATCTTTTAGTACATTTCCTTTCCTTTATCTAATGTTGGGGAATGTAGATTTCTTATTTTTTAGGATAATGTGCAATTTTATTTGTACAAAATGCTTATTTTCAGATTACAACTATAAATTTGGAAAATACTTGAAACTAAGAAAAAGAGAAATTAGCTAGAAATAACCAGTTAGTATGTTTTTATCATCCCCTTTTTATGCATTTTTTATCACAGCTGCAATCATATTCTATATATATTTTAAATATTAGTTTCCCTCTCCATCATTCCTCAAGTTACTTGAAACTTTTAAAGTATTCTTTTTATTTACTACATTATATTCCATCACTTCGATGATGTGATAAGTGGAGTGAATGGAATGAACATGAGTCTCTCCTTTCCACACCCTGTGATTTTAACATTCCCTCTTGGATACAATAACTTACCATGAAGGAGATATTTGTACTTTGTTTAAACTTTCCTATTTGATTAAATTGCATTTTGAAATATTCAGAAGGACATGTCTTAAGCAACTACGCAAGAAAAAAAACTTGCTTTCTGAGCCTTGTGCCATTGTAGCCTTCCTTTGTTTGCTCTGATACGGGGATCCAAACTTTTTTGGTCCTTATTTGTTTATGTGCTTGTCAATTGTTCTGAACTGTAAATTTTTTTTGAGGGCAGGAACTGCATGGGATTCAGCTCTGCTTTCCTAGTTTGTAGCTGGAAGGGAGCCTGGCATGTAGGTGCTTTGATGTTTTAATGAATTCATGTAATGAATCAGGGCATACTGAATGTTGATAAAAAAAAAAAAGTCAGTGGGGTTTGGTCTGAATGAGTGTTTTAGGTAATTTTTTTTTTTGGATTTTGATGGAACATTCACTGTGTTAAATATCTGGACAGGAATGATACTGGAGATCTAGTATGAGTGTTTCTGCAGTCTTTTTTTTTTTTCTATGTAACATCTGAGAAGTGAGAATAATAAATTTTTAAATACAGGAAATGTGTTTTCAGTTCTGAAATTTGTAATGTAGACTTGTTTCTTTTTCTGAGAAGCATAAGCTAATTAATGAAAGTCGAGGTATAATTTAAAAACACATGTTATTGCCTGGCCAGTGTGGCTCCATGGTTGAGGATTGACCTATGAACCAGGAGGTTACAGTTCCATTCTCAGTGAGGGCACGTACCTGGGTTGCAGACTCTAGCCCTAGTAGTGGGTGTTCAGGAGGCAGTCTATCAATGTTTCTCTCTCATCGATGCTTCCATCTCTCTATCCCTCTTCCTTCTTCTCCCTAAAATTAATAAAAATAAATAAAACCACTTTATTTTATGATTGTAGAGAAAACTTCTTAAAGTATCATATGTGATCATTTATATTTAATTGGATTAAGATGATAAAGCAGCTGATAGAATCTGTATAGTGTATATATTTCTCTGCAGCATACTTATGTCTTCCTCTTCATAAAGAGTAATAGTTGTCATTCTATGCTTAGTTTCCATGGTTAGTAAGCCATGGACCAAGCAATAAATATTTTGATTTTCATAGTATATGCTATGCTCAATAAATATTTGTCAGAGTGAATGGACTGATTTATATTTAAAAATGAGTAATGACTATTGGTATAGTTTTAAAATTATACTTTTTAAAAAATATTATTAATTTGAGAGAGAGAGGAGGGGACGGGGGAGGGGAGAGAGAGAGAGAGAGAGAGAGAGAGAGAGAGAGAGAGAGAGAGATTGACGTTTATTCCACTTATTTATGCATACATTGGTAGATTCTTATATATGCCCTGACTGGAAATTGAACCCCAAACCTTGGCATACCAGGACAATGCTCTTGCCAACTGATCTACCTGGCCAGGGCCTAAAATTATACTTTTATAAACATAATAATTATTTTTTCCAGATGACTAGCCAATTTTTGTTGTGTTAAGACTAATTCCATGCCTATTAGGCCAGTAAACAATATGAGAAAATTGATAGGGTAAGTCTAGCTATCTACACTCATATTTCTGAAGAGCAAATATCAGACATGTTATCATTATTAAATTGTCATCTTTCAGCCTTCATAGTTGTACTCCAATGGAATAAGTAAGAAGATAAGCATTCACTCATATTAGTTTACTTTCTAATGAGGGAGTATACATCTAAATCTCCTGTAATAAATAATTGTTTAGTTTTTCAAGATGCTACTCTTAGTCTTTCTTTCAGGCATTGGTTCAGCATACATTTACTGAGTTCCTAGATCCTGTGGGGAATCTGAAGTAGGGAAACAAAACATATGGTGACTTAGATAATCATATACAATTGATCAGCAAATAATCATTGGCACAATTATATGCTACAGGAATCCAGAAATGGAAAAGAATAATGTGAGCTGATGAATTAGAAACCTGATTGAGCTTTTAATGAAAGAGAGAGGAAGAAGGAAGTAATTCTATGTTTACCTAACACTTATGAGTATAAATGAACAAGGTATATTGGAAGAGGGAAAATGATGAACTTCTCTCCTTCTGGAAGAAACAGAGGGTTCATGTAGGAAGGAGAGTGGATTTAGAGTGAAGTAAAAGGTGTTCACTAAGTCTAAATATTGAACTTGCATAAGAGTTTTACAAGAATGACTCTGGATCCCAAACCAAGAGGCCATTTTTTTTTTTTAACAAGGCACAGGTATCTGCATTCTAATACTCCAGGATAATATGATGCAGGTATTTCCTGAACTATACTTGAAGAAATATGGGTGTAGATACTAAAGTCTGTTTTGCCAACTATTCATAATTTTTAAAATAGAGTACAGTTCTGATATAAACTGATGGACCTGGGTGGGTCCAGGATAGAGGATGATTTAGATCATGAAGAGACTGCAGATGAGGAATCCTCTCTGAGAATTAATGTCATCACATGGCAATTTAGTGAGAAAGGGTAGGGCAGTTGGAATGAAAAAGATGAATATGAGAGATAGGTGGTTAAATTGACATCTCATAATTTATATGACATGGAAACATCAGAGGAGAGACAGAATACAAAACATTCTAAGTTAAAAGAGAAACTAAGAAAACAATCCCATTTACTATAGCAACAGCAAAAAAATAAGGTACCTAGGAATAAATTTAACCAAGAAGGTACAAGACCTGTACATAGAAATCTATAGGATATCAAAAAAGAAGTTGAGGAAGATACAAACAAGTGGGAGCATTTACTGTGTTTATGGATTGAAAGAATTATCATTAAATTGTCCATATTACTCAAAGCAATCTATGGATTCAATGCAATCTCTATTAAAATAACAATGACATATTTCACATATCTAGAACAAATATTCTAAAATTTTATATGGAATAATAAAAAGATCCCAAATATATTCAGCAATCTTGAGAAAAACAGACAAAGTTACAGATACCACAATACCAGATATGAAGCTATATACAAAGCCATTGTAATCAAAACAGCCTGATACTGACATAAAAACAAGCATACTAGTATAGGTCAGTAGGACAGAATAGAGGGGCCAGAAATCAACCCTCATCTCTATGGTCAATTAATATTTGACAAAGGAAGCAAGAGTATACAATGGAGTGAAGACAGTCTCTTCAGTAAACAGTGCTGGGAAAATTGGACAAGTGCATGCAAAACAAAGAAACTAAACTACCCTCTTACACCATACACAATAATAAACCCCAGATGGATAAAAGACTTAAAGTCATGAAACCATAAAAATCCTAGAAAGAAAAATCTTAGAAAGAAAACATAGGCAGTAAAATCTCAGACATCTGTTGTGACAATATTTTTGTCAATATGTATCCCAGGGCAAGGAAAACAAAGGAAAAAACTAAACAAATGAGATTATGTCAAACTAAAAAGCTTCTGCATAGCAAAGAAAACCACAAAAAAAGGAACCCACTGTATGGGAGAACATATTTGCCAATGAGATATATGATAAGGGGTTAATTTCCAAAATATATAAAGAAATTATACAACTCAACACCAGTGAGACAAACAATCTTATTAAAAAATGGGCAAACAACTTGAATAGACACTTCTCCAAAGAGGACATACAGATGGCCAAAAGACATATGAAAAAATGCTCAACATCATTAATCATCAGAGAGATGCAATTTAAAACCACAAAGAGATATCACCTTATACCTGTCAGAATGGCTACCATCAAGTGCTGGTGAGGATGTGGAGAAAAGGGGACCCTTGTTCACTATTAGTCGGAATGCAGACTGGTGCAGCCACTAGGAAAAACAGTATGGAGTTTCCTCAAAAAATTAAAAATAGAACTACCTTTTGACCTAGCCTTCCAACTACTGGTAATATATCCTAAGAATCTGAAACACCAATCAGAAAGAATATTCATAGCAGCGTTATTTACAATAGCCAAGATCTGGAAACAGCCCAAATGCCCAGAAGTAGATGAGTGGATAAAAATGCTGTGGTACATTTACATAATGGAATACTACACAGCTATAAAAAAGAAGTAACTCTTACGTTGTGCAATAGTATGGATGCCCCTGGAGAGTATTATGCTAAGCGAAATAAGGAAGACAGAGAAAGATAAATACCATATGATCTGACTTATATGTGGAATCTAATGAACAAAATAAACTGATGAACAAAATAGAACCAGAGGCATGGGTACATGGAACAGATTGACAGAGGTCAGAGAGGAGGAAAATGGAGGGGCAGGGGAAGGATGAAAGAAGGTGAAGAGATTATGTATATACATAAAAATTAAAAATGGAACTGCCATTTGACCCAGTAATCCCACTTCTAGAATATGTCCCAAGAAATCAGAAACACCAATCATAAAGGATATATGCACCCCTATGTTCATAACAGCAGAATTTACAATAGCTAAGATTTGGAAACAGACTAAGTGCCCCTTAGCAGATGAGTGGATTAAAAAACTATGGTACATCTACATAATGGAATACTATCTATACTAACAAAAGGGTAATATGCTAATTAGACCAGACATCTTCCAGACGTCCTTCTGGACGTCCTTCTGGACAAAGCCATGGTAGTGGGGGCCGAGGCAGAGGTGGCTAGGGGCGATCAGGCTGGCAGGGGAGAGCAGTTAGGGGGCAACCAGGCCAGCAGGGGAGAGCAGTTAGGGGGCAACCAGGCCAGCAAGGGAGAGCAGTTAGGGGATCAGGCAGGCAGGCAGAGGTGGTTAGGGATGATCAGCCAGGCTGGCAGGTGAACAGTTAGGAGCCAGCGGTGCCGGATTGCGAGAGGGATGTCCGACTGCCCATTGGGATTGGACCTAAACTGGCAGCTGGACATCTCCCGAGGGGTCCCAGATTGGAGAGGGTGCAGGCCGGGCTGAAGAACAGCCTCCCCCCCCCCCCATGAATTTTGTGCACCGAGCCTCTAGTGCTGCTATAAAAAAGGAAGAACTCTTACCATTTGCAATACCATGGATGGACCTGTAGAGCATTATGCTAAGTGAAATAAGCCAATTGGAGAAAGATTAATATCACTAATTTTTGAAATATAATGAACAAGATAAACTGATGAACAAAATAGATCCAGAGACATGGAAGCATCGAACAGATCCTCAAACCTCAGAGGGAAGGCAGGGGAGGGTGGAAGGTGGGGGTAAGAGATCAACCAAAGGACTTGTATGCATGCATTTGAGCATAACTAATGGACACAGACAGTAGGGGGGTGAGGGCATGTGCTGGAGAGGTGGGTGTGGCCGGGGAGAGGTCAATGGGGGAAAAAGGAGACATATGTAATACTTTAAACAATAAAGAATTTAATTTTTTTTAAAAAGGTGTTTTTGTGGTGCATCTTTTAATCACAGCATATAAAAAATTGTTCTTCAGCATCTCATCATTTACAAAATGGGCAGTTAATAGTAATCCTTGGTATTGCTTTATTCTAAGGTTTAAAAGTCTTTTTGTCATTCCATTTTAATGGTGGGGAAACTGAAAAATTAAGAGATTTGTTATGAACAAAGAGTTTACCGCATGATACCAAGAAAATACTAACAAAGACTTATATATTGAAAGTATTTGATGCCCTATTTGATTAGAGACATCTCAAAATTTTATTGTGTGCCAGTTGAATTTTAATAAAACATTTTGATTGACTATTATCTGCAATTATGTAGAAAGTTCAATGTTTCCCAAAATCTGCATTAAAAATTACTTGGATCAAAATAATCAAAATAATATACTAAGTAAGAATAATAATAAAATGCTTACTATACCTCCCCCCACCCCCCCAAAAAATTACACATATAAATAGCTCATGGACATAGACAAGAGTGTGGTTATGGCCAGAAGGATGGGGCTGGGGGCTGGGTAAAGGTGAGTAAAGAGTGTGAAGGGGGATGGGGGACAACTGTAAAGTGACAACAATAAATAAAAATAAAATATTCCAAGTTAGCAAGGATGGTTTTATTAATAAAAAGTACAAACCTCAGGGTCTTGTGTTTGTTGAAATCAATGGAAGAGGGAGAGTGTGAACTGGGGAGAAGATGATAAGGTCCCTTTGGTAAAAATAGAGCTGAGATAATGGTAGGAAGCCCAACTTTAAAAGCAGAGGAGGAAGATGAGAGAGCAGACCTAGAAGGAAAGGCCGCTGAATAGATGCCAGAAGTGAAGTTATGAGAACCAATAGATATTCATTTCCTAGGACTGTCATAACCAGTCACCACAATAGCCACAACTCTGTGGCTTCAAACAACATAATTTTTCTTCTCTCACAGTTGAAGAGGCCAGAAGCCTGAAATCCTGTTGTCGGCAGGCCTGGAAGCTCTGAATGAGAAGTCATCCATGCCTCTCTTCCAGTTTTAAGGGGTTGTCAGCAATCTCAGCATTCCTTGGGTTTAGTTGCATCACTCCAATCTCTGCCTCTGTCTTCACATCATCCTTTTCTGTCTGTGTCCTTTCCTTTTCTTATAAGGGTACCAGTCGTTGGCTGTAGGGCTCACCCAGCATGATTTCATCTGGACAGCCTTAATGAAATACATCTGTGAAGACTCTATTTCCAATTCTGAGGTTCTGGGTCGGTATGATTTTGCAGATCTAGTACATCTTTCTGGGAATATGTAGAAAAGGAACAGCAAGTCCTAAGGTGTAAGCCATGGAAAATACAAACCATTAGAAGACAAAAGAAAGGGGGAGAAACAGACAAAAAAATAGAGAGAGAAATGTTGGAGAGCTAGGAGGAGAACAGTGCACTGTCAGGGAAGCTGAAGAGGTTAGAGATTTCAAAAAGAGAGTGTTTAGCAACCTTAGGTTCAATAGATATTTGCAAAAATTGGCCACTAGGTTTTGGGCTGATGTGATTTATGAACATCAGGAGAGCAGATATATAATCATTTGAGAATGTGGGAAGGCAAGGGAGAGTCAGAAAAACTAAAATGATACAGTATACAGGAAATTGATCAGATGGAGGTTTTTTTTTCTTCCCCAAATAGGAAACACCAGAATAAAATTCCCCTTCAAGAGCACACAGTTGCCAATTACGTAAAATCTCCCGGGACACATCCAGAGAGAGGATTGTTTTCTCTTCCCACAAAATCTGGATCAAGAGAAGTGAAAAGTGGTTAGAGCATAGGAGTTCTCCTTTCAACCTGAGAGCACAAACTGCTTGTCCCTTTTCATATGCAAATATAAAGAAATAGGCTGAATGCTAATTAAATTGCAGACATTTATAAAGTAATATCACATCTGCGGATATTTAATAAGGCTTGTACATGAACCTTATTTATAAATAGCAAAGATTAAACATATGATAAAGGGATCTTTAGATGGAATAATTAAAGATCAATTATGACAATAGTACACAGCAGTGAAAGTCTCAGGAAGACTTCCTACTTGTTAATCAAAGATAATTATCAATGATGAGGCTTTATCATTAGTAGAGTGTCTACACTTTGCATCTTAAAAAGCTGATGATAATTAGTCTCCAGTTCTTGCTCTAAGTGCTCATTATGTTCAGAGAGGAAAGACTCTTTCCTTTTAATAATGACTTTTGGCTCATGATCTTGGGCAACTTAGACTCTCCTGTCCATACGTTGACTTGAGATAATGCTTATTTTTTCCATTACTGAAAAGAATAATTTGATAGTTGCATAAATGCTAATTAACATGAAGAAACCATACTATTAATATCAGGAGGCCAAAAGATTTTAGTTTTGAATAGTTGTTGGATTCAGAGGAGCAGATTTATTATCCTAATTACATCTAGAATTTAACTAATAGATCAGGAACTAATGACAGTTATTTTTTCCAATAGAGAAGAATAACAATGTCTATTTGTTGAGTGTTTATATGAACTAAGAATTATACAAAACACTTCACATATATTATCTCTGTTAACCTTATTGATAACATAACATAGTTATCCTTTTCTCTCATTTTACATAATGAAGTGTCAGAGTGGTTTAACAACTTGTCCAAGACGACACAAATAATTAATAATCATTCTGGAGAATATCTTAATCGTAGTATTAAAATTAATCTAACCCGAAGATACTAATATTTAAGATATTGTAATGTCAGAAGTTGCAGAAAAACAATTAGGAAGATTAATCCTTTAACTCTTGATTAAATAATTAATTTGGAAGTAACATTAAACATTTAAAACATCCACTTCACATCTTTTTCATGGAAAAGTAAATGAAAAGAAGTGAAACAGAAATAAGAGATTTGTTGAAAGTAAAACGCTACGTCAATACAATGATTTATACATAATTTTAATTGGGAAGTTATAACTTGGTTTTAAAGGTGTTTATTGATACTGTTGCACTTTGCAAGTAATTTAAAAATCTAGTTATTAAGTTGCATTTCACGGGTTGAATGGTGCTTAAAAATAAACAATTCTGATAAAGCTAATACAAGAAACATGAGGATGTCAACTTATGGGGGCTGAATTTATTCAGTAAAGTCATGGGATGTCCACAGCAAGTAGTCACTTACTGCTTAGAGAGTAGAGGTGGATATGACAGGCTTACTTGAACTCACAGGCTTATAGTCTGGTAGTTAAACTTTTGTAGCTCCCTAGTTCTCACATGAAACACAGTAAGGACAACAGTGTGGTGATTGTGGGGGTGGGGGGTAGAGGTGGAAGAGGGCATAGAAGAGATAAATGGTGATGGAAAAAGTAAAATAAAATAAATAAAAAGCACACAAAAAAGGAAAAAAAGAGATGTTTTAAAACTTATTTTCATTTTTTGAAAACGTCTGTAATAAAAGCGTAATATGCAAATTGGCCAAACAACCGAACAGCAGAACGATCATCAGGACGACCTTCCGGACGACCACACTATGACACATACTGGCTCCAGGCCAGCCAAGGCAAGTGTGATGTGATTGGTCGGGGGGCCCACCATCGCCCCATGATCGCCCTGAAGAGGGAGGCCCTGGCCACTGGCTGGCGGGGTAATCAAGTGGAGCTGGGCAGGCTCCATGATTACCCCAAAGAGGGAGGCCCAGGCCACCCTCTGTGTGGTGATCAATTGTGGAGCCCTGCAATTGTTCGCCCTACAGAGGGAGGCCCAGGCCAGCCAAGCGATCGGACCCCACGCCTGTTGCCTGCAGAGAGAAGCGACTAGTGGTGGGGGTGGTGGTGGTGGTGGTGGGGGGGGGGGAGCAGGGCCGCACAGATGGCAAGCAGTGGCAGCGGCGGGGGCGGGGGCAGCTGCTGGCAGCAGAGGGAAGGAAAGCCCCGATTGGTCCTGATCGCCAGCCAGGCCTAGGGACCCTACCTAAGGGGTCCTGGATTGTGAGAGGGCGCAGGCCGGGCTGAGGGACACCCCTCCCTACCCCCCACCCCATGCACGAATTTCGTGCACCGGGCCTCTAGTTGTTTATGAAGGAATATTATATATTTCATACAGATAACAACTGAATTTATTTGTTCATGCAGTTATCTTTTCTTAAAATATAGTTATAATATAATTCATGGTGGAATTGAATTTTGGATGTGAATTTTGCTCCGTTTGGAAACCAAAAATAGTTGGGGTCATAATTAGTTAGTACAAACTGTACATTTGGAAATGAGAGAAATTTGTACTGTATTCCTTTCTATTATAATGTATGGTAATTTACATATGTGATGTATATCACAACTCTGAGGACACTATTTTCAAATTCTTAGCTATGAACTAGAACGAAATTATTTGAAGAAATTTAGTTTCATAAACTCATTGAGTTTTCTTGGTGTCTTTTTTAATGTTTTCGTTCTCATTCAGAAAGCAACTAATATTCTTATTTCTCAGTAAATTCTCTGAAATAAAATGTCTTTATTAGAAGTTGCAAATATAAAACCTATAAAAGTAAATAAAGTATGAAATACTTTTGAAATTTTCACACAGTTTATTTATCTAATGCTTTTTGTGAACTAGTTACATTGTCTTTGCCTTAAAGCATGATTACTATGAGATGACATAAGTACATTGAATATATTTCAAAATCATTGATAAATGCGTATTGGTGATTAGCCAATGAGGATTTTTGAATTGGAAATATAGATTATCCAATTATAGTAGATATATATTTTTAGAAAGCATTTGCTTGAAAATGTGTTTGCTGGTCACTTTCCCAATGACTTTCATTTAACTTTCAACTTGGTGTCTGGTTTTAAGCATTTTATGGAATGTCGCATGTCCTATGAGCGCTCTCCTGCAGGCAGCCTTTTCTCAGCCATTGTTCTCTTGACCCAAAGAGACATCTGGGAGGATCCCTCAATTTCCTTCTGGTTACTTGGTGGCAGAAATTCATTACTAAGGTCATCTGGGGCTGACCTCCAATTTGACGCCCTTTAATAGCGCAGCTACGGGGATAAAGCCTGCACTTGGGAGAGATAGAAAGTCAGCAAGGCGAAAGTAAAATTTATTTTTTTTTTAAAATAGCTAAGTGGAAGCACCTGCATTGAGGCTACGCTTGTTCTAACAGCCTCCTACTCACCCTCATTAATATGAGATGGCTAAACCCATGACACTGGAGAGCAGTTTCTTAGTTACATATGCTCACAATCCAGGGGAGGAAGACACGACATGTCATGAAGAACGAGGGTTGCATTTGGGAGCAAAGTGAACCAGCAAGGGCTGTGGAAGGCAGGCTTTGTAGTGATAAGAGGGTTAGGTGGCCCTTGGTTCCATGGAAGAATGCGATCGACTTGTTTGATAATTTCACAGGCTGCTGGGAGGGAAAATTAGGCTGAAGATAAGGTAGGATGGAGCTGGTCTGGTTGATAGAGGAGCCTTTCCTGCTGGTGAGGGGGAGATGCATATCTGGCAAGAGCAGAACCAAGGCTAGGCCTTTGAGCCCTCAAGAGGCTCAGCGATATCAAGACAGCACATTGGCTTTTAGTCCTTACAATGCAGTTGTCATGATTAAAAGATTAGTGGGGGGCAGAGGGCGAAGCAAATGGTACCTGGTCCAACTGCGGAGGGCAGTGCTATTGGGCCAGGGTTAGGACCCCGCAGGTCTCTGGGCCACTGTGGAGATGAGGTCCAGCTGACTGCCCACAGGAATAGCACTGACGACCGGGCCTTCTCCCATAGAGGACAGGTGGGGTCAAGGGGCCGCAGGACAGGTGTTTGGTTTGTCAGAGCAGGAGAGCGTAGTGGCTGAAGGAGCGCGGGAGATGGCATGCCTGGCTAAAAATTGGGTATTTATCAGATCTGTGGCTTTTGGAAAGTTACTTTAAATCTCTCTAAGTCTGATTCTTCATTATTAGTAGAACAGTCTCATGGGGTGGTTGAGATGTTAAATGAGATAATACCTGTAACTACTTAATATTAGCTATTCTTATTGTTTGAGTACAGAAGTTACCTCAACCAGCTTCTGAAGGTAATCTAACCAGTGCCAGTCTTATCCTAAACTAGTAGTCATGGTTAAGGGCAACCTGATATCGTTAATATCATCCTAACCATACTTGTGATTCTTTATTTCTCTTTACAAGGCCTTGAGTTGTTACACTGTAAACAGTTACTTAGAAGTAATGCACTTAGAAGATTACTAAGCCTGGCTGGTGTGGCTCAGTGGTTGAGTGTTGACCTACGAGCTAGGAGGTCACGGTTTGATTCTCAGTCAGAGCACATGCCCGGGTTTTGGGGTTGACCCCCTCTGGGGGCATGCAGGAGGCAGCAGATGAATGATTCTCTCTCATCATTGATGCTTCTATCTCTTTCCCTCTCTGAAATCAATAAAATTATATTTTAAAAAAAGATTACTAAGGTGTATTTTACATAAAGACCATTTAGAGATCTTTCCTATGTAAGGGTATTGATATTTTGAAAGCAAAAACACAGTGCCTATTACATAAAAGGCATTCAGTACATGTACATTGTATGACCTTTGAAAAATGAGGTACCATCACTATCAAATTATGGAAATTTCCCCCAAGCTTCATCTGTAATATTTACATGTATAAATTGAACAAAAGAATAGTTATAGTTATTAGTTCATATAAAAGGCACTTTGCTATTGCTCTAGAATGTTCATATAAAAGACACTGTGGTATTGTATTCTGTTTGGAAGACGGAAACTTGTCTTGAAGCTTTACAGCATAGTCAGCACATAACTGTGCATTAGAGGGACACTGATAGGAAAAGAAGCCCTTTGAAGCCACTGTTGGGGCATCCACTGTGGCAGCGGTAGAAGATAAGATGCAGCAACACAATATTTATTTTTTTATAAATGGAGACATTTTATATGGGTGAAATATATTTTCTCATTAGATCTTACTCCATTTCTCTATACAACTTACCACCTAATTGTTCTGTTGAAATGAATTGCAAAAACGCTGGGAAGAGAACTTGCTTACATGTCTCTGTAATCCCTATTATGTCTAGCATATTGGGTTTAAAAAAAATAGTATGTGTGCAATCAGTCTTTGTTAGTTGATTAGATTTACTGAGCCATCAATAATTCTCTGTTGTGTCTGTGATTTTTTACCCTTGTAAGACAAGTTGTTTTAGAGATTCCAAGTTAATAAATTGGTCCAGGTCATCTCTAAAAATTCTTTCAATGCTAATACTCTATAATGATCAAATCTATCAAAAAGAGATCTTGGTAAGAAAAAAGAAGCTTTAGAGAAATCTGGGGATATATTAGCCTTATAGTAACGTAGACAGGATTATAGTAGAATAAAATTCTATACATAAAATTGTGTATATTTAATAATAAAAATCTGATAAGTTAATAAATAGCCTTTGGTGTTACTGGATGTAACTCAGTAGGTTCCTTGGTGTGCCACGGAGTGACCCAGGAGAGCCTGTAGTTAATAGTATGAGTTCTGGATTCTAATGCATGGGTTTAATTCCCGGTTCCACTACCTAACAGCTCTGTTGGCCTTGGGCAAGTCACTTCACCTCTCTGTGCCTGTTTGCTCATTTGTAAAATGATAATAGCATCTAATTTATAGGGTTGTTATAAAGATTAAATGAATGAATTAGTATCCATGAGAAGCACTTAGACTATTGTCTGGCACCTAAGCACTGTGACTTCCTCATGGCTGTCTTTTCTTCTCCTAAATATAGCTGACTTTCAAGCATTCTTTCCACACTTGGTGTCTAGAGAAGAAGAAATTCATGGGGAATCTCCCCCTGCCCCATACATATATAAAGCCTTGCTTGAATTTAAAAGCAGCTATTTTTTTCACTTCTCATTTATTAAGAGAGCTTCTAAAAAAAAAATCTAGTATTTATGGAATTGATGTCAAAAGCCAAATGAGTGCTATTTCACTGAAGTATCTCAGCCATTGCCCTGGAATGGTTTTAAAGCAAGCAATCTACTGCTGAAAGTACTGCCTTGATATCAAATGGTCATTAAAAGTCCCATGTCACTTAACTAAGACTTAAAATCATTCATCTCTACCTCTTGGCAAGGGTTCAAATTTGAGATTAAATTCCCTTTGAGTGGTTAAGGCATTTATAGTACCCCTCTGCCTGATGCTTTTAAGGAGTTTTGTTTTACTGGAGGACTTCTGTCTTTAGGTACCTGTAGATGCAGACATTCTTATCACTCACAGGCTTAGTATTGAGGCAATCACATTTAGAAAATGCATATGATATAGCAATTCCTCTTCTGAGTATTTATCCAACGAATACACACACACACACACACACACACACACACACACACACACATATACCACAAATGGAATACTACTTAGCTATCAAAAAGGTAAAAGTTACCATTTGTGAAAACATGGATGGACCTTGAAGGTATTATGTTAAGTGAAATGGACAAAAACCACATGACTTCTCTCTTGTGGAATATAAAACAACAACAAAAAACCCAAATGAGCAAAAATAAAAACAAATTCATAAATATAAACAACAGATTGCTGGTTACCAGAGGGGAAGGGTGGTGGAGGGCAAAATGTGTAAAGGAGGTCCAATGTATAATTAAGGATGCAAACTAGACTTTTGGTAGTGAGCATGCTACAGTGCATACAGATACCAAATTATAATGCTGTATATCTGAAACACATGTGTTATTAACCAATGTTACCGCAATCAAAAAGAAGAAGGGTTAAAAAAAGAAAAGAAAATGTATCTGGCCCTTTGCTTATGGTGTCTAACGCATTCCTTTCATAAATTGAGAAATTCCTTTGTCATTGAAAAATTACTTACAGTCTTTATTTTTCTATCTTCCTTGTGAGAAAGTCTCCTGACCACTCTTACCTTAGTAAATCTTTGAGAAGTGTGTTAAAGAAATTCGAGAAGTGTGCCCTTAATATTGAAATACAAAGTATGATGCTGGCCCAGCTGGTGTGGCTCAGTGGTTGAGCACGACCTATGAACTAGGAGATCATGGTTGATTCCTCTTCAGGGCACATGCCCGGGTTGCGGGCTGGATCCCCAGTAGGGGGCGTGCAGGAGGCAGCCAACCAATGATACTCATCATTGATGTTTCTAACTCTTTCTCCCTCTCCCTTCCTCTCTGAGATAAATGAAAACATATATAAAAATATGATGTTAAATGAATAAACGACTTTACTGTGATAAGAATGTGATAAGATTTGAATGTAATTTTTATGACTTCTAAATTCAGAAAATCGTAATGTTACAGAAAAATGTTTCAAAGCAGACCAGAAAGCGATGAAGAAAGTAACTGCTCAAGTACGCTCTTAAAACCTGTAAGTGCTATTAAGCCTCTCAATTGGGATATTTAACTGTAAACCATTCTTGCTTTTTATATGATGCCAAGATACCTTTTCATGCAATTTGAATACAAAGTCCTATGTACAGAGAGAGGACCGAGATTTATAGGGAAATATTTCATCTTCGCTCTAGTGGGTGCTTCTCCTGTCTTGTGTTCTCTGAGCCTCTTCATACATTCGCTCTTTCTTTTCTCAGACTGTCCCAGCGATTGGCTGGCAGAGCGGGGACCGGGTTGGATTTCATCTGTTTGTTTCTTTGCTCCAGGCAGCGTCGCTCTCCAGCCTCTGCTGCGTAGATCCCCGCATTAGAGCAGCAGGGCTCGCGCGGCTCGGGGCAGGGCGCCGAGGGCGGGGCCTGGCCGCGGGGCGGGGCTTGGCCGCGGGGCGGGGCCTGGCCGCGGGGCGCCGCGGGCTGGCGCGTCCCAGGTTGGCGGTGTCCAGCGGAGCCGGTGGCGACCGCAGCGGTGCCAGATCCGGATGCCCGCGGGCTCCGCGCGGCTCCAGCTGCATTTCTCGCCCGCGCAGCGCCAGCTCGGCCCCGCCGGAGCGGGAGACCCGGCGGCGCTCTGCCTGAGAACTCTGGTGTCTCCGCCCCGGGCTCCTCCGGAGAAAGCCAAGTGCTCGCAGGTGCAGCGCGTGTCCCGAGCGGTCCCGGAACGCAAGCCGCCGGACGGCACCTCTAGGGAGCCTGGACCTCCGAGCCTTTGCAGAGCCTTTTCAGAGCCTTTTTCTAGAGCGTTCAGCGCCGGGCGCGCGGGGGAGTGGGATCCACGGTGGGAAAGGGGTGATGGGGACACTGATGATGGGCAGACCGACCTGGCGCGTGGGCTGCTGCTGTCTCCTCCTTCTGGCTCTGGCTGTATTTGCCCGAAGCGACGGCGGGCAGAGCTGCGAGGAAGTTCGGAAACTTTTCCAGTGGCGCCTGGTGGGAGCGGTCAAGGGGCTGCCAGATTCGCCGAGGCCAGGTAAGGCGACGCTGGCCGGCGCCGCGCAGTGCGCCTGGGCGCGGGCCGGGGCGTCCCGAGCGCCGGCAGGCACTGCGCCCAGCCTCCTGGGGTGGCCCTTGGTGGGAAGATGACCGTTCAGGCCCTTTGGCCGCTCAAGGTGAACCCGGTGAGGCCTCTGGGGGAAGCTCGGGGTGACCATCCCGAGCGCCGCCGCGCAGGTCCGGGTCTCCTGGACCATGGGAATAGTCGGCGGCCAAGGCGTGCTTTGGGCATTTGCTTCCCTCAGTCTCGGCTGATGTGTGGGAACAGGCCAGTAAAGCAGACAGCTGTTCCGGGTGGGAATTTCACCAGTGCCCCGCCGGGGGCCCCGTATGTGCTTTCTCTTTGGGTGGAAGGAGTTGGGTTGGTCGCTCCAAGTTTGATACGAAAAAGGCAAACCTGCGTTACTCTTCTTCGCTGGAGAGCGGGGCACTGACGGGACAGCCCACCTCCTCTGTAATTAGCACTGGGACCCGGTACACCCACCCGCACTGGCGTCCAAGCCGCGGCACCAAACCCTCTGCCTGGAACCGAACTGGCCAGTATTGTCTCTCGGAATCACCTGGTAGTTTCAACTCCTGAGAGGTGTGATGGCAACAGGCGAACGAACTGAAGGTATTGGGAAGCCACTGAGCAGGGATGAGATGCACCAAAGATTGAAGGGGAGAGAGTACAGCAAGCGTGGCCAGTGTAGATTCTGCTCCCCGTATGCGCCTTTTATGCGCTCCATTGCCCCCGCTCCCTGCCCCTACCGCACAAATTCCCTTCCGCTGGCGCGGAATCTCCAGGTTAGGGCATGCTTGAAGAATAGGTCTTAATTGTCAAACGCAATAGCAGGTGTCTGTAGCTGAGATCTTCCTGGAACAATGTAGCCTGACTATGAAGCCAACACAGACCGAGTACTGTGAGCGTACAGTATTGGTTAACAAAGAACTTGTGCAGGATGCCTGAGTCTAAAATCCGCTCTCTGCGTGAGTTTTTAGGATGAGGAGACTTCTGTGAGCGCCACGGAGTAGGTATTCTGCTTGATTGCTTTGCTGGCTATGAACTCAGTTCTGGAGTCATCCTACAAGGACAGTCTAGGCATTTGGGAACGCTGAATCCATGTTAGTTTATGTGACCAGTTTTTTAAGCAAACACCAATATTTATGTGACTATCTGTTCCGTACCAGGTGCTTTTTCTGTGCTATTTGAAACAACATAGTTGAAATTCTCAGTTTAGGGCAATTCTTCTGTGCAATAGGACCCCCTTTAAATCTGCTTTCTTATTTCAGTGCATTCTTTTCATTAAAAAGTAAACCTCACTTATCGATAGCTAATAAAACCTTACTTACCTGGGTGTGTGTGTTGGGGAGGAAGACGCAGAGAGGGCATTGAGCTGTGAAATCCTTACCTGCATTATTAGATTTTGCCTCCCATTTACCATAATTTTGGCTGATATGTTCAGTGAATGTTGACAGCTCCCTAGTAAGGCCTTGATTTCACTCAACTTTCACATCTGGTTCCCACTGGATGCAACGCATGGACTAGAAGGTGTTACATTTCTAGGACCTTGTGTGTGTTTCATCTCATCTGAAGAGGAACTTTACAGCATATCATGGCCTTTTACCAGCATGTAAGGAGAAACTGAAGCTCTGCCCTGCAGAGAAGGAAATGGTTGTGCTTATTTGGGTTTGATACACATCACACACACACACACACACACACACACACACACACACACACACACACGCCAGGATAGCAATCACCTTTTTTTCTGAGACATTCCGGATTGTTTCCCCATTGTGAGTACCTTTATTGATCTGTGGCTTATGATGATGGAGGAATTATAGTAGCACCTCCTAATGGGGCTTTGCAGGGTTGCACTCTGAGGCACGCGAGTGGTGCTGGTGGGAAGAAGTCCTAACTTCCTTTGATATCTGCAATAAGAAAAAGTCATACAAGAGAATTATTCTGAATTAGAATCGCCCAGTAAAAGGCATTCACATATGAATTTGATATAATTCTGTACTTTTCTTGTCTCTGTATTGTTGTTCAAATTTTATTTTAATAGGTAAATGAAATATTGAGCTGTTTCTTTTAAGATTGATATTTCTCTTCTTCCCAGTAAAAAAAAAATAATTTCCAAATTGAGTAAACCGGACATATGACAGTGACCTAAATGCTTTTCTTAATTTTATATGTTCTTCAACATTTAGCTTGATTAAGTATAGTAGTTGGCTATCTTGTTTTCTAAAATTATCCTCAGTCTCAAGAGAGAGCATAGTTAATATACAAGTAGTCATTTCCACATTAAAGCACAAATATTAACATTCTCTGTAACAAATGTATTTATTTAGCACACAGGCTTTCATCGACAAAAGCAAATACATTTACATTTCGTATTTGTTTTCCTTAAAAGTTTATTTTTAAGTGCTTTCTTGCATTTCTTGTTCACAAAACGTTCATTTCTGAGCTATCTAGCCAAAATGCTTTTAAAAAATAATATAAGCTGGTAGAACAACTTTTTATTTTAATTTAAATTTTTCCATCACCATCTATCCTCTCTATGCCCTCTTCCACCTCCCCACCGCAGTCACCACACTGTTGTTCATGTCCATGAGTTCTCTCTCTCTTTTTTCTTCTTCTTTTTGGCTCAATCCCTCCACCATCCCCAATTCACCCCTCCCACCTGCTCTCTATCCATGAGGCTGTCTCTATTTTGCTTGGCAATTCAGTTTGTTTGTTAAATTCTACATTGACTGAAATCTTATGGTACTTGTCTTTCACTACAGTTTCTTCCCACATTTGTGACTTTTAATCTTCTGTAAACTACTTTACCAATTTGAAATTATTAAGGTGGTGAGAAGGGCCATTTCAGCTGTTTCTCAGATTCCCCTCACCTTTGTTCTCTACTCTGCTCCAATTCTTTTAGGCCTATTGAGCTCCTAAGGATGTTTGGATGAGAAATGTAAAAAAGGAGAGAAGGTGTAAATGTGATTAGAATTACAGATTTCCCTGTGTTCTGATTTTATTTCCTAAGTAGTAGTCAAGGTGCCCGTTGCTCTTGTTTATTTTATTCAGAAAAGTACTGTTAGAGAAAGTGTCTTTTAAAGGTCCTTTTATTTTTACGTTATTTATTGGGGAAGAGGGATAATGCTTTCCCATTGAAATTCTCTTCACACGTGCATTGTTCACACATGTATTATTTCCTTTTAAAAAGAAGATAATTCAGAAAGGAGAGGCTTATAAAAAGTCCAAGACTACATGCAGTTAGTTTATATACCAACTGGTTTTTAAAATGTGCATGTTCATTGATACAAAGAGTAGTTTGTGGAAGACATCTTTTTCTTGGTAGCTTTTGGCCATAAATGAGATAATAAAAATAAAGTTGATGTGGCAGAATGAAATCATGATACTATAGAACACTTTAAGCAGAGCTCTAGCATTTTAATTTTTTTAACTGCTTTCATTGTAATCAAATCTTATAATCTCTTCAAGGACAGTGTCATTTCATTTTTACACTCAAGAGAAACAATCTGTCTGCTAACTGTGGAGTTTGGAATTATAGATATTTGGATTTCAAAACTTGGTTTTGCCACCAGAAGCTTGGTGACCTAGGTTAATCAGTCATCTTCTTTGAACCTCTGTTTCCTCATCTGTAAAATGGGAACATTAATAGTTTGGAAAGGGTTGCTGCATAGGTGATATGAAATAATGGATGTATGTAAAATAGCACAAATCCAGGCATATAGTAAGTGCTCAAAAATGCATTGCTGTCATTAGAGTTTTTATTTAGTGTCTTGATTTTAACTGGTCTTGGCCTTTAAGGGTGAAATTTTAGTTTTAGATCTCTATATATCAGAAGATGTATTTATAACATCCTAGTGGGTTTGTTTTTTTTTTTAAAAAAATTCACAAATGATTGTTTTTAAAGTTGGGAAATATGAGTCTATCTGAAATGGCATTTATTAGGTTATGGTGACTATTTTGTTTCTTTTTGTGAACTAATGGAAACTCTAAGAAGGAAATGAGGCTACACCGCTGCTAGTGGCAGCACCCACAGCTACTGCCTCCTCTGCATCACCACCATTCTGCTGTCTGTATTCAGGGAGGTGAAGAAGTATGAATAGAGTGGCTTGGGGAGTCACACAATAAGGTGGCTGGTGGCCATAGTCACTCTCTGACAGTAATCTCAAATTCTTGTTTCTCAAGAACTAACCCCTTTGGTTGATGGAAAAGCATAATTATGGTGACTGAATTTTCAAAGCCATAAAAGGGACCCATGGTCTGACATTTGGGAAGATCATTGTCGGGATTGCCTCTGTTGAAATCCATCAGCCAAGAATCGCCAGAAACAAACCTATTGTTAAATAAATTAGGTTCATTTTGCTTTCTGCAGCAAGGAGGATTGCACACCTCAGGAACTGTGGGTGTCTTGGTAAGAGGTGATTGAGAGGGGCGTTTATGGGAATTGGGCTGTGCCAGCTGATCACAAGGAGGGTTTAATAAGTAGGACAGTTCAGGAACTGGGCATCTTTGTAATTTATGTGTTAGGAAGATTAAGGTGTGAATAGTTATCATGAATGAAAAGCAGTAGTCACTCTTGTTGGTGGATATAGTGGGTTGTTTAGTCATTTTGGGGCTTTGTAGAGTCTCCTTGTGGCTCTCCTGCTGCACCACAGATCTCAAGGGGCTTTGTCTGATCATTGTTTTCTGATTCTGTGCATGATGTCTGTGTTGAATTGTAAACATTAAGGCCTCCTTCCGGTGTCAGGGAAGTTTGTCACTTTCTCCTCTAGACAATCCAGTGTGAGCTTTGATGTCTAAGAGAATCATGGGTTTTGTTTTTAATCCAGGCCTTTTAGTAAAACTTAATGATGGGGAGTAAAACTTAAAGTGAGTATAATGTTCTACTTTTGGGCCATGGAGTATGACTGTCCATTAGGAGCTTGAGTTGTGCTAATCACACCCTATTCTTTCATTGTTTATTAATAAGTGTAAATGTTGTGTGTGTTCTCCCTCCATCCCATAATTGACTAGTAAGTTCCTTTTTGTCAGTGCATTGTATATTTGTATAACTGGTGTCAGGAGGGGTGCAATTTGAGGAACTGATAAGTAGCACTTCATGATTTTCCTACTCCCCTGTGAACCCCGTTTCCAGCTTGTCTAGATTTTCTGAAATATGAATTTTTGTTTTCTCTATATGTGTGTGTATAATTTGCTTTCCACATTTGATATGAACACCTCCTATGTCTATAACATTTATTATTATTATTATTAACTAGTATAAGACAAAAGTAACATTCCAACAACCAGAGGCATCTCCTAAACAGGCACAATTGATAAATTCACTTTGTTTTAATGGAGTCATGAGAAACTTCAGTCATATGCTTTGCTGGAATAGATTGTGAATATGGTACCTGATCTACTCGGTTAAGTAACAATAACAATTTCATAGAAAGTAGCCATTTCCCACATCTGTCTTTCTTTTATAAAAGCCTGACCTTCAACTCGAAGAGATGGCAGCACCAATTGTGCCCTCAGTTCTTCTCCTTTACAGCCTTAGGTAATTCAGATTTTACTAATGATACGGCTGAAATCATTCTAAAATGATTAGTCATTCTATGAATCACACTAAATAGGACAGTTTTTGATTAGCCATATCAGGTTCACATATGGCTGTTTTGTAAGTGGAATGTATAATGTACTTTTAGAGAAAGAAAATGAGATTTTGTGCTTTCGTGGTTTTATGAAAGAATACACATTCTCCTGAAAATTTAAAGCACTGAAAAGCATAAAATAAAATAACTACCACCCAGAAATAACCACTGATAACCCTTTGCATTCATCTTTCAATACTCTTATTAATGCTCTGCTAAGCACATACATATTCTGAGAAGGTATATAGAACCACTTTATTATTCTTTGTAACTAATTATGAACCTATCAGTATTTCCCATGACATTAAACATCCTTCTAGGCATGTATTTTTTAGTGATAGTATAGTATTTCACTGACTCACTGCACCATAAGTTGAATTCTCCCTTGTTGTTGGAATATGGGTTTCCAATATTTACTACCGTGACGTCATAGGGCTAAGGACATGAAAGGTTAATGTGCTAAACTCTTACACCGCTTTCGGCTTTGCCCATGACATACATTCATTTTACATTAAGATTTTTCAATATCAGCACCATTAACATATGGGCTGAATAATTCTTTGTTGGCGGGGCTTGGTGGTGGGTGGGTGGAGAGCTGTCCTGTGCATCGTAGGATGTTTAGAAGCTTCCATGACCTTCATCCACTAGATACCAGTAGCAATATCCTCCTTTCCCCAGTTGCGACAACCAAAACGTCAGATATTGCCAAATGTCCCACGGGAGGCAAAATCAAACTAAGTGAGAACCACTGTCATAAGCTGTCCAACCTGTGGCTCCTTCACACACACACACACACACACACACACACACACACACGCGCGCACACACACATGCACACACATTATATAGCTGGCTGGTTTGCATACATTAGGACTTAGCTTAAATGTCAGCTCTTCTAAGAGGCCTTTCTTGAGGTTCACTGAACTGTGTTTCCCAGTTATCAAGGTGACATTTTCTTTCTTTTTACTGTTGATTGTTCATCACTAGATTGTGTGCATGATGAGAATAGAGAACATGTCTACTGGGGCAGTTTCACAAGCCTGTAACCTGTGCAGTCACACAGGGTCCCCCACTCAGAAGAACCTCCTGCTTGGTTTAATATTCTTCTGCTGCCATCTTGAAGTTTGAACAAAGGGTCCTGCATTTTCCTTTTGCATTGGGCCTTGCAAATTAGGTAGCCTGTCCTGTTGTGTACCTGGTTCACTGTAGAATATCTGGTGCCCAGCACAGTGTCTGACATGGAATAAAAGTTGAAATATTTGTTGACATCAATCCATGGGTATTGAACCTGCACAATTCTGCTATCTAAGTACAATGACACTTTTAAATGTTTTATGGTGTTATGTAAATGGGTTAGAGCTTGGCCCCTATGCATTTAACTTGTTCACAGCAGGTTGGAGCAATAGCCCAAAGACCACCAGTGCCATACTTAAATGTTTACACACCCCATTGCTTTAAATATGCTCAAGTAAGCACATTTGTAGTCATTTAGAGCTTGCTTGCATTGCATCCCACAAAACCGCACCCAACTTCTGCTAGTTAGAGGTGAAACGAACTCTGGGGCTGTGCTTCGAAGCTCTCTGATTCAGAGACTTCCCATTTTGCTGCTGAGTTGATATCACCAAGACACGTGAGCCCCCTCTCCAGCTCCCCTCTCCTCTGGGGGTTCCCTTGCCCTTTTCCTCTTCTGGGTAGTAGTCCTGCTTCTGCTATCTCCTGTCAAAGTCCTGTCCAAATAAAGCTCTTCGTGACTGCCATCTTGAGGCACTGTGTTTTTCTTCATCAGCCTGCAAAACCTGGAACTCATCACACACAGTCATTACTGTTATTTCTAATACAGTGATGGCGAACCTTTTGAGCTCGGCGTGTCAGCACTTTGAAAAACCCTAACTTCACTCTGGTGCCTTGTCACATATAGAAATTTTTTGACATTTGCAACCATAGTAAAACCAAGATTTATATTTTTGGTATTTATTTTATATATTTAAATGCCATTTAACAAAGAAAAATCAACCAAAAAATGAGTTCACGTGTCACCTCTGACACGCGTGTAATAGGTTCGCCATCACTGTTCTAATATAAGGTAGGGACTCAAAGCAGCAATACCAATTTTAAAAATATCTCTTTCCCTCTACTAGACTTTAGGCTATTTGAGAGCAGGATCTGTGATGTATCTTTTTGTTTTGTGATTAGGACAACATTAATACATAAATTTTGATTTGTAGATTTAATCTTATAAATCAAATTATGTACAGTTACCTAATAGGCTCAGTTTCTTGTGTTTAATTATGTTTTCTATGCTTAATCTTAAAAGAATGAGAAATGTAGAAGTTGAAGTTTTTAAAAATATATTTTGTTCTGGGCTCAGTAAATTGTTTTTATGGAGTTAATGTTTTCTTATGTAACTCTACCACACATTCAATAAAGTGACCCAACCCTTTTTAAGTTTAAATTTAAAGGAATTTTTATCTATATTATCTAATATGTTTGAAATGGACTAAATTAATTAATTGCCAAACGAATGTCTGGAAAAAAAGTTTCCTGAACTCTATTCTGCAAGGAAAGAAAGATTATTCAACATTTAAAATACTAGATTTATTGGCACAGTTAAAAAAATTCTTTATTGTTGAAAGTATTACAGATGTCCCCCTTTTCCCCATTGACCCTCTCTACACCCCTCCCCCAGGCCTTCACCACATTATTGTCTGTGTCCATGGGTTATGCATATATGCATATAAGTTATTTGGTTAACTTCTTCCCGCCCCTCCCCCCCTTCCCTCTGAGATTTGTCAGTCTGTTCCATCATTCTATGTTGTTCATCAGTTTATTTTGTTCATTAGATTCTACATATGTGTGAGATCATGTGATACTTATCTTTCTCTGACTGGCTTATTTTGCTTAGCATAACACTCTCCAGATCCCTCCATGCTGTCTCAAAGGGTAAGAGATTCTTCTTTTATACAGCTGCATAATATTCCATTGTGTAAATATGCCACATCTTTCTTATCCACTTGTCTACTGATGGGCACTTGAGCTGTTTGCAGATCTTAGCTATTGTAAATAGTGCTTCTATAAATACAGAGGTGCATATATTCTTTCTGATTGGTGTTTTGGGATTCTTAGGATATATTCCTAGGAGTGGGATCACTGGGTCAAATTGGAAGTTCCATATTTAATTTTTTTAAAAAATATATTTTATTGATTTTTTACAGAGAGGAAGGGAGAGGGATAGAGAGTTAAAAACATCGATGAGAGAGAAACATCAATCAGCTGCCTCCTGCACACACCCCACTGGGGATGTGCCCTCAACCAAGGTACATGCCCTTGACCAGAATCAAACCTGGGACCCTTGAGTCCGCAGGCTGACGCTCTATCCACGGAGCCAAACCGGTTAGGGCATATATTTAATTTTTGAGGAAGCTCCATACTGTTTTCCATGGTGGCTGTACCAGTCTGCATTCCCGTGCAGTGTACTAGGGTTCCTTTTCTCCACATCCTCACCAGCACTTGTTATTTATTGATTTGTTGATGGTAGCCATTGTGGCAGGTGTGAGGTCATACTCCATTGGCATTTTGATTTGCATCTCTCTGATGATTAGTGACTTTGAGCATTTTTTCATAATACCAGATATCAAATTATTCTATAAAGCCATTATAATCAAAACAGCCTGGTACTGGCACAAGAACAGGCATATAGATCAATGGAACAGAACAGAGAACACAGAAATCAACCTAAGCCATTACGCTCACTTAATATTTGACAAAGGAGACAAGAGCATACAGTGGAATAAAGACAGTCTCATCACTAAATGGTGTTGGGAATTTTATTGGGAGAATGGAGAAAAATAAGGGTGACCAAATATAATTTACATTTGGCTCTGGATTGGTTGGTTTGTGTTTTATGTGAATATTTTTTTTGCAAAGTGTCTTTTTCCATGAGGAAATTAATAGTAAGGACCTCGAAAATGATTTATTTTTTCCCATCACCTGCCCTTGTTTGGAGCAATGCAACACATCATTATATGTAGAATTATTCCTCAGCTGTGAATATTGTTTATTAAAGGATACTGATCCAGACTCCATATGGACCAAGTAGCAAGACTACAACCTTTCATAATAAGCAAACAAATAATTGCTGCCAAATTGTAAAACATGATATTTGAAAGCAGGTATAATCTGTCTCTAAATTATTTCCAACAATTCCAATTTTAGAAATACCAAGTGTTTAGGACCTCTCTTCAATAATATCTTAGAAAAAAAGCCCACATCTTTTTTTTTCTGTATGAAGTGTGGTTGGTTATTTATTTGGGATAGCTTATAGAGGCATTAGGAAATTTTACCTAAGTAGAAGGATTACCTATGTCAGTTCCTATGAGACATGTATATTTTGATATGGTTCAGGTATTAACTTACATATGTTTCAAATACAGTCATATTCAATAGCTACTATTTCTTATTTCATAATTTAAATTGATTATTACTCTTATTAGGATAATGGGTTTGAATTACTAGTTTTCCTCTCCTGTGCTATAACCAAATTTATTTAGGTTTTATAATTCCATGTGGCAATATAATTTAATGATCTTTGCAGATACCAGAGCTCATAGTCCTTTGCTTTTCCTTGCTTTACAGTTTTAAGGGACATTAGTTCATAATTCCTTCAATATTGATTTTGAGAGAGGTAAGAACCGAGAAGGTGTTGGATGAAAAGCCTTCATAGGTCAAAGGAATGTGAAAATTATTCCCGGATGTCCGTGTTCTCTCTACATATATTTTCTTTAAATAGAAGATTGTCAATATTAAATTACCAGTTCAGATTTATTTGCTTTTTGAACAATTCTCTTATTTAGTAAGGTTATACTAAGTTACATTTGATTCATTTTCTTTTGATCATTGAAAATGTCTATGTTTAATGAGCCAAAACTGAAGTAGGTCAATAAAATGAAGAGATGGACAGTATATTCTCACCAGAGTTGGGATACATTTTACTTTGAAAAAAAGAGTAATTTTTAAAAAAGGTTTTTTGATAAACTTAAAAGGTAAAGGAAGTAAGAATAACATTGAAACTGTCATAAAGCTGAGGAATCCATGAGTTCTTCAGGGTACTATTTGTCAGGCGAAGACATATAGATATGTGTTTGTCTATACATATAAGTTCAAAGCTTTAGTTACAAAACAAAACTAAATTTTACTTTTATAAGTTCAGAGGCACAAGTAAGCTTTAGGCTAATAAATTTGTAGGAAATATCTTACTTATAAAATAAGAAAAAATAGTAGGTATGACAAAGCATTGAAATATCATGGGATAAAAAATGGGTAAAGCAGATATTTCAACTTATAATTTGTCTCATATTATGGTCACACATTTTAGTGAATAATAATGAACTTATAGTTTTGAAATAGCTTAGTCTTGACTCCATCACTTATTAGTCATGTGACCTTTAGCAAACACCTCACTCTCTCAGAAAATATTTTTCTTTTAGACATAGAAAAATATAGACATAGTGTTATAGGCTTGTTCCTTTTTCCTTTCAGTGGTTTTTGAGGATCACATGGTATGGTGATAGAGATTTGTAAACAGTAATATTTTCTACAAAAGTTACAACATTAATTTTATATAAATCTATCACAAATGGTCTCAAATATATTAAAAAAATTTAGGCTCAGTCAGGGAGCAAAGAAATCATAGAAGAGCCCTGGCTGGTGTGGGTCAGTGGGTTGGGCATCATCCTGTGCACCAAAAAGGCTGCCCGATGGATTCCTGGTCAGGACCCATGCCTGGGTTGCAGCCTCTATTCCCTATAGGAGGTACGCAGGAGGAGGCTGGTCGATGTATTGCTCTCACACTGATGTTTCTCTCTCTCCCTCTCCCTTCTTCTTTCTTTCTAATAAAAAAATACCTTTAAACATAATATAAAACAAATTCTTTTTTAATCTAATAAAGTAATAAACTGTTAAATATTTTTCTCCCATAACTCACCCTCAAAGTACTAATCCTTTACCCTTGGAAACTGTTTTAATTCTTTAGTTAATAAATAATTTATTGTTTATAGTTTAATTCCTTGGTAAAATAAAGTTTGTTTGTTCATATAATGTAGTTTAAAACTAAAGGCCGGTCTTTTGCAAAATGCTGTTATTTAAATTAACTCAGTTAAGGTTAAGCAGAAGGTACTTTGCCTGGAAATATGCTGAGTAAATATGAGCAGGGGGAGGCTCTGCGATGAGTTAATTCTCTAGTGTGTTCTATCACGTTCTTGCATGTCATTGCACTGACAGGTTTTGTGTGTTGCTGGTATTGAGGGTAAGAACTTTTCTCCCAGATGAAGGGCACAAAGGTGGAATGTGCTGGCAAGTCTCTATTTGCCCCTTCAGAGAGACTCTCCACTGAGCTCTGTTCTTAGGCCATGTCAATGGGCATTCTTGCCTTTAGCAGTTGAGGGAGAGCAATGGCTGGAGAGGAGATTGGGCAAGTGGAGTGTGGTGGTTCCCATCTCACCTGGTGAAGCCACTGCAGGCTGCTTATGTATGTTACCTTAATCTAAGCACACAGCTCCTGCAAGTGACTTCACAATTCTCTCTGGATTCTGGCCACTACTTCTCCTCCTGGCCCCTAAGCAGTAGTAGGGCGTACTACAGTATTCCTTCTAGTTTTCCTATACCCTGCCATTTGAAAGTAGCAATTTATTTCCTTCCAGGGTCCTATGTGACAAAACTTTATATAATTTAAATATTTAAGTCCACAGATTTTAGAGATAATTTGATTTGTAATTACAATGTATAGAAACATAAATCTGTTCTTCTATTCATAAATATTTTTAGAAGTTCCAATCAATGATGATTTCTCTATTCACCTTTGGTTGCCTTGTGATCATGTTTTGATAATTGTTTCTCTCCTTCCCTTTCCCCTCCCATCTTCTTTATGAAGAACAATGGTGGTAGGTAACTCTTTAGGTTCCAGTCGGAAATATGACTAAATCGATAATATTCCATAGTAGCACAGTTGTTTTATCCACAACCACTCCATGAATTCAACCAATCAACAAATTCTCTAGATTCTGTTTCACAAATGTCCCTGTAATTTCCCTATACACTACCATCACCACCACCATGCTTTAATCTAGTGCATTTTCATGGCTGGATTACTAAATCAGCCTGCATCTACTCTTGGTCCTTTCCTTGCCAGTCTATTTGCCAATTAACTCCCAATTGAGTTCCCAGTAGAACTCAGATCTTATCTTTATTTCTTGTGTTAAATCCTTTAATGATTTTCCATTGCCTTTCTTTAAAAAAAAAAAAAGAACATGATTATTTGAATACGTAACTTCTGTATAATAAATAAACAAAGTAAACGTAATAGTGAAATAAATGGGGAAAACATACCTATGGCATTTTATCTGTAATGAACAACAACCAAAATGTTAGCATTCTTAATCACAAATGAGCTGTTATAAATTGGTAGCGAAGACACTAATATTCTAAGGGAAATGAAAGAAGAGCATAAAGAGGAAATTTACATCATATAAATGACTAATAAGGATATGTGAGGATGATTGAGCTTAACATTAACAAGGGAAAAACAATTTCATAGGAATATCACATTGTGAAACATTAAAAGTACTGATATTTAATGTTCCTGTGATGGTAGGAAATAGAGTGCTCATTTAAACATAGTAAAAGAAAAGACTGATGAAGATTTTCTCTACATTCAGTGGGAATTCTGCAGTTATAACAGGATTAATTTAAATTGTGTGCACCCTTTGCCTAGCAATTCCAATTTATGGGAATATATTTAAAAAAAGCAATTGGGTAGATTTAAGCATATATACATATTCATTGCACAGAAAATTTGTAGCTATGTAAATGTATATTAAATGATAAATTATGGATAATTGTGTGTTTAAACTAAGAGAGGTAAATCTATATCACTAAAGAACATGTGACTTACTGTATGTTGAGAGGAAAAAGCAAACTATGGGCTGACTAGAAAGGAACCTTCTTGAGTATTAATTTATGTATGAACATACCCCAAAACAAAGTACACAAAATCCAATTAATAGTGGGTAGACAGCTGGGAAAACCAAGATGGTGGCATAGGTAAATGCTGGGATTTGCCACCTCCCACAACCACATCAAAATTACAACTAAAATACAGGACAACCATCAGAACTGTATGAAATCTGTCTAAATGGAAGTTCTACAACTAGAGACTTCTTTACTTAGAGAAGTAAAGAAGAAATTGCATTGAGACTAGTAGGAAGGGTGGAGGCACTGAACGAGCTGGTCTGACACCTATGTGTGCTTTTTTTTTTAAACCAGGAGGGATATCTCCACTGTGGAGGCCTCCTGTGAGAAGCAAGGGTTCCCAGCCCCACACCAATCCCCAAGCCCAGGGTTCCAGTGCTGGGAAGAAAAGTCCCTGTAACTTCTGGCTGTATAAAAATCAGCAGAGATTGTAACAGAGTGACACAGAGGCTGCTGGAGACCCAGGCAGTTCCTCTTAAAGGGCTGGCTCAGGAACATACTCTGTCCTGTTCCCTCTGGGCTCCAGTGCTGAGAGGCAGCATTGGGGAAACCAGGGACATACAGGGAAAAACTGGATTGTTTGGCATTAGGGCAGGAACTTGGTGGTGGCTTTTTCCCAGATATGGGTGCTCATAGGGGTCATTGTTCCTGTGCTTGGACATCTCCTGTTGCAGAGCTGACTGGCAGCCATATCTGAATTTTTATCAGCGTGGCTCACACTGTGCACTCCATCCTGATGATTTCCTGTACCACTTAAGCTGTTTGTAGCGGCTTTTCCATATGAATGGCCTGTCTTGGCTCAGGCTTCAGACTTTCCTAAAATCTCTCATACAAGCAGCAGCTGGCATCAGCATGCCCCATGCCTATCAGTAAGAGGCCCAAGACCTGGCACTAGCAGCAGCCTGTCTTGCTTCACAGCTTAGCCTAGCCCTGGCACTTTCAAGCCCAATATAAGTAGCAGCCATCTGCAGATAGCTCTGTAGCTCCTGCAGGTGGCCCTTGGCAGTGGCTGACTTTGCACCTACTAGGAGACCTCAGAGCCAGTGCACCCGGTGGACAGCTTTAGAACATACCAGATTACAACTTTATACATCCACAAGCAAGTGACACACTCAAGGGGAAGACTCGGATAACAACAAAGCCCCACTGAAGCAAGTCTTGCTTCATAGGGGTGTCTCCTGCATAGCAGCTCTTCCAGTGTAGTAGCTTTTGGTCCTCACAGCCAATTGGCCTGGAGGTCAACTCCTTACAGTGATGCCAACAGTAATCAAGGCTCAACTACAACAACACTGCACACATTCCACACAGGGGCAGGCCTAGAGTGCCCAGCTCAGGTGACTGGGGAGGCTGAGCCACTGGGCCCTACAGGACACCTGCTGCACAAGGCCACTCTACCTATTCCAGGAGACACAGCAGCTCTACTTAATATATAGAAACAAACACTTTGCAACCAAAATGTGGAGGCAAAGAAACATGTCACAAATGAAAGAAAAGCAGAAATCTCTAAATGAAATGGAAGCAAACAAACTACTGGATAGAGAGTTCAAAACAATAGTTATAAGATTGCTCAATGATCATAATGAGAGCTTCAAGGGATTTAGTGAAACTTTCAAGGATCTTAGTGAGAATTTCAAAGACATCAAAAAGGACCAGTCAGAAATTAAGCATACACTAATTGAAATAAAGACTAATGTACAAGGATTCAATGATAGAGTAGATGATTCTGAGAATTAAAGAACTGATTTGGAATATGAGGAAACAAAAAACAACTAACCAGAAGAGCAAAAAGAAAAATGGCCCCCAAAATATGAAGATAGTGTTAAGGAGTTTCTGGGATAACTTCAGGTGTGCCAACATTCACATTATGGGGCGTCAGAAAGAGAAGAGAAAAAGCAAGATATTGAAAACCTATTTGAAGAAATAATGACAGAAACTTCCCCTACCTGGTGAAAGACATAGACAAGTCCAGGAAGTGCAGAGAGGCCCCAACAAGAGGAACCCAAAGAATCCCACACCAAGACACATCATAATTAAAATGCCAAGGTTTGAAGACAAAGAGAGAATCTTAAAAGCAGCAAGAGAAAAGCAGTTAGTTACCTACAAGGGAGCACAATTATGACTGTCAGCTGATTTCTCAACAGAAACTTTGCAGGTTAGAAAGGATTGGCAAAAAATATTTAAAGTGATGAATGGCAAGGACCTACAACCAAGATTACTCTACCCAGCAAAGCTATCATTTAGAATTGAAGGTCAGATAAAAAGCTTCTCAAACAAGAAAAAGCTAAAGGAGTTCATCACCACCAAACCAGTATTACATGAAATTTTGAAGGGTATTTTTTAAGAAGAGAAAGAGGAAGAGGAAGAAGAAAGAAGAAGGAAGGAAGGAAGAAGAAAATGGCAATAAATACATATCAATAATTGAATCCAAAAATCAAAATAAAGGAACAAGGAATCTAATGGACAAAACAAAATGGTGAATAACAGAATCAGAGGCATGGAAACATGGACCAGACTGATGAATCTCAGAAGGAAGGAGGGTTAGGGGAGCTGGAAGAGATTAACCAAAGGTCTTATATGCATATATGCATTACCTATGGATATAGACAATAGGGTGGTAAAGGCCTGGGGTGGGACAGGAAACAAGTGGAGGGGGGAAATGGGTAAAAAAGGGGAATCCGTAATACTCTCAATAATAAATATTTTAAAAAAAATGATAAATAGCCAGTAGATAGCTTTGAGGAGTAGAATTAGGAGGAGGAAATAGCAGTTAAGAAGCAAAATATACTTTACAAATTTCTATGTCTTTAGAATTCTTAAAAAGTATGATTTTTTTTAATGATTTAGAATTTTTAGTTTACCCTGAGATAAGTGAACTTTTAAGTGTATGTGATTCACACTTATAGGACTACCAAAATGAAGACCTTACAATTCCTTTTTAAAAATCTTTATTATTGAAAGTATTACATATGTCTCCTTTTTTTCCTCATTGACCCCATCTAGCCTGCCTCGCTCCCAGCCCAGACCTTCACCACACTATTGTCTGTGTCCATGAAGCCCTTACAATTCTGTCATTTTGTCCTTTTAAAATATGTTTTGTTGATTGATTTTAGAGAGAGAGAGGGGAGAGAGAAAGAGAAAGAGAAAGAGAAACATTGCATTCATTGGTGGATTCTTATATGTACTCTGGCCAGGGATTGAACCTGAAACTTTGGTGTATTGGGATGATGCTCTAACCAACTGAGCTGCCAGGCCTGAGCCTCTTAGTTTCTTGGTATAATAATGTCTTCAGGGCTCCTGGGCTTGAGTTCAGTAGCAACAATGAAACAGGGAGGCCCATTGCTCTTTATCCCATTGACCTTCATGTCTTATCAGATCCTTCATGTTCTTACCCCCTTTTCTTCAGTTTTATATGCTCTTTTTTTCCTCATTTGGAAGAGCTAGTTTTTGATCCTGAGCTACTGTAAGTAAAATTGTTCCTTACGTATTATCCCTGGAACTAGTGAAGTCCTCTAAACTATCTTCAGCGCCAGGAATTATTTCCAAAGTTATCCCTGAATCAGAAGTACCTAATTATGGCATGCCTTTAAGAGCAAATAGAAACATAATTTCTCTCTTGGACTATTGTGATAGGCCATTGGTCTTGTTTCCAGTTTGTCTTAATTAGAAGCCGTTTTCCATATTGCTAAAAACATGACGATGTTTTTAAGTGATAAACCTGAAAATATTGTTCTTCTAAACTAGATCACACTTTTAGATTCAAGTGGCATAAGCCAAAGTTCAATTCCCATTAATTATGAAAGGAATGCATTGGAAATATATCAAGATATCTTAAGGGACGGTGAAGGGCAAAGGAAGAGCAGGGTTGCAGATGCGTTAAGGAAATGAAAATAGAGACTAGAATGTGTGCAAATCTCTTGCTCTTTGTTGATTTAGGCTTTCTTTTGTTACAGTAAAAAAATATGACAGCCATATAGCCTCGCCCCCGAAAAGGGAGAAACGGACCAAACTCTCTTGGTTGCAAATTTATAAATTTCTGGGAGGAGATTACCATATAGAGTCCAGCAGTTTTTTCCCCCACTAACTATAAAGATGAGTTGGGGGCAAAAGAAGGAGAATGTCCTAGGAATCATTTCAAGTCATACATACAAAACCAGTGGGGTTTAGCATAAATCTTAAAACATCTTTCATGGTCCCCCAAAGCTCAAACTCCTGTGTATTGCGTTTACATTTCTCAGTGATTTGATTCCTTCCTCCTTTTTCAGTCTTGTCTCCTGTGGCCTTTCTGCTCTCTCCTAGCTCACCTTCCCATTAAGTGAGGTCATCTGCCTTGGGCCCTGAGTGCCCTGCATATGCCAAGAATGCAAGGCCCTGACTTCCCTTTACTTGGGCCATTTCTCAGTGTTGTGCAACAAGCAACATTGAGAGATAGTTTCTCCTAGGACAAAGAGCAAATTGTTCCCACTAGATATAAAAATGGCAATCCCTCACAAGATCAGTATTCCTCCCCTGTAATGCAATCTACTGCATGTGCAGGCATTCATCTAGAACATCCTGCAGAGCAGGGTAACCAATGCATACTCATGATGCTTGCTTGCTGTGAGGTGAGTCTCTTGTCTTCTGTTAGCATCAGTGAAACAACAATATGCTAGCTTGCTAACTTGCAAGTATGAAGAACCCCTGGACCCTGCACAACACCCCAACAACTTCCCCTAGACCACACCATATGCAGACCTGGCTTTCCATTTAAGTCATACCTCAATGCTTTTTATTTTCTTTATTAAGGTATTACATGTGTGTCCTTTTCCCCCCATTCCACCCCCACCCCGCCCCGCTCATGCCCTTCCCCGCTTGGTGTCTGTGTCCATTGGTTAGGCTTATATGCATGCATACAAGTCCTTTGGTTGATCTCTCCCCCTTACCCCCACCCTCCCTTGCCTTCCCTCTGAGGTTTGATGATCTGATCGATGCTTCACTGTCTCTGGATCTGTTTTTGTTCATCAGTTTATGTTGTTCATTATATTTCACAAATGAGTGAGATCATGTGATATTTATCTTTCTCCAACTGACTTATTTCGCTTAGCATAATGCTCTCCAGGTCCATCTACAGGAGTGTTTCTCAGCATCTAGAAGGGTTCAGGAATCTGGAGAAGGGCTGCGAGTAAATTAATAAAGAGACTAGACATGAGATATATATTTGGAATACATGGGGGAGCCAGATGGAGCTTAGCTTAAGTATCTAAGATCTCCGGACTCAGGGCTTTTTATTCATATACTAGGGGCCCGGTGCACGAAATTCGTGCACTGGATGTGTGTGTGTGTGTGTGTGGGGGGGGGGGGGGAGAGTGTCCCTCAGCCCAGCCTGCCCCCTCTCACATACTGGGAGCCCTCAGGCGTTGACCCCCATCACCCTCCGATCGCCTGATCGGCCCCTTGCCCAGGCCTGACACCTCCGCCAGAAGTGTCAGGCTTGGACAGGGAACTCCCATCTCCCCCCGATCACTGGCTCTGGCCCCCGCCCAGGCCTGAGGCCTCTGGCCCAGGAATCATGCCTGGGCAGGGGACTCCCATCTCCCTCTGATCGCTTGCTCCACCCCCCACCCAAGCCTGACGCCTCTGACCCAGGCTTCAGGCCTGGGCAAGGGGACCATCATATTCCCCCCAATCCCCGGCTCCGCCCCCAACCCAGGCCTGATGCCTCAGCCAGAGGAGTTGACCCTCATCACCCTCCGATCACCAATCACCGGATCGGCCCCTTGACCAGGCCTGAGGCCTCCGGCAGAGGTGTCAGGCCTGGGCAGGGGACCCCCAGCTCCCTGCAGTTGCAGGCTCCGCCCCTGCCCAGGCCTAATGCCTCTGGCCCAGGCGTCCGGCCCAGGCAGCGGGGACCTGCAGTGGCAGCGGGGGGCGCCGCGATCGTGGGCTTCGCTTTAGGCCCAGGCAAGGGACCCCTAGCTCCCGGGACTGCCAGCTTCGACCTTGCCCAGCTCCCATCGCTGGCTCCACCACTACTTCCTGCTATCACTGGCCAGGGCGGCAAAGGCGCCTGATTCTCCGATCATGGCTGGGGGGGCAGGGCAAAGGCGCCTTTGCCCTGCCCCCCAGCTCTTAGCTCCCCCCTGGGTTTCAGATCACTGTCAGTGGCAGGGGGCTTCTTCCTGCTTTCCCTTTCACCTCCCTGCATTGTGCCTACATATGCAAATTAGCCGCCATCTTGTTGGCAGTTTACTGCCAATCTTAGCTGGCAGTTAACTGCCAATTTTAGTTGGCAGTTAATTTGCATATAGCCCTGATTAGCCAATGAAAAAGGTATCGCTGTACGCCAATTACCATTTTTCTCTTTTATTAGTGTAGATTTTTGTCCTAAAGCAAAGCAAACACACATATCAAAGGTAAAGTTTGGTAAGCAGTAAAGTATCAGGTTGGGAGAACTGCCTTTGGCTGTTCAGCTGTTTGGCCAGCAGCAGGTAATAACATGTAGATTTTCAGGTTTGCGGGAATGCCCTTAGCTGCCTGGCAGCAGGCAATGATATGTATCTTCAGCCCTGCTGAAGCCTCAAAGTTCACCAACCTTTTGATGAACTTCTTGCTTTTATGACCTGCTGGAATTAGCCCCCAGCATCCATCCATGCTGTTGCAAAATGGTAGGAGTTCCTTCCTTTTTACAGCAGTGTAGTATTCCATTTGTAGATCATACCTCAATGCTTTTGTCTTTCCTAATGAACCATAGTTTTTCATGCATCTTGTCTGTTGTTGCCACTCTTTGGGATATCATTCCTCCTTCTCTTCTTCCAATCTTGTCTGGCCAATCTGAGTTTCTTTTTGCTACTTATTACTTTTGTGAACTTAGATGAATTTAGTCATGAGAAACTCAACTTCTCATTTACAAACTAGGAATATTTTCTATCTTGTATTTTTTAGTAGGGAGACCATGAAGGACCTACTTAAAAAATTATTAACAACATTGCTGAAACTCTCCTGTGACCCACTCTATTGTCTCTCCAAGAAGAGGAAATAATTTCTGCCTCTGAGCTCCCACAGAACTTAGTACATAGTTTTTTTTATAACACTTTGTCACATTAATTAAATTTTTTACAAATATGTTTCCCCCTAGACTAAGCCTTGGAGGGACAAAACTGCTTTTTATCCTTCTTGGTATCTTTAATAACTATCAGAGTGTCTTGTGAAGAACAGGTGTTTAATCAATATTTGATGAATTCATTTGATTTATTAATTAAAATAAAGAACAGGAAATTACTCTATAATTTAGCGCAGGTGGAATGAATACTCGGCATCTCCTGAATAGTCCCTTGAGAAGGGGCAGGGCGGGGGGGAGGGGGGGGGGAATAAAAACCCATTTGCCTATTCCCAGCAACAACATAGAAGCTTACACACTTATCAGTTTTTATGATGCCATTTTTAAGAACTCTGGTTAAGTTCACCTCAAAACCCAAATTGTGCTCTATTGCATATTACTTCCATTAACTCTTCAACTGGTCTTCTTGATAAAGAAGATATTATCAGCTTGGGAGAAATGCTGCATTCTGAACATGTTTCTTAAAAGTCACAGTATGTATTAGCATATTAAAGCTATGAGAAGTACTACACTTGAGAGAATCTATTTATTTGATTATTAAGAAAACAAATTAATTTGCATAGGGCAAGAGGTGGGTTTTTGTTGTTGTTGTTGTTGTTTTTTTTTGTTTTGTTTTTTTACTTAGCTCACTTCTATCATTGCCCTGGGACATTTTTCTTTCATTTAAAATCAATTAGAGAGCCCTTCTTGAAAAAGTGGATGGAACTGACGGAGAGTCTTAGAAAGTAGAATTCTTAGAAACTTTGAGGGGAAAGGAAGAGTCTAGTATGATTCCAAAGTGTTTGTTTTGCTTTGTCTTTAGTAGAGTAGAAGTAGAGAGGAGAGTGTAACATGGGGCGTATCAATATTGAGTCTACTTTGTTATATCATGGTGGAATGTAGAATAGATAGTTGGGAATATGGGTCTAACTATTACTTGAGAGTGTTATCAGTAAAGATTTGGGGATCATTAGGTATGTAAGTGAACTCTTGGGAGTAGATCACACAGAGACAAAATTGAGAAGCAGAACCTGGGGCAACACAAGTAATGATTAGGAGGAAGAAGAGTCTGGTGGTGTCCTAGAAGTTAAGGGAAGGGAAGAGTTTCAAGAAATGGGGTGTAAATATTGTCAAATTCCCACAAAAATGTCAAGAGTGATTAGAAATGGATACATGTCTCTTGGATTTGATAATTCAGAGTTCACCAGTTTCTTAGAGGTATGCATTTACCAAGAAGTGGTGGGATCAAAATTGAGATAGTAAGACTGAGGTGAGAATAAAGTGGGAACGATAAATTCAGATCACACTTTCAAGATGCTTAATGCTGCAGAGAAAAAGAAAGAAAGTCAGAGTATAATTGGTCCTTCTTGTGTGTGTATGTTTCGCGTGCTACACACTTCATGAACATGTCTATAGGTTAAGAAAGTGATGGGACTGTACAGAAGAGTGAGGGAGCCATTATAATAAGGCTATTTTGGCTATGTTAAGGATTTTGGAGTTCATAATGATGTTATTATAATAATCTGGTTATTATTTAACAGGGAAGGAGTAAATGGAAGATTAGATAATATAGGCATGCCATTTATACAGCTTTGCTAATTTAACACTTTCCAAGTCTGTTCCCCACTGATTGATGTGGGAAGAGACTAGACAAAGGCAGTGTAGACGCATGCCCAGTAAGGTCTCAGTGACCTGAGAAGGTGCTTGTCTGTCAGTCACACCTGGGAACAAGTGATTGGCCAGAATAGGCATGGCCACTGCAATATTTAAACTTCTGAACAAAAGTTTTCTCTTTTTTGGCTCTTGGCTCTCTCCCTTGCTGTTCATGCCTGACTCCTGTTGCTCCTCTGCATTTCCTATGCTCCTCTGCATCTGCCCATGTGGCTCACACTATGTGGGCTTCACACAATGGGCTAATGGACTTCATTTATTTTTATTTATTTATTTTTTAATATATATGTTTTTATTATTGGTTTGAGAGAGAGAAACATCGATTCATTGCCTCCTGCAAGCAACCCAACCTGGGTTTGTGCCTGGACTGGGAATCAAACCAGCAACCTTTTTTTTTTTTTTAAAAAAAAAAAATATATATATATATATATATATTTTATTGATTTTTTTTACAGAGAGGAAGGGAGAGGGATAGAGAGTTAGAAACATTGATGAGAGAGAAACATCAATCAGCTGCCTCCTGCACACCTCCTACTGGGGATGTGCCCGCAACCAAGGTACATGCCCTTGACCGGAATCGAACCTGGGACCTTTCAGTCTGCAGGCTGATGCTCTATCCATTGAGCCAAACCGGTTTGGCAAATCAGCAACCTTTTGATGCATGGGATGATGCTCAACCAACTGAGCCACACTGGACAGAGCATGGACTTTAATTAGCTTGATGCTGAACTGGACCTGACAGCAACATGGACACTAGTCCTACTTTTGGCTCTACTGGAACCCCAGCTGCTCCTCTTTCGGGATTTGTTTAAGGGCCATAGGACTTTGGAACATGAGAAATGTAACCCTACACCAATAAAAAACCATTCATTCTCCCATGCAAATCTTAGAAAGTTCTTTTCTAAAGATATTGTAAGAACCCCACTCTTACGAGTGAGGGAGGAATTCGATTTCTCCAGTAACAATACCAAGAGCAATAGAAAGCCATGGGAAATCTTTTAGCATAAGTGCCATAATTGGGTTTGCATTTTTAAAAGATCTTCTTGTCTCTATGGTATCCATTTAAAATGCCTTTTCTAGGTGTTAAGATTAGAGTGGTGGTTGTATAGATGGAAAGAAGTAAATTTGAAAATTGTCCAAGAAGTTGAATCAATATGATTTTGATTTCTCGCTTCAACTTATCTTGCAAAATGAATCCACTCAAGTGCTTCCAATATATTTGTTTAAGTTGTACATCCAGCTGAAATCAGCCAGAAAGAAAAGAGGAAAATACCAACCTTGAATTCATGGACTTTTAAATAACCTTAATTATATTGCATGTTGTGTGTGGCTATTCCTATGACGTATGCTTCTGACTGCATAGTTAATATATTCTTATACTGTAGACCCCTTGTAACTATTTGGGAGTGAGTTATAACATTTCTAGAGGAGCCAATAATTTGAGCCAGAAGGAGTTAAGCTATTCTGTGTCTTAATTGTTTTTAATTAGCTACTATTTCTACTTTATGTGTGTATTTGTATCCTAGCTCTTTCAGTGTTAGTTTAAATCACTGTACAGAGATCATATAGCCTGAAAATAATAGTGGGATGAAAAGTTTGTCTTGGTGTTTCCTATTAGCCACTAAAAAGAATAATATAATTAGTTACATGATTCAGAGTAGTTATTAGAGCAAAAGAACAAATAGTGAGCAAGACGTTTTCCGTGGTTCTTTCTAGAATAGATTGTGTAATGATAGAAACAATTTGAGCCATCGGGGAGATGCCTTTAACCAATAGAGAAGACCCATGTGGAATATTTGGGTTTTAAGAGAGGAGGATAATAGCAATAAACAGGGAACAGAAGGTGGAATTGCCATCCACAGTTTCAAAGGAGAAAATTTTATAGAAGCAACCCAAAGAGAAATTGACTAAAATCAGCACTAGAGACATATTGGATATTAGGGATAATTTTATTATAAACAACACTCTCACCCCCATCTATGCTAACAGAGTTTAAGAGTAAACTTCTTATACTTGATAGAGAGTCTGCTATATAACTTATTGATTAAGTCATCCTTTCCTGCTATGCCCTTGATGAGAGTATCAGCTTAGGCACTTTGGTTGCAAGAAACACAAACTAACTTGGTCTAATATAAACATAATGTATTATAAGTCTTTACGTGTAAATCATAAACCCCAAAGTATAAAAACAAACTAAAACAGGAACTACAGAGAGCTCTGACAGTTTTCCCTTCATTTGTCTACTCTGTATGCTCTGCTGTTTGACTCTATGGTGAAATAACAATAGACACTTCACTCCTAATTTATATATAAAGCAGTTCTGATGGCAAATAAAGTAGACTTTTTCTGTGTCCCAATTCTAAATTCTCAGATGACACAATCTGTATGGTTCTGGTTTTTACTCACAAATAACTAGAAGGGGCCTACACTTTAGGAATATATTAACTGCGTAGTGAGAAGCATATACCCCATGAATAGCCACACAATATACTCTGATCAAATGTGCGGTCACAAATGTGGCTGGCAGGGTCCTCTCTCATGGAGGTGTTGAGAGAGCTGTTCTCAGAGGGAAGGGGCGGACCGATTCCAAGTAAATGTGGCCTCATAAGTCATTTTCATGATTGAGAGTTTCCTCTGCTTCCCCACACCTAGACTCACCACCAGGAAGGTCTTTAGCTCATATACTACATCAGTGGAAACAATTAAATGGAGAGGTAGTGCTTAATTTCCTGTGCCAGATAGCTCAGAATCTCTGATGCAAGGGCCTGGCTTCCTTAGGGAAATAGTGTGGATTGTTGGCTAGTGAGATGGCATTTTTAGGTGAGGTGGTTAAAAAGCAATAGAATGATATGGGTCTTCTTTTAAATTGAGGGGATGAGATTGTAATTAATTTTTTCATCTCAAGTAGAAGTCTATATCACTGCTATTTCTTAAAATAAATATGTATTAACTTATATTTAGGCCTTTTGTCTCCTCAACTGGTTCATGTGTTACAAAATGTTGACTCCAAATTCATGACCTCAGGTTTGAAAAAGCCTTCTATTAGTACAACTTTCCCCTGCTTTACTGACACAAAATATGTACTTCCATTAAACCAATGCTTGCTATTGGTATAAAAGTAAGTATTCAAGTATATGATTTTGTGTGAACATTAATCAACCATTGCTGGAAAAACAACTCTAGTACATTGTCTGTTGAAGGATCAATGCTGCCACTTACATAGGTATATGAGGGGCAGCTTTACAGTTCTCCCAGTGAGTATTATGCTGACCCTATTTGTCTAAATATGTAGGTTGCCAAATGTTACTTATTTTTTTGAGTACACAACCAGAAAAAATCATAATACATGAAATACTTAATACTCTTTGGAAAAAAAACACCCTGATTTTTTTAAAATTTTAATGAGCAACTATAGGACAGTGCCTGTATTCCATAAAGAAAAGATGGATCAATAAATGATGGATCACTGATATGAGGAATATTTGCAAAAATGTAAGTACAGTGATCTCAAATACTATTTCAAATGGCTTATTGAACCAGTTTTTAATGTCCTCAGCAATATGCTCATTCTGGATCTATATTTAAAACTATCTCATTAATTTTAAGCCATGAAAGTGCCTACTTTAGTCTCTGACTAAATATTTATGTGCAAGTATGGAGAAAGGGAAAGAGACTAATACTTCAATGAAGATCTTTTCTTCGAGGCACTGTGCCAGTTATGTACAATGCATTGGGAACAAGGCAGTGGTGGGCCTTTTCCTGTGGAAACTTGCAGTCTTGGGAGAGAAACAAAAATTAAATAGAATCAATTAAGTACACAAAAGCAAGTGTTCCGGAAAGCACCAGGATGCAGAGCAATATTAGGGGCTATTAGGCATCCCTTCTGTTCAGGGTTGGCAGAAGTTAGAAAATAATGGGCATTAAAATTGTTAAATAGGTTTTAGCTCAACTTTCAATGAGTTGAACTGACCTTATAATTATTTCTCATAATTAATAGGATCCCAAATGCAATGTAATTGCTCATGTAGTCACTATTTAGTTAGAGTCAAGAAAACAATCCAATGGTAGCCCATATGATTACAGATCTTTGAAAAGTACTGGCTTCTTAAATGTTGCTACTTTGCCCAGTACAGCTGATTTCTCACGTCTTATAACTTTTTCAGGACACCATATTCATTTCCTCTTTTCTCCCCCCCCCCCCCCCCCACCACACCAACTCATTTTAATCCTTCTAGCTCATTGGCTGCTTCTTTTTTAGGCTCCTTTAAGGGGATTCTTCTCTGTTCCCATTCATATGGCTATACTTTCATCTTGGCCAATGGTTCTCACTCAGAAGTGATTATGCCCAAAGGGCATCCTTAGCAATGTCTAGGTACATTTTGGTTGTCACATCTGGGATCTAGTGCGTAGAGTTCGGGAATACTGCTAAACATTCCTGTACAGGACAGCTCCCCCACAAAAAGAATTATTTTGCTTCCAGTGTCAATAGTGCTGAGGTTGAGAAACCCTCTAACTTTTATAAACGAAACTCTTTCCTTAGATGGTCTTATTGAAACCCTCAGTATTTATACCATTTTGTATTTAAAACTCCCAAATTAATATCTTCACTCTGGATATCTCTCCTAGACCTAAGTCTTGCATATTCAAATAGTATTTCTACATTTTCAGTTGCATTTCTAATAGACATCTCATTTCCAAATCTGAATTCTATTTTTTCCTTAAACCTGATCCTTCTTATGTGTTCTCCTTTTCTATTAATGGTACCACTTAGGCATCCAGTTTCTCAGGCAAAAATCTAAGGGTTATTTTTGATTCCTGACTCTCACCTGCCAAATTCCATCACAGACATCTATTCCAAGTTACCTTCTACCTTCAATATGTATCTAATCTAACCACTTCTTATCTTTTATCGCAGTCCTAATTCTCATTTGCAATACAGAAATACTTATTCTCAAAATAGCAATTAGAGTGAACTTTTAAGAAACAAATCAAATGAAGTTTCTTCCCTATTATAATTGTAATATAATCCCTCCTAAATATGATCTATAAGGCATTATGTGAACTGAATTCATTTCCTGTATTTCCATCCTTTTTGGAAAAGGTGGAAATACTGGGCTTCTTGCCTTTCCTTTTAAACTTTGTGTTTTAGTAGTTTGATTATAATATGCTTAGGCATGATTTTGTTTCTTTTTATTTTGATTGGGGTTCAGTGAACTTTTAAAATCTGGTAATTTGTGTTTCTTATAAAATTTGGAAAATTTATAGTCATTATTTCATGGAATGTTTAATCTCTCTCTCTCTCTCTCTCTCTCTCTCTCTCTCTCTCTCTCTCTCTCTCTCTCCTTTCTGGAACTCTGGTCATATCTATTTTATATTTTGCACTGTTTGCTCAGTGCTCCATGAATGCATACATAAAATCGTAGGCATGTACTAGTATGTATAGGATTTTCAATCTTTTTATCTCCCTTCTTCAGATTTGATACTTTCTATTGATCTACCTTTACATTCTCTGATCTGCCCTCTGTCATCTCTATTCACTACTAAGCCCATCCATTGAAATTTTTCTTTCAAATATTATATTTTTTAATTACACAATTTTCATTTTGTTTTTTTATAGTTTCTTTGTCTCCTGAGATTCCTTTTCCTACAATTTATTCTCAGCACATGCTCCTTTTACCTCATTGAATATAGTTGCAATTGCTGCTTTAGAGCTCTTCTGTGTTTATTCTAACATCTGGGGCATCTGGAGTTGGTCTTACTTTATTATCTTATCTCTTGAAAATGGGTCACATACTGATTCTTCATATGTTCAGTAATTTTAGATTGTCTCCTGGATGCTGTAAATGTTATGTTATGGTGACTCTGGATTCTATTATATTCCTCCAAAGAGTGTTAATATGTTTGACTTTGGAGAAAATGAACTTGATGGGACTCAAACTGTCAACTATGTCTCTTGGGCAGCCACTGCAGTTTCAGTTCGGTTCTTTCATCCTGAGCTTGCCAGTAGCTGGGCTGCTTACAGTCTGCTCTGGCCATGTGAGATGTGGTTCAGGAGTCAGCAGAGATTTGAGCAGTTTACACACGGAAGTTGGGGTTCCCTCTCACTGGCCCTCCCTTTCCTGGTATTTCCCCACCAGTTTCCAGTAGCTGTGATTGCCTGATTGATATCTTTTAGTTCCTCAGTCCTGAATGACTGTTAGTTTTTCTAAATTGGAATTTAGTCAGTTTATACAAGGACTGTCCCCAGGCTAAAAGCCACAGATGAGAAAATAATCCTATGCTTCTCTCTTCTTCCAAATATGGACTCCCTTTTGTTTATTTACATATTTTTTAAAAATAGATTTTTAGAAAGAGAGGAAAGGAGGGGGAGAGACAAATGTCTGTCGATGTGGGAGTGCGACATCTATCCACTGCCTCCTGCACACTCGCTATCAGCAATCGAGCCCAAAACCCAGGCATGTGCCCTGACCAGGAATCAAACTGGCGACCTTTTGGTGGGCAGGACAAAGCCCAACCAACTGAGCCACACCAGCAGGGCTTCGCTCCCTCTCAGGAACTTCCTCCTTTTGTTCACTCTCTAGGGCTTTCAAGCTATTTTTTTATTTTGGGCAGAGTTAGTGGCTGCTCTGTGTGAACGGCACTGCCATGTTGCAGCTGGAGTTCTTGTTTCTTGGACATACCAAGTTTACTCCCGCTACAGGGCAGGGAACTCAAGCAGCCATTAAAAGGGTATTATCAGACCCCTCATTTAGTAACAAGTCCTCTTGAAGTTCTGGAATAAATCATGAAGGGAAGTGGTATATCTCGTGAGCATTTGGTATTTTATGAATTTAACAGGCATCTAGCAAACCTAAAATATATCTTATTGTCTTGGTACCAAGGGCCCTTTCCTATGTCAACCATCAATAAAGCTGGTATGTGCTACAAATGTAAAAATCCTATAAGTTGACTATGGGAGAAATAAATGTTTGAAACAAAAAGAGAATGCATATTACCAACCAGCAGTCCTGTTTTAAAAGTCTTTTTTAAAAATTATAAAATAAAGCATAGCTATAGAAAACCCTTGGATTTAAGCATATTTATTGATTGCAAGTCATTGCAATTATTATTATTGAAGGTCAGATTGTCTCATGTTTGCCAGTAGAAACCTTTCTGATATGGGCCAAATTATGTCCCTTACAGAAGTCCTAAATTGAAGCCCTAACTCCCAATCTGACTATTTTGGGAGATAGGGCCTTTATGGAGGTAATTAAGGTGAAATGAGGCCATAAGAATGGGCTTCAATCCAATGTTACTGGTGACTTTATAAGAAGAAAGACACCAGACAGTGCCAGGTGAGGACATGAGAAAAGGCAGCCATATGCACGTCAAGGAGAGTGGTCTCAAACTTGCCAGCATCTTGATCTTGGACTTCCCGCCTCTAGAACTGTGAGAAAATAAATTTCTCTTATTTAAGCCACTGGTTTGTGATTGTGTAATGGCAGCCCCAGCAGACTATCATAGCTCCTGAGTGCTTTTGATATGATCCTGTAGTTATTTGATAGTTTCTCTGCTATCTGGTGTACAGGAAGTTTTAGCTGATCTGTCATCTTATATATTCATTCCCCTAATCTAGAGTGAGTCATTTCTGTAGGAAGCACTGATTTCTTCTTGAGAGAAATGATATTTCAAGACCATAATCTGGGCATGTGGAATGCCCTTTGCCACTTGGTTAGTCATTGTTCTAGGTATTTTCAATGAAGCTAGGAAATATATATTTATTGAAGGTAAATTTATTCATAATTTCATATTGATACTTCAAATTCAAAATCACAGAGTTTTACTTAACCTCTTCTTTATTAGGCCTGTATCTCCTTTCTCCCACACTTAAAAATCCTAATTTTCAAGGATACAGTTTAGACTTAGAAAATAAGTCTTAGAAAATAAGAAAGTGAATATTGCATAATTGTTTGTTTTGAATTTCATATTGCTCTCACCACTGTTTTAGCTTACATGAAATACAGATTCTCTTTGTCCTGTTTTCCTCTTCAGGGCTTACATTGTTAACAATATTTGTTGTCACCATCTTTCAAATCCTTTCATTCCTTTTGATTTTTTATAGTTTTTTATTTTCTATCTTCTATTTTTTAAAAATATATTTTATTGTTTTTTTACAGAGAGGAAGGGAGAGAGATAGAGAGTCAGAAACATCGGTGAGAGAGAAACATCAATCAGCTGCCTCCTGCACATCTCCTACTGGGGATGTGCCCACAACCCAGGTACATGCCCTTGACCGGAATCGAACCTGGGACCCTTCAGTCCACAAGCCGACGCTCTATCCACTGAGCCAAACCGGTTTCGGCGATTTTCTATCTTCTATTTTTTAATGCATAACCTTCATGTGATTGCCTCCTATGTTTCTTCTCATTTAGTCTTCATTTTAGATTTTTTTCTTTCATCTTTAATTATTTCTTGAGTTCCATATCTTAGATTTTCTATTAATTTTGATTTATGTTGTTCTTTCATGTTTCGTGTCATTATCTTTTCGCTTGTTTTGAAATAGTATGGTTATATCTTTGATCTTTTTTGGTGGGGAATGTCTTTCTGACATGTTTTCTTTATGGGGATATCATTTTGTTCTTTATTCTCTTTTTTATTATAATAAGTTGATGTGGAATTTGACCTCTTATTGTTGTTCATTTTATATGAGGTTAGCTTTTTTTTCCTGAAAATTTAAATCGAGAATGGCTTCAAAGTGGCTTTTCTAACTTTATAGTTTTCTCTTCTGTTATTTTTGTGTAATATTCAAAAGTATGGTTGTTTGTTTTCTGAAATTTTCTGAATTTATTTCCCCTCCCACATTATTCTAGACCTTTTCCATCTATGTCTCTTAGATGCATCCTCTGTTGAATTTTGATTCCACTTCCAGGATTGTCTTTTCTGTGTGGGATTCTTCCCTGGAAAGGAGCCTGCTGGATCTGTTTAGAGATTTCGTAGGGGTCTGGATTGCTTCTGCTCATTCATTCTTTTTCATCAATGGTCCTTTGCACACATTTAATAATCAAGAGTGAAGAACACTCCAGGTTTCAGCTGCTATTCTCAAACTAGCCTTCTGGGCTTCCCCGTGAATTGCTGTTGGTTATTTCGGGTTCTTCTGTCTCCAGGTTCTTCAGACACTACCCCACTGCTTTATTCTTCTCCCTCCTGCCCAGAGCCTGCGTTGGGAGTATTATGGCATGTAGTTTAGTTGTCTCTTCTGGATTTATTTTCTAGTTCTATATGAAGATCTGGAGATGGTGGAAACTTTGCTGCCACTACCACCATCTTTCCATAATGCTTCCCAATGTTCCAGTTTTAACCTTTCTAGACAGCACACACAGATAGATGGCCGTGACAGCTTCGTATGCTGGTTAACAGAAAGGAAGGCAAAATAACCAATACTGCAGCTTCTTGGTGAGAAATGAAAAAAAAGAAGCTCCCACAATTCTGGTTGGGAGCCCCCTCAGCAAGGAACCTGCGGTTTTATTTTTAATTTCATTTATTTTCAGTGCTTTAATTCTTGTGGAGTTTGATTTTACTGTTCAGAAACATGCCTGCTGTTGAGAAACACGACTGTTGCCTTTGAGCCTGGGTTGTGTACTCTTGCTGTTTCATAGCATCCTTAGTCGGGCCATGTTCTTTGAAGTCAGGCTTTGAAATATTTTTAAAACGTGTCTTGTTACCATGTAGTATCTGTTTGGATTCCATCTGGCTTTGCTTTCTTATGATGCTTGTTCTATTTACAACAGGAGAACGGTAGCCTGGGCTCTTTGTCAACAAGCATCTTTTTATGTCCTTTGTGGTTATGCTGAGAATAAAATGTAAGATAGAATCCTTTCCCTGAGGAGGTGTAGTTCATCTCACCTGTCTTTTGGACTGATTCAGGAAGCAAGGGAGCTAGTTCCTTGCAGACTCTTTTCTCCATTCACTGCAACCCAAATTCCAAGTTACTTAAGCATATGTCATAGTTGATGCTGTTGAAAATGTTGTGCTGATTAAACATAACTAATCTTTGACTTACAGTCCTGATTTGTTTTGGAGTTTAGTTTTATTTCCAGTTTCCAAGGTGTATAAATGAAAGTCTGAATGAATCCACGCAGGTTCTCATCAACTTGAAGAATGTATTTGTTCTAAGTTGTCTAAATTGCTACCCATGGTTACTCAGAGATGCCGAGACATGAAGGTCTCCCTCCCGCACTGTGTTTAGGATAGCAGCCAGGGCGATTTGTAGCATCTTTCTAAGTGTACTTTCTACCACTTAAATTTTGTAAAAAAACAGCAATGGCAACTCTATAACTTGATATTTTAGCCTATTTTATTTTTGTAATATAACTCCTTTGATGGTTCCTAACCTGAATTTTTTTTCTTGCAATTTACCAAACGAATGACTTCTTTCAAAACTGGAATTAAAAATGGCCAGTTAGGGCTATCGATGAACCATTTATAGATTTAGGACTATTGCTTTCCTCCCAGTAGAGTGATTGTGAAGAATAATTTGGGGATCACTGCAAACACCAGGTCCCCACTTTGTAGTATGTCGGTGTGTGACATTGGGCAGTTTTCAGAACTTCTCTAGGTGACTATCTCCTCATGTGTAAAATGTGGTAGTAATGGCCCCTGTGCTCTGGAGTGATTTCAGATATCTTGATCTTACCCAGAACTAACTTTTGGAAATGTGATTCTGAGGCCGACTCTGTGTGAAAAAGTAGGAATAGTTTGAAAAGTGGCTGTTATGTGTATGTATCTGTGTGTGTCTTTAGACCAGTATATATAAGATATATTTGCTGGTCTAAAATTAGTCAATAACGGGCTAATACGGGAACTGTGTAACTCCCCAGAGATCAAGAGCCACAAGTCTTCTTCCTGCCCTAAAATAAAGGAGTAACTGTATTATGTTAGGCCTTGTAAAAATCAATGGTTCTAAGCTTTCTATAAAACCTGGGTAGCCTGGGAATGCCCTGGGACCTTCCCCGTGATGCCCTCATCAGGGTTATTCTTTTTAGGTGCCACTACACATCCGTACCTTCTCCTTCCTTCTCTAGCATACCTGCTATGTATAAAGGTGCTTGCCCTGGGACCCTATCCAGGATGTGAGGTGCTAATCATATTAGCCAAATTTTTAACCACAACTATTACATATGTTTAATAATTTCACAGACAGTTTCTGAATATGCTTAGAAAACTAAAAGGTGCTTTTTTAAAATTTTGAATTTATTGGGGTGACATTGGTTAATAAAATTATGTAGTTTTAAATAGGAGAAAGATAAATATCACATGATGTCACTCATTTGTGGAATATAATAAACAACATAAACTGATGAACATAAATAGATCCAGAGAAGCATCGAACAGACCCGTCAAACTTCAGAGGGAAGGCAAGGCGTAGGGGTGGTAAGAGATCAACCAAAGGACTTGTATGCATGCATATGAGCATAACCCATGGACACAGGCATGGGGTGAGGACATGTGCGGGGAGTGTGGGCGTGGCCTGGAGAGGTCAATGGGGGAAAAAGGAGACATATGTAATACTATATGTAATACTTTAAACAATAAAGGATTAAAAACAAACAAACAAACAAACAACAAAATAAAGTGCCTATGCATAGAGTATAAAATAGTTTTTGAGTGTGCAATTCTATGATACATCATCTGTATATTGCATTGTGTGCTCACCCCCCAAAGTCATAGGAGTTGTCTCTAGCAAGCTAGGTATGAGTAGAATATTTGATGCTGGTTTTGGGCCCATGTGGAGGTCTTGATTCATATCATGTTTGCTGATAATCACTTATTCACAAGAAGCACAAACATGATGTTGAAAATGACAAATCAGGTGAAGATTTTTACCTTCATCTGATGTACAAAATTTGATTTTATTTCCTCAAGAAAAACAATTGTTTTAGCCCATATACTTCTCTATACTATTTTCAGTGCAAATAATTTTAGCTGTTTAAAATAAGCAAAAATAAATTTTCTCTATTTAGCTATGTACTTACATAGTAGTATATTTGTTTTCTATTATATAGTCTATTTGTTAATAATTAATTGAGTGGACATAATATTTGATCAAAAAGTTAATAAAATATTTGAGCAAAGAATTAATGGTTGAGGATATTTTGTTTCATGTTTAGGTTCATGAACAATAGATAAATATTTTAATAGCAAGTGCTCTGGTAAATCAGTTCCTCACATAGAAACACAAACTCTTCATGTGCAGTGCTGTGCTGATCATTAATGCCTGACATGTAATATGTAATGTTTGTTAAATGAACAGATAATTATTCTGAAAAATCTTATATGTGTTCCAGGACCTGATCTTCAGGTTTGTGTATCCAAAAAACCTACATGTTGCACCAGGAAGATGGAGGAAAGGTATCAAATTGCGGCTCGCCAAGATATGCAGCAGGCGCTTCAAGCATCCAGCTCTACATTAAAGTTTCTAATATCTCGAAATGCAGCTGTTTTTCAAGGTAAATTTATCTCGTTAGGAATCTAAGGACAAGCCTTGTTATGTAACCTGCCTGTGGTCATTTTATTGATAAACTCAGCTGATTTCCTTCTCTGTCTTTGTGTATTATTTTGGCATAAATGAGGTTTTAACTTTTTTGAAACTTTAAAAATTGTTTCCAAGGCCAAATCGATATATACATTTTGAGTTGGACTTAGGAAAACTGTTTTGTTAATGAAATGGCCCTTGGAAATATGTGCCCTTCAACAGTTCCCATGGATTTACTTCAATATGAATGGACATAATTATTATATTTTATTAAAATATTTGATAACATAAATCTCATTATCTTTAAGTGTGTAATTGTTTTTAAAAATCTGATTTGAAGAAATATTTGTCTAATATTTCCCCTTGCAACCTCATGTGGTTCTCAGAACACCAGTATGATATATCAATGTGCAAACAAGTCTGATAAATAGTAAAATAGGAGCTATTAATTAGATGTTTAATGTTCAGCTAAGATCAGAACTCAACCTTAATTCAAACAATATGTTTATATATAAAATTAATGGGTTATGAAATTACAAGGCACATTACAAAATAGATGACCTTTTCCTTATTTTAGTCATCTCCTCTATAAAATTCCTTATTACTGTAATAAAATAGCTTAATTTATTTTTCCTCTTATAAAGCATTAGCTATTCAGTATATGATTGGAATGAAAATATTTATATTACACTGTTTTTCAAATAAATTTATTGCTTTTGTTCAATGCAAAATATAACTTCTGTTAGGATTTCTTTTTAATAAGTGTATTAATATCGATCTAAATAATTTGTGCTATGTTTATATACAGAACTAAATCACAAAGCTGATTAATTTTTAAAATTATACTATATATTAAATGAAATGAATACATAAATCAAGATAAAATTTGAATTAAAATGTAGTTCATGATTAATTGATGATTTTTTTGGTAGAAATTGTAAAATGTCAGATTTTAAGGTATTATTAATTTAGTGGTTCTTTTAGATATGTTAGAAAATAACCTTATTTCTGTTATGGGATTTAATCATGTACAGTTGTTGGAGGAAAGCATATTGATATGCTTTTTAAGCAAAGATTTGTGGTTTGAACTGGCTGAACTAGACACACACAGATAGCTATGTAGTGATTTTTTTCCTCATGAACATGATAGCAAATATAATACGGAAAATACATTTTAGAGATAAATAGACCAGTTTAGCCAGAGCAAGGAATTGTAGATGGGAATAGTGGATCACATGCTTGAAAAGGTAAGTTGGACTCATATGGAAAAAAACTTAAAACATCAACTTGATTTAGTTCTGTGAAAAAAGCCTTTGGTATTTTTTTTTCTTTTCCCCCCCTTTATTGAATAAGATATTACAAATGTGTCCTTATCCCCCCAATGTCCCCTCATCCCTCCAATCCTGCCCTCACCCTCACCCCCTGTTGTCCACATCCATCACTTGTGCTTATATGCATGCATACAAGTCCTTTGGTTGATCTTTCCCCCGCACCCCCATCCTATCCCGCTTTCCCTCTGAGTTTTGAGCATCTGATTGATGCTTCTCTGTCTCTACATCTGCATTATGCTAAGTGAAATAAGTCAGTCAGAAAAATATAAATATCACATTCTCTCACTCATTTGTGGATTATAATGAACAACGTAAACTGATGAACAAAAGCCTTTGGTATTTTGATAGGGATTACACTGAATCTGTAGATTGATTTGAGTAGCATGGGCATTTTAATGATGTTAATTCTTCTTGTCTGTGAGCATGGTATATGTTTCAATTTATTTGTGTCTTTAATTTCTTTCTTCCTTTTTTACACTTCTTCAAGTACAGGTTTTTTACCTCATTGGTTAAATTTATTCCTAGTTATTTTATTCTTTTTGATGCAATTATAAATGGGATTGATTTCTTTATTTCTCTTTCTAATAGTTGGTTATTGGTATATAAAAATGCAACTGATTTCTGAGTATTAATTTTATATCCTGCTACTTTTCTGAATTCATTTATCAGTTCTAATAAACTTTTGGTGTAATCTTTAGGGTTCTCTCTCTATATTATTGTCATCTGCAAATAATGACAGTTTAGTACTTCCTTTCCAACTTGGATGCCTTTTATTTCTTTTTCTTGTCTGATTTTGGTGGCTAGTCCTTTTCGTACTTTGTTGAATAAAAGTGGTGAAAGCGGACATCCTTGTCTTGTTCCTGATCTTAAAAGAAAGCTATCGAAAATAGTATGGAGGTTCCTCAAAAACTTAAAAATAGAACTACCTAAGGATCCAGCAATTCCAGTTCTGGGTAGTTATCTGAAGAAATCTTAAATGCTAATTAGGAAAGATATATGCACCCCTGTGTTCATTACAGCATTATTTACAACTAGAGGCCTGATGCACGAAATTCGTGCCAGGGGCCCAGCCCTCGCAGCTGTGGTGGCTTGCCTCGGCCTTCGCAGCCCTGGCTTCGTCCAGAAGACGTCCAGTCTAATTAGCATATTATGCTTTTATTATTATAGATAGTCAAGATATGGAAGCTACCCAAGTGCCCATCAATAGACAGTTGTATAAAGAAGATGAATACTAGCCATAAAATAGAATGAAATCTTACTATTTGGTACAGCATAGATGGACCTAGAGAGTATTATGCTAAGTGAAGTAAGTCAGACAGAGAAAGATAAATACCATATGATTTACTTATATGTGGCATATAATGAACAAAATAAATGAAAAAGAAAAACGAAAATAAAGTCATAGATACAGAGAACAAGTTAATGGTCGCCAGATGGTAAGGGGGTTGGGTAATATGTGAAAAGGTGAAAGGGATCAAGAAGTACAAATTGCCAGTTATTAAAATGGTCATGAGATGTAAGTAAAGCATAGGGAGTAGAATATATATATATATTTATATATATGCCTAATATGCTAATTGTCCCTCAGACTGTTAGACCAGTTACTATGACATGCACTGACTACTAGGGGGCAGATGCTGTGACCGGTAGGTTAGCTTGCTGCTGGGGTCCGGCCGATCGGAACTGGACTAGATGGGCTGGACATTCCCTGGAGCCCTCCCATGGTCCCCCCCAGTTGGCCTGTCCCTCCCCAGCCCTGATCGTATGCTGGTGGGGTCCCTTGGCCTGGCCTGTGCCCTCTCACAATCTGGGACCCCTTGGTGTGTGTTGGAGAGCTGGTTTCGACCCGACCCCAGCAGGTCAGGCCAAGGGACTCCCATGAACCAGTCCTCTAGTAATGTAATAATTGTCTATAGTGTACATTGGGTACTAGACTTATCAGGTGTTCACTTCATAAGGTATTAAATGTTTAATCACTGGTTGTACACCTGGAACTAATATAATGTGTGTCAACTGTAATTGAAAAATAAATTTTAAAGAATTAAAAAAATCATTAACTTGGGTTTGAGAGCGTCTTTAAAGATTTTTGAACAGGGAGCTTAATTATGATTTCTTCTCTTTTAATATGCAACCTAAATCCCTCAAGTAAGACTATATGACTGAAGAGAATCACTACAAAGCAAACCTAATTTTTTTTGGATAACAGTGCTAACTATCTAGGTGAAAGAAAGTGCCAATAGCTACTAACACTTAGGCATTAATTCAATATTGGTGGAATATTTCTTCTGTCTTGAAAGATACTGTAGCAAACTTTTTACATATTCTTGGATAAATTGATTAAGATAGAGAAAATTGAGTTCAAAAGATTGGGAAAAACACAAGCCCTGATTACTTATTTATACTTTTAAGATGGGTTTAAGCTGCTGAAAGATTTTGTTGATATTGCTGTAAGTTTGGTGATAACTACCTAAATAGTAGAAATATATGGGGTTGTCTCTGTCTACCAGAGTGGCAGGTAATTTTATGTAAATTTAATTTTTTTTCTCTTTAAGAATTTGTATGTGCTGGATTCAAGAGGTTGAGTTTTGGTATTTATTTAAATATTAATCATAAAAATGAAAATGGGAGGGACTTTCTTAAATGTGATTTGTTATAACCAAATATTGTTTTCTCCCTTTGTGGAATGATGAGTTTTATTTGAGAATTATGAGAAGGCAAGACAAACTTAGAAAAAATTTGCCTAAAGTCTAATTTTACTGGAACAAATTCTCTTACAAGAAGAATATCTGTTTTTAATTTAATGAACAGAATAATAATTTTAGGCTTATTTTCATACAAACAAGTTTAAATATATATGCTAAAAGTAATTTTAGAAATCACATTTACTCTTTGATAACTGAGCAGAGGCTACTTTATCAATAAGTAAAATGCCTTCCATCTATTTTCTGTGCAATCAATTATTTGGAAACAATTCAAAGTCATTACTTTTCTAAGATTAAAGAATCCAAGCACATTTTATTGGGAAACAAGTCTAACTGAGAAAAATTTAATGGGGAAGTCAATTCACTTTTCAAATGATTTAAGTAGATTTGCTACATTTTGGATATTTTGATTTTTAAGCATTTCATTTATGTCTTCTGCTTCAGCAATAAACTGTTTTTTGTGTTGTTTTTTTTTTAGTGGTATTTTGGGTTATGAAAGACTTAGGGCTGGGATACAGTATGGTCTCTTCTGTCATGGATCTTATGGATGCCCATGGAAATACATTTTTGAAGCAACGCTTTAGATTTTGCTGATGGGGATAGTCACTTGGGTCTGTAGATTTAGTGAGCCCCATGTTTTTGTGAGATGAAGGGATTTTTTAGGGGGGAGAGGAAACAGTGCGGGCAACTGGTGGGCGAGGACACAAGGTTATCCTGTGTACAGTCCACGTTCAGTCTGGGGTTCAGCGCTGGATGACATATACCAGTGGGGTTGGCATCAGCCTGCTGCGACAACTCTTCCATTTCTTTCTTTTAAGAAATTTGTTGGTGTGGTGTGTTTTTTTGTGGTTTTTTTGTTTGTTTGTTGTTTTTTTTTAAAGTCATATTTCCTTAAACAGAACAACAAAACAAAAATTTGTTTTGGAAGGACCCATAATTATGACTTGGGAATTTACTCAATCGTAAGGGTAGTCATTCATGCAGCATGCAGGGTTCTGTAAGATAACAGGCCCAAGCTGATACCCCTGTGTCTGCTGCTGTTCATGAGAAAGTGGTGCTGTTTGCAGAGGGACTTTGTCACAGTGCAGAGAACTGTTCTTCATTCTCAGGGGCTGACTGCTCATGATTAAAGGGGAACAACCTGCTAAACGTGAAAGTTTGTTGCTCTTCATCTGTTTTACTATGAGTTGGGATTGACTGCTTTAAAAATATTTTGAAAATATTCCTGGCAAAGGTTTTATTTATTTCTACACTAAAGTATGGTGTGACTTATGAAGAAATACTGAAGTTGACAGAGAATATGTAACCTGCTGTGAAAAAGCAACTTTCATCCAGCTTTCAAGTTTTTAAATCTCCATTTCAATAAGATAATAGTTTAGTTTTTAAAATTTAACACTATAAATTTTCAGCATCACTTTCAAAAATAAAATCAAGGACCACTTGGGAGAACACTATTGGAAGCATTTTTTTTTTTAAACTGGTAAGATAAGGTTAAGAAATTATATATTTCTTTTGAGATATACCTTCTCCTATTTCTTCATCTTCAAGTAGCTCAAATATTTTTAAACTATGTGGTAGATACTAAGATTTTATTCTGGCAGTTTCAAGTTTTCTATAAAAATTAAAAATATACATTATTACAAAAGTCTGAGTGATAAATAATATTTAGCACAGGAAGGATTTAACATCTTTATTAATGATTTCATTCTCTTAGCTAATTAACTTTTCATTTTTTGATTGTAAGTACCTGAAAGATTGACAAGCTTGTCCTCTTGGGTTGAAATACTAGATTTAGGAATTTAATAAAAATGTATTCCTATTTTTAATGAAACATAGGAATATGTTCAAAATTAAATATCTTTTAAAAGCAGGTGAATTAAGGGTGAGAATATAATTAATGGATTGTCCTCCTTCACACTAACAGATATTAGCTACTGCAAAGTGTACAGCTGCTGTAAAACTAGTTTAAAGTATGTGTGTTTGTACACATAGTCAAAGCACAAGGATGTAGTGAATATTTGACTATATTAAGATATGGGTAAGTAAATTGACTTACATTTATATTTAGCATGGAATACATTATTCTTATTTGGTTTACAGAGGTGGATAATATTTAAAATTATTCCCTGAAAGAGCATTATGTGGAAGGATAAAGGAATAATGCTATTCCCAACACTGAGACTTATCTGGTCAAAAATCCATAGGTAAGAGAACTGGTAGCCTTAGGCTGGCAGTGTTGAGGAGACTTGTTTATTTTCCCTTTTCTCTAGCACCTAGAGCAGATACTCAATAGATGTAATTAAATGAACTGCATGAGCCCGGCTAGCATTGCTCAGTGGTTAAGCACTGACCTATGAACCAGGAAGTCCTGGTTCGATTCTCAGTCAGGGCACATGCCTGGGTTGCGGGCTCGGGGATCCTGTAGTAGGCAGCCAATTAATGGTCCTTTCTCATCATTGATGTTTCTATCTTCCTCTCCCTCTCCCTTTATCTCCAAAATCAATAATAATATATATTTAAAAAATGAACAGTATGAGTAAATGAAGAAATGAATGGGACTTAGCAGGAAGATGGTTCTGAAATAAAATGACAGATTTCCTCCCTCGCTGCCTTCATTCTTTTTTTCTTTTCTTTATTTCTCTATTGATGCAATTAATACTAATATATCTGTGAAACACCTACTGTGTGCCAGCACTGTCAGGTGCTTGATTGTACAGTGTCCAAAATTCAGATCTATTTTTATTTCCATTGGCTCCTTCAGACTTCTAGTATGCCAACATTGATTTATTGATTTTATGAACTAGAAAGGGGTGCATTATAGTGTTTCTGTCAGTGGCATTCCTTACGAATGTGATTACAATTATTTTCCCATTCAGTTTTAGGCATGGGTTAGTGTGTTGACAGCTATCAATGCAATTGGTCTTTATCCAACTGTTCTTTATCTCTGAAATGTTAGAACTTGTTTCTTTTGGCCCTAGCTGGTTATTCCCAGTGGTTAGAGGATTGGCCTGTGGACTGAAGGATCATAGGTTTGATTCCAGTCAAGGGCACATACCTCGGTTGCAGGCTCAGTTCTAAGCCAGATTGGGGCACGTGTGGCCGGTGACCAATCAATGTGTCTCTCTCATATAGATATTTCTCTCTGTCTCTCCCCCACCCTTCCATTCTCTCTAAAAAAAAATAAATGGAAAAAATATCCTTGGGTGAGGATTAAAAAAAATGTTTCTTTTGATTCTATATCAGCAGGCTTCTATTAATTATGAAAATGAGTGATTTCCCTATATTATAGATTAAAGTTGCAAGAGCTTAAATTACTTTTCAGCTAGAAACAAAGCTTGCTTTGAATGAAGCATTATCTACAGTGGAAAATATTAAGTATAATTCGAACACTGGGTTTACTTTGTAAAATTTCTTTTTAAAATTGTAAGTAGTAAACTTTTAGTTGTTTTAATTCTGACTGATGATAACTTATGATAATACCACATATTGTCACGGCAAGCTTACCTAGAAGCATAGTAACCCATTGGCAGTAGGCTAAATAATTTTTCTTGATTTTATATTAAACACAGCTTCAGTTCAATCTTTTCAATGTGAGAACTGTGCATTTATTGACTAGAAGAAGAGTTGACATTTCCTCAGATAGTTCTTTCTCTTTTCATTTTTTTTTTGCTTAATCCCTTCTGTCCCCCTATCCAGCCCCATACTGTCAGCTGTCTCTATTTTGCTTGTTAGTTCATTGAATCTAATCATCTGATTTTTATCATATGGTTATCTTTATATTAGTTTAATCTTGCATTTGCATAAGGTATCAAAAGGAATGACTCTCAAAAGCTACCTTTGCTTTGAGTAAAGGACGGGATGTGGGAGGTTAAAACTAGCTATGTTTTTGAGATTTATCTTTCCCTCTATCTCTTATTCGTCCATGTAAAAGGATTTATAAAATTTCTCTTTATAGATATGCAATATTTGTTCATTCTCCTTTTTATAAATTTCCAATTTATTTTTGTACTTTCAGCGCTGCAGTGAACATTCTTATTCATGTCTCCATAGGCACATGCTTCTCTAGGATTTAGACATAGAAGTGAAATAGTGGCTTATAGGCTATGAATATTGTCAACTTTCCTAGATTTTGCTGAATAGCTTTTGTAAGGCACTGAGCCAATTTAAACTCCCACACACAGTTGGTATGCTCTGTCATTTTCCCACATCTTTCCCAACAGTATTGTCAGAATTTTAAAAGATTTGCTGATATGAAATGATACCTTATTTTCAAAATATGTGGTTCCCTGTTATTAGGGAGTCTGAATGTCTTTTCACTAACTGTTCTTTACTTTGTGTGTTCTTCATTTTCCTTTATATGTATGTCCTGTGAACTATGTACACACATTGAGCAGCCTTCTCACCTGTGGTGCCTATGAATTTTTAAAACATGCAATACCTGACTATTTAGTCAAGGGCACTGACCTCTTTTCCCTTAGATAGTCAAATAAGAAAAACAACAACCAACACAGTAGTCATCTAGTATGAATGAATCAAAATTATAACTATTTTTAAAAATCAGAAATGGAAACAGTACATTTTTTGGTGTGCCACAGAATTTTACTAATTAGTTTACGGATGCCATGAGATAAAAAAAGGTTGAAAATCACCGACTTAGAGAATATTCACCATGTTGTGCTTTGTATGCATTTAAAATATTTTTCTATTGCCACATCTTTAAAGTTTTAGCTAAAATATCAAATTCCCTCCCATATTTTGCAAAAATCCAAGCTTTTCACAAGTTTTTTGCACATTCCCAGGGCTTGCAGTCACATGGTTACGCCTGCCTCTGCATCCCTGCTTTTTTCATTTGCTTTTGTCTCTTATTGCTTTAATTAAAATGAAAAATAAAACTAAATTGCCACCTCCATGGAATACACGTATATGAACACATATTAACCTAAGATGTATGTATAAAATACATTTTATGAGATGTTGGTTATAAAGGAAGATCAAGTCTGAAAAATCAGGATAATTTTAAGTTGAGCATTTATTTCTGTGTTTGCAAGTATATTCCAGCTCTCACTCCACCATCACCCCCTAAAGCTAACATCCTCACATTGTTCTTTCTGGTCCTTATCTCTCCCACTTCTTGTGTAATACTTCTTTCCTCCCTAGATAGTGAGATAATACATCTTCTAGTTTTTACATTTATTATGTGAGCATGGATGTGTTAAATAACAATCATGTGGCTCTGAGAGTGAATTTAACCTGAGTACCCTTATTTATTTTAATATGAAAATTTATTTTATTTTTAACATCTTTTTCTCAGTTTTATTGAGCTATCATAGACATATAACATTATGATAATATTGTGTATTTTTAAGGTGTACATTAGTTAGTTATTCATAACAGGAAAGAAACAAAGGAAAGGCCAGATATTATAGGCATGTCATTGGACAGCTTCACTAGGAAGCTCCAATTTCATACTCCCCAGGGAACTCTGGCTTATTCCATGCAAAGCATTGGGGTAAGGGATTCAACAAAGAGAAGATCGATGCATGCCCAGTGAAGCTGGGGTGACAGAGGAAAGGTACTTGTCTGTCAGTCACACCTGGGGACAGAGATGTTGTCCAGGATAGGCCTGCTTACTGTAAGAGTGTGAACATTTGGGAATGCATAATCCCCTAAGCAAAGAAGCTCCTTCTCTTGGGCACTTGGGACTCTTGTTGCTCGGGTGCACTCTCTTGGTTCCCTTGCATTTGCCCGTGTGGCCCATAAGCATTCAGACCCAAATGCAGTGGACTAATAATGGACTGCAATGGGAAACACAAGCTAAGCTAGCCTCTTGGTGGACTGGACCTGGCTCCAACATGGAAAGCTAGCCTGATGCTGGACTGGACACTGGCTCTGATTTTAGCTCTGATGAAACCCCAGCTACACTTTTTCTATAATTGAACTAAAGGAAATGGGACTTTGGAAACCCAGGGGTATAATTCCACAGAAATAAAGCTTTCTATCATATCTCATCCCCCCATGCGAGTCTCAGAAAATTTCTTTTCTCGGGATATCACAAGAAGCCCAACCCCATGAGCAACGGGGGGAGACGAGCCCCTCTCCTCTTCTTTAACAATATAATCACCATCATGTCACAAAATTACCATTTGTTTTTGTGGTTAGAGCATTTAAGATCTACTGTCTTAGCAAATGTCAGCCATATAATACAGCATCATTAACCACCATGCTGTACTTACCTTCTAACTGGAAGTTTGTACCCTTTGACTAACATATCCCAATTCACCCCCCCCCCCCACCCAATCCCTGTTACCAACATTCTGCTCTTTAAATTGAGTAATTTTTGATCAGCCTAATATCCATTAGATATTTGGGAGCAATGAATTTCCCAAGCCCATTATACAAGGTGACCCCCCCCCCCAAATGTATACACACTTTAACAGCTGATAGCTCAACTTTGAAAATGAAATGTATTTTAATAAACACTGCCTTTATAATTATTCAAAGGCTGTGTATACATTTTTGGGATACCCTATACATACAAAGTACAGTGATATTTTATTAAATGTAGATAAGGTATATAATCTTTTTTTCTAGTATTATTTAAATTAAGACCATGATATATTTTCAAATGTTAATGTTGATAACATTTGTAATCCATGAAAATAAATAATTATCAGCTACTTATAGAGCAGAGCTTATCTTAAAAATATTTACTTCTGAAAGCAATAATCAACAGACTGATGATTGACAGAGGGAGGGGGGTTGGGGGTTGAAACAGGTGAAGAGATTGAGAAGTACAAATTGGCAGGTACAAAATAGTCACAGGGATTTAAAGTACAGCATAGAGAATGTAGTCAATAATAATGTAATAACTATGTATAGTGCCAGGTGGGTATTTGAAATGTCAGGAAGATAACTTTGTAAAATATATGATGTTCTAACCACTATGCTGTGTACCTGAAACTAAAACAAATAATATTGAAAGCAGTAATAGGCCATTAAAGTTAATCAGAAATGTATTTCATTTAAATGATTTTTCTGTTTCGATTATAAATTTCATTAGCAAATTTTGTTGAAGTATATCCTGATGCACTACCAGGTCTTCTGACAAGCCATTTCTTTTACAGTTGTTTTTGTGTGAACAAACAGGGTGGGACAAAAGTAGATTTACAGTTGTTCATATGGAAAATAATGTAATAATGAATAAATAATAATACACAAGTAAGCTCTGTTCTTTTGTACTCATAACTGCTAACCTATTTTTGCCAACCCCTGTATTACAATCATCAGTGGGCTCTGGGCATAGTAGGAAAGAATTGAGGCCAAGAGGTGGTAGATTGTGGTAAAATATACCAAAGGTGTGTCTGAGGTTAGGTGTCTGGCTGTAGTGCAGGTGAGTTAAAGATGCTGGGGCTGTAGGATTGGTTTCTACATGGATTATGCAATCTCAGAATCTGTTGGTAGAATTGGAGTGAGACAAACTGTCACCTGTTTCTAAAGTTCTCAATGAAAGAGGGAAGTTGGTGGGTGTGACAGGGGCATTTATTAATTATCTGATGGAAGCTTATTTATATATATATATATATATATATATATATATATATAAAATATATATTTAAACTACGTTATTGGGGTATGATTGACATACAAAAAGCTTTACATATTTGATGTACGCAACTTGATGAGTTTGGAGGTAAGCATACATCGTGAAACCTTCCCTACACTCTGTGCCACAAATGTATTGGAGGAGGTGATCTTCAGCACAGGGCTTGAAGATTAGTGGTCTGGAAGAGCCAGGAGATTTCCAACTCCTTCCTAGGATTTGGCTCTGTAAAGTGTTAGAGATGTTGTTTCTATAATAGCATATATGTAAATATGAAAATAAAATTAATTTTGATGGAATAACTTATGATTGTACACAATGAAACATCAAATTTTAGCATAATTTAAAAATAAAGGGTATTATAGATAAATAACACATCTTCTATACTAATAAAATGGTAATATCCTAATTAGACCAGATAGACCAGACGTCTTCTGGTCATCCTTCTGGACAAAGCCACGGTGGCAGGGGCCAAGGCAGAGGTGGTTAGGGGTGATCAGGCTGGCAGGGAAGAGCAGTTAGGGGTGATCAGGCCAGCAGAGGACAGCAGTTAGGGGCAATCAGGCCAGCAGGGAAGAGCAGTTAGGGGTGATCAGGCAGTCAGGCAGAGGGGTTAGGGGCAATTAGGCAGGCAGGCAGAGGGGTTAAAGGTTATCAGGCAGGCAGGCAGGTGACTGGTTAGGAGCTAGTTGGACATCCCCTGAGGGGTCCTGGATTGGAGAGGGTGCAGGCCAGGCTAAGGGACTGCCCTCCTAACCCCCCCCCCCGTGCACAAATTTCATGCACCAGGCCTCTAGTAAATAAATAAAATCAGCTTGCATGAAATTTGTAAAGACACTTGGAGCACTGATAGGAGAAAGCATGTGATGAGATAATGTTGAATAAAGTTGCATAATAGTAATTATGGTCAAAATCATGACTTTGTATATGAGAAATTTATGTGAAGCTTTGTTTATAAAATATATAATGTTGTTGCATAAAATTGAAAATTAAATTCTTTTAAAAAAATATATTTTATTGATTTTTTTTTTACAGAGAAGGGAGAGGGATAGAGAGTTAGAAACATTGATGAGAGATAAACATCGATCAGCCGCCTTCTGCACACAGTGCGGGGATGTACCCGCAACCAAAGTACATACTCTTGACTGGAATCGAACCTGGGACTTTTCATTCCGCAGGCCAATGCTCTATCCACTGAGACAAACCGGTTAGGGCAAAAATTAAATTCTTTATTAGTCAACAATCCAGGTAGCATATAAGGTTCTTTGATGATTTAAGGCTTGTGCGACTCAATTTTGAAGTCTTGGTGGTAATTTTGTAATACCAATAACACATTTGCTATTTTTATATGAATAAAAAATGAACTAAGTTCTGTTTACAAAACAATATCAATAGTTATTAATCATTTGCATATCTTTTATTATATCATCTCTTAATCTACTTAGAAATACTTGCAGTATGTGTAATTGGCATTATTGTCAACTTAAAAATTTTTAAATGATATAATATTTTGTTTATTTAAAATGTAGAAATGCTATTAATAGTTAAATGTTTTTTTTCCCTATAGCCTTGGGAGAAGAGCAATTTAAGATGAAAATATTAAGTCATTGGCCATAATATTTAATTGGTAAAGTGGTAAGATATAATCGGAAATAAGATACCTCTGTTTCCTCAGACAAATAGAGGACTTTAATTTTATAGTCATTCCTCAGTGTAGCTGTTCATAATGGAAAATTATCCATGCACATCTCCATGCTTTTAACATAAAATATATCTAGCAATAAATGGGATATATGTATAGCTGTTATGCAGAAGGCAAAGGGCTTGAAATGGCATCTCAAGATCCAGAGAGTCATAATAGTAAATAAAGGGTAATTGTTGGATAGCTATGCTGCCCTTCTTTTGTTCCAGGGTAATTCTGCCTGTGGGCTAACTTTTATATAAACAAAGATAATTGAACTTTTACACCTTAAAGGATATTGCTCTCTTGTACTATTTGTTTGACTACATCTCCTCAGGGTATAGACTTGACTTGAATGTTAACTTAGGAAACCTATTCATTTTTTTTCTGTAAGTAGAAACAAGAGGAAGATACCCGATAACAGAGCAAACACTGGCCTTTGTTGTGGTAAAACCCTTTTTGATTGTTGTGATTGGATAGGAAATACACTTAAGAGTTTAAGAACAAGGGTCTGAGAGTCAGGATCTGAGTTTGAATCCCATCTCAAAGTTTGCTAGCTGGGCCTCATTTTCCTTGCTGGTAGAATGAAATAATAATAGTACCTTCTCCTTGGCTGCAATTAGTGATAATTGATTGAGATAATAAAGTAACTAGCATGGTGGTTGGTACATGATAAGCACTCAGTATATGCTAGCTATTATTTTTCCTCCTTTATTCATGGTGTATATTTTTTCCTAATATTTGATTGGCAGCAAAACATTTCAGGGTAGAAATTGTCTGATGGTGTTTTTATAAATGTACTAGAGGCCCGGTGCACAAAATTCATGCATGGGTGTATGTGTGTGAGCCTGCACCCTCTCCAATCTGCAACCCCTCGAGGGATGTCTGACTGATCCCAGTGGGATCGGGCCTAAATGGGCAGTCGGACATCCCTCTCACATTCCAGGACTGCTGGCTCCCAACTGCTCGCCTGTCTGCCTGCCTGATTGCCCCTAACCACTCCCCTCCAGCCCAATTGCCCCTAACTGCCCCCCGCTGCAGGCCTGGTCACCCCTAACTGCCCTCCCTTGCCAGCCTGGTCACCCCTAACTGCCCTCCCCTGCAGGCCTGGTAACCCCCAACTGTCCTCCCCTGCTGGCCCGGTCCCCCCTAACTCCCCTCCCCTGCTAGCCATCTTGTGGTGGCCATCTTGTGTCCACATGGGGGCAGCTATCTTTGACCACATGGGGGCAGCCATCTTGTGTGTTGGAGTGATGATCATTTTGCATATTACTCTTTTATTAGATAGGATTATGGAGAATTGTGTAAAGTCAATTGTCACATTGTCAGATGTGCAGTAGTGGTCAGGATCTAAGCTCCTAGATGCTTCCTTGGATTATTGCTCCTGGTAGGGTTGCCAGATTCATGTTGCAAGTGCTTAGGGTTACATCCAAACATGCTCTCTAATTTGTTAAAGACAAGCCATTGAGAAAAATTATTTGGTGAATAATATTAATTTGTACATTTTAAAGCAGGGTTTTTTATTATCCAACTGGTAATCAAATGAAATTTCTAATTTTATTAAATGGTATTAGATTGTTATGCTTTTACTCTCACTGTAGTAGAAACTAACATGAACACAAAAATCTGAGACTTGACCAACAGAGTGTTGCACAGGGACAGAGTCTATGGGAAATTATTCAGTGTCCTCCAAATGAGAATATATTCACATAGGAAAGACTTTTAATTTTTGATATCACTGATTCATTCTTATCATATTCAGGGATATTTGCAGTTTCTGTTGGTATCATAACAAAGCCAAGCCTTTAGATTATGCATTTATGAGTTATTAAATAGAGCCACTAACTTCAAGTTGGTCCATTTACAACAGCGTGGAATAAATGCACAGCCTTCAGAGCAATGTGAAAGGCTTTCTGGTTGGTAGAATATGGCAAAAAGTTTCATCTGAGATTTAATTGAACTATTTTGGAATCTACTGTTCATTAAGATTATTTTGTTTTGGTCTAAATATTGCTAATTATTATTATTTTAAAAATGTTTTTATTTTTTTGAGAGAGTAGGAGGGAGAGGGAGAGGAACTTCAATGATGAGAGAGAATCATTGATTGGCTGCCTCCTGCATGCCCTCTACTGGGGATAGAGGCCATAACCTGGGCATGTGCCCTGAGTGGAAAATGAACTGTGACCTCCTGGTTCATGGGTCAACACTTAACCACTGAGCCACACCGGCCAGGCAATGTTACTAATTATGGATTCATAAAATTATGATTCATAAAATTATCTGATAGTTGCATGCCCTAACTTTTGAAAATATGAAATATTACTTGTCTGCAATGTGTTTTGAGAGGAAAGAGAATCTGGAGATCAATGGGCATTTACAGTCTCTGGAAGGTATGATTTGTGAAGAGTCAGAGGGGTGTGGCAAAAATGTCCGCTGGTTCAAGAAGGAGCAAAAATGTTTCACTCATGTTCTGATTTTTAAAATCTGGGCTTAATGCGCTTGCTTTTTAGCTGTGGTCCCAGGGCAATACTTTAGGTAATCTAGGCCAACTGCTTAATTTGTTTTTATTACAAACCTTCAAAGAAGGTTTAAATTAAATTATATATTTGGCAACGCTTACTAAATATATTTAGCGTATTTGTTATTTTAATGAGATCATATATTTTGAATGCAAATTAAGACTATATTTAACAATTGGTGGTCTACACTGGTGCTGCTCTTCTGGAAAGCAATTTGACAGAACGTGGTTAAAAATGTGTTTCTCTCTCCTTCTGATCCTTCTACTGGTTATTTATATTGGAAAATTTTTATAGAGACCAGCCATTCAGGGTCATGAACAAGCATGTTAATTGTAGTGCTTGTTGTAATAGTCGGAAGTTGAGACAGTCTGGTATCTGTAATGGAGGGACAGGTAAGGAAAAATTGCAGATAACGCATATGGAATCATATGTATCATTAGGAATAATCAACTGAGTGCATATGAAGTGCCTTGGATAGCCTTTCAAAACATAAAGTAGAGTGAAGACAGGTAGAAAGAAAATGAGGTATTCAGCACAATACCATGTAGGCATCTTAAAAATACATGTACCAAACAATGTTATATATTTTACTGGAACACATACTAATGAAAGAGTTTACATTGAACACATTAGTATATTAAACACATAATTAATTCCTAGAATCCTTTAAACAAACAGGTTGTTTATCCATAGCTACATGTGAATTTACAGGTCATCATTTACAAAATCAAGGTAAAAAGAATGATGGGATGGGTTACAATATAGACAGAGGAATAGATACATAGATTAGAGAATCCCAAAGTAGACCTACCCAACTATGTCCAACAGATAGGTGTAAATGCCATTCAATTTAGGAAGGATATTCTTTGCAACAGATTGTGCTGAGGAATTGGATATCAATAAGCAAAATATCCTTCTAATATTTTTGTATTGCAGTGTCTAAATATTTCAGCCAAAAGATTTTCACAGGTTCTGCCTTTTCTGATTTCATTTAGAGAATCTCTCTTTAATTGTTTCTCTTAGGCAAAAACTATTAAATAAGTCATCTCTGTGATTCTTTTGAGTATTTCACCAAATCTAAATCCTACATATCATAGACATTTTCAATTTCAGTGCATTCTAGTAGAGTACAATTTTTTTTTTCAAATAAAAATAGTAGCTTCATCAAAGGATTCTTCCCACAAGTTGAGTTAACCAAATAAAATTTAAATCATGAATATTGTTTGAGACCCAGTGTTTAATTTATTCAGTTCCCTTCTTGATTTTATTTTTAATACAGGCACATTTCAATGCCTTTTTGTTCCATATGTTTTTAAGAATTAAAATATATTAAAAGTTAAAAAAAACCTGAGGTTTTTTTTTTTTTTTTCCTTATACATTTGTCAAATATTTTGATTTATGATGCTAGGTGATTTCTTCTGATTGTAGGATGTTCAGTTAGGCTATTTAGTAGTCTGAGGGAGAGAAAAGACAAAGGAGTGAGTTTTGACAGTGATGATAGAGAGTAGAGGAGAAAGAGATCTAAGAATATTTCGAAGAAAAATTTTAGAAGACTGGATAACTGAATGACTGTGGAGTGGAACTAGAAAGGAGGAGGCTAGGATCAACATTGAATCTTGAGAGAGAATACTTTCATGGACTGATTTACAGTGTCTTCATTTTTCTTATTTCTACCTTAGTTTTTAATATAGTTCTTTGAAAGTTTTATTCAACTCTATGATGTGGGTAAGCTACTATAGAGAACTCCTCCACTCCTTTGTTAATATTTATTTAATATATATCAAATGCTGGGCACTGTACTATATTCTGGAAGTCCCCAATTTGCACAGCTTTTTGTCAGCTGAAAATCATGCATATCTGAACTGGGTTCTTGCTTTACAGAGCTCCATTGATCTCGTTACCCAAGAACAGTGCAAAACAAGGACTGCCTGTTTTTCATTTAGAGATAGGACTGAAAATTATTGATACCCCAAATGGCAAGCTCGGACTCTCTAATTGCGGGTTCTTGTCCTATGAAGTCTGAAGAATAAAATTCTCAGACTAAAAGATTTTAAGCAAAAGTGTGGAAGTTTATTGCAAGCATATACAAACTCCCCCTGGGGAGGGGTCCCCAAAATGGAGAGCCTTGCTCTTTCTCTAAAATGAGAAAAAACTGGTCCCATGAGTCTCTTTGTCTATGGGTTTATAAATGTAGTTTCTTTGTTCATTCCACTTTCTAATTGGACCCTTCCTTATATTATGTCCCCCGTTCTTTCCTAATTGGCCACTTGCCCCCTTTTCCCTGTGTGGTATCAGTTTTAAAGTTTCAAAGCTCACCCGGTGCCCTGTCGTCTTCTTCCCCTTATCTTGTAACATGCTTGTAAACAATCTGGCGGCTTGGGGCTGTCTCTGCCCACCATGTATCCATCCCTCTCCCATGGACCCCCTTACACTAAAACTGACTCTCCTGTCTCCAAAACCCTTTCATTATATCTGCTTTCAAGAAGCTAAAAATCTTTTGTGGGAAACTGACACATGATTACCGCTCAGTGTGCTCTGATGGAGTTAAGATCTCATAGAGAAGACACTTGATGTGGATTGCTGGTGAAGGAGGTTGGGGGTAAAAAGTTCTGAAAATGGTGATGTTAGCCGAAGAACAAGAGTCAGGTAATTTCTGTCCTAGAGACGGAGTGTGGAGAGTTCAAGGGCCCATGAGTGCTCGCACAGGGACACAGGGAAGGTGGGGAGCTTTGGGAAGTAAGCCTGAAGATGTGAAATCCCTTTTAGTTATTTTAATTTCCCAGGAATGTGTTCCTTTTTCTCATTCTTAATTTTGCTTCTCTCTGTTCTTACTCTTTTTTCTTAAGTTTTCCTTCCTTTTTCATGTTCTCCTTCCTCCTGTTCTTTTCTCTAGTTTCCTCTCTTTGACTTATTATCATTGTCATAGTCAGTGTTTTGTCCATGTTTATGCTATTTTTCAAGAGCATTCTTTTAGATTTACTTATATTTTATCCTTTTGTTTTCAATGAAGTCTATCTCAATTTTTTAAAATTCTCTCTTACTACCTTTTGAATATTTTAGGGGATACATTTTTCTGTGATTGTAGCTTTACTATATATATAGCATATAGATTTTAGTATGAAATCTTTTTATTTTGTTTTAGAGAGTCTGAAATTTTATTTTTGATTTTCTCTTTTGAGGTTATGTAGATCATTTTTGGGTAGGCTTGACTAGGTTTATTGTAGTTCTAATGACCCCCAAATGTCTGGCTCACATCCAGAAAGAGGTTGCATGTCCTTTCAATGTAGGTGACGGTTCTTCCTGCCTAGGCTGAAAGGGCAGCCCTATGGGAGATGACGGTGCTCCGGTGGCAGAGGGTACAGAAGAGGTCTTGGCTGCCTATATGTCTTCCTAGAAAAGGCACACATTACTTCCACTCACATATCATCTGCCAAGTCAAGTCCTGTGGTGCTTGCCAACGCTCCTACAAGGAGGGCAGACCATATTTTATAGGAAAATGCAATCTACCCTAGAGAATGTTGATATGGCTTGAATTATATCTCTTACCCCCCTGCCCCGCCCACCATCACAAAGATATGGTGGAATCCTAACTTCAAAGTGACTTTATTTAGAAATAGTCTTTATAGACGTATTCAAGTTCAAATGCAATCATTAGTTTGGGCCATAATCCTAGATGACTGATGTCTTTACAAAAAAGGGAAATTTGGGCAAAGAGACAGACATATGCATGGGAGAATACTAACTACAAGCCAAGGAAGGCCTGAGCCTCTCAGAAGCTAGGGAAGACATATGAAACAGATTCTTGTTCACAGCCCACAGAAGGAACCAACCCTGTTGACATCATGCTCTTAGGGCCTCTCATCTCCAGACTGTGAGACAATACAGTTCTGTTGTGTGAGTCACCTAGTTTGTGGTGCTTTGTTACTACAGCCCCAGGAAACTAATACAAATATATTTCAAAAATCTTAAGACATGCCTGGTCAGATGCTTCTTATTTATTTCTAATTTTATTACATTTTAATTAGAAAATTTAGCCAACAAGATCTCCATAATCCAATATTTACATTTTTTTTTCATGGTTAGAATCATTGTCAGTTTTATAAAGTTATTTCAAATAGCAAATTTTCCATGTGAAAAATTTCACTCAAATTTCAGAGGTTATCGTATGGTTTTTCTTTTCTATTCAGAAATTTAAATAACAGTTTGACACCCTTGTAGTTTACTGCATAGGGTTTTGTACATCTTAATTATTTAAGAATTCAGATTCATCTTCCCCCCAAAGAAATATCTTAGGTTTCGAAGCCTGCCTTTATGTTAAATTTTTCACTTGTTTTATTACGTTGCAGAGATCAGAATGGTGTAAACTATACTAGGTTGATTGTCATTGTAAATGTTTTCTTTTAGTGTCTTATCCAGGAATATGCTCTTTTTTTCTCTCATTTCTTCTTTCCCTTTCTCTTGTTTTTCACTAAAGCAGCACAGTGATTTTCTTCACGCAGCTTTCTCTAAGGCCTGTCTATAAGACCCCTCCATCTCTCTCCAACCAGACCCTTAGAAGTTACAGGAAAGTGCTCAGTACTACTGACGTCTCCTTTTCTTTACAGATGGGGCTAGGCTGATAGTGATACCACAGCTCAGCTGGGAAAGGAAATGAGGAGAAGAATTGGACAGGAGAAGGAAGATGGAAAGTAATAGATTTCATGCTGCTTTGTTCTCAGGAAAAATTTAGATGCCATTGGAAGGCATATTGAATTTACGTACAAGATTTGTGATCTACTGAAATCATCTGCATTATTCTGAATTGTGCAAATATTATTTTATGACCTGCTCTTGAGTTAGGTAAGAGAATGGTTCTAACTGCTGTCTGTTTTGCTCTTTTTATCTCAAACACTATGACCTTGATGCTATTTTAACTTACATGTTTATACACGTAGTAGTGTCTAAAATAATTAATATAACCAATTTTGTGTCTTCAGGATTAGCTTTTTGCAAACAACAAACAAGCTTGTGTAAGAAACTGGAGCAAGTCTTTCCAATTGGACTATATTAGAATTCCATCTACATTTTAATTTGGTTCCTGCTGTGTGGATATATTAGACTGAATCTATTACCTGGCTCAATGGTCCTCTCAGACAATTTCCCTTTCTCATTCTGATTTTATTGTAAGTGATCATCAACATACTGTAGAAATCTGCTAATCCAATTTTGATCACTCCTATGAGGCACAGATGACTACGACCTTACATAAAACCAAACAAACAAGCAAACAAACACACAAACAAAAACAACAAAAGCAAGAACTGTAGAAGTATTGTGATATTTAATAGATTATCTTTTTATTAAAGTTGCTAGTAATGGAGTGTTTTGTGAGATGTTATACTTGAACATTTCTTCTTTACTGATCCTTCTTTTGGGTGTTTTGCAGAAGATTCTAATAGCCATCACCCGCTTGGGGGCAGGGCCTGGTTTTATAGTTAACATTTCTGCTTTATTTTTAATGTTACTTTTCCAGGTGATCATGAACCACCTGCTGTTTTTTCGTTTGGAGATATCGTTTCCCTGAGTATTTATTATAATTTCAGTTTTAAATATAGTGTTCTCATGCATTTAATCCTTACTGTGAAACAGATTAATGGACCTTTGATGTAAAGCTTAGGAACATTAATTTAGTTCACTCTGCCTTACTGAACTGTGTTGCAGCCTTACTAAGGTATACGTTTTCAGGACATGTCTACAAGTTAAGAGAAGATGCCAGATGTAGCATGGCATTTCATTTTCTCATGCTACCCAACAGTCTGATGAAGGGTACTTTTAGGGAAAAATAAATAGTGGTTTTTCATTCCATTTGCATTTCATTCCATTCCTGACTTGAAGGTCTCATCTCCAGCTTCCAAACTGTCCTGTCGTCACCTGGGGTCTGATACCTTGTGTTGACCCTCATCCTGACTCTCAGATCATGTCTTCATCTCTTCATCATTCCTCTTCCTATTTTTGTTTCTTTGCATATTTTATTCTTAATATCATTCCTATCTCTCAGCTATCTGCTATATTTATTTCTACCTGGATATCATGCTAACGCATTCAATGTTATGATTGAATGTAAATGTCTCATCCTTTTCTCAAAAACAACTTTTCATCTCCACCTCCCATTTCTGTGCCTGGTATCACAGAGTCCTAGGCTCAGAACTTCAAAGCCATGAGTGACTCATATCTCTTGTTCCCTTCTACATGTCAACTAAAGACAAAGTTCTTCTCAAATTTACTATTTCCTTCCTGTTCCTCTTGACACTTTTTCTTTTTCACTACAACAGTCTCTTGACTGGACTAACTCTGCTGATCCAAAGTAACTTCACAGATTACGATTTTAAATTCTAATATTCATGTGCCACCCTCTAATTTAAAATTCTTTAGTACTTTGCCGTTTCTTCTGCTTAAAATGCTTTATAATATTCATAGCTTTAGATGTCCACCATAATCTCTGTTATAGCTATTCACAATTAGTTCTTACTCATTTCACATCTTTTTTTCCACCAGCAGGTCCTGTTCCCAGAGTTCTCTGTTCATTCAGTATTGTTACCTTCTGAAGAACAGGAGTTATGCTTTACTTTTATAACCATGTTCCCATAGACTGCATTTTTGTGTTCTCCCTCTCCAATTCGTATGTTGAAACCTGATCTCCAGTGTGATGGTTTAGGAGGCAGAGAGTTTGGGAGATGAGATCATAAGGATGGAGCTCTGATGAATGGGATGGGTGCCCTATGAACGAGATCCCAGAGAGCTCCCTCACCCCTCTCACCATGTGAGAATGCAGCATGAACATGGCCACCTAGAAAGTGAGAAGCAGTCCTCACCAAACGCCATATTGCCAGGTCCTTGATCTAGGACTTTCCAGACTCCAGAACTGTACGAAGTACTATGTTTCTCCTGTTTTTAACTGCCCAGTCTCACGTACTCCTATAGCAGCCAAAATGGACTAAGGCATGTTTCTGTCACTTTCCTCAGCAGAGTGTCTAATCTATGATAGATGCTCGGTTACTGTGATTTTTTTTAAAAGAGTCAGTCCAGGTTATCTTTTAGCTCTCTTATTTTATGACCTTAGATAATTTACCAAATGTCTTTGTGTCTCAGTTTCTTCATCTGTAAAGGGAATTAAAACTATTTTAACCTAAAAAAAATATTATGAGGACTAAATGAGGCAACACATGTACAGGGCTTTGCAAGAGTGACTGATATATAGTAAGTATTCAGTTAGGTATCTGTATGATTTTATGTATGTGCCATATCTTTGTAGGCTAATGTTACTAAGAACATTTCCAGTAGCTTGGCTTATGTAGAGAGGAAAAATCTTAGTTGAGGAATTCCATGTTTTATTTTATTCCTAGTCATTGTCATCATGTGGGTTTTTTGTTTTTGTTTTGTGTGTGTTTTTAAAATGTTTTTATTGACCAGAGAGAGAGAGAGAGAGAGGAAGGGAGAAGGAGAAGGAGAAACATTGATGAGAGAGAACATCCATGGCTTACCCTGGCATACCTGTCCTCCACTGGGAATTGAACCTGTAACCTGGGCATGTGCCCCGACCAAGTTGACTGGGTATTGAACCAGCAACTTCTCAATGCATGAGAGGATGCTCAACCAACTGAGCCATACTGTGCCTATTTATATATACATAAATATTTTGTCTTGTTAAATGAACTGGTATCTGAAAATATTGATAAAGTACTGATTTTAGGAATACGGAATTACTAAAAGTTTGTAAGATTAATAATATTACTTATTAATAATGGAATGACTACTCTTAATACCACTATTACATCATCATTTACTTAATACTGATTATTTGTCATTTGAATTTTTTTAAACTAGAATCCACTAAACACTAGGTAAAATATATTAAAAAATATGCATATAGAAATTATTACCACAGAGTATATACATGTCAAATGATAATGAAACTTATCCTTATAAAAATTATCTGGTGGGAAAGTTGTTCATTTACCTATTATATTACTCATACTTCTTTTCTATCCCTCTCCCCACTATTATCTCAAATATTTTTGTCTATTAAGCGTAGAATTTTCTTGTAGTTGTTCTTTTCATTTCCAGATTTTTTTCTCCCATCACCTTTAATGTATGAAAGATAATATTTAAAATAATTAAAGATTTAAGTGGCCTTCTCTAGAATCAGGTAATATTTTTAAACATACTTTGTTGTTTTGAAAATTACTCCTTAATAAGGAGAAGAATCTGAGATTTACTGTTTTTTTTTTTTAGCAGATTAGAAAAATATATCTGCAGGCTGACCTTGGGCCTTGGCCATTGATCACATAAAAGTGAAGAGTTGGGAGAATGAAGGATATAATTTCACTGTTGAATTTAATTGAGGGAACATCTGTTTAATATTTCTTCTGGACCTGAGACTGCAAGGTGCTAAAAGTTCAGGAACACAGACATAGGTCTTTCCTCCATGACTGTCATATTCTAGTAAGGAAGATAATGAATAATCACAGTAGAGAGGGGTCAGCACTGTAATAGACATACGGACCAGAAGTGGAGTGATTCGCTTTAAAAAAGAAACTTGACCAGGGCTGGTTGTAGAATGTTTCCTAGGTTCACTTTTTCATTTTAATTGTAATTTGGTTGTTATATTTCTTTTTATTTTCATATATTTGATATTAAGCACAAATATATTTTTTTCTGGCTGCTGTGAAATTGTTGTACCAAATCTTCTTAGTCATGACACAGTCATATAACTCACTGTAAACTTGAGTTTTATCTCCTTCGCAGGTGATATTGAGAGTTTGGCATCCATCAACAAAGCTGCAAACCAGAATATTACTAGCAAAGAAAAGAAGCTTAAACAGGCAGTTCAAAATTTTATTTATACTCCAGGAACAGTAAGGAACCTATTTATGACAGCTATTTCTCTCCTTTCAGGCTAAGATGCTTCATCTTTTAGTGATGTTAGTTGAGCAAGGATACCATGGAGAAATAGTTTTCTTTTTTTTCTAGAACACTCTAGGCTATCAATTTTATAGAGTCTGCATAATTCTCGACAAGAAGGTAGTTTGAAGCAAGTCGTTATGATTAATTATTGCTCGTTAAATGAATCTTCCCTCTGCATGAAAGAATATTGTAGTTTTTTCTCCCTCATTCTAAAAATTGTGTTGTTTCCATTAAAATTGAAATGCATTTGGGGAAGTTGGAAGTTGAGAGGCCTAGGGTGGACTGTAGGGGAAAAGGGATGTTGTAAGCTTTGTTTATGTACTATTGTGCTGATGCCCTTGTGATTTTTTAGTTAAAATAAATCAGTTTGCTCAAAAGAAAAATTTATATAATAATTCATTTGTGATAAAAATAGTTTACATATTTGTACTTTATAAATCCACATTCTTCTTGGTAAGAGGCCTTGGTCAATATATACTAGAAGATCTTAGAAGAATATGTACCCAAAATCTTCATGTCCCTGAACTCCAATCACTTTCTTGTATTTACAGGTTATTAACTAAAATATTAACTTGGTTTATCAATATCTACCTAAAGAAAAGTAACAGTTTTTTTTTTTACCTTCTTTCTTTACTTATTTAAAGAAGGAGATATAGACTTTTGCATGTAGTTATATGAGTAATTCTTCCTTTAATAGTTGAGCCAAAATCTATCAATTTCTCAGTCTCTCTCTACATCTACTGTTGAGAGTCTGATACATATGATTATGTTCATGTAAATAATGTAAGTAAGGTAACAAAATGTGCTAGCCTCCAACTTACAGGCAAAGTTTGTCTATAACAATTTAGGATGATGATTTCTAACAATCTTTTGCTAAAAAGAAAGGGAAAAAATGATTGCTAAACATTGTTATGTTAATGGGACCACAATTTTTAGGGACTTTCACAATTATAGTTATAATTTTTTAATTAATTATGAACATTTTAATAACAGTGGTAGTAGAAACTAAAGACATATGTGATTGACAAGGTGTTATTTTGCTATTAAACACTTAGCATGGATGACACTGTGATTAAAGTTTGTACCATACAAGGCCATAAAAAGGTAATATGTAGATCGTTTGTTTAATGTCCTTAATTCATAGCATATAAACAACAAGAAATCAAGTACCAAAGAAATAGGACATAGAGCAAACAGATATTAAATGTTGTAAAGAGTTCAATTATAACAAAATATTGTGAGTAGAGTTACTTATTATTCCCCTTCAGAGAAGTTGATTTTAATGTACTTTTTCTTTTACAATATTCTTTTGGCATAATTTTATGCCCCAAACTATATTCCAGCTGTTACTTTGTTTTTTCTTCCATCCCTCTCCTGTGCTATTTGTAAATATTTTCTTAATAGCCACATTGTGGTCACTTTGGACACTTTCATATACTGGTATATATGAAGCTGTATAAACTTGAACATAAAATGAAACATAAAATGAAAAACAAAGCATTTATTAGGCGATGTTAATATGATTATCATGTGTTTCTCTAAGAGAGATCCCATTCTGCTAAGAAAAATGTCTTGGTGTTGTTTTCTTTTATGTTTAATGCAATCAACTAATTAATCTATGTATTTATTTTTAGTGTGGGAGAAATTATGTAAGAATAAAGGTACAAAAGGATGTGGTTTAATCAGTGAATAATCGCTGTATAACAAGCAACCACAAAATCTGAGTGGTATAGGGCCTTAGCATTTACTTGTTGCTCACAGGTCTGCAGATCAGTTAGCATTTGGCTGATCTAGGCTTGGTTCTTCTTGGCTTGGTTCTGAACTCTGGGTTGGGTCCACGAAGGTCTAGTCCAGGCTTTGGCTCTCAGGGATGTGCTTAGATTTGTTTCCTGTGTGCTCATTTTGGGGCTCAGATGAAATGAAAGTAACTACTTAGGAGAAAACTCTTCTTATGGTTGTTGGCAGGAGTGTAGAGAGAAAGTTGGAACTTGTGGTGCCTGTTAAAGATGCAACTCACAGCTGGCCCACTGTCACTTATGTCTGTATTCTATTGTTCAAAGCAGTTCAGTGGATGAGAGATATACTCATCCAATGGATGCAGAAATATATTTCTGCAGGGAGCGAATGCTTGCTGAAGAGTGAGCTAATCTACCACATGTAAAATGTAAAAAGTGAAAAAGCACAACTCAAAATTTTTCAGAACTTGGAATATATGAATCTCTTACTGGTAATAATCTCTATCACTTATCAAGCACGGGAATTGGTGTGCAGTATGCTAAAGGCATGCCTGCATTGCCCGAGGGCTTTTTCAACCATGGCACTGCTGACATTTGGAGTCCATGTCCCCTTCGTTGTGGGAGGTGGTCCTGTGCATTGTAGGATGTTTAGCAGCATCCTGGGCCTTTACTCACTAGATACCAATAACACCTTCCCCCTCTCAGCCAATACAGCCCAAACTGTCCCCAGACATTGCCTTATGTCCCCTGGGGAGCAAAATCACCCTCCATGGAGAACCACTGACTTCTCTTGTACTGGAATTTTTTGAAATCGGGGATCACTTCATTTTACAGATGGAGACATTTAGGCTCAGAAAGACTACTTGACCTGTAGCTACAATGAGGTAAATAACAGATTTGGGATTAAAATCCAGACCTAATTCCAAAATACATGGGTTTGACCATATTGCTAAAGGCTAGTAAAGAAGATGCCTTTGAATTGGGTTTTCCTTTAACGGTGGGGCCAGAAAAGGCAATGACAATGTGTAGACCATAAGGCCTGTAAAAGGATGCTCAGGGAATTATGAGAGAGTGGTGAGAACACAGCAGGATCACTCTGCTCATACTAATGGAGGCAAACAGTTGCAGGGTTAGCTGAACTACTAATAGGACAAATGCTAATTACGCAGAAAGAAGACAGGATGGGTCTCACTAAGCGGAGGCCACAGTGTATGAAGTCATATATACAAACGAGGTGAGAAAGCAGAGAGGGCTGAGCAAAGAATGCGGTGGAAATGAAGCCAGAGGCCAAGAAACAGTGACTTGTGCTGTGCTGTGGGTTCTGAACGTGAGTCCTGGAGGCAGTGTTGGACACACACAGGGCTTTTAGACAGGGAAATTACAGAGTCTATTTGAGTTTTTAACATCCCGGTCCTCCTGTGAAGGATGGATTAGGAGGGGGATTATAGATGACAGGACAATGTGCTACAGAAGCAAGAACATTTTGTGGAAGGATGTATATTGAGGTATTAAGAATATTTATCTTTGGATAAAGATTATGGTTTTAATTTTCCTTTCTATTATCTTTAGCTTGAACTTCTCTGCAGTAAAAATATATTGCTTTTGTAATAAGAGATGCATTTCATTAAAAAAGTAAGGACACTGGAACAATGTAGGCCACAAATGATGAGGCCCTGAACTAAAGCAGTGGCGGGAGGGATTGACCTGAGAGTGAGGTCAGAGGTCACACTGTCAGGGCTTGGAGTCAGGAATTTGCGGGCATTACTGAGGGGAAGGGAAGAGTCCAAGAGGCTCCTTGGGGTTCTGGCTTTAGCAGGTCATAGAAAAGAGCATTTAAGAAAATGGGCCAGCAGTTTAGGGGAGAGCATAAATTCTGTGTTCCATGTGGTATACGTGACATGCTTCTGGTCATCTACGTGAGGGGGTACTGAGGTGTCCATTGAAAGGGGAGTCCAGTGTCCAGGAGAGATTTTGGTGGAGATACAGATTTGGGAATAGCCAAAAGATAGATTTATCTTTCACGGTGAAACTGGCCAGGAAGAATGCAAAGGTTGGACAAAGAAAAGGGCTGCGGATGGATTCCTGGTGTGGAAATGAGGCGTACAGGGGGCTTGGCGAGTGTCCAGCCAGAGCAGCGTCCAGGAAGCAGAGCAAGATCTCAGAGGAGTGGAGTGGGACACTAAGATGACTGAGGCCAAATGCGATGCCCACATTCCTTTATATCTGGCAGTTAGGTCTTTAGTGACCAGGGCAAAAGCCATTTCAGAGGGACTGGTGGTTACAGTTAGCAGTTCAGTAACAGTGGGTTGTGGTAACAAAACAGAAGCCTGGAGAAAAAGCCAGCCTTTTAAGAAGTTTGCTTTAAAACTAAAATGGGAAAGAGGATGGTCTTTTGATGCACAAAAAGACTCTCCATGTTATTCATGGTTCTTTCATATGGAAAATTTCCTGAGTGGATTTGGAGGAAAAAAGTATTCATATTTAGATGACATAATTCAATGTGAAAGGAACTTTTAATATGAAAATTGTCTGTTTTGAGAGTTTTTTATTTTCATTTCATTTCACAGTTAAACTTATCCATATTTTAAAAAGTCACAGAAACTTGAGGAGAAAAAGTTAATCTTTATATGTGAAATGTAGCATTACTCTTTTCTTTGAAGCAGGGAATCAATCCATTAAAATGATAAGAAGGGTATCCTTTTGAAGGGCTTGCCTAGTGAGTGCATTCACAAATTTAATTTGTATCTCCAAAGAGTCACTTAAATGTTATTAACATGAACAATTTCCCACCTATTTCATTTCACTTTCTTCTCTTCCCTCTGAGTCATTTTTGCCCCTGGTTATCTTATTTTTTTCCTAATGCTAAAAAATATATAGATAATGAAATGTAATTGTTATTTTTTAAGATATAACTTAAGCCATTTTATACATTACCAGTTAGGTATTGTAGTTTTAATCATCCAAATTTTTATTTACCATATCTATTACTTCTTAATTGTTAACATATTTGTATTTTGAAAACGTTACTTAAAAATTTTGTTACCCTGACCATTTTTGCTCAGTGGATAGAGCATCGGGCCATGAACTGAAATGTCCTAGGTTCGATTCCAGTCAAGGGCATGTACCTTGGTTGCAGGCTCGATCCCCAGTAGGGGGTGTGCAGGAGGCAGATGATCTATGTTTCTCTCTCATCAATGTTTCTACCTCTCTATCCCTCTCCCTTAATCTCTGTAAAAAATCAATAAAAATATTTTTAAAAAGTTTCTTATTGTAAGCACTTGGATTTTGAATGCTCATAGAAATATATTTTTATTAAATTATTTCCTTTTTCTTTTAATGCAATTGATGTATAATGATGAGAGAAACAATAATATAGAAATCAGCTATGAATCAGGAGTATTGAGTGTAGGTCACTAGATTTATTCACTAACAATGTGATTTTGGTCATGTCATTTATCCTTCACTTTAATCAATAATTTTCATTTGTTAAAAAGACATTTTTGAGGTTTTAGTACTCTTAGTCATTTATATCTAAAAACTGAATCTTATTCCATGAGAGCATCTAAACTTTCATTAAAGGAGTGAGTTTTAGAATGGGGGGAAGAGGTACATGGTTGTGGAGAATGAAATAATATAGTTGAGTAGAGATCTAATTGTCCACTATCTGTGTTTCTGGGAAGGGGGTGCCTTCAGAATCCTTCGACAGCAATTATGAAGTGTTTAGGCTTCTGAGGGTAAAAGTAAAGAGAAACAAGATCTGGTAATAAATAATAGAAAAAGAGATGGAAGGCTGGTAAAGCTTAGAACTTCACTAACACTATAGTCTACTTAAAAGTTTTATTATGGCTAACTACATATATATTTGAGTCATGCAGTTTAAATGCAGTTGTTGTTTTTGTAATAGGAAATGAGAAAATTCCCAATGCAAGTTCTTAGGAATAACAGGAGATTCAACAAAATTGCTGAATTAAATAGAGTATAGCTTCATTTTCTAAATTCAGCGTATCTGCCAATATTAATTGACAATAAATTTATAATAGACTTAAAATGAGAGAAAGTAGAAAAAGAATTCGTTTTTCTATGGCTCTTACATTCTCAGTAGAGCGTAAAATTTAAAGGTAAAAACCTGCTGAAATTATGTGTGACCAAAAAAAAAAAAAGAAAAGAAAAGATAAATTCTTTGCACTACATACATTTTCAGAATTAGAAATGAGTATAGGTTGTATGCTTTACCTACTTTATATGGAGACTGTAGTCCTAATAGATTCTTCCATGAAATTGGAATCTCTTTGTATGCATTGGGTATGTACTTGTCAGACCTAAATATGTTCTAAACAGAAACAATAATTAGAAACTTTTCAACAAAAAGTACTTCATCTGGGCAGGTTTTACACATCTGACTTATTTCAGGCTTTTGCTATGAAATGTATATTGTGTAAACTATAAGCATATTTTCATTTATGCACACAACTAGCTGTACTATAGACAGGACATATCTCCTAAAGTAGATGATCAGTTTTATAGAATGGAGAGAGAAGTAGAACACTCATCAGTTAATTTTCTAAATTTCCCTGCTGTGGGTTTCCCTCAGTGTTAAGTCCTTCACCACATGCACATGCCTTTTTACAAAGAGTGATGTGTGGTCAGACATAGCTGAGCTGCCATTACGTGAATGAGTAGGAAAACCACTTTGTATAATCTGTTGCCAAATCCAGCTTGACTATTCATTACTTACTCCTAAAAGGCTCTTTTGTAAAACTTTTTAAATAATTTACTAGAACCTCAGTAAATATTGCAGTTAGATGTCTATAAAGACATATTAAGTAGATATTCTGTTAGGCTCTTTCTGAAAAAGGTGGGCTGAGGATGGAAACAGGATATTTCAGAATTGAGGGATAACTTGGAAAAAACTTTGTAGACATCAAATAGCCTTTAGTGTTGCTAATTTTTAAATTTTTGGAGTTTCTGCTAGGTATTTTTAGGATACATATTACGGTCTAATATTATGGTTTTTAGAGCTATATTTTTTTGATTGTAAGCATCTGTATCTCACTCTTTTGTGTTTAAGCTAAAGAATGGATATGTTGGAAAAATTTTTGGTGTAATCTCAATTTAAAGAAAATGTTGAACTGAACCTTAACAAAGCAAAGAATAAGGATGCCCTTAGCCAAAGTTTGGGGAAATTTTCTCTAGAACCTGGTCCTAAACATGACAGCACCAAGCACTCTCTGTCTCTTTGTTTTGCTGTTAAATTTTAAGTTCTGGGTGAGAGAATCATGTTGGGTCAGTTTGTGTCCAGTGTCTGTCCCGTTCGGTTACTCAGCTGTAGCCAGTGACTGAGGTGAATACACACACATAGCCACTAGGGGAATTGGACCATCACACCTTTTGTGCCTAGTGCTGTCTAACCTTTGGCTAACCAAGGCATATGTGCTTACACCGGTCCTTCCCCCTTGGAGACGATCCAGGGTCACTTCAGCTAGTGCAAGGAGAGCCAGGGTCATGGCACTAATGCTCTCTGAGTCCAGGATCTCTTGGTGACTTTTATGTCTTTACTAGTTACATTATGATCCTTTGTTGAATGTCCATAAATAATAGTAAGAGAAAATGAAAGAAGACACAGAAGTAAATTATACATTATACTAGAGGCCCAGTGCACAAAAATTTGTGCACTCGTGGGGGAGGAGGGGTCCCTCAGCCCGGCCTGTGCCCTCTCGCAGTCTGGGACCCCTCGGGAGATAACGACCTGCTGGCTTAGGCCTGCTCCCGGGTAGCAGAGGGCAGGCCCAATCCCTAGGTGCAGCCCCTGGTCGGGCTCAGAGCAGGGCCGATTGGGGAGTTGGGGCGCCGCCCCCTGTCATGCACAGAGCAGGGCAGATCGGGAGGTTGCAATGCCACCCTCAATCCCGCTCAGGGTAGGGCCGATTGGGGGGTTGGGGCACCTCCCCCTGTCACACTCAAGGCAGGGTCGATGGGGAGGTTGCGGTGCCACTCCTTGTCACTCACAGAGCAGGGCCCATCATGGGGGTTGGGGCTCCATACCCTGTAACGCACAGAGCAGGGCCAATCAGGGGGTTGGGGCACTGCCCCCTGTCACGCACAGAGCAGGGCCCATCAGGGGGTTGGGGAGCTCCCCCTTGTCATGCACAGAGCAGGGCGGATTAGGGGGTTGGGGCGCCGCCCTCTAATACCCACAGAGCAGGGCCGATCAGGGGGTTGGGGCACCGCCACTCTCACACTCAGGGCAGGGCCGATGGGGAGGTTATGGCTCTACCCCGTCACACACAGAGCAGGGCCCGTGGGGGGGGGGGGCGGTTGGGGCGCAGCACCCTGTCACACACAGAGCCACAGGGCGATCAGGGGGTTGGGGAGCTCTCCCCTATCAGGCACAGAGCAGGGCTGATCAGGGGGTTGGGGCACCTTCCCCTGTCATGAACAGAGCAGGGCCGATAGGGAGGTTTTGGCCCCGCCCCCTGTCACACACAGAGCCACAGGGCGATCAGGGGGTTTGGGCGCTGCCCCCTGTCACGCTGATCCCGGTGCCGGGAGGCCTCTCAGCTCCACTGATCCCGGTGCTGGGAGGCATATTACCCTTTTACTATATAGGATATTGGCCTGGTGCATGGTTGGGGGCCAGCTGGTTTGCCCTGAAGGGTGTCCTGGATCAGGGTGGGGGTCCCCACTGGGGTGCCTGGCCAGTCTGGGTGAGGGGCTGAGGGCTGTTTTCAGGCTGGTGGGTGACTGAAGTTCCCAACCGCTCCTTTTTTTCTTTTAATTCTGGGCCAGCTTTAGCTCTAGCTCCAGCTCTGAGGCCTCAGCTGCTGAAAGCAGGTATCTGGTTTGTTTAGGTTCTATAATCGAGACACTGTATCAACTCCAGCTCTGAGATCCCGGCCGGCTGAAAGCTGGTTTCTGGGGTTTTGTTTAGCTTCTATATTTGTTACAATGTTTCTTAAACTGCAAGCTCAGAGGCCGGCAGCGGCAGGCGGGGTATGTTGGAGTCCTCCGTCACTGAAGCAAGCAAGCCTCATGTTAGCTTCCAGCTGCCTGGCTGCTGGCCGCCATCTTGGCTGACAGTTAATTTGCATATCGCCCTGATTAGCCAATGGGAAGGGTAGCGGTCGTACGCTAATTACCATGTTTCTCTTTTATTACATAGGATATCTATACTAATAAAAGGCATGTGGCCATGATGCCCTCATGACCAAACCAGCAGCAGCTCTCGCGGCGGGCTGTGCAGGGTGTAAGCTACTAGGGACAGAGAGCTATGAGCGGCGGAGGGTGGGGCAGAGAGCTGTGAGCAGCAGAGAGCTACGAGCGACAGTGGGCCGGGTGACCAGGTGAGGCAAGCGGAAGCTAGCTTAATTGTGCGTGTTGGGCCTCTGGTACATATATATGCACACACATATATCCTCCATGTACTTTGTGAATATATATATATGTTTTTTAAATATAAACACATGTACTCTATACACATATATATGTTATATGTATATATATCTATATATAGTATACCCATACATATTTCTACATTAAAAAGGATGAGAATAAGAAATTATAAAATTATGATACTGGAATAAGATGCAAGAATTTGTAAGAAAAGGATATAGTCCTTGATTCTATGAGGGGCCAGAGTCATAGCTGGCTAGAGTTACAGAGTAAAAGTTGACTTACTTTATGAACAATTTCAATTTATATTGAATCTGGTTGGCAACTTCATTAGTTGGGGGAGAAAAGGGGTCTTTAGCCATAACTTTATTTCTAAAGTGTCTAAGCCTTTGTTTTGTCTGTGTAGAGTTGTGATAGTATAAGCGTTGATCACGAAAGTTATACCTAGACTCCTAGTTCTTTTTTTCCCCCTTCTGATTTCAGAGAGGAAGGGGGGGGGGGGAGAGAGAGAGAGAGAGAGAGAGAGAGAGAGAGAGAGAGAGAAACATCAATGATGAGAGAGAATTATTCATTGTCTGCCTCCTGCATGCCCCCTACTGGGGATTGAGCCCAGGCATGTGTCCTTGACTGGAATCGAACCCAGGACCCTTCAGTTTGCGGGCTGACGTTCTATCCACTGAGCCAAACCAGCTAGGGCCCCTTCTATTTATTAGAGTGTTCAGACAGCCTCATTCTTCCTGGATGTCCAGTACCAGATTTTAACCAACAATGTTATTTCTTATTCTACTTGTTTCTTAGTGACTGAGAATTCCCAAATGGCCAGTCCATTCCCAAATGGCAGTCTCACTTGGAACCATCATCTTTTTATTTTTCACCTTGGAGTTATTCTCCCTTTTTTTTTTCTTAAAACCTCCAGATGAATAGAACCCCAAGTTGTGAGGTTGCTTGTACCCGGGTAAATGTGCCTTAATGAAGAATAGATCATGTTTATGCTTAACAGCCATTGCTTTTTCTTCATAAGCTCATTACGCAAATGTCCAGATCTCTTTGCAATGTGAAACATAATCTCAATTCCTAATGCTGCCATCTGGTCACTATTAACCTTTTTTTTTGCAGAGAATGTCTTCTAGTGAACATTCATGTGGGCTGTGGGGCATGATTATTTTAAAGCTCTGGTCTCCACATCTCTTTGTAATACTTCTAGCAAAGCATTTGTCATTGTGCAGATACCTTATATCAATCCTGACTCCAACCCAGTGCTCCTCCCTGGCAAAGTGGATGATCTTAAGTGACTACTCAAATTTTTGCACAAATTAAGTATTGCCTTCTGCATTGTTCTTCAGTATCTTCCCTGAGAGTTGCTGTAATCTTAAAGCAGTACAATTTTTGGTTGTTCTAGCATATTACTCTAAACCCAGTTTGTATTGGAGAACTTTTTTGGTACCTTGGGTTTGGGATGAGGGAGACTCACAGGTGTGGCTGTAGTCATGTTCCTGGTGATGTGAATAACCTCTTGCAACTTATACCTTTGAGGGCACTCTCAGATCTGATCACATAAACCACCTCTACTTAATTTTGTGAAGCTTCTGAGTAACTCTAACTTTACAGCTAAGTTGACCTAATAGCACCTCGTTTATGATGGTAGCCTGGGTTGAGTGGTTATCTAATGTCCCATCCAACATTGGAGACAAGTGTCACACCAAAAGATGATACCTGCTTAGGGACACTGGACCTTAATCTTAAACTCCGAGTGCCCCTTCTAGATTCTTCCATCAGAGCTTGCCATAAACTCCATACAGCATCCAAGCCTGAATGGAAGAACCATCTGCACTGGTACCTGGGCCAGCTTGAGACCCTTCTTTGGCTTTGCACCTGATTCAGATTTGACAGCTTTTTAAAAGATATAGTAAAAGGTTAAGAGCAGAATATTCAAAATGCAAGATCTCATCTGACACTATGAGTTCTTAGCAGGAGTAATTCATTTTAGAGGCAATATTCCAAAATGTTAGCTAGCTTCTCAAAGTGTAATTTAGGAACTTGTTAGAAATGCAGGTATCTCAGATTTACTGAATTAGAATATGTATTTTAATAATATGCTCAGTGACTTGTATGTACATTGACATAGAAGAAGCACTGTCATAGATGATGTGACCACAGGGACTTTACTGAAGTGGGAGACTCCTTGTTTCCCAGGGTTTATCTCCATTCTGCCAAGCTCCGTCCAGCTCTTTAGGTCTTACCAGCATGTATCATGGATGTAATAGATCTGTGTGGTGCTCTAGGGGAAGGTCAGAGAAATATCGCTCTTTCAGGTAAGTCATGTGCTTTTTATGAGGATGGAGAAATTTTTTTGCCAGATAACTATTGGGAGCTCTATGAATTTACTTCAATTAGAAGACCACCTCTAGGATTTATTGTATCTGAATTGAAGTTACCCTCTGATTGTTTATTTTAATCATAATAGTAATTTTGTTTATTAGTATTTTACCACAGTTTAATTCCTGAGTTGGAGCACAGTGATCCAAATAACACAGAAGCCCAGCTGGTGTGGGTCAGTGGTTGAGCATCAACTTATGAACTAGGAGGTTGCTGGTTTGATTCCTGGTCAGGGCACATGCCTAGGTTGCGGGCTCGATCCCCAATAGGGGGCTATTCAAATAATACAGGAATTAGTTTAACCTTGAAATAACACAGGAATTAGTTTAACCTTGATTTACTATTCAGTATAACCTTGAAGTTTGGACATTCCTCTTTTTGCAAGGTATGGCCTAGTTAAAGTCATTTTTGGTTAGGCTTAAAAGAGTTTATAGTACAATCTTGTGAAGATAAAACTGAGTTCTTACTCAAATATATTTTGTCTACTCTTCATGCAGAGGCTCTGGGTCCATGACCTAGTAGTTAGGCTCAAAGTTCTATTCTCTAGGCTACTGGTTTATGGAAGGCCTTTGTAAATTAACACTAGAATTGTTTTATTTTAGAATGGCTAATCAAGACCTTAGGGGATGTCTAATAATTTTATTTATGGGTAGATCTTGATTAATTAATCACATTTAGGGATCTCTGTATGTCAGACTGTTCCATGTACCCTCAAGGACTGCTCCAGCCCTACTGCTATTGTAATACTCATCCCCACTTTATTCTGGTAATTAAATGCTTCTACCTGAGCTTGGTCATTCTGGGTGCCTATTATTTCCACTGGGATGGAGTTTACATTAAGCTTATCTACTAACATTTCTGACCTAGAGGTAATATCTGGTCAAACACTGTTAAAACGTGGATCGTTTTAACTTAACTTGTTTTAATTAACTATCCTAATTTGAAGGAGGTAGTGGAGAATGTTACAAATTACTGTTAAATTATATACCTCATACTTTTCCCAAATTTATTATTCATCTATAATATTACCTTCATAATAATTTTTGAGGCAGCATTGTCAAATTAAAGCTAAGTTTTACCTTAAAAAGTGGCAATTTATTTTCTATTATAATAAATTAAATTTGTAGAATGCATTTTTTTCCTTAAGTGAGCTCTCTTTGCTAAAATGTTTTGACACTGTTTTGGGCATTCATTCTATGATATCTCACTTGATTATTAGGTTAGCTTTTGATGTGTTGAAGAGAGCATTGTGCCATATTGAGAAATGGTATGATGAAAAAAGAAAAGCAATAGAATCAAGTGCAAAGTATCAGGGCATGGCAAATATCTTAATAGCTCTGTGACTCTGGAAGGATTCTCAACCTCTCTGTACCTTAATTTCTTTTTACAAAAAGAAAAAAAAAGCAGAAAAATATTCTGCCTACCTAATAATACTATTGCTTTGATTACTTAAGATAAAAATAAATTTTAAGTTTTATATATGCCAAGAAATATTTAATGAACACATACGATGAGCCAACAAGCTCTGTCCTAGTCACTTAAAATTAATGTGAAACACTTTACAATAACATTTTCATTAGGCCATTAAATTCTGAGAAAGCTTAACTAAATTTGGACAAAAATCTAAGAACTACAGTTACTTTGAAGACAGTTATAATGTGTATATACCTATTTGCATATGTCTATGTTTATATTAATATATATTTCTGTTTTGATTTGGGAGAGTAGGTGTAGTAACTGTGGCAAAGAAGAGGCATTTTTCTCCTTCCTTTCACATATTTTATTAGAAAATTAAGGGAGTTTAGCTTAAAATAGTGCAGATGTCTTTAAGGATGAGGAGCAATTCCAAAAATGGAAGAGGGTATCCTCTAATTGCGAGACCCCTGATTGAATAAACATGTACTGAATACTTGCTATATTGCTAGATATTTTGTGGAAATAGTGACATTATTTCTACTTTTCCTGTCCTCCACAAAGTCTCTTCAGAGTGTTTCACTATAATCAATATACTTTGCTATACTTTTTCTTTTCCTTATCAAAGTGTGGTCTACAGATCAGCAACCTGGGCATCACCTGAGCGCGTGTTAGAAAGGCAGAATCTCAAGCACTATCTCTGATCAATGGAAACACAGTCCTCATTTTACTCAGATCACCAGGAGATCCATATGCACATTAAAGTTGGAGAAGCACTGCCCTGGATCACTGTACAATCTTCAGTTCAAATTTGAAATTATCCCAAATAATTTGGTGTGTTTGGTTCTAAACATTTACAAATTTCTCCCTCCTTTTATGTATTGATTTTTTCAACTTCACCCATGTCAGAACAGAAAAGATTAAAAACAAATGAACTATTAACAGTAATAGCAACCCATTCTCTGTTTATTCTAGTTAAGATCCTGTAATATCCAGTTTCTTATCTGTCTGTAATTACCTGGGTAACCAAGATTCTAGTACTAGTACTTCTTTGTTCCTCTTCTTGTTAGACTAACCACTGGGCTCATTCCAATTCCCACCCCTATCCAGTTCCTTCATGATGAATTGGTCTTTACCAATGAATCACTTTTTTAACAGAACCTTGCAATTTATTATTTGCCTCTCTATTCAAGCCAAACTGTTTTTCAAATAGACATTGACCTTCTTTTTCCCCACACTGAACCTTTTAAGTACATTTGAATAAAACTTAATGTAGCAAAATAGTTCTAATGGTGTTAAAACATTGGTTTTTTTTCTAGGGACCTTTTCAGTAACCCTCAAATAATGCTATTTAGTCAGCTGCAAAGTTGGTTATTTGTTAGGCTAATTTCAATATCAGTTTGCCAGGAGTAGGGATGGGGAAAAACTAAGAAATAATGAGAAAATTATTAAGACTTGCTATTTCCTGATCTTGGTGTCTTTGAAATGAGACAAGACAAAGCCAGCATGCACCTGCTCAGTTAAAGTTATCTTTGAGGAAAGTGAAAACAAGCAAGCAAGCAAACAAACCCAAATGTGGCTTTAAAATAAACCCTAAGTAGAACAAATGTCATGCCTATTATTTAGTTACTAGAGGCCTGGTGCACAAAATTTGTGCACTGAGGGTGTGTGTCCCTCAGCCCAGCCTGCACCCTCTCCAATCTGGGACCCCTTGGGGGATGTCTGACTGCTGGTTTAGGCCCAATCCCTGCAGGGCCTATACTGGCAGTTGGACATCCCTCTCACAATCCGGGACTGCTGGCTCCCAACCACTTGCCTGCCTGCCTGCCTGATTGCCCCTAACTACTTCTGCCTGCCAGCCTGATCACCCCCTAACCACTCCCCTGCCAGACTAATTGACACCTAACTGCTCCCATGCCAGCCCAATTTCCCCTACTGCCCTCCCCTGCTGACCTGGTCTCCCCTATCTGCCCTCCCCTGTCTACCTGGTCTCCCTTAACTGCCATTCCCTGAAGGCCTGGTCCCTCCCAACTGCCCTCCATCCCCTGCTGGCCCTATCACCTCTAACTGCCCTCCCCTGCTGGCCTGGTTGCCCCTAACTGCCCTCCCCTGTCGGCCATCTTGTGGCAGCCATCTTTTGACCACATGGGGCGGCCATCGTGTGTGAGGGTGTGATGGTCAATTTGCATATTACTTCTATTATATAGGATAAGTAGGAGAAAGATGGGGAGTGACTTGGACTGGGGCATCATTTTTTGTTTAACTCAGAGAGTTTATTCTGGAGGTATAAAGCAAAGATGACTGTTCATTGTACTAAACAGAGAAACAGGTGAAGGTTGGGTTGAGTTGCAGAATAGTTCATGGATTCTCTAACATGCTGCTTGGAATGACTCTCTGTCAAGGCTATCTTCCTACAGAACAAAATATGTGACTGATATGGGAACTTAGGAATTAAATATTGTATAAGGTGTAACTGAAAAATTAAAATATCCAAATTCAGCTTTGATTCAGGCTTGATATCCTTAATAAGGACTGGGTCTTACATGGGACTGCTTATTTTTGAGGTGAGTTTAAACTTTAACCATATCATTGGGAAATCTGTTATCTTTGATTATTTTCCATACATCAAAAAATTTGAATTGTTTCAGGTAAAGCTTGTGTTTAATATTCCTCTGGCCCCATTTTTTATTCTTAATTTTGTTCTCACTGCATCACCCAATCCTATCCTATATAATAAAGAACTAATATGCAAATGGTCATCATGCTCTCTTGCCCTTGCGCCCTTGCACCCTTGCGCCGGGGCTGGGGGACCTGAGGCCATGCCCTCTGCACTGACACCAGGCCGGGGGACCTGAGGCTGCGCCCCAGCCTGGCGGGGCTTGACGGGGGACCTAAGGCTGTGCCCCCTGGCCTGTGGGGCTTGACGGGGGTGGTGCCAGCCAGGTCTGGGTCTTGCGTGATTTCAAGGAGCATATGGGTGGGTGGGGACTTGACGCTGAGTCCCACGGCGCACCTCAGACTCTGACAGGAGGGAGGTTTTCATATATATTTTACTAATTTTATCTCTGACACTTCTATTATAGAGAAAGGGCAAATAGCAATATTAAAATATTTCCTCTAATTAATTCCCTTTTAATGTGCACAGATTTCATCTATATAATAAAAGCCTAAGCGACTGTTATGGCAGAATGACTAATTGCTATGATGCACACTGTCCACCAGGGGCCAGATGCTCAACACAGGAGCTGTCCCCTGGGGTCAATGCGCTCTGACAGGGGAGCACCACTCAGCTAGAAGCTGGGCTCATAGCTGGCGAGTGGAAGCCTCTCCTGCCTCCGCGGCAGCACTAAGGAGCAGTGAGCCAAGTGGTAAGGAGCAGTGAGCAGGCAGGCAGTAAGGAGCAAGAGCTCCTGGACTGCGAGAGGGAGGAGTCCCAAACTGCGAGAGGGCACAGGCTGGGCTGAGGGACCAACCCCCCCGTGCACAATTTTCATGCACTAGGCTTCTAGTCTATATCTATAAAAGCCTAAGCAATCGTTATGGTGGAATGACTGGAACGCGACTGGAATGACCGTTTGCTATGATGCGCACTGCGCAGGCAGGCAGACAAGTGATTACAAGTGACCAGGCAGACAGTCACACGAGTGGTTAGGGGGGAGCAGGCAGGCAGGCAGGTGAGTGGTTAGGGGCGAGCAGGCAGGTGAGCAGTTAGGGGCAAGCAGTCCCGGATTGTGAGAGGGATGTCTGACTGCTGGTTTAGGTGATTGGGCCTCAACCAGTAGTCAGAAATCCCCTGAGGGGTCCTGGATTGCGAGAGGGTGCAGGCTGGGCTGAGGGAATTTCCCCTCCCCAGTATACAAATTTTGTGCACTGGGCCTCTAGTATGTTAATATTATCTACACTAATAAAAGACAAAGATGCTAACTGACCACACCTTTGCTATGCCCAAAGCCACGCCCACCAGCCAATCAGAGCGACTATATGCAAATTAACCCAACCAAGATGGCGGCCAGCAGTCACGGAGCTGGAGCAAGCAGGAGGCTTGGTTGCACCGGTGAGCTTCCCGCCTGACATGGCCAGCTGTGGAACTCCACTCAAGGCAACAAAGTTTCAATTATAGAAGCTAAATAAATCCCAGATGCCTGCTTCCAGCCAGCCTCCACTGGGAGTTTGGGTGGCTGAGGGCTGTGGCCTGCCTGCAAACAGCCATAAGCCCCTTACTCAGGCTGGCCAGGCACCCCAGCAGGACTCCCCCCCCACTCCCCGCCCAAAGGGGGTTCGACCAGCCTGAAAACGGCTCTCAACCCCTCACCCAGGCTGGCCAGGCACACCAGTGGGGACCCCTACACTGAAGGGGCTGTGGCCAGCCTGCAAACAGCCATCAGCCCCTCACCCAGGCTGGCCAAACACCCTCATGGGGTGAGGGTCCCCGCTGGGGGGCTTGTCCAGCCTGAAAACAGCCATTAGCCCCTCACCCAGACTGGCCAGGCACCACGGCAGGGACCCCCACCCTGAAGCGACTGTGACTGGCCTGAAAACAGCCTTCAGCCCCTCACCCAGGCTGGCAACGCACCCCAGCGGGACCCCCACCCTGATCTGGAACACCCTTCAGGGCAAACCAGCAGGCCCCCACCCGTGCACCAGGCCTCTATCCTATATAATAAAAGGGTAATATGCAAATTAACCCTAACAGCAGAACGACTGGGAATGACTGGTCACTATGACACACACTGACTACCAGGGGGCAGATTCTCAATGTAGGAGCTGCCCCCTGGTGGTCAGTGCGCTCCCATAGGGGGAACTCTGCTCAGCCACAAGCCAGGCTGATGGCTGCCAGTACAGCGGTAGTGGTGGGAGCCTCTCCCGCCTCCTCAGCAGCACTAAGGATGTCCGACTGCAGCTTAGGCCTGCTCCCTGCTGGCAAGTGGACATCCCCCAAGGGCTCCCAGAGGGATGTCTGATTGCCAGCTTAGGCCCAATTCCCCGGAGAGCGGGTCTGAGCCAGTAGGTGGTCATTCCCCAAGGGGGTCTCAGACTGAGAGAGGGCACAGGCCTGGCTGAGGGATCCCCCTGAGTGCACAAATTTTTGTGCACTGGGCCTCTAGTCCTACTTAATAATGTCATTAGATACTATTTGCCATGTAACTACCATGTATAACATTCAAACATTGAGTACTCAGTTTTTTTGGGAGATATTTGCATTATAGTAAAGGAGGTAGGTCTATAAAACAACATGAAAGATAGTGTGCTCAGAGAGATTACATTGTACACATTTATTTCTATAAGTTGTATTTTTTTATTGATTTCAGAGAGGAAGGGAGAGGGAGAGAGAGACAGAAACATCAATGTTGAGAGAGAACCATCGATTGGCTTCCTCCCACCATACACCCCAATAGAGATCCAGCTGGCAACCTGGGCATGTTACCTGATGGGGAACTCCAGGTGCATAGGTTGACCCTCAATCACTGAGCAACACTGTCTAGGCCTATAAGTTTTTGAGTGGAGGGAGGGAGACCAAGAGAGAATACATATAACATTAAATATTTTGAATGGAGAGTACATAAGGGGAGAGAAATGGACCAGTTTAAAGTCTCCATATTCTTCTTATAGGATTTATGGTCATCATAATTTACTCAGTATAAAGCATCTTTTTGAGTTGAGTTTTATGTAGAACTGAGATTCTCTTTTTTATGGGTGATTATAGAGGCTTAAAAGGGTTATTCAGACTTTATTATTTTTTATTTTCACTTTATACCCTGACAATGTTGTAAGGTACTTCTTTATAATTCCAAAATACGACACTTACTATGGGAGATTAGAAGAGTGAAGTAGTTCCCTCAGGGGAGTTGGAACCATTTGAGTTGTTTTTTAAAGGAAAGAGAGATATAAATGGCACAAAATAAAGCCTGAGGTATGTTAATGAATAAATGGATGAGCAAGTGAGTTGGTAGACATGGCCTAACCAAATTCTTTTTCTTTTAAAAATTTTTTCAGTTTGAGTGCGTGTTCATTAGAAACATTTAAAAATTGTTTTAGTTGCCATCATATATGATATCCTATAGTTTAAAGGAGCAAGTCTACCACTCCTCCTTTCCTTTTTTAAATGAGAAAAGTGTTTGTGTGTGGGACATTTCAACACAACCTAACTTCTCTGGGAGAACAGATGTAGTTCCAGATTACTGTTATCAATATAATGGTCTCTTAGTAGAGAAATCAGATAAGATAGAGCAGGGATGGGAAGGAGATGTGCATTCTTAAGTATCATTGGACGTTTGTATCACATGCATATATGAATGATTAACAGTGAAGGGGGCATCACATAAGTTCGAGGTGGTGTAAGCACCACAGGCTTTGTATGTTTAGTTACATGCCAATTGAATAATACTGTCTGATTATTGATAAGGGATAATAATCATCATTATTATGGTAAGAAATGGTGTGTGTAAATCAGAACATTGTTTTTTGCACAAGTTTGAAGAGTTGGAGGGAGCACTTTGGAGTTAGGGAGTTTAAGATGCTATGCTAGGGTGATGGATGGAAATAGATAAAGTGGGTGAATTGGAAAGATGTGTACCAGGATGAATTTTCAGGCACTTTTCTTGATGGTGGAGAGAAGAAATCTGACATTTTCAGGCCTGGACACTGAGAAGAAAAAAAAGTACCACTGAGAAATAAGAAATTTTAGACTTAGTTCTAGGGGAAAGGTAATGATTTTGTATTTTAAATATAATAGAGAGATGGTGTGCTAGGATATTTAGGTAGCTTTCACTGAGGGTTTTGTTTTTTTATTTAACTTCCAACCCTTATCAAGACTTATTTAGCCTGGATAGGTGTTTGTTAAGTGATTTAGTAAACTAATTATGAATAAATGTTCATTGACTGTTGGTGTTATTACCCAATTTGCATTTTAAATTAGGGCTTTGGTCTTGAGCACAATAGCAGTAAATATGTTTGAAGAAAAGATAGATGCATATTTAACTTATTTTACAATCTATCTAGGTCCAGCTCAGAGAAAAATCATTAAATGTACAAGTTGCATCATCTAGGAACACAGTCAAAAACTTACTTTTTTACTTCCTCTTTGCTATACGAGGTTATATAACCTAATTTTACATTGTCCAGCTACCCTAGACTTTTCCTTTTTCCTAAAACATGCCGTGTCCCTTTATTACTCTTTGTCCTTGCCTATACTGTCTGGAATACTATTTCATTACTCACTTTAACTTCTTGCCTTTTCAAACTTCTATTCTTCTTTCAAGATTCAGTTCAAATGTCCCTGTGAGACTTTTCCTCATTGTATTCATTTCTGTCACAAATTACCACATGCCAAGCACCTTAACGAAACAAAAATCTATTTTCTCACAGTTGTGGAGGCCAGAAGTACAAAATCAGGTTGTCAGCAGGGCCACCTGGAGGGTCTAGAGAGATTTGGTTCTTGCCTCTTCCAGCTTCTGCTGGCTCCAGGTGTGTTTTGCCTTGTGACTGGGTAACTAGAACCTCTGCTTCCTTTTCATATCTCCGTGTTGTCTTTGCCTCTATGTCTTATAAGTCATTGCATTTAGGGCCCATCTCAGTAATCCAGGTGTTCTCACCTCAACACCCTTAATTATATCTTCAAACCCCGCCCCCTTTTTTTTTTCTCAAATAAGGTCACATTCATAGGTTCTGGGAAGACATATCTTTTGGGAAACCACTACTTAACCCACTATACTCACCAAACCCACAGTTCATTTGTTCATTCATTCATTCATTCATTCATTCACTCATTCGATGTCTGTTGAGTACCTAACAATTCCTCCTCTATCATCCCATGAGGCTTGGTTCAGATCTCTGTTTTAGCACTTTTTATATTTACTTCTGTCTCACTAGTTTGGAAGGTTCCTTGATGGATAATGTTGTGTGTTTTTTTTTCATTCTTTGAAAATTAAAACCTTTGGCTCATTGTTGTTCTCTCTAAATATTATTTCTTGGTGATCATGATTTTTGGTGATTTAAATAACAACAAGGTGATCCTTCTAATATGCTAACTTTTTGGCTATTTATTGTCCTTTCTTCTAATGATCTTGTCCTCTTGTGTTCTTTCAACCTTTTGCTCCATGGACATACCGTAGTCCTTATCATTACAGATACCTGTAACAACTTCAACATTTCAGTTTCAAGCATAGCACTCTCCTGTGATCACCACCTATTTTCCTAGTTGCTTCTCCTGAGAACTACTTAGAGACCTTTGATGGCATTGATCTCTACCCCCTTTTCACTGTTGCTCTCAGCCCTCATATAGTCATGGCCCTCCTTTTCAAGCAGATTTACTGCCAATCATTATAATAATTCTCTTGCATTCTTTACTATTGCTTTGTTTTTTTGCACCAATGTTTTTTTTTTTCCTCTTTATTCAGTCCCATTGACATAATTTGTTTCAGTCAACACAAAATATATTTTGAAGGGATTGTTTTTATCTTTTGCTGCTAAAGGCCCGTCTACATTTGCTGTCTACAGTTTCTCTCTCCCTGCTGTCTTTTGAATCTATTGTAATAGACTTTCAAAGAAACATTTCTTGTCAACATCCCCAATGATCTCCACATTGTTAAACCAATTGTTAAATCCAATTTTCTGTCTTCATCTTAAGTGACTTGTCAGCAGCATGTGACAGGTTGATCACTTCCTTCTCTTTGAAAAATATTTCTTTCACTTGATTCCCAGGATACACATTTCTAGTTTCTTTCTCTTCCCTTACTGACTGATTGCCTTTGCTTACTCTCTTTTGCTGGTTCCTCCTCATCTCCTCCAGAGTAATCTTCAAGTTGCACCAAGGTTTAATTCTTAATTATCCTCTTCTTTTCATCTGTTCATAAAATGATCTCACCAAGTCTTAGGACTTCAAAGATCAAAATGGCTATCTTCATCCTGCACCTCTGTTCTGAACTGCTGACTAATATATCCAACTTGACATTTCCACTTGAATTTCTAATAGAGATCCCATACTCCAAACTGAGCTCCTGGTCTTACTTCCCAAAGTGGCTTCACTGAAAATCTTTTCTATTTAATTAATGGAATTTCTCTTCTAGAGTCATCCTTGATTCTGACCTTTCTCTCATACCTTTACCCAATCTGAACATATATTATTGGCTCCAGTCCAAATATATCTGTAATCTGATTACATTTTACCCCTTCCACTAATACCAGACTGGTTCTGTTATTTATTTTTTTTAAAAAGTAAATTCTCCCGTTTCCGTCCTTGATTCTTATAGTCCCGTGGTCGGCAAACTGCAGCTCGCGAGCCACATGCGGCTCTTTGGCCCCTTGAGTGTGGCTCTTCCTAAGCCTTAGGAGTACCCTAATTAAGTTAATAACAATGTACCTACCTATATAGTTTAAGTTTAAAAAATTTGGCTCTCAAAAGAAATTTTAATTGTTGTACTGTTGATATTTGGCTCTGTTGACTAATGAGTTTGCCGACCACTGCTATAGTCTATTCTCCACACAGCAGCCAGGGTGGGATGGGAGGAGGCTTTTAAAGTGTGAAATAATGCTATTCCTCTGCTCAAATTCCTCCAGTGGCTCCCATTTCATTTGCAGTAAAAGAGCCCTGCTATGGTTTACAAGGCTCCTCTCAATCCACACATCTCTCTGATGTCATCTGGAACCTCTCTCCTATGATCTCATGCTGTTTCAGCAACAGTAGCCTCCTTGCTTTTCTTCCAGCACATTAGGAATCTAATGGGCTTTGACATTCATTTTTTCCTCTGCCTGGAAAACTATTCCCCAAGATGGCTTGCAAAGCTTTGCATTTTCTTGTAATGTCTCCTCTCACTTTTCTACTTGAAATTGTGTCCCCAACACTTCCTTCCAGGATAGGGAAACAAAGAAACACTGGTAAAGAGTGAATCTTGGTCAAATGGGAGTGCCATGTTTAATTTTTTGAGGAAACTCCATACTGTTCTCCACAATGGCTGCACCAGTCTGCATTCCCACCAGCAATGCATGAGGGTTTCTTTTTCTCCACATCCTCGCCAGCATTTGTCCTTTGTTGATTCATTGATGATAGCCATTCTGACAGGTGTGAGATGGTATCTCATTGTTGTTTTGATTTGCATCTCTTGGATAATTAGTGACTTTAAGCATGTTTTCACATGTCTCTTGGCTTCTGTATATTCACTTTCAAAAAGTGTCTATTTAGGTCCTTTCCCATTTTTTGATTGGATTGTTTATCTTCTCTTAAGTTGTATGAGTTCCCTATAAATTTTGGAGATTAAACCCTTATCAGTGATAACATTGGCAAATATGTTCTCCCATGCAGTGGGCCCTCTTGTTGTTTTGTTGATGGTTTCTTTTGCCATGCAGAAGCTTTTATTTTGATGTACTCCCATTTGTTTATTTTCTTCTTAGTTCCAATTGTCCTAGGAGCTGTATCAGTAAAGATATTGCTATGAAATATGTTTGATATTTTGCTGCCTGAATCTTCTAATCAGAAACTCCAATCAGAAAGTGTATATGTACCCCTATGTTCATAGCAGCACCATTTACCATAGCTAAGATTTGGAAATAGCCAAGGGGCCCATCAGCAGATGAGTGGATTAAAAAACCGTGGTACATCTACATAATGAAATACTAAGCTTCTGTAAAAAAGGAAGAACTCTTACCAATTGCAACAGCATGGATGGACCTGGAGAGCATTATGCTAAGCGAAATAAGCCAGTCAGAGAAAGATAAGTATCACAGGATCTCACTCATTTGTGGAATATAGTGAACAACATAAACTGATGAACAAAAATAGATCCAGAGACATAGAAGCATCGAACAGACCATCCAACCTCAGGCAGGGGAGGGTTGGTGGGGTGGGGGGGGTAAGAGATAACCAAAGGACTTGTATGCATGCATATAGGCATAAACAATGGACACAGACAGTAGGGGGGTGAGAGCATGTGCTGGGGGATGGGAGAGGCTGGGAAGAGGTCAATAGTAAAAGAAGACATGTGTAATACTTTAAATAATAAAGCATTAAAATTAAATAATAATAATAATAATAAAAAGAATGAATCTTGCCCTAGCTGGTTTGGCTCAGTGGATAGAGTGTCAACCTGCAGACCTAAGGGTCTTGGGTTTGATTCCAATCAAGGGCATTTACCTTGGTTGTAGGCTCCTCCTGGGCCTGAGCCCTGGTCGGAGCTCATGCAGGAGGCAACCAATCGATGCATTTCTCTCACATAGATGTTTCTTTCTGTGTTTCTCTCTCTCCCTTCCACTCTCTCAAAAATCAGTGGAAAAGTATCCTCAACTGAGGATTAAGACAAATAATGAACCTTGTGATCTTCTATAGCTAAATCTAGATGGGGAATAATAATATGATTGGGAAATGCAGTGTTAGTATTAGGTACAAATTCTTAAAACGAAATTGCATCTGCAGAGGAATACAAATAAAAAATTGAAACTAAAATTTCAAGCTACATCAGCATTTACATTTTAGGAATTCTTAGTAAGTGGCATGTTCTTGACTTGAAGTTGCATCTTCTGATTCTAAATATCCTCATTAACCAATTTTTCCTCACATGCCTATTGCTTCTCTGCTTATTTTCTTCCTTTTTATAGATATGTGAATAAACAATTAATATACTTTTTTTCTATCATCTAGGTTGTTTTTTTTAAAGATATTTAAAACCAGTAATGGTCTTTATGAAACAATGCTTGTATAACTACTAAGAAAAATGTATGGCCATTTATAATTATACTTTACAATATCATACATAGCTTTAGCTTTGAGTCATTTTAATCATATTTCTGTCCAAACAAACTTGATTTAAAATCTTTCTGTAGATTATTATGTGTCAGGTATCTTCCTGAAGCCGGATCTCGTTTATGCTTCTGATTTTTTAAAAACTAGCAAAGTCTCTACTGTAAAGAAAAAAAGTCATCATTGCCGAAACCGGTTTGGCTCAGTGGACAGAGCGTCGACCTGCGGACTGAGGGGTCCCAGGTTCGATTCCGGTCAAGGGCATGTACCTGGGCTGCGGGCACATCCCCAGTGGGAGATGTGCAGGAGGCGGCTTGTCGATGTTTCTCTCCCATCGATGTTTCTAACTCTCTATCTCTCTCCCTTCCTCTCTGTAAAAAATCAATAAAATATATTTAAAAAAAGAAAAACAGAAAAAAAGTCATCAAATTAGTCTGCCCTGCCAACTTTGTTATTTCTTGTAATGATCTCTGAATAATGACTCATTATTTCTCTCCTTGTTCTAATTCCTTTAGACGGGATGGCTGACACAGTAATTTTTTGTTGTTTTAAATATCCTTCTCCCCTTCATGCTCCAAAACCATATGTTTACTGCATTTAGCTTGATTTTACAATTACAGTTTATACTCATTCTCCTAACCATATACAAATTAATCTGCACAAATTAGTCCATAAAAATCAATACCATTCTGGCCCTCACTGGGTAGCTCAGTTGGTTAGTGAGTCCCTATAAGCCAGGGTTGCTGGTTCGATCCCCTGTTGGGGCCCATACAAGAAGCAACCAATGAATATTTAAATAAGTGGAACAACAATCCATGTTTCCCTCTCCCTCTCCCCCTCCCCCTCCCCCTCTCCTCCCCCTCCCCCTCCCCTCTCCCTCTCCCTCCCCCTCCCTCTCCCTTTCCCTCTCTCCCTCCCCCTCTCCCTCCCCCTCTCCCTCTCCCTCTCCCTCCCTCTCCCCCTCCCCCTCCCTCTCCCTCTCCCTCTCCCTCTCCCTCTCCCTCTCCCTCTTCCTTTCCCTCTCCCTCTCTCCCTCTCTTCCTCTCTTCCTTTCTCCCTCTCCCCCTCTCCCTCCCTCACCCCCTCCCTTCCCCTCCCTCCTTCTCTCCTTCCCATCCTCCCAGTCCCTCTCCCCTTCTTTCCTTCCTTCTCTCCCTTTCTCTCTCTAATAGAAGTCAATAAATAAATTTAAAAACTCACTACCATTCTTTATGAAGTACCATATATTGAGGCACAGTGTTGAGGAGTTGAAGGTAAAGCACTGGAAGTGTTGCTCTATAAGGAAGGCAGGGCAACAGTTTGGGGATCATTGTTGATGACATGGATGTCCATATTTATAAAGAGATTGATTAAGTTGATTTAAAGTAAAAATGGGAATAAGTTATGTCTGCCCTTTCCCCCAGTTTTCATTTTAATGTGAAGGTTTATCCACCTGCCCAATATTCTTCAATGACTTCTAATTCAAACTCCTCACTATGGTCTCTAGGCTCTTTTTCATCTTAGGGCTGTTTCCTCTGCTTACTGCTTCCTCATAGCAGCCCCTCAGGTTTATATTGCTACTTCTTGGTCATTGTTGAGGTCTTGACTTTTATTTATTGCAGGCTCGATCCACAATGGGGATCGAGCCTGCAATCTGGGCATGTGCCCTGATCATGAATTGAACTGTGACCTCCTGGTTCATAGGTTATGCTCAACCACTGAGCCAAGTTGGCTGGGTGAGGTCTTAGCTTTTAGAGATACCTATGTAAAGTCCCTTTTGTGTTTATTTTATCATGCTTATTGTTATGAAATTATTTTCTTATTGTTTTACTTTCTTTCTCCTTTTGCCCTCAGGAAGTTTAGGTTGCCTCTCTGACTGACTGACTGACTGAACCAATAAAGGAGAAAAAAGAGCAACTTGCCTGTGGCCAGAGGGATCTGGGTATGCAGAGGTTTAGAGTTTTAATGAGCCATGATCTAATGATTTCTATCAAAGTGGAAGTCAAGGGCTCCGCCATGACTAGAATGTGAACTGAGGCAGGGCAGCTGGGGGCATGGGAAGATGACAGGAAGGGCAGAAATGTAGGTTGAGGAATCTGGGAGAGCATCATATTTTTAAATATGGTAGTAAAATAGTCATACTTGTGTTTTTAAAAGATAACTCCTTGGAGAGTGGAGGACAAGTGACTGTAATAATAGGGGAGTCAATTAGGAAACTACTTCAGTAATTCAGGGGATTGATGTCAAGGAGTGGACTCAGGACATTCCAAAAATTTAAGAGAAGTGGGGCCAAAGATGATTTTTTTGGAAGTCAAGTTGGCTGGGCATGGACATTATTAAGTTGTGGTCTGCAAGGGAGGGAAAAACAGTGAAAGGTGGCTTTGGGATTCTACCTAAGATAATTGGACACTTGTTAGGCAAGAATAGGAAGAGATTTTTAGGTACATTGAATTCAGTTTTGGTGAAATTTGATGGGCACATACAAGAAGCAGCTAATGAATGCTTAAATAAGTGAACAACAAATCGCTATTTCTGCCTCTCCCTTCCTGCTTTCCCCCCTCCCTGCTTCCGTTCTTCCCTCCCCTTTTCTGAGTGGAGATGGGTCTTGGGGAACGAAAATCTGAGTCCTGATCAAGGAAGTGAACATTGAAACAACAGAGGGTAAGAAATGTGAAAGGACAAGAAAGTCAAGGATAAAACTTGGATATGAGAAAGAGAAAAACCATGATTTTTTGCCTACAATCTCTCTAAACACTTCCTCTAAGTCACTTTTGCTGTGTCTTGCTTGTCCAACATGTCTTGAAGATTAAGATTTCTGTACCACTTTGGCGTCAGCTGTTTTCCTGTCACTTCTTTTTGCAGATGGTTCATGGTTGCTTTGCTTTTTTTTTTTTTTTTTTTTTAATAATTCCTGCCTCACATTTGCTGAGCCATGTAGATTCCAGTCGCATTGGAATGAGTTTATTTCCCCTTTAGCCCTCTTTGTTTGTTTTCCTTTTTCCTCCCTGGGGCTTGTCTGGCAGTTACTTTCCTGCCACTTTTCAAAGGCAGCTCTATTACGGCAGCCACCCTACTCTCAACCCTATAGGCTGGTCATTCCCAATACCTGAATCTAAAATAGACACATGGAGTCACTTTCTGTTACTTAGGATATATTCATTTTCTGTGTAAAAATTACCACTGTCTAAAACACATTGTGTTTGTTTCTTGTCTGTCTCTCTCTGTAGGAAGTAAGCTCCATGACAGCAGTCACTTCCTGGTTTTGTCTTCTGGTCTCATTTTTGTGTTTCGTTTGTGCTTAACGTTTTCTCTTCCAGGAAACTCTCCCCTTAGACAGCCTCTGGATCATGTCCTCATTTCATTTTAGTTCTTTGCTCACATGCAGGTTTATAAGACCAGTTTTTCTCTACCCTGTATCAAATAGATCCCCACTTCTATCCTTATCACCATTTATATCTCTGTTTTTCTTTTAAAAATATATTTGTATTAATTTCAGAGAGGAAGAGAGAGGGAGAGAGAGCGATAAGAGATAGATACATTAATGATGAGAGAGAATCATTAATTGGCTCCACACTGGACACTGAGCCTGGGCAAGTGCCCTGACTGTGAATCAAACCATGACCTCCCGGTTCATAGGTCGACGCCAAACCACTGAGGCACACTGGCTGGGCATATACCTCTCTTTTTCTTATGAACACACATTTTAACTTGTTTATTGTCTGTCTCTTGCCATTAGAATGCAAGTTCTTAAAGATAGAGACTTAGTTTTATTCACTATTATGGCCTTAGAAATTAGGATGGTTCCTGGCACATAGAATTTACCCAATCAGTATTTGAGCAGTAAATGACAAGGTGTATAAAATAGAGAAGTCTCTTTGGCCAGTCAGAGTAAGAAGAGCCTTGATAGCCAGTCTGGCCATCTGATTCTTTCTGCTGGTGAACCCTCCTTTTCACTTGTGAGCAATTAGACACACATGAGGGAGGTATTGGGGAAGATTCCCAGGTAAAGAGCAATATATAAAAACATATAGAAGCAGGCCTAAGAATATATAGGATTATATTGGATAAACACTCTTGTCATTATGATATTTAAATACAATGTACTTGAACGCAATTTTACTATTTCTGGAAGTTCAAGCCCTTTCCCCAAAGGCTGGTAGTGGGGGCCTTATGTTCCCACGTCCTCCTCTAGCTTTTGGACTTTTAGCTCGCTGTGTGCTAGCTCTGTGCTATGCCATATCAGTCCAGAAGTAAAAGTCAACTTTTTTTTTCAAGTTTCACAACATTAAACTAAAATAAACTTACTAGTCAAACATGTTTAAAGTCAGTTACCATGACTTCTTGCCATTTCCATTGTCCAACATTTTGTTAACCAATCTTTTCTGTCGTTCTTTCTTTTCTTATTTTTTTGCCCTTTACACATTTTTGTTTCCCTCACTGTTATTTATATGGAGTTTGGTAGGGGAAATTTGTAAATGTATGGATTTGGGACTCCATTTTAACTGGAAAACTCCTCTCCTTTAAAAAAATATCTCAGACACTCTTACCTTCTCAAATACAGTCTTTTGATTAAATCTCAGATAATACCAAGCTTTTAAGTAGCATATTTAAGTCAAGATCTTCTGATTCCCAATTCTACATTCTCTCACTACATTACTCCCCCACCCCCACCCCTTAGGATTAAACTTGTTACTCTTTAAAGATGAGTGATTATTTTATTAATTTAAATAGAGACTCCCAAAAATAATTCCAAACAAAATAGAAATATTTAAAATTGAGGAGAAAATGAAAAACATACCAATGCTTTTGTTATCTTTTCAGTTTTACCCTCCTTATTTAATGCTTAAGGCCATTAATCTTGCTCTCTTGCTTCTATGGATTTTAGTAATGAATTTCCTGTTCTATTGCAGTATAGTCTGGTTTCCCAACTTTATCTTGATTGTCTCTTGCTCATCCTATTAACAGGGTACTGCGAGATACCACAAAATTGCATAAAATTCTGAAAGCCTGAAAGAGCAATGTGCCAATAAGCTTTTTGAGTTTGTGGGTAATATAGAAGAAAAGTAGTTAACGAAGAGATAAGTAAAAAATACTTCCATATGATGAAGTAGAAAACACTTTTAAACCAGAGTGAGAAAGGCAAATGATTTGAATAAAATATTTGTAAGCATATTTAAAATAAAAGCACATATGTCATTATAAATTTTAAAATATAATGATTATCTTCTATATATGATTTCTATTAGTAAATTAGATCATAAAACATGATCTTCTGAGTTTTCCCTGTTTATTAAATTAACTGATATTTGCCTATTATAACTATTATCCAAGAGTTTAAATTTTATTATAAAAACAACATGTCCACTATATTAAAAATTATAAAATAATTGCATAAAAAATTCAAGTCCATTTGTCCCCTTAATTTTCTACCCCCCAGTCACAAGCTAAACATTGGTTAGCATTTGGATGTATACATTCATATATATATATATATATACCAACTATGCATCTGCTCAATTTCAAAGATGTGTAAACTTTTGAATAAACACCTATATGTCAAAATGAAATTATATTTTATATGCTTTTCTGAAACTTTTCTTTCCAGGCTTATGTAAAGATGTTTAAAGTAAGATGAATACTGAAAACACTGGAGGTGTACTTAATTGAAAAGGACTATCACTGTCTTTAAAATACTTTTTAGTCAGCCCTGGCTGGTGTGGCTCCGTTGGTTGGACATAGTCTGGTGCACTAAAAGGTCACTGGTTCAGATTCCTGGTCAGGGCACATGCCCGGATTGCAGGCTCAATCCCTAGTAGGGGGCATACAGGAGGCAGCCAATGATATTTCTCTCTCTCTCTCTCTCTCTCTCTCTCTCTCTCTCTCTTCCTCTCTAAAATCAATAAAAAATATTTAAAATACTTTTTAGTCTTAAAACTTACTCTATAACTATATATATATATATATATATATATATATATATATATATATATATATATATATATATATAATCTCCCACGTTCAAAGGCTGGTAAGTCACATTGTTTACCCATATCTTCAGAAAAAATATCACTTTCTGTTGTGGTAAACAACCTGCTTCCCTATTTATAATGGTCTGGCCCTCTAGCAACTTCAGTGGGAAATTATAGATAATTTGCCTACAAACGTCAGGTGGTCATAATAATCTGACCACTCAGTATATATGTTTATTTATTTATTTTTAGGGAAAGTGAAAGAGAGAGGGAAAGACAGAGAGAAACATTGATGTGAGAGAAACACACACATCAATTGGTTGTCTCCTGCATGAGCTCTGACTGGGCCTGGGCCGGGGAGGAGCCTGCAACCAAGGTACATGCCCTTGATCAGTATCAAACCCTGGACCCTTTGGTCCACAGGCCAAGGCTCTATCCACTGAGCCAAACCAGCTAGGGCTTAAACAAGATATATTTAATGAAAACAAATTTCTTAGAAAATGTCTTGAATTTGAATGAGTGAAAATGTAAGATAAAGGATAAGTGACCCTTTCAATATCAGATTATTGGCATTTTTAAATATTATTATTAGATGATCAAGACACTTCATATTTTCAAAGGGGAATATTGGGCTTAAAAACAGTGCATAAAAATTATGGCTTTAGCTAACGACAAAATGCATTATTAGTTCAACATAGTATGAATAAAATGTGAAAAATGCTAACATAAAATTAGATTGCATTTATAGAACTGAAGTGTTGAGAACAAGGGAGGATATTATTTCCCAACTATCTACAATCAAGAACACATGTCTGGTAGAAAATGGTTCATCCAAGAAGTCACCCTTGTTAAGATGAAATTAACAATTAGAGCTTATAAAAAAGAGGGCAGCCGTGGTGGCTTATTTTGGAAAACTATGCCATGTGAAGACTGATTGAAACAATTGAGGATGTTTAGATTGCTACTTAGGATTTGTTAGTATGACTGCAGGCAAAATAGGGACAATGGAATTTATAGGAAAGCAAATTTAAACTTTATAGAAGCACAAGAACTTCCGCCTATTGAGTGCCTACCCTGTGTGAGGCAAAGTAAGAGATGTGCTATGCAGATTTTATTGGGCAGTCTTATATTGGGCATATAGCCAAGTAATATTTACTTAATAATTAACTAGAAGCCCGATGTGCAAAATTCATGCAAGGGCCTTGGCCCCGGCCAGCACCAGGGGCCTCTCTGCCTTGGCCCCCCTGCCCGCTGAGGCTTTGTCCAGAAAGAAGGATGTCTGGTCTAATTAGCATATTATGCTTTTATTATTATAGAAGTATAATTTATTAGAATTTCTTGTACTAATACCAGCTATACCCAAAGAGGCTTAAATATACAAGATTAACTCATTAGATATAAAAGAAATTGATGATTTGGCTGCAATATTTCTGATCCCACTGGTGATAAATGCCATTATCTAAGTAAGCCAGTGTCTGTTCATTGTTATTACTTATAACATCACCGTTCCTACATAGTTTTAATAATATTTGAAGTGTTTACTGTTTATCATTTTCCTCTGCTTCATACTCTTTTATTTATAAAGTATATTATATATAATGATAATGATTTTTTTATTGTTACTTATTAAATACTCTTTGGAGAAATATTGGAGAGTTACAGAAGATTACATACGTACATTTTTTATTATAAACTTTTGTTCTTTTCAATGACGGATTATAAACAGTAATTATAGCTATCATCTATATTGTGATTATTTTCTGCTAGGAGCTGCTCTGTGTCTTTAGAGATATTATCTTGCCTAATCTGCAAAACAGCCTCATAAGTGGGTGCTGTTATTGTCCCGATTATACAGGTGTGCAAATGGAAACACAGGGATGTTTGGGATTTACCTCAACTCTTGCAGCTGGGAGGTTGCAGAATTTGAATTTAAAACCAGGATGTCTGGTTGCATAATCTTCACTTGTAGTCATTGTGTCTGGCAAACTCTTGGAGTGTGAAATGTGATAAACATCAAGAGACGTACAATTTTTACCCATATCTTAGTTTTTCTTTCTGAAAAAATTCTAAGCATTTATAAAGATCTTGGACATTGCCAAATTGTTTCCCAGAAAGGTTGCATTTAAACATATATTCCATCAAGATTATTCCACAGATTCCATTTTCCTGCATCCCCTCAAGTAATGGATACATCTTTTTTATAGTTTTTGTTAATTTTATTGTAAAAATTTCTATTGCATTTATTTCTAATTGAAGCATATTAACTTTTCCAATAGTTTTTATTAACTAACTAGAGGCCTATTGTACGAATTTGTGCATTGGTGTGGTCTGCCGGCCCACCTGATGGGGACCATGGGTCTGGGACAGCAGGGGGGAGGGGCTGTGGGAGGTCAGCCAGCCCTGCCCTGAATGGGGGGGGGGGGGACTGATCAGAGGCGGGGCCAACCCCACCCCTGATCGGAGTAGGGAGGGCCAATTGGGGGCAGGGCCAGCCATGGGGAGAGGCCGCAGGTGGTTGGCTGGCTGGTCCTGCCCCCGATCTGGGTTGGGGAGGTGATCAGAGGCAGGGCAGGCTGTGGGGAGGGGCCTGCAGTTGGCATACGTCCCACCTGGTCCCCCAAAACCAGGAACTGTGCAGGCGCCTCTAGAGCACCAGCATGGTGCTTCTTTTGAGTGCTCCCTCAGTCTCCTCTGTGAGTTTCAGGGCCACAGGAGGTGCATTGATTTCTGAGCGTTGTAGTGTGCTTCCTCCACAGAGGGCCCTCCTGTAGCCTGGGCTCTGGGTTTCCCAGAACTGCGCCCCCCAGGGTCCCTCGCATGAGGGCACCAGGCATTTGCCCAGGTCGGCTTTATCTGTCAATGCAGAGTGGAGGACCCCGGAAGCTGGCTGTGGCAGGAGGAGGGAATGCACTTGAGTGCTGGGCCAGCCTGTTCTGTGTTTCTCAATCATTGTAAACAGGTGGAGGCAGGGCGGGGTGAGAATGGGACGGAGGAGGCTTCAGTGGCTGTGGCAGCAGGATGAGTGTGAGGAGGCGGTGGCTGAGGTGTGGACGGGCAGTTGGGTGGCAGTGGGCACAGGTTAGTGCGGGGCAGCAGTGGAGTGCAGGGGTCACAGTGTGCCCCCTTGCATGCCCAGGGAGCCCTCCTGGCACCCATCTCACAGTAGCATCTGTCAGGCAGTCTGTGGGGCTGGGCTGGAGTTGGGGGTGGGGAGCATGGCCACCCCTAGTGTGGGTTCTTCCAGGAAGGCTTTTCCTCAGTTCTCGCACTCTTTGCTGTGCGTTCCTCTCACTTCCCAGCCAGGCCCCCCTCATGGCAGCCGTGTTTGTAATTTGGTGCTCTCGAGGTCTGGAGGAGCACAGCCAGGAACAGAGCCCTTCCCCTCTGGGGCTCCATACCTCAGGGCAGCTCTTGGGCACCTCACAAGGGGAGAGAGGGGTGGGGGCACGATCGGGGGCAGGGCTTGGGGGGAGGAGGCATGGGAGTGTGTGTGAGGGGGCTGGTTGGGCCCCCATAAGGCCGGTTGGCTGCCGCAGTGTGCATCATAGTGACTGGTCACTCCGGTTGTTCGGGTTGTTCTGCCTTTCGGTCGATACATAATATATCTTTTATAAATTATTAGTTCATTCTATGTCATTTATTTCTATTGGGGTGTTAAGGATTAAAAGATTTATCTTAATCCTTTATATATTATACTAGAGGCCTATTGCACAAAAATTTGTGCACTGGCAGGGGAGGGGGGGTGGGGGGGTGTCCCTCAGCCCCACCTGTGCCCTCTCAAAGTCTGGGACCCCTCGGGAGATAACCACCTGCTGGCTTTGGTCCACTCCCCAGGTGGCAGATGACAGGCCTGACCCCTTGGTGCCTGCCCCACCTCCCCGGGTCGCGCACAAGGCAGGGCCAATCCGGGGGTTGGGGCGCTGCCCCAGGTCGGGTTGCACACGGGACGCCCAGGTGGGCCAGCCGATCGCTGCTGCCCCACCCGCCCCCCCCCCCGGTCGGGTCGCACACAGGATGCCCAGATGGAGACCGGGTGGGCTGGCCGATTGCTGCTGCACGACCTGGCTGCCCCAGGTAGGGTCAAAAACGGCTGCCCGCCGCCCCGGGTTGCAGATAGCAGGCCTGGATGGTGGCAGGGCAGGAGGAATGGTGCTGTCTTGCCCTGCCTGCAGTATGCAAATTAGCCGGCATCTTTGTTGGTGGTTAATTTGCATATCATGCTAATTAGCCAATGGGAGGCGTAGCGAAGGTATGATCAATTACCATGTTTGTCTATTATTAGATAGGATAACATACATTATATTATACTAGAGGCCTGGTGCATGAAATTTGTGCACAGTTGTGTTCCCTAGGCCTGGCTGGTGATAGAAGGTTGAGCATCTGGCGTGGAAGGGCAGGTCCCAGCTGACCTCTGGACCCTGGTCAGCACCTGGGCCCCCAGTCCCTCACACGTCCCCCTCTGCCTGAGTATCCGCCCCCCCTCCCAGCCTGGCTCCCAAAGCACCTGGGAGCTGGTCATTTACCCTGCCCCCCGCTGCCACCGCTGGTCACCATCTGTGGGGCAATTAGCAGGGCGATTGGGCCCCGCTGGCACCTGTCTTGGCCTGGCGCCACCTGCTCACCTGCTCCACCATCCTGCTGAGGTCCCGCTGTCATTGGGGCCCATCAGGGCCAGCAGTGCCTCTACTGCCGCCCACTGCCAGCACTGTGTCGCTGACACCCACCATGTTCTGTGCTGCCTCCTGGTGATCAGCGCATGACATAGCGAGCAGTCAAACTCCTGGTTGAACTCCTGGTCAAGGGGACAATTTGCATATTAGTCTTTTATTATATAGGATACTATATATTATGTAATGTATTATCTAACTAGATACTATTTTGTTCTTTTGAGATTTCTTAGAATATACTGCCTTCATTCACAGAAGGTTTTCTTTACTGAGAGGTAAGCCATTTCAGTATGATCTTTTCTGGGTTATTTATGTTTATTTTAAAAAACACACACACTTTTATCCACTTAGGTTATATTTGAGTTTGTAGTTAACCTCTTGCCTCAGAAGTATTTCCTTTCTCCTTTCTATTATGATGTTATTTTTTAAATATATGAAACGTGTGCACAGACCACACACTCACCCATTCATTCACACCCATTCCCATTTTTTGCTCTCTCATTTATTTAGAATTCAGGATAATACAGTGGAAAAGAGAAGGTCACTGGAGCCAAGCTGCCTGGATTCAAGTCCAGCCCCAACACTTACTAGCGACACTGCTATTGCCAGAGTTTCAGAGATAATAATAATACTTGTCTAAAAGAGTTCTTGTGAAGATGAATAATTAATATCTGGAGAACACTTAGAACAGTGACTAGCACATACTAAGTGGCAAAGATATTACAGTTATTACTCATGCTGTAACTTATAGTATTTTGTGTATGATAGTTATATTTTCTTAAGTTTTTAAAAATATATATTGATTTCAGAGAGGAAAGGAAAGAGAGAGAAACATTAATGATGAGACAGAATTATTATTATTATTATTAATATATTTTTATTAATGTCAGAGAGGAAGGGAGAGGGAAAGAGAGATAGAAACATCAATGATGATAGAGAATCACTGATTGGCTGCCTCCTGCACACCCTCTACTGGGAATCAAGTCTGCAACCCACACATGTGCCCTTGACTGGAATTGAACCTGGGACCCTTGAGTCCACAGACCAACGCTCTATCCACTGAGCCAAACCAGCTGGACTGAGTGAGAATTATTGATCAGCTGCATCCTGCATGCCCCATACTGGGGATTGAGCCCACAACCCGGGCATGTGCCCTGAATCAAACTGTGACCTCCTGGTTCATAGGTCGATGCTCAACCACTGAGCCACACCAGCTGGGCTTTCTTAAGTTTTTGATAGATTATATTTGATAGAATACGTTTGATAGAATTTGACAGTAATACTATATAGACATACACTGTGCGTGTTTGTAGCTATTTCAGTTTTTTAATGGATATGTTATATTTATTTCTCTGTAAACTTTGATAGTTTGCCCTTTTCCAGGAATTTTGATTTTATCTAAGTTACTGAATTTTCACATAAACTTGTTTACAATATTCCTTTATTATCCTTTTCAGGTCTATAGAACCTCTAGTAACGCTATTTCTTTTACTTTTGGTAATTGTGATTTGTCTATTTTCTCCTTTTTCTTGATTAGTCTTGATCAGTTTTGAGATTCACTAATTTTCCCCCCATCATACATCCTCTCTGCTGAAGCCCATCATGCAAATCCTCATCTTCCTATTGTGTGTGTGTATTTAGTTTGTAATACAGGATCTTTAAGAGTTCCTTTTAACTTTTTAGAAAAGTTTCTATTTCTCTGCTAAAATTCTCTATTTCTTCATGACTCTTGTCTACCTTTTTCTGTAGATCCTTTGATATTTTAGTCATAGTTATTTTTAAATCCCTGTCTAATGATTCTAACATTTGGGCCAGCTCTAGTTTCAGTTTTGTTGCTTACTTTATGTATCCACAGTGGGTAATTTTTCTCTTGTTCCCAAATTTTTTCATGAAGACAAGGTGGAAATCTCTGGAAAAGAGCTGGTGAATGGATGCAGACTTCTCATGTCTAGCATTCCCAGAAACTCACACACAATGTAAAATACACATACATATGTCAATCTATCATCTATCTGTCTACACACACACACACACACACACACACACACACACACACACACAAGAATATCATTCAGCCTTAAAAATCCTGCCATTTGTGACAACATAGATGAACAGTGGAGGACATTATGTTAAGTGAAATAATCCAGATACACAAAGACAAATAGTGCATGATTTCACTTATATGTGGAATGTAAAATAGTCAAATACATAGAAGAAGAGAGTCAAATCATGGTTGCCAGGGATGGGGGCGGGGGGAGGGTGGAGTGGTGGGCGGAGAAATGGGGAGGTGTTGCTCAAAGGGTACAAACATTTACTTACGCAAAATAAATAAGTTTTAGAGATATACTGTGCAACCTAGGGCCTACAATTAAGTATTATATACTTAAAATTTTGCTAAGAGGCCATATCATATGTTAAGCACTCGTATCACTAAAGGAAAAAAAATCACAGGTTGCAGGAAGAAACTTTTGGAGGTGACGGGTAAGCTCATGGCACTGATAGAGATGTTGATTTTCTGGATATAAACTTATCTCCAAACTCATCGAGTTGTGTATATTCATTATCTACAGCTTTTTGTATATCATCATACTTCAGTAAAGTGAGTTAAAAATATATAACATTTTTAAACGTAATTTTTTAAAAGTTCATTTTTCAAAGAAAAACTAAAATAATGGACACTTGCTACTTAGGGCTACACACTGATTCAGGCAACACTTCACATCTTGTTTTAATCGGTGGAGAGTTTCAGATTCTCTGACAGTGGCATTCTTAGGCCAATGAGCGAATTGCAGATCTGCAAATAGTGCTCAAACCATCTGACTTTCGTCTTGATACTCGTCACACTGTGTCAGCTCTCACAAAATTTTATTAGCACTTATATCCTGGAGATTTAGTTTGCAATAGAGGATCTTTTGAAAGGAGTTCATTAACTTTCATAACCTTTTCAGTGAAGTAGTTAAAATGAAATATTTTACTTTATTTTTTCTGGAAAGGACTGACCTGTTGAAAGTATTTTAGTGACTTATTTTCAAATATCCTATGTAATAGTGTCTTGTGGCAGATAAGTTATTGTCCAATCATTGTACCCTATATTTCTATCTGCTCCGTATCCCTGTACCATTGGGAAGTAAAGACAAAGCTGAATCATGACCCTCTCTTCCTTTTTTCATTTGCACATTTTACCTTAAAGAACCAGTTACATTTTTATGATATGGGAATTACATAATCATTAAAGCTAGGATGAGAATCAGGGTTTTTAGATGGGGCAGTTGGTGTTTACCTGGGTAGCTAAAGCCTGAATGATTTTCACAGGAAGATAATTACTTTGTAATTGTAAACCAGTTTTGAATAGAACTCCAGAATACACTACATTGAAAAGAAAAATTAATTTCAAGAGAACTTATAAAAAATTAATGAAATAGAGAATTTATCAAAATTTGTTCTTGTTTTGTTAATCCTCACCCAAGGGTATATTTTCCATTGATTTTTAGAGAGAGTGGAAGGGAGGGGGAGAGACAGAGAGAAACACTGATGTGAGAGAAACATTGATGTGAGAGAGACACATGAATTGGTTGCCTCCCGCACACACCAGGGATCCAGCCTACAACTGAGGTACTATGCCCTTGACTGGAATCGAACCCAGGACCCTTCAGTCCACAGGCTGATGCTCTATTCACTGAGCCAAACCATGTAGGGCAAGAATTTATCAAAATTTAGTGAAGGAAGTAAGATTAGGGAAATCTAGGAGTCTGGAAGCACAATAATAGAAATTGTTCATGAAAGACACACAAGATACATTGTCTGGCTGGGGATGGGTAGCAGCTCCATGGAGGTTTGATCATACAATCCAGGTCAACTGGAAACAGTGGAATCATTGAAAAGAACACTGCTTTACAAAAAGCACTCTCAGCTTACAGAAATCTTTACACTCACAACGTGTTGTAGAGTGAAATAGAAATTGATTTTTAATATGTTAAATAAATTCTTGAAAAATGAAAAGGCCCATCATCATGTAAATGATTCCTATATACATTAGGCTGTTTGCCTGCATTAATAAATATTTTAAATCGACATATTACACGTGTGTGATGGTTGATTTTGTGTCAATTTGGCTAATCTCTCATGCCCAGATGTTTGGTTAAACACCAGTCTAGATGTTGCTGTGTAGGTAGTTTTTAGATGTGATTAACATTGAAATCAGTGGAATTTGAGACAATGTGAGTGCAGCGCATGCAATTTGTTGAAGGCCTTAGAAAGACTGAGGTCCCCAGAGGAAGTGGGAATGCTGCCTTCGGACTTATGTCTGCAGCATGAACTCTTTCCCTGGATTTCTAGCCTGCAGGTCTGCCCTGCAGATTTTGGAGTGTTAGCCCCCACAGTGGCGTGAGGCAATTTTAAAAAATAAATCTTTCTCTGTATAGAGCCTATTGATTCTGTTTGTCTGGAGAACTCTGACTAATGTAAGGCGGATTGCTTATTTTTAAACGGTAATAAGGTAAACCAGACATTGCTTGCTACTTTAGGGTAGTTTAATAGATATGCACCAAATTAATGATTTTCTGTAGAAATGATGATTGGTGGTTCTGGGTAACTTTAAAAGTTACAACCACATATCATTACAATTTAATGATTATTTGGGGATTTGGGCATTTAAATTAGTTTTCATAATCTACTTTCAAATGCTAGCAGTTGCATTTATATGTAATAAACTGTAACTCTTTAATTTGTGTTCTTGCGGAGATTTCAAATAAGCTCCCAAGCTGAATTGCAATGATGATCGAATTACCTTTTGCCACCTGGAACATGGCCAAACCACTTGTTTACATTTGGCATCTACTCTGCTGTTTCTCTTTATTTTCCTTCATGTGCATAAACAGACATGGCTTGGTTTCTTGAATTGTCGGGCTGGCAGTGTTCCATAAGAACTGAAACCAATTCAGAAAATTTAATGTAAAACATAGACTTAACACAATGCAAATCTTAGTGGGTTCCTCTGCTTTTCATTTAAGCTCTGTAATATTCAAGATTATTCTAGGAATTGAAGCTGAAGAAACTGTGGAATGTGAGAGAAATATAAACATATGCCAAAGAATATTGCCAGTGCCTGTTATACAGATAGCTTAGTTAAATATGAGCCATCATAAGGATGATAGAAATATTGTTTCTTTCCCTTCCTTCCTTCTTCTCTACATTACTTCTCGTCAGCATAGAGTGCCATTGATATACTTGTCTACAACAATGACATTTAACTTTAAAGACCTTATGGTTTCAAAACAAAATCAAATATAGATTTCCTTTATAGCTGTGCATTCTTTTGTTAAGGACATATGACTTTGTTGATGTAAACAAAAAATCAGGAGAAAAGCTACAAATAGGGACAATCTCTGATTATTAAAAAAAATCAGTAAAATGAGCTGTTAAAGGGATGAATCATATCGCAGGTCCTTTAACATGCATATTCACATTCTCAGTACTTGGCAGTGAGCATTTTGCAGTGAGGAAACGGAGGCCCTGAAGGCTCACACTGTCTGAGCCTTAGAGCCCTGATGGAACCCCTCAGCTTCGGAATCTCGGTTTAACATCTTGTGTCTGATGCTCCACAGTTGAAATTCTCACTTTAAAGAAATATTTTGGCATAGTGTGCTTCTTTATGTTACCACTTAATTCAGCATGGTGTGATTGTTTGATGGATGTATGGTGGTCGAAATATTAAGACATCAGATTTTCATTTCAGCAAATGAAGATACTTAACTAGGAAGTAAATTCAGATCATCCTAGGCCTATTTTTAATAAAAATAAATTCTGACTGCCCCCTGTCCAGTTGGATTTCTAGAATATATTTTTTTCAAGGAGAAATGCCATTAATTATATTCTGTTCACATGGTGACTATTGTCCTCAGTGACTAGGCTGATTTTCTTTAGGTTATTTGGGTAGCTTTGCACTTGGCTTGATCCTGGGGTAAACCAGGTGGAAGGCAGTTCTTAAAAAAAAATTTATATATATATATATTACATGTCCAGATTATTATGACCACCTGACGTTTGTAGGCAAATTAGCTATAATTTTGCGCTGAAGTTGCTAGAGGGCCAGACCATTATAAATAGAGAAGCAGGTTGTTTACCATGGCAATAGAAGTGATTTTTTTGAAGATATGGGTAAACAATGTGATTTAACAGTGAATGTGGGATATCTTTGAACGTGAGTGGCCAGATTCTTATGACCACCCCATCAGTACTTCGTTGGGCCACCTTTGCCTTCAATACTGTGGCGATTCTTCTTGGCATTGACTCCACGAGATGTTGAAAGTGTTGCGAGGAATCTGACACCGTGCCTGATGAATAGCACTGTCCAGTTCTGTGAGATTTGATGGTTGTGGAACCAGCTGCCTGATGGCTCTTTTCTTTTTTTAAATATTTTTTATTGATTTTTTACAGAGAGGAAGGGAGAGGGATAGAGAGTTAGAAACATCGATCAGAGAGAAACATCGATCAGCTGCCTCCTGCACACCGCCTACTGGGGATGTGCCTACAACCAAGGTAAATGCCCTTGACCGGAATCGAACCTGGGACCCTTCAGTCCATAGGCTGACGCTCTATCCACTGAGCCAAACTGGTTAGGGCCTGATGGCTCTTTTAAATTCGTCCCACAAATGCTCAATTGGATTGAGATCTGGTGATTGTGGGGGCCACCTAAGAAAGGTAAAGTCTCCCTTATGTTCTTGAAACCACTCCTGCACAATACGAGCACCATGGCATGGCTCATTGTCTTGTTGGAAAAAGCCATCTCCATTGGGATACACCATCAACATGATAGGATGAACTTGATCAGCAATGATATTTACGTATGTTGTGCTATTCAGGCATTGTTCCACACGAATTAAAGGGCCCAGATCATGCCAGGAAAACATGCCCCAAACCATAACACTGCCCCCACCAGCTTGAAGGGTTGTACTCATACATGTGGGGTGCACGCTTTCATGCTGTTTCCACCAAATTCTCACTCTGCCATCTGTATGATATAACTGGAAACGTGACTCATCGGACCACATGACCGACTGTCCAATCCTTGTGTTCCTGTGCAAATTGGAGATGTTTTATCTTGGTAACTGCAGACAGCAAAGGTGTTCAAACAGGCCTTTGATTTCCATATCCCATATGATGCAGTGTACGGCTAATTTGCCTTCAAACCTCAGGTGGTCATAATAATCTGGCCACTCAGTGTATGTATATATTCCACGTTCAAAGGCTGTTAAATTGCATTGTTTACCCATATCTTCAGAAAAAAATCACTTCTACTGTCGTGGTAAACAACCTGCTTCCCTATTTATAATGGTCTGGCCCTCTAGCAACTTCAATGTGAAATTATAGCTAATTTGCCTACAAACGCCAGCCAATATATATATGCATTTCAGAGAGGAAGGAGGGAAGAGAGAGATAGAAACATCAATGATGAAAGAGAATTATTGATCTTCTGTCTCCTGCATGCACCACAGATGGAATTGAGCCTTCAACCTGGGCATGCACCCTGCCCAGGAATTGAACTTAAACCTCCTGGTTCATATCTCAATGCTCAACCACCGAGCCACACCAGTCTGGTCATGCTCTAAGGCAGTTTTTCAAGCCCCATAGCCCTTTGGCTCTCACTGGGGCAGCCTGGAATTGACTGCTGCCACTGCCACTGAGGATACTCTCAGCTTATAGAGGAGAGAATAGATATTCATTCTTTCCTGGAGGCATTTGGTGATCATGGCATTTTATAATTAGTAAGAGTGAAATATATAAATGCCTATTTGTTTAGTTATATACTCATTCCCGTTTTCTTACAAAATGTCAAAACAATTGAAATTGCGTCGAGGTCTACCACATAACTTAAAAAACAACAACTTGTCTTACTGAGGAAAAGATGTCATTTTACTATTGCTGCCAAAGTCAGGAATGCAAATATAGATATTGAAGTTCCTGTATCTTAGTACATTGAATGTCACAAACATCTACACTAATAAAAGAGAAAGATGCAAATTGACTAGACCTTCGCAATGCCCACCAGCCAATCAGGAGTGAGTATGCAAATTAACACAACAAAGATGGCGGGTTAATTTGCATACATAGGCACTGGGGGCGGGGCGGGATGCTTGTGTCATTGCCATTGTGACGATGTAGGCATTCAGCACTTCCCCAGCCGCTCTGGGCCTCTGGGCAGCGTGGAAGGTGGAAAGGTGGCTCTGTCCCGAGAGAAGGTGGTGCCGGCAGCCAGGGGAAGGAAGGCCCATTCTTGCATGAATCTTCGTGCATCGGTCCTCTAGTTTATTAATATTTATTAATACTTATGTGCATAATTAATGTCCTCTTGATCTCTTGATTTTGCATCCTTCTTTCCTTTTCTGTGTATATGTACAGCTTATTTCTGAATCCAAAGCAACTATATATCTTTTTCTTGGAAATAAAAAATCCATAGATTTAGAAGGATTATACTTTTCCCTCAGAAATATTAATATTCTGTCATGAAAATTCTAGAGCAGCTTGAAGGATTTAGCAAAGATAATTGTGAAATCAATAAATAACGTAAAGAATGTTAATATGTTAATGTCTTAATGAATTTTAAAAGTTATTGGTTAATTTGTATTGCAATTCATTGCTGTGTATACCATTATTTAGATTACTAGTATATGTAACTTTTGAAGCTTATTGAATGTTAGTACCAGCAAAACTCACATTTCTGAAACTGCTTGATTTCTGCCATATTTCTTGAAACTGTGGTTATTACAAAACTGTAAACTGGAGGAATAATGTTATTATTTACTTTTTATATACTACCTCTTTCTGAAAATTATCTGTGGAATTTTTACTGAGATATGGAAAAAAAGAGTAAGGTTAGTGGCATGGGTAGAGGGGAGAGCAGCAAGAGTGTGTCTTATACCCAGAAGTTCTGTTATTCCATTGGTGTTGTCTCAATGTATGAGCTACTTTTGATTTAATATAAGTAGAGCTCTGGACCCTTTTTTCACTTCACTACAACTATTGTTAGTACTTATTTAACAGTAATGTTGCACTTGGAAGTTATCATAAAATTGGGCCTTCAATCAGCAATTGAGGGAGGGGAAAGTAAAGAATATTGTGGGGAAGCGTGAAACTTGAAACTTGGTTGGAAAGTTTGTAAGGAGGACATTCTGAGAAAAGAGAGGTGTGTGGAAGGCTGCCTGCCCTGTTTATCGGAATTCCAACTTAGGGAGACTTAGGGGAGTGTCAAAGGTGGCGCCCTTAATTATTCCTTGACCTTTCCAAACAAGTCTGTGCATAGCAGACCCCCGGGTGTTTACTGGAATCCTATGCTTAATCTTTTGGGTGTCATTACTTAAAGGACATTACAAATACATATGTCCTCCCAAAATTACTCACCCTACTGATTGTATCTAAAAGATAAACTTTATCTCAAAATGCTGTTATAATAAAAGGCTAACAAGGCAGGCAATCGAGGCTGCCTGGCTCCTTCAGCCAGGCTGTCCCTTAGCCTTCTCTTTCACAGTGAAACTATTGGAGTAATCTGTTCATCTGTCCTTCAGGGGCTGTTGGTCAGCACTGGCAGAATATTAATATGTGGCTTACAGTATTTATTACACAAGACCTACATGATCTGGGGGGGCCAGGAAAAGGGAGATACTAAACATTTGTCCTCTGTCCCTAAAGATGCAAACAATTGAATTTATACAGCAAGTATTGGGGCCTGCTGCAGGGGCAGTATTTATCTGAGAAGATAGATTGGGGGTTGAATGCATGGTAATGATAAAATAGGAGATAAGGTGGAAAATTTTCTCTTCAGTTGATATCAGAAGGTACGGCCCTACTAAAAATTTGGTAGAGAGGTTCAAAGTAATATCTCATTAACTCATTTGAAGGAGGAGGTGAGGTCATAGGGAGAGCACAGGGAGAGCAAATTTTTATATGTATGTAAGATATACTAGTTCATCTTTTAAAACTATATCTAAACTAGTCATTGGTTTTATCAACATTTTATAAACACTCATGGGATACACTATGCTAGACACTGGGAATAGAAAGATGTGTTTGATTTGCCCTCTGTTTAAAAAACTTTTTACTTTCAGGGAAGGAGAGTGGTGAGAAAAGAGATAGTCAGTCTTGCGTGATTGTGAGACAGCATGAGTATTTGGTCGGTTGAAATACAGAGAAGGCAACACTAATTTCTACGAAGATAAGGAAACATGTAGTAATATTGTCTCAGAAACTGGTTAGAGGAAGCTAGATTTGAAGATTTAGAGCCAGAAAACCTAGATTTAAATTTTGCCTTTATCTTGGCTTTGTGTGATTGACAAGGAGTTTTTCGTTCTAAAGGGAACTGAGAATTTGTCAAGTGAGCACAAGTCTCCATGTCAGGGGCTATGATACTTGTCATTTTCATAGGCACTGTTCTCTGCTGGATGTGAGAGTTTTCAGAATAACGAATCAAAACTGATTTATGATCCTTATACTTTAGGTATGAAATGTCAATGCAATTGTACATAGAGTGAAACTCCCTTTTAGTTTTTTTTGAATGAGACATTTTGTTTTGCTTATCAATGCATGACTTGTCAGGCAGCTTAGATATTTGCCCATTTATTTATTTTATTCCTGACTTCTTAAACATCAAGTTTCATGTTAATTAAAATTACTTTTATATTTACCTAAGTTACTTAAAAAGTGACATATAAAGATGTATATATTGTTTGATTTTTTTAAAAAATGTTTTATTAAATTTATCCTGAATGGAAAGTAAAGGAGGAAATAAAATCATTAAAATCACAAGATTTTGGAGGGATACAGATTTAAGGCCCAGCTTAAATTTTTATCTTTGTGCTTTGAGAAAATTCATGTCTCTATGTTTCAGTGAATTTAGAAAAAATATTTTAATCCTCACTTTAGGATATATTTATTGATTTTAGAGAATAAAGGAGGGAGGGTGAAAAGGAGAGAGAGAGAGAGAGAGAGAGAGAGAGAGAGAGAGAGAGAGAGAGAGAGAGAAGAGAGAGAGAGAGAAGAGAGAGAGAGAAGAGAGGCACATCAATCTTGTATGCAAACTGACTGCGATTGAACCCAAGACCTAGGTATGTGCCCTGACCAGGAATCAAACCCACAACCTTTGTGGTGTATGGGACAATTCTCCAACCAACTGAGCCACCCAGCTGGGCCTGTTTCAGTGTTTTTATTTGTAAAATGGAATAGTAAAAGTCTATGCTTCACAGGGTTGTAAAAGGAGAAGTAGGGTAAAGTTTGCCATTGTGCCCCAAAAAAGTAATCATGCAGAAAGTGCTAGTTTTAAATAAAAACAATAATAACTGTAGTATTGTTAACTTTATAGATAATTGGTAGGTAGGTAGGTAGGTAGGTAGATGATAGAAGATAGTGTTTGAAGATCTGTAAGATGTAGAGGGTAGTTTTCCTTTGTGTTAAATTTTTTTTTCTTTCTCTGGTCTTCTGTGGAAAATCTGATGTTCAAATTGTTACTGTCCATCCCAATATGCCGTCACCTTTAGATGTCCTTGGCCAGAGGTTTGCTGGAGCTGGCTGGCTAGAGGCGAACAGGAATTTTGGGAGCAGATTGATGCATCTTGACAGGTTGAAGTCAGCCAGGGTGGGGATATTTATTCCATGACCAACAAATGCTACAACTTAGGTCTTTCCTTTTCACTCAGAACTCATTTGACTTCTAGTGTAGGACCGGTAATGTAAAATTTTGGCCTGGTGTAGTAGCTGATGATTGATATGCTTCCTCATTTTAAAAAAGAAAAAAGTCTATAAGATTCCTAAATTTTCTCTCTGATTTCTCCTTTATCACCACTCCCATAGCAAGACCCACCATACTGTTGTATAACTCATTGTCCTATGTAACAATAGCCCAGGTGCCTGTTGGCATTTGTGAAATCCAGTGCATTAAATTTACTGCAAACCACATTGGACCATGGTTATTCTGGTCCCCACAGGATGTGAGTCAGTAAAGGAGCTAGGCTTTGAATAGTTTGATTGATTTTCTTAAGTAAAAAGTAAACTTTGCAGCAAAGATAACAGTCTCCGGCTCTCGCTGCTAATATCAAATTCCCCAAATTGTCCACACTTAGGGAGATATTTGAGAACATTTCTCTTGGGTCCCTCAGTGACTGCTGGCTCCAGCTTTGAAGAATGCCACTGGGAGAGCGGTCTGAAGCTCCTGTCACCTCTTTGAGTCACGATGAATTGATTTAGAGCTTACACGTAATTGTAGCACTTTGTATTTTAAGGCTCGCTTTGTGGTACTGAAGTTTGCACAGAAATGATTTACAAACAGTGCTCCCCTGTTTGGACTCCAAGAACGCTTGATATTTTTTGAATAGCTGTGGTTATCCGAGTGGTTCTAAAACTTTGAAATGACTTTTTAGAAGTCATTTTGAATGAAGCAAAGATCATAGGATTCTATCCCCCTACGACAATTCAGTGCTGACCTAGTTTCTTTCCCTGAGCTACTGGGGAAAGTGGCTATTTAAAAAAAAATCACAAAGGCAAGGTACTTGGTATAAATATTGAAAGCTGTTACCAGAGGCTCCTTTAGGAACACATCCCTCACTCTGAGGAAGAAAACCAAGGGAGATGTGTCATTATTAGGTACACTTATAACGTGTTAGAAAACAGATGTCTGTACTCGGTCCTTATTCAAAGCTTAGCCGTGTTTATGTATTTCTCTTTCTCCTTGCTCGTTACACAAAAGTAGCAGCTTCACTAGAAACTGTGCCAAGTGCACTCTGAATAGGAGCTGGTATGTGTGCTTAAACTTTAGAGGGTACATACTTCGGGTCAGACTCTTCCTTTTACTTAGTTTCTCTATACTTTGCCATTCAACTTGATGTTTTCTCGTGCTTTCAGATTAGGGATGGTGGCCGGAACACACTTTGTTCCTTTCCGGCTCTCCATGATTCTCTTAGAAAGACTTTTTTTTTTTTTTTTTTTTTTTTTTTTCAGGAAGAAGACTTAATGTGTTACTTGCAGTGACAGGATTTTGTCACAAGAACATTTTTGTGGGGTTACAGCTAATTGAGGTTTTCAAATCTATTCAAGCAGTTATTGAGCATTTAATGATTGGGCATGGGAATTAGGCAAGTGGTTGTAAGAAACTCAATTAACTCCGTACTGGGGAAAAATAGAGGGACAGATTAGGGAAATTGATGCTTGAGTGAAGAGTTTAATATAATTTTGACAAAAATCCCTGAATATTCATTTTATACATGCTACTGTTAAAGCTCTGTCTGAGGACAATGAAATTGCAAATGGCCTTGGAAGGGTAACAATTAAGCATTTGTATAATCCAAATGCAGGAAGATGCTTCCAGATCAACCAACCAAATGATTCTGAATGGAGACACGTACCAAAGAGACTTAAAGTCCAAAATAAATGAACTCTGTTGCTAATTGTTCCAGTACATACTTAATTTATTGTCAGTAAAGATTCTGGTGATCAGAAATTTTGAAAGTCCTGACAGTAGGCCCCCTTTATCCATGGATTCGTGTTTCTGCAGTTTCAGTTACTTGTGGTTAACTGTGGTCTGAAAATATTAAACAAAAAATTCCGGAAATAACCAATTCATACGTTTTACATTTCATGCTATTCTGAGTATAGTGATGAAATCTCGGCGTGTCCTGCTGCATCCTGCCCGGGAGGTGAGGCATCCCTTTGTCATGGTATCCACACTGTGTACATACGCTCCCCATCCACTAGTCTCTTAGTAGCCCTCTTGGTTGTCAGAGCTATAGCAGTCTCAATATCACAGTGCTTGTGTACAGGTTACCCTACTTAATAATGCGCGAGAGTAGGGATGCTGGCATTTTGGATATGGCAAAGAGAAGCCAGAAAGGGCTCTCTTTAAGTAAAAGGGGGTGTATGTATAGGAAAAGGAACAGTATATATAGGGTTCAGTGAGGCCCCTGGTTTCAGGTACCCATGGTGGTCTTGGAATGCATCTCCTATGGAAAAGGGGGGAACGCTGTACTTCCCCTGGAGCTTGGTTTATTCATTTACATCAGTTTTCTGCTCTTTGTTTTGAATGTCTTATGAGTGAGTCATTTTAGGCTCTGGTGAAGTTAGTAGGTAAGAAAAGAGAAATAATAAAATGATGCCCCTGATTAAAAGATGGAGAAGAGTAGAAAACATATATAAGATTAATAAATTATTAATGGAGAGAGGAAATTAAGAGTGTAGGTGGTCAGAATAACTTACAGATTCTCAAAGACAAGAGGTTTTGAAAATCTACAGTTAGATGGATAGCCTGGATATATTGGAAATATGAGGATTTTTGAACTATGACTTGAGGCTCGGGAGGTAAGAAGAGACCTATGTGGGCAGATTCAAAGCAGGAGTGGATATGGCGACTGCAGGGAAGAGCTAGCCAAGGGCTGACAGTGAGGCTAGATTTAGCAAGGCGACTTTTTCAAAACACTGTGCTTCCCAAGGTCTTCCTGTTCTTTCCGATTTATTTCCAATGATTTTCAAGGAAGCCTTATATTCATTGGGCCAGAGAAAATTAGGTGGAGGGCTGAATTGTTACTAGAATGAGCTCTATTTTTATTCCCTCGATTGATCAGCTTATATTCTTGAATAAAACTCCCATAATAATCTGTAATTAAAAGTGCCCTTAGTTCCCATTGTGAACTAAGATTTCAGGCTTCTCAGGAAACAAAAGAATCTCAGCCTTTGACCTTGTGGAACAGTCCTGGTGAAGGCAGGTAGGAAACAGTGGTGAAGAATGCTGCAGACCGTTGAGAGGGGCTCTGAGCGTGTTATGAAAGGGTATCTAACATGGTCAGCAAAGACCTCCCCTAGGAAGCAAACTTAAACGGGTCTATGAACGTACTTGAGTAATTACCATACATCTTTTTCCGAACACCTGCTCAGTGCAGTAGATGTGAATTTAGAGGTAATTAGGGACTTGAATCATGTGTGTGATTCTGAAATAACAGATTTAGAGTCCTCTAAAACATACTTCTTCCAACTGAATCAAAGAGTCGACATCTTGAATAGTAGAGTTAATGAAAATGGGGGTGGGGGATATTTCAGATGAAATATTCTGTGCTTTATTCTTTTTAATGAAAAAAAGAAACAGCATCTCCTTTCAGCTGCTCCCCTCTGAGAATGAGAATGAAAGCACAATAATACAATTGTTTTTGTGTGGAAAAGAATAGTCTGCCCTGCTGAGAAGACATAGCAGCTTTCATCCTGAAAGGCCATTATAGATTATATAGTGTCCTGCCAATGTTATAATACTTCATGATTCTCTATATGATTTAAGTGTAAATTAACTTTGGAAGAACAGAAAATAATTTTCTGTTATTACAGTTGAAAACCCAAAAGTGGGCGTGCCCTTCTCTCCCTTATTCATAGAAACCCTAGGTAAACACATGTACATAAACGCAGATGGTAACAATAAGCTTACAAATTAACTGCACATTTATTTTCTTAGTTATTTATTAGTTTTTACATATTTTTATCTTTGCCACTTTTTGTTTGAGTTAATATACTGAGTAGAACTTTTATATGAATAATAAAAAGTAATATAGTAACAAACACGATTCTCTTATTTCTGATTTTAAACCAACAAGATTCTAGTCTTGTACTCATTTTTAGTAAATACTGAAAGCTTGAGATAGGTATTCTTTATTCATTCATACTAGTTTACTATGAGATTTTATCATGAACAGGTACTAAATATTACAAAATATTGTGGTTTTCCCCTTCTTGACCTCTAATAAGCTGTGTTAATATTATTAAGTTAATATTAAACCCATCTTAATTTTTTAGGATTAAACTTCATTTCATTGTGGCACCTTTTTCCTATATATTGCTGAAAATATTTTCAGCTATAATCTTGAATGAGATTAGATTTTATTCTCCTTTTTCAATGCTGTCTTTGTCCACTTTTATGCATCAGAGTTCAAGACAATTTCTCTGATAGTATTGAAACAAACAATCCATACCTCTTCCACCCCACACAGAACAAAGAAAATGTGAAATCACAAAAAGAGGCTTATTTCAACCTGTGTGTCTCTTTTTTTTCTGAGGTGGGTCTCTTATAGACAGCATAGATATGGCTTATGTTTTCTATCCATTCCCCCACCCTATGTCTTTCAAAAAAAGTATATATGTATATATTTACTTTAGAGAGGAAGGGAGATGGAGAAAGAGACAGATATATCAATGATAAGAGAGAATCATTGATTGGCTGCCTCCTGCACACCCCCTACTGGGAATTGAGCCCACAACCTAGGCATGTGCTCTCACTGGGAATCAAACTGTGACCTCCTGATTTTTAGGTCAATGCTCAACCACCGAACCACACTGGCCAGGACACCCTATGTCTTTTGATTGGAGCATTTAACCCATTTACATTTAAGGTTGTTGTTGATAGGTACTTACTTTTGCCATTTTTTCTTTATACCTATGTTCCTCTCTCTATTTCTTCTTAAAGCAGTCCCTTTAACATTTCTTGCAATGCTGGTTTGGTGGTACCGAATCCCTTTAGCCTTTTTTGTCTAGGAAGCTTGCCTTCATTTTCTTTCTTTCTTTTTTTTTTCTGTGTGTGGTTTTCTTTTTTAAAAATTTTATCTTTATTGTTGAAAGTATTACAGATGTTCCCTTCCCCCCCCCCATTGGCCCCCTCCCCCATACTCCTGCCCTCTCCCCAGGTCTTCACCACATTATTGTCTGTGCCATGGATTATGCATATCTATAGTAATAAAAGCATAATATGCTAATTAGACTAGACGCCCTTCCACATGACCTTTGGGACAAAGCTGGGGCTGTGAGGGAAGCCCAGGTCCCGGTGCCAGAGGGAAGCCGATGCTGGCAGCCTGGGGAAGGAAGGCCAACTCTTGCACAAATTTCGTGCATTGGGCCTCTGGTAAGGATATAAGATCTTTGGTTAATCTCCCTCCACCCCCCTTTCCTCTGAGATTCATCAGTCTGTTGCATGCTTCCATGTCTCTGGATGTATTTTGTTTGTTTTGTTCATTAGATTCCACATATAAGTGAGATCATGTGATACTTTTCTTTCTCTGACTGGCTTATATTGCCTCTTGTACATGCCCCCACCCAGAATCAAACACACAACCTGAGTATGTGCCCTGATTGGGAATTGAACCTGCAACTCTTCAATGCGTGGGACGACTCTCTAATCACTGACCAACGCTGGCCGAGGCTCCCTCCAGATTTTTAACTACCACACGTAGCTGTGGAACCAACCTGTTCTGCATCTTCGCCTCTCCTGCTAGTCTTGATGGGACTGCTTTGTATTCTTAGTTGTAGGACTTCTGTTCAGCCATATTTCAGGCAGTTATGAATGATAGTTGTCCTGTAATTTAGTGGTAATTCTGATGTGGTTGTGGGAGGTTCTGAGTACTGCATTTACCTACACAGCCATCTTGACCAGTAACTTGAAGATAGCATTAAAATTAATTTCAGTCTGTGGATTTATGTATACATTTGGAAGGGAGGAATTCAATTTATTACATTATTTTTATAAAAGCATATTTATATAAATCTCTTTTCTTTATCACAATTTTTAAACTGTTGGTTTATATTTTCTTATTCCCTTCCCTGTTTCTTGTCTTTCTGAATGGAGACTATGATTTTGAAGCTTTTTTCTTCATCTTATAATTGAAGAAACAAAGCGATTCTTCTTTGTATCAGTAATTAGCTTAATTTGAAATCATTTTAGAATCAATGCTTTAATCAATTCAGTGGTTACCCGAACGTATTGATATATAGCAAAATTTTTATTTGTTTCTTATTGTAAAATAATATGGATCATATTCTTAGATATATTTATCCTCTTTATTTAATTACTAGTATTCAGATAATATTCTGGGTTAGTAAACCCCTAACTCCTTTACATAGCATTCTTTGATTTTGACTTGATTGCTAGTATTTGGATAATATTACTCCAGATTATTATCCTCTGAAACCCATTGATTTAGCATAGATTTATGTAACCTAACAGGACATATTAAAATGGCCATAGAAATGAAAAATGGAATCTGTTTTTTCAATGAATAATGCAAACATTTTTCTTGCAGATTATTTAGGATAGTGTCATGATCTCAGTAAAATTAAAATTAATATATTATACTTTTCCAGCTACAAATTTATAGTAGAAGAAAATAGCAGCTATGTGTTTAGTTTTGAAAGCACTATGTAAATAAATGGTACAACATAAAAATATATATCATGTAAAGCAATATAGAAACTGAAATTTTGATGCCCTCAAATGGCTCTAAGTCAAGTTTATGTCTAATTGAGTGTCAGTAACCAATATAATTGTGCATTATTCTGAAAACAGAAAACTAGGTTGAAATTAACATTAGGTATCATGCAAAAAAGGCTGTTGCAAATACTAAGGCAGCCCCTAACTCAATTTCTGTTAAGAAACTTAGTAATTTTACAATCAGCAAGTTTGATAAGACTAAATATTTTAATAAAATATATGCTGCCTTTAGTCATACTGCTTAATTATATATTTTTTTGTAAGTGTTTTCTTTTCAATGCAAGACTATTTCTTTTGCAAATAGGTCAGAGGCATTTAAAGATGTCATTCTTTGTAATGAATATAAAGATGTTTTTATTTTAGAAATATTTTTTCCTTTCAATTAATCAAGTAAAAGTCAGGCAATTTATCTGGATCTGTGTGACTCTTGCTTGTTTAATTGAAAGGAAATGAAAGCATTTCTAAAACACAAACAGCATACATAGCAAACAGGATGGAGGTTCCTTGAAAAATTAAAAATAGAACTCTCATGATCCAACAATTTCACTTCTGTGTATTTATCTGAAGAAAATGAAAACCCTAACTGTGTATTTATCTGAAGAAAATGAAAATATGTCCATGCCGGTGTTCATTGCAGCATTATTTACAACTAGAGGTCCGGTGCATGAATTCGTGCACCAGTGGGGTCCCTTGGCCTGGTCTGTGGGATTGGGCCGAAGCTGGCTCTCCGACATCCCCAAAGGGGTCCAGGATTGCGAGAGGGCACAGTCCAGGCCAAGAGACCCGACCAGTGCATGATCGGGGCCAGGGAGGGATGTGGAAGGTTGGCCAGCCAGGGAGGGACCACAGGAAGGCTCTAAGGCGTGTTTGGCCCATCTCACTCAGCCCAGATTGGCGGGACCCCAGCAGCAAGCTAACCTACTGGTCAGAGCATCTGCCCCTTGATGGTCAGTGTATGTTATAGTGACTGGTTACTGGACAACTGTCTGCCCCCTGGTGGCCAGTGCATGTCATGGTGAGTGGCTTTAGCATATCATTAGCATATTACTGGGCGACGCTACTATGGCTTTGGCTGCACGGTGTACCCGGAGGAGCACGGGAGTTGGCGGGGAAGATCCAGGTCGCGGTCCAGGTCCAGGTCGCGGGCGCGGTCCCCCACGCCTTCCCGCCTAAGTGAGAAAGACCGAATGGAGCTGTTAGAAATAGCAAAAGCCAATGCAGCAAAAGCCTTAGGAACAACCAACTTTGAATTGCCCCCTAGTCTCAGAATTGTTCCTGTATCTAAAGAAACAAACCATGGAACAGCTGTATCAAATAATGGTGCAAAGTTTGAGCTATCCGGAAAGCTAACAGAAGATGGAACTAAAAATGCCAATGAAAAGTCTTCCCAGCAAAAAAGCATTAGCTCTAATAAGTCCGCTGAAGAGACCTCTTCAGGATCCCTAAAAATAAATCAGAAAAAAAGTCCATATGAATTGTGGAAACCTATTTAAAAAGAGAACTGATGGCTAAGGTTTCTTGAAATGCACTTTACTGCAAGTTTGTGTTTTCTATGGCATTATTTCATTCCTATGAGCAACTTAGTGGTAATCGTTAACATCTTAGATTTATTTTGCAGATAGTAGCACAGATGGACCAGAGTTGTGTACAGGTGGGAGTCTTGTATATATACTTGTAAATGTTTTGTATAATATCAATTGGTTTGAGTGGCTTTAGCATATCATTAGCATATTATGCTTTGATTGGTTGAACGGCTGACCAGTCAACTGGACACTTAGCATATTAGGCTTTTATTATATAGGATAGCCAAGATATGGAAGAAACAACCTAAGTGTCCACTGATAGATAAATGTGGTAACATGGGTGGAACTTGAGGATATTTGTTAAGTGAAATAAGTCAGACAGACTTTGAAAGACAAATACCATATGATTTCAATTATGTGTGGAATCTAAAAAGCAAACCAACGAACAAACAAAACAAAACTCTAGAGAACAGAGGGGAGAGGTGTTGAGGTGTGGGTGAAATGGGTGAAGAGGGTTAAGAGGTACACATTTTCATTTATATAATAAACTAGAGGCCCGGTGCATGAAATTCGTGCATGGGTAGGGTCCCTAGGCCTGGCTGATGATCAGGGTCGATCTGTGGGGTGATCGGTAGGGCGATCTGTGACCCCACTAGCACCCTCCTTGGTGGGCCTGGTGACACCTGCTCACCAGCCCCTCCCCACTGCCACTGGTCACCACCAGTGGAACAATCAGGGGGATGGTGCCACCCACTTGCCAGTCAGTCCCCCCCGGCCCCCCCCCCCGATTGCCCCACCACTGCTGCTGGTTGCCTCCCTCTGCAAGATGACCAGCGTGGTGATCAGGAGGCCCCCCACTGGCACCTGCCTTGGCTGGCCTTGGGCCTATGGGCTGGGGGCAGCTCCTGCATTAAGCATCTGCCCCCTGATGGTCAGTGCATGTCATAGCAACCGGTTGTTTAGCCATTTGGTCTATTTACATATTAGGCTTTTATTATATAGGATAAGTCATGGGGATGTAATGTACAGTGTGATGACTAGGGTGAATAATATTGTAGTGTCTAATTAAAAGTTGCCAAGAAATTAAATCTTAAAAGCTCTCATTAGAAGAAAAAAACATTTTTAACTTTGTATGGCGACTACATTTATTTTGGTATTCATCTTGCAGTATATACAAACATTGAATCATTATGTTGTACACCTGAAACTAATGTTATATGTCAATTACAACTCAATAAAAAATTGAAACTGAACAAAGTGGATCAAGAAGGACCTTGTAAGCAATATTTAGAATTCTAGACTTTGACATAAAGGTGGTTGAAAACCATTGAAAGATCTTAATGAAATGATCCACTTTCCATTTAAAAAGATTACTCTGCTTAGAATTAAGAAGGAATTGGAGTGGATAGAGTGGATTCAGATATTTTACTAAACCAAATTTGCAAGCTATTCTAGCAGTCATGACAGTCATGATTATGGCTTTGACTAAAGTGAGGACTGTAAGAATGGAAAGCAGATGAAAAAGTTCAGTGATAATAATAAGGAGGTAGATAGATAAATTTTGGATGTGTGGGATGAGAGAAAAGGAGGTGAAAGAGTGAATCTCAGGTTTCTACCATAAGCAACTGGGTGAATTTTCTAAGAGAGAACACGCTGGAGGAGGAATAAGTTTGGGAGAGGAGTAGAGGTAGGAGAGATATTTACCATTGGTTTGAAACTCAGGATCATACCCTGGAATAGAGATAGTGCAGAGAGTGTACATATAAATTATAAATCTGAAACCATTAGAATCCATGATATTATTTAGGAGAGAATATAGGTGGAGATGTAAAGGGACTGGGAGAGAAGATTCATTGGAATCCCAGGTATGAAGGGATTCTTAACCTCTTAACAAAGTAAGAAGTTAGACATCAAAAATGTATGGAAGCAACACACAACTACACACCATCTTTGAAGGCTTTATTTTTGTTTAATTTAATGTTTACCATTTTTGCTTTCTAACTGGTATATGCAATTAGAAATTTCTATTGGTATTACTTGGTGGACTAATACATCACTACATCATTGAAATATGAGATGAAATTAATTAGGCAAAGCTTAATAAAACCAAAGTTACATCTTTTCAGATGTCATCAGATCATTGGGAAAATAGACAACCTGATTAGGTAAAGGGATTTAAAGAATTCAAAGAGTATGACTTATTGATATTGAATTTAGTCCAATATCTTCAAGAAGAACATGTTTTAATGATTGATGGTAGACTGTGAATAAAATTTTTATTGTTTTATATTAAGGAAAAGTAATGATATTGTTACTTTTATTCAGAAGAAACTGTAAAGGAATAAAAGGGAAGAAAGGAAGAGATTCCAATCAATATTGGTACAAGGTTTAGGATACATTTAAGCATTTGTTGTTGTTGATCTTGTTGACAGAAAGTATAGTGAAAGGAGTACACACTCTGGTGTGAATGGGAACATCAGTGATAAAATGGTAGTTCTGCCATTAGTGGGTGGGGTGGCCTTGGACCAATTTCTTAACTTCTCTGATATCTAGGTTTCTCATTTGTGAAATGGTTCCAGTAATTATATCCTGGATCATTGTGAGGACTGAATGACGTTCCTTAAGCCGAGCATTTTATAGAGTGCTCAGTACATGGTGAGTCATCAGGAAATAGTTACTATTGATGGGTGAAAATAATCTATAAAATAAACGGATTGATTCTTAAGTGCTTTTGGTCTCTTAAGTTCTGTGGTTCAGTGAATAGAGAGTAAAATCCTTAGTCTGGGAAATCATAGTAAAATGGACAATTGCTCAGAGTTGAAAGTTGTTCTTGTTATTATAATATATTTATTGCTTAATTATCTATTATACTTTTATAGAAATCATTAAAAGAACAGGGAGACACTATGCCAATCTGTGTTTAATTTCTTCCAGAGTAAGGTAGACAAGACAAAGTTTCACAGAGCATCCATAAAATAGAACGGCAAGCGTTAGACAGCATATGGCTTCTGAAGACAAAATATGTGAAAATACTCCATGGTATGTTAGGAATTGAAATGATAATTGAATCATAGGTATGCTAATTTTTGGAAGGGAGATTAAAGAAAAATGTAGTATAATTAAGTGGGGAAGCAAAGAGTAACCCTGAGAATTCTAGACTTATGTATGGTAGAGTAAGAGCTAACTTCATGTATTTTCTGTTTATTATGCAACATGAAAAAGTTAAATTTTTGAATTTGATTTGAATGATATGATGAAAATGTATTTGGTTCTTTTTTAATGGTATAATGAGAAACGTCATTTATAAAAAAACATGGTCAAGACATAGTGTTTATTTTAGGTGATTAATTTATGTATATCTTGGTAGGAAGCTATTTACATTAAGATATGCTGTTTAACATAAAATAGTTTATACTTGAACACCCTTTGATAGATATTAAGTATCTATTTACATGCTGATAAACATTGTAGCCTAAAATATGAAGGCAAATATTTTTTAAAAAGTAACACTGGGGAGTGAAGAAAATTTAAGAATCTAATTCTATTTTAGTACAAAAACTGAACTGTTTTATTATTGTTCTACTAGAGGCCTGATGCACGAAATTCATGCACGGGGTGGGGGGGAGGGGGTTCCTTAGCCGGGTCTGCACCCTCTCGCAGTCCAGGAGGCCTCAGGGGATGTCCAACTGATGGCTAAGGCCCGCTCCCCCCGACAGGGAGTGGGCCAAAGCCATCAGTCGAACATCGTTAGTGTTGCCGCGGAGGCAGGAGAGGCTCCCACTATTGCTGCTGTGCTCACCAGCCGTGAGACCAGCTTCTGGCTGATCAGTGCTCCCTTTGTGAGAGCACACTGACCACCACTGGACAGCTCCTGCATTGAGTGTCTGCCCCCTGGTGGTCAGTGCGTGTCATAGTGACCGGTCATTCCTCTGTCGCACCAAAACCAGCTTTCCAACATCCCCCAACGAGTTCCAGATTGCGAGAGGGCACAGGCCAGGCTAAGAGACCCCACCAGTGCACGATCAGGGCTGGGGAGGGATACAGGAGATTGGCCAGCTGGGGAGGAACCGTGGGAGGGCTGCAGGGTGTGTCCGGCCCGTCTTGCTCAGTCCCAATCGACCGGACCCCAGTAGCAAGCTAACCTACTGGTTGGAGCATCTGCCCCCTGGTGGTCAGTGCATGTCATAGTAAGCAGTTGAGCGGCCTTACCATATCATTAGCATATTATGCTTTGATTGGTTGATTGGCTGACTGGACCACCGGACACTTAGCATATTAGACTTTATTATATAGGCCAGTGATGGCGAACCTATGACACGCATGTCAGAGGTGACACGCGAACTCATTTTTTTGGTTGATTTTTCTTTGTTAAGTGGCATTTAAATATATAAAATAAATATCAAAAATATAAGTCTTTGTTTTACTATGGTTGCAAATATCAAAAAATTTCTATATGTGACAGGGCACCAGAGTTAAGTTAGGGTTTTTCAGAATGCTGACATGCCGAGCTCAAAAGATTCGCCATCACTGATATAGGATGATGTAAATATATCATAGCAGAGGCTGTGTGGTAAGGCCTAAGATGTCTCCTCTATTAAATAAATCAGGGACTATATTGTCATGCACTAACTCCACAAACATCTCCAGTGCTTCTCTAGCCCTGAGCAGTCTTTCTGTGGGTTTCCAGGTGATGCAGTTTCTACCAATGACCCCTGACGGCCCCTCCGAGGAGACACTGCCGACAGACACCTCACTGGCTTATCTGACTCTCAGAATTGTTTTGTTTTGTTCATTTGTACATTTCTTACAGTGGAATCTGTGTCTGACATGTTAGACTTGGACAAAAAGATCTGAGTTTCTAGGCCCCCAAGCAAGACGGCCTCTGCAAGGCCTCCTGGGAGATCTGACACCTGCCCCTGGGGACCATGGAGAATGGACCCGTCATCTCCTCGGACAAACAGTTGGCAGGAGTCAGATGTTTCCCAACATTTAGGACCCAGGCAACACTGTGACGGGGTCCAGGGTGACTGGTGTCCGTGGTGGGCAGACCCCAGTGGCCCCGGTGTCCTGCCTTCTGTGAACGTTTCCTCTCGAGTGTGGGAGAGGCCGTGGCTGCTCCTAACAGCCCAGCCAGGGAGCTGGGATGTGGCTCTCGCGGCTCCCTGGGGCCTGTCCTGCTCAGTGGTGGCAGCCACGGGGGGAGGCCTCCTTGGGGACTGGAGAAGCCGTGGCAAGTGCTGGGGTGGCCTCTAGGACCTCAGGGGGTCTCTGTCCACAGCCAGCACGCAGCTGGGCCTCTAGTCAGACGTCCCCAGGACGGGTTCTGCCAGCGTCCGGATGAGTGTGGGCCAGAAGGCTCCCCGCTCGCCACAGCCTTCTGGAGCAGAGGGTCTGCTAAGCTGCCCCACTCTGACCACAGGACCTGTGAGACCCAGGCCTGCTGCTGGCTGAGTCCACGGGGGTTTTACTGCCCCCGCTGCCCTCTGGCACCACCTCCCCTCTCATGCAGCACCGCTGTCTGCCTGCCCAGCTCCTGTGTTCCCGCACCGCTCAGTGCCCCCCGTGTATTCCTGAGTGCACCTCGCTTTCTGAAGTGCTGGCCTCACCCTCCCCTCCACTAACTCTCCACTTGCTCGCTTACTGCCCACAGAGCCTCTGACCCCATCCCCCTGGGGTCCAGTTTCCATCCTCCTGTAAGGAAGGCCCACACACATGGGCTGACAGCAGTGCAGCCGAGGGACTGGCAGTTCTGTGGGTGCGGACACAGCGGCAGCACTGGGTGTGGCAGGCGCGGCTCTGCCCAGGGGCTCGGGAGAACCACTGCCTCTGTACCCAGCCTCTTCCTTCAGCAATAGCAGCGGAGCCGCTCACACTTCCTCAGGTCCTCCTTCTGCCTCCCTCGGCCCCATGCGAGGACTCCCGCCATCACAGAGGCCCAGGGATTCAGGGCACTCTCCTGCCTCAGTCAGCTGAGGCGCCATCTCATTTCCACCATTTAGCTTTGTGTGTCGCCCTGTAACACCTGGGGACGGGATGCAAATTAAACGGCCGGTTTTCCTGCCTTCACACATTGTGAGAGCTGTAAGTTCAAACAATGGTCTGAGGCCTCCCTAAAGCTTGAGGTTCACCTTCAAGGGGACATACACCCTCAGGAGACCCTGAAATGCACAGAATGCTTATAGCAATGGGCTTCCGGGCACTGGGTACACCCTGAGATATATTTTAAGGGGGGACATTCAATAGTTCACAAACCGCATCATAAAATGACGGCTGGATCCACCTTCTTATGAAAACGTCTCCCAGTTTGGCCTTCATGGTTCACACCCTCTTATTCTCCTCTCACAACCTGAAGGGGTTGGAGGTGCAGCTGTGATGATGAGCTGAGCAGTGAGCGCGCTAGAGCCCCTCAGAGCTGGTGCCAGGCCTGCAGGGCGGAGGGCAGGGGGCCAGCCACTGTGTCACAGCCCGCAGCAGTCGTTTCAGGGGCTCTGCTGGGTGGCTCCCCGGCATGCATCAATGGTCTCAATGGGAGTCCCAAATTTCCCAATAAATCTCCAAACAAAATTAATTTTAATGGCTTTAATTAGCCTTAATAGGCTATTCCTATTAGTATCTGCTCCTTTTGTGAGGTTGTTGAGGAAATACTTAGGAACAAACCAACAGGCCAATGAGGGAAACGATTGGTCCAGAATCTTTTGAAATTAATTGCCTGTGTGCTATCTACTCACATCTCCTTCCGTGTGCAGTGCGCACACTTCATCTGGAGCCGGGCGGGCAACCTGGAGGAAGCACAGGGAGAGTGGTAACCGCTGGTGCTGTAGAGCAGTAACAGCGCTAGATGTGCTGCTGGTGATAGCCTTTCTTCCTTGTGGAGTGTCTAGGGAGGGGAAGCGGCTGCAGGGCCCGAGGCAGAGTTCCAGGAGGCCGGCAGCGCTATCAGGATCGTGCCAGTGGTGCTGGTCCATTGGTGCCTGGTCTGTCCTCTGGAGATTGTACCTGCAGGCCTACTATGGAAGCCAGTCCCCAGTTCTGCCCTGCGTCTGCCACCGATTGATTGGAGTCTGAGGGCCGTAAGGAGGGACCAAGAGGCCTGCCTTCCAGCTGCTCGCCAGTCCTTGCGCCACTCACTCCAGTTCCATTGATCAGGGGATGGCTAACAGGGAACCGGAGTGAGGGGAGTGAGCGCCATTCACTCACTCCGGTTCCCTGTTAGCCATCCCCTGATCAATGGAGCCTGAGGGCCGGGGGATGGACTGGTCCTCTGTGCGGTCATGATGGACCCAGGGTTTTTATATACATTAGGACTAGTGGCCCGGTGCATGAAATTCATGCACAGAGGGGTGGGGGTGTTCCTCAGCCCAGCCTGCACCCTCTCCAATCTGGGACCTCTCAAAGGATGTCCTACTGCCGGTTTACAGGAATAAGGCCTAAACCGGCAGTGGGACATCCCTCTCACAATTCAGGACTGCTGGATCCTAACTGCTCACCTGGCCAGCCTGGGTGAGGGGCTGAGGGCTGTTTTCAGGCTGGCCACAGCCCCTTCAGGGTGGGAGTTCTCACTGGGCTGCCTGGCCAGCCTGGGTAAGGGGCTGAGGACCGTTTTCAGGCTGGCTACAGCCCCTTCAGGGTGGGGGTCCCCACTGGGGTGCCTGGGTAAGGGGCTGAGGGCCGTTTTCAGGATGGCCACATTCCCTTCAGGGTGGGGAGTCCCACTGGGGTGCCTGGCCAGCATGGGTGAGGGGCTGATGCTGTTTTCAGGCTGGCCAAGCCCCCTGGTGACCCATGCTCCCAGCCCCTCCTTCTTTTCTTTCTTTTTAATTTTTTCAGCACCTCTGTGAGCAGAGGCCAGGCTGTCTGGAAGCAGGTATCTGGGATTTATTTATCTTCTATAATTGAAACTTTGTAGTCTTGAGTGGAGCCCAGGTCCAGCCAGGGCGGGTGGGAAGCTTGGCTTCCCCACTGCCAGGGACAACCCAAGCCTCCTGCTCCCTCCAGCTCTGTGGCCGCCACCACCATCTTGGTTGGGTTAATTTGCATAGTCACTCTGATTGTCTGGTGGGTGTGGCTTGTGGGTGTAGCGGAGTTATGGTCAATTTGCATGTTCATATTTTATTATGTAGGATTACAATCATTACATTCCCGCAACCTGCACGGCTGGGTTCAGGATCTGAAGGAAGGGCTGAAGCACAAATGAAAATACTAGATACAAATTTGAATTATTAAGGGGTGGGGGCCAGGTGGAGCCTCTTTCTTAAAGAGACACACTGAGACCTGGGCTTATCCGCTTTTTATTCAGTTTTAGATATACATCTTGCCCTCAGTAACGCACGGCAAACAGGTAGCAGACAAACAATTTCTAAGGTCAGTAAAGATCAGTTAGATCCAGTAAACATTTACTTGGAGGCTATCAGGTCAGGCAACTGCTCTGAGCCACCACTATCTCAACACGGACAATCAGTGCTTAGTGTCAGCCTTGCTAACACTTAGGGTCCATCGGCCTTCCGTGTTCCTTGGTGCACTCTCATGATAGTATTGGCAAGCGGTGGCTTCCCACATTACATCTATTATTTTGCTGTTATTTTTAATAATCAGTATTCTCATGTTAGAGAGGAGAGGACTCTGGAGGAAGGTTTTTGGTTGCTTCATTGAATAAGTGAGGCTTTGCCCATGCCCTTCAGTTCCTGTTTTCTTTCTAAATTGAATAGTGTTCGAAAAACTTAGTTTATGGCACAGTTGTATAGGTGATGGACATAGATCTGTGGATAAGCAGATCTTTAGATTTCTATCTAACATGTAAGGAATATTGTAGTTCATAATTTCTAATAAGCACATTTTATTTATTTATTATGTATTTATGCATTTTATTTATTTATTGTTGATAATATTACAGATATCTCTGATTTCCCTCTCTAATATGAACACTTAAAAATATTTTATTAGCCTTGGCTGCCTCACTCATTTGGTTGGAAGCATCTTCCCGTACACAAGAAGATTGTAGATTTGATTCCAATTAGGGCACATACCTAGATTGTGGCTTTGAGCCCCAATCAGAATGCTTACAGGAGGCAATTGATCGAACTTTCTCTCTCACATTGATATTCCTCTTTCTCTCTCTCTCTCTCTCTCTCTCTCTCTCTCTCTCTCTCTCCACCTCTCTCTCTAAAATCAACAAACATATCCTTGGGTGAGGATAAAAAAATATTTTACCATCTCTGAAATCAGAATACATCTTAAAATTGATGTAGTAGACTAAATTTAATGGTACATCATAGTATAACTGGCAAGATTTCCCCTTTTAATGATGGGTACTACAGTCTGTGATTTGATAAAATATGGTATCCTATGTGTGCCTTGAAGAGTGCATATAATTGATTTGGATGATATATATGAGGGCTATGTGATAATCTGGGTCCGTCTGGAAAATGATTTTGAAGTAGATAGCGTTTTCCTTTCATCTTCCCTTTTACTCTCAGAAGATTATGATGCAAATTAAAGATTTAGTGTAATTCAGCCATCATTATCTGTATCTCATTTCTATAAATAGTATAAAGACAGGTGTATGACCTGATTTTTTAGAAAGCAGAAATAGCATACTACTTAGGTAATTTTACCAAAGTTTAACTAAAATGTAAACCCCTCACAGGTAAGAACAGTGTATAACATTTATCACTACCCTCAGCCCTGTTTTTTTTTTCAATTTTTTAACATTTTGCTTAATCCCTTCACCCATTTCACCCAGCTCCCCAATACCCCACCCCTATTACAGCTGTCATTGCGTTCTTTATATCTATGAATCTGTTTCTATTTTGTTAGTTTATTTTGCTCATTAAATTCTACCTATAAGTGAAATCATATGGTATTTGTCTTTCTGGCTGGCTTATTTCACTTAGCATAATAATCCCTAGGTCCATCATGCTGTCACAAAAGGCAAGATTCCCTTCCTTTTTACCATCAAGTAGCTATTACAAATAGCTCTGCAAAGAATGAAGGGGTGCATATATTCTTTCAAATTAGTGTTTTGGGTTTCTTCAGATATATTCTCTAAAGTAGGATTGCTGGGTCATAAGGCAGTTCATTTTAATTTGTTGAGGTAAGTCCATACTGCTTTTCACAGTGACTGCACCAGTCTGTCGTCCTACCAACAGTGTATGAGTGTTCCCTTTTCTCTACATCCTCACCAAGACTTGTTTGTTGATTTATTAAGATAGCCATTTAACTGCTGTGAGATGATATCTCAGTGTGGTTTTAATTTGCATCTCTGATAATTAGTGATGTTGAGCTTCTTTCTATATGACTATTGGCCATCTCTATATCCTCTTTGGAGAAGTGTCTATTCACTTCTCCATTTTTAAAATTGGGTTGTTTGTTATTTTAGTGATGAATTTTATAAGTTCTTCATAAATTTATATTAACCCCTTTTCAGATGTATCATTGATGAGTATGTTCTCCTATTTAATGGGTTGTCTTTTCATTTTGTTGGTGGTTTCTTTTGCTGTGCAGAAGCTTTTTTAGTTTGATGTAGTCCCATTTGTTAATTTTTCTTTTGTTTCCCTTGCCAAAGGAGATATGTCTGTTTTTATGCCAGAACCATGCTGTTTTTGGTTTCTATGACCTTGTAGTATGATATATCACATAAACAAAATGAAGGATAAAAATCACATTGTCATATCAATAGATGCAGAAAAAGCTCTTGATAAATCCCAGCACCCACTTATGATTAAAAACTCTCATCAAAGTGGTAATGGATGGAACATACCTCAATGTAATAAAGGCCATATACGACATTCTCTTAAGATCAGGAAAAAGACACGGATGTCTCCTTTCATTACTGTTATTCAACATAGTACTGGAAACCATAGCCATAGCAATCAGACAAGAAGAAATAAAAGGCAATCAAATTGGAAAGGATAAAGTAAAACTGTAATTATTTGCAGATGACATCATACTATGTATAGAAAACCCAAAAGATTCCACCAAAAACCACTAGAACTGATAAATGAATTCAGTAAAGTAGTGGGATAAAAAAAAATCAGTTTGATTTTCCTACACCAATAAGGAACTATCAGAAACTAGGAAAACAGTCTCATTTACAATTGTACTAAAAACAAAAATACTTGGGAATAATTTTAACCCAGGGTGTAAAAGACATATACTCGGAAAATTGCAAGATACTGAAGAAAGAAATTGAAGTAGATACAAATAAGTTGAAGCATATACTGTGTCCATGGATAGAGAGAATTGGCATATTAAATGTCCATACTACCCAAAGCAATCTATAGATTCAATGCAATTCCTATTAAGATACCAATGAGGTATTTTTTCCACAGAACTAGAGAAAATATTCCAGAAAATTATGGAACCACTAAAGACCCTGAATAACCACAGCAATCTTGAGAAAGGAGAACAGTTGGAAAAATCATGCTACCTAATATCAAACTATACTACAGCCCTTGTTAAATATAGTGCTTAGTAAATGCTTATAGAGCAGAACCCAATGCAGCATGCACTTAGGAATAAACATGAGTCTTCTGTTACTTACTTCCACCTGTGTGTGAGGTAAATTGCTCTCAAAAGCTTGAGAAAGTTTTCTCATATAGTATTAGTTTATCTATGTACTTGATTAATGATTTTTTGCATTCTTTATGTTGTATGGCTTTATTTTATATAAGACACATACTTTGGAAGATTCAAAATGAGAAATATTTTGACATTTTTTCATTAAGTAAATATGTCCATCTACTGATATGAATTAGTGATCATTATGTGTTGTCATAAAAAAACACTCTCATGGAAACTGCACAAGAAATAAAAAAGATGAATGAAATTAAGGAGAATTTATTTACCTGTCAGGTGAGGACGAGCATGCAAGAGCAAGTCCGTACACACACACACACACACACACACACACACACCCCTCAGTGAAGAAATTCACTAAATAATTTACCAAAATGGTAACCTTAGGAGATTTCAAGTGGTAAAAAGCGCAATTTAGTGTAGACATACTAGTTGAGTAATGAAAATTTGTTCTCTAAGTACGACAAATGAATTCACAGATCTGTACGAAGTTGGTTAAAACAAATCCCGTTGTTCAAAGCAAATCCTTTTGTTCTCTGGTCAGGCAAGGGTTTTCATTTAGGTCCAGTGAAGCTCTGGTGCATTCGAGTGACCCCAGGTTCAGGGCCCTTTTATAACTTCCGCTTGTTGGGACCTGCTGTGGTGAGGCAGAGCATTCCATTTCATATTAGCTCTCCACAGTGTAGAATTTAAAACAAATCCACATCCAAATACTAAAGACCTTGAAAAACAAGTCAATACTGAAATCGCCGAGGGCAGAGAGAGACTTCATACAACAGCCAAAGCCATAACAATCCTCTTTACTTCTCTTTTCTTTTTAGACCACCACCCTCCAAACAAGAAACCAACAAATAACAAAGTTTTAGCCCACACAGGTTCTTTCTGCAAGTCTGAGGGAATGATGACCAAGCCAGGGGTGCTGTCTTTCTTTTTGCTGGTAGTTCCCTGCTTTTATTATTTTTTCTAATCAAACTTTTCATTTTGAGATAAATTGTAGATTCATATGCAGTTGTAAGAAACAATAGAGATGGAACCTAAGAACCATTTATCCAGTTTCCCCAATGGTGACATTTGATAAAACTCTAGAATAACATCACTACCAGGATATTGACATTGATTAAAGCCAAGATACATTTATCATCCTGAGATCTCTCATGTTGTCTTCCACCATCCTTGATTTCTGACAACCAACAGTCTGTTCTCCATTTCTATAATTTTATTCATTTCAAGATTTCTGTATAAATGGAATTACATAGTATTTATCCTTTTGGGAATGACTGGTTTTCAGTCAGCATAATTCTTTTGAGATTTATCCAAGTTGTGTGTGTATCAATAATTTAGTCATTACTGTTGCTGGGTACCATGCTATGGCATGGATGTACCAGAGTTTGTGTAGTCATTCAGTCATTGGAGAACATCTGGGTCACTTCCAGTTTTTATTATTAGGAATAAAGCTGCTGTGAATTTTTGTGTACAGATTTTTGGGTGAATATAGTTTTGATTACACCGAGATAAATACTCAAGAGCAAAATTGCTGGGGCTTATGGTAATTGCATGCTTAGTTTACAAGAAACTACCAAATTGTTTTTCAGAGTGGCTGTACCGTTTTACATTCCCATCAGCAATGTATGAGTGATTCACTTTCTCTGTGTCCTTGCTAGCATTTCGTGCAATTACTACTTTTTACTTAGGCTGTTCTGATAGGTATATACTGATATCTCATTGTCTCTCTTATTTGCATCTTCTTAATGGCTAATGATGATGAACATCTTTTTCATGTGCTTATTTCTCTGCCTTTTTAATATACATTAATTTACCATTACTACCTACGCTCCCTTTCATCCATTACACTGGCGTGCAGTTCTATAATTCAGCCCCCATCTGCTTCGTGTCTGCCTCTGGTTCCCGAGAAGCTGCATAAAAGACCTCACTGTTGCCTCTGGGATGATGACTTCCCATCCTGAGGGAGCAGATGTCTAGTCTCTGAGCTCTTGTCTTTTGTTGGCCTCATAGCTGTCAGCCATTGAGGCAGAGAGGGCAGAATTTTCCTGACTCCAAACCTCTATCGAATGCTGCATTTAGATCCTGAAAAAGCACTATTTTTACCCAGTATCAATGAGAGCCTTCTCATTTAAACAGATTCTTCATTTGCTCTTCACTGAAAGGCAAGCAGATATGCAGAGGCGTTTCTGCCTTTAGCTAAACAGCTTTTACATTAGCCCCAAGCACAAGTCCAACAGCTTCTCCCAATAGGATTATGGATTCTATTGTTGACTCTCAACTCCCTAAAAGACCACCAGAAAAATTTAGGATTGGGGAGGCTGAATCAATAAGGGAGAATACTATTTTGATAGAGTCTCAGAAAAGGGAAGTGAGGGGAGCATATTAGGGTTTTAGGTCTGGACTGGATGGTTCATGATGGAGCTTGCAGGAAGGAATGTGGGTAGAATTTTCAGTTTTTAGCTAAGAGCCATCACTGTGAGATGTAGATACTGAAGGTAAGGCTGTTGAAACAGATTTTTTTTTTTAAATCACGTGGTTTTTCTTTTATTGACATTTTCTTCTGGCAAACAAATTCACAAAACTTCCCTGCTACAAAAATCTTGTTGAAAAGTAAGGCTTTCTGAGAATGGAAATCTGCGTGTGGTCAGAACAAGCCCTGTGGCCGGGAGGCCATGCGTGCCGTGGGCCCTCGGCCCGGCCACCGTTGAAAGAGATCTTAATGAGCAAGCTGTTAACTCCTGGTAAGTAGCATGTTTGGCTGCTCACAGTCCTCCTGTCCAGGAGCAGGTAATTCCTGGAGCACACAAGTCAATTCTTTTTGTTTGGCCCAAGTATTGGTTAACTTAGAGACAGGAAACTACACCTGGTCCCAGTACTGTTATTACAGGGAAAGGGGATTATGTTGTTTTCAGTTCTCACTACTTTAAATATGCATAAGTTAATCACACTGGGCCAGTTATACATTTATTGCCTTTCATCCCAAATCCCCCCATCACTGCCTCGCTCTCGAAACTGGATCCAGACCATGTGAACATTCCTCCTTTGCTTGCTGGCATGATGTTAACCATTGTTGGTAGAAGGTTCTGGAAGGACACTGCAGGAGGAAGGCACTTTTGTTCTTAGTTCCAGGGTGATTCTATGTGCTTGCTCCGATGTTGCTTGGTTAGCTTACAGGACATCCACTGACATTCACCCCCAGAGGGTTTCAGTGGCAACACCTTTGCAAGAAGCTTCCTGAAGAGTTTCTCTGGCAACCTTGAGGACAGTCTCTCTGCATCACCCAGAGGGTTCTGCAGGCCTCAGTGAGCTGCTGGCCCCACTGAAAGTGGTTTTCTTCTTGCTAGCCCTAGCTTCTAGCACTTCAAGCAGACTCCCATCAGCCGGAAGGCCATGACTGTGTCATAACTGTGTCCTTTGTAATGATGTCTGTTGTCAGTCCTGGGAAGAGTCGGGGACTGGGATTGCCCCCCCTTTATCTGCTATTCTTATATCCTTTAGATTTCTCTGTACCCCTTTAAAGAGGTCTCTTGTTAATTCTTTATATTGAATTTTTTCTGGTAATATTGCTATGTGGTTTCTGTCTTCTGACTGATATAGAATTGCTATTGGATTGGTGTAGGAGACTGGAATTTCGATTTGGTTCAGTCATACCCTAAGATGGGACCACAGTGCTGAGCTCTTTGCCAATGGGAAATGGGATGCCAGTTTCTTTTGCATGCAGTCATATAATAATTAATCAAGTTATCACCGACGGTTGATTGTGATGAAAAGCCAACTAAAGCAAGTGCCTTGGAAGCTCACATGGCTTTAACATTTGAATATTATGGCAGTGAAGTGTCTATAAGAAATATGATGTGGAATGGATTATAATGAGAACCCTGGAGTGCTTGCAGAAAAAAAAAAATGATGAGCTGAGGACCTTGAACTCTGTTGAAGTCATGGTCTGAGAACCAAAGAACTTCCATGACATACCTAAATATTCTCTTATTTATTGGAGCCACTAGACTAATCTTGCTAAACTTAAATGTAAAATTGAGCTGTATAGAATGTTAATATCAATTAATTCACAGTTTTCTCACATTTCTTATTTGAAAAATAGGGCATTAATTGGGAAAGAATAGAGTCCTGTACTTAGAATGGGAGCATATAGCTGGACCCACCAAAAATGACTGTCTTGAACCTCAAATTACTCTGAGCCTCCCTTACCACAAAGTACTTTGCCCTCCGATGTCTGAAGTGACTATCTTATCCTTGCTTGTAAATTTTCTGATAACCTCACCTGGGGAAAATGCTTTAAAAGTAGGTATTCATTCTTTTTAAGACTTACCACAACAATCCTGGTTATTTCTAGGTTCACTGAAAAGGGGAAATCTCAATGGTCAGGGGACAGGTACACAGTTTACATACAAAAGAATGCCACAAGACTTTGCTCTTGCATAGTTTTAAAGATTTTTTTAATATGTTTTTTTATTGATTTCAGAGAGGAAGGGAGAGAGATAGAGAGATAGAAACATCAGTGATGAGAGAAAATCATTGATTGGCTGCCTCCTGCATGGCCCCTATTGGCGGGGATTGAGCCTGCAACCCGGGCATGTGCCCTTGGCTGGAATCGAACCTGGGACCCTTTAGTCCGCAGGCTGACGCTCTACCTACTGAGCCAAACCGGCTAGGGCTTGCATATTTTTAGAACATGAGTAAGCTTGGATGTGAAAGGCACTAGGCCGTATGGGGCAGAAGGCAGAATATAACAGTAAATATGACCAAATTCATTGATATGTATACTTACTATAGAGTTCAGACTTAATGTGTTAGCTTGTGAAACCACCAGTAACATATGCAAATTTAATGTTTAATGCTATCTACTTTGTACTCATTAAGAACCTTCAGAATTGTCTTGCACATAGTAACTCAATGCATATTTACCAATTTGATTTAAAATGTTAGTGTGTGGCCCCTAAAACCAAATGTGTTATCAAAGGGAAAAATAATAATAGCAAAGTAAATAATAGAGAATTCACATTGCAAGTAATAAGGGTAAAAGAGATTAGAGCCAGCCCAAAATACCTGAAATATGGATTAAAACATGGAAAAGAATCTCTGTACGTGAAGAGTCATACAATAATGTATGCATAATCCCCTTCATAATTATATGGGGAAAGCCTTCACCAAACATTAAAAAAATCATAAGCAAAATGTATTTTGCAACTTAATATGTCCTATGACTGATTGTTACTTCTTACATTTCTAACTAGTTCTTAAGTGAGTAAGATTACTGGAAAGGTAAACAGTTACATTCCTGGAAATAACACAGATACTTGTAAGGCTTCTGTGGATACACTGTGGGTGAGATCTCTGGTCCTAGAATCAAACTTGTCTCTAAACTCTCTTTATTTAAAAAAATGAAGACCACAGCCCTGGCCGGTGTTGCTCCATGGGTAGAGCATTGGTCCATGCACCAAAGGGTTACAGGTTAGATTCCGGTCACGGGCATGTGCCTGGATTGCAGGTTCAATCCCTGGCCCCAGTCAGGCATGTGTGGGAGGCAACCAATCAATGTCTCTCTCACATCGATATTTCTCTCTATCTCCTCTCTCTCTCTCTCTCTCTCTCTCTCTCTCTCTCTCTCTCTCTCTCTCTTTCTCTCTCTCTCTCTTCCCCTATCTCCCTATCCTCCTTCCTTCCGCTCTCTCTAAATAAAATCAATGGATAAAAGATTCTTGGGTGAGTATTAACACAAAAAATGATGCCACATATTAGAAAATTTTGTGAGGAAATACATATTATTATTTACCAAAGAGGAAAAAAACTAAGACATTATTACTCCATTTAAAGTAGTTCTCTATACTACCTTTTAGTTTAAAATACAATTTACTATAATAAATTATGCTTAGGTTTAATGTTCACTGTTACTAGAGAGTAATATCTAACAATAATTCTGTTGTCAAGTTCTGTCATATCCTTGTTTCTAATTCTAGTCTGTGCTAAAAACTGCAATTAATTATTTTTAAATAACAGACACTGGCAAGTTACTATATGGTATTTCATCAGAGAGGCTGTATTTAAGAAGCTACAAATCAATCTGTGGTCACTGAATATACTGGTTCACATGCACAAATACATGCATGTGCAAAGATAGACTGCCTGCTAATTAATGTCTAAACAGGGGAAAAAAATACCATGAATTAGGCTTTTCCATTCTTTGTAGTGGCAACTTTAGAAAGACATCTGCACCAGACACTAATGCACATCAGAATGAAAATGGTTTTAGATTTCCATAAGTATTTTTGATGCTGACATATATCCCATATTTCAGACATCTTTCAGTGCTGATATCTGTAATCAGCATTGCGTATGTAATTAAATGAAACTATTAGCAGCTTCACAAAAATTTAAGCAGCACTCTAATACAAATGGAACAACTTAATTGCTATATGTTTCTTCAGTCGCGACACATACATAATTATAGGAAATTGACATAATGAGAAATATATGTATACACACATTCTGGCACATATATCACCAGAGGAACACCAAACTGTGTAATTTTTATTTCTCTTGACAGCACCAACAAAGATCTTTGCCTTCCTGCCCTCAGCAGGCTATCCCCTTCCCTCTGACCAGTTCTCTCCTCAGCATTTCTACTTGCCTCCTCTCAGGTGGGTCTCACTAGAGCAGCGGTTCTCAACCTGTGGGTTGCGACCCTTTGGGGGTTGAACGACCCTTTCACAGGGGTCGCCTAAGACCATCGGAAAACACATATATAATTACATATTGTTTTTGTGATTAATCAGTATGCTTTAATTATGTTCAATTTGTAATAATGAAAATACATCCTGCATATCAGATATTTATATTATGATTCATAACAGTAGCAAAATTACAGTTATGAAGTAGCAACGGAAATAATTTTATGGTTGGGGGTCACCACAACATGAGGAACTGTATAAAGGGTCGCGGCATTAGAAAGGTTGAGAACCACTGTACTAGAGTGTCAGTTGGATGCTGTTATGGGGACTAGTGCTCAATGCCTCTGTAACTAGAGTTGGGAGTGAGCGCTTACCTCTGGTCTCCCCCTGGGCTCAGGTCCGCTCCGCTTGAGGGCCCCCACAGAACTGCCTTGTGTTTGGTACCCATTACACAATCTGGAAAAGTGTCCATCAGTCTGAATTTCCAAAGCATCTAAATGACAATACCTAAATGCCTTGCTCAAATTTATTTCTTGCCAACACCAAGACAGTGTCCTAAAACAAGGGACTAGCTTTCAGTGCACTCTGCTTTTGAATGGATTCTTCTCACCCCAGCCCGCCACTCTCCTCCCCTCCCTCCCTGCCCCTGCTTACCATCATCTTCTATTCTTAGCAGAAGATCCCCTATTTAAACCACAGTATTCTGTGTTAAGTGAATGTCAAATGTGTTCTGTACCAGGATTCCTTAACTGGTGGATCAGGTATGTCATAAAGAGGTAACAGGAATGCTAACATATTGACCCACTCAGCCCTTTGGGGCACCCTAGCAAAGTCTGGTTACATCTGGGCACAAACAGCTGTTGTCTCTTTAATTCTGTTGAAGATTAATACTATATTCTTTAGGAGGCTTATACTTTCTACCATTTCAAGTAGCATCCCTGGGATACAGACAGATAGGAATAATGTAGATAAAGATTTAGCAATCTAAGAAAATAATTGTCAGCCATGAATGAATTTTAACATATTTGCAGAGCAATCTGAGGAGCATGTAACTCAGAAGAGCATATTTCAGAATAAATTGCTTGCAGACTATTTTTTAATCTCTGCTATCTTAATGGAATAGCAAGTTTGCTTATAGGTATCCCTGAGATTTTGGCATAATGGAGATTAACGATATATTTGAATTTCTTTCCAAGTATCAAATATGGGCTTTTGCCATTTAAAAGTTATCAGGGATAATATTGATTTTTATTTGGTCTTTCAGTGATTTACTAGCTTTCCCAATAGGCTGCCTTTAAATTATACTATAACACAAAGAAAATTTGAATAATTAAATTTTAAAAATAAAATGAAATCATTAAAAGAAGTAAGCTAAAGGCTGATTTTTTGGGGGTTATGCTCAGTTTTGACTTTTCAATACTTCTATTTTAATGAAAAATTGGAGTTACACTGCTGAAGTAATATACAGTTGTTAGAGAAAGTTTGGAGTTGTTGCTTTTATCATTCAGGTTGCTCTGTGGTTCAAGTGGTAGTAGAGTTATTAACTGACGTTAGTGGCATAAACAACAGAGATACATGGTTTCCTTATTACAAGTTTAAAGTAAAGTGGTGCCCAAATCATCAAAGAACTTATTGCTTTTCATCTTTCTGCCCTGCATGCCTGAGCCTGTGGGTTTTCTGCCTCTGGCTCGCTCCCACGTGGTCACAATATTGCTGCTGCAGCTACTGGAGTTTTCTTCTCTTTCAACCACAACTAAGGCAGGATGTGCAGTTTCTTCCTGAGCATTTCTTTCATCAGAGAGGAAAACCTTCCCAAGAAGTCACCCTGGCAGGCTTCCCATTACATCTCACAATGTTAGTTTTTCTGAAAACTGATGGTTTTTTACCATTTATGTTCTGAAGTCATTAGAGACAATGGTCCTAAACTTGCCCTTGGAGCTACTTTCTAAAGTGTGAACAGTTGATTTGGTTGATATGTCAGGAAAAGATTTTTACAAACATAAGCAATAATTAACCGCCTAACTTTAATAACAGTAAATAAAGGAAGCATTAGGGTAATGGTTACAAATGCCAAGCTTCGAATGCAAACGTCCTTGAGTTTCAATTCTGTAATTACCTCTGACTAACTATGTGTCCTTGGGAAATTTATATAGCCTGATTCTTAAGTTCTGAACTGAAAAAATGTGAATTATATAAAACCTAACTTTGCAAGGATTAATTTAATGAATTGATATGTCATTTTCTAACATAACAGTACACACTCAATGGCAGCTATTCCTATACTTTCACTCATGGCTAAGGGAAGCTGAAGCAGACCTGGAGGGGTCAGCTGTGGATTCAATCTCTGATCAGTCTAAATGCAGAGTCCATGTTCTCTGGACTTCTGTCTTATTCCTGGTTATAACTTCACTAGCATGTTACAAACACAGACATAGGATAAATATTACAGTTTCATTAATTGACTGGTTATTCGTTGTAGAGAAATAGAAATACAGTGGGGCCTTGACTTACAAGTTTAATTTGTTCCGTGACGGAGCTCGTAACTCAAATTACTTGTATGTCAAATCAAAAAGTGAACAAGTGAGACATGTGATGCTGGGCTGATGTTGTGGCGTTCACCGTGACGTTCACTGCGCCAACTAGTGGTGGGGTATCTGAAGCTGGCTCTTAACCTGACTTTTAGCTCGCAACTCAAAGCAAAAAATCGGCTGAGAGATGGCTCGTATCTCAAAATACTCGTAAGTCGGGAAACTCGTAAGTCAAGGCCCCACTTTGTACCCTAAGTATCATAAGAATAAGGTTCCTAGATTTTTAAAAAATATATTTTTATTGATTTCAGAGAGGAAGGGAGAGGGAGAGAGAGCTAGAAACATCAATGATGAGAGAGAATCATTGATTGGCTGCCTCCTGCATGCCCCCAGCTGGGAATCGATCCTGCAACCCAGACATATGCCCTGACCGGAATTGAACCAAGATCTCCTGGTTCACAGGTTGATGCTCAACCACTGAGCCATGCCAGCTGGGCGATTTCTAAATTTTGTGTATATTTTAATCAACCTTTAAAAAGCTATGATATTAATTCTGCTCTGAGATTCTATTTAAAGTGTACATTATGTATATGTATAGCTATACTTATATATATCTCACTGAATCTTTTCAAAGATAACTTTGGAGTTGTAATAAAAATGCTTTTCTTAAACTATAAGTAAAATTTTCAGGAATATTCAATTTGGGGATCAAACATTCTCTATATGACATTTAAAATAGACTTTATGCAACAGTGTTTTGTAGTGCTGACATTAGAATACAGCTTTGCAGATGACTTTTCAACTCATCCCATGTGTTTGGAAGCTGGCTCACTTCTACTTCCGACCCTTGGGCTGGCTCATGAAGTTCTTAGGCATCAAAGAGCATTCATTCCACTTATTATCCCAGAAGAAGAGGAAACAAATAGGTAGGAAAGTGGCTTGAGGAGGGAGTGGTTACGGACATGATCCAGGAAGTGTTAAGATGGAAGAGACTGAATGTTAAGATTAGCCAATCATCTACTTACAGTCTGGATTGTTTGTCCTAGGAATTGTGCTTGGCATACAAATAAACACATATTACCTATTATTATTTTTATCATTAGTGGCAGATAATCTATATATTTTGTAGGACTCTATTTGTTTCCTAGAATTTCAGTAACAAATTACCAAAAACTGGGTGGCTTCAAACAATAGCAGTCTCTTTTCTCACAGCTCTGGAAGCCAGTAGTCCACAGTCAGGGTTTGTGTAGGGTTAGTTCCTGCTGCAGGTTCTGAGAGCAAATCTGTTCTCTGTCTCTATCTCAGCTTCTGGTGGCATTTGGCAATTCCCTGTGTTCCTTGGCCTGTAAATCTGTTATTCTATTCTCTGCCTCCATCTTTGGCTTTCCTTCTTCTTTGTGCTTGTCTTCTCTCTTATTATAGGGGCATTTGTAATGGATTTAGAGCCCACCTGATAATCCAGGCCGATCTCATCTCAAGATAATTTATTTTTAAAAGATATTTACTCATCCATGTTTTATGTGGACATATCTTCTGGAGAGTCTCCATTCAACTTCATACAGACTCAAGAAAAAAATGTGTTAATGTCAGTTCAGAATTAGTTAGCAAAATATATCTAAAATACAAAATAATGAAAGAGTAAAATAAATGAATGTTTTAGTATGAATGAGAGTGACTTGGATCACTTATTAAAAATACAAGTTTCTGAGCCATTTCCCAGGGAGGTAATTGAGTAGCCATAGGGCCAATTATGTGCATGTTCAGGAAGCACATGGAAGTTTACTAGTTTACTATATAATGCATATATAGGCCATAGATGCATTTTTAAGAAATGAAATATACTCATAGCAGACTAATATTAGCAGAGGTAAAATGAAAAATTTACATAAAACTCTGCTTTAGTGAAAAGGAAAGCACACAATACATCTATATGACATTATTACATTTTAATACAAATTTGTTAAGGATTTAAGAGGTTTTTAATTTTGAAATCTAATTTGTCAACCAAAACATTAAGTGAGTATTCTTCAAGGTGAACAGTTTTGAGAGATTATATTACAAAATTAGTTGAAATATTTTTCTTCCAGTTCTTCGCTAGCACAATAAATCTTGAAAGCATTTCGCAGTAATTGGGAGTGAGAGGCAGATGTATTAGAGCATGACATTTGGGACTAGGATTTCTCTGTCTTCACTTGCTCCTGACAACACTCTTTTGTTTCAGACCCTCTGTTAGGATCTATCTCAGGGCCAGCCCTGTCCCTTACGCACACTAGTCCATCTTTACAGACTTTTTAAAAAAGCAGATTATTAGAATCAAAGTCATTTAAAGAAAGCTTGGAAATTTCTTATTTTGGTCAGAATAGTTCAAGCTGGAGTGTGTGAGAGTGGCTGTATTTGTGTGTATATGTGTCTGTGTGTGTGTGTGTGTGTGTGTGTGTGTGTGTGTGTGTGTGGTGATGTGTTTTAAAAGCAAATGTTTTCATCTTTCGTTTAGATGCTCTTTACCCTCCCTATATTTCTGGGTCATCCACGTTGCTAATTTAAAATGGGATTACAGGTGTCACCTGACTCCTTGCTTTTCAAAGTGTGGTCTGTGAACAGCAGCATGGCCATGGCTTGGGACCTGATTCCAAATGCAGGATATCATGCCTCATCTAGAACTTCTGAGTCAGAATCTGTATTTTAACAAACTTTCTCAAGGGATTCCTGTGCTCATTAAAGTTTGGGAAGCTGAACAAACGTATGCAATACTCCAACAGATCAGCAGTTGCTTTCAATGTAGGAGACAGTTCTTGTTACGGTTCCTAAGGTAACCTGCCCATGTGATTTCTAGAACTCAAGCTACCGAAATGATTTTGAGTTATTGCTTTCTGTAGGGGCTCCTGTACTAATCTTGTCTCAAGAAATCTATAAAAATTGAGATAAGAATTACATTTTATGGGGGACAAAAACATACCCAAGAATTTTAGAAGTACTTGAAATGTCAAGACCGTATCCTTAGTGGTATGTAACTATGTCCCTGGCAAGATAAGTCCTGAAATATACGTCACATTGCTAGGAAAAAGGAGAGCTTTTATTGAATAATGGAAGGCAGATGTGGTGTTTTGCTGTGGCATAAAAATGGATCCTTTCTCAGAATTTTCCAAACATTTTGTCTTTAATATTGTGTAGGTTTGTTAAAGATCAGCATAACCTGAAAGGCCACTAGTGCTTATCTTAAAACTAATTGTACATAGAAAACCATGTGCAATATCTTATTTCTTCTTAAGGTGTGTACATTAAGTTTTATAACATGTAAAATACACACTGTAAGCCCTATTAAAAATTAATACATGTGGAAGCTTAGGCAGAATAGAAAGGAAGTTGAGCAACAGACTAAGGAATAGATAGAATTTAGCGATTTAGGGCATAATAGTGTCACTTCAAATTAGTGAAGATATTTTGTTCAGTAAATGATATTAGGCCACCAGGCTAAACATTTATGAAAGTCTAAATTTTTTACATCTCATTTTATACATTGAGGTAGTTTCTAGATCAGTATTTCTAAACAATGTTTTTATTATAGTCTGCAAGGAGCTTTTTATCTACACATTTTCTTTAGTAAGCATTATTACCATAATCAGAAAATACGTAAAACATATATGTATTTTTCTAATTCATTCCAACTTCCTGAAATTTTGATAATATTTGATACTCTATCTACTTATGTACTATAGCCCTTTGAAGGGTAATGAACAATTTTAACATCAAACAGTTTTGCCCCATTGGGAGTGGTATGAACCCTGAGGAGGAAGCATGTTCACAAAGCAGGTGGATCTACTTCATATTTTTTATCAAATGCTTTATTTGGGATATGTTGGGGTAGTGTAAATCAGTAATAGGTGTTATTGGAACCTTGTTTTGGACAGTTTACCAGTTGCCTTTTATCTCAAAGTTGTTGTAACCTGCAGTGTGATACAATGCTTCAAGAGAAAATACAGTTATAAAAATGGTTCAGCATTAAAATTTTAATTTATCAAAAAAAAAGAAAATAAGAACTTAAGTGAATTTTTATAACTTTAAGGTGATTAAGTTCTTTAAAAGGAGAATAATAAAAGATAAAGTGTACAAAAGAAATACTGATATATTAAACTAAATGTTTGAAAAACTTTCTGAACTATTAAAAAAATCATGAAATTTAAAATCTTATATAATAAAGAGGCAATATGCAAATTGACCATAGCACCCTCACACAAGATGGCTGCCCCCATGTGGTCATAAGATGGCCACGCCCATGTCATCACAAGATGGCCACCACAAGATGGTCGGCAGGGGAAGGCAGTTGTGGGCGATCAGGCCAACAGGGGAGGGCAGTTGGGGGACCAGGCCTGCAGGGGAGCAGTTAGGCATCTATCAGGCTGGCAGGAGAGTGGTTAGGGAGTTATCAGGCTGGCAGGCAGAAGCAGTTAGGGGTAATCAGGCAGGCAAGCAGGCAAGAAGTTGGGAGCCAGCAGTCCCAGATTGTGAGAGGGATCAGGCTGGCCTGAGGGACAACCCCCGCCCCCCCAGTGCACAAATTTCATGAACTGGGTTTCTAGTAGTATTTATATGCATCTAGCAAGTGGATACCAGAAAGTTAGCAATGGTTATTTTTTATTGAGGTTATTGATGTATTTTAATATTTTTATCTATACATTTTCTTTAGTGAGCCTTACTATCATAATAAAATATTTAAAATTTATAGCTTTGCCCTGGACAATGTGGCTCAGTTGGTTGAGCATCATCCCATGTACTGAAAGGTATCCAGTTCAATTCCTGGTCAGGGCACGTGAACAGATTGAAGGCTTGATCTCTGGTCAGGGTGCACGTGGGAGGCAGCCAATCAATGTTTCTCTCTCTCCCTCTAAAAATATCAATAAAAACACGTTTTAAAATTTATAGCTTTATTAATGGAATACCCATGACACTCTTCCATCTCACAAGGATCTTGCTGTAATTTCCACTTGATATTTTAGAATTATGTAGTTTAGAGCAGTTACCCAAGCTCTAACATTTAGTAACTGTAAATGTCAGGGCTTGAATTTGAACTTGGTAATCTCTGACTTTAAAGTGTTTGAAATTCATATAATGTATAATTTTTCTCCAAGCTCCTTTTTAAAGCTTAGATCCTCACCTGTGATTTTCAGCCTCTTCAAGTCACAGTTGTGAAATTGTTTTGCTTCCATTGTGGATGTGGTTAGATTGACCATTGGATGGGGTGGATGCATGCACTGATGAGCTTGCCACTCAGAACTCTGGCTTGTCTGCAATTTACATTTAAAAGAGTCATGTTCCTTTGCTACATAAAGTCTTAATTAGAAACTTATATAACTCTCTAATTAGTTTCTATTATACATAAAGACAATAACCTATTTAAGAAAGCATATCAATCACATCAGTAATTAACTTTTGTTTTCCTAAGTGATTCCTCTCTATTTTGTCTCTCTTGTCTGATGCTTAAGTCTACATAAAATGTCCCCAAATCTCATTGTACTTAGCTTGATTTTTAATTATCTGGTCTTTGCACTACTCACAACCAACTGTTTTACAAAACATTGGTTGTCCTTCTTGGATAATAAATCAGAGTTTATTTTATTTTTTTAAAGGGGAAGTATTTTTTTAATCCTCACTGAAGGGTATGTGTTTGTTGATTTTGAGAGAGAGAGAGAGAGAGAGAGAGAGAGAGAGAGAGAGAGAGACATTATGTGAGAGAGAAGCATCGATTGGTTGTCTCCTGTACATACCCCCACTGGGGGTTAAACCCACAACCTAGGTATGTGCCCTGATGGGGAATCATACCTGAAACCTTTTGGTATTCAGGACTATGCTCCAACCAACTGAGCCATGAGGCCAGAGCCAGAGTTTATTTTATATCCTGAGTCAATATCAACTTTTAATTAATTATTGCTATACAAATATAAGTAATACCTTTTTCTGTATTTAGATATATTTTGATTTTAATTCTAATCCTTTGAATTGACTCATATAAAAATATCTTAGAGCCTTTTCTCTTTTTTCTACTTACTGGGGAATGGGCAGGAGGTAAGGATCTAGTCATTTATAGAGAATGCTCAGCATTCTTTTTGCTTTCCTCCTGCTGTCATCTTTTTACCTAGACAAGTAAGAATGTTTAAAGCTAATAAAGAAAACTGCAATTATAAAAATTTTATATGCAAAACATGTCTTTATACTGTAAAGTAGGATCGAGTAATCTTGGGTTAAAGGACAATTCTTCCCCCCCAATTTTTTTCAATTAAAAGTTCTTTACAACCTTCTTGCAACAGAACAGAAACTTTACTTTCCAATACTGTCCAACACAAGGTGTAAATATTCAACTTATTTCAGTTCTTCAATTATGCTTGTTTCTTACATCCATTTGTTAATCTGGGGCCTCCATTCATTCCCAAATTGTTGCTTTTACTATAGTTGTTTGCCAAAAATCCAGAGTTACTAAGGTATATTGGAGAAAATTAAAGCAAAAGTCAATACAACTCTACTTAATTCAGAACATTCTGGCAGTACTGAGAGAAGGAGGAACAATGGTTCCCATTAATTCTAAGTAATATCCCTGATGCTTTAGCAAGAAAGTGGGTGTTGGGAAACCAGGTTAACTAGACAGAAGTGGGCCAAGTTTTATCTAATTTAAGTCCAGGGATGCACTACTTGGTTCCAAGAATGGTGAGGTGGACTCCTAGACAGGTGACAGGTTCTTGTTTGTTGGCTCACTGGAAATCAGTGGTGCAAGCTCATTTGCTGGGTGATGATTAATCTACTAAAGATAGCTACTTTTTAAGAAAATATGTTTCTTATTGCTTTTTTAGAGAGAGAGGAAGGGAGAAGGATAGAGAGAGAGAAACATCGATGAGAGAGTGACATCAGTTGGTTGCCTTTTGCACACCCCTTACTGGGGATTGAGCCCGCACCTCAGGCATGTGCCCTGACTGGGAATCGAACTGGGGACCTCTTGGTGCATGGGTCAGGGTTCAACCACTGAGACACACTAGCTGGTCAAGATAACTACTTTTTAAGTGTTTAATAATTATACATGTATACAAGCAACTTGCCAAATACAGATCATTTCTTGTATAGTGAGGAAAATTTAGGGAAGATGACTACAGTGAAGACATATTTATTTATGGTATCATGCATACTAAAATGTAATGAAGTGAATATCTTTAGAGCTATTCACTATGTTCATTTAAAAACATACTTAATGAGTCATCACTCTATGAAATGCCTTTTAAGAGCTTAAATTGTAGCTATATATTCAATATAGAGTTGATAGTCTTTACATTCAAATATTTGAATATGTAGAATTCAAATATTTGACTTTTTTTCTGGTAGTAGTATCAGATTAATTTTCTAATTATATGTTATAAATCACATTAAAGTAAGTTTTTATTCTTGAATACTAGTTAATATGGAAGTAAGACAGATAATCTAAATAGGTAACTGTGGACAGATAAAGTCAAAATGGGCTACAATAAGAAAGTAGATGTCCCAATAAAAATGAAAAACTTACCATTCCTCAAAATTTTATCATTTATGTGCTTATATGTGTGTGTGTGTGTGTGTGTGTGTGTGTGTGTGTGTATCTATCTATACCAATGTCTTTCTCTACTTCGTCACTACATTCTGCCTCTTCATTTATCATATCTGGAAAATAGATAAGAGCAGGGAACTGATGAAAGTCATCTCAAAAATTACAAGAAAAATGACTCTGCAAGGACACATATTTGTCTTATTTGCATTTTAAGCTTAGAAATTTTAAATTGGTAACTATTATGTAAGAAAAAATTCCAAAAGTTTGTATATATTTTGATTACAGTCAGAGCTAAATTCTAATCTGTCACTTTGTTTTCTGGGACTCATTTTAAGCTAAGTAGCTCACGAATGCAATATTGGAAATATGAAGATTTGGTTTCTAGTCTATATTAACTGTGTGACTTTGGATAAGTCACTAAAACTGTCTGGGATTTAGTTTTCAAGTTGTAAAATAAAGTCTTATTTAGCTCTAACATAGTGGAATTCTAATAGTACATGAGCTAGAGCTACAGCCGTGAGCAAGCTACGGCCCATGGGCTGGATCTGGCCTGTTTGAAATGAATAAAACTAAAATAAAAAAAAGACCGTACCGTTTTATGTAATGATGTTTACTTTGAATTTATATTAGTTCACACAAACACTCCATCCATGTTTTTGTTCCTGCCCTCCGGTCCAGTTTAAGAACCCATTGTGCCCTAGAGTCAAAAAGTTTGCCCACCCCTGAGCTAGAAGAAATGGATTAGAGTCCGATGCCTCAGGCAAAGGCAAGTGTCAGAATCAGGTGCCACATTAAAGAAAATACAGGAGACTTAGATGTTTTTTTGGAGTTTGATTCTATAAGGTCAACAATAGGGCCAGCAAGGGACCTATAATTCAAGCAATTGATATTAAAGGTCTTTTCAGGCAAGAAGTAAGAATGGATGTGCAATAGAAAAACAGAGTCAGCTTGTCTATCAGCAATCAGACCAAAAATATTAGAGAACCATAGACATGCTGTAGCAAGAGAAAGGATTCCATATGTGCATGCCTCGTGTGTGCCAGGCAATGGTTTTATATTTGTCTCTCAGTTGCCATGAAAGCAAAAAGGTTTCCCCCGATACATAAATAAATGATCTGAACCATGAAGGTTCAGTAATTTGTTCAATTTCACATTACTTAGGATTTGGATTCTGTTCATGTCCTAATATTACTATTGACGAGTTACAGGAGTGATTGCAGACCTTGTTGGGCATTAGATTTCCCTGGGTGCAGTTTAAAAATACAGATTGCTAGGGGTGTCATCCTAGACTACTGGAATCAAAATTCTTGGCATGAGGCCATGGAATTGGTTTTGCTAGAAGTTCTCTAAAAACGTTGCTGCTAGCCTGGTTTGAGAAAAATTTTGGTCCCAAGTCCATGCAGAAGAGAAAGAGGGCGGAGGAATGGCAGCCACATGCATTGCAAACTGGAATATTTTATGACTGAAGCAATTTTGGCCACAACTTCTGAAGTTTTACTTTCTATGAATATCCTAATTTTGTCCATCGCAAACCCTATAACCTTTCCTCCTCCACCTATTTTAATACACTGAATTTGTTGGTGAGTATTCAAAGAATACCAAACATTTTTTAAAAACATCTGTTTCATTCTCTTTCTGGGAATAAAGCCTCTTAAATTTTAGTATAACAGGCTTAAGTTTCTATATATAATCACATTTATTGAAATGAATGAAATATAAATTCCACATGAGTCAGACTGAGTTTGTTCCATGAGTTTGAAGTTTACTGCTGAACGATGCTTTGGATAGGGTACATTGAAAATGCATTTTAAAAGAGCTATTTGCAACTGGAAAATAGGGATGGTGAGAATAACAGACCTTTATAAGAAAATACCCTTTAGCTAACATAGAATCTTTTTTCCAAAGGAGAACATAACATTTTATATGCATGTTAAAGCCATACACACCCATTGGCAGAAAAGCTCTATTGTCTAGCTGTATGATGTTTAATTCAATATTTTACAGCTTTATTTTGTTCCTCTCTAGCTGTTAGTCACTTTTTAAAAATTTTTTAACTAACATTTTTTAGTTTTGATGAAATAGAAAATGTATGAGGCCAATTTGGTGGGTACAGAATGAGAAAGCAGTGATACTTTCCATTACTGATAGTTTGAGTAGTGGGGCTCTTTAAGAGTGTGGTTATAAGTGGCTATACATTTGGAGAACTATTTTTATACTATATCCACTCTAGTTTTTATGCTTTCTAGTTGTCACATTACTTTCAGCACCAAAAAGAGTTCCAAAAGAATGAACAGGATAACAAATAACTTAATCAGTATTAAATAGGATTATTTAAATGTCACTAATCCAATAATTTAGGCCAAATTTATTCAGTATAAAAGCTGATAGTATAAAAATATCAATGAAGGTATAAATAGAAATGTCCTGAATTTGGTCAGTCAAAAACAATGTAGGCAAAGTCAGAGGCTAAAAGTTGATAGGCAAAAATGGAAAAAACAGAGAGAACTAAAACTACTTAAAACAAGCAAATTGGAAAAAAGAAAAAAACACACACCAAAACCAAAAAGCTCTTTGTATTAGTCAGGTACCCAGCAGGTAAGAGCACTGAGTGCTGGGATTTTTGAAAACAAAAACAAAAACAACCAAACAAAAAACAAAACAAAAAACTTTCCAGTTTACAAAGGTGTGTGCCAGATTAACAGAACCGCTGGAGTTGCTAAGGTGCTTCGGGACTCACAGCCTCAGGAAGACATCACGCCTCTAGGATCAGAGGACAGATGTGTTACTAGAGTCTGCTGAGAGCTGGAGCAGTGGAAAGGGGCCATGCTACCAGAAACGGTTGTCATAAAGGCCCTCAACCCCGCCAGGATATCACAGAAGCAGAGAGGAAGCAGACATTTCCTGTCATTGACTCCTGCCTATGGAACTCAAGTGGAAGCCCCTTGAAAAGAAAGTGCTAGATGCTTTGAATTTACATATTACTCCCAATGCCACTTTGCAAACTCATAGTTGATTGCTTACAGTTTTCAGCCTCTGGGCCATCTACTTTTGTGTGTGTATGTGTGTGTGTGTGTGTGTGTATGTTAAAATATGTACTTTATATATCTTCCTCCTATTCTGTGCCAGAATTTTTGCATAGCTTCTTTATTCAACTCCCCTTCCCACTCCTTACTCATATTTGCATATGGCCTCTACCTCTCACTCTTGTGTTAGTCCTAAAATAATGAATAGGTTCATGGTTCTTCTTCTTTTTTTTTTAACATATTTTTATTGATTTCAGAGAGGAAGGGAGAGGGAGAGATAGAAACATCAATGATGAGAGAGAATCATTGATTGACTGCCTTCTGCACACCCCCTATTGGGGATCAAGCCTACAATCCAAGTGTGTGCCCTTGATTGGAATCGAACCTGGGACCCTTCGGTCCACAGACTGACACTCTATCCACTGGGCCAAATCAGCTAGGACGATTCTTGGTTCTTCTTATCTGCCTTGGCACACTGCTGTAAATTGACTGAAAAACTGGATTATGTGGGCTTCCTTTTAGTCACTTAGCTGTCAGAGGAGGGTTATGGAAATAGTTGGATTCTTGGGCAATTAAACTTGAGAAATGTGGTTCACTTTCTCTGTATTATTTGTTGCAATAGTGCCAATGCATCTGAGCTCAGCTAGCTACGGAGGATTATGCTGCTAGAGTAGGAAGAAATATTTGAATTATAAGTTGTCTTTCTACCACTTCTCTACTACCACAGGCTTACCCACTTTAGAAAGAAATCCCCTGGGAGAAAAACCCCAGGGCCCGTGGACTTCATGTTCCGTGAACTGCTAGTACAGTTTCCTACCTTTTACGGCTGTTGTTGCATCCCTGTGCAATCGATTTATTATTCCATCTGTCTTCTCTCCCCCACCATGTACTGTGCCAGAAACCTTCAGAATACATGTCCTCCTACATTCCTTACTGTGATAAGCTTTTTAACAAATGTTTTTGTTGATTTTTAGAGAGAGAGGAAAGGGGAAGGATAGAGAGATAGAAACATTGATGAGAGAGAAACATCATGGATTGGCTGTTTCTTGCATGACTCCTACTGGAAATCAAGTCCACAATCTGGGCATGTGCCCTCTTGTTTCCTGGGCCAATGCTCAACCACTGAGCCACACTGGCTGGGCTGTGATAAGCTTTTTTTATTATTGTGAAACTAATTCAGGGCTGTGAGCTTCTGCTTCCAAATGCTTGTTACTACAGACTCCTGAAGACTGTGATTTAAGATTCAAAATGTAGCTCTAAAATGGACACTACCTGGTTTTTCCCCATGAACTCCTGCCACCTCTATCCCCTATACCAGTGGTCGGCAAACTGCGGCTCGTGAGCCACATGTGGCTCTTTGGCCCCTTGAGTGTGGCTCTTCCACAAAATACCATGTGCAGATGCGCATGTACAGTATGATTGAAACTTCGTGGCCCATGCGCAGAAGTTGGTATTTTGTGGAAGAGCCACACTCAAGGGGCCAAAGAGCCACATGTGGCTCGAGAGCCGCAGTTTGCCGACCACTGCCTATACTAACACACTGGAGGCTACATGTGGTGGTTTAAAATATGTCCACAAATTCTTTGACAAGCCTTTAAAATGTGGAGCCTATTTCCCCTGGATTTAGTGACTTGTTTCTAATCCTAATTTATTATTATAATATAATAAAAGGGTAATATGCAAATTGCCCCCCTGGATTGGGAGTTCAACTGGAGTTTGACCAGGGAGTGGGGCTGGCCCACCAACCACCCAGGGCCCCTCTCCCTGGCCAGCCCTGCCCGATTGGCCTTGATTAGGGGTGGGGCTGGCTGACCCCACCCATGCACGAATTCATGCACTGGGCCTCTAGTAATGGAGTAAGGTTGTTATCAATCGTAGTGTGATTTCTGTGGCTAAGTCATTAAAGACATTGTGGTTTTTGGCTTTCTCTCTCATCTGGGTATAAGCCAGAGGCCATGTTGTAAGGCTGCCCAAGTAGTCCTCTGGAGAGATCCATGTAGCAAGTGACTGAAAGCTTCCTCCACAGCAGCAAGGACCTGGGCTTTCTGCCAACAGCCATGTGAGTGAGTCTTCTTTTCCTTAAAAATAAATTATCTTTATTGTTGAAAGTATTACAGATGTCCCCTTTGTGTTTTTTTCCCCCCATTGACCACCCCACTCCACTCTGCACTCACCCTTCTCAGGCCTTCCCCACACTATTGTTTGTGGCCATGGGCTATGTATATGTGCACATAAGTTCCTGGGTTCATCACTCCCCACCCACCCACCCCCTTCTTGGACACAGATACCCAGTCTATCATTCGTTAAAATGATAGCAACCCTGGCCAAAGTCTTAACTGTAGTCTCATGAGAAACAATGAGCCACAAACACTTAGCTAAACTACTCCCAAATTCTTTTTTTTTTTTTAATATTTTATTGATTTTTTACAGAGAGGAAGGGAGAGAGATAGAGAGTTAGAAACATCGATGAGAGAGAAACATCGATCAGCTGCCTCCTGCACATCTCCCACTGGGGATATGCCTGCAACCCAGGTACATGCCCTTGACCGGAATCGAACCTGGGACCTTTCAGTCTGCAGGCCGACGCTCTATCCACTGAGCCAAACCGGTTTTGGCTACTCCCAAATTCTTGATCAACAAAAGCTGTGAGATAATAAATGTTTTTTTGTTTTGTTTTGTTTTGTTTTAAACCAAAAATATTTGGGGTAATTTCTTATGCAGTATTGTTTATGTTCCTTCCCGCTCCCACAGAATTTACTCCTCCCTTTATCATTTCACCACCTCCTCTCTGAAGAGAGTTGTCGCTAATTTCCCAGGACACTTTTCCTGTAAAAGAAGTTTGGTTCAAATTTCACCATGTTCCTCAAAGTTAATAGTGCCAGTCTACCACAGTTTCTATACTGTAGGATGCTGAAATTTTCTTCTCTAATCTTCCTTGTCTTTTTGTTCAGTTGATTTTTTTTCTGGAAAAAAAAACCATATAGTCTGGTCTTTACTGTGATTTTGAGTCTTACCCTGCCTTATAACCTCTGCTGATACAAGATATCTGCTTTTAAAATTTTCTAAATTAATATAATTAATGAATTTACATTTTAAAGTCTTACTCTTGAAAACACTGAATGTAAAAAGTTCCATAGCTCCTTTTGTACTTATTTTTAGGTCTTGGGAAGATATGTGGGAACCACCACTCACTGTCATATCCATGACTCAGTCGTAGAGACCATTTAAGTTTCCCGCAGAGGTCATGGCATTATTCTTCTGCTCCGGATGCCTCTGTGGCCTGGAATGTCCTCTAAGCCAAACATTTCCTCCTTCAAAACTCAGCTCAGGTGTCATGTTCTTTATCTATTAATCTTGTCATCTCACATCCCTTTATTCTTTTGGACCTCAGCTTTACCCATGCATGCTGTTATGAGGATGCCTATAACATTTCATTAAGCTTATTACCCCTGGATCTTTCCCTATTGTCAGTTCTTCAGGGCAGGGGGTCATGTCTTACCATTGTCCTGTCCTCAGCTCTGTCATCTATCATTTGAGTACTTACTGTCCTGTCACCCATTTTATTGGTGCATCCTTGTATTCTTGCTTCTTCATCTTTTATGATTTAGAGTTTGCATCATGATAGTATTCCACAATTTTACTGTTAATATGAAAGAGCTTCAGAATTAGAGCCTTAGACATTTTTCAAGGTACTTCTTGAGTGATAATTTTGTGTCATAAAAGAGATGTACCATTTCACTCAATGCATTTTAGCATAAGTAGTCTCAATATTTAAGGTTTGCATTAAAACTTTTTGGCGTAAAATATATAAAACCAAATAAAGAGCATTTATCTTCATAAAATACTGTATATGAGTAAAAATAGTTACTTTTTCTTGTGGGAAATTTTTGGGAGTTTTACATAATCTTAGGAATTTTTATTTAGTTTTCCTACATGAGATCTAGTACAGGTATGATTCTGGCTTTTCTCTTACCTCAATATCCTTTCTTCCATTCTATGGTCCCACTGTCACCCTTCCTACTCCCTGCCATGTGCACATCCATTGTTGTTCTTAGAGTTAGAAGCTTGTAAAGTTCTTTATTACTGTGCTTATATTCATGAGTTTATTATATATGTGTTTATATCAGATTTTACTGTTTAGTATTCTATGTACTCTCAAAAACTTAGAGATTTTTTGGGAAAATAAGATACAGATATCTAACCAGAGTGAAAAAAAATATAACACCATCATGGCTCCTGCCAGGGTCCGACCCCAGCAGGTCCGGGGGTTCCCCAAAGGTGTGGATGGAGTTGGCGAAGAGGGAAAGACTCCGAGACAGTGTTCAGTTGATCAGCAGCCTAGCCAGGATCTCCAGCCAAATTCTGGTCTGGATCTCCAGAGAGGTTCTGGTTAGGATCTCCAGCAAAGTTCTGTGTCCATGTTGTCTTGCTAGGTTCTCCAGCCAGGTTCTCCAGGTTCTCCAGCCAGGTTCTGTAGCCATGTTCCCTCGCTAGGTTCTCCAGCCAGGTTCTGTCCAGGTTCTCCAGCCAGGTTCTGTAGCCATGTTCCCTCGCTAGGTTCTCCAGCCAGGTTCAGTCCAGGTTCTCCAGCCAGGTTCTGTAGCCATGTTCCCTCGCTAGGTTCTCCAGCCAGGTTCAGTCACCAGGTTCTAGTCAGGTTCTCTTGCCAATTTCTGTAGTCAGGTTCAGTCCAGGATCTTTTGCCATGTTCTCTCGCTAGGTTCTGTCTCTAGGTTCTGAGGCCAGTTTCTGTCCAGGATCTTTTGCCATGTTCTCTCCAGCGAAGTTCTTCTGTCTCTAGAGAACGTTCTGTGTAGGTTCTGTGCCAATTTCTGTCTCTCTCTCTTCTGTCTTCTTACATCTGTATTTATACCAGTTGATTCCAATCCTATCAATCTCTATTTCAAAGGTTAGGGTGTTTCTTATCTCCATTCCAGGGAGTAAGGATTATGTAGCTTAAGCATGATTGTTCGTAGTTAAAGTGATTAATTACCCACCTAGCACTTAGTTAAGAGGTTTTATTCCCTCCCTAACTTCAGGGGAAAATCCCTACCTGGAGAAACAACCTTTCTCAGAGACCTTGGTTAAAACACATAGTGCCTAGAAGGTGAGCAAACATATTAAGAACAGTATGCCATACATGCCAGGTCCTTTGAAACAGCAAGGATGGACCGGCTCCCGGCAGGCTCCATCATTGTTCGCTCTGTGAGCTTGGATTTTTACTGGGGATTCCAGATTTTGTGTTTTCTACTTTGACTCTGACTGTGCCAGGACTGACTATTATCTCTCTTTCATCTCACATCTTGGTTTTTGTCATACTGTAGTCTCCCTGCCTTTATTTATTTATTTTTTAAATGCATTTTATTGATTTTTTTTTTTTTTTTTTTTTTTTTTTTTTTTTTTTTTTTTTTTTACAGAGAGGAAGGGAGAGGGATAGAGAGTTAGAAACATCGATGAGAGAGAAACGTCGATCAGATGCCTCCTGCACACCCCCTACTGGGGATGTGCCCGCAACCAAGGTACAATCCCTTGACCTGAATTGAACCTAAGACCCTTCAGTCTGCAGTCTGACGCTCTATCCACTGAGCCAAACCAGTTAGGGCCTCCCTGCCTTTATTTATAATGGCTGGCACTGGTTTGCCGGTCTCTTCTCCAGCTGTAGCTATTGCTTGTGTCATAACTAATTTCTGAGAAGGCTGTACATTCACTGATGTATTTTATAATTGCATATTTACTTGCAACATCAATCTGCTTGTACTTAAAATGTTTATAACTTCAATCCTGCACAGTTTGTGAGGCCATGATGCTCTCAAAATTTAACCCAAGATAGATTAGAGACCTAAAGGTAAAACACAAAACTGTTAAACTCCTAGAAGGTAACAGGAGAAAACCTAAATGACTTTGGGTATGGTGATGACTTTTTGGATACAACGCTAAAGACATGATCCATGAAAGAAATAATTGATAAGTTGGACTTTATTAAAACACACACACAAACTTCTCTGCAAAAGCAATGTCAAATGGAGAAAAACAACCCATAGACTAAGAGAAAATATTTGCAAAAGACACATCTGGTAAAGGACTGTTATCCAAAATATACAAAGAAATTCTTAAAACTCCACAATGAGAAAACAAAACAAAACACAAAAAACCCCAATCCATTTAAAAATGGACCAAAAAATTTAATGGATACCTCATCAAAGAAGATATGCATATGGAAAATAAGCATGAGAAAGGATGCTCCACATCATATGTCACCCAGAAATGCACATTAAAACAACAAGATATCACTACACACCTATTAGAATGGCCAAAACCCAGAACACTGACAGCACCAAATGCCCAGGAGGATGTGGGGCAACAGGAATGCTCCTTCATTGCTGGCGGGAATGCAAAATGGTACTGCCACTTTGGAAGACAGTTTGGCCATTACTTGCAAACGTTGACATTCTCTTATTATATGATCCAGTGCATGGATGGTTATAGTTGCTTAAATCACAATAGCAAAAAACTTGGAAGCAACTAAGATGTACTTCACTTATGAGAATTGATAAACCGCGGTACATCCGGGCAGTGGAATATTATTCAGCACTAAAAAGAAATGCTCTGTCAAGCCATGAAAAGACAAATCTATGGAGACTAAAATGTTCATCGATTACCAGGGGTAAGGATGAAGGAGCGATAAATAGGCAGAGCACAGAATATTTTGGGGGCAGTGCAAATACTCTGTATGATACTATTATGATAGATACATGTCAATATTCACTTGTCCAAAGCAGAATGTATAGCACCAAGGGTGAGCCCTCATAGAAACTATGGACTTTAGGTGATTGTGATGTGTCAGTACAGGTCCATCAGTTGTAATAATGTACCACTGCAGTGGGGGGTGTTGAGAATGAAGGAGGCTGTGGTTGTGTGGGGGCAGCAGCTATATGGGAAATCTCTGTAGCTTCCTCTCAGTTTTGCTGTGAACCTAAAAATACTCTGAAGAAAAGAAAGTCTTAAAAAATAGGTGGGGGATAAAGGAACAAGATAATAGCAATACCTGAATAAAATTGAATAACATGTTTTGAATTCTCATATGTGAAATTACCACTGATTTTCCAGGAACTTAATTTTATATGTTGCTTCACTTTGTCCTCTTTGCAAATTTACCTTTTCCTTTTTAATCATTTTATGTTTTGCATCTCCTTCTAAGTGCTTGTATTAATTACTAAGATGTAATTCTTTATTATTTTAGAAACTATTTAAACAAAAGATTAGATTAATGTCTATGATTTACCATCCACTGGAAGTGAGATGCGGAACCACCTCTAAGTGGTTATAAGCCAGAACTTTGGAGGCAGACATATTGGAATCAGACCCTACCTGGTTAGTTACGTAATTTCCACAATTTATCAAACCTCTCTCTGGGCCTTTGTTTTTTAATATCTAGGATGAGGATAATACATACAAACTACTCACAGGATTGTTAAGAGCATTACGTTGTTAATATCTGCAAGGTCTCGTGCACCTCACTGATGTTTATTAAACAAACATGGATGCTCTTCCTGGCTGCTTCTCTGTTTCCATCCCATCTATATACATAGAATGCCTCGTTTCTTCTGTGTGGCTAAATATTCAACCAAACTCAACTTCTCAATGCCCCTAAAAATCCCCAGTGACCTTTCTGGGTTCATGAATTACCTCTTTAAGTCCCTGTACTGGGCTGGACACTGTGCTGCAGCAATATGGAATATCTGCAATGAGATGTCTCTGGTTATAAGCAAACTAGAGGTACAGTGCATGGATTTGTGCACTGGTGCGGTCCCTCAGCTTGGCCTACGCCCTCTCACAATCTGTGACCCCTCAGGGTATATAGTAGCGTGCGAAGCAGCAGGTGGCCGCGGAGGAGCCCAAGCCCAGGCCAGGTGCCACTCCTGCTCATCCAGGCCCCGCTGTGCCTGCTGCTGCCACAGCTGCACTTGCCAGCCATGAGCCCAGTGTCTGGCTCACATGGTCAGCTGAGTGGCACTCCCACTGTGGGAGCACACTGATGACCAGGGGAAGCTCCTGCATTGAGCATCTGCCCCCTGGTGGTCAGAGTACATCATAATGACTGGTCAAATGGTCGACCAGTCGAACGGTCTACTGGTCCCTTAGGGTTTTATATATAGAGATGATTTTCTCTTTGCGTGGAACTTTTCTCACCTTGTGTGCCTGGGCTAATATTACTCACTAGGGGCCCAGTGCACGAAATTCGTGCACTGGGTGTGAGGGGGGGGGGGGAGAGTGTCCCTCAGCCCAGCCTGCCCCCTCTCACATACTGGGAGCCCTCAGGTGTTGACCCCCATCACCCTCCGATTGCCTGATCGGCCCCTTGCCCAGGCCTGACGCCTCCGCCAGAGGTGTCAGGCTTGGACAGGGGACCCCCATCTCCCCCCAATCACTGGCTCTGGCCCCCGCCCAGGCCTGAGGCCTCTGGCCCAGGAATCATGCCTGGGCAGGGGACTCCCATCTCCCTCTGATCGCTTGCTCCACCCCCCGCCCAAGCCTGACGCCTCTGACCCAGGCTTCAGGCCTGGGCAAGGTGACCATCATATCCCCCCAATCCCCGGCTTCGCCCCCCACCCAGGCCTGATGCCTCAGCCAGAGGAGTTGACCCTCATCACCCTCCGATCACCAATCGCTGGATGGGCCCCTTGACCAGGCCTGAGGCCTCCGGCAGAGGTGTCAGGCCTGGGCAGGGGACCCCCAGCTCCCCGCGGTTGCAGGCTCCGCCCCTGCCCAGGCCTAACGCCTCTGGCCTAGGTGTCCGGCCCAGGCAGCGGGGACCTGCAGTGGCAGCGGGGGGGCGCCATGATTGTGGGCTTCGCTTTAGGCCCAGGCAAGGGACCCCTAGCTCCTGGAACTATCAGCTTCGACCGTGCCCAGCTCCCATCGCTGGCTCCACCCCTACTTCCTGCTATCACTGGCCAGGGCGGCAAAGGCGCCTGATTCTCCGATCATGGCTGGGGGGCAGTGCAAAGGCGGCCCCAGGGCCGCCTTTGCCCTGCCCCCCAGCTCTTAGCTCCCCCCTGGGTTTCAGATCACTGTCAGTGGCAGGGGGCTTCTTCCTGCTTTCCCTTTCGCCTCCCTGCATTGTGCCTACATATGCAAATTAGCCGCCATCTTGTTGGCAGTTAACTGCCAATCTTAGTTGGCAGTTAATTTGCATATAGCCCTGATTAGCCAATGAAAAAGGTATCGCCGTACGCCAATTACCATTTTTCTCTTTTATTAGTGTAGATGGTTCAAATTTGTTCTTACTCTTCTTTGTTTAACCTTCTCTGCTGCAGAGTCCCAGGTACATAACTCCATCAGAGCCTTTACCACAATGACTTACCAATTATGTTGCTTTCCCTGGCTAGGACCCAAGCAGAAATGAGTATTTTTTGAGAGAGTTGATGTGTTCTTCAATCCCATGATATCAACAGAATTACCCAAGCTATATGTTTTTTCAGTCAGTGAGTACATGAGTGTTTGACTTTGATAAGAGCCTTATTCCTTGTTATTATCAGATGAATCTGTTTTAGGAAAATAATGTGTGACCTGATAAATAGCAGAAATTCTCTTTCCTGCCATGATTAACCAAGAAGTATGCTTTCATAAAAAACATTTTAAAATCAAAGACAAGACTTAACAGGACAAAAAATAAGAAAAATAACTTTATTTTTGAACACATTCTTATTTGAGAAAGTCTCTGATTCTATTTATTATACAATTGACTAGCCTATGTTTTGGAATGTCCAGCACTATATGTTCCATGCTATCATCTTTATTCATAACTTTTTCTGGGAATTAATTTCGTCATGAAATCAATGCAGATTATATTAAGAATTTATGCCATCTTATAGAAAAAATGATTTTAAGGGCTATGATTGATTTCTGTGACTCAATGTCTGGATATATGTCAATAGTCTGTGGCTAAAGAAGATGTCTTCTAGAGCTTTTAGTCATTTAGTGCATACATTTTTGAGATAGTGAGTGTATGGTTTGATGATATCTATACAAGGAATTTATTGTTCCATTGATCTTGTCTATTTCTTTTTGTCCTTGATTAACAGTAGAACTGACAGAATTGTCAATATAAGTGGAAACATATTTAAATAGTATGTCTCTCCTTGAGCTTTGCTGGCTTGGCTTTACGCTCTGGTCTGTTATTGGGTTGATAAGCCTGACTGTCAAGTTCATTCAGTAATTAAGTTTTAGGAGATGTTATGTTCATTGTCTAAGTAGTTCAGATACAGAAACAAATCTACAGAGGAACTATTTTTTTCTTACTCTCTAAGTGGAATTTTTATTCATTACAGTTAGCGTTTAACATTTTTTAAAAAGTTAGCCTTTAAAATTTTTAATATAAACTTAAAGTTTTAAGTATCCCCTTAATACCACTTTACTTGCCTCATCACACATTTTTATCTCTACGGTTACTTTATTTCTTCAGTTTGAAGTATTTTTTAACTTTTATTATGATTTCTTATTAAACTTGTGAATTATTTAAACATGTATTTCAAGTTTCAAATATATGAGGTTTATATGTTCTCTTGCTATTGCCTTTTCCTCCCTTTACCATTTAAAAGTTTTGTTCTAATTTTCCCTGTTCTCTTCCATACTGCACATACTTTTCTTCTGTACTATCTGAACTTCCCTTTAAGCATATACATTTGTTCTAGTTTGCTTTATATTTCAAAAAAGCAAACAAAACCTTTCATGCTACATTGCCCTTTGTATAACTCATTTCTGAGCTCCCATTTAGAGCAAACATTTTTGAAGGAGCCCTGGAATTTGTTTCCATTTTGTCAGCTCCCATTTCAGCTAGGCTGCCATACCCACCATTCTCCTACAATTGCTTTAGTGACCTCCGTGTTACCAAATCCAGTGGTGATGTTTTGGACTGATTATCTGTCCACTTGTTTTGTCACTTAGTGAGAACTTTGACTTCAGTGGTAGATTTTTCTTTTTTCTCTTTGCAGTTCTATCATTTCTTGCTTCAGGTACTCTGAATTCTGTTGTTGAGCGCATAAACATTAGTGATTGTTACAGCCTCCTGATGAATTTTCCTCTTTATCATCATTAAGAAATAATCTTCTTTACACTTGATAGTATTCTTTCCTCTGAAATCTACTTTTTGATATTTATATAGACTTTTTTTTAGAGAGAGAGAGAAAGTGAAGGAGAGAGAGAGAGAGGAGAGAGAGAGAGAGAGAGAGAGAGAGAGAGAGAGAGAGAGAGAGAGAAAGCTGAGAGAGAAACATCGATTGGTTGTCTCCCATAGGTACCCTGACTGGGGACTGAACCCATAACTTGGACATATGCCCTGACTGGGAATCAAACCAGTAACTTTTCAGTGCACTGGAGGATGCTCAACCAACTGAGCCACGCCTGTCAGGGCAATATGGACATATTTTTTATTAGTATTAATGTGATATATCTTTTTTCATTCTTATTGTCTATTTAAAGTGGTTTCTTGTAGGCAGCCTATAATTTTGCTTTTTATTTAATCCGATAATCTCTATCTTTAAATTAATGTTTTGATTATTTACATTTTTAAATCCTCACCTGAGGATATGTTTTTAAAAAAATTAATTTGAGAGAGAGAGAGAGAGAGAGAGAGAGAGAGAGAGAGAGATTGATTGCCTCCCACATGTGCCCTGACCTAGGATAGAACTTGCAACCCAGGTATGTGTCCTGTCCAGGAATTGAACCACAACCTTCAGGGTGGTTCTTTAGGGTGTGCAGGGATGATGTGTAGGGACGATGCTTCAATCAATGGAGCCACCCAGTCAGGGTAGATTATTTATATTTTATGGGATTAAACATATGCTTAAGTTTAAATCTATTATCAGCTTTAATGTCTTTCCTGCTAATTATATTTATAAATTCTGCATTGATTTTAGTTTATTGAGTTTTCTAATTATGGGTTGTGTTTTCCTGCTTCTTTGTATGACTAATAATTTTTAACTGAATTTCAGACATTGTGAACTTTACCTTCTTGGGTACTGAATATTTTTATATTTATATAAATACTAGAGGCCTGGTGCATGAAATTTGTGCACGAGGGGAGGGATGACCCTCAGCCTGGCCTGCACCCTCTACAATCTAGGACCCCTTGGGGGATGTCTGTCTGCCGGTTTAGGCCCGATACCTGAGGGATCGGGCCTAAACCGGCAGTCGGACATCCCTCTCATAATCTGGGACTGCTGGCTCCTAACCGCTTGCCTGCTTGCCAGCCTGATTGATGCCAGACTGCTCCCCTGCCAGCCCAATCGCCCCCAACTGCCCTCCCCTGCTGGCCATCTTGGGATGATGTGCGAGGGTGTGATGTCACCTAGGCTTTTATTATATAGGACTAGTGGCCCGGTGCATGAGATTCATGCACATTAAAATGGAATTAATTAGAGGAAATATTTTAATATTGCTATTTTCCCTTTCTCTATAATAGAAGTGCCAGAGAGGAAAGAAAATTAGTAAAATATATAAAAAAATCTTTCTCCTGTCAGAGTCTGGGGTGCACCACCGGACCCAGAGTCAAGTCCCTGCCCACCCATGTGTGCCTCGAAATCACACGAGACCCAGACCCTGCTGGCCTCACCCCTATTGGGCTAAATCCAGACCCAGTGGGTCCCACCTTTGTCAAGCCCCGCCAGGCGGGGTTGCAGCCTTAGGTCTCCTGGCCCAGCACCATTCGGGGGCGCATCCTGAGGTCCCCCATCAAGCCCCACCAGGCAGGAGGCACAGCCTGAGGTCCCCCAGCATGGGCTGGGGTGGGGGGCATGCCTTAAGGTCCCCCATAAAGCCCTGCAAAGCTGGGGCCGTGGTCTGAGATCCCTTGTCAAGCCCCGCCAGTCAGGGGGGCACAGCCTCAGGACCCCCAGCTTAGTGCTGGAGCAGGGGGTGTGGCCTCAGGTCCCCTGACCCAGTGCTGGGGTGGGGGACATGGCCTGAGGTCCCCCATCAAGCCCGCCAGGTGGGGGGTGCAGCCTGAGGTCCCCCAGCCTGATGCCAGGGCAGGGTGCATGGCCTGAGGTCTCCCATCAAGCCCTACCGGGTGGGCGGTGCACCTTGAGGTCCCCTATCAAGTCCTGCTGGGTAGGAGGCACAGCCTCAGGTCCCCTGGCCCGGTGCTGGGGTGGGGGGTGCATCCTGAAGTCCTCTGTCAAGCCCTGCCAGGCGGGGATGAGTCCTGAGGTCCCCTGTCAAGCCCCTCTGGGAAGCGGGCATGGCCTGAGGTCCCCTGGCCTGGCACCAGGGTGGGGGAAGCATCCTGAGGTCGTCTGTCAAGTCCCACAGGGGGTGTGGGGTGGGGGTGGGGGGCACAGCCTCAGGTCCCTGCTGATTGCTCGTTAAGGCTCATTACAGGAACTCAGCCTCCGCTGTGGGTGCAGCCATCTTGTGCTATGGAACGCCCCTCCCCCTGCCAGGGCTTCCACTGTGAGCACCGCCATCTTTGTGGTGGAGTGATGGTCAGTTTGCATATTCCCTCTTTGTTATATAGGATTCTTGAGATTTGTTCTGGGAGAAAGTTAAGATTGATCTTTTCGAGTCTTCCCTTTTAGATTTGTAGATGGAACAAGGGTGGTGTTCAGCCTAGAGTTAATTATTCTCTAACATGAGGCAAAACCTAGTGTGTACTCTACCCAGCACCCCATGAATTATGAGGTTTTCCAATTTCATTATAGGGATAAACACATCTCCTTGTGTGAGTGTTATATATTCCCTCTAGCTCTTTGGGTGGCTCTTTCCCTTGCCTTGGTTAGTAACATCACATGCGTGGACTGATCAGTATTGTGGTGAATACTCCAGGGACACCTTCACAGATCTCTGGAGTTCTCTCTGGGTAGCTCTCTTCTTTTTATTACTCTGTGTTGCAAACTCTAGTTGCTTTGATTTCTCCAGACCCTCAGCAATGTCTCCTTAATTCACCAAATCTTACTAGCCTGCGTGAGTTCCCCATTCCCACTGCAAATCTGGAAATTTCCAAAGCAGTAAACTGAAACAGTTATAAAACTTATCCCTTCAACCCTTCCTGATATCAAGGATTACTATATTTCACTGCTTCTCATCCAGCATCTTGAAAATGAATGGTTTATAAAATTTCTCTATTTTTTATTGTTGTTCACCTCTTGTTGGATGGGAAATCTAGTCCCTGTTATTCAATTGTAGCCAAATGCAGAAATAAAAAAAATGCAGAAATAAAAAAATATATTATATATATTTTTTAGTTTCCTAGTTGTATTTAATTTAGTACAAATAATTTCTCAAAATTAATGCTCCCATTTGTTGAATAGATTGACTGTCTTTCCAGCATTCAATTTACTTGTACTTGCAAATCTTGTTTTGAGCTCATCTTCTGAGGGAGATTTCCCCTTACATCCCCTTCCAATGTGTTCATTTTGATCCTGTCAGTAATCTGGCATTGCCAGGTGCACAAACACTGTTTGTATCAGTGACTTGACCCATGGATCTGGCTCAGTGTTATTTGTGTAGTTATTAGATGCTCCCCACCCCTCCTTCCAATGAAATACAAGCCTATTTAAAACCAGACTCACAAAGTTTGTGCCTACATCCTGGCCATAGTGAAAATTTATTTTTTATAGAGGGTGAGGAGTGGGCACGATTCCTGTCCTCATTCATAGCAGGAACCTCATTTCTAGTTCTTGCCCTGGGGTCCAAAATGGGCCATATTTCTGATGAATGGCTTCACTTCTAACGCCCACCATCCTACCTTCCCTGTGCACTATTGATTTCGGCTTCAATTTACTCCTCTGAGTTCCTTATTCATTTCTGCTTTATGGAGATTTTCTTTTCTTGGATCTTTCAAACATGAAGTTTTCTATTAATGTTGTGGTTTGGAGCAGAAAGGAATTTATGTTTAATCTATTATTTCACCCAGGATGCAAAAAAAAAAGTTTTTGGAAAGATGGCAGAAAGTGGAGACCAGGGGGAAGATAACATAATAATTTTAGTAAGCCCTAATTCTCTACTCTTTGGAACTTTCATCAGTTTATATTTCTTTACTTAAAAAAAAATGTGTTATGCTTATATTGGCAAATCACTTAAAGATTTTAGAGAGTTCAAAGCCTAATTTATGAGGGATAGTAAAGATTTTGCTGAAACCGTTGCTATTCTACTGTTTTTAAAAATTCTGATAATAACGTGAAAAAGGTAAAAACTACCTTGTGTATACCCAGCTGGCTTGGCTCAGTGGTTGAGCATCCACCTATGAATCAGGAGGTCACAGTTCGATTCCTGGTCAGGGCAGATGCAGGTTGCAGGCGGCGACTGATCAGCGATTCTCTCTCACCATTAATGTTTCTCTTTCTGTTGCTCTCCCTTTCTCTCTTAAATCAATAAGAATTATATATATATATATATATATATATATATATATATATATATATATATATAAAAGCCCGTTGCATGAAGATTCGCGCAGTAGGCCTTCCTTCCCCTGGCTGCCGGCACCGGTTTTCCTCCGGCACCCGGGACCCAGGCCTTTGGTCCGGCCGCAGTGAGGCTTGGCTTCTCCGCTGCCACAGTGAAGCCAAGCCTCTTCAGTCTTCAGTCTTCAGTCTTCACTCCGCACCTACGTATGCAAATTATTGAAGTTTTCAATAATTTAAAAAATGTTTCATAATTGTGAGAGCCATTTTTAATATCATATTTTACCCATCTTTTAAAAATACCTACTAATTTAAAATTTCTGATGGGATATTATTTCTTACTAGAGGCCCAGTGCATGAAATTCATGCGGGGGGGGGGGTGTCCCTCAGCCCGACCACCCTCTCCAATCCGAGAGCCCTCAGGCAATGTCCTACTGATGGCTTAGGCCTGCTCCCCGTGGTTCTCTGCTCTCTGTGGGCTGCACTTGCCAGTTCCCAGGTCGCCCTGGCGATGGCCAAGCAGGCCCTGCTGGGTGCTGCCTGCAGCTGCGCTTGCCTGCTGGGCTCATGTTGTCTGGGTGATGCTGCCAGCATCCCACCTCAGCCACTATGGGCGCTGCCATCTTTGTTGCAGAGTGATGGTTAATTTGAATATTACTCTTTTATTAGATAGTATGTATGATTTTCCTTGTACGGATACAGTGTAGTAATTGAACCTATTTTCTTTTTTTAAAAAAAAATATATTTTATTGATTTTTTACAGAGAGGAAGGGAGAGGGATAGAGAGTTAGAAACATCAATGAAAGAGAAACATTGATCAGCCGCCTCCTGCACACCCCCTACTGGGGATTTGCCCGCAACCAAGGTACATGCCCTTGACCAGAATCGTACCTGGGACCCTTAAGTCCGCAGGCCGACGCTCTATCCATGGAGCCAGACCAGTTAGGGCTGAACCTATTTTCTTACTCTGCTAAATACCAGCCTCCTCTCATCTTGATGCATCTTAAACACTTTTATATAGTGACTAAAACATAATTTCGCTTAACACTTGCATGTTCAGTACACTCAAGTACCTATCTTTATAAATAAAGTTTCAGTGCATTTTCATCTTATAAACTAAGCTTTGATAATTGATTAGCATAATTAATTTTGAGCATTGGGACACAGAATAGCCTTAAGCAAATATCATCATTAAAAATATTTATTTGCTGGTGTGGTTCAGTGGTTGAATGTCCACCCATGAACCAGTAGGTCACTGTTCAATTCCCAGTCAGAGCACATGCCCGGGTTGGGGCTCGATCCTCAGTAGGGGGTGTGCAGGAGGCAACCGATTGATGATTCTCTCTCATCATTGATGTTTCTATCCCCCTCTCCCTCTCCCTTCCTCTCTCTAAAGTCAATGAAAACATATTTTAAAAATGTATGTATATAATAAAAATCCAATTTGTCACAGAAATTACTAAAAAATTAATGTGTACATTTAAACTCAATACAATAATTTAAAAGGAAAACACATAAAACATTAAATTTAGTTATAGAAACCAAATTCACTTTTATAAAGCAATAAAATTTACTTACATAAGGTACAGAAGAAAATCCATCTGATTAATTCATAATCATAGTCCTCTATTATGTGCTGGAATATGGAAGAGTGATAATTACATGTCCATTCAAAACATTTTATAAATTAGATATGCTGTCTTTAAATACACTGAGGCTCTCCAGCACTTAAAAGTAAAAAAATGCTGATGTCATTTGTTAAAGCTAAGTATATCTTGAGAGTCTTTTAATTAGTGGAAATGTTCCAAAAATCTACATGGAAAAAATAAGCAAGATACATAATAGAAGCTCAAGGAGTATGTTTTTGTTTTAAAGTTTGCCTTCCTATAAGTAAGCATAGCTTATTGATCTATCTAAAGTATAGGAAATTATTTATTTAACAATTATTTATGTTAGATTTTACCAATAGTTTCTATAGCAAAATATTAAGTTCATGAATATAATGTAACTCACTGGGGCATAGTTACAGACTTCATTTTTGTGTCTGTTATTTATTTCAGAATTAGAGCATTGATTTAATGTCTCACCATGGGGAGATGTATGTAGTTTTGGCAGACCTTGGTCTTTCCTTCATTTATTAACTTCAGCCAGTTCATTGGGAAATACATACTCAAAGCATAAAAGAAGGGCATCCACCTGTATTTGTTTTAACCTATGTATGTATATTTTTTCTTTTTGGTGGAGATGCTGGGGATCGAACCCAGGACTGTTTTAACCTATATTAATTAAGGTATTTACTTAGTAGTATATGTCTAATTCAGCTGTGTCTAGGACAGTGATGGTGGACCTTTTAAGCTCGGCATGTCAAAATTTTGAAAAACTCTAACTTAACTCTGGTGCCGTGTCACATATAGAAATATTCATAATTTTTTTTTGATATTTGTAACCATAGTAAAAAAAGATTTATATTTTTGATATTTATTTTATATATTTAAATGCCATTTAACAAAGAAAAATCAACCAAAAATATGTATAAAATGAACAAAAACAGAAAAACAATGTACATTTAGGAAAAAATAATAATAAAAACAATGATAATTAAATGGTCTGAAAACTAGAAATTAGTGACTTTTTTGGTGCTGAAGTTTGTCTGCTAATTCTTCGATTGCAGGTTCATACTTGGTGCACTTCAAGGCCAAGCAAGCGCCACTAACTTAATCTGTTAGCTGGTTTCTTTTGTTCGTTTTAATATTATTTAATGCTGAGAACAAAGTCTCACAAAAATATGTTGATGAAAAAATTGTTAGCAAAGCCATCGCTAGATTTTTTATGTCACTGAAAGTGTCAGGTACTCTGTTCTAAGCACTCAAAATTTCTTGTTCGTAGTTGCACTCTTCTTCATTATTCAAATGATTTCATTCCAGATTTTCAAGTTTCGACCTTAAGTTGACAAACACATGAGTCCAAATGCTAACTTGAAAATCTGCAAGTTGCATCTCTAAATTGTCAATTTGCAACCATTGGAAATTCTTTAATTCCAAAGTACTGTAAACAACTACATCCAGATACTTAATTATTTTAATGGTCTGTTCTAGGCTTCTAAATGGGTCCAATCTTTCGCTGAACTGTCCAAATAATGAGTTTACTATATTCTGGTACATAGGTATGGACTCCATTATACTCGTTGTAGTGGCCTTCTCAAAATACTTTTTTATCCGAGGGAAATACTTATAAGTTTTAGTTTCAATATCTCGCTTGAAAATTTTAAGTTTACTTTCAAAAGATTTGATGTATCCAAACATAATGTCAATACTTTTGCTAAAACCTTGTAATTTTAGGTTCAGTTCATTCATATGAACAGAGAGATCTGTAAAAAACATGAAATTGCTGACCCACTTATGATCATTGATCTGAGAAAAGTTTGCCAGATCCTTATTCTCAATGAATACCATAATTTCTTCAAAGCACTCCACAAATCGCTCAAGTACTTTACCTTGACTCAACCATCTCACATTATTGAACATCAGTCGTCCACTGTAGGTTGAATCAACTTCCTGTAAAAGTGCAGAAAATTCTCGCTTGTGAAGGGGTCGAGAAGCTATAAAATTCACAATTTTTGTTACAACTGACATTAAATCATTCAATTCTGAGAATCCCGATTTGGCACACAACACCTCCTGATGGATAATGCAATGAAAAGGTACAAGTGGATGTCTAATAGCTTCCATAAACAATTTCAGGAATCCCACATTTTTTCCCACCATATTTGGTGCCCCATCTGTCGTGACTGACACAATTTTAGAGATATCAATGTTTAGGTCACTGAATGTTTTTATAACAACCTTACATATTTCATTTCCTGATGTACTTATTGGCGCTGATTCTAATTTTATCAGCTCTTCTCTCATTGTGAGACCATCAGAATATCTAGCAATAATGGCCAACCGAGCATTTGATGTGACATCAGTAGTTTCATCAAGAGAAATCGAAAAATATTTACAACTACTTAAGTCTTTTTTTAATTGATGTTGTACGTTTTTGTTAAGATCTATTATTCTGTCTTTGATATTATTTCTACTGAGTGGTAACTCAGAAATTCTTTTAATAATATCATCTTTATTTTTCATACCGTGAAATAGAACTGGTGCACATCTTAGAAACGTTTCCTTAATAAATTCTCCATCACTGAGGGTTTTTCCATGCTGAGCTATGGAGTGAGCAATACAGTAACTTGCTGATGTTAAATTTGTAGAGCATCTTACAAATTTAATGATGGAATGTGATTGACTTTTATAGAGGTGTAGCTGCCTAGAAATGTATTCCTTCCTTTCATCAATACTTTTTTTTAAGAGCTGACAATGATTAGTTTCAAAATGTCTCTTTACATTCCACGTTCTGCTTACTACCATTTCATTACACAGTGTGCACAATGATCTGTTGTTTCTGTCGACAGTCCCGTACATCTCGGTCCATATGTCTTGAAAGGTTCGGCTACTGATACTTCCACTTCCTTTATCATTCAATCTTGCTTTTTTATTTTTTTGATTCTCCATCACAAGGCTGCAAAAATAAATATAAATCACGGCGTTTTTTATAAAAGGTTGATAGGTTTCTTACCTATTAACTTTTTGAAGTGTTGCTGCACTGACTCCTGGTGCAAAACAATTCAAAGATAGTATGTATAACCAACAAGTATATGGTGCTGTAATCAATTATCCGACACGCAGAGTGTCTCGTCGAGCACTGTTCCACTGTATATCTTTTTCTTCTAACCCTCCCACTCCTGTCTCCTAACGAATGTGGCGATCAAGTGCGTCCATTTGCCGAATGCACCCGAACGCACGGGAAGCTTACCCGAGGCACATGTTGACAATAACGAGGCCGTTTCCAGAATTGGGCATTTTGTCACTCGAGTAAAAATAAAATGTCATGAGTAAAGATTAATCTCTTTATAGTGTAATTCTTAACCTTTTTATATTAATGTCAACATTGGAACAATGTATCTTGGATGTTTTCACTATGTATATTTGCTACGCAACACCGATGTACATGTTTACATCCAGTTTTAGAATTGCATTATTGATCATGAGTAACGTGAGTAATAATATTACTCAAGTGATGCCCAACTCTGGCCGTTGCGAGAGATAAAATATTTGAATTATGCAATTTTTTGTCTCTGTCGATGCGTGTCACCCAAAATAAGTTCACGTGTCACCTCTGACACGCGTGTCATAGTTTCGCCATCACTGGTCTAGAATGTTCCAGTCATTGTGTTAAATCCTGTAGAATTAAAATATAGAAATGAAGATGGTCAAGGAGATTCTGTTGTTAATGGGTTTTTCATTCTAAGATTTAGTAAAGTTCTTGGAACAAAAAACCAGTGGGTAGTTTGACAGTAACTATTTTAAAACAATCAATCAACAACTACTTATAGAAATTTGTACCTACCTGTGTTCTTGGTGCTGTGAGCTACCAGAAATATATATATACTAGGGGCCCGGTGCACGAAATTCTTGCACTGGGTGTGTGTGGGGGGGGAGTGTCCCTCAGCCCAGCCTGCCCCCTCTCACATACTGGGAGCCCTCAGGCGTTGACCCCCATCACCCTCCGATCGCCTGATCGGCCCCTTGCCCAGGCCTGACGCCTCCGCCAGAGGTGTCAGGCTTGGACAGGGGACCCCCATCTCCCCCCGATCACTGGCTCTGGCCCCCGCCCAGGCCTGAGGCCTCTGGCCCAGGAATCATGCCTGGGCAGGGGACTCCCATCTCCCTCTGATCACTTGCTCCACCCCCCGCCCAAGCCTGACACCTCTGACCCAGGCTTCAGGCCTGGGCAAGGGAACCATCATATCCTCCCAATCCCCAGCTTAGCCCCCCGCTCAGGCCTGATGCCTCGGCCAGAGGAGTTGACCCTCATCACCCTCCGATCACCAATCACCGGATCGGCCCCTTGACCAGGCCTGAGGCCTCCGGCAGAGGTGTCAGGCCTGGGCAGGGGACCCCCAGCTCCCCGCGGTTGCAGGCTCCGCCCCTGCCCAGGCCTAACGCCTCTGGCCTAGGTGTCCGGCCCAGGCAGCAGGGACCTGCAGTGGCAGTGGGGGGCGCCGCAATTGTGGGCTTCGCTTTGGGCCCAGGCAAGGGACCCCTAGCTCCTGGGACTGCCAGCTTCGACCGTGCCCAGCTCCCATCGCTGGCTCCACCCCTACTTCCTGCTATCACTGGCCAGGGCGGCAAAGGCGCCTGATTCTCCGATCATGGCTGGGGGGCAGTGCAAAGGCGGCCCCAGGGCCGCCTTTGCCCTGCCCCCCAGCTCTTAGCTCCCCCCTGGGTTTCAGATCACTGTCAGTGGCAGGGGGCTTCTTCCTGCTTTCCCTTTTGCCTCCCTGCATTGTGCCTACATATGCAAATTAGCCACCATCTTGTTGGCAGTTAACTGCCAATCTTAGTTGGCAGTTAACTGCCAATCTTAGTTGGCAGTTAATTTGCATATAGCCCTGATTAGCCAATGAAAAAGGTATTGCCGTACACCAATTACCATTTTTCTCTTTTATTAGTGTAGATATATATATATATATTGGATCCACTGATTGTATGAAGAAAATATTATGTAATGACAAACTTGCCCAAATCTGTACCTATGTTTTTCTCACAAAGTATAGGAGTGGATGTTTAAAAAATTTATATAGGCATATTTGAGGTTGTGGGAGGATAATGTATATGCATGCACAATACTTGTGGAGAGTTGGGTATGCTCTTTATTTATTCAGGAAGTATTTTTGTGTCCAGTACTATTCTAGGCTCTGTAGGCACCTGGCCCAGATATATTGGAGTATATTTGCAAGAGTGTGGTGTATTTAGCTATTTTATTATAGCAGTTGTTTCAGATAAAATAAATTACAGCCCATGCTGAATGCAATGTAGCAATCTATTTAGTGACCTGACTTGCATTTATCCATCTTAGTGAAATAATAAGCAATTAGCCAATGATTAGAATGCAAAAGATAATTTGTAATGATGGATGCAATAATGGAATTTAATTAACTTCAAATAAATATTTTAGTGAGGATTCATTTGTACACCCAGATATTTATTTGTAATATAATAGCTTCTCTATTTTTGTCATTAGCCACTATACCAGAAATAGTGCAGCAACATTAATATCAATTTGAAATGAAAGGCCATGAACTAAAAAGCCATGGCTTTGTAGTGTTTGTAGCATTTGTGTCATGATTAGTATGCAGGTCACAAGAGACTGACAATCTGATGTGATTGATGATATTGTTTTCCAGTTGCTAAACACATTGCTCTAGGTTGTTTCAGATAGATTTGTTTGAGATTAGCAATTTTGTGAGATTGGACATTTCTTAATTGATTTAGGATCGTTATTTATAAAACATAGTTCAAGAAATTACTATTTGTGATTATTAAAAATAATTTTATTTATTTCCATTTGAATTATAATAGTCAACAGATTATTGATGAATAGGTTATCATAGCTGTTGCTGAACTGAGATATGCCTGCAATATGGAGTTAGTGCGTGTCCTCAAACCCCTTAACCTGTAATTGTTTGCATCTACCAATTACATGGGGGAAAATGATTCTCTCTGAAAAGTAACTGCAGCAATACAGGTGTCAAAATATTGGAGCATGATGGCAATAATGGGTGGATAGTGCAAAAGAAGGCTCTGAGAATTCATCGCAAGGGGAAACAAAATGTGACAAGAGGAGCCTGACTTGGCTACATACCCTGGGAACCAGAGGGTAGTCCTAGTTCAGGGCAGGGTAAAAATCACTCTTATTTGAACTAGTCCTCATGCAGACTACCTGGCAGGGGTGAAAAGCTTTAGATTTAAATTTTAGATTTTGATGTGAAGATTTGAAGGATATACTTCTCTCAGGGAAATTTAAGATCGAGTCTAAGATCATTTTAGTTTATATGTGTCTCCTTAGCAAAGCAAAAACAATTGTCCGGGTTTTATGAAAGGTAAATGAATGTATATGTATAAAGATCTATTCTGCATTTTTTAAAAAATATATTTTATTGATTTTTTACAGAGAGGAGGGAGAAGGATAGAGAGCCAGAAACATCGATGAGAGAGAAACACCATCAATCAGCTGCCTCCTGCACACCCCCCACTGGGGACGTGCTAGCAACCAAGGCACATGCCCTTGGCCGGAATCAAACCTGGGACCCCTGAGTCCGCAGGCTGACACTCTATCCACTGAGCCAAACCGGTCAGGGCTACACTTTTTTATTATATAGGAAAAGAGCAACCAGATTAGTAGACTGAGATTATTTTAATATGAGGCATATTTTGGCAGAACTTTTTTTATTTTTTGTATCATTTTCAGATTTAAAGAGATACTGGCACTAAAATATTAATCTTACTGATTGCAAGTAAACCTTTTGCTTCATTACATTCTTTATGGGTGATATTTGATGACAGAAAATTAGATAGCATTAAGTATTGCCCCAAAAGGGAGACATTTTAATGTTGAATATAAAATCTTTTTTCTTCTCCAGGCAATTACATTTTTTTTTTCAGTGATAGTTGACATTCATTATTATTTCTGTATTTGTTGCTATTTCTGTGTAACAAATCACCACAAACTTAACAGCTTAATAAACACATCTATTACCTTATACTTCTTGTGCATCAGGAGAGTAGGCATGCCCCACATGGGTCTTCAGTTCAGTGTCTCTCTAAGCAGCAGTCCAGGTGTTGGCTGTGCTACATTCTCATCTGGTGGCTTGAATAGGGAAGAATCCATTTCTAACCTCAAATTGTTGACAGAATTCAATTCCTTGTGATTGTAGGACTGAGAGGGTTACACCTTCTTGTTGGCTGTCAGCTAAAGGCCACCCTCAGGTCTCAGAGATTGCTCTCTGATCCTAGAGGACAGCTGCTCTTCCGAAAGGTTGCCCACATTTCTTTGTTACATGTACTTCCCCCACATGGCCCCTTATTCATCAAGCAGGCAAAGAGAATTTTTAGAAAGACTTGCCAAAACCGGTTTGGCTCAGTGGATAGAGCGTCGGCCTGCGGACTGAGGGGTCCCGGGTTCGATTCCGGTCAAGGGCATGTACCTGGGTTGCGGGCACATCCCCAGTGGGCGATGTGCAGGAGGCGGCTGATCGATGTTTCTCTCCCATCGATGTTTCTGGCTCTCTATCTCTCTCCCTTCCTCTCTGTAAAAAATCAATAAAATATATTTAAAAAAAAAAAGAAAAAAAAAAAAAAAGAAAGAAAGACTCTACTGGAAAGACAGAGTCTTCTACCATTCAACATAATCACAGAAGTGAGACCCTATTACTTTTGGTTAATAGTGGTTCTCAACCTTCCTAATTCTGCGACCCTTTAATACAGTTCCTCATGTGGTGACCCCAATTTCATTGTTACAAATTGAACATAATTAAAGCATAGTGATTAATCACAAAAACAATATGTAATTATATATGTGTTTTCTGATGGTCTTAGGCGACCCCTGTGAAACGGTCGTTCGACCCCCAAAGGGGTCGCTACCCACAGGTTGAGAACCGCTGCTCTAGTGAGACCTGCCTGAGTAGAGGCAAGTAGAAATGCTGAGGAGGGAACTGGTCTGAGGAAAGGGGATAGCCTGCTGAGGGCAGGAAGGCAAAGATCTTTGCTGGTGTTATCAAGAGAAATAAAAATTACACAGTTTGGTGTTCCTCTGGTAATATATGTGCCAGAATGTGTGTATACATATATACAGGTTGAGAACCGCTGGGTTAGAAGGATGTCATAGGGCCTGCCCACACTCAAGGGAAGGAGATTATATGGTGGTATGGATCCTAGGTGGTAGGACATTGGGGGCCACCCTGGGGTAGTCTGATCATTATAATTTCACTATGGTTCACATAAAATATATTTGTTTTAACAAATTATCTGTTTTCCCAGACATATTTCATCAAATGTGGGTTGAAATAATGATCGGAATCTTAGAAACCTTTTGTCACACATTTTTTTTTTTTGGTTAAAAATATTTATTGTAATTTTTCATTTCTCTTTCCTGACCCTCTAACAATCTCTCCCCATTACTCATATGTATAGTGTTAAATAAATGTACTATGTAATAAACTACTACATGTTCTGGGTTTATTAGTACCTATTTTTTTAATAACATCTGAAGTAAATGGGGCTTTCTCTGATTGGAAGTTAATGGTCACTTATAAGTCATTTATTCTTCATTTTTAATTAATTAGATATTCTAAGGAAATATTTGAAACATCAAACGGATAGTAAATACATATTAGTAAATGATGATAAGTGTACAGGACTGAAAATTGCAGGCATAGCTTAACTTGAAATTTGTCAGGCATTGGCTCTGAGAATCATAATCATCTGTGCATATATGGGTATTTGCTGAAGCTATAATTACATAAGTCCTAACCTGCTTATCAGATTTTGGAGTGTGATAAAATTATTTTTCCTCAAGTAAATTGAATATTTTACACTTGCCACACATAATTTTACACATTCTTGGGAAAGAGCTTCCACCTGCCTAAATGTGCTTTACTTGTCAAAGAGGAAAAGGGTGGAAATAGAGATGAATGAGCCCTCCCTTCCCACTGGTTCAGCAGAACTCACATGTAGTACACACATCACAACAGCTCACTCAATAATCTTTTGGGTTGGAGAACAAATGAAATGGAATGCTTTTTTTCTGTTATATATCTAAATTTAAGCAAAGGTATTTAGTAGAAGGCAGGATGGTTGCATAAACAAAAGTTTTGTTTTCTGGTTCATTCTAAGATAGAGTCCTTGGCTAACAAAAGACTCGTTTAGTATTCATGGCTACTCTTTTAGGCAGTGAAAGGTTTTCCTCCCAAAGACAACCACACAGAGAAAAGTCTACATTTCACTTTGCCTATCACCTACATTCTAAAAGTATGTAATACACTTAAAGATGGGCCTTTCATTCAATCCCAGGTGGAAGAAATAGAGAGGGGCAAGAGAGTGGAGTTGGAAATAATATTTAACAATTGCTTTAGAAATTGTTTTCTGAACTATTTTTTACTCTTTAATCAATTAATTTTTATTTCATTATTATTTTTATAAATATTTATTGTTGAAAGTATTACATATGTCTCCCTCTTCCCCCCCAATGGACCCCCTTGTAGCCCACCCCAGACCCCTGCCCTAGAACTTCACCACCCTGTTATCTGTGTAGTGATTCTCTAAGGTCCCTTTGAAGAAGGCCATTTTAGTTGAATAAGCATTATCCTCATGTGATATATTTATTATAGTGATGCTCTATGGGAAATTTATATATTTTTAACATTAAATTGAATTATTTCATATGACTTCTTAAATTATTTTCTAAGGAAATTAGAAGACATTATAAAACAGTGATTTTCAACCTGTGCAGAGTTGATGGGAATAAGGGGTAAGGTGAAACAACTCCTACGAAATACAATGATTATTCAGCCATCATATACGTAGCATCCATTATGTTCTCACAAGTGTTAAGACAGGAATACATTAGGGAATAAAAGAACTGGTTCCTGCCATTATACAACTGGGGAAAAAAAGAATTGATCTCATTTTACTAGGATATTTTCCTATAGAGTATCTTAAATCTTTATAAAATTTGATGTGCCTTTAGGCTATTATGTGGTGCTTAACTTCTTGCACATATTACGCATAGCTCATTGTGTATAGAACTATAGTTTACTCACACTAGAGGCCCAGTGCATGAAATTCATGCACTCAGGGGGGTCCCTCAGCCCAGCTTGTGTCCTCTCATAGTCCAGGAGCCCTCAGGGGATGTCCAACTAATGGCTTAGGCCCATTCCCCTGAAGCAGTGGTCGGCAAACTGCGGCTCACAAGCCACATGCGGCTCTTTGGCCCCTTGAGTGTGGCTCTTCCTAAGCCTTAGGAGTACCCTAATTAAGTTAACAACAGTGTACCTACCTATATAGTTTAAGTTTAAAAAATTTGGCTCTCAAAAGAAATTTCAATTGTTGTACTGTTGATATTTGGCTCTGTTGACTAATGACTTTGCTGACCACTGCCCTAAGCTGTCAGTTGGACATCCTTAGTGCTGCTGCAGAGGCAAGAGAGGCTCCTGCCACCACCGCTGCGCTCACCAGCAGTGAGCCCAGCTTCTGGCTGAGTGTTGCTCCCCCTGTGGGAGCACACTGAACACCAGGGGGCAGCTCCTGTGTTGAGCATCTGCCCCCTGGTGGTCAGTGTGCATCGTAGTGACCGGTCATTCCGCCATTTGGTTGATTTGCATATTAGCCTTTTATTATATAGGACTAGAGGCCTGATGCACAAAACTTGTGCAAGAGTAGGCCTTCCTTCCCCTGGCTGTCTGCACCAGCTTCCCTCTGGCACCTGGGACCCGGGCTTCCCTCACAGTCCCGGCTTTGGCTTTGTCCGGAAGGTTGTCTGAAGGACATCTGGTCTAATTAGCATATTATACTTTTATTATTATAGATGCTTATTTGTCTATTGTGGGTGTTTCAAGGCTGCAGCTGCAGTACCTGGACATGTTATGGAGGGGCTAGACCTCATTTCAAACACACATAAAGTAGTTTCTGTTTTAAATTCATATAGTTACTTGCAGCTGTTCAAGGGGATTGGAGTGGTGAGTCAAGAAAAATGTTAGAATTGAACAGATGTGGGTGAATGAAAACCAATATTTAGTTTTGCTTAATAAGATTTAGAAGGTTACAAATTGGGATGGGCTGAGCTGGTTTCAGTGGCATTTGGTGTTAATGATTAAACATCAATCCTATGTATTTGCTTTGATCATAGCTATGGAAGCAGACAGTTAAATGTGTTTATATAGGATTTGTGTCCAAGAAAATATTTTGTTTAGAATGATTTAATCAGACTATTAATAAAAAATTTAATTCAATGTGACAACTTTGCAGGTGTGTGCCATCCAGATATAAAATTTAGATTTGACCAGTAATCCCTCCTCACAAGTGTTTCCTCATCAAGGAAATAAGATAAACCTTTCAGGCGTCGTAAGTGAGGTAAATATTTTGTTGAAGATATTCCATCACTGAAATATCAGTTAATGGAGCCGGGTCTTTGAAGTTAGTGGGCCATGTAATTCTTTTTCTGATGAGAGCCAAAATACTGCATCATACGAGGCGAGGCGGCAGTGGCTGCAGCTCTGAGAGCTGGGAGTAATAGAGGATGTTAACACGATCAATTAGCGTCTTTCTGACAGCACCTTGGAATACACTGAAGCTGAGAGAAAACAGGATGGAACTCTGAAATAGCCAAAAACACAGCGAGAGGCAGAGATAAAAAATAGTTCATTTAGCAACCAACTTAGTTCGTCCTCTGGATTTTGGGTTTTATTTATTCTAAGCTCTCATAATATCACTTTGTAAAGTTTGTTCTTAATTGGAAACTAATGTAACAACAAATAAAATTTCATAGATATATGAGTCTATGGTCTTCCTAAGGTGTACATATATATACCTGTGTGTACATATATATACCTGTATATGTACACATTAGGAAGACCATAGTCTAGGTCGGATAGTCTGATGATATTCTTCTCCATGTTACAACATCAGCAGCAGCAGTAGCATCTGCTGAGTGCTGATATTCATCATGAGTCTGGCACTTTTCATACATCATGTCACATGCATTATTCAAAACAGCTTATGATTGTTATTATTTAACCCTTTTTACAGATGTTCAATCAGACTCAGGCAGGTGTGGGAGGTGGTATGAGGTCAAACTTATAACCAGATGAATGACCTCAACCTTATCTTGCTCCCTCTTAACTTCTACTCTTCTCCACTGGACTGTGCCACTTAAGGCCTTAACATAGAGGGTAGCCTCGCTCATATGGTCTTTCATCAAAAATTTCTGCCTACTGTTCTGGAAATTCTTTAGAAAAAAGTCAACTTGAATTAAAAATGAAGGTAAACCTGTACTCCTTCAACCAGCACACATTCATTTTGCTATTTTAAAATTATCTCCCCTGTTGAACCTTTCTCCATGCTCTTCCCAAGGAATGCCACCATCTCAGTAGCTCCATTTACCACTGTGTGCTGGGGATTCTAAGTGTATGTTTCTAAGACCTCTTTTTCAAGCTCCAGTTTCAGATACTGTATTAGTGGGGTTCAGCCAGGATTACAGAAACTATGGTAACTATTTCAAAAAGAGCAAATTTACATAGAAAATCAGTTTCATAGGGAAGATGTAACTCAGAGATTAATAAATGCAGCAAGCTGTGAATTTGTTTATTATTTTTCAGTTGCAGGTGAAAGCATTCAACTCAAGTTAGCTAAAGTCAGAAGTGTCATCAGGTCATAGACCTGAGGGGGGATTACTTTGGTTTAGCTCCTTGGAATCAAAGGCAGAGGAAAAGGTAGCGGAGGCTCAGGAAGTAGAACTAAGATGTAATTTCTTCAGAATATATTCATTTATCATATTCACTTCTCTCCTCTCCCTCTATCTCCACCACTTTCTCCCTTCCTCTCTTTTTTCTTCCCTCATTCCTCTCCCCTTCCACATGTTTGTTTGGCTTTATGATACAGAGCGCATATCTCTCCAAATGTTAGGGAAGATGGCAGTCACATTCTTATGATGCCCCAGTTAAACCACTGGTGGAAAAATACTTTTTAAAATTTAATGACTGTTATAGTAAGAGATATCACTCAATATCTTAATCCACTGTGAAGGACTCGTTGACAATTGGAACAATTTATGTTGCTGAAGGAATGGTATTCTGTGGACTGATCAAATGCCTGTTCTTGTAGTGAAAATGAGGTCTTGAAATTGGAGAAGTGAGGTTTTCTAAATGAAGGGATGGTAATTAGGCAAAAACATCATATGCTCACATGATGTTCTTATTATTGTTACGTTATCTAGTAAAAAGAAGAAGCCCCTGGTGTATGATATAAATAAATATCTCAATCTCTGTTATATATTAATTAATAACAATTGATGAGCTAAACTAAACATGTCTTTACTGCTGCAAGTTTTCTGTGGTCATCTTTGCTCATCATCAGATTGAATTTTAGGGTTCTGCCTATTCCTCATGCAGAACTTACCATATTTCAGAAACCATGAGCTTGAAATGAGCTCAAGTATGTTCTCCAGAATTTCTAATTATACATTCTGACATAAAACAATCTCTGTTTCTTCATTTTCCTTATTAAAAACATAATGCATCAAATAAAAATCATTTATTGAAAACATATTAGAGACTGAATCCTTTCTTCTTTATTTTTAATTTCAACATGAATGTTTTATTAGAAGGGATTGGCTTGTTTTTAGAAATTCTTCAAAGATACCTACTTATATATGCTCATTAAGTGGAAATCGTTCAGTCAATTAGCAAATATTTATTGAATACTTTTCATGTCAGATGTATGGTTGTCAGCTGATGGTAATTATTAGCAAGTGAGCAAATATTTTATTACAAAGGTGTTATTTGGCATAATTATCAATGTTTTTATTTTTTATTCAGCACCTAGTGATAGTGGATACATTTTAACTGTGTCAGAACAATAGTAAGACTGTTTATGAATTAATGATAACATCTTTACACATCTAATTGATGAATCCAAAATTTATTTTTATATGCCACATATATAAACTTTATCAACTTCCTGTCATTCTGGAAAACAATAAGCATAGGGATTTTTATTTTGTTTCCATTTCTCTTTTGCCTCTGAAGGTACTTTGCTTTATTTGTGTACACTTTCATAATTCATTTAAATCACATTCCTTAAATAAAGGTTTATTTTATCCTTATAAATTTCATTTTGAATTGTGGCAAGCAAACAGATGGGCCCTGAAGGGAAAGGCATTATCTGTAAAAGTGACAGTGCTGTTATAGTTATGCCAACATCCCATCAGTCCATTCGTGGGTAAGGTTTAGAGTCTGAAATTCTCATCTTTTGTTTACTTTTGTTTCCCAAATCATCTTGCTATAGGTATAGCTTAACTATTTAGTTGATTTCAATGAATTCTTCTTTCATTTAATTTATTCATCTGTGAAATAAAAAACAAAATCTTTCACTACTAGAATCATTCTGAAGTAGCTAAAAGTATGAATAAATATGAGTGAAGCTAAATCTCTAAACTAAAGAATAATGACATTTCAGTTATTTCTACCTTTTCTGTCAGTGGTCCAAAAAAATGGGAAAAGGTTGTTATGTTAAAAGTATTTTTGTCAATTAAAAGTTTTACATTTGGAGCTAAGGGGATTGCTTTAAATGTGGTGTCATCTAAGATTTTTTCATCAAATTGAAAGGTAGGTTTTGCAAAGGGATGGGGGTCTTCATTCCAGTTCCAGAAAATGAGATTTTCCAAGTGACAGTGTTGATAAGATTTGTTTTTCCCCTCTATCAGCATGTCTGTTGGAAATTACCAGGGTGTCTGGATCCCACTGGGTGGTTATGAAAAATTTGTCAGATTAGTTAGAGTATTCAGTAATATAGTGACATTAGTTAACTAAATTGCTTCCTTAATGAGGGCATATGACATTGGGTTTTAAAATGATAGCCTAAAGATTTTTAGAGATATGTAGATTAGAAGATTCAACAAATGAAAGCTAGTAAAAGAATGTAAAAATTCTTTGCAAAGCAATTATGAAACATCTTTGTCCTGTGAATTTCTTATAGCAACTCTCTGAGCGGTCAAAACTATTAAGCTTGTATGACAAATGTTTCTTGCCCAAGGTCATGGTTTAAAATGATGAAGATAAAAGTGTAGCCTGCTTTTCTCTGTCTCCAAAGTCCCTTTAGATGCCATAGCCGGGTTCAGTTTCTCACCACCAGACTCAGCCTAGCTTCAGATTCTGGATCCAATCTAATCTCTTAGTTAGAGAAATTTTAAAGAACCCTTGGTTACCAGTTCGTCAGGAAGTCAGCCTATTATAGGTTCTTTTGATCTTAAACTATAGTCAAGATTTTTCTTCATTCTTCAGCACTAAACTTCTGGTTTATATTTCTGTTTCAGTTCATGAGTGTCTGTATTATTCTTTTTTTTTTAATTGATTTTTAGAGGGAGAAGAAGAGAGAGGGAGAGAGAGAGAAACATCCATGTGAGAATGAAACTGCCATCTGCTGTCTCTTGCACACAGCCCCTTACCGGAATTAGCCCCAAATGGACCTGCCCCCCTACCGGGAATCAATCCGGCAACCTTTCAGTGCCCGGGAGGACGCCCAACCAACTGAGTCACACTGGCCAGGAATGTATTATTCTAACGTGTGTGAAGTGATGTTTTGGTTCATTATCAGTTCCCCTAATTTTTTGAGAACTCTGATCTAACTGTCAGCTGAGGCCCTGTCGTTCGTGTAACTACGGTCTTGACTCATATTCCTTGACCATGCTGACACCTATCACCTTGGCTACACTTACTGTTTTCTGCTATGTTCTTCCTACTCAATGAGACAAACACTGAACTTCTTTGCACTGCCTACAATGAGAATCCACTGTAATCACTTCTTCCTCATTAATGCTCTCTGAGCTCTAACCACACCTAATCAGGCCTGTTCAAATGCTAACTGTTGCATTGATAACAATAGCCTAACTGTTACTCATTTTGCCTCTGGCTTTCACTCTGAGTTCTATTCCCCCCCCCTCCCCAAACTTTGGAGACTTACTGTGTCATGCAAAGGGGAGCAGGTATTAATAAAGAGATAATGATAGTCTTGTTTGGCTGTGACAACCCCATCTCCTCGCATAACAACTTCCTCAGGTAACTGTAATAATTTGAATGATAGATTCTGCTTATATAACCTCATTATGCACCAGATTCTTCTCAAAGTACTTTTCAGGCATGAATACACATAGTAAAATGTACCTTCTGAGGGGCAAGCCAGCGGTCGGCAAACTGCTGCTCAGCAAACTGCGGCTCGCGAGCCACATGAGGCTCATTGGCCCCTTGAGTGTGGCTCTTCCACAAAATACCGACTTCTGTGCATGGGCCACAAAGTTTCAATCGCACTGTACATGTGCGCCTGCACGTGGTATTTTGTGGAAGAGCCACACTCAAGGGGCCAAAGAGCCGCATCTGGCTCGCGAGCCGCAGTTTGCTGACCACTGGGCTAGGCAATGCCACATTTTAAGTGTAGCAGGACAGTCAGATCTCTTATCATTCACTAAGTTGCACATCAATTAAACTTCTCACATTTCAACATCACCCACATTCGGCATCAGGAGAAAAGGCAAATGTCACAACTGGCATGGATTCTAGAGAGCAAATATGAAGAAGGAAATGTATGCAGCTTCACTTAACAGTATAAAAAGTATAAAGGTAAAAGTAAATGTAAAAGTAGGAAAGGCAATCTGGGATGTTAGTATGTGGTAATACCCATGGATTAAAGCAAGCAAACAAACAAACAAAACCCAGGATATTAGAAAGTTGAAAACATAAGCACCACTCCTATAAGGCTAAAAGGGGAGACAACTGTAGCCTCTATAATGAGATATTTATAGTATTCTTACATATTTACTGATCACATCTCATCCTACTTTTTCCCACAGTTTTCAAAAGCATTTTGGATGAATTTTTACTAATGATTTTCCTTAATATTAATAATGGATATAAAAAATAATGGGGACATAACAGCCCCATCCTCATGGAATCTAGAGTCTGTTGGGTGATATGAAATAGGAAACAGGCAATTTACAATACAGGGTGATGAGTGCAGTAGCACAAATTGGGCTCTGAAGTCAGACATTCCTGGGTCTAAATGCCAGTCCCACCACATACTAACTGGGTTACTCTGGAGATATTATTCTACATCAACCTCAGTTGCTATAAAATGGGAATAACACTTGTACCTGGCATAAGGTTGTGTGGACTATATTAAGTCCCCAAATTACCCTACTACACTTATCCTGATATCTCTAATTTGCCTGGTATGTAGGGTGGAGAAATAGGTTAGTAAACTATGTAGTATGGTATCTTATACAGCATTCTAAAATCTGAAAATCTCTGGAAAATGGGAGATCTTTGGAAATACATCTGATTGTAAAACTTCATAGGGAGAACTACAATAGGAGCTGGGAGAGGTGGTAGGGAAGATGAAAACTCAGCTTGGACATATTGAGCCTACAGCACCTCTGAACCATGGTATTGAAAGTTTTGGTAGGTTTTGGATATAAGAGTTGAGGATGTATAGTATATATGGGTTAAAAAATTTGAGTGTGAATGACCAACATATTTATGGTAACTACAACCAAGGCAGTTAAGGTGACATCACCCAGGGAGAGTGTTGAGAGAATGGGGAGGATAGAACTCTGAAGACTACCAACATTTAAAATACAAAGCAGGAGGAGTAGCCAATAGAGAGGATTGAGAGGGAGAATATTCATCCTAACATGTCCATTACTAATCACTTCTTCACTCCCCTTCCATTTTTTAAGAGATAAAAATAAAGGCCACGTAAGTGTAATATCAAAAGCCAGTGGAAGATGATGCTTCGAACATGAGTGACTCTGGATCCCAATGTTACATGCCAGTGACATTTTAAGTAACATAAGAACTGAAACAGATATGCTAGAGACTTTGCTAGTATGAGAGTTTCTGATTGCTATGTGAAAGAAATTGTAAATCCAACTACTGAGAATAGAAGAGCAAGCTGACTATGGAGCTATAAAACTGCTGTGCAGGATTGAGGGACCTGCAGATGTGAGGGATCATGAAGCCTTGGGCAGGGTCTATAGTGGCACATTATGGATATTTAAGATATTCCTATCTGTAAGTCTTCTCAACTGAGCCCAGATGTTACCGGAAGACTAAAGACCAGGCAGGTCTGAGGCGTAGTTTTCCAACTGATACTCACATCTTCTTTTCTCTCCAGCATCCATTCCTTTTCAATATCCATCATTCCATCTATCCATTCATAATTAATCCATTCATCCATCTATTCATGTATCCATCCATCTATCCATACTAATTCTGTCCAGACATCCTTCCATTAATCAAATATTTATTGACTGACCCATTTTGACCCATTATGAGGCACTTGAAAGATAGAAAACAGCATAATAATGGTCTCTTTTCACAGGATATTTTAACTAAGAAACAAGTTCAGATCGGTGAAGAATGAAGTTTATTTCTCTCTCACTCTCTCATAGGATTCTGAGTAAATAACTCAGGAAAACCAGGCTCTTTCCATCTGTTTGCCTCCTTATATCCCTATGGTACAGGTCTTATACCTATGGCAGAGAATAGCTGATTTGATGTCTACCCTCCCACTTACCAGCCAGAGGAAGGAGGAAGGTAGGGAAAGGTATTCACCATGCATGTTTGTTAGTCGTTAAAAAATCATATTTTGCCACACCTAGTTTCAAAGTGAGACTCACCACGAAACTCTTATTTTGCATGACCATATGTCCAGTTAAGAAATCTACAAAAGAAAGGAGAAGTCAGATAATGAAGAACTAGCAGATGTTTCTCACATACAGAGCTTGTGTTCTGGTTGGAGTTACAGGAAGGTGAACTGACAATCACTATAAATTGTGCAGAGGTCACAGTGGTAAATCAATACTTAATTCATCCTAACATGTCCATTATTAATCACTTCTTCACTCCCCTTCCACTTTTCTTTATAATACTAAGATATTTTCATATGTCTTTAATTGGTAGATTTTCAGGCTGACTTGGAAAACATTTTCAGACAGACCTGGTTAATCTGAGATTCAGGTTTAATAATAAGATTTGAAGCTTATGGAGTCCAAGAAAAAATTGATTGCAATGTCACTAAAAACATCAAGTAATCATGTTCACATGTACTGTTAAAAATAAAGATGCTTAAAAAAAGAATTTCCAGCCCTAGCCTCTTTGGCTCAGTGGATAGAGCATAGGCCTGTGGCCTGAAGGGTCCCAGGTTCGATTCTGGCCAAGGACACATGCCTGGGTTGTGGACTCCATCCCCTGTGGGGGGCTTGCAGGAGGCAGCCGATCAATGATTCTCTCTCATCATTGATGTTTCTATCTCTCTCTCCCTCTCCCTCTCCCTTCCTCTCTGAAATCAATAAAAATATATTTTAAAAAATTTCCGCTGATCTGGTAATTAAAAGAATCTTGTAGCAAGGGGTGTTATATTGTCCTAGAAGAGAATAGATAGAGCCTCTGAGTATGCAACTTACTGCCTTTGACTTTTTGTTGCTTATTTGTGATTCAAGGTGGAGCTGGGTATCCTGACAATAAACCCTTCCCGTTTTAATTTTAGAGAACCAGAACTCTTTATGAGCTACTTAAAGATACCTTTCTTGAAACAGATCAAGTCTTCATAAAATGACTAAAAACAGGACCTGCAAGTATTAGATGGGCACACATCTGAGGATTCCCAGTGTTTCTTACGAAGGTCTCTGGGCTTGATGAACTATGGGGAACCCTCAGAAAGCCTCGGATTAACAACACTACTAAATACAGATTATCTCATTAAGAAGGATAATTCAATTTCTGTTTCACTGGATCTACCTGGCTAATTTGCCATCTGATGTTCATTAAGGAGTTTATGACTTTATTTTACTCTGCCTAGTTTTCTGATTTGAGTGTCATTTTTGAAGCATTTAAACTCAGTGATTTTGTCGATTCCTAGGTGTAAAAGTATTGTTATAGCACTGAAAATAACAGATCGCATATTTAGTGGTTAGTAGTTTAGTTTTTTTCCTTTTAAGTGGCATTTTATAAAATGCTGTATAAATTTAGAACATTGTATTATGATTGGTTTAATTTTGGCAGCTTCGGGTAATTTCTGTGCATATAATATTGGGCATTTATTGCTTTTTTACAATCATATTCAAACTTTTTCAGGAGATGAGTGGTAATCCCAGTTGTCACCTTGGGAGACTTGGCCCTGATTCTGATGGCTGCTATCTTTGTACAATACATTTTTATTGCGGGGGTCGGGGGGGGGGGAGTGGTTAGGTTCCAATTTTGTACTTAAAATGATCATGTAATTCAATTTTTGCCAGAGGTTTTATTAAAACAGAAGAGTATAGTCAAGTCAGATCAACTAGTTGGGTCTTTTTAATGTTTAATACATTGGCTGGTTATTTATTTGTTTGACAAAAAAATTATTGAATGCCTGTCATATGTCAGGTTGGATTCACTGATGAATTAAATGTTATCATATTCCTGACTGGTTTGTTGACAAAGTCTTCCTTCCTTCTCTCCTTCCCTCTCTCTCCCTTTCCCTCCCTTCCTTCTTCAGTACATTTATTTGAATATTTATTTCCAGGTGCTAAGGATAAAGAAGTGAGCAAAGCAGAATAAAGCCTTGTTAGCATGAAGCTTGCATTCTAGAAGTGGAGCTTACCTTATAAAAACAAGATAGTAAATATTTTAGGTTTTACAAACTATATGATCTCTGTTGCAACTAGTCGATTCTGCCTGTGCAGTGAGAAATCAGCCCTAGACAATACATAAACAAATGGGCATGCCTGGCCTCCAATAAAACTTTATTTACACACTGAAGTTTGAATTTCACATACATTGCATGTGTCAGAAAATCTTATTTTTAAAGATTTTTTAAAAATTGATTTTTAGAGGGAGAGGAAGAGAGTGAGAGAGAAGCATTGATGTGAGAGTGCCCTGACCTGGAATTGAACCAGAAACCTTTTGGTGTAAGGGATGATGCCCAACCAACTGAGCCACATCAGCAGGGTCTTCTTTTGTGTGTTTATCTTCAACCATTGAGAACTGTAAAAATCATTCTTAGCTTGCAGGCTGTAAAAAAATTGGCAGGGTAGATTTGGCCCACAGTCTGTAGTTGGTCTGATTCTGTTCTAGAGGTTCAGATTAGTGGAAACCTTAGACATAGACATTATATGGCTGAATTAAAACCAGTGCACATATGTAAAGGATTTAAAAGTAGTCAGTACAACCAGCTTATAAAGCACAGAGATTTGCCAGTTCTGCAGGAGAGACAGGAAAGTGCAAGCGATTGGGCCGTGAACAATCTTGGACAGTAATGTCTAAGGGAGTGAAGGTCTTCTGTAAGGTCAATGGTCCCTTCCCATGTCCAGACTTTTATTCCTCTGGCATTTTTGTTTATAGCCTAGTCTGGCTATATGCTGGGACCACCCTGTCTGAGCCAGGCCCCTGTCATCAGTCTGGGTATTATACAATATTCCATGTCCACTCAGGCATGACCAGCATTCATCTCTCTCAGCCTACCCATGTGAACATAGACCAGTTCAAGTACTTTTCTCAAAGATTACTGCAGAATTAGAATGAGTTTTAGGTACCTAGATGTTTCTGAGAGGAAGCTCTCAGGCCTGCAGGCCAGCTGCCAGACCTTGCCTACATATTTTAGTAACATACTTTTCATCTACTCACAATATTATTGTGTTTCATTGTTGAAGTTCTGAAGTCATTGTTGCTTGGAATCCAAGCTCAGTTCAGCCTGTGCTAACTATGTGACACCAGGCAATTTATTGAAACTTTCTCAGCCCCAATTTTCGCATTTGTAACTTGGAAATAATACTGATATGTAACTTGCAGGGCTGTTGAATTAAATGAAATAGTCCTCATAATCCTTATCAAGAATATAATAAATATCTTTGATGTAGTTAAATGAATGAATAAAAATGGACTAATAATTATCATTGTGATTATAGAAAATAAGAGAGAAACTAAATATTTTTTGTAGTAGAGTTTTAGCCATTGTTTTTTTAAGACTGGATGAATATTATTCAACTCAACTTAAAATCTAAAAGTCATGTAGAATATTACAGGTAACAATACAAGAGGAAATGAAATATGAGTTGTATTATTTTGAAATTGCACAACCAACTGTTAAACATTTAAAATTTTTAATTTGCTAAAGGTTAATTACTTTTACTATGTCAACTACATTTTTAAGTGAAGGATTCTTAATTCTTTTGAAAACATGCCCAAGACATATTCACTTGCTAATATAATACTGTGGACCCCCAACTCCCATAAAGTGAGTATAAACCTCTATAATGTATCTTAATGTAAAGGCTCACCATAGCCACTGTCGACTTCAGCTTCTAAAATTAGAGTATGCTCCTTTCTACATTCTCCCCACTGTATTAGAATTCGCCTTGTTCTGACACCAGTAAGAGGCTTTTTATTTGCTTTCTATTGCTGGGACGGATTTTAATTGGTTTTATGGCTCTTAGTCAAGTATCACTTTATTTCTTAACAAGTGATTCAGACCTGCGGGAGGCATGCCATAATTTAACTGTAGGAAAATTTAAGACCTGGAAATGTCACATACACACAAAAAAATTGCACAGTAGAGAGAAGGTTTTGCTGATCTTTGTAAGAATGAGTGAAATGATGCTGTCTCATCCTTGTAGGTTTTGTGCTTTGGAGCTATTTTCCAACTGAGAGAGAAGGCTAAGGTGATCCCTGTACACTTCCCTTTCCAATCTACTTTATGCCTACCAGCGTGTACTTACACATGCACATTAATATAAGTGTGTGTGTGCGCACACGCACATGCATGTATAATTAGGGATTTTTCTCCATGAGACTTATTTTTTTTGTTCAAATTGCATTCATTCATACATGTCCATAAAATCTACCACCAACTCTTCAGTGAGTTATTGCTCTTGGCCTCACTTTTCTCATGAGTGAGATAAAGTGATGTCTTGAAAGGGGTTATTGGAAAGACTTACTGAGATAATAGGCATAAAATGGCTTGTTCAGTGCCTAAATCAGCAGGTGCTTCATAACTGCTTGATTCTTTTCTCTCCATCTTTCCTATGCCTTTACTCTGCCTTCAGGCCCAGGTCATGCTTTAACTACCATCAGGTTTCTTCTTTCATTTCTGAAATCACCATGTAATTTATTCCCATTTTTAATCAAAAGTCGGCAAATATGATAAATACCATCTCAGAGATTTCCCATTTGTAAATGTGATGAGCTTCATTAGGCATTAACCTAAACAGAATAATCTAATTATGAAATGAACATGAGTCTCCAGGCTTTTATTATGTTTATGATTGAAAACGATAGTGCAGATGTCATGTCTATGACTGCATGACAATTTTGGTAAAATGACAAACCTCAAATATTTTTCTCCTAGGTACCTGTGAGGAAGGACTACCATTTTCACTTACCACCATCATGTGCTATGCTCTCCACTGAGCTGTCAAATTCATTTATCCCCATCACCATCTCTTAAACTATAAGATGGTCCTGGTTACTCACAATCCCTCTGTCCTCCAAAAGTATGGTCCTTATTGTTCTGCTCTCTCCGTGTATGACGGCTGCTAGGTTCTATAGGCTTTTCCTTGTCTACCATGCCTTTTGCTAGTGAGCCTATTTTGTCACATAATATTTAGAATTATTTATATCTAATGCTAATGAAATTGGTCTCACATAGGTATGGCTATTGGGCATGGCTATTGCTTTGCAAAACTTAAGTGTGTTTTGAGGCTTTTGCTACATTGGATTCCAAAGTTGGTATGTTTAGTTGCCAGAGGGCAGACAGTCTATGCTTAAAATATGGAATAATGAAATTTTATAGTTGTACATTTCTGGGGAATCTTCTCCGGGCCAATATCAGGTCTTGGACTAAGAGTTTATCATAACAGAAATATCCACAGCCATGTGATTCATGTTCAGTATTTCTACAACAGCTGTAAGAGGTCTTCTGTTATACTGTGTGAGAAAGCAGTCTAGATCTCTCTACTTAATTCCATTATGTCTGACTAGCTTATTGTAGTAGGAAGAAGGGGCTTTATTAAATCCAAACACAGATAAAGCATAGTTTGTCTAATGGGAAGTTTTCTAGGTTGAATATGATTTTTCTGCTCCCTTTAAAAAATAGAATTAACTGACATCTTGAAGATAGACATCTGTTATGTTGGCCTGATATATATATATATATATATATATATATATATCTATCCATTTTGATTTGTTTTTTTTGACTCTTAACTATAGCCCTCTTCTTAATTTTATGGTGGTAAGAACACTTACCATAAGATCTACCCTCTTAACATGTTTTTAGGTGTACAATACAATATTGTTAACTATAGACACAATGTTGTACAGATCTTTAGAACTTATTCATTTTGCATTACTGAAACATTATACTGTTGATTAGCTCCTCCCATATGCTCATCCCCCTATTCCTGGCAACCATTGTTTTGCTCTCTGCTTCCATGAGTTTGACTATTTTAGATACCTCATATAAGTGGAATCAAGAAGTATTTACCCTTCTCTGACTGGCTTATTTCACTCAGCATAATATCATCATATTTCACCTGTGTTGCCACAAATTATAAACTTTCCTTCTTTTTTAGGCTGAGTAATATTCCGTTGTAAGTATATATACCACACTTTTTTTATCCATTCATTCAGTGATGGACATTTAGGTTGTTTCTACATCTTGACTACTGTGAATAATGCTGCAGTGAACATGGGAGTGCTGATATCTCTTTGAAATTCTGATTTCAAATTAGAATGGCTACTAGCAAAAGACAAGACAACAAATGGTTGAGAGGATATGGACAAATTGGAACTCTTGTACGCTATTGGTAGAAATGTAAAATGATAGAGCTGCTATGAAAAGTGGTAGGGAAGTTTCTCAAAAAATTAAAAATAGAATCATCATATGATTCAGCAATCCCATGTCCCTTTCATCTAATAATGTCACATTCACTTGGTCCATTTGATTCAGATGAGACTAACCTCAATCTAGGTGAGAGCATGTGTTGAGCCCCTCTGTTCCTTTGATTCAGCTACAGGGAGACACATTAAAGCCAGTTCTAGAAATTCTGGGATTTCTGCCACTCGGCCTCTCCCTCTCTCCAAAGCCCTTAGCTCCTTCCCCTCCAAAGGTGCTCTCCTTTGGTGTCCTCCCAGCCTGAAGCACTCCCTTGCAAACCAAACACCACCACTTTTTTCCCTTCTAGTTGAAGAGGTAGTGCTCATTACATTGTGTTAAGTACAGAAAATGTGCTCATTGATTAAGGAAAACAGATGTAGATTCAGTAATTCCTAGTAAAATTCTCGAATTTAAAAGATCAAGAGACACTATACAAGCTTGAAAACTGAAAGGATATATTTACAAAATAAATAATCATAGAGATTGCAAATCTTATCTGCAACATTAGAAGTTCAAAAAATAGTTATACATTATGGAGAGAAAAGCACTGGGCCACCAGAGTCCTATACCAAGTGCAGATATAAATCATCTGGTTGTTTATGGTGGATAGAATAAAGTGTTGTGGATTTCAGTGATTCCAAGACTATGTTGTCTATGTACATTTTGAGAGATGATTGCTTAAGAATGCATTCCCTTGTTAAAGAAATAATAATGTATCAGATCAGACCCTGAAGATACCAGTAGAAGAAAAAAGGAGATGGGAGTACACAGTGGTGAATAATCAGACTTGGTCTATCTGCCTTATTTATTAATCTATTTATATACCTATTTCTATATCTTCTATCTCTATGTACTCCTAATAGGATTAAGAAATATGCATTGTTTAAATGCTAAATATTAATTATTGGAAATTAAAATAATTCAGAAAGGAAAGCTACTAACAATCTAGGACTAATTTACTGTATTGTATACACAAATGTGGGATTTGTGTAATGAGTTCAGGGACTTGGGGGATGATCAGGAAAAAATATATGATCATCAGGTGGCAGAAGCTCAGAGCAAGCTTTATTGTGACAATCTGACAGGTTTACAAGCCAAGGAAAGTCCCTCAGAGCATGAGACTTCCCAAAGACTGTGGTTTAGGCACCACCCAGAACAGGAAGAGCACCAGGGGACTTCTATGGAGAAAGGGGAATTATATGTTCAGCTAAGGATATGTTTAGGTGATGACACTCAGGAGAATGGCAGGGAGAACTTCAGAGCCAAAGCGAGGCAGCACCTCACGGTCTTCTAGTCATGAGGTCTGTGTTATTTATGACTAGCAGAAGTGTGATGCAGTTGTGCAGGTATGCATCTCAAGCAAGCTGTAAATGGCTAAACATCTGCATGTTTAGGTTACATTTAAAACAATTTGATGTGTAAAAAATTGAGTTTGGGCATTGGCAGGCCGTTGAGATCATCGTGCTAGCCTTCTGTGCAGAAGTAAACGCTGTAAGGTCAGTACACTGGGGCCATCCTTGGCTCATTTATAGCACAGGTTGGTAGTGAGGACCACATACTTTAAGTATCTAACCTTGAGGGATGTAGGAATGAGCAATGAGAGCATGAGTGTTTTATCTTATGGAGATTGGATAGAGAAAGCAGTAAGGAAATATATTGTCCTAATGGATAACAAGCATCATGCTTTTTTATAATTGAGAAGTATTTCACTGTAAGTGGTAGTAAAGGGAAGACAAACTAAATAAATTAACTAATGGAAAACTGGAGCGGAATTTCCAGATCAACACAAGGAGCAAGCAAGTGAGCGAGAGCAAAGGAATGACTAGCGGTTTTATTAGTTCAGCAAAATATTGGAACAGGAAAAAAATCTGAACGGGAACATAACATAAAACAATTAAATAGGCAAATATATCAATTGTTACATTAAATGTGAACAGGCTGATTTCAGTCTCCTATGAAAAGGTAGAGACTTCAAAGTCTACTATTATACGCTATCTATGAGAAATACAAAAATCGTGGTTATTATCAGACTAGTTAGTCAAAAGCCCTTACTCATCTATAGACATGTCATAATAAAATACCTACTTTTGAAAGAATGTATAGTTGTCACATATCTGGATGCACCAAATAGCATAGCTGGTAAATACATGTAGAAAGAATTATTTAAAACTCTAAAGAGAACTTGATAAAAATACAACTACATGGGAGATATTAATATGCCTATTTTGGAGTCACACCTAGTAGAGATAAAATAACCAAGGACATAGAGTATTTGAATGATATCAATAATCATCATTTAAAAGCTATATATAGGAATTTATACTTTTAAATGGAAATGTTGTTTAATATATTTATAAAGTATTTGTAAGTAACCATATACTTGGCAATGAAGAAAACTAGGAAAAAAAAAACAAGAACAAAAACTAGAAAAAATACTAGAAAACTAGAAAAAGGTAGAAATTTTACAAGTTCAATGTTACATTTGTATTTGTTTAAAATAAAATTAGTATCAAATATGAACACCCCAACCTCCTCAACTATTGGAAATGAAAAACCACACGACTGAATTAATTATGGATTAAAACAAATTAAAACCAAAATTATAAATTGTAAACTATTTAGAAAACATTGTAAAGGAGAATACTTTAGAAAACCAGTTAGCCTCAGCAAAAGCTGTACTTAAGGGATAACTTCAGTCAATGGTCCAAAAAGTGAACTTTATTTTTTTTCCAATTACTAGAAAAGCAGCAACAAAAAATAAAATAAAGGGAAATACTGACCTTATGTTTTATAATAAATGTAAAATAGGAAGAATAAAACTGTTTTTCTTTGAGTATTCAAGAAAATCAATAAAACCCTAATTAAAGTGAAGAAAAAAAGAGAGAGAATAACATTACACATGCTTAGGAATAGAAAAATCACAAATCCACACAAATAGAAGAGATTCCAGGGGTGGGCAAACTTTTTGACTCGAGGGCCACAATGGGTTCTTAAACTGGACCGGAGGGCCGGAACAAAAGCATGGATGGAGTGTTTGTGCGAACTAATATAAATTCAAAGTAAACATCATTACATAAAAGGGTATGGTCTTTTTTTTCAATAGTTTTATTCATTTCAAACAGGTCGATCCAGCCCTCGGGCCGTAGTTTGCCCACGGCTGGATTAGCCACACAAGGAAACACTGTACGCAACATAAAAAATAAAAATCTTAGAAGAACACATGTGCAGCAAAATCTCAGATATTTCATATAGCAGAATTATCATTGATACATCTCCTAGGGCAAAAGAAACAAAGAAAAAAACACACACCAAATGGGACTACATCAAACTAAAAGGCTTCTGCACAGCAAAAGAAACCATCAATAAAATGAAAAGGGAACCCACTGTATGGAAGAACATATTTGCCAATGATATATCTGATAAGGGATTAATTTTCAAAATATATAAAGACTTCATGCAACTCAACAAAAAAGAAGACAATCCAATTAAAAAATGGGCAGAGGACCTAAATAGACACTTCTCCAAAGAGGACATGCAAATGACTAGTAGACACATGAAAAAATGCTCAAAGTTACTGATCATCAGAGAGATGCAAATTAAAATGACAATGAGGTATCACCTCACACCTTTGAAGTGGCTACTATCAATAAATCAACAAACAACAAGTGCTGGCGAGGATGTGGAGAAAAGTGAACCCTATTACACGCAGGTAGAAATGCAGACTGGTGCAGCCACTATGGAAAACAGTATGAGTTTCCTCAAAAAATTAAAAATGGAACTGCCATTTGAGACAGTGATCCCACGTCTAGGAATATATCCTAAGAAATCAGAAACACCAATCAGAAAGAATATGTGCACCCCTATGTTCATAGCAGCACAGTTTACAATAATTAAGATTTGGAAATAGTCCAAGTGCCCATCGACAGATGAGTGGGTAAAAAAGCTGTACATTTACACAATGGAATACTCTCACCATTTGCAACAGCATGAGTGGACCTGTAGAGTATTATGCTAAGTGAAATAAGCCAGTCAGAGAAAGATAAATGTCACATAATTTCACTTATATGTGGACTCGAATGAACAAAACGAACTGATGAACAAAATAGATCCAGAGACATAGAAGCATGGAAGAGATGTCGAATCTCAGGGGGCAGGTGGGTGTGGGTGGGTAGGTGGGAAGAGATCAACCAAAGAACTTATATGTAATTATGCATGACCCATGCTCACTGACAATAGGGTGGTGAAGGCCTGGGGTGGGGGGTGGACGTGGGCTAGAAGAGGTCAATGGGGGGAAAAAGGGGACATATGTAATACTTTCAACAATAAAGATAAAAACTACATCTTCAATTACGTTATTTGTCATAACCCACTGTATATCCTTTATAATATATAGGGTGTCCCAAAAAATGTACACATATTTTAATGGCTGATAATACTTAATTTCCATTTCTTTTCAGGTTTAATTGGTTTGAAATAGTGGTTGTAGCCAGATTAAGTTTTGAACAAAGAAAATTTATCCTAAAGTGCTCCTAGAACATTTTTTATGGGGATATATAAAGATAAAGTTTACGGTATAAAATCAGCAATAGTTGATGAGTTGAGGGCAAACACATACCTGATGAAATGATTGTTGATGTTTGTGATTCCATTGCTTCACATTATCAGCAGTTCCTAGGCCAGAATGTTCATCAGTTTGAAAACAGGCATTGACAAAAAATTTGTAAATGAACTGTATGCTAGTAAACACTAACTTTATAATCATTCAAGGTGCATATATATACATTTTTGGGGGACACCCTGTATCTCCGTTGTATGAAGTTGTCACTGAAAATAGCAGTATATTGCCCGACTGGCATGGCTCAGTGGTTGAGCATCAACCGAGGAACCAGGAGGTCACATTTCAGTTTCTGATTAGAGCACATGCCTGGGTAATGGGCATGATCCCCATGGGGGCCGGGGACCGTGCAGGAGGCAACCAATCAGTAATTCCCTCTCATCATTGAAGTTTCCATCTCTCTCTCCCTCTCCCTTTCTCTCTGAAATAAATAAAAAATATTTTTAAAAAAAGGAAAATAGCAATACATGGTTCAGCCCAACAAAAAGTGCCCTTAACAGTGTGTGAACTTAATAAATGCTAGTTTTCCTTCCCCTTAACCTCAATTTTATTTTTCATGAAGCTATTCTCTTACCTGATTTTAAGCAGATCTTTCAATTTCACTTTTATTTTTCAAGTGGTAAAGGCCCCATTAGCTGCTTCTTAAGAGCCCTACTAATATCAAACTGAATATGTTTTGCTTTCAAGTAATAACTGGTTTCCTGAGAAGCAATAACTGGTTTTATAAGAAAAGATTATGGTATTATGACTGTTCCTTTGCCAGCTAGAATCTTAGAAGAAACCTTGATTTGTCTTTGTGGGAAGGAATCTTTTCAAATTATGTATTTCAAGGTTACAAATAGGGAGTGACATTTGTTACAATGACACAACTCAACATCATATATCAATTTGACATATATAGCACATTTTGAAAATAGCGGAACTATGTATTAGTAGAAAAACCTGACTTGGGCCTGGCTTAGGCCTTTACTGGCAATGTGGTTTAGGACATGTTAATGAATTTCTCTAAATCTCAGTTTACACAGCAAAATTGTCCTGGTCTATCTACCTAGAGCAGCGGTTCTCAACTTGTGGGTTGCGACCCCTTTGGGGGTCGAACGACCCTTTCACAGGGGTCGCCTAAGACCATCGGAAAACACATATATAATTACATATTGTTTTTGTGATTAATCACTATGCTTTAATTATGTTCAATTTGTAGCAATGAAAATACATCCTGCATATCAGATATTTACATTACGATTCATAACAGTAGCAAAATTACAGTTATGAAGCAGCAACGAAAATAATTTTATGGTTGGGGGTCACCACAACATGAAGAACTGTATTAAAGGGTCACAGCATTAGGAAGGTTGAGAACCACTGACCTAGAGGATTTGTTGTGAAGACTAAATGACTCCTTTGTGTGAGAGGGCTTTGTAAACAAGTACTATACTCTTCAATGCATCCATGAAGTAGTATAGTTGATAGAGGGAAGGGCATGCAATAGGACTACTGACTATTCACCTGACTGAGTATAGATAAGAGGTTTTCTGACAGACCCTGGGAAACTGGAGGATGTGCTGCAAGGGTAAAAACAGGGCTGAGACACATGCGGCCTGGATGGGTTCATTACTCAGAAAACAAAACACATTTGGAGAACAAACCAAGGACAGGACACACTTTGATTTGGTTGTGGTGCCTGGACCCTGACCCACTCTGGGAGTTTGCATCAGGAATGCTGACCATTCTCTGGCTCCAGTACAGGCTGAACTGGGTTTTAACATCATAGAAAATCAACTACCTTGTTATTGGACTTCCAGATCCTGGAAAGAGAGACAAAGGCCACAGATGCTGTAACCTTCATCTGCTTCCCTTTTCCCTATGCACGAAGCCCTTCTTCCTTATCTACTAGTCTATATATAAAAGCCTAAGCGATCATTAGGCGAGATCGCTGCTCAGCTGAACAATGGGCACCAGATGCCGGGCTCATGGCTGGTGAGTGCAGCTGCAGCGGTATGACCCTCTCCTGCGGACACTCCCCCTTGAGTACCCCTCCCCCATCTGGAGCGGGACCTTGGAGGTGGCAGGCATAGCGGGGCTGGGATGAGCAGGAGCTGCACGGCTCCAGCTCAGGCTTCCCCTGGCTGCCTGTCGCTTTGCACACTACTACATCCCTCGGGGGAAGTAGGATTGCTGGTTTTGGCCAATCCCAGCAGGCCAGGCCAGGCCGAGGCACCCCACCAGTGCATGAATCCGTGCACCAGGCCTCTAGTCCCTATATAAGCAGCCAGCTAGTAGGAGATGTTAGAGCAAAATTTTCAGGATGACCTGCTGCTCTCTCCATACCGCTGGCATTATTGGATTAAACGCTCATATATGATTCAACCTTGTCTCTGCTTACTTTGGCTCAAGTAGTGATAGGAGGCTCCCAGACCCATTTCATGTCTGGTTTTATAGTCACGACTCTGCCTTCAGGCGCATCTTCTCCAGGGACCCCTCTGTGCCTCTGGAGTCCTGCCTTTTGCTCTGTCCAGTTGGTCTGGCAGTCAGCTCTGCCGGAAATTACATTGTAAAATAATGTTTTTAAACAGTGTGATTGAGTACCTTTGTTTTTTTTTCTCTTTTTGGAAGGATTTTTTTTTTTTTCTGTAGGATCTTAGATTTTACTTGTCATTCTCCAGATATATCTGGGAAAGATTTTATCAGTGGTACAAAATTTGATTCTCTAGAGATAATGTTTGAATAATAATTTAAAAACCCCACATTGGTTTATTCTTGTTCTTGGCATGAAATAAGTACCATATTAGGGATACCTACAATTAGGTTGAATCTTAAAACAGGTACTTAAAATACAAAATAAAGTTAGCCTACTTGAAATCATTTAAATTCTGTAAGGTGTGATTTCATGAAATGACTAAGGACATAATTTTCATGCAGCAATAGATGCCATATAACCTTCTGGAGGAGATGATGTAAAGGGGTAATAAAATATTATGTTCCTCCTAGCAGTATTCTTCAACACCAATATGTTATGTAATTCTAAATAATTACTGCAAGTAGATGTTTACTGGTTCTACAGAAATTCTATCTCTGTTATAAAGGAAACTACTTCGCTCAATACTCTAACATTGTCTTTGAACACTTTCTTTAATTACAATTTATAGAATTTTAATAAATCTAAACCAAATAATTTAATTTTTTGGTTAATTTTTAAATCTTCATCTGAGGATATGTTTTTATTAAAGAGAGGAGAGAGAGGGAGAGAGAGAGAGAAAGAGAGAGAGAGAGAGAGAGAGAGAGAGAGAGAGAGAGAGAGAGAGGAAGACAGAAATATCAGTCTGTTGCCTCCTGTTCCCACCCAGACTGGGATTGAATCCACAACCTTTTGATACATGGGCCTACGCTCCAACCAACTGAGTTACATGGCCAGGGCCAAATAATTTAATTTTTATACATTTTTCTATAATCTATAAGAGACCATATAAATAGGGTAATTTTCTTTTGATGAAAGAAGTTTACTATTTTTTGTTGTTGCTGGTTTCAATGCTGTCTTATTACCTCAGACTCCTACGATGCTATATTTCAGCATTTCAAACTTTGCTATCACATGATCTGATTATAATATAAATTATTACAATGATTTTAGTCTACTAATTGACTAAATAATATTTGTTGTGGATTTAATTTTTCTATTATATCAGCACAATAATTTATAATAATTATTACTAATACTTTTATTAATAGAACAAGCAAAAGAATGGCATTAGCTGCAGTTTTAATTAGTCTCAAATGAAAGGAATGTAGACTATAGTGTCATAATTCACCTGCTTTTATACAATTTGGTTATATATATATCATGCAGCTATGTATACTAGTATATCTAACAATAATTTATATCTATCTTATCTATCTATCTATCTATCTACCTATCATCTATCTATCATCTATCGGTTTAAATAAAAGTGAGTATATAATTCCAGATGGAAAGTAACTTGGTATGGAGGAAACAGAATCGGGTTTGAAATCAGAAAAATAAAGTAGATTACAGCTTTACTACTTATTAGTTTTGTGGTAACTTAGGGGCTAAATTTCTCCGTCCCAGTGCTTTGTCAATAAGTAACATAGATGTGGCTAAGTCCACCTCTTCTCATTCCAGGGAGTAGCATTGCCTACCTAATGGCTGCCAAACCTAATGTGCAGATTGGTCCCATTGGGATCTTGTTTACATGTCAATTCTGATTCCATAGGTTGAGGTGGGGCTCAAGGTCCTGCATTTCTAATAAGCAGATGGCTCACCTGGGACAGAATGAATAGCAAGGTTGTCATGTACACTAGGATGCAAGAAGCTTTGATTATGTGCTAACGTGCTCTTTCTAATATCTGAAATGGGGATAGTGACATATCTTTTGAAGAGTTATTGTGGCTATTAGAGATGCTAGCTATGTAAAATGTGTGCCCTGGCTTGTGCCCCATGATAGAAGCCCAGGAAGCCTCAACATTGTGGCCTGTGTGTAAGTAAATCATTTATGTTTGGCACTGAAGCAGGTCACAGGTAGAACACCAAAAGAACCATATTGTCAAGCATGGCCGGCATGGCTCAGTGGTTGAGTGTTGACCTATGAACAAGGAGGTCATGGTTCCATTCCCTGTTAGGGCACATGCCCTGGTTGCCAGCTTGATCCCCAGTGGGGCATGTGCAAAAAACAGCCAATCAATAATTCTCTCTCATTGTTGATGTTTCTATCTCTCTCTCCCTCTCCCTTCCACTCTGAAATCAATATATATATATATATATTTTAAAAGAATCATGTTGTCCAGTTCCCTTTTGTTTACAAAAGAGGCAAGTTTCCAGAGGACAGAAACCCAGACCTCAGGATTTTCAACATTCTTTCTATCCCATCATAGTGCCTTCCTTGTCATAAAAGCTGAATAAATTTGAAATCTAAAAAGTCTAGTAAGAAATTATCTAATTTTATTTTTTCAAAGAGGACTAGAACTTAAAGCCATTTAAACATACAAAGGAGCATTTCAACAGAGTTAAAAGATGTCAGTGAGAACCTGGACTTCCTTGTGCTATAGTTGCTTACTGTTTTGAATCACTCTTTTTGGCACTCAGCGTGGAAAATGGCACACTAATGTAAAAATGACTTTAAGGGCTATGATATGTATTAAGGAAATCTTGTGCAGTGAACCAGATAAGTTAGGACTATCTGGTGAGCCATACTGTAAAGGTAGGGATATATTTTTTCTGCACCTTATCTTTTACCTTTCTGTGACCTTTTCCAATGACTACCCATATCCCAGGCACAGAATTTTCTCTGGTCTACTCTATTTTCTCTCTAGGGGAGATACCAATCTAATATACTCACTCAAGCTATAGGAATCAAATAATGACTCCTTGTAGTTATATTTGTATTAAAAACAAAAATAACAACAAACATACTTTCAAATTAGGAAATGTGTTCCAGTTTATTTTTTAGGGCCTTCTTGGTTTCTCTATATAACACAGAAACTCTACCTGCTCTGCGTCTTTGGAACAGTAGCTTTTATTAAAATTTTATAATAACAGTTAAAGGCAGCCTCAGAAGAATTATTATTTTTGATAAGATTGCATGGAATGCTTAGATTTTAAATAGTAGATATCAGCTTCCTTGTTATTTATAGGCGATTGGAGAATAGAATCAGAGCTGAGGTGTTCAATAATTAGTGTTACCTTGACTTTCTGTCCCCATTCTGCCCAGGTGTAAAAACAATTTTGAGCCAGAGCTAAAGTCAGGTGCTCGCACTCTCTCACGCACTCACTTTCTCTTCCATATATGTATCTGTGTATATATATTGTTTTGAAATAATATCCAAAATTTATAAAGAACTTATAAAATTCAATACCAAAAAACAAACAATCCAATAAAAAATGGGCAAAGGACATGAACAAACACTTCTTCAAAGAGGACATACAGATGGCCTATAAACACATGAAAAGATGCTCAAAGTCACTAATCACCAGAGAAATGCAAATTAAAACCACTAGGAGACCTCATACCTGTCTGAATGAGTATCATCAATAAATCAACAAACATCAAGTGCTGGCAAAGGGAACCCTCATGTACTGTTTGTGGGAATACAGATTGGTGCAGTCACTGTGGAAAACAGTATGGAATTACCTCAAAAAATTAAAAATTACAAAAGCAATGCCACTTCTGGGAATTTTTCTGAAGAAACCTGAAACAATAATTTGAAAGAGTATATGCACCCCTATCTTCATTGCAGCATTATCTACAATAGCCAAGATTTGGAAGCAGCCCAAATGTCCATCATTAGATGAGTGGATAAAAAAAGTTTTGGTACATTTACACAATGGAATACTACTCAGCCATAAAAAAGAAGGAAATCTTGCCCTTTGTAACATCATGGATAGACCTGGAGAGCATTATGCTAAGTGAAATAGGCCAGTCAGAGACAAAGACACGTACCATATGATGCCATTAATATGTGTAATCTAATGAATAAAATGAACTAACAAGCAAAATAGAGAGCATACTGACAGTTGCCAGGGGTAGGGGACTGGAGTGTGTGGGGACAGAGCAGAAAAGAAAAAAAAAAGAGAGAAAAACTTATGGACATGGAAAACAGTGTGGCAATTGCCAGGGGGAGGGGGCAGGAAAGGGGAAGGAGGGTATAGGGGGTATAAATGATGATGGATGGAGACTAGACTTGGGGTGGTAAACACACAATACAGTTTACAGATGATGTGTTGTAGAAGTGGGCACCTGAATCTGGTATAATTTTATTAACCAGTGTCACCCTAATAAATTCAATGAAAAGGTTAAAAAACTCATTCTCTCTATATATATACATTGCTTTGAAATAATAACTAGTTTCCTAAGAAGCAATAACTGGTTTTATGAGAAAAGATCATGATATTATGACTATTTTCCTTTTCTAAATATATAGCCAAGTGGGCTTGTTAACACTTTGTCCTTAGAGAAACTAAGCACATTTAACTTGAGACACAGAGTCAATGGCTGCTCTGAACAGTATCATACCTCCCCACAAGAGGGCCTGCCTTTGTAAATTACAGAATGGAAGACAATGCTTTCTATAGGCAGGCTGGATTGCTACAGCGTGGATGGACCTGGAGAGTATTATGTGAAGTGAAATAAGCCAGTCAGAAAAAGAAAAATACTATCTGATTTCTCTTACATGTGGAATCTAGTAAACAAAATAAGCAAAGAAACAAAATAGAAATAGTCTCATAGATACAGAGAATGCACTGACAGCTGTCAGAAGGGGAGGGGTGTTGGGGATTGGTGAAAAAGACGAAGGGATTAAGCACAAACAAATAAACAAACAAAAACCCTAAAATTTATAGACACAGACAACAATATGGTGATTATCAGAAGGGAAGGGAGGTGGAGGGAGGTAGACGAGGGTAAAGGGAGGATAAATGATGATAGGAAACTTGATTTGATGAGGTGAACACACAATACAATGTACAGATAACATATTATAGAATTTTATAATTGAAAGCTATACAATTTTATTAACAAGTTACCCCAATAAATTAAATAAAACATTTTAAAAAGGGGGGGTAGAAGAAAACTTTTAAAAAGCTGAACTCCCCATTACTAGTACCTGCTCTGAAATTTTACAATCAGAAAATTCACATTCCTCCTCTGAGGGAGAATTGGGAGGAAGTCAAGAAGTTACTTTAGTGAATGTCCTTCAACAAGGATGGGAGATAAGTGACAAGGACGGGACAAATATTCCTAACATTTCCCAGCTTTGTTCTCTTAATCCATGGACTGAACTGTAGATCCAACACATTCATTTTCAAAAGGTTTTATTTACTTTTGGTGTCTATCTACCTGATTCCTCCTTCTGCCTCAGTTGGTTCTGAACCTGGGCAGGGAGCAGCAGTTTTAATTGCAATAGCTGGAATTCATTATCTTGTGAGTTGGGGCAAAAAATTTGAGAGTTACAGAGTGGAATTTAGGGGTAAAAATTACTGCTGTGTATATATATAAATGAGTGACTTTAGGCTTTTGATATTAGTAGGTAAGCAACACTTGTGTTTTGGAGTTTTATATATTTAAAAAATTTGTTTGGTTGGTTTTTAACTGGTGGGGCCTCATCAGGCAATTTCATACCTTAGGCTTAAGAAGCATGGAAAACTGCACATTGGTCTTGATGCTATACTTTATGATCTTTGCCCAAGTATATGTGACTGTTTTTAAAGTGGTAGGTAAGTAGGATATGTCTTTAGGAAAAAACCTCTAGCCATTTAGGAGGCCAGAGAATATGGGGTGCTGGTGTGAACTGAAATAACACAGGCACAGTTAGAGCCTGGTATTGCTGTCAAGAAGCAGACAGACTTTGGAACACCAAAAATGAAGTTTTAGTGCTTCAGAAAAAAAGAAAAAAAAAGAAAAACTGAAGGTAGTCAAGAACTCCATCTGTTGTAGACACTGTGAGTTGCTTGGTGTAAACTAAACATGTCAAACTCAAAGGCTAACACAGGCCAAATAAACGAGGCATGCGGCCCATGGGCCACAAGTTTGATATGCTTGGTGTAAACTCTGTGGGTAGGCAATGCTAAAAATGAGGCTTCAATTCTTTTACTGAAATTAGGACAAAATGAGTGAACTAGTAATTAAAAACTCCCATGCTTGTTCTGTATATAAAAATATTTAGATATTCAATGAGGAATCAGAGGCCTTGGAAAATACTGTTAAGTTTTATTATCAGGTCAGAGCTAGTCCTATATAATAAAGAGGTAATATGCAAATTAACCCTCACGCCCTCACAAGATGGCTGTCTACAACCAGGCCGGCAGGTGGGTTAGTGAGGGACGACCAAACAACTGAACAGCAGGCTGTGTGGGGCAACCAGGCTGGCAGGTGGGGGCAGTTGGGGGCAATCAGGCTGGCATACAGAGGCAATTAGGGGCGACCAGGCAGGCAGATAGGTAAGCAATTAGGAGCCAGCGGTCCAGGATTGTGAGAGGGATGTCCAACTGCCTGGTCATTCCCCAGGGGTCCCAGATTGGAGAGGGTGCAGGCTGGGCTGAAGGGGACCCCCCCCCCCCGCATGAATTTTGTGCACTGGGCCTCTAGTATAAGAATAAGAATAAAGGGAAGAAGACAGTTTGGTTAAGCTGGAGGAAGAGAAATTTCATTAAGAACTGTTGACAACTTAGAGAAGCAACTGAGGAGAGATGAAAGGCAGCAGAGATCGTGATGAAAGGGAACTGAGATGGCGAGGAAAGGCAAAGGAGGTAAAACAATATCTTAAATGCTATTACAGGTGATATTAGAAAATGGGACTCTGTTAGATCTTACTAGATCAGAAACACGGGCTAGACATCATAAAGTGTAAGAGAGGTAACATTCCTAAGAGCCAACTGGAACAGCATCTAAAAGGGTACTAGGAAACTATTGCGATAGCCTTTTAAAACTGAAGTTTGTATTCACTCATCTATTAATGGGCACTTGGGTTGCTTTTAGAGTTTGGTTATTGTAAATAATGCTGCAGTGAATACAGGGGTGCATCTATTCTTTTGAATTAGTGTTTTGGCTTTCTTTGGGTATATACCTAGATGTGGGATCACTGGGTCAAACAGCAGTTCCATTTTTAATTTTTTGAAGGAATTCCATACTGTTTTCCATAGTGGCTGCACTAGTCTGCATTTATACCAACAGTGTAGGAGGATCCCTGTCCTCCACATCCTCGCAATAACTATGTGTAGTGCCAGGTGGGTTTTAAAAGGCTATTGCAGTAGTTTCCAAGTACCCTTTTAGATGTTGTTCCAGTTGGCAGGTGTGGAAGGCAACCAGCCTATGTGTCTCTCTCACATTGATGTTTCTCTCTCTCTCCTGCTCCCTCCCTTCCTTTCACTCTCTCTAAAAATCAATGGAACAATATCCTTAGGTAAGGATTAACAAAACAAAACAACAGCAAAAAAGAAAAACAAAGCAAAAAGAAAAGCAACAGTGGTTGCCAAGAGCTGGGAAGAGAGAGAAATGGAAGATGTTCAAGGAGTACAAGTTGGTTATGTGAGATAAGTTCTGTGCATCTAATGTACAGTGATATGACTATAGTTAATAAGACTGTATTGTACACTTGAAACTTGCTAAAATAGTAGATTTTGAGTGTTTTCACCCCCCACACAAGAAAATGTTAACTGTTAGAGGTGATGGATATTGTGATTATTTCACAATGTGTGCATATATCAAAAACATCTAGTTGTACACCTTAAATATGTACAGTTTTTACTTGTCAGTTATACCTCGGTAAAGCTGGAGCAGGAAAACAGGTACATCTGTCCTTTGAAGCATAATTTGGACTATTAATTACAAAGCTATTCTCTCTCACTGTAGACTATGTAACAGTAGGTTTCTGTTCTTAACTTTTCAACTTGACTTTGGAGTTGAGATTTTAAAGACTTAACCACGAAAGAATATGAAAGCACAAATGGAAAATTTAAAATTTACAGTGTGCAAAACAAGCTTAAGCTTGAAAGATAACGAACGGTAGGATCCCTAAATGATGTTGGTTATATCAAGTAGGCACACAAAATCTGACACGTTTGACAGGGGAGACAATATCCACGGAAAAATGATCAGAGAATTGTTAGATGATTGGTGTGAAAGGTGACACATTCCCTGTAAGTTATCATGCAGGATTTGGCTGTCTTTATGGAACACACCAAAGAGATTTGTGGAACTTGGATTCTAAGGGCAGCGGTGAGAGCAAGAAAGACAGACTCGTGAGAGAGGATCAGGCATGATGATGACAGTTTGAGTCCAAGCTTGGTTTAAACAATACTTTTGCTAGTCTCAATACCATACTTCTTGACTCAATCTCATTATGGGAGATAAAAATAAAAGGCTTATGTTGGAAAATAAAATGTCTAGGCCAGAAAACAAAGAAAAATGTAGTGAAAGAAGGCTATTGAACAGAGCAAGCAATGCTGCCCTACCTGAGCTGTCGTAGGAAAGGGGCCAACCTCAAAGCAAAGTAAATTATTTAAACTTTAGCTGGCCCTTTTTGAAAGGAGTAGAAAACAGCAGAGAGAAAGGGTATGTGAGAAGCATGGACTACAGGGAAATATGTAGCAAAAAGAACAAAAACAAAATAAAACAAAAAACCGAACAACTACGTAACTCCTGGACCAATGGAGAGCTGTTGAAGTTAGGGTCATCCAAGGATCATGGTGGAGGACTCTGTCCTCAGGAAGCCTCACGGTAACAGACTCTAGACCAGTGGTTCTCAACCTTCCTAATGCCGTGACCCTTTAATACAGTTCCTCATGTTGTGTGACCCCCAACCATAAAATTATTTTTGTTGCTACTTCATAACTGTAATTTTGCTACTGTTTTGAATCGTAATGTAATTATTGGATATGCAGTATGTATTTTCATTGTTACAAATTGAACATAATTAAAGCATAGTGATTAATCACAAAAACAATATGTAATTATATATGTGTTTTCTGATGATCTTAGGCGGGGGGCCCCTGTGAAAGGGTCGTTCGACCCCCAAAGGGGTTGCGACCCACAGGTTGAGAACTGCTGCTTTAGAAAGACTATCTGCATCTTTTGCCCTGGGATCTGAAGAGAAGATTCTCCAGTCGATCAATGAGTAAGCATTGGTTCAAGAGGCAGGTTTCTCATATTTCAGCAGTTTCCTGGGGAAAGGTAGTGTGATCACAGACAGCCACCACAGCCGAGGGTGGAACTTCCAATCGATTAATCCTGGAGGTGCTAGAAATGTGGAGCACAAACGAACATGAAGATTCAGAAGTTTTGATTATGTAGAAAGGAAAATAAAGATGCTGTAAATAAAACCTGGTGACTGAGTTAGCCACCACTGTGTATTTCTAAACTTTGTAGAAAAACAAGAATACCTCTGTCTGAGAGAAGATAGTTAGTAGGCATGGATCAATTTCCCCCTCTAGATAAATGCAAAGGGCCAACTTTAACCACTTGGTGCAAACTTCATCTTGACTTTTTCAGTTTTGAAAAAAATCTTAAAAAATATATATCTTTTTTTAAAATAAAAAAAAATAATCTGTATTAAGGAATAAAATGTTTTTTGAGCAAAGGGAAGGGTTGTAGCCGGGGCACAGATTCAGGTAGCAGCCTAAATTGTGCTCTGGGGAGAACAAAGAAAGGCAGGGCTTATAAAGGCTCGGGTTGCATATGCTACTCTTAATCCAATCCTCTTTATATAAATGAAGGGTTCTGGTTAAGTTTGTAGTGATTGGTCAATCCCAATAGTAAATGAAGGGTGCTGGTTGGCAAAACAAGGCGGCTCCTTTCAAAGTGAAACAATGTAGATGATCTAGTTGTCATGGTGAGGAGGAGATAAAGGTCAGGCAAGCTCAAAGGTTCATAAGTTCATGGAAAATGAGCTGGGTGGGATGTGTGTAAGACAAATTTCTTCATGGCCTTCTGGCTTCATTTTAGTTCCCTTGACCCAAATGACTCTGCCTGGCAGTCTCCATTCAGACTTCAGACATCTGCTGTAGATGAATAGGTTTCTGGGGAAGCTGAGAATCTGCTCCCCCTTCCTCAGATATCACCGGATGTTGCTCTGGACTATGGCAGAAGTACTGGCTCCAGGATTGTCATTTTTCTTGGAACAGTTTTTCTAATGACTGGGGATTGCCTCAATTTCTAAATTTTGTTGAGTGTGGAGCCACTGCCCTGATAGTCGTTTGTGGTCTATTAACTCTACAGACTGTTTGATAGTGAACATAGAAGTGCTTTTGGAGTTGAACTGATTTAATATTGGGGATGCTTCTCATGGAGGAAATCCAGTTTAATCAGGTATCAAGCACTCCTTTGCCTGAGATTGAGGAAAAGAAACTGGAGGATTTAACTTATATTTAGAATTCTGTTTTACCTTAAGTTTAGGATTACAACATCAACTTAAAGTTTTGGACAATTTCTTTTTTTCTGAAAATTTGATTGTGGAAGCTATATTCAAATTTAGGGTTTCTTTATGGATTTAATTTTATTACAAAATCTTTGAGATGTATTGGACAATATGGCTGGACATCATTAGGGAATGTGATTATAATATGGGCTGAGTTTTCAGCATAGTACTTAAATGTGTGTGTGTGTGTGTGTGTGTGTGTGTGTGTGTGTGTGTGAAATTTTATATTTTTTCAGAGCCAAAGTTTATGTTGCCCACAAGTAGTCTCTAGAAGATAAAAGAAAAGTGTACTTATTATCTTGGAGACAGAATCCCCACAACTTTGGAAGTGATAGTCCGATGTTTCATGACTGAGTAACTGAAGACTTTCAGGGTGAAGAGACTCTTTTTCTTTGGCTTCATGTACACATATGGAGGGAAGTCTATCCGAATAACAATTTCAAACTCTCTTCATTGTCTGCCTTGCTCCTTTCTCTCAAGGGGGGAAGTGGCTTATCTGATCAGTGGTTTTGGAGACAGTTGAGCATACTTAGCTCAGTCCCTGCCTCTTTCCTCCTTGTTGGGGTCTGACAGCCTACAGAGAACACACATTCTGTTCTGTACCTTCATGAACAGACGTTTCCTGAGGCAGCTTCCCACGGAGAAGCCTTTCATTGTGCAACCATGCCCATGACAGGTTGGATAAACCCACAGTGAATTAGACAAATATAGTAAAGTAAGTTCATTCAGCCAAACAACTAAGCCATGCATGTCAGTATTGCTTTTATCAACAATGAAACAAGTATTTGTTTTCTATCTGCCTGGCACCTATAATTGTCTATTTTTTCCTTCCTTTTTAAATTTTTTATATTTTATTAAATTCTTTCTCAACTACAGTTGACATATTATATTAGTTTAGGTATATAATATAGTGATTAAACATTTATATACCTTATGAAATGTATATAAATAAATCTGGTACCCGTATGACACCATACATAGTTGTTACAATATTATTGACTATATTCCCTAAGTTGTGCTTGACATCCCCATGACTATTTTTACAAGTTGGGCATGAAGAGATTATTTACTGGGTTCTTCAAACCTCACCTTTGAGAATCATGACATGTCCTAATGGTATATATTATTTTGTTAATATTTTTAAAGTAAAAATCTTACTATTCAATTATATATGTTTAAAATCTCTTAAGATTGATTAAATATAAGATACTTTATAAATTATAAAAGAATTTTGGGTTTTAAGTGGAAAGGACACAGAAACATATAAAAATAGGATTTTGAAAGGCAAGAAATATTTGAAGGTGTCTATCTCAGCCCATTTATTTAATTTTTTTTTAATGGTTGAGAAACTAAGATTGAGAGAGGATAAGATACTAGTGTAGGTCACACACTGATTTGTGGCAGAATAATTTTTTCTTCTCTTCTGTAACCTTGACATGAGCTGAGTTTATACTTGTTGTTGAATTAGAACAAAAATAAACTATTACCAAAGTCCTATAAATCTAAGAACTGCTTTTAAAACAAATCACTTAATTTAGCTCTCTTCCAATCAAGTACACTTTGATGTTCATGGCATTCTTTTAAAACTTTTGAGAGCAATAACTTTTCTCCACCTTCTTGACTTGAATTTGAGGTATTTTCTTCCTTGCAAATTTTTAAAAAAGATATGATGCTTAAAGAAGGTAAAAAAAAAATCTGAGGAAGTACTAAGTTTGAGTTTATCATGTATCAAAGATGAATGCAACTGCATTTTCTACATGCTTTTCATTAGCAAGTATATTAAAAAAAAACTGCTGCAATCTTTACCTTGTTTTATTTTAGTAGGCAATATTTTAAATATAAGAAAAGCTTGAGTCATCTTTTTTTAAGCTCCTCTGTCATGATTTCTTCCTGTCATAGAGGTATAGAATATTATAAAATTTGACAGAAGAAATAATTATTATAGTTAATCTATATATATAAAAGTCTAAGCGACTGTTATGATGGAAGGACCAGAGCCACTGGTCCCTATAATGCACACTGACCACCAGGGGGCAGATGCTCAACGCAAGAGCTGCCTCTGGCCAGCAGGCCCTGATCGCCAGCGGGGGCCTGCCAGCCAATCTCCTGGGTCTCTCCCTCCAATCAGCAGGCCCTAATCGCCTGATCAGGGCCAGGCCCTGGGCTGGGATGGGGAACTGGGATCTCCCGAGCGGCACCCAGGCAGGGGGCTGCAACCTCTCACCAGCTACCTGGAGGTGAGGGTGACGGGGATGGGGTTGCAGTGACAATGTGTCCATGAAGCTCACTTTCACTCCCCTTGCTACCCGCCCCTAGGACACCAGGGCTTGCATGCTGGGGAATCCCCCGCACTCAGGTGCCTGGTGCCCATGAGGAGCCCACCTCACAACCATGCGGTCCCTTCTGGGTCAGCTGGGCCACAGCTGCTGGGACTGTAGGGGCCGGTTAGGCTCCCAGTGGGATCTGGTCTGGCCCAGCTCTTGCCCCAGCAGTCTCGGCCCCTATCAAGTTCTGCCTCCACCCTGAACCTGGGCTCCTGCCAAAGCTCCTGCCAGGCACTGAACGTGCTCACTGCCGCTGCCTTGGAGCAGGCTCCATGCTAGGTCTCCCGCTCTCCACACGCAGCCCCTCCCGGCTGCCCAGCCCCTGCTCACCGCTCCTTGGAGTAGAGCTGCAGCTGCTGCTCCTGCTGCTTATTCCAGATAAATGCCGTGGAGGGCGACGGGCATGGGCGCGGGCACAGGATGCGGGAACACTCGCTGCTGCCCACCATGCAGGCGCTGGTCTGTGAGGCTGGCTGGGAGAGGGTATGCTGCCCACCCAGCTTCTGTGCAGCACCATTGGGTTGTCTAGATGCCCAGTCGTGGTCACCGCATCTCTGCCTGGGAACTCGGGCACCCTGACTCAGGCAGAGAGGGGTGAATGGGGGCCCAGTGGCCCAGGTGTTGCCCAGGACCCAGAGGTCAGCTGGGACCTGCCCTTTCATACCAGACACTCATGCTTCAATCGCAGGTCAAGCCTAGGGACCCCACCCGTGCATGAATTTCATTCACCGGGCCTCTAGTATAGATATAAATGTTTTGGAGTGGCAAGATGCTTTCACTGTTTTGCTTCAAATATGTCATAGTGTAACCTTTTGTGTATGTAGTCTGAGATGCTCTGACAACACTGTTACTAGAGGCAAATACCTCAAACTAGAAGATTAATTTATGTTACACAGAATCTCTGGATCTCCATAAACTGGAGTTCTTGGTTCACGTTCTGTTATTTTAAAGGCCTTTCCATGATATTGTATGTGATTTCTAGTGGTTATAAGCTACTCCCCCCAAGGTAACCCGATCTACATTTTCCAGGTATTTATCATATTCAGTGTTGGTAGCCATGACATTTCTTTGTTCCTCTAAATGTCTTCACTGGAGTCTATGAACTGACTTTGAGTTGGTTGGAATTCCTGAACTCCAATTACACTTAATTTTTCACCACTGCCCAAGAAGTCTAGTAATGGATAAAACAGCAGAGTCAGAGTGACAGGCACAGTCCTGGGTGGAAGAGGCGGTGGACAGGTGCTCTGGTGCCATAAATTCTTTCTCCTCATAATACTCCCATTCACTGAGGATACAATATTCAGGCCTTGTTCCAGGTTCCTCCCAAGCACCATTTCATTTAATGCCCAATACAAGCCTGAAAAATGAGCTTTATTATCATCAACTTACAAATAAAGAATTGAGTGTAGTCAAAAGTAAAATGAAAGGCAAAGGATTAAATATAGGTTTGACAGATTCCAAAATTTTATTCATTCTGTCAGGATATTCCTGTGTTGACATATTTTGGTTCTCATACTTTTTCTTCATTGTCTTTTAAGAAATACAAACAATACCCATAGAAGGTAGCTTTTTCTCATTGAAACAACTTTGATGGATAGGTGGCTAATTTTTCCTTAACTATGGGTATAGTATTAGGTGTATATTAAAAATTGCATAGAGATTATTTTGAGTTTGCAATTAATAGGACGTTTATTTTATTATAGAACATCAACACTCTGCATTCAGTACATGGTGTTATTTTTAGTTTATTGATGGTTACATACAAGTTAGAGAAATAAGAGGGCAAGCTCTAGGTACTGTGAGTTCTTTTCTGAGGGGTCATCCTGTGATCTGTAGGGAACATTTAAAGGATTTTGAAATGGAGTTGGACAGTCTAGGGGCATTGATCCCACTGAGGGTGAGCTAATTGAGGAATGCTAAGGGTTGAACTAAGGCTGATACTAAAGATAGATTGCAGAGAGTAAGTACTAGAGAGACAAGTCATGAAAACAACAGGCATAGAAATAACTGATAAATGTAAAGTGATTAATCACACATTTATGGCTTGATTAACTGGGTTGGTGGTAATGATATTCACAAATATAGGTAACTTAACAAGAGGATCAAGTTATGTCTTGAAAATACCTAGGAGGAAATATGATGTTTGATTGAAAATTTTATATGGTGATGTCAAGAGTGGTATTGTTTGGATAATTTAGGGAGTCATCAGTGTAGAGATTAAGCCTTCCTACATTTCAAGGAATGTAGGCTTTGTGCATATGTATGCATACTTTTTATTCTCAGAAGAGTGCCTTTATTTCCCTTTGAGTCTGAGAATCCGACTCAGAAAGGTTAAGTTACACTGGTAGGGTTGTTGACTGAGGCTTTGGGGTTTTTTAAAAAGTCACTGCAGGGAGAAGTAAAGGGGAATGTAAATACAATAAGGAGACCATAGGCTTGAGAATGGAAAACACAGCACACACCTGGTTTAGGGATCCAGGGGAAGACAAGCAACACATAAGAGACAGAAGGAGTGTCTGGGGAGATGGGGAGAGGAGTGGCTGGGAAGTGGCTAGGAAAACTGGAGAGGAGTGATGCCACAGAAGCCCAGGAAGGGGGAGTTTCAAGAACAATGGTGTGGTCCACATTGTCAGCCACTGCAGAATGGTCCAGAGAAAAATACAAAGAGTATCCATGGAACTTGGTGCTATGAAGGTGGTTGGTGATACCAGAGAGATGAAAAGTGGAAGTGAAAACCAGATGTTCGTGGAGTGAGAAAGTGAAAAGGGAAGAGGAATTAGATGGCAATTTCAGGTAAAAGAAAGAGCTTTGCTTTTTTGTGTGTGCATGACTGAGGCTTATTTTATTCTCAGCATAAAGAAGCTTTAGAAAGGGAACCATTAGTTGAAGACAAGAACCTAGAAAGGTGATTGCTAAAGCATTTATCCTGTGGATGTGGGAGTGGATAAAATGTAAATACTTCAGTAGGTTCTGGAATCTGGAACAAAAAGAATAATTCCCAATTCTCCAGAGATTGGAAGGGAGTTGGAATTTTGGTTATAAATGAAGATAAGCTCTGGGTGGACACATACTAGTAAATACCTAGAGGCAATGATTCTGAAGGCTGCATCAAGGTAAGAGAAAATATTTAGCATTCCAGTTGTCATTGTGTGATTCCCTCCATTACAACCTGAGCATGGGGATGGAGAACAGTGACTGGATGGATTCAGTGGCAGGGCTTTTAGAGACGGGCATAACAAAAGCAGAGGCTGAGAGATTTATGTGCATAATGGGCTGGACAGAGGAAAAGACAGATTGGGTGAACAGACTCCTGGGAATCAGGGAAAAGAGTAATCCAGCATCAACTAGCATTTCTATTGTCAGCATGAGAGTTCAAGTTATGGTGACAGAGTATAACTTCAATTTAACCCCATGGCATAGTTTAAGTATCAGTGGACAACCTGGGAGTCACTGGCCCATAAGTGCCTACCAACCATTTGAAATGTAATTATAAATTGAGATGTGCTGTTGTGTAACACACACCAGATCTTGAAGACTTTGTATAACAAAAAGATTACACAATATTTCATTTATAATACTTTATATTGATAACATACCCAAATTATGATATTTTGGTTATATTAGACTATATTCATTTGCTATAGCAAAGTAACACTAATTGGGTGGCTAAAAACAATAACAATTTATTGTCTCACATTACTGGAGGCTAGTATAATTTCAGTTTAACTCCAGTGCATAGTTTAAGACATTGTGTTGGTCGGGTTGGCTCATTCTGAAAGCTCTGAGGAGGAATCCGTTCCATGCCTCTCCCCTAACTTCTGGTAGTTTGCTGGCAATCTTTGGCATTCCTTGACTTGTAGAAGCTTCACACCAATCTCTGCCTTCATCTCCATTTTCCTATGTCTGTGTCTGTGTCCAAATTTTTCTCTTCCTCTGAGGTGACTAATCATATTGGATTAGGGGCCCACCTCATCCTAACCTAAGTATGTCTTCCATGACCCTGTTTCCAAATAAGGTCACATTCTAAGATATTGAGGGTTAGGAGTTAAACATGAATTGGCAAGGGATACAATTCAAGATAACATGGGCTGTATAAAATATTTTAGTAAAATTAACTTTATTATTTTACTTTTTTATTATGGCTACTAGACACTTTAAAATTAGGCATGTGGCTTACCTTAGATTTCTACCTCACAGTGCCTCTTTATAACACCAGTTAACCCTAACTGAGCACTTGACACATGCAGGCCCTCTTCTAAGACCCTATGTGTGTTAAATCGTCTTACCCTTAAAACAGCCCTATTTGGTGTGCATGATTGTTTGCCCCTGGTGATAGAGGGGTGAAAGTATCTGCCCAAGGCCGCATAGTGAATAACAGAGTCAACATGTGAATGTAAGCAACTGGGCTCTAGAATCTGCACTCTGATAAAAAATGGTAATATATTTTGCCAGTCATGTGAATTTTAAAAACATTGCATCATACAATTTGGCACTGGGTAATCTCTGCTGATCTCCTCTTTCCATTTCCATTTTCCTTTTGTCTCCCTCAATTTTTCTTGATAGTTTTTTTTTTTTTTTTTTACCTCTAGCATCCTTTACTAATCAATACCAATGTTTTTCCTGTTACTCACTGCATATTTTATTATGTGCTTGATATACTTTCTACAACACAACTGCATATTTTTGCTATTTTACCTTGCCTTTTGTTTTAAGACTTCTAGCCATTTTTAGGAAACAAATCTTCTGTATTCGTGGAATTTTCAAGAAAACACACCATATACTTTAAAATAGCATTTGTATTTGTGGTTATATAAAGACACTCTTTGAAAAGGTCATGGAAAACAACAGTGTAATGTGTTGTGACAAAAATTCAAAGTGTACTGTTTATTAAGGGAATGATCACAAAGGCTTTTCATTCCAAGTGAGAAAGACATTTAAAAACAAATTTTGTGGGCAATAGTGGATCTCAGTGGTTTACATTTAATTAAATATTGGGTTTTATTCTCATAAGGTTATGCATTTATATGTTGAAAGATAGCTGAATGGAAGGATTTGAGGAGTTTGCTATTTTATTTTTTTCTGACTTTATCACTTGTTACATGACCTTGACCTTAGACAAAAGGAACAAAGACAAATTGAGTAGGAGGCTAGAAGCAGCCCTTTCAACAGGTACTTCAGGGACTCTTATTCTTTCCTCTTACATTAGGACAGTATCCAATTTTTCTACCTTCTCTAAACTTTCATCTCTGACTTGACTAATCTTTATCTTGACTTTGAAACCCGTACTTTATTTTGTCCTTTATTTTGCAGCAAATTTTGCCCTTTGAATTTGACCTCTGTGTTTCTCACTTGGCTTAGTAATTGGTCTTCACTTTCATCATGCTTTTCTTGGTATTTTATACCCTACTCTAAGAGCTTGATCCTTAACTCTAGCTAAAATTCAAGTTAACCCAATAGTACAGCCCATTAAGAAGATCCAGACACTGCCCCTCTTCCTGACTGTTCGACCCTTCAACCCCTTTGTTAATGGCTACTTCATGAGAATTCTAGACACACAAAAAAGTTTTAGAATTTGCATAAGAAAGTATGAGGCTTTTATGATTAAGGATTTCCATACCCTAAGAACATGTTTATATATTACTGAAGCTTTTACATAAAAAATGAAGTCTAGTCAATCATCCAAATTTATTTTTCTGTGTGTATGCAACACCCATACTGCCATGGGGGCCAGTACTTCTCAAATCGTAGCAAGTTTGCTAAATTTGCAAGACAGTCACCCAGGGAGTTTGTTATAATACAGACTCTAAGCCATATCCAGAGATTCTGACTCAGTCAATCTGTGTTGGACCCATAAATTTGCACTTCTAACAAAAGCCCTGTTAGCTCCAGTCATGTTGATGGTGTCCTGAGGATGTCACTAGAGCACTAACATACACCAAGCCTCTACTTGATCATTTGGCCCAAATTAGTTGGTAACATGTTGAAAGTAGGCACTATGTCAACGTCATTCATCGAAGGAAAAATAAAACCAGAATGTTGGTCACTTTTTGTTTCTAAATGTTATATTATGCATATGTAAAATGAAAGAAGAATGGCTAAACTCACCAGTGGTTCTGGTAAAGGGTTTTCAAAGCTATAGCCCAGAAATCCTTTATTAGGGAAAACGCCGTCTCAGGTTATTTGAAGCAAAGTACCTTAAAAAATAATCTTTCCCTAAAATGTGCAATTATTTATCTTCACCAAAGACACAGTTCAACAATGATTTATAACTACTTTAAAATTCCTTATATGGAAAAGAAAGCCTCCTTATAGTGGGATGAAAACATTTTTTTTTTTAACATTTAGGGCAAGGGTGGGCAAACTTTTTGACTCGAGGGCCACAATGGGTTCTTAAACTGGACAGGAGGGCCGGAACAAAAGCATGGATGGAGTGTTTGTGTGAACTAATATAAATTCAAAGTAAACATCATTACATAAAAGGGTACGGTCTTTTTTTTTTTTTAGTTTTATTCATTTCAAACGGGCCGGATCCAGCCCGTGGGACGTAATTTGCCCACGGCTGATTAGGGAAATGCGCTTTTACATTTGTTGTTTTGTGTAACATTTACATTGAGATAAGTTCTTTATTTCAACTACTGATATAATTTCCATTGTCAGAAAATTAAGTAATATAATAACATTTAGATGCAGTTATCTACATTTAGATTATAGTTATCTAAAACCATTATTATTTTAAATTATGAAAATATAAAGTATTTTAATAACACAAGCAAATAAAGAACTCAAAATTATTGATTTAATATTTCCTAAATGATTTTGTTTATTTTTCTCAATCAATAAAATATTTATTGAGTACATACTGTTAGCCCAGCAATCAGTTAGATGATCAGAGACATAAAAAGATATAGAAGGCATTGATTCTACCTTCAGTTCATAGTCATGGTATAGAATATATAGATTCCCAAGGCGTTATACTATAGGTATTTGTAAAAGGATAGAAATGTGACTTAAAAACATACTAAAAAGAGCTGTAGAATTTATTAAAATATGTGTATGTATCTGAAGGTGAGAATGGATGAGTGGATGTAAATGTGGAGAGGAATTAGGGGACATTTGCCATTCAAACTAATGATCACATTATATATTCTGAAAATGCTGTTTATTTTAAACTTTCATAACTTACCTACAAAATTACAGTAGAACCTCAGTTCTCAAACTTAATTAGTTCCAGAAGGCTGTTGGAGAAGCAATTTGTTTGAAAACTGAATCACTTTTTCCCCTTAGAAATAATTTAAATTGAATTAATCTGTTCCAGGCCCACAGATGATTCTCTTTTTTAACCTTTCTTATATACAGTACATGTCTAATGTACTGTTTAATTTATAAACAAACATTTCTTTTCTTAACTTTATCAAACTACCCCTTACTAGCCTTAATTAAACAAATCACTTTCAGCACTCTTTCCAGGAGTGTCTTTTAAGAGGTCAGCTTGCAGCATCTTCACTTTCCATGCATCATTGTCTCTGAAATGCTGTCACTGTCTAACTGCTTTTCCTCTGTCCAAGTCAAACAACAGTTTTTCTACCTCTTCAACTGTTCGAGATGGGAGACAATTCAAGAACCAAGGTTTGACTGTATTATTATCCATTAAAATTAATAGGATAGTAAAACAAGATAATGAAAGAAAATATCTGTGAGAGAAATAGCGTACTAAGGAACATGGGATAATTTGTGTGTGTGTGTATCTCAAATTTACCTATGACATTCAATTATGTGAAATATACTAAGAATAAATAAAATATAAACCTTCATATGTCATCCATGAACGATGCTGGTTGCTTCATGGAGAAAGTACGGCCCAGTAGGTTAACTCTACCATTGATACCAGAATAGCATTCTACATTTGACTCTCTTATTAATGTTTCCTATCATTATTTAAAGCAAAAGCTTGTCTTTGAACGCATTACTTAATAGAAACTTTTAGGTCTGCATTGTACATGTAGTGGCTATGGAACTGGCCCCACAGACCTTCACCTCCAGCGAGCTGACATGACCAAGGACCCAGGCACAGAGTTCTGGCAGTCGTTACTGCGTTTCTGCAGAGGCCACGCCTCCATGATCTGTTCCCCGTTAGTCATTTGAGTGTGGCAGGGAAACTAAGTCAGGTCTATTCCTAGGAGACACAGGAGGGGCGCCTCTTGCTACTGACTTTGGCTCCTGGCTGCCCTGACAGTCTTGCGGAGTCTTTCTTAGACTGCAGCAGGCTGGGGCATTGTCCCTCGAGTCTTTCCCCCTTCCCTCCTGACCAGACTCACATCACAGTCTGAAGGCTCTTGCAGTGTTTCCTGGCTCCCTCCCGATTTTCCCTCACTGGCACACCTCTAGTAAGATCCTGACAAGCAATCCCATTTGGCATCTGCTTCTTAGCGGCCCCTGCCTGACTGTATTGGTTCACTTGATGATAGAGGCTGAAAAGTCCCATGATCTGCCGTCTGTAAGCTGGAGACTCAGGCGTGCTGATGCTATAGTTCTAGCCTGAGTCCAAAGGCCTGAAACCCAAGTGAGCTGACGGCATACGTTCCAGGCTGAGGGCAGGAGAAGACTGCTGTCCCTGTTCAAGCGATCAGGGATGGAGGGCAAATTCTGCCTCTGCCTGTTGGTTCTATTCAGGCCCTCAGCCAATGAGATGATGCCCATTCATACTGGGGAGGGATATATTTTTTATTTAGTCCACTGACTCATGTGCTTATGTCTTCTGGAAACACTCTCACAGACACACTCGGAAAAATGTTTAACCAGATATCTGGGCACCCCTCGATCTAGTCAAGGAGATGCATAAAGCTAACTAGCACACCAGTGCAGTGTGTCAGGGACTGTACAGCCATGTGCTAAAGAGGCACACAGACAAATCTGAGTTCAGGAGTTAGGACTCTGAGGACAGTGTCCGTCATGAAGTCTGAAGCGGGCTCCCCCACTGCTGGGGACTGTCCAGCTCAAGGACCCTTCTCTGTGAGGCTTTCCTTAAATGTTTATTTCATCAATGTGTGCCTCTTCCCTCTGAACTTCTTGGTAAGATTGGGTACCAGCCGGGAAAAGTACTTTAGTGTTCACAGTGCTATCTTGATTCTGGAATGCTTTCCTTTAGCCTTTTCACTCATTTATCCAACATTTATTGCAAATTGATTTTATGTCAAGTATGACCCTGAACACTGGAGCACATGGGCTGTGCTGGGCATGAAGATTTATTACAAGAGAGGCACAATTTTTCCTCCTATAACATTGTCCGTAATTGCATTTAGGTAGTTCCTGGGTTGTTGTTTTGTTTTGTTTTTTTGTAACAGAAAAGCAAATTAAGTAACATAAAAAAAACAAAACAAACAAACAAAAAAACCAAAGCCGAAACCGGTTTGGCTCAGTGGATAGAGCGTCAGCCTGTGGACTGAAAGGTCCCAGGTTCGATTCCGGTCAAGGGCATGTACCTGGGTTGCAGGCACATCCCCAGTGGGAGATGTGCAGGAGGCAGCTGATCAATGTTTCTCTCTCATCGATGTTTCTAACTTTCTATCTCTCTCCCTTCCTTTCTGTGAAAAATCAATAAAATATATTTAAAAACAACAACAACAACAACAACAACAACAACAACAAAACAAAAACAAAGAAAGAACTCTGGCTAGTGTGGCTCAGTTGGTTGGAACTTCGTCTCATACAGTAAAAGGTGGCAGGTTCGATTCCCAGTCAGGACACGTACCTAGGTTGCAGGTTCCATACCCAGTGAGGGTGTGTGTGGGAGGCAACCAGTCAATGTTTTTTCTCTCTCTTTCTCCCCTTTCTCTCTAAAACCAATAAACAAAACAAGCACACACAAGAACTAAAGTACGCTATGAAATTTCCATGCTGTTATATATTAAACAATGAGAACGTCTGTCCATTTCTCGATACATATGATTATTTTTCTGGAGGCAGGGAGTATTTCAGAAAGCCTCTTCAGGTTCAAATTACTTTTATCACTTTATTTTATAAATATGTGTTTATTATGAAAAAGTACAAAATTAGTCAAGGTAATGGGAAAAGTCTTCTCTGTAACTCTAGTTTCCAGAAATAATCACTATTAACCTTACAGGCATGTCCTTTTAGCTGTTTTACCACAACACACACACACAGTCAGCTATATTACCATCATTAATGTTTCCATACAGCTATTGAACATCTATTCATTCATCTGTCAGGTTCCCGCCATCCTGAAACTGGAGTTTCCATATAGTGTAGTGTCCCTGGAATAAGGTCACTTAGGTGACATCTCTCTCTGTCCTGCACTGCCACTATCACTGGACATGCCCTATTATACAGATGAATCTGGTTCCATGTCTTTAAAATAGGGCACCCAGCCAGTGTTGCTCAGTGGTTGAGCATCAACCCACGAACCAAGAAGTCACCGGTTTGATTCCTGGTCGGGGCGCATGCCTTTGTTACAGTCTTGATCTCCAATAGGGGGCGTGCAGGAGGCAGCCAATCAATGTCTGTCTCATTGATTTCTATCTCCCTTTCCTTCTCCCTTCCTCTCTCTCGAAAATCAATAAGAACATTTTAAAAATTAGCTAACATGGGTTTGTAACTGTACCTACCACACAGGCCCTAGTGAACATACAGCCAGCTCTTACTCTGCAGCGTCCGGTCTGGAGGAGGTGCTGAGCCGTTGCTGTTAGTGCTGCACCGCCAGTTGCCCCTTCCTGATGTTGCTTAGAGGTCACGATCTACAATAAAGCTGATCAGCCCTCAGTGCTCTGTACCCTGGATTATGCTGCAAACTGCCCTGTGACTGTATCCAGGGCGTGTATTTGTGTTCACAGGACATCGTTCTCTCCACAGCAGGTCCAGCCTAGGCTGATCAGCAGCCACAGAGCCCTTTTGTTTGCCTGAGTTGTGGCATCTTGGAGCAAGCCTGCAGAACTCCTTTCTGTGCCCAACCCCCACCCCAGTGCCTTCTCACGTGGATTTTAGAGTGTTCCACCGGCCTTTTTTTCTTCAGATCATCCCAAATATCGCATCTAAATTAGGTGGAATTTTTCCAGGCAGTAACAGACCACCAGAAACTTAATTTTGTTGCTATTGATTACTATAGTCAGGTTTATAAAATGCATGGCTTTAAATTTTTTTATTTTGAAATAATTATAGATTCACGGGAAGTTGCAAAAATAGTACATAGAGTCCCTTCAACCCTCCACCCAGCACCCTGCAAAGGTGATACTTCACATGCTGTCGTGCAATAGCAAAACCAGGAACTTGGCATTGGAACAGTACCGATAACTGGACTAGACTACAGACCACGTTTGGTTTTCACATGTATTCATGTGTATGTGTGTGGCTCTAACCAATCTGATCTCATGTTTGAGATCACACCACAAGCAAGATACAGAACTGTTCCATGCTAAAAGTATCTCCTTGCTACCTCTTATAGTTGTACCCATTCTCCCACCCGAGTTCCTGTCCCTAGCCACCATTCTATTCTTCTCTCTCAGCAGTTTTGTCCTCTTAAGAATGTTAAATGCAAGCACGGAGTGTGTAACCTTTGAAATGCACCTTTTTTTTTATTTTCGGAAATCAGACTCTTTCAAACCAAACTCTTTTCTGTTGACTATACATTATGAACATCTTTTCATTAAACTTGTTTGCCATCTATTTTCATTTTTTTTTTAAAATAGGAAAATAAAACAAACTTAAAACAGTGCAAGACAAGATGTTAACACTTTGAAAGAAAAATAAAATTGCCTATAGGTGATCAAAGATAATGAAGGTACTTGGTTTTCAGCCTTCACTTAACACCAAGAAAACTATTTTAACTTAACCTGAAAGTAAAGGTGATACTTGTTCCTAGTTATCTCTGACTGCTCCATATTAGACACCAGGGAAAAGCAAATAGAAGAAGAGCTACAAAAGCTCTTTGTGATGACACAAAATTCTCATAAGCTTTTTAACATAGAGGGTTGAAAGCCATTTTGTCTACATTGGAAAATAAATCCTTAATTTTAGTGAAATTATAAAACTTCATGATGAAATTGAAAAAAATGTTTTCATTTAAGTTGCTGCCTTTTATCAAGCAGTTTTCAGCAAAGACTTTCTCTTCAAAGCCATTATTAATAGTGAGTATATTTCTAACATTGTTAAATATTCAGTAAGTCATTGATATAAATTCAAGTAATTCAAATGTCAAGCTGAGTTCTCAGTAGTGATTTACATTGGCAAGAGTTTTATGAGAGTGCATTATTGGTTTGCTGACTGCCTTAATATATAAAGGTTATAAAAGAATTTTATCTAACAGTTGTGAATTTTAGCACATCACCAGATAAATATAAATTTCCAAAAGAATGCATGTGACTTTAAAACCTCTGCAAAAATGGTCAGGGTGATTCAGCTTTTCAAAGTAGAGACACCTCTTGTTCTCATTAAATGGTGCATATAATCTTCTGACATTCTGAATGAAAACATACTCTTTTGGTAGTGTGATATAAACATGAAATTCACATTGGCTTATCAGCATTGCCCTTCCCATCTGTATCTCTAATATCTCCATCAACACCCAGAGTTTGACAAAATGTGTACTTTGGGCACTTCAATTTATAGAACCATTCATGTACATTTTAAACTGTCAGGTTAAAATAATGTGTCAGTGTAGGTATTATTGTAATGCAGATGGTACAGGCAAGAGTCTCAGAGGATGATTAAATTTGGGTGTTTCACTGTCCGTCTGAGATTTCATTTTTTTTAATTTGCATGTTGAAACACAACTTTATTAGTTTTCCCAGAATCAATCAGTTGAGTGTCAGGTTTTTTTAAAAAAAGAACTGATTTATAAAATAAATGTATTATATTATGTGTTTTTATATGGTACACTTGCCTGGTGACAGGTAAAAGTTATCTTCTCAGAAGATGAAATAATAGAGAAGGTTGTTTGTTAAACAAGGAATTAAAGTGATTTAGATGTTTCTTAAGACTCTGGTTCTCCAACTTTTGTTCGAGAACTAGGGAACTAGAAAGGCAATAGGTTTCTTGCTCCTATACCAGGGATTCTGACTTAGGAGCTCTGGCCTTCAGTATCTATTAATAAGTATATCAAGATTATTCTTATACTATTATGCAGAGAAATGCTGCTGAAAGTGATATGTTCATCAATCTGTTATAGTTTGCTGGTCGAGTTAAAGGGCATTTCTACACAGTACAGTTCATGTTAGTCAAAGCATCCTTTTCCAGGACAGTGTTGAAAACATTTTTCCTTCCTTTTCCCCTTCCATCTTCATTCTATTTCTAATAATTATCACTGTGCACTTTGACATAAAATTTTTACCTTGAATAACATAAGCAGGTGCTTCAAGATACTTCTATGAAAATGTTCATTGAAAAATAAATAGAAAATTTGTAACTATTTTTAAATAAAGCATTAGTTAAGTGAATAATATAACTAAGTGAAGTAATTAAAATCATTTTATATATTATGATTTATTATAGATATTTATAATATATGACTCATGAAACTTAATCACTAGGTAGAGTATTCCATCTAATAAAAGACAAAAAGGGTAATTGACCATACCTTCACTACGTTTTCCATTGGCTAATCAGGGCGATATGCAAATTAACTGCCAAGAAAGATGGCAGTTAACCGCCAACAGAGATGGCAGTTAATTTGCATACATAGTCGCCAAGCAACAGAGCGAAGCCGGCTGGCCCCCGGCAGGAGCAGCGAGCGAAGGCCAGCGTGGCGAGTGAAGAGCAAAGAGGGAAGCCCGCGGCGCCGGCCTCCGCCACGCCCCTGGGGCCCGTGCGCGGCGAGCGAGAAGCTAAGCCCCTCGCCTGCCGTGCCGGCCCCTCCCGGCGAAGAGCGAAGGCCTGGATTCCAGGTGCCGGGGGAAAACTGGTGCCAGCAGCCAGAGTTGGGGCCCCCGAGGGGGCCCAGACTGCAAGAGGGCACATGCCGGGCTGAGGGACCCACCCAAGTGCACCGGGCCTCTAGTATGTATATAACTAGAGGCCCGGTGCATGAAATTCATGCACAGGTGGGGTGCCTCCACCTGGCTGGTGATCGGGGCCAATCAGGGCCATCTCGCCCAGTCCTGATTGGGACTGATTGGGGTGGAGGGCTGCAGAGGGACCACGAGAGAGACTGCAAAAGGGCTCCAGGGCATGTCCAGCCCTGTCTCATTCAGTCCCGGTCAGCCGGACCTCAGCATCAAGCTAATCTACTGGTCAGAGCATCTGCCCCCTGGTGGTCAGTGCACATCATAGCAAACAGTTGAGTGGCCTTAGCATATCATTAGCATATTACGCTTTGATTGGTTGAACAGATGACCAAATGACTGGACACTTAGCATATTAGGCTCTTATTATATAGGATATGAACTATTAAAATATATAAATAGTATATATTTTAGATCAGTTAGTTGAAAATGAGAATATTTTAATATTTTTTCTCCTTTGTTTATATTTTCTATTTTTGTCTGCCATGAAGTAATGTTTTGGAAACAAAATATTATTGCAAATTATGTTTCATGTAATGAACTTAGCACAATGCCTAGCTGTTCACATTTTCATGGTTTATTTTCTCTTTACTTTTTATTGCTGTTTATATGCTTTGACCCCAGTATTAAGGCTTAAACCCAGTTGGGTCTTAGCCTATTTTTGACAGTCTTTCTCTTTTTATACACACAAAGAGTATCAACTACTTCCTTTATTACAATCTCAAAGTAGTGCTTATAGGCCTATAATTGTATCTCTAATGTAGTATTGCAATGATTTCTTTTTTTAAAATATTTTTTTTTATTGATTTAAGAGAGGAAGGAAGAGGGAGGGAGAGAGAGAAACTTCAATGATGAGAGAGAATTATTGACTGGCAGTTTCCTGCATCCCCTCTCACCCACTGGGGATCGAGCCAGCAACCCAGGCATGTACCCCAACTGGGAATTGAAGCATGACCTCCTGGTTCATGGATTAATACTCAACCACTGAGCCCCACCAGTAAGGTTGCAATGATTTCTTTACACATTTCTCTCCTACTGTGGAACTTAAATCCAGCTGATGGCATTCAATGTCTTGCTGATTTTTGTTTGTTTCAGGGTACCTACTATATATTTCTTCAAAGACTGGCACTTGAATGAATGGCCTCCTCCATGTATCAGGTGCCAATAAGAATATGATCAATGAAGTAATTTTTATATATAGATTAAGATTATTTCAGGTTGTTTGATTTTTAAGGTTGCATACATTCTATTTTCATTTTGAAATTACCATATAATTAATTCACTGAAAAATAGTCATGAGAATCTAAAACAAGATGGCTTATATAGTAACTTATTTTTCTAGGCCAATTCTTAGAAAGCATATATAAACATACTTTAAAATTTATGAATAATCTTGACCCTTCAATTTGGAGCAGTCTGCAAATTTATGAAACTGTGTATTAGTCATGTTAGTGAAACTGTATGTATAAATATAACACCATTAATATATATTTGAATAGGACTTTCAATTTAATGTATCCATTGTATAACAAAAATGAGTTGAACAATTACATAATAAAAATTACAAAGCTCAAAGGACATTTAAAATATTGAAAGCACAGACAATAGAGTGGTGAAGGTCTGGGAGGGGCGGGTACAGGGTGGAGGGAGTTAATGGGGGTCAAAAAAAAACAAAACCCAAATAACAAAGGGGCCATCTGTAACATTTTCAACAATAAAGATTAATTTAAAAAATATTTATAAAGACCAAAACCAATAAATCTTTTGTGTTAGGTAGACTTCATAATGTGTACTTTGCTAAGTAGAATACAAATATTTATTGATTTTGATCTTTATCCCTAGTGGAATATAAAATATTGATGAGGATATCAAAAAGATGAATTCTAAAACAACAATAAATAAACAATCCAGTATGCGTGACTTTAATAAAAAAAAATTTATAATGTTTATCAGCCAAGGATAAAATTAAAAAAAGATTATGGAGTCAATTGCCTGATAGTTTGTCAGGAAAGATTATCTGTCATTTAACTCCCAGAGGAATGTCTCTTTTGAGGTGAAAGAATATATGAGGTCTGTTAACTGACTAGCACAGCAGCATATTATTTACTAGTTCCCCAAATAAATATACATCAAAACTGGAATAATCTCTGTGTATCTGAAAATCCTCTTAGAGATTGTGGTTTCAGTGGAGAGACCCATTCCATAGCATCAGCCTCCATGTTTTATTCTGCTCCTTCAACATGCACCAGGCTTTATTACTTCTAACTACCACTTTGAAAGGCAATATGGTCTTTTGTACTCTTTGTCCATAAATAACAATAATTGAGGTGATGTGGAGTAATTAGGGTAATTATATTGACAGCTGAATTTAATGTTCTATTATCTTCTTAGATGTATATGTTATCTATTGATGTACATGTAATTTTCTGGAATAGCCTTATTGTCATCATGCATGAGTATCACCTAAAGTCAAATGGCAAGTAACAAACCAAAAAATACTATTAAGGAATGTAATCAATCATGGGAATGGAAGCAATGATTACTGAGGTGTAGATTTGCTAATAAGAATGGGTATATAATATAGGCCATAGCTTAATATTCCTTAACTGTCATAAAATGTACTAGGATATGAGAACTATGTGTTGGATGAGAATGAGATTTTCTTCAAAGATATTATTTTAAAGAGAGATAAATATGAGGTCTTGGAAAAATATTTAAAACAACAAAAATATGTATAGCAGAGAAACTCCATGTTATAACAGCATGTCAGTTGTTTGATAAAGATCCAAATGAAATCTGAAAACTTCTCTTAAAACATCCATGACTCTCTTACCCATGACCGATCCATACATGTGGCCCACTGCAGAATGGAACTCTCCTTTCTTTGTGAATAATAATTTTTGGATAATCTCAAGACCACATCATGAACAATGATGCACCGGTGCAGAGATGCATGGCCTGTTTTTGCCAGAACTGACTTCCTTATCTTGTTTTGAACATTTCAAAAAATTAAAAATGGGACTACTATTTTACTCAGTGATCCCACTTCTAGGAATACCTCCGGAACACAATCAGAAAGAATATATGTACCCCTATGTTCATAGCAGCATTATTTACAATAGTGAAGATCTGGAAAACAACCAGAGTGCCCACCAGTAGATGAGTAGATAAAACAGCTGTGGTACATTTACACAATGGAATACTATGCAGCAGTAAAAAAGATCTTCTACCCTTTGAGACAGCATGGAGGGACATGGAAAGCATTATATTAAGTGAAAGAAGCCAGTTAGAGAAAGATAAATATCACATGATCTCACTTATATGTGGAATATAATGAAAAAAATAAACTAACAAACAAAACAGATCCAGAGACATGGAAGCATGGAACAGACTGATGATTCTTAGAGGGAAGTGGTGGTGGGGTGATGGGAAGAGATTAACCAAAGAACTTATATGCATATACTAGTATGCAAAACTCATGGACTCAGACAATAGTGTGGTGAAGGCTTGCAGGGCTGGGGGAGTAGGGAGGAGGAGGGCAATCGGGGAGGAGGGGGACATCTGTAATACTTTCAACAATAAAGATAAGTTTAAAAAAGTCAAAAGGTGGAGTGTTGGGATAAACTTGGACAAAAGTAGTTGCAGCAACAAATCAAAGGCCACAGATTATGTGTAACATTATAGAAAGGCTCAGTTATGAATATTAGTAAAATGTATGGTTCCACCCTACCTGTTTGGCTCAGAAGTGAGAACTTTGGCCAATAAACTGAAGGGTCTTGTGTTTGGTTCTGGTCAAAGGCATGTATCTTGGTTGCAGGCTTGATCCTCAGCCCTTCTGGGGCACATGCAGGAGGCAACCAATCCATGTGTCTTTCTCACATCGATGTTTTTCTCTGTCTCCAATCCTCCCTTTAGAAATCAATGGGAAAAATATCCTCAGCTGAGGATCAACAACAACAAGTATGGTTCCTTTTGAACATAAACTATATGGGTATATGAGAGTATATTTTGAAGACTACTGTGTATAAAAATAGGCTATGCATACTTTGGATATTTTCAAATAAGTTATTTATGAAATTGAGGAATGCACTATGATTTTATATCCTAGAAAGCAACATATGCTACTTATTATCTTAAAGAACTTTCAGTCTTTACAAAGTATTTTTAACATTTAAATTATCAATATATATTTAAATAGAGTATGGGCTGGAGTAGAGCAAGCTAATTGTAAGAGGTAGAAACAGATCAGATTTGAAAGCAAAACTTGATTCAGTTCTTACCTATCACAAGGTTAAACCACCTTATGCTTTTCTTAAATTCTTATTAAAGGATAGACATTCTACACTACAGATTAGGTAATTAATATTGGTAAAGTCCAGCTGAATTCTAATAGTGAATAGAAATGTAATAATGGTGTGTTGATATTATCTATAGCATATTTATTATTCTCAAATTGATTTATTTTCTATTTTTAGGAAATAGCTCATATCTTTTGGGAAAAAGCTCATATCTCTTCAAAGATCTATTCATTTTGAAGATTTCATTAATAAGGCCAATTAATTCAGATAATTGATTCCAAAGTTAAAAATTTGAGCCAATTATGCACCCAAATTGACCTTTCTGGTATAATACCATTTCAATTGCTATTCCAAGCTTATGTTTAATTACACTATCTGACTATGTTTAATTATTGCTTCTGAATAATGTTTAATGAGACCCATATTTAATTGCTGTTTCTGATTAATGTAATTACTCTTAAGTGATCTCTGTCATTATAAACTAAGCAACTTAAGCCCTATGGGTCTGTTCTCAGCCTCATTCTCCAGGCACATCTTGCTTCATGGGTATTTTTTTTTTTTTTTTTGTATAGAGCTCGCCTGCCCCTGGCATTCTCTTAGCTCCTGTAATGCTCAAAGCTGCTTCCTGCTTTAGGGCCTTCACACTTGCTCATCCTCCTTCCTTTTGATCTTTAGGTCTTTTTTTGATCTCAGCTCATGACTCTATCTGAAGAACAATGTGTTTTCTGGTTTTCCAGAAAACTTCCTTCCTGGATCCACTCACTTTTAATATTAGCATGTCATTATGCAATTTTGCTTTATACCAGGTACTGCAATGGTTTTTATTCATAATCTGTGTTTATTTAATTGTATGTCACAAGCTCTACAATTCACCACTGTATGCTCCATAGTATTTGTTAAAAAATGAGAATGAATGAATGACTCAGTGAACCACAAAAATGAAATGATAGGCTTTTTAAAAAAATCATCACACAAGGACATGTTTTCATTGACTTTAGAGAGAGAGGAAGGGAGAGGGAAAAATGGAGAGAAACATCAGTGTGAGAGCCTCGCATATGACCTCCACTGGGGATGGAACCTACAACCTAGGTATGTGCCCTGACTGAAACTGAACCCAGGGCCTTTTGATGTACAGGACAACCCTCCAACCAACTGAACCTGATCCGTCAGGGCGATAGGTTTTTAATTACCAATACTTTATATGGGTTTATGAAGCCATTACATTAGCATGGTGATTAAAAATACAAATGCTTACAAAAACCAGAAGGTAAAAAAAATGAGTAAAGTATATGGTGTACTATACTTTACACCATTATATCCAGTACAGAGTCTGGAGAGGACTCTCAGGACAGTTGTGAAGTGGGTAACCCATGCCATTGGCATTCAGAGTCACTTTTTAACTCTCTAAATGCCAATAAGTAAAAAGTTAAGCTCCTGGGTCCAGCATGTGAGCTAGTTCTCAGGAGCTGGGAGCACTGGCAGCCTCAAAACACTGATGTTAGGCAGATGGTGCTTATGGTCACATATCATAGTTCTGCTTAGATGTCACCAAGCCAAAGACCCAAATGTGCCTATGAATATTCAAGAATACGCATTCAGTCCTGCTCTATGATGTATGTATCATTCATTTATACAGTGTTAAGTTACAGTGTGTATTAAAACAGAACAAGTGTAAGAGTAGTCTTTTTCAAGGAATCTCAATAAAAAAAATGTATACTTAAGTCCAAAATAAACTTGGGTCTAGCATTTATGAAAGAGTTATATAAGACTTGAGGAAGCAGGCCCCACTGTGGTTTCCAATGATCCCTAAGTCTGGTACTCACTCTTGTGTAGTGCCCTCCCCTTGGGTATAGGCTGGACTTATTGACTTAGTTATTTACGAAAACATATGGCAGAAAGGATGGTATGTCATTTCTGAGATTTGGTTTAAAAAGACTATGGTTTTGATCTTGGGTGTTCTCTCCCCTCTCATATCACTCACTTTGGGGGGAAGCAGTGGGTGTGGAAATAGATGAAGACCCAGTGAGAACAAACAAAGGCTATTTATTTAGGGCTTGCTATAGCAACGGAGTCGATCACTGTCCTTTGAATTTGGTGGATGCAAAGGCAGGCAGAGGAGTGGGAGAGCTTGATAGAAGGAAAATAGGGAAGACTTTGGTATGCCCTTATTGGAGGCCGTTGGCATGGGGTAGCCGAGGATGAACTAAGGAGAAGTGGGACATCTTATGTCACTGGTTAGAGGAGCTTATCTGGCTTTCTCTGCTTGGTTCTAAATTGGAAGTAGGGGGCAAATATTAGGGAAGCTGGCAATCTGGGCGACTTTGGGCCAATTGCTACAGAGACTGGCTTGACTTCCTGGACAGTTTGCTGCAGGTTGTGGGTCAGAGTTTTATTTTGATATATGTATGGTCTGCTGTTGCTCATTTGTATATTCAGTCTTTTGTGAGGCAGCCCAATGGAGAGACTCACATACGTGAACTTGGAAGCAGATCTTCTGAGGCCTCCAATGGTTAAGTGACTGAGTCTAGAAGATCATTACCCATTGGAACTTTGAGATAACTGCAACCCTGGAGACCTCTTCTATTAGATTGCAGCTTTGTGGAAGAGCCTCAGCTAAAACTCCTCAGCTAAGAAGCTGTCTGATTCCTGACCAACAGAAACTGTGCCATAATACATGTTTGTTGTTTTCAGCCACTAATTTATGGGGTATTTTATTAACTAAAACATATGGGGAGAATATGTTTTTTTGTCAATCAGATCACTAAGAATTTTGGATCAGGAACTTCAGGTAGTTTTATCTGGGAGGCGTACAGAACTACAATATTTCTCAGAAGGCTCTGTTTGTAAGAAATATAAAACTGAGTCAGACGGTATGAAGTCACTATTTCTTCTTAAATGTCCTCAACCTCTTTTAATGTCTATTTTATTTGATAACAATATCATCTATATAGCTCAGTAACGAAAAGAAGAATTGAGTCATCTTTGATTCTTTAACAAAATATTTCAGTCTCTACTATGCATTGGTCTGTGGCTTAGAATACAAAAAAATTACTTGTCCTTGTGGAGCTAATATTCCAGTGAGAAAAAAATAAAATAAACCATAAACATAGTTCTTGTGTGGGGAGTAGGAGAAAATTATGTATCATCACCTAGTATAGGATAAAGAATAGGTTTTGTTGAGACACATTGTAAGCCAATGATCAGCAAGAGAAGTATGAGTCCCCAAAATCTTCCATAGTCTGACAGAGACTACTGCTGGACCTAAAATAGCTCTGTGTTCCAGTGAAGGGGTGTCACCCCACTTCGCTCTTCCTTCTAACGGTGAGAGCACGTGAACAACTTTTTTTTGCTGTTGGAGAGACCACTTGAGCACCCACATCATCCGGCTAGCAGTTTAAAGTTGTTGTCTAAGAAAGCCAGCTAGCCAGCAGGAGGAAGCCTTGGGAAGTTTCAGACCCTATTGTTAGGAGAAGAATCCATGAGGCCTATGGCTTCCCATGGGATTGAATTCAGGTGCAGCCTCTCCAGTTAGGATTAGGGAGCTTCCTAACCCTTTGTCACAGAGTTCTTGGAAAATTTTTCTCATTGCAGTGTCATGATAAATAAGTTACCTGTGCAATACATTATGTGATACATGCTATCTTTAATAAAACACTGGGTGTCGTGTTAGAGAGTCCTGGGTGGAGGGTAGGTTGCTATTTTAAATAGATCTGCTGAAGGAAACCTCATTGGTAAACTGACCTTTGTACACAGATTTGAAAGAGAAGTGACTTTCTGGTAGAGAAAATTAGCAAGGGATAGGCTGTCAGTAAAGAATGTACTTGCTGCATTTGGATAATGGTAAGGAGGCAGGCATAGTTGGGGTAGAATGAGAGGAAGGGAGAGTAGTAAGAGAAAAAGTGAGGGGTCAGATCATACAAGGGACTTTTTAAAAATATATTTTATTGATTTTCTTACAGAGAGGAGGGGAGAGGGATAGAGAGCTAGAAACATTGATGAGAGAGAAACATCTATCAGCCGCCTTCTGCACACCTCCCACTGGGGATGTGCCCACAACCAAGGTACATGCCCTTGACTGGAATCGAACCTGGGACCTTTCAGTCTGCAGGCTGATGCTCTATCCACCGAGCCAAACCGGTTAGGGCTACAAGGGACTTTTTATGAACCTTGTTTTTACTCTGAAGTGGGGAGCAATCAGAAGCTTGTCAGCAACAAATTGACATAGTCCTATGTTTTAACTGTGCTGTTATTTGAGTATAGTCTTGGCTTGTCTGGAATTCAGGATAGAGGTCTGGACTAGAGATATGCAGTTGGGAGTCATTGCCTCATGTATAGTATTTAAAGCTATGCGACTGGATGAGCTTAACAAAAAGTGAGTCTAGGTAGAGAAAAGAAGAGAACTGCCGCCCGAGCCCTGGGAGCTCTAAGATGAGAACAATGGAGAAAGAGGGGAAATAGCGAAGGAGCCTGAGAAGGAATGGCCAGTGAGGCAGAAGGAAAACCGAGAAAGTACAGTGTGCCAGGAATCAGGTACAGAAAAGGTGGGGGAGGGAATGAGCCACCGTCAGCTGCTGCTGATATGTCACCTACGGTGGGGACTGAAGCTCACCAGTGGATTTGGCAACCACATGGAGGCCACCGGTGAAGTTCACAGGATTCATTTTGGTAGAATAGCGGAGGCAAAAGCTGATTATTTTACAGAGAAATGGAAGAGAGAATTGTGGAGAATGATAACGTATAAATCCTAATTAATTTTGATACAAAGGGTTGCAGAAAACTGAGCAGAAGTTAGCAACAAAATTAGGGGTATGAAAATAATTTTAAAAAATATCTAAGTAATAAATCTCAGTCCCTGAAGGCAATTGGAAATCAAGTCTTGTCCTGAGTCTACGTTGATCTTTTAAAGTTATTTTCCTCCATGTCTGGTGTAGTTATCCTGGAGATTTTCCTGTTGATTTAGGTAATCTCTCACCTGGCCTATGACCTAGTATTTCATGATCATTATGACTAGGTTACCATCCCACTACCACCACAGCACCTTCCTGCTTCATTACCCCTGCTAGGACTCCTTTTCCAGCACATACCACTTGTGATGTCAACAGCTCAGCTATTTTCAACCTTTTTCATCTCATGGCTCACATAAACTAACTACTAAAATTCTGCAGCACACCAAAAAATATGTTATATATATATATTTTTTGCCAATCTGACAAAAAAACAAAACAACAACTAGGTAAATAGGTATAATTTTGATTCACTCATACTGGACTGCTATTGTTGTGTTGGCTGTTGTCATTTTTTAATTTGACAACCTAAGGAAAAAGGTCGATGCCCCTGACTAAGTAGTCAGGTACTGCAGGCTTTTTAAAAATTCTTTCGGCACACTGGTTGAAAATCACTGCTCTAGCTAGTTAAGTCTTTAAATGACTTTCCCAGGACTGACTGGCTATAGCTCCCAAGCAGGCTGGAACGTGGGAGGAAACTGGAACGAGATTGTGCAGTAGGGTTAGCCTGCCAGTTGTTGTAAGATTTACAATGTCTAAGTCACACAGAGCAACGCTCCTCATCAGCATCTTCTGAGGCCTGATTTTAGGGAAGAAGATGAAAGCTCTTGACTAATTCTTCCTAGTGTAGGCCACCTAGTCAGACAGTGTTGGATTTAGGACCTCAGATCATTTAAAGACCCATACTCGGGAGAACATAAGATTCCTGAAATTCTGCCAGGTTTAGTTTCCACATGCACAGGTTTTTCAGGCCACACGTTAGTTGACATGTGCTGTCTCATTCCATTATTAAACCAATATATACTCATCTACATTTTGAATATACCTATACTTTTCTCTACAAATACATGTGTATATTGTGTTTACTTTTATAGCATTTTTTTTCTTTCTCCTCATTTTATTTTGTTTTAAATAATAGGAAGTCATTGAAGTTGTTGATGCCAGGGTACTGCTGCAGCCATAACATTGGGAACCATGACTGAATCCAGATGTATTTCGTGCACTTACTATGAACCAGGAACTGATTGTATAATCACGGTAATTTGATGAAAAAGATTCTTAGATACCTTATTTATTTTTTATGGAATCTTATAGCTTGTGATGAGATGACTAAATGCAGTAAAATCACACTGTATGGAACAGTGTTTCATACTACAGAATAACTCTATGGCTTTTTTATAATATTTGGTGACATTTTATAAAATTGGAGCATGCATCAGGCAGGTTAATCATACTCGGAAAGATCAGATGTTCCTAAATGTATGCCTGTTGCTTAGCTCCTGTTTCAGCCAGAGCTGAAGCTTCCTGTGACATCATGTGACTCACCTCTGCGGAGAGTCTCTGCCTGCATGATTATTCCATTTGAAGCCTTTACCCCCAGGTAGTGGATGTGGCCCTTGTAGTAGGTGCCCCACACATCCCCTCCATGACTATCTGTTTGAGGAGTGGTTTTGTTTTTCTGTGTTGAGTTATATTTAGGGTGCTTACCACTCTCAGAGGCAAATTACTCTCCAGTGTTCCTTTTTCAAATTAAAAGTGATGGTGTTTTTCTAAATTTATACCCGCTCTCTGAACAGATTCATTCACTTTATATCCACATGATTTGCATTGCTAAACATTCATGTAAGTTTTTATGAAAACCAGGACCTACCAGTCAATGCCCTGCATTGAGGTTAATATCTGTGTGTTGCTTAGATGTTATAATGACTGAGACATACATTCTTTAGTAATTTTCATTTTCTTCACTGTTCAGATTTTACGTTAGCTAGGTATCCAGAGATGACACAAAACTGGAGCATTAACCGCAGGCTTTGCTTGCCATTCTTTACCTGTGGATTCTCTAACATGTGAATCACGTCGTTTCCTCAATTGATGCACATTTTCTGAAACTGAACTGGAAGGTCTCCACTTTATTTTCATATTATGCATGCAGTTAATTGCTATTTTGATTGAATCAGCTGAAGAATAAAAATGCCTATGAATCAAAGGAAATTATTCTCATTAGTTGTGAAACAAAGAAAGCAGTGGTTTCAGGAACAAATATTATTCAAAAGTATTCTCATTAAAATAAATTACTCTCTCTGGTATAATAAACTTCTCCAAAAGAGCAGCATCTGGCAGGATCATATAACTTACTGTAGCACAACATTTGGGATGAATTAAGTTACTTCATGTCACAAAATGCTTTTAAGGCTTCTCAGTATTTTTTCTTCATTTTAACTTATCTGTGATTTTCAGTTCTCCAATTAGATCATTTTTTACTTAGTGTTTCTTTAAAGGAATTGCATTGTGAGTATTATACGGAAGTACAGTCTCTTGAAGGTTAGAAATATTGCTGAGTAGCATTCATTTAAGCCCATGTGTGGAATGTGAATGTTTTTCTGTGATGGACTCACCTGTACAACTTTCCATATTAATAAGTGAGAAGGTTGAACTACAAGTGCAAAGACAAATGAGCTGTGGAAATGGACATTGAGGAAGAGATAGTCATTTGAGTGCATGTGTTTGTTAGCCACCCATGGGTAACCTTTATATCAATCAACAATTGAGCATAATTGAGTGAATTGTCATGTCATTGAAGAAGCATTCAAATTAAACTTAACAATGGCTCTTAAGGTTCGAAGGAATTTTAGAGGTCAGCTATCCTTTACTCTCTCCACCATCACAGATCAGTTGTTTAAATGACTCCTTTTCCAGGGCTCTCACTACTTTTCAAGGAAGCCCATTTTGTTTTCAGAAAACTTTTTTTAAACTGACTAGAGGCCCGTTGCAGGAAGATTCCTGCAAGAATAAGGCTTCCTGCAGCCGGAGCAAAGCAGAGAAGGGAGTGAAGCCGGCCCTTCTCTGCTGCCTCGGCTCTGCTCCTATGTCCACTGCCTCGGGACACTCCATTGGCGGCAGAGTGGTGAGGCTGGATCGGCCGCCAGAGTGGGCAGATCGTGCCTCGCTGCTTGCCCCTGCAGCCCCCAGACGAGTCAACAGGCCCAGACACTCCAGCAGCGATGGAGTGGCAAGGCTGGACCCGCCGCCTCTGGGACCGCCCCCCCTCAGGTCTTTCCTGCCACCTGCCTGGCCAACAGGCCTGGACACTTCAGCGGTGGGGCTGAGGGGACTGGGCACAGCCATCTTTGTGATGGAGTGACTATTAATTTGCATATTACTCTTTTATTAGATAGGATATACCCTCTATTTCCATTGTTCTCAGATCTGTAGAACTCTATATGAGGACCCATCTTCTATATAAGTGCCTTTAAATTTCTAAAAACAACTTCTACATACCCCCTTAGTTTTTTTACCTGACCCTTTTGGGTTTTTTTGTTCATTTGTTTGTTTTTTGTTATACAAATCACATAATACTTTATCTTTTCTAATTCACTAGACCAGACCATTCAAAATAATTTTGAATGTGATGATAGACATTATTGTTTTGTTCTTGATTTAAGAAAAAATGATGGAGGAGTGATGGGTGATGGGGTCTGGTGGAGAAAGGCAAAGAGGGGGAAATGGGGGACATCTATAATAACGTCAACATCAAAAAATAAATAATAAAAATGAAAGAAATGGCTTTAACATTACACCATTTAGAATTATGTTTGTTTTTGAGTAGTAGTCTGACATATTTAATTAGAGTTCTTCTATTCCTAACTTAGAGTTTTAATAACTTAGAATGGTGAAATTTTATTAGCTGTCTCTTTTGTACTTATTGATGTGTAATTATGTGACTTTTCTTTAAGTTGTTGACATCATTGATTATGATATTTTTATTTAGCCATCCTTGCCCCCTGGAATGAATATTTTCTGCCAGTGTACTATTTATTTTGTATGATGCTAATTCCAGTTATGAATTAACTGCATTAACTATAAGTAACTTGTTGCTAGCATATATATATATATATATATATATATATATATATATATATATATATATATGTTATATGTCTATGTTGATATATATTTATGTATATATATATATATATATATATATATGCTTTTTCTTTCATTCTATTTCATATTTCCCCCATGATAATGATTGCTCTTCATTTAAACTAAAACTATAATAGGTTTGTGAAAGGGCTATGACATATGAGTAGTGCAATTTGTATCATGCAGAAAGTGATATCTACATAGTGGTATATGTACATAGAAAAATATATAATTAGCAGCCTGATTGGGTCAGAGAAATTTCTGTATAAGATGCCATTTTCTCTTAAGGATGATTATGAATATTCCAGATAGAAAAAGATAGAAGAAAGGGAATGGGTGAAGGCTTGGAAGAGCCAGTTCTGAGCATCAACTGCATGTGCATTGAAAGCAGAAGGGGTGCTGGGGGAGGAGTTTGGGAGAGAGAGAGAGAGAGAGGAGTGGCCAGGATGAGAGTGGAAGAATAATTGGCCTGACAGAAAGAACGTGGTCTGTCTCACTCCAAGGTGATTTGACTCTTAAAGACACCAGGCAGGATTTTCCAATGCTTTTTAGAAATGCTGATTTCTGGACTCCATCTTAACCTACAGAATCTGAGTATCTTTATTAAATATTTAGAGGCCCAGTGCACAAAATTCATACATGGAGGGGGGGCCCTCAGCCCGGCCTGTACCCTCTCTAATCCAGGACCTCTCGAGGGATGTGTGACTGCTGGACATCCCTCTCACAATCCAGGACCGCTGGTGCCTAACTGTTCGCCTGCCTGCCTGCCTGATCACCCCTAACCACCTCTACCTGCCTGCCTGATCACCCCTAACCACCTCTCCCTGCCTGCCTGATCACCCGGAAACACCTCTACCTGCCTGCCTGATTGCCCCCTTACCGCTCCCCTGCCAGCCTGATCGCCCCAGCTGCCCTCTGCTGGCCTGATTGCTCCCAGCTGCCCTACCCTGCCGGCCTGATCACCCCCTAACTGCTTGCTCCCCTGCACTGGCCTGATCTCGCCCCTAACTGCTTGCTCCCCTGCTGGCCTGATCACCTCTAACTGCCTCTGCCTCAGCCCCTACCACCGTGACTTTGTCCAAAAGGAAGTCGGACATCTGGAAGATGTCTGGTTGACCAGGTCTAATTAGCATATTACCCTTTTTTTAGTATAGATTAACTTGAAGTAGCTTTTATGCATATTAGTGTTTAAGAAACTCTGCTATAGGGAACATTTGACTATTTTAATGTTCATAATGCTAGGTCATACCTGGTACTGCAGACTAATATTCTGTAGTGTATATTGTATGTGCATTTAACAACATACTGACAAAATTAGTTTTCACATAGCTTGAAAGCTGCACAGTACCCTGGGTAGCTACTTAGCGTAGTGTAACTTGTGGATTTTATTTAGTGTGTACTAAAATACCATTGGTCAAACTTTTCCAAGTGTTATTTTTTTTCTTGTATCCCTTCCCACATGCATAATCAATCCTGTCTGAATAAGTTAATATCTTCTAAGGAGTTAATCTTGCTTGTAATGTCAGCAATCAGCTAAACTTTTATATAGTTAGAATTATTTTTCTTTTCAAGTTTTCTATAGACCCAATTAATAAACTATAGCTTTCAGTTCTTTATTCACAGTCTTCACATTTACTTATAGTCTATGAGTTCTCAAGTTGATTTAAGGTCTCTAAACTGTCTTTAAAAAAGTGGCAAAACTTCTCAACAATTTTTAAAAAATATATATTTTTATATAATTCTGGAACATTACAACAGGCTTCATTCATGCTTTGAGGATAACTAAAGATTTTCTTAACAATAATGAGGCTTTTCAAAATGGTGTGAGACAAATTACATGGGGTGGGAAGATGTGGCTTTATTGAAACTACCAAGCTAGCTTTAAGTAATAGTTTTGAAAAGAAGCTGTTATTTGGTATGGCTAGCAAGTGAATTGGCTCTTAACCTTGTGAGATTTAGAAGAGGTAGGTAGAGGGACCACTACTCTTTAAGGCTGTTGATGGAATCAAGAATACCATCTATGTTTGCCTAAAACACTTCAATGTATATGAACAGGGAACAGCTTGTATATATGTAAGGTGAATCTGAATTAAAATTGAAAATAGAGAACGAAGTGCAATAATGGCAAGTGTAGACTACAACACAAGGTGGGAAAAGCTGTTGAAATAAAAAAAATGCTAATGATTGCATTGAGGTTTGAGAAAGACACAAGAAGCATCATGGATAATATTTTCAAAATAGAAGATAATATATTGGCATTCATAAGTACAAGTGCAATACAGAGGAAATGTGACTTAGTCCTTCTGTTAAGCTCCACATTGATTAATATTTTCCTAAATGACGGGTTCTACTTTTTAATGATTTTCAAATGTATAGATACATTTCCACACAGAAGCTAAGATCAATTTCCAATAAAACAAGTTTTTAAAAAATAAAAAGTTTCTAACTATAGCTTTATGACATTTGATGTAATAACTACAAAGCTACTATGTTTTGACTGAATTAAACATGTCAATGAGGTATGAGAAAGGCTCTAGAATAATATTATCTAAAATAATATTAATAGAAGCAAGCCTAAATAAAGTCCCTGAGATGATTATGGGGCATTGAGAGATGAACTTTAGTACATTGATCAAATGTTTTTGCATTCCTAATATACTGACATTTCAAAAGCTTTGACCTTGCTCTGAAAAATTGTAGCAATAATTTACTTAACAAATATTTGGGGGGTATTTATTATATTTTCATAAAGAAAATTGATAGTATAAATGATAATTATTTAAAATTTAGATTTTTAAAAGATATCTTTGGAAGCACAGTTGTTGTTTTTTTAAAATTAAACTTCTAGCAAGTTTATAAAGGACTGCCAACATTTCATAGCTTAATCACATAATTATGTTATCCTATGCTTTCTGCTTTTGACTATATTACTCTTGGAATATTTTCTGGTAACATTTTTGAAAGCAGGAAAGGATATTGTAGTAAAACAGGCTCTCTTCAGTCTGATTGATTTTGTGCTCTATAGCCCATTTCATTTGTCAGAAAGTATTGCAATTTTTTCCTCCTGCTATTTGGAAAGAATGTAATAGTCTAAAAGATTGCCTACCTTCTAAAGGAGTTTCTCTCTTGTCAGGGCAGGAACAGTATATTTATTAAACTGCCTGTAACTTTGGAGTGAATACTTCCAATGCATTTCTTCTCTGTGTGCTGTCCTATACCTGTAGGAAGCACTCAGACATGACACTTGGCAGTATGATCCGGCAGATCTGTAGGACCATGGCTAGGGTGCTCTAAAATCAGGAAATTCTAGAATGTCATTAAAACCTTTTATTTTATTTTTAAGTTCCCTAATATTAGGACATAAGGTGGTTAGAACTCATCAGCATTTTACTTTAGTATGAATTTGTATAGTGACTATGTTTGTATTGCCCAATGAAATTCTTTTTACTATAAAGCTAATAGAAACAAACAAATATATTCTTAGCAGTATACTGTAGACAAATACCCCAGGAACCATGATATGAGATACTAAGATACACACATTTATACTTCATCACTTGGTGAAAAAAAAAATCCACCTAAATTTTCTAGAAGAGGGTGTAAATGAAAGACATTTCTTAGACCAATAAATGTGGTCAATGACTTGCAGTGATTTGACACAATAAGATAAATAAACTTTTTTAGAGGGTACTAGAAGTTTTGCTTTTGTACATCTGTGGATTTTATACAGCTAGCTTTAAAAAGGAAAGATTGAGCCCTGACTGGTTTGGCTCAGTGGATGGAGCGTCAGCTTGCGAACTGAAGGGTCCCGGGTTCGATTCCAGTCCAGGGCATGTACCTTGGTTGCAGGCACATCCCCAGTAGGGCGTGTGCAGGAGGCAGCTGATCGATGTTTCTCTCTCATTGATGTTTCCAACTCTCTATCCCTCTCCCTTCTTCTCTGTAAAAAAATCAATAAAACTGTTTTTTTTTTTTTAAAAAAAAGGAAAGATTGAGACCAGTATAATTATGTAGTCAGAGGAACTGTAGGTCCAATTCATGCTAATTTAGAATGCCATGTGCTACTTGATAAAATGGCTTTTTTGGCACCTGCATATCCTTTTAGGCTGTTTGAAAACCATGCAATGTAAATAAAATTGTGTTGATTTGTTCAGGTCTATGGTGTTTTGACTTGCTCCTGGAGTGAACATTGTATGTAAGTAGATAGGTAAAAGGATGGATGAGACTTTCAGAATGCTCGCTATTGGAATGAGGAAAGAAAGGGCTGAGGAACCAGTAATCCAGGCTGGATGAGATAGATTTTTGGGCAATATATGGCAATAGGAAATATTTTTAAGAAGAAAGAATACTTATGATGTCTAATTAGAAATAGTAAATAAACGTCCCAGTACTGCCCCAGCGAATTTGGCTTAGTGGTTCTCAACCTTCTGGCCCTTTAAATACAGTTCCTCATGTTGTGGCCCAACCATAAAATTATTTTCGTTGCTACTTCATAACTGTAATGTTGCTACTGTTATGAATAGTAATGTAAATATCTGATATGCAGGATGGTCTTCGGCGAGCCCTGTGAAAGGGTCGTTCGACTGCCAAAGGGGTCGCGACCCACAGGATGAGAACCGCTGGTAGTGGATTGAGCATCGCCTTGTGGACCAAAGGGTCTTGGGTTCAATTCCACTCAGGGTTTTGAAAAGTCTGGCTTAGGTCTTAGAGGAACAGAAAGAAAAAAAATTACCCATAATGGATGTAAGAGGATCAATGGCACCAGATTTAGGGCCTAGAGCAGGGGTCCTCAAACTACGGTCCGCGGGCCACATATGGCCCACTGAAAACATTTATCCGGCCCTCCGGGTGTTTTTGGCGCCGCTGCCTGCTGCTTAGCAGCCGACTCATCCTGGGCCCGCAGTGCGCATGTGTGGCATGTGCGCCGCACTCTCCGACTCCCCTCCTTCTCTCTGTCTCTTGACTCCTCCTCTCAGTCTCGGTTGTGATCGGACGAGTCACGAGCTTGCCTGTGCAGAGCCTCCTGCTGCCTGAGGACCGAGGTAAGAACAAGGTAGGATTTATTTTTTTTTTTTGAAGTTAGGAGTTCTGTTTTTTTTTTTTTTTTATTTTGCAGTTAGTAGGGCCTTTTTTTTTTTTTTTGAAGTTAGGAGAGCCTTTTTTTTAAGTTTTGTTTTTTTACTTCAAAATAAGATATGTGCACTGTGCATAGGAATTTGTTCATAGTTTTTTTTTAAACTATAGTCCGGCCCTCCAACGGTCTGAGGGACAGTGAACTGGCCCCCCTGTTTAAAAAGTTTGAGGACCCCTGGCCTAGAGAAACCAGGAGAATGTGAGCCTTGAGAAGCCAATGAATCTGGTTAGGAAGAGGTTGGACCATCTTTCTAGAGATGAGGATGAATTTTGCAGTTAATAATTACAAATATTAGAGAGTCCTTAGCTGTTTTAACTCCAACACAACATATGTAGCGCTATCTCTTCATTTATTTTAGCTATATTAATAGTATTGGTTAATTTCCAAAAAAAGTAATTACAGTAGCTAAATTATGTTATCACATAATGGCTCAATGTGCTAAATTAACAGTGAAATCTTTCTATTTTATTTAGACATATAAATAAAGTTGTTTCACTTTTCTTTTGTTTTTGATTTAAGTATATACCAAACGGACCATTTTCAACTAATTTAAATAGACTTTCAGCCTATTTAAAAAGAGATAATATATGCTAATGGTTAAGAACCCAGAGTTTAGAGCCAGAGGCCTTGGATTGAAATCCAGGCTATGTCACTTTCTTTGTAAACCTTGGGCAGACCACTTATATATTCAGTGTTTCACTTGATTATCTTTATAATAATAACAATAATAATAATAATAGTTGTTGTTATTATTGTGGGTTGGAGAATCAAGGAAATTAATTTACTAAAAAAACCTAATGAGACATCTAGTTCATGGCAAATACATAGCAGAAGTGAAGGGTGACTGTGATAATGACTCTTTAATGTATTTGAGCATTTCTCACCTATAGACATTATGCAGGTACGGAGCATGTACAAGTTCATTTAATTCTCACAGCTACGCGATTAGATAGGTACCGAGTTCTGCTTTTGCTTAATCCCTTCACTTTTTCACCCAGCCCCCTAATCCTTTCTCCTCTGACAACTGTCAGTTTGTCCTCTGTATCTATGAGTCTATTTTGTTTATTTTGTTCATTAATTCCACATATAAGTGAAATCATACAGTACTTGTCTTTCTCTGACTGGGTATTTCACTTACCATGATACTCTCCAGATATATCCATGCTGTAGCAAAAGGTAAGATATTTATTTATTTATTTATTTATTTATTTATTTATTTATTTATTTATTTATTTATTTATTTATTTATTTATTTATTTATTTATTTATTTATTATGGCTGAGTAGTATTCAATTATGTAAATGTACCACAGCTTTTTGACAGGTGTGAGGTGATATCTTATTCTGATTTTAATTTGCATTTCTCTGGTGATTAGTGACATTCAGCATCTCTTCATATGTCTATTGGCCATCTGTATGTCCTCTTTGGAGAAGTTTCTGTTCAGGCCCTTTAATTGGATTGTGTTCTGTTTTGTTTTGTTTGCTTTTTTGTGTTGAGTTTTATAAATTCTTTATAAATTTTGGATATTTAATCCTTATCAGATGCATCATTGGTGAATATGTTGTCTTTTCATTTTGTTGATGGTTTCATTTGCTGTACAAAAACTTTTAGTTTGATGTTGTCCCATTTGTTTATTTTTTCTTTTATTTCCCTTGCCCGAGATCTATCAGAAAAAAATGTTGCATGAGAAATGTCTCAGATTTTTTGGCCTATATTTTCTTGTAGGATTTTAATGGTTTCACGTCTAACATTGAAGTCTTTAATCCATTTTCAGTTTATTCTTGTGTATGGTGTAAGAAGGTGGTCTGGTTTCATATTTTTGCTTGTATCTATCCAATATTCTCAACACCATTTATTGAATAGACTATCTTAACCCCATTGTATGTTTTTGCCTCCTTTGTCAAATATTGATTTACCATAAAGGTGTGGGTTTATTTCTGGACTCTCTATTCTGTTCCATTGGTGTATTTTAAAGGTTATTAGGAGATTTGATTTAAAATCTTCGCTCCACCATAATTCATGAAACAATCTACAGTGAGTTTTTTAGCAATTATGTTATCCTATATAATTAAAGGCTAATATGCAAATTGCCCACTCGTGGAACAACTGGTTGCTATGATGCACACTGACCACCAGGGGACAGACGCTCAACACAAGAGCTGCCCCCTAGTGGTCGGCGTGCTCCCACAGGGGGAGCGCCACTCAGCCAGAAGCCGGGCTCATGGCTGGCGTGCCTCTCCACCTCCCCAGCAGTGCTAAGGACCCCTCGGGGGATGTCCGACTGCCAGCTTAGGCCTGCTCCCCACACCAGCAGGTGGACATCCCCTGAGGGGTCCCGGACTGTGAGAGGATGCAGACTGTGCTGAGGGACCCCACCTCTCCTCCCAGTGCATGAATGTCATGCATCAGGCCTCTAGTATTGCATAAACACTTAATAAGTTCAAATTTTTGCTAAAATCATAAGCTGATTCTCAGAACATAAATGGTTATAAAATAATATTAAAAATAAATGTGAAGCACTATGATAGCCAAAATAATGGGGAGGGAGATGAGGGAGGAGAAAAGTTGAGAAAGCATTTTTCCATGCAGTGCTTTTCCTAGGAGACCAGATTAATTACCGGTATGTTAATTTTTGGTAGTGCAAATTAATATTCCACTCACTATATTTTGTATAGATGACTAATTTCTGAAGAATGATATTATAAATCATACTGCATAACATTGAAATATGTCATTAAATTAATATTCCAGAAAACATTTATTACACATTTTAGTTGATGAAAAAATTGAATAAACATGCAAATATTATAGAGATGAATTCAGTATAAACACTTCCAGACTGGAGAAATAGATAATTGCTGATTTTATTTAAATATGCATATTTTCAGAGTAGCTATAATGGTCTTCTGATAACTAAAGGCATTATTAAATGTGACTATTAAAATGATTAGAAAGTATTTTTATTTAAAATAAAGCAGAAGAATTACAGCTCATTGTAATGTATGGGTGATTAAAACTGTTTGAGAAATTACTCTTAAAATTACCTACATATCTTGTCATTTGTCTATAATTCAATTCAGAAAGATGTATAATCTCAGGCACACACTAGTTCTAAATTAGCAGTTTAGTAATGAAGTATCTGTTGTAGTAACACAATCTGTGACTTGAGAATTGTAATGCACAAAAATGTAAATTTACTGTGAACATTTCCAACCCAGATACACATTGTAAAACCATCTGATTATCCATGGTTGATATAATTTAATCTTTCTCCATCTATTTTATTGCTATGTTTGAGGATATCTGTGGTCTTGAATTGTAACACACTTTAAATTCTGTATCTTAAAATGTCCATATATCAAAAATAATAAAAATGTAAAAAGGTTCATAAAATGTCTGTTCCTGTAAGGCTGGTTAGGTTATTACAATAGTTATTTCATGATCATTGCATTTTGAAGTCAACTTTATCTTTAAAGCAATAAAAGCTCTATAAATATTAAATTTCTTCCCATTGCAAAAAGATACTTGTATATTAATCTTCACTGATTTAGCAATTTATCAAGTTTAGTTTTAAATCCCTATCATCTGATTTTATCTCCCCAGTTATATTTAAGTTTAAATCCTTGATTTAAGTTTTAATAATCATTGGTACATATAATAAAAAGTCTCTGAAGGGAGTGTGGGCTGGAAAAGGTTGAGATAAAACTACTTGTTATAGGTGTTTTATTATTTAAATTTCTCAGAAAGTTAATGTTGAAATTGGAGTAGATGCAGATAAACTTTATGCATTCCAACTTTACTTCTTACTTTATGAGATAAGGCATAATTTGATTTTCTCATAATGCTGGAAGAAATTAAGTTTTTATTCAATCAGCAATTAAATTGCAGTTTTTATTCAATCTACCACTCTCAGGAATTAAAAGGAAAGTTGGGGTTTGGCCTTGATAAACTTGATCTGATAATACTGAAAATAGAACTTATTGAAATTCTCAGTGAAAAACAACAAAAAGATAATTTTTTTTTCTAATCTATTGCTAAAATTCCTTAAGCAAGCTTAACAGATGCTTATTTATTTTCAAAATATATTACACTATCTAGCACATGAATAGAAAGCTATTACTTGTATAGCTTGAGTGAGTGGCATTTTTTATTTATTAAAACTTTGTAATTAAAGGAACTGTTTAGTGTCTCCTTAATAGTTAAGTAGATGTGATGAATTATTCAGCACCTAACCTACCTTGGGTTTATAAACTCAGATTATGTGAATTATTCTTTTGCATTGCAGCAAAATATTTTGTTCATTTGACAATTCTCAAAATTCTTGTCAAAATAAAAATATTAATTTCATAAATGGAAACACTCAACTCTATGGTAAACATAGTAGAACATTGTGATAATTTTGCAAAGTCAGAGTTGATATAACAATATTTGTAAATTAAGCTTCTGATTTTACCAACATTTATAAAAATTATTAACAAGATAATTCAATAGATTGGCTTTTAGATTGTTTAGTTTCTGATATAAGAGTTTTATATATTAAAATTTTATGAACCTATTAGAACCAAAACTTCACAAATGTTTATTTCTACACATTAGAAAGTGAAATGTATATAAAACAAGCATTTATAGTTTTTCTTATTGATTGGATTTAAGAAACATTTATGATCACAAATACATATAAATAAAAAATAAATACCTAACATATGTTCAGGTAATTCAATAACTGGAAAGTGTCAATATCAGGTTTAATAAAGATTAAAAGGAAAAATAACATATTGTGATGAGTTAATAGAATAGTGAAAACCAATTGCAAAATAGTTCATTTTTAAAACCCACTGTGTGTTAGCTATTCAGGATAGAATCAGAATGTTGATGTTAGAGAACATATAATGTCTCATTCAAAGGGTAATACAATCCTTTCTAATAAAGAGGGAATATGCTAATTGACCCTCACACTGTCACAAAGATGGAGTGCCCACAGCCAATAAGGAGGGAATATGCTAATTGACTGCCACTCCCTCAAAGATGGTGGAGCCCACAGCAAATATGGAGGGAACATGCTAATTGACTGCCACTCCCTCAAAGATGGCAGCGTCCACAGCCAAAGATGGCCGGCAGGGGAGGGCAGTTAGGGGCAACCAGGCCAGCAGGGGAGGGCAGTTGGGGGCACCTGGGTGGGCAGGGGCGGTCAATTAGGGGCAATTGGTCTGGCAGGGGAGCAGTTAGGCTTCTATCAGGCTGGCAGAGGAGTGGTTAAGGGTAATTAGGCTGGCAGGCAGAAGTGGTTAGGGGCAATCAGGCAGGCAGGTAGGCAGGTGAAAGGTTGGGAGCCAGCAGTCTGGGTTGTGAGAGGGATATCCTACTGCCAGTCGGACCTAAACCAGCAGTCGGGGGAGGGATCAGGCCTAAACTGGCATTTTGACATCCCTGAAGGGTCCCAGATTGGAGAGGGTGCAGGCTGGGCTAAGGGATACCCCCCTCTCCCTAGTGCATGAATTTCGTGCACCGGGCCTCTAGTCTATATTATAAAAACCCAGTGGCCCTAACTCTTTAACAACCAAAGACCGGTGTGGGTGGGTGAGGCACGTGCAGGTGGGTGGGGCTGCGAGTGCAACAAGGTGCACATGGGTGGGCGGGGCCGTGTGATTTCATGCACTGGGCTTCTAGTTAATACATTATAATGAAACCTAAAATTTTAATGCATATGATATTAGGAAAAGATTTTAAAATTTTACTATAATATGTTTCCTAAATTTTTTCTTCAGTTTTTTATTTTGTTAAAAAAAGAATAACAATAAACCAGAGAAAAACTAGTGTGAAATGAAATAAAATCAGCATTGTTGAATTTTTTCATAAATTTATTTTTAATTATGAACTCAAAGGTAATCAATTTCAATTTTTGCCTTTAGTGCAGAGCAGCCTTCAAAAGAACTAATGATTTTTGGAATTACTATACCTATTTTTTTAATGGATACAACTAAATATTAAATATGTTCTCTTCAACATTGCTTTTACAAAGTAAATTAATTTGCAAACATTAGTTATAGCAATGGAAAAGATGAATTTCCTATATTCCTGAATAAATTAATGGGAGTGGAATTTAAAAAGAAACATTTTAATTTTTACTTTAAAAAATTGTGTTTAAGCATTATTTAGAGTTGGCAGAAGTCAGATTGGGTATTTGTCTTATTGCTTGGGGTAGCATGAACCTTTATTGCACCGAGAAACATGGCAGGTATCAATCACATACACCTATAGCCTGCACCTTAGCAAGCTTGGTGGGAAGCATGTAGGAATGTTTGTGATATATGGGTATTTTTTTAACCTAGTCTTATTTTATCTTACAAAAGAAAACTTGCAACCTATCTCCTCCCAGTTTATAGTCTCACAAAAGAGGAGGAAAACAAGCCTATGCTATTGATAATAAATAAGTTTAACAGTTTTATTTTAGTTCCAACCACAGAGGTTTAATTTGCTTTTCACACTCATTCTCATGGTTCCATGAAAGCTTTAGTACGAGCTGAGGTTTCAACTGTGGGGTCAGACTATCATGGTGGAATGCTTGTGGAACCCCTCTATAAAAGCAAAGAGAATATTTTATAGATATATGCAATTGCAATGCTTCAAAAACTGGCCAACTTGGGATTCTTAGGATATATCCCCAGATGTGGGATCACTTGGTCAAATAGCAGTTCCATTTTTAATTTTTTGATGAAACTCCATACTGTTTTCTATAGTGGCTGCACCAGTCTGCATTCCCACCAGAAGTGCATGAGGGTTCCTTTTTAACATCTTCACGAGCACTTTTTGTTTTTTTGATATATGAGTGACAGCCATTCTGGCAAGTATGAGGTGATATCTCATTGTCATTTTAATTTGCATTTCTCTGATGATTAGTGACTGAGTATTTCTTTCATTTGTCTCTAGGCCTTCTTTATGTCCTCTTTAGAGAAGTGTCCATTCAGGTCCTTGGCCAATTTTTTAAATGGATTATTTGTCTTCATTTTGTTGAGTTGTATGAATTCTTTATGTATTTTGGAAATTAACCCTTTATCAGATGTATCGTTGGCAAATATGTACTCCCATTGTGTAGGATCCCTTTTTATTTTGTTGATGGTTTCTTTTGCTGTGCAAAAACTTTTATTTTGATACAATCCCATTTGTGGCCAAGTCAAAATAATTCCACCCTCTTGTTTTTATAATTGTTTGTTAACTATAGATTCCTGGACCAGGGCAGGACTACTGAGTTAGAATCCACAGTACAGAGACCTGGCCATTGGTATTTTCCTTAGGCAGCCCAGATGGTCAGGCCAGTCAGGAAAACCTGGTGTTAATTCTCTCTCACTTGGCAGAGCAGCTAATCTCAGTTGAAGCCTTCAGTTACCATCCTATTTTCATCCTTTCACATTTTAATTGAGATTGAGAATGCAGTTTGTACTATAGTGGGCCCTGGAGATGCACAGGTAATGCATGAGCCCTGCCTGGTTAACAATCTAGAGTTCCTAGCACTCCAGTTTCATCAGAGTTGCAACAGCCTTTAAAAACTGTTGCCTTTGATTGCAAGGTAAAATCTCTCTCTTAGTCCCAGCTGCTGCAACAGAATATCATAAACTAGGTAGTTTTATAAACAAGACAAGTTTATATCTCAGAATTCTGGAGGGTGGGAAGTCCAAGATCAAGGTGCACATAGATTCATTATCTGGTGAGAGTCCCCTTTCTGGTTCATACACAGCTGTTTTCTCTTTGTGTCCTCACCTGTCAGAAAGGGTAAGGGAGAGCTCTGACACCTCTTTTATAAGGGCAATAATCCCATTCCTGAGGGCCCCACCCTGATCACCTAATCACCTCCCAAAAGTCCCACTTCCAAATACTATCACATTGGAGATTAGGCTTCGACATATGGATTTTAAGAGAACACAATAGCGTGTACCTTGATATATCACACTGAAGCCTGGAACCCAACCTGAATCAGTCTCAGAACAGAATTAGGGTACATGATATTGTATCTTATCTTATGAAAGCTTATTTTATGAAAGTGGCTAGCTTCTTTTAGGATACTATGGCAAATTCATGACACAGTTCCATTTCACCAGCTCTCCCTGCACCTCTGCTTTCTATTATTTATTTTATTTTACAATTTTTCATCTCTTTTTATAATATACTAGAGGCCCGGTGCACAAAACTTTGTGCACTCTGGGGGAGGGGGGTCCCTCAGCCCGGCCAGTCTCGGACCCCTCGGGAGATAACGACCTGCTGGCTTAGGCCTGCTCCCGGGTGGCAGAGGGCAGGCCCAATCCCTAGGTGCAGCCCCTGGTCGGGCTCAGAGCAGGGCCAATTGGGGAGTTGGGGCGCTGCCCCCTGTCACTCACAGACTAGGGCCAATAGGGGGTTGGGGCACTGCCCTCTATCACCCACAGAGCAGGGCCGATCAGGGGGTTGGGGCGCCGCCACTCCCACACTCCGGGCAGGGCCGGTGGGGAGGTTATGGCTCTACCCCATCACACACAGAGCAGGGCCCATGGGGGGGGGGGGGGGGTTGGAGCGCCACACCCTGTCACACACAGAGCCGCAGGGCGATCAGGGGGTTGAGGAGCTCCCCCCTATCAGGCACAGAGCAGGGCTGATTAGGGTGTTGGGGTGCCTTCCCTTGTCACAAACAGAGCAGGGCAGATAGGGAGGTTGTGGCCCCGCACCCTGTCACACACAGAGCAACAGGGCGATCAGGGAGTTTGGGCTCTGCCCTCTGTCACACTGATCCCGGTACTGGGAGGCCTCTCAGCTCTGCTGATCCCAGTGCTGGGAGGCCTCACGGCTCTGCTGATCCCGGTGCTGGGAGGCATGTTACCCTTTTACTATATAGGATAGAGGCCTGGTGCATGGGTGGGGGCTGGCTGGTTTGCCCTGAAGGGTGTCCTGGATCAGGGTGGGGGTCCCCACTGGGGTGCCTGGCCAGCCTGGGTGAGGGGCTGAGGGCTGTTTTCAGGCTGGCGGGTGACTGAAGCTCCCAATTGCTCCTTTTTTTCTTTTCTTTTTTTTTATTCTGGGCCAGATTTAGCTCTGGCTCCAGCTCTGAGGCCTCTGCTGCTGAAAGCAGGTATCTGGTTTGTTTGGGTTCTATAATCGAAACACTGTATCAACTCCAGCTCTGAGATCCTGGTGGGTTTAAAGCAGGTTTCTGGGGTTTTGTTTAGCTTCTATATTTGTAACAATGTTTCAAACTGCAAGCTCAGAGGCCGGCAAGGCAGTCGGGGAACGTTGGTTTCCTCCATCACTGAAGCAAGCAAGCCTCATGTTAGCTTCAAGCTGCCTGGCTGCCGGCCGCCATCTTGGCTGGCAGTTAATTTGCATATCTCACTGTTTAGCCAATGGGAAGGGTAGCGGTTGTACGCCAATTACCATGTTTCTCTTTTATTAGATAGGACTAGAAGCCCAGCATGTGAAATAGCGCAGCCCCATCCACCCACATCAGTCTTTGGTTGTCTCAGCATTAGGGCCACAAACCTTTTATAATATAGACTAGAGGTCTTGTGCACAAAATTTGTGCACAGGGTGGGGGTGTCCCTCAGCCCAGCCTGCACCCTCTCAAATCTGGGATCCCTAGAGGGATGTTCAGCAGGCCTAAATTGCCGTCGGACATCCCTCTCACAATCTGGGACTGCTGGTTCCCAACCGCTCACCTGCCTGCCTGCCTGATTGCCCCTAACTGCTTCTGCCTGCCAGTCTGATCTCCCACTGACCATTCCCCTGCTGGCCTGATTGTCCCTCACTGCCCTCCCCTGCCAGCCTGGTCACCCCTAACTACCCTCCCCTGCCAGCCCAGTCATCCCCCAACTGCCCTCCCCTGCTGGCCTGATTGCCCACAACTTCTCTCCCCTGCTGGCCATCTGTGACCACATGGGGTGGCCATCTTGTGTGAGGGCATGGCAGTCAATTTGCATATTACCTCTTTATTATATAGGATTCAATGGTTGGGTTACAGTTATTGTGTGGTCTTTTATGACCTAATGAAAAATAACTGAGATTGAAGTTATGGAAGATAATTTTATTGGTGTATTTTATAATTAATTACATATTATATTGATATGTATCATATTTAGGACAATTATAAAATGTAATTACCAGTGGTGGACTGCTACCTAAAGCTATCATTTTGAAGCATAACATCTACTTGCTGATTACTACAACCTCCCTTAATTTATGGATGAATTATTCTCTGTTCTTTCTGTAGCAAAATTTATTTGGAAGCATTACTTAGTAATAAAATAAAATGTCCCACAATAAAGTCTTTGAAGATAAGATGATTAAAAACAACAGAAGATAGTGGAGAAGGTGGTCATACAATTATTTATTTTCATCAATTAATACTGCCCACGACTTTCCCACTGTGTAAATAAGGTTTGACAATTTAGGGGTTTAATTATAAAAATTTTTACTTTCTTTTTAATTGGAACATGCTAGGAGGTCCAAGGATTGTCAGACTTTCCTTTGGGAACTTAGCCTCTCTTAGGAGTAACTAGTACATAATCTACTAGTTTTCATTCTGAGAAAAAAAATATAAAAATACGGTACATGTTGAATCAAGTAATTAATATCACTATATTTGATAAACCATGAACTCATGATCAAAAATTATTTTCTCAGTGATACCGTTTCCCTCTCATTATTGGCTTATGAATGACTAAGGCATAATATAATGTACATGTAAATTCTTTTTTATTTCTATTCTTTTTAAAAATGTGTTTGATTCTAGGAAAACATTTCTGTAAAACAAGTGTGCTGTGTGTAATGCTCACTGTTGACCAGACATCATCTTTCGGAAACTAAATTGGGTTTGTAGGCTGAGCGTTCTCATTTAGATCTTTCGGATAGTTTCAGTGCATTAAGCTCATTTACTGTCTGGAGCAGATGGACAAAGAGTTCTAAAATGAATACTAAGCTTTTCCATCCTTTGCCTCTGCTTTTGTTACAGAAACCCTTGAAACTCTCATCAGACAAGCAGAGAATTACACCAGCATACTTTTCTGCAACACCTACAGGAACATGGCCTTAGAGGCGGCTGCTTCAGTTCAGGAGTTCTTCACCGATGTGGGGCTCTATCTATTCGGTGCGGATGTTAATCCTGAAGAATTTGTGAACAGATTCTTTGACAGTCTTTTCCCTCTAGTCTACAATCATCTCATTAACCCTGCTGTGACCGACAGCTCCCTGGAGTACTCGGAATGCATCCGGATGGCTCGCCGGGACATTCGTCCATTTGGTAATATCCCCCAAAGAGTAATGGGGCAGATGGGGAGGTCGCTGCTGCCCAGCCGCACGTTTCTGCAGGCATTGAATCTGGGCATTGAAGTCATCAATACCACAGACCATCTGCTCTTCTCCAGGGAGTGTGGCCGAGCCCTCCTGAGGATGCAGTACTGCCCTCACTGCCAGGGCCTGACGCTCAGTAAACCGTGCATGGGGTACTGCCTCAACGTCGTGAGAGGCTGCTTGGCGCACATGGCGGAGCTGAATCCACACTGGCATGCGTACATCCGGTCCTTGGAAGAGCTGTCAGATGCCATGCATGGAACGTATGACATTGAACACGTGCTCCTGAACTTCCACTTGCTTGTGAATGATGCTGTGACGCAGGCCCACCTGGACGGACAGAAATTATCGGAACAGGTAGGCAGCCACTCCATATTAGCTGGCTGATCTTTTAGAACTCAGAGATTAGCCTAATACATAAAGTGTGTTGATTTTAAGCACATGATAATGTACTTTAAAATCCTGGCAGCCTCACAAGATTCACTTTGTTCTTCCCCTCTCCTGAGGCCAGCCCTGAGCAAACCTCGGTGAAGAGGGTTACTTTAGTTTCTCAAATGATTACAATCATCACTGTGCTTGTGTTTTACAAATAAGTTTCACACAAAACTCTTGTCATATGAAAGTCCAAGGTGGACTTACGAAGAACAGACTTTTCTTTTAAGTAAATAGTTTGATTTCATATCATAAATAGTCCTGTGACTATCCTGATAAAAATAAATTATTACAAAAACAGTTGTAGATTCTTTTCTAAATGAAACAACTTGAGATTTGCTTTTTAACTTACGGTGACAGAAGAAGGAGAAACTGACTTTAAATTCCTTGGAAATTGACTCGTTAATATTTATTTCTGCCAACCCTAAAGTGATTTATAAGCTATTTATCAAGCTTTGATAGGCAGTCACACATCAGTGAATTTAACAAATTCAAAATAAATTACTGGAAAGCCAGCAAATAATGACTTTCTCACATTCCCAAAGCAATCTCTGAGATCTAGTACTTCCAAGTCTAATCTCAGTAAATACATATTTTCACTTTAAGGAATCCGTAGAGGTACCTGATATATTTCTGTCGGATGAATTTCAACTAGAAAAAAATGTTCTCAATTTCTTGAGAAAATCAAATGTATCTTCTGTTTAAACCATTAGAGAAAGACATGCCTGATGAGATCCAAATCCTTCATCTTTTTTTGGAAATTTGCCTCCTGCAAATGTGGATTGTGGGCGGGGAGGGGAGTTTTATCTGATGACCTCTCCTGAGACTGAAATGATTGGCAATGATTGGCAGTGGTCAGGGCCAAATCAAGACCCATGAACCTCATGAGAGATGTCTAAACGTTATGAGGGACACATTAAATAACAAGCTTGCATTGTTTTTGAATAAATGTTTTATAAGACTTGGAAAACATTATATGACTAATTTGTGATTTTATCTTGCTGAGAAATACTGTAATATTAATTGCTTGATAATAATTACCGATAATCATAATTCTTTCTGCCTAATTTCCTGCGGGAGAGAATTTGTTAAATATCTATGAAAGTGTGAAGGCTTATAAAGGGGAATCTGGACCAATATCTCCCAGAATAGTGACCCATCAGGTTTGTGGACAGCTATCATTGGAAGGTTCATCTTTATGGTGAATGACTATCTGCACCCTAAACTGTCATGTGTGGTGCTCTAGAATGTAATGCTTTGAAGAAGGGGAATTAGTCTTAGCCATCTTGGACTTCAGATATATGAAAACAATTATTCTGCCACTTGGCCTTATATCTTCTATCTAGACTATTCACTCCTATTTTATTCAATTCTTCGATATATGCTTTCTTTGTAAAGTAACTAATTGAACCACATAGCTCTGTCTTGCTCTCCTGGAAGACCTGCTGATTCAGGATGGAGTCAGCAGATTGGAGGGATCATGGGGGTTGACACACAGTGGATACTAGGCCTGGATATTTTCATTCCCTCACCACTGCAGCCTGATGTTCTTCTCTCAGTCTGGTGTCTGGAAGATACCTGGTTGTGGCCTCAGGTCTGTGCCAAATGCACTATTTTTTAAAATAAGGAATGGGAGGATAGTTTTCAGAAACTAAGTTATTTCTCAATTTTTGTGTTATGTATGCATTTGCTTTAAGTTATTGAGGTTTCTCTGAGCTAAGAGATCTATTATCTCCATAACATGAGCTTTTGTGTCCTGGGACTAAGAAAGATTTAATAATACCTAGTGATTCTTTTAAAATTTCCTGAAATAATTTTGATTGAATTTTATAATATGTAGCTGTTTGTATGCATTACTGATATGGTTTGAAATAATTCTCCACCTTGAATGGGGCAAATTTTCTCTAAATTGGATAATTTTTTTTCTTGATGAAGTTCAATGATATTTCTGTTGGAGATTTTGATCTCCCTTTCTACCTGGGTGTGTTCTGAATGCAACAAAGCTTTCTTGGTTGGAAACTTTTCAAATGATTTCTAAGTGCACTGATTTTAGCTTCTGTAGTTTGTTTTGGTATATGTGCTGTCTTTTTTTTTTTTCTTCAACAGTTTGTAAATTGATATTTAATTTATTTGCATAAATCAAAAATCCTTTAGATTCATCTATTAAGAGGTCTCTATTTCTGACACCTTCGATTGTCCAGTTCCATATTTCCACAATCCATGTTGTTTTCCCCAGGAATAGCAGCCCAATGTCTCATTTATAGCAGGTGTTCACCTACAGGTTTGATCTCTCTACTGTTAGGAACTCACTGTCCAGGCAGGATTCTGATTTTTATTTTTCTCTTCAGTAGTTTTTCACACCCTTATCTTCCATTTTTAAGATTCACATGAAAGCAGCTTTATGCTTCTCTGAAGAATGGAATTGTCCTCCACAGCTTGTCAATGCTGTCCGAAGCAGTTCTCCAAGTTTCTGATGGTTTTTGAAGGATATTTTGGTTGCTACTTGATGTTGAATTTGTTGGATAAGTCTTCTAAGGAGTTAATCTTGCTTGTAATGTCAGCAATCAGCTAAACTTTTGTATAGTTAGAATTTTTTTTCTTTTCAAGCTTTCTATAAGTCCAATTAATAAATTATAGCTCTTCAGTTCTTTATTCACAGTCTTCACATTTACTTACAGTAAGTTCTCAATTTTGGCTTCAGTATAGTTTATTTAAGGTCTCTAACCTGTCTTAAAAAAGTGGCAAAACTTCTCAACAATTTTATGTTTTTTAAAAATATATTTTTTATTGATTTTTATAGAGAGGAAGGGAGAGTGAAATGATGAGAGATAAACATAGATTGGCTGCCTCCTGAATGCCCTCCACTAGGGATCGAGCCCACATGCAGGCATGTGCCCTACCAGGGAATTTAACTATGACCTCCTGGTTCATGGGCCAATTCTCAACCACCAAGCCACACTGGCTGGGCATCAATGTGATGTTTTTCACCTAGAGGGACAAATGCTCCAGAGGCTAGTTCTTTGTCTCTTCTCACGAACAACGTAAACTGATGAACAAAAACAGATCCAGAGACAGAGAAGCATTGATCAGACCATCAAACCTCAGAGGGAAGGTAGGGGAGGGTGGGGGTAAGGGGAGAGATCAACCAAAGGACTTGTATGCATGCATATAAGCATAACCAATGGACACAGACACCGAGTGGCGGGGCGAGGGCATGAGTGGGAGGGCAATGGGGGAATAAGGACACATATGTAATACCTTAATCATTAAAGAAAAAAATATATATATAACAAGAAAACAAAAAAAAAATTATTCACACAAAAAATTGTTTTTAAATGAAAATCAGTTGAGCTTGCCCTTACCTTTGTCCTGCCTTTCAACAAACTCTCAAAAGGTCTCAGGTATACCATTTTAGAGTTTATCTTCTCTTCTTTGGCCTTCTTTAGCCACAATGTTAAGTATATAAGAAGTCTATATTTGTTACTTAATCCATTCTCTTAAAACTTTCGGCCATTAGCATTCATCAAAAGACTATTGTTGCCTGGTCAGCTTGGCTCCGTGGTCGAATGTTGATCTATGAACCAGGAGGTCATGGTTTGATTCCCAGTCAGGGAGCATGTCCAGGTTGTGGGCTCAATCCCCAGTGTGGGGTGTGCAAGAGGCAGCTGATCAATGGTTCTCTCTCATCATTGATGTTTCTATCGCTCTCTTCCTCTCCCTTCCTCGCTGAAGTCAATAAAAATATATTTTTAAAAAAGTTTTTAAACACAAAATCTCTCACTCTGATTATAAAAACCACCATCTTTCACAGCGTTCCTTTGGGAGCTAGGCCTGGGCTAAACTCCCTTGGCACAACCCTCGGTGATGGGCACGGAGCTGCCAGAATCAGCATTACACAGAGCATCATGGCTCCATGGATGGCTCACCTCATTTGCCATGACTCTATGGCCATCACAGGCCACGTAGCTTTGCACAGATAATTCTTCCCAGAACCTCTCCAGTGCAGAGCACACCTCAGTGCAGGTGATAGGAATGACAAGACAAACAGAGCCTCTCAACCTTCCCCACATCTTGCTCCACAAAGTCAATAGTCATGGCTCATCACCAGTGGCTTTTCCTGACTACCCCAAGAATAAGCAGGGAAATGTCTTTCCACATCTAATTTTTGTTATTTGGGAAGTTCCTTAATGGACATTTGGAATCCCCAACACTGGCCACTGATCCTCACCTGAGGATATTTTTCCTACTGATTTTTAGAAAGAGTGGAAGAGAGGGAGGGGGTAGAGAGAGAGAGAGAGAGAGGGAGAGAGAGAGAGAGAGAGAGAGAGAGAGAGAGAGAGAGAGATCAATTTGAGAGAGGCAGATTGATTGGTTGCCTCCCTGCTTCCTGTCTCCCACATGGGCCTGGACTGGGCCAGGGATTGAACCTGCAACCCAGTTATTTATGCTTGACTGGGATCTAACCACAGAGTTTCTTCAATTCACAGACCAGCACTCTAACCACTGAGCAGGGCTGGCCAGGGTTGATCCATTTTTTCTTCAATAAGCTTTCCATTTTGTGGCCTTGGAGACCTAAACTAGCCCACAGTGATCAGAATAGACTGACTCTTAGTATCCCCTTGGTTTGTGTCTAGCTGACCTTGAATGTGTGTGGGAAGGGCAAGAGGCAGTGTAATAAGCCTTGGGTAGGGTTTCTGCTCACTTCTATAATTTCACATTTGTCAACTAAGGGAGAATTTTCAAAGTCTTCACGATTCAAGAATGTTCATTCTAACCATGAGATCTTCCACTCCATTCACATTTTTCCCCTTAGACTGTGCTCACAAGGCCTGCATGGACCACAAGGGCTGACATTAACTCTTCAGCAGCTACGCTTTGAAATAGGTAGAGCCTCCAACTTTTTTTTTCTTTATTGATTAAGGTATTACATATGTGTCCTTATCCCCCCATTGCCCTCCCACCCCATCCCCACTCATGCCCTCACCCCCCGGTGTCTGTGTCCATTGGTTAGACTTATATGCATGCATACAAGTCCTTTGGTTGATCTCTACCCCTTACCCCCACCCTCCTCTACCTTTCTTCTTGGTTTGACGGCCTGATCAATGCTTCTCTGTCTCTGGATCTGTTTTTGTTCATTAGTTTATGTTGTTCATTATATTCCACAAATGAGTGAGATCATGTGATATTTATCTTTCTCTGACTGGCTTATTTTGCAGAACCTCCAACTTTTAAAAATGGAGGCTTGCTCATTTCTTATTCCGTTTTCAGCTACTCTCTGTGTTTATTTGGAGACTAGAATAAGCAGATGAGACACTCTTGCAATTGGTGCTGCAATTGCTGCAACATTACCCAAGGGAAATGTAAGTCATGATAGAAATAGAAACCCAGGAAGGGTGCATGTTAGGATGGGAGAGGGCCAGTATTAATATATGGACTCAACTCTTCAGTGACCTTTGAGCTCTTTTTCTCTGTACCCTATGGATAGTCTGATTTGAAGAAGGTACCACCTCATTCCATCAACCAATAATAGGTGCTTGATGCTGGATATCACAGTAGAGAAGGAGATGCCCATTTCAAGGTGACCTCCAGGATTTTAAATTAAATTAAATGTTTCAATTACAGTTTACATTCAATATTATTTTTAGTAGTTTCAGGTACACAGCATAGTGGTTAGATAATTATACATGTTACATAGTGATTCCCCTCATATTTCAAGTACCCACCTGGCACTATATACATAGTTATTATAATAGTGACTATTTTCTCTATGTTGTACTTTATATCCCTTATTATTTTGTAATTAACAATTTGTACTTGTACTTCTTAACCTTTTCCTTTTTTACCCAACCATCTAATCCCTTACCCTCTTGACAACCATCAGCATGGACCTCGAGGATATTATGCTAGTGAAATAAGTTAAGGTGACCTCCAGGTTTTGATCTAGGGATAAGAAACCTTTATCCTCCAACTGGATAGAGAAGGGCTCACACAATAATTTATCATTGTGCTAAAAATTATGTAGATATAACTTCCCTCAATAAAGTAGTAAGTACTGAGGAAATTATCCAAAGAATTAAAAAAAGGTAAAACATTACTCTTTCAATGATTTAATAGAGGAAACCACCTGAGTTATCTCTCAGTATATGTGTTTTTTTTTCTTCTTTTTTATTTATTGTACTTACTATAAGGGCTATATGATGTTTTGTAAAGTTAGATGTTAATTTACAAGTAATTTTTGTCCTATTGAATTAATTTTGTCTGACTGAGAAAACAGCAAAGTTACCATTTTACCTAAAAATATTTTTTATTTTACATCAAACATTGGAATAATATTCCAGTGTTCCTTTTTTACTGACTATAATGCTAATCTCTGGTATTCACCTTTCAAATGGCCTCATTGTTCTGCTTATTCCCTCATTGAATTGTACAAATTGAACAAATCTTTCACAGCTGCTCATTATAGATTAGTTTCAGAGTCATATTTATTATTATTTTTTTGAAAATTATACTTTGACCTAATACATTGAGGGGAAAAAAGGCACTAGAGAAATTATTGCTCTAATGGATAGCATTTTTTGTTAGGAAGTGGCAGAAACTCAAATTCATTTAAACTCTTCTAAGGAAGGGGGCGACTATTAGACCATATAACTAAAAAGGCAAATGGGCCCTTGGCAGTGTGGCTCAGTTGGTTGGGCATCATCCTGTGGACAGAAAGGTTGCCGGTTTGATTCCTTGTCAGGGCACATGCCTGGGTTGTGGGCTCCATCCAACTTGATCACCAGTGGGAGGCATATTGAAGGTAGCCGTTTTGGTGTTTCACTCTCACATTGATGTTTCTCGATCTTATATTGATGTTCCTCTCTTTCCCTCTCACTTATGCTCTCTAAAAATTCAATTAAAGTATTAAAAAATAAAAATAAATAAATCAATCAAGTGGTACAGATAACTGAATGTCTGACCTGACCTAATTCTTCATAAATGTTATCAGGATTCTTTTTTTAAAAAATATATTTTATTGAGTTTTTACAGAGAGGAAGGGAGAGGGATAGAGAATTAGAAACATTGATGGGAGAGAAACATTGATCAGCTGCCTCCTGCACACCTCCTACTGGGGATGTGCCTGCAACCAAGGTACATGCCCTTGACTGGAATCGAACCTGAAACTTTTCAGTACACAGGCCGATGCTCTATCCACTGAGCCAAACCAGTTAGGGCTTTATCAGGATTCTTGATTCTTCTTTACTTCTCAGTGAAGCTTTTGTCTATGTTGGTTTGTTTCTGAGGCAGGCTGTCACCAAGTGGCAACAAGCAAATAAAACATCTAAACTCATCATCTTCCAGTTTAGCAAATCAAAATAGGATTTATTTTCATTACTCACAATGCCCTAAGCTCTAGCTCATTTCTCTGGTTTGGGGCCTTCTCTTCACCCTGGGGCATCTGTAGGCTCTATGATCACTCTTGGGTCGTATTCCCACCCTGGAGCCAGGAGTGGGGTCAACTGACCTAAATATGTCAACAGAGAAGTAGACGGCTGTTCTCAGAGGATGAATACAGGGCAACAACAAAAACAGAAAACATAAAGAAATATTAAACAAACAAGAAATGAAGAAATATACTTTATATTAATATACTTTTTTCTCTGTACTCTATGGAATGAGGAGAAAGCCCACATCTGCCTCCGTGGTTCAGGGTTCAGGGCAGAGTATGTGGAAACATCGAGGACTTTGGAATTTGGCCGTTTGTAGTAAGGGGCTTCAGCCCTGGGTATTCCTGCATAAAGGACCTTTCCCCTCCGAAAGGGTTTTGGTGCCAAAGTTCTGGTCATGTCTCAGGCTTTTGGTTTCATGAGAAGGGTGAGTCTTTAGTTTCAGGTGCAGTTGGAGGTCAAAGTTCTCTCTTCTGAAAACACTCCAGATGCATGAATTGCAGGGTTGGTCTGTTGTCTCTGAACAACTGGATCCCATTGGAAACTGGAAAGGACCAGTTTGAGCTGATTCTGTAGTGACAAATACACAAATTAAAAATAAAACATAATAGAAATAGAAAACTGAAAAATGTTAACAGTATTCTATAATTCCAAGAACACAATGAAATTACTGGAAGCATTTGCTTTAAAATCAGAAATAAGACACTCCTGCCAGGGATTCCACTCTCCAAGCTCAAGTTTACATGGAGGCACTAATTAATACAATTAGATAACACATCAACAAAAAGTAACCCAATGAAAATGGGCAAAGGATTAAATAGACATTCTTCAAAGAGGTGTACAAATAGCTACTAAAACATATGAAAAGATGTTCTCCATCATTAGTCACTAGAAAAGATTTTCTATATCATTAGTCATGCAAATCAAAATCCCAAGACAGTAGGATACCACTTCACACCACCTAGGATGGTTACAATATAAAAAAAAAAAAAAATTGAAAATAACAAGCCTTGCTGAGGCTGTAGATACATTTGAACATTCATGAATTGCTGAAGGGATTGTAAAATGTTGCAGCCATTTGGAAAACAGTTTGGTAATTCCACATAAAGTTAAATATAGAGTTACCATATGAACAGTGATTCCAGACCAAGTTATATATCCAAGATAATTTAAAACAAAAAAACGTATAAATATTCATCGCAGCTTTATTTATAATAGCCAAAAAGTAGAAATGACCTGTGTTCCTCAACTGATGGATGGATAAATGAAATCATTTTTAGCCAAACAATGGAATATTATTGGGCAATAAAACAGGAATGAGTTACTGATACATGCTACAATATGTTTGGAACTTGCAAACATTATGGTATGTTGAAAAAGTCATAAAAGACCACATATTATACAATTCTGTTCACATGAAATGTCCAGAATAGCAAATCCATTGAGACAGAAAGCACATTAGTGGTTATCAGGAGACTGGGGCATGGGGGAATGTGGAAATTCCTGCTAATGCCTATAGGATTATTTTTGTGAAGGGAAGTGATAAAAATATTGTAAAATTGCATAGTGTTGAGGGTTATACATTTCTCTCAACATAGCACCATTCACTAAACTTCACATTTCAAAAGAGTGAATTTGATGGTACATGAATTGTATAACAATAAAGCTGTTATAAGAAGTTATAATGTATAATTTTGAAAATTGACTCATACAAATGGTAAGCCAGTATATTCCAGTGAATCATTTTCATTTATCGCTTTATTCTTTAGTTGACATATGCTTCTTGAGGCTTTGGGAACTCAAAGAGACAATGTGTCTTCTCATTGTCATCCAAAGGACACACTAAAAATGTCTTTAGAGATATTTTATCATCAGTGCTGCAACTTCTTTCAGAGACAGATTTGCCACTTGTATTAAAAGTGTTGTTTTCCTCACAGATAGTAAATTTTTACACCTTGAAAAACCGTTTTGCTCATTCACGACATTTCCAGGTCAGATGAAAATGAATAGGAAGATAATCTCATTTATATATCAAACATTTAATAAAATTGTATTGAGTGCTTGCAGTGTACCAGGCTAGACATTGTGTATATCCAACTGGGTATGCAGCTGGGGCATTGGAATTTACAATAGGCTAACTCACTTTTCATAACCATTTTAGCACGTCTAGTCTATTCTCCAGAAGTCAGAATAATCTTTCTGGGCTATAAAATAGATTATGCTTATAAAGTTACTATTATGCAATAGCGACTTCCTATTGGCCTTAGAATAAAATCTAAACACCTTTATATTAACCTTTAGAGCTTTGCATTTCTCGTCTTTACTACTCACACTACTTTGAATAATTATTTGCTCTAGTTGTTCTGGAGTTCTCTTGATTCCATTAGCATGTGGTCCTCTCTCTTAATTCTTGTCAGTTACATTTTTCTGGAACTAAGCTTCAACTATGTTGTCCCCCCCCTCCTCCCTCCCCTCCCGCCCCCTCCCCGCCCCCCCCCCCCCCCCGCCCCGCAAACCTTAAACCTTATCTAGACAATTCCAATGCCGCTCTTCATTTTGGTCTCATCTTAAATACTACTCACTCAGGGAAGCATTCCCTGGCCTCTGTAGGGAAGGTGAGCTAACTTTGTTATATATGCCAGTAACATTACACCTTTTCCTTTATAGCATCTTGCATACACACAATTATTTGATTATTTGTTTATATTTTACATAGAATTGTATGTGCCAGAGGGCCGAGACCATCCATTGTGTTCATCATGGTATACCTAGAGTCTAACAAATTGTCTTGATGGACATATGAGTTCCTCCATGAGTCTACAGTAAATCTGGCCTTTTGACTGCATTTCCTAGACTATTGAATTGTCTTCACATTGACTTCTCTGTTCCACCTTGGACTTATTTGTGTCTAAATTCCTTGTCATGGTGTCTAAGGTCCTCTGTGCTGTGATACCATTAGATTTCACTTATCCACATTATTTCCCTTTTCCTGACCCATCCTTCCTTACATTCATATTTCAGATTAAAGTACTTCACCCTTTCCCTTCAACTCCATGGGAACCTGAATATTCTTCCACAATATGTACCTCACTCAAAAAACTGGAAGCTTGTCTAGGAATTTACGGGATCTTTTTCATGTCTTTATAATCCCAGTGCCTAATAAAGTATCTGGAAATGTTTGTTGAACTGAAATGACTTCCTAACTTCACAGTAGAAACTTCTTGATTAATACATGGAATTGGATTTAATTTCGGGCATTTACAATTTTTCATTGAATCTTAAATTACTAAGATTTCATATCTCCATGAGAGCACAGCAAGACAATTGTGATAATCTGTGAGTCTCTTAATGAATGGACAAAATGCTTCCATTTCAACTTTTATGTAGATAAATACCCTGGCAATATTAATATTACATCTACATTTATCTTAAGCCCAATCAAAAATCCCATTTATCAAATGTGATTATTAGAAATAAAGGCAGAACAAAAATAATAAACATTGAAAACAAATCTTGGTACATTTGCATATAACTTACATAATTTGGGGTATGGTCCTGCACAGAGATCAAAGTTGCCTTAATTTCATAGGTGATATTTTAACGGAACTTTGAATGATGATAACATTGAGGCAAGAAGAAGAGTACATTTTTTTTTTTAAAGTACAGGGCAACTTTAAATACTATGAGTAACACAGTTTAGTTAAAGCCCATAGTGTTTGAAGGGGAGTGCTGGGAAATGTCAAGATTCAGCTGTAAATTCCCATGAAATGCTTGCTTGTGCTCATTAGGGAATGGGAGGAGCCAAGAAGGCTTTGGATTAGAGAAGCAGTGTGGTGGGAACTGTGCTTTAGGAAGGTCAGTCTGGGATGGGGAGGGAGAGGACTAGAGTTGGGAGAGTGTTGGAAGGAATGTCAAGAAGGAAGCTCTTGCATCTTTCCAAGGAAGAGCTGATGAAAGCTCACTCTAGGGCAGTGATGGCGAGCCTATGACACGCGTGTCAAAGGTGACAGGCGAACTCATTTTTTTTGGTTGATTTTTCTTTGTTAAATGGCATTTAAATATATAAAATAAATATCAAAAATATGTCTTTGTTTTACTATGGTTGCAAATATCAAAAAATTTTTATATGTGACACGGCACCAGAGTTAAGTTAGGGTTTTCACCAGAGTTAAGTTATGATGCCGAACTCAAAAGGTTCGCCATCACTGCTAGGGCGATAGGAATGTCCGTGAGTGGAGGGGAGAAGTAAAACATGAATGCTTGGGACCTGATGAAAGAATAGCTTTGTTTTGAACTTTTTAAACCTCTAGCTGATGCCATTTCTGGTACATCTTTAGACATTTTCAGCTTTGAAAAAAGTGGCGAAAATGTGGCCATATTCATTTGTTCTTTTAAATTTTTATCTAATTATTCCCTTGAAAAGTATTTACTTTTACAAGTAGGATTCTTATTCCCTCAATAATGAAATGGTCAAGTTTTGTGTCTCTAGGGGTATTATTTAGCCTTTCAATGGCCCCTATTCTTTTTTTAAAAAAATATATTTTTATTGATTTTAGACAGGAAGTGAGAAGGAGCGGGAGAGAGAAACATTAATGATAAGAGAGAATCATTGATTGGCTGCTTTCTGCATGTCCCACCCTGGGGATCAAACTGCAAACCAGGCTTGTGCCTTGACCAGAATTGAACCATGACCTCCTGGTTCCTAGGTCGATGCTCAACCACTGAGCCACCCCTGCTGAGAATGACCCCTATTCTTAAACTTGATTTCAAGTTGCTTCTCTTTCCTTCCCTGTGGTTTTGCACCACCTGAATATGGAGTTGTACTGGCTGGGTGGCCCTTCTCTTTTTGTAACAGAACCCTGTAGTTCATAGAATATTATACTGTCTAACTCCCGGGGTTTAAAATATCATAAAGCTCAATGATCACATAAGGAAAAATGAATTCCATCCCCCTAGAGACCATATTGAAAAACATAATTGAATCAAAGTTTGCTTAGTATAACCAAGTTAATATCTATTGTTTAGAATTCTATTCCATCCCCATCCCATCAGCCCCATCAGCCTCAAGGTAGGATTCCTTTTTTTTTTTTTTTTTTTCCTTTTTACCAATGATTCAGAGTTTGTCTAAAAACCTTCTCTGTTGCCTCTGGTTCCAAGTGATTTTTCTGCAGGCTCCTATGCAACTTACTGCTTATAATATTTTTTGACACATAGCTTACTCCCTACAGAGACATTGCTTATACTGTGTTCAAGTTAACTTTATCAATTTATTTTTGTCATTGGAAATCTTCCCTATCTAACTAGGTTATAAAATCCTTCAAGACAAGAAATAATAGACTTGGCAAGTGTGTTCTAATTCTAGATTTTATTGCCCGTATCAATAAAAATTTCTTTATAGAGAAACTTCTTTAAAGAGAAAAAAAAATATGTATATAGCGATTTTTACAAAATTCCCACTGCTGCACTAAGTATGTCTATTTTTCCAAAGTCAAAAGATGAACAGAGCTTATAAATATTTGCTTAAAGCTCATCACCAGTACTTGCACCATCTCTGAAATATGCATTTCACACTTCCTACCATTCCAGCTTACTTATTCTTATATTTCTTATCCAAAAGTTATTTTATATTATGGAAATTTTCCACATATTTACTCTCTTCCCTTATTTCTCTCCTTACCAGGATCTAGCTTCTGCAATGCATGTGAACGTAATTCTCATTAGCCATGGATAATTGCAGAAGTTCGGGTTATTTATTTAAATGACATCTCCATGGTGGCACTCACACACCTTGAAAAATATCTCACTTATTTTATAATAGAACCCTCTTGGATCAAATGATGTGAAACAGGATCTCTGCCATTAAACATGCAATTGTGTTGTAATAGCTACTGTCATAAAACAAAACAAAACTGACTTGACTCCATGCCTTCTCTAGGTTCTACCTCATAAATTTGCTCTCCTTTACTACAAAACTCTGTGGAAGATTTGTGTATTTTCAGTCCTTGCTTTCTTACTTCTTTTTATCTCATGTACTTCCACCAATCACCGTGCTTTGTGCCATCCTTCTCCACATAAACTACACTTTCACAAGTCTTATTTCTCGTAAGATAATTTTTATCCTATTTTACATGACTGTCAGTCACTTTGGACATATTTGATCATTTCCCCTTTTTAAAAAACACCATCTTCATTCGTATTTTGAGATAGTTCACTCTCGTAAGGTTCCTCTTCTCTGAAAACTCCTTCACAGAATCTTTTTCAACTTCTTTTTGACTCCACTTGTAAATGTTGGAGTGACCATCTATCAGTCTTCAGCTCTCTCCTCCACCTGCACCCATTTCCAAGTACATGTTGACAACCACATTTATGTATCTTGCCTGGCCTCACCCTTGATCTTCAGCTCATATAACTTCTAGCCTACTGGATAGCTTTTTTTGCATTACTCATAGTCATACTCATAAAAGCCAAACATTTCCAAAGAGACTTTTATTTTTCTTCCCAAATTCATTCTTCTCTATCTCACGTAATGACACTTGTTATTTACCCAGATGCTTCAGCCTAAAATTACCAGAAGTCATTCCTGAATTCACTGGTTCTCTCAATTGTTACATTTAATCCATCCTCAAAAACTGCTCATTCCACCCATTATAGTCAGTTATCTATTTTTAACTGAATAACATTCTTTAAGACAGGGGTTATCAACCTGTGGGTCGTGACCCCTTGGGGGTTGAACAACCCTTTCACAGGGTTTGCCTAAGACCATCGGAAAACACATATATAATTACATATTGTTTTTGTGATTAATCACTATGCTTTAATTATGTTCAATTTGTAACAATGAAATTGGGGGTCACCACAACATGAGGAACTGTATTAAAGAGTCGCGGCATTAGGAAGGTTGAAAACCACTGCTTTAAGACATAATATATTTAATCTTCTATTTTTAGTTTCCCCTGATATATATATATATATATATATATATATATATATATATATATACATATATATATATATATATATATATATATATATATATATAATCAGTGGGTTCATTGCATTCCCATATCTTAGAATCATGTCCTTCAAATAACAGGTGCTCAATTTATTGATTGAAATTGCTATCTGTAGTTAAAAACAAGGACTAAAATACACATTTTGACTTTTAGTCTTGGGAACTTTCTAAACTAATGTGGAAATAATTGAAAATAAGGAAGATAAGAAGGAAGGAAAAAAAGTAAAAGGATGGAGGGAAGGAGGGAAACGGGGGAGGGAAGAAAGAAGTAAGAAAGGGAAGAGCAGAAAGAGAAATATGAGAAATAATTGATTACCTTGGTCAATTTTTAGTCTCTCCCTACTCTTGACTATAAAACAACTCAGAATAAACTAGTTCACAATTCTGGGCTGCTTTTCCTTTTCTCATTTGATCACATTGGCACTGCAACACCAGTCTAGTAGTTTTACATTAAAAAGTGGATTTTTATGAATATTCCATAGAGCTAAACATTTTTCACTTCAGCCTTCAAGTTGGCTTTTTCTCTAGGAGTCCCAAGCGAAATGATTTAAATGGATCCGCATTAAGTTTAATTAATGATTGTGAATAGGATTGAAATGCAGAAGCTCCCTCTGGTGGTTTAATTTGCAGGTGTGCAAGAATGGTGATGCAGAATCAAGCTCTTGCTCTCTGTGGGCCAAATACAAGATTGTAGAACTATTTCTGCTTCTCCCCATCCTCCTTTTCTCCTCCTCTTCTTCTCCTTTAATTTTAAATATAAAATGAATTAGAGTGGCAACCCTTATGAAGATAGCTACAGAAATGCAGATGCAGATGCAACTTCTGGAAAATGAAAAGGAAAGACAAAGAGAAACCTGTCTCCCAAAGCCAGACATTCTGTGGCTCCTAGCAAACACTTTAAAAATTTTTCATCTTTATTGTTGAAGGTATTACTGATGCCTCCCCTTATTTTAGTTGCTTTCTCAAGTAAACACTTTTTAAAAAGTTTATTTACTCTTTGCTAATTATAGCATAAACATATCTCTAGCCCTTGTAAAGTGGAGACAGTAGGTATTTTCTTTCCTATGTAACTTTAACATTGTTTTATTTGCTTTATCCCCAGGAACTGGGCACCTTGTACAAATTTAGAATTCTCTTATGGATAAGTTATATTTAAAGGAAGTGCTTCATAGAACCTTAATAATTTATAACCTATTATAATATTCCTGTTGCAACACAAGAATGTTCTAGTGTTTTAAAAGCAGTGTTATGGTTATCACTGCTATATTTTTCCCATAGCTGGCTTATGGAATTATCTGTACCTTGAACTTATAAGTAGCATATATTTTATTTGAATAGTGATTATTCCATAGTTTTAGAGTGTTATATTCTAAAATTGCTTATTTTTTTTATTTCCCTGAATACAAACTTAGCAAAAGCTTTTATAATAATTCTAGAGGCCTGGTGCACAAAAATTTGTGCACTCGGGGGAGTCCCTCAGCCTGGCCTGTGCCCTCTCACAGTCTGGGACCCCTCGGGGGATGTCCACCTGCTGGCTTAGGCCCATTCCCCAGGGGATTGGGCTTAAGCTGGCAGTCAAACATCCCTCTGTCAGCCTGGGAGCCCTTGAGGGATGTCCACTTGCCAGCAGGGAGCAGGCCTAAGCTGCAGTCAGACATCCTTAGCGCTGCTAAGGAGGCAGGAGGGGCTCCCACCACCACCACCGCTGTGCTGGCAGCCATCAGCCTGGCGTGTGGCTGAGCAGAGCTCCACCTGTGGAAGTGCACTGACCACCAAGGGGCAGCTCCTGTATTGAGCATCTGCCCCCTGGTGGTCAGTGTGTGTCATAGTGACCAGTCATTCCCAGTCATTCTGCTGTTAGGGTCAATTTGCATATTACCCTTTTATTATATAGGATAGAGGTCTGGTGCATGGGTGGGGGCCGGCTGGTTTGCCCTGAAGGGTGTCCTGGATCAGGGTGGGGGTCCTGCTGGGGTGCCTGGCCAGCCTGGGTGAGGGGCTGATGGCCATTTGCAGGCTGCCCACAGCCCCTTCAGAGTGTGGGTCCCTGCACTGGGGTGCCTGGCCAGCCTGGGTGAGGGGCTGATGGCCGTTTTCAGGCTTGCCACAACCCCTTCAGGGTGGGGGTTCCTGCTGGGGTGCCTGGCTAGTCTGGGTGAGGGGCTGATACTGTTTTCAGGCTGGCCAAGCCCCTCAGCAGGAACCCTCACCCCATGAAGGTGTGGCCAGCCTGGGTGAGGGGCTGATGCTGTTTGCAGGCTGGCCAAGCCCCTCAGTGGGGATCCTCACCCCATGAGGGTGTGGCCATCCTGGGTGAGGGGCTGATGGCTGTTTGCAGGCTGGCCATGGCCCCCTGCCACCCAAGCTCCCAGTGGAGGCTGGCTGGAAGCAGGTATCTGGGGTCTGTTTATCTTCTATAATTGAAACTTTGTTGCCTTGAGTGGAGGCCACAGCCGGCCAGGGAAGCTTGGCTTCCTCCATTGCCCGGGCAACCAAGCCTCCTGCTTGCTCCAGCTCCGTGGCTGCTGGCCACCATCTTGGTTGGGTTAATTTGCATATAGTTGCTCTGATTGGCTGGTGGGCATGGCTTGGGCATAGCAGAGGTATGGTCAATTTGCATGTTTCTCTTTTATTAGATTAGATACTACCACTATTCCATAATTCTAGTCATCATGACATTGATTTTTCTCACCAAAAATAACTTTGAATGGGGAAACATCTGGGTTGCTAATGGAAATTTTTAGAATATATTTTATAGTGGCTCCTTAAAGTTCAATTTTGTTGGATTTCACCTCTTGATCATATATTTCTATTATATTATTATTTTTGTTCAATTCATATTGTTTAATTATCATTTGTTTAATAGTTTATCAGTATTCATTCAGAGTGTTATAATTTCATTGAAGTATATGTTGCATTATATTAAAAAATATACTAGGATCATGTTTTGGGTAGAATATACCTGATTCAAATGTTGAATTCCTGTTATGATATAGGAGGACACTGTGATATGTATCTATAGGATTAGAAGATATATATTTTTTTATACAAAACACTATGACATATGAAGAACATTAATATATTTGATAATATAAGGGGGATAAAACAGGATTTTTATAATGTTTTCATATCTGCTTCCTCCTTTTATTAATTGCATTCTATTACAGTCATTTAATTCATGTATCAAAGTAGAATTAAGCTACAAAAGAGACTATTGATGTTGTTAACAACAAGCCTGATTCAGGCATTGCATTAGTCGGGGTTCTCCAGAGAAACAGAACTAATAGGAGATATATCATCAATATATCTATATCGATCTCAGTATATAAAGATATTTGTTATGAGGAATTGGCTCCATGATTATGGAGGCTGAGAAGGCCCACTATCTGCTCTCTCAAGCTGGAGACTCAGGTATACCCAGTGTGAGTTCAAAGGCCTGAGAACCAGGGGTGCTGATGTTATGAATCTCAGTCTTGAGAGCAGAAGAGATGACACATCCCAGTTCAGGTCCTCAGTGGATTAGGTGATTCCCACTCCTAGTGGGCATCCTGAGTCCACTGATTCAAGTGCTAACCTAATCTGAAAGCATCTTCACAGACACACGCAGAAATAATGTTTAATCTGGGCACCCTGAGACCAGTCAAGGTGACACATCAAATTAACCATCACAGTTATCATGTCATCATTAAAGCCAATATTTATCAATTGTCTCCCAAGTATATATTTCATTGAAGTATGTGTTGCATTATATTGGAAAATATACTAGGATCATGTTTTGGGTGGAATATACCTGATTCAAATGTTGAATTCCTGTTATTAACATTTAATAATAATAAGAAGAAGGTGATATTAACATTTGATAACAACTTTTAAAGGGCATTTATAAAATACCCTTTAAAATATCACTTATTCTCTAAATATCAATATGCAGTTTCAAAGATCAATGTGGATTAGGAAGGTTTTAATTTGAGCCATGGATTTCAGGTATAACTACAAATCAGTAGCATTTTAATACTGAAAATCTAATGTTTTGGAGAAAATATTGAGGATTCATACATTCAGAATATGTAACATAAGTTAATTGTAAAATTTATAATGAAACCTGACACACCTTTGCTTTTTTAATCCTATTAATCAGGTATTTGATTAGACAAATTGTTTTTTTGTGATAGTTTTTAGATGAGGAAGTTGCCACGTATTCTTTTTTACAATGTTATCTGGATTTTGTAGAAGAGAGAAAAGTCCTCCACTGCTACCTCATGAAATTAGAACTTGGAGTTCTTTTCATAGTGCAGTTATTCTGGTTTTCCTCCTAAAACCAGGTTAGAAATCAAGTTGTCTAGTATCTCTAATTTTTATTTTCTCCCCTCTCTATTAATCCTCTGGAATCTTCAAGGTAGTAACTGTTGTATTTCCTCTCATCTGCTTCCACATTTGCAGGGAAAATGGGACTCTATTGTCTATTTATATATCAAGACCATTTTCAACCCAAATTATTCTATTCATGTAGAACACTTAGGAACCAGGAATTACATAATGTGAATCCCTCATAATAAATATGAACATATGAATAGTAAGACCACTGATAGGCCTAAAAAAGAGAGCACTGATTCAAAAGTAAAAAGACTTGCCCTAGCCGCTTTGGCTCAGTGAATAGAGTGTTGGCCTGCGGGCTGAAGGTTCCTGTGTTCGATTCAGGTCAAGGGCACATGCGTGGGTTGTGGGCAAAGATCCCCAGTAAGGGGTGTGCAGGAGTCAGCTGATCAATGATTCTCATCATTGATGTTTCTATCTCTCTCCCTCTCCCTTCCTCTCTCAAAGCAATAAAAATGTATTTAAAAATCAAAACCAAAAAGGGTGGGGCCTAGGGGGAGAGATCAACCAAAGGACTTGTATGCATGCATATAAGCCTAACCAATGGACACAGACACCAGGGGGGTGAGGGCATGAGTGGGGGTTGGAGGAGGCAACGGGGGGGGGGGGGATAAGGACACATATGTCATACCTTAATCAATAACTAAAAAAAAGATGAAAAAAATAAAAATAACACCCTGATGCACATACATACATACATACATTCTTTTCTCGGTCAATACAGCAAGTCATTTTTAAAAGAAGAAAAAAAAAGACGCACACCAATGGGTTTGTTTAAAATTAAGCAGAGCTATGCTGATAACAGCAGATGTCTAGTTGTAATTCACTTCCCTAATGCTGACGAATATATGTATTCATAAACAAATCAAATGAATTGCCAAGAAATAAATGCTACTGTTAACACACCATCAAAACAAAAAACAAAAGTAAATAGACTCTTCCACTGACTAGATGTAGTCTTAGCAAAGATATTTTCCTGCTTTGGTTTTCAAATATCTTCTCTATAACTTCCAGCTCTATTAGTCTAAAATCCTTCCTTCCTTCTTTCTTTCCTTTTGTTCCCTTTATCTCTCCCTTCTCTTCTTCCTTGTTTTTAGTTCCTCTTCTTTGTTCTTATTTTTTTTTTTAATCTGAGTTCTTTTTCCCCTGCCTCTGAAAGATTTTCTTTCTGATCTTTTTTATTCTATATAAATTTTATAATTTCCTCTATTTCAGGGCTTTATCTATTGGCTTCATGCAGGTGATTCTAATTATTAACTTTCTTTTTATCTCCAACCCATCATTTAAAATTACCTTTTAGGCTTCCCTCCAAATCAAAGTTCTAAATGAGATAAAAGGAACAGATAAACCAAAACAGTAAATTTATTCCATCTTCTGTCTTCTACATATCAGTTATTGTGCCTTTACACACATTGATTACAAGATTCAAAACTGCTAACAGCTTTAGCTCTTTCTTTCTTGCCTCTTATAGTGAATCAACCAGTAGCCAAATCCCATTCAATTTACTCATAAAAAGAGCTCTCTCTTCCCCTTCTTCTCTGATTTCATGGGTTCTTTTTGAGTTTATTCTAATATTCTTTTGTCTTACCAATGGGAAATGTCTTTGTCTACTTGGTCTTCTTAAAACAAGGCTCTGATCATGCCATTCCTTTGCTTGCTAATCATGAATAAATATATTACATATTCTTCAAAATGAAGTGTAAACTTCATGAACCTGGCACTTAAGCACCCCTAACCCTGTCATTTGTCCCAACCTACTTTCCAAAGTTCTCAATAGAATAAAGTAAAGATCATGGATTTTATGTGTGTCTGGAAAAGTTAGTCTTATTCTGATTCGTGGTTACAGATTTTACGCCTAACACCAACCAGCTCTTTTGCAAAGTATTTTTGAGAATCATAGAGAATGAGACAGTAAGGGCAAGAGAAGGTAAACAAACTCACTTGTTAATAACTGGAAACACTGCCAACGGTATGTTTCCTCCAGGTAGTTTTAAAGTAGCTTTTAATATAATGGAACACAGAACATTTGAACACAAACTACTCTGTTCTTGCCATAGCTGGTTTGTCTCAGTGGACAAAGCACCCCCTGGACTGAAGGGTCCTGCGTTTGATTCTGGTAAAGGACCCGTACCTCAGTTGTAAGCTTGATACTAGGGATGCTAGTCTGGGCGCATGCCAATCGATGGGTCTCTCTCCCCCTCCCTTCTACTCACTCTAAAAATCAATGGAAAAAATATCCTCAGGTGAGGACTAACAAAACCAAACCCCAAAAACTACCCTGTTCTTTACTTTTATCTGTTATCATCATTATCATTAGTAGTAGTAGTATTTTCCTCAAGCATACGTGTAGAGTCATTCCTTATGTAATTTGTTTTAATCACCTCTCATTTTGACACTGGAAGATTAAAGTCGGTGGTGCACAATCAGGCTAAATAACAATCTCAGAAGGTGAATAAAGAACAATTGAATTTATTTAAGGAAAAGGGAGTGGGGGTGGGGATATCTGAAGTGAAGGGCTACACAGCACTGAGTCAAAGGGTATTGGGTCCATGGTGGCAGCAAAAGTATCCTTAGGAGAGTGAAACAAGGAAGGGCATAGAAGAAGCAACAGTAGAGCCCAGGCTGGGCTGCCTTGGCTCACTGGGAAGTCAGAGAAAAGGGGGCCTTGGAAACAGGGTCAGGAGGTTAGTCCAGGATGAGCTGTTGCTACCCATTGCTTCCCTGGTTGCAAGTCTCATGGGGTCCCTTACAGGTTAGGGGATACAGTGTCTGTGGGGAAAGAAAAGGGGGAAGGGAATGGCAGGGGCATGCTCATTGGAGGGAGAACATGCACTGGGTCCTTTGTCCTGAGCATATTTATCTGTCTCTTGCAGGTGGAAAACTTAGGGGAGGTCTCAGAGGAGGGTCTTAAGAGAATATGCATCAGCTTTCCAGGTGTGCTCTCTCAGGGTCCTGGTCTCCACTGATTGCTTGGTGCCAGCAGGGGTCATTAGTCGCTGTAGCTGGTCCTGAGGCAGTCACGCTGTCACTTCTCTGGTTTTGCTGCTTTTATGGGCCTGGAACTGAAATACAACTGAAGCCCAGGTGCTATCTTTAGGGAGGGAATGGTCAGGGGGGTCTAAACCTCCTGACCAGTGATCTGAAAGATCAGGGGTCCAAACCATATGACCAGTGATATGATAGGGGAGGGTAGGTTACCCTGGGGATAAGGTTCTTCTTTTCCTAGTTTTGCCGGTTGTTAGGCATCCAGGGCTTTCTGCCCTAGTGAGCTTCTATACTTGGCCCATCATCCTTGCTCTGCTCATGTCTGTCTAACAGACACCAAACCTCCTAACTATGGCCTGTAGAAAAACAACCTGCATATACGGTGATGTAGAGCCCACCTTTGCCTTATTCTCTGAACTGGATTGCTTAATAAACACTCATAATACCTCCACATTTCTTGCTTTTTAATTGGTAATAGCCTCAACATTTTTTCCCAATTTTTATTATTAATAAACATTTTAAAAAACCATTGCCAAATAAATGGAGGTTGTGATCATGGGAATCCAGTGAAAATAAACTAAAAAGTGTTCTTTACAAAGCTTTTTGGGATTATTAGCTAAAAGCTTTCAATATTTGAAGATTTGAGTAAGACTGAGTGAATAGACACACAGAGGCTCTAAGAGAAGTTTATACTTTTGGATACTAAGTGACAAGAAGTTGTTGGAACCAAAATATGATCAGAGTGGGAGAAATGATATGAATTTGGAGCAACTGAAGGAGTCATTTCAAGGTGAGATGGCAACTTGAGATCAGTGGGAAGCCAGAGATGGAATTTATAGCTGGAGCAGATAAGCATTAGGGAGGAAAATATTTTTTTTTTTCCAAGACACTTCAGACTGATTGCAGGGAAGAACGGTTGAGACCAGGGAGGAGAAAAAGGAGGAAATTGCAGTATAAGTCAAAGACGAAAAACTGTCAAAGTTAAGTGTGAGGGTTTTATCAATAGCAAGAAGGTGCTAGTTATTGAAATGTGCCACCCACATCAGCTCACCTCAGGGGAGCTAAGGTGCAAGGCTAATATGCCAGTAACAGATGGTTTTCCATTCCTTTTCAGTCAAGTGTGAAGTAGAGCTCCCTGATAGCGAGTCAACAAATAGAAGGGCTTTGCAATTTATTTGTATTTATTGGAATCTGCTATATGTGCTTGTACCTTTGGATATAATCAAACATAACTTATATCTCTATGGATTGTACATTTTCTTTTGTATTTGTAAAAATAAGTAAGTTAAAAGATGATAATGGAAATATAGATCTTTTCTTTTATTCTTAAATAAAACTTATTTAATTATAAGTTTATATAATTTATTTTTAAGCAACCACTATGTTTAGGGAATAAAGATCTTATGAGGCATGTTCAGCTCTCCATCTGCCTTCCAGGGAAACATGTTTAGTAGCAGATATGGTCATAGGTCCGCATGGAAGGGATAGGGTGGCATAGGATTTCCCTTAACTCATAACTGCAAAGTGCTTTATTCTCTCAAGTTTCAAGGACGAGAAAGCTGGCATTCAAAGAAGTTCTGTAACTTGTCTAGAGCCCATGGCTAGTCACATTGGACCATGACTGCAGTGTTTTCCTTTTACTCTTCTTTTATTTCTAAATATCCTGTAGCTTCACTAAATAATCTGACTATTGACATTTCCACTGTCAAATTATATCATCTTTCCTTGGTTCTTGTTACTAGGAGTTGTTGACAATGAAGATACTTTCCTCCTTTTTATGACTATTTTAGCACCTTGCTAATATATTTACAGTCTACTCTCACTATTTTTCAGCTTCAATGACTGGAAATTCACTTTGAGCCTTTTAACACCTTGGCCTTACACTTCCCTAGCTTCTCACTTTTAGTAATTTGCTAAACTCTGTTGAGTTTTTTTTTTCAAAATAGACTTTATTTTTTTAGATCAGTTTTAGGTTCACATTAAAATTAAGCTGAAAGTACAAGGATTTCCCATCTAGCCTTTGCCCCCACCGCCCCACACTCATAGCCCTCCCCCATTATCAGTATCCTCCACCAGAGTGATATATTTCTTAGGATTGATGAACCTACATTGATTGACACATCATTATCACTCACAATCCATAATTCATTTTGGTACATTCTATGGGTTTGGACAAATGTATAAAGACATGTATCCACCATTATAGTATCCTACAGAATAGTTTCACTGCTATACACTACAGATCGTCTGTGCTCTGCCTATTCATTTTCCCCCCCATCCCCACCCCTGGCAACAACTGATCTTTTTACTATCTCCATGATTTTGCCTTGTTCAGAATGTCATATAGTTGGTATCATACAAAATGTAGGTTTTTCATCTTAGTTTGTTTTACTTAGTAATAAGTATTTAAGTGTTCTTTATGTCTTCTTACAGCTTAATAGTTCATTTCACTGCACACCACCTACTGGGGATCAAGCCCGTAACCTGGGCATGTGCCCTTGAGTGGAATTGAATTGATGATGTTTCGGTGCTCAGGATGATGCTCTACCAGCTGAGCCACACAGTATCTCTTCACAGGCAGTGTCACTACTATAGTTCAGAATAAAATTTTCTTTTCATAGGACTACTTTAGGGGTGTGTTAATCTACCTGCCTGTAATAGGTATCTCTCTCTCTAGTTCTGCTTATAAAGTGCTGTCGTATTCACTTGCTAAATATCAGCTCTAGTATTTTACTTTTCCATCCAACATCTGGCAGAGGCTTTTGTCTAATAAATAAAACTTCTTAGCTTGAAGATCTTACTTCAACCTACCATGCAAACAGAATTTTCTTTTGCTATTATCCTTCATGCCCCCTTCTTTCCAGACAAACCGAATTTTTATTTATTTTCTCTGTCAGCCTTATGTTTTCTTGCACTCACCTCTCAGGATTTTTCATCATTATTCGTTGTTCTGACAACATGATATATCTAGTCAATCTCCATGCCACTACCTCTTCCTCCTGTGCACTTATATCTGCTTCTTCCTTTTCATCTATTCTGTCACTGCCCTTGGGCTCAGCAGTTCTCCAGTGTTTCTTGCAGGAACCTCTTCTTTTTTTCTCCAAAAGTTTTCTTCATTCAAATACTATATAAGATTTTATTTTATTTTTATTTAAATTCTTTATTGTTTAAAGCAGTAGTTCTCAACTTTCTGGCCCTTTAAATACAGTTCCTCATGTTGTGACCCAACCATAAAATTATTTTCGTTGCTTCTTCATAACTGTAATGTTGCTACTGTTATGAATCATAATGTAATTATCTGATATGCAGGATGGTCTTAGGCGACCCCTGTGAAAGGGTCCTTTGACCGCCAAAGGGGTCGCAACCCACAGGTTGAGAACCGCAGGTAAAGTATTTCATGAGTCTCCTTTCCCCGCCATTGATCTCTCCCCAGCCATTCCGACCCCCCAGCACATGCCCTCACCCCCCTGCTGTCTCTGTCCATTGGTTATGCTCATATGCATGCATACAAGTCCTTTGGTTGATCTCTTACAACTGCCCCTTCCACTCCCCCTACCCTTCCACCTTCCGTCTTAGGTTGGACCAGGGGTGGGCAAACTTTTTGACTCTAGGGCCACAATGGGTTCTTAAACTGGACCGGAGGGCCGGAACAAAAGCATGGATGGAGTGTTTGTGTGAACTAATATAAATTCAAAGTAAACATCATTACATAAAAGGGTATGGTCTTGTATTTCAATAGTTTTATTCATTTCAAACGGGCCGGATCCGGCCCACGGGCCATAGTTTGCCCACGGCTGACAGTCTGTTCCATGGTTCTATGACTCTGGCTCTATTTTTGTTCATCAGTTTATGTTGTTCATTATATTCCACAAATGAGTGAGGCATGTGATATTTATCGTTCTCTTACCAGCTTATTTCACTTAGCATAATGCTCTCCAGGTCCATCCATGCTGTTGAACTCCCTCCCTGCATACTCCTGTTGTAAAGATCTCTCTCTTGTGGAAATCTTAAGCTACCACTTTCCTGCTTGGGAACTTTTGTTTGTTCTTCATTTGCCAAAGCAAATTTCCTTCCTTCCTTCCTTCCTTCCTTCCTTCCTTCCTTCCTTCCTTCCTTCCTTCTTCCTTCCTTCCTTCCTTCCTTCCTTCCTTCCTTCCTTCCTTCCTTCCTTCCTTTCTTTCTTTCTTTCTTTCTTTCTTTCTTTCTTTCTTTCTTTCTTTCTTTCTTTCTTTCTTTTTTTCTTCCCCTCCCTCCCTCCCTCTTCTTTCTTTCTTCCTTCCTTCCTTCCTTCCTCTCTCTCTCTCTCTCTCTCTCTCTCTCTCTCTCTCTCTCTTTCTCTCTTCTTTCTTTCTTTCTCTCTCTTTCTTTCTTTCTTTCTTTCTTTCTTTCTTTCTTTCTTTCTTTCTTTCTTTCTTTCTTCTTTCTTTTTTGCATGGTATCCAAGTCATGGCTTTTTCAAATATTGAGATATAATTGACATTTAACATTATATTAGTTTCAGGTGTACACCATAATGATTCGATATTTGTATGTATTGCAGAATGATCACCACAATAAGTCTAGCTAACGACCATCATCATACTTATCACGGCATTTTAATGTCATAATTCTTGTACCACTATCTTTCATTATGTACTTTTTGTTCTATGTGAACATATTAGGTTGTACACCTCTCTTTGCTTTTTCACTCTCTCTTGGAATTTTTTCCTGCTTTGTTCATCTGAGAAATTCCCAATTCATTTTTTTTTTCAGTGTGGGCTGAGACTGAGCCTCTTACCCCTTCTCACAGTATTATGCTCGATTTCTCCCCTAAGTTCTGTGTGTGTGAGTGTGTGCTATTGCCTCAAATTTGTGACTACATTTTTCTTCACACTCCCTTTCCATATCCTATTTTTTATTTCATCTTTTAGCTGCTGTTTAGACATGACCTCCTGAAGCTCTTTCCTGAGCACCCCAAAGAGAGTTAATCCGTCTGTTTTTAAGTGTTGCAGTGTTACTTCTGTGTATTTCTTGATGGCTCTTGTCATGTTGTATCGCAAGTACTACTAGTATATGACATGTCTGGCTTTCCTCTTAACTGTGTATCCCAGCGACACTTCATGCATGCGTAGTGTATGTCTCTCTGGTACCTAACAGAGCAGAGGCGCAATGGACATTTATACATTTATAATTTGGTTGAACTGAAATAAACCTCAACGTACTGAGGCCAAGTGGCTGCTCCACGTCTCATCCCGATGGAGCGGTCTTCCCCACGGCAGTCTTTCCTGACGTTTTTCTTCACCATCACCCTGAACTAGAAATGATCCCACCTTTCTCCAGATGTCATAACACCTTGTGTGCCCCACTTTTTTGATACACACAACTGGCATTTTGATATTTGGGAGGAATTTTTTTTTTTCTTTCCATCTGAATTGTCAGCTCTTTTAGGGGGAAATTTTAGTTTCTGATCTTTTTTTTCTTTTTTTTAAAATTGTTTTATTGCTTAAAGTATTACAAAGAGTATTATATATGTCTCCTTTTTATTTTCTCCCCTTGACCTTCCCCTAGCCTCCCAGTGTCTTGTGTCCATTGGTTATGCTTATATGCATGCATACAAGTCCTTCGGTTGATCTCTTACCCACCCACCCCCAATCCTCCTACCATAGCTAAGATCTGGAAACAGCCTAAGTGCCCATCAGCAAATGAATGGATTAGAAAACTGTGGTACATCAACACAATGGAACACTATGTTGCTGTAAGAAAGAAGGAATTCTTACCATTTGCAACAGCGTGGATGAAACTGGAGAGCATTATGCTAAGGGAAATAAGCTAGTTTCTGATCTTTTATCTTTTACTAGAGGCCCGAATTCGTGCACGGGTGGAGTCCCTCAGCTTGGCCAGTGATAGGGGCTGATCAGGGCTGATCAGGGCCGATCAGGGCCGGCCAGCCGTGGGGAAGGACTGTGGGAGGTTGGCTGGCCATGGGAGGTTGGTTGTAGCAGTGCACTGACCACCAGGGGGCAGCTCCTGTGTTGAGCATCTGCCCCCTGGTGGTCAGTGCACGTCATAGTGACCAGTTGAACGGTCATTTGGTCGCTTAGGCTTTTATATATATAGACTAGAGGCCTGATGCATGAAATTCATGCAAGGGGCTTGGCTCTCGAAGCTGCAGTGGCTTGCCTCAGCCCTTGCAGCCATGGTGGCTTGCGTTGGCCCTCGCAGCCCCGGCTTCATCCAGAAGGTCATCTGGAAGGATGTCCGGAAGGACATCCAGAAGGTCGTTCGGCTGTCTGGTCTAATTAGCATATTGCACGTTTATTATTATAGATAATACCTCATACATATTCTTTGCAAATACTAGAAACAAAATAAATATGGGTTAAATAAATGACTTAGTGCATAAGATTTTAATGCTCATTGCATGGGAAATCAAAGAAATTTAGAACTTTAAGGAACTTTGGGATAATTTACTCTAAAAGTTTAATTTTACCTATATGGTATGAAGTTCAAAGAAGTTCTGCCCCTGTTTTTAAGATCTCAGCACTGAAGGAAAAAAAGTGAGGATACTAACCAAAGTCTCCTGATTCCAAGGCAATGCTTTTGTATATTTCTAATTATACTACTCTGCCTCTTTAATTGAGTAAAGTATCAATGAGTCTTTTTGATGCTTTAAATTGTAATGCCTCCAATTATTGACTTAATTTTTCAATAATAATTTGTAAATTATACAAAAGATCTTTGCTAAATAAGTATGTACAAAACAATGAATTTTCCAATTGGATTAATGGTTTTTTAAAAGAGGATTATAACAACCTTAAAATCAAACCTAACTGAGGAATAAGATATAGAGCTATTACAAAATGAGATCTTCATATAAGCATATTCGTTGCCATTTCTAAGAAATGACCTTATGAAGAAAACTACCCTTAGAACTAATTTAGAAATGGACCACATATTCAATAGCATTTTTTTTTTCATTTTAAAAATCAGTACAAGTATGTGATTAGTCATACATATGAATATAAACCATAAATAATATCCACTTTGGTTAAGTAACCTTATTTATACCAGCAGACAAGTTTATTAATATAGTTCTCTGACTGATTTTGCATGCTCATTGATATTTATGTATTTTGCACATGTATACATACAAACTATGTAAATGTGTATAGCATCCATTTGTCACAGTTGCCATATAGTTTGATTCCCCCAGTGAAAAATTGAAAAATAGTATACGTCTTGAAAATTAACATTGAGGGGTAAGTAAGCACATGTCATTGTTTTGTGCTCTGACCGTGCCATTCTCAGAAAGGCAGGAGCACAGTTCCTAACTGTCTTTTCTATATATTTTTCTATTGAAAGGTAAATAAGATCTGTGGTCATCCGACCAGGACACCCACCGAAAGCCCCCGTTGTTCTTTCGATGGGAGTAAAGAGAAGCTTAGAATGAAGATCTCTACAAGAAATGGTGAAGAGACGCTTGCCAACAGAAGAAAGTAAGACATTTGTTTTACAACCAGAAAGAGAAAAGAAAGTAAGCCATTAATTTTACAACAGAATAGAATGTACTCAATTAAGTAGAACAAAATACACTCTTGAGGAAACCTTTAAAATCCAATGGTTCCTTCTTATTCCATTAATGAGGAACATAGCTGCAACTTTTGAGGTCAATAAAACTTTCTGTGAAAGGGGCATTTTCTATAATAAATATGGCAGGCCCTGGGCACATATGCTCACCATGCCCTTAAAGCGTTGCTCAGCAGATCTCTATGGCTTACTCCTCTTGCTGAACTGACACTTTACACACATTGATTAGCGACTCCCCATTTCCCCCTCCTTATGGTCAACAATATTGTTATGTACACTAGTAACCTTGTTAACAGGGTATATCTCCTGGTAAGTATTCTTATCACAATAAAATATAAAAAAAATGTAAATGTAGCTAGTGTGATGAGGATTGAAGTTTTAATTTATTTCATTTTAATTAGTGTTGGTCAATATTCTATGTAGCTACTGGCTACTGTATAGGTCAATATAAGACCAAAAGAGTATATATGTGAGTCTTAACTAGGGGTTAAGACTCTGCTAAGAAAGAGATTGTTATAAAGACATTTTTATACCTTTTACCTGGAATACTGAAAATGGCTATCTGTCTATTCAAAATGATCCAACATTGAGTGGCTTGCTCTCCTAACTCACGCTTCTACCATTATACCCATCCCTAGAGGCCCGTTGCACGAAGATTCATGCAATAGACCTTCCTTCCCCTGGCGGCCAGCACCAGTTTTCCTCAGGAACCAGGCCTTTGGTCGGGCCACAGAGGCGAGGCTTGGCTTCTCCGTTCGGGTCGCAGTGGAGAAGCCAAGCCTCTTCAGTCTTCAGTCGTCTTCAGTCTTCTTCAGACTTAGCTCCATGCCTGCATATGCAAATTAACCACCATCTATGTTGGGTTAATTTGCATACTCATCCTGATTGGCTGGTGGGCATAGCAGAGTGACACCAATTTGCATGTTTCTCTTTTATTAGTGTAGATTATTTCACATGTTAAATCAATCTTCATTAGTATCCCTTTGCTACATAATGGGCAGTTACTGAAAAACTCTTAAAACTGGAGGAAACTATTATTTAATTTTATGTTCAGTTGACCAGTGTATGCCCTGGCAAATACTAGATTCTCAGTGCATGTTTTGTATTAACTGAAATTCACAGTTTTATATTCATTTATTAATTCAAATAATTATTTCTAATAATACCTTAGGGATCATTCAATATTTTACATAGCTTACTCTCTGTAATGAGAAATTTGTTTCTTTCCTTTTGGAGGGTGCTCCTAAATTGTCCCAGTCTCTCCTCAGATGGGCTATAAGTTTTGGATAAGATCTGGGTTATTGCTGGGTTATTTCTTGTGAACAAAAAAGAATTAACATTTTACATGCAAAATACCTGTTCTTTTTCTCTCTAAACATCTATGGTGATCAGCAACTATGTCTCATGTTTGATGAATTAGTATGCTTTGGATGGGGTGTTTTTAATAATAAAACCCAGCTTAAAGGTCATGCCTGTTTCACTACCAAAATAATCAAATTACTGGAAAACCAAAACAAAGCCCAACACTTAACATGGTTTATTCACTAGCAAAACTAAGCCAATGCGGTAAAATGTCTCAGTAATAATGTGGGGCTCAAATGTGTGGAAAATTTTATTACTATCTTCTCTGGCCATCAGGTAGACCACTTTGTCACCAATCTTTCAAATTCATTATTTCTATGCCCTTGACCAGAGGGCCATCATTAGCCATTGCCTACAAATCAGGATAGACCTATCACAGAACAGTCCCATGCCCCACAAAATGAACAACCATAGATACTACAAATGAGCCCACTTAAGTATTTCATTTTTTACACTTCTTTAAAATATATCTTTTATTGATTTCAGAGAGGCAGGGAGAGGGAGAAAGAGATAGAAATAGCAGTGATGAGAGAGAATCCTGAAACACCCCCTAATGGGGACTGAGCCTATAACCTGGGCATGTGCCCTGACCTTGCATGTGCTGTAACCTCCTGGTTCATAGGTCAGTGCTCAAGCACTGAGCCACACAGGCTGGGCAACTTTTACAGATTTTTTACTGCCACGCCTGAATGGAGCTTAATTATTTATCCCCTCTTGCCTTCTTTTGAGTTTAACAGGTATTTCGGTATTTATTATTCTTTTTATCCTCAGAGCTTTATGATCTTTTTTTCCCTTTTGTTGTTGCATTAATATCACCCAAGAATATTTGTTGATTTCTAGAGAGTGTAGAAGGGAGGGAGGGAGAGGGTGTTTGATAAAGAAACATTAATGTGAGAGAACATCGATTGGTTGCCTCCCACATGTGCCCGAATTGGGGCCGGATCAAATCCAAAATCCAGGTATATGCCCTTGACTAGGATTCTAACCTGGGACCATTCAGTGAGCAGGCCAGTACTCTAACCATTGAACACACCAGCCAAGGAGTGTTTATTACTTTTTAATGGCTATCATAGAGATCACAATATGCATTTTTAGTTTTACCATATATTTTAAATTAGAACTCTTGCCACTTGATTAAACAATGTAAGAATCTTAAAATAGTTTCACTCTATTACTCTCTTCCTATCTTTTGTACTGTTTTGTCAACAGATCTTACTTCATCCAACATTTTAACAAGCCTGAAGACGTTGTTGTTCTTTTTAAATACTAGTAGTCCCTATTTATGTACAATTCTTCACATATTTCAATTCTTTTTGGTGCTCTTTTCCTAGTTCCATGTATCCATCATGAATCATTTTATTTTAGCTTTAGTATAACTTTTATTACTTATTACTGGTGATGAATTCTCACAGCTTTTTTTGTCTGAACATATTGTCATCTTTTAAAGAATATTTTTAATAGATCTAGACTTCTAAGTTGTTGCCAGTCACACCATATTTAAAAGAACAGATGTCCAGGCCACAATGAAGTTCATGACATGACACTCTGTAAATAGCAGGGGAGGTTTAGTGGAAACACTTAACATGAGAGGTAACTAAGGTAGTAGATGCTGTGGGGGGGGCCTGCTCGACTCCCTTCACCTGGTCCTTCTATCTGCCTCCTGGCTGCTGATCACTCACAGCTGCCCTCTGCTCTGGGGAACTGTCCTCAACAGGCAGGAGCCATCTGATCTGTTACCAACTGCTGCCTAACAAATCATTCCCAAACGAGTGGCTTAAAAGTGACAATAAGCATTTATTATGCATTTTCTGGGGGTCAGGAGTGTGGGGCTGCTTAGCTATAGGATTTTGACTCGGGTCCCTAGGGAGATGGCTGTCAGGTTGTCAGCCAGGATAGAGCCCTCTGAAGGCCTCAGGGGGACGGATTATCATTTCCCAGGACGGCTCACTCACACGGCTGTTGGCAGGAGGCCTTGCTTTCTTGTCACAGTGACCTCTTCATAGGACTGCTTGAGTTTCCTCTCAGTGTTGAGGCTTGTTTCCCGCGGGACAGGCAATCCAAGAGAGAGCAAGGCTGAATCTACAGCGCCTTTCATAATCTAGCTTCAGAAGTCTCCCACTGTCATCTCCGCAGTATTCTGTAGGTCACACAGGCCCGTCTGCTCAGTGTGGCTGGGGACTACACAAGGGCATGGAAGGAAAGATTGTTGGGGATCATCCTAGAGACTGGCTGCAGCACCATCTCATCCTGGGGGAGGGGCCAAACTCCCACCTGCCTCACCCCTTGGAAGCATCTCACATGGCTGGCATGGGAAGAAAGGCTTGTTTCTTACTGTAGGTGACGGGACCAAAGACGTGATGGTTTCATGCTTCAGCGCTCCCGGTGGAGTCTGCCTGAAGCTGAGACCACATCCCTGCCTCATGTCTTCCTGCCCCTCTCCTTGGCCTCCCTCATGACCTTTCTCTTAAGAGCAGACCCTTCATGAAATTGACTGCATCCAAATTCCCTCCCATCTCAGGCACTGCTTCTAGGGAACCTGACCTGGAGATCTTTGAAAAAGTACCTGCACTGAGGGCAGGGCAGTAAGTGCAAAATAATTGTAAACTAAAGCAGAAGTATGCTATCTTATCCTAATGATAGATATTTCTCTATACTTCCCAAGCTTCTAAAAAATTACAAAGAACCCCCCACATTTTGTTTGTATATCCTCTCCTCCCCTCCTTCTACATTCATTTTATAGAGAGCCCTTCTGTTTAGTGCACTGCATTTTCCTTGCTTTATTTCTAATGTTTGAAGAAGAAAATTTCCCTTAATCAAGTCTGTTCCTGGATCTAAGAGTTGTGCTAAACTTGCTCGTGGAGTAGATCTTTTAGCTTGGAAGGAGGGGGGCCAAACCAAAGCATTGAATTGTCTTGATTATATTTTGGAGATGTGATTGTAGTCATTCTTCTACACTATTTTTAAAAAATGTATGCAACATACATATAATTAGCTAATTGAAAGCTTTGAGTTGATACACACCAGTTACAAAGATCTCCAAAAGTTGAGAAAGGCAAGGAAAAGCTTTCTCTCCTTTACACATCCAGCAAAGCATCACTGTTTAGCCTTTTGGGGCAGGAACCAAATCAGCGCCATTATAGAGGACAGCAGTCATATAGCTGTCTAAACCAGCCCAGGCACAGTGATTTCCCTGTGGCAGTTCCTCTCTCTGCTTGATTTCTTGAGGTTAGCTGGTAAGAATAAGCCATTAGCAAGCTTAAATCGGTGATAATTAGCTGTACATTATTATTTCAAAGTGGCGTGGTTGTGCCAATTAAGTGGGTAATTAGGAAAACCCCAGGACAATAAATTAAGACAGAGAGTCTCAACACCAGTGCCCCATCTGTTCTCCAGCAAGCCTTCCAATTAGCCAAGCTTCTCATTTAAGAACGCACCAATTAAGGGGATTGGCTGCATGCACAGGTGTGTATTGAGGTAACAGAGACTGTCTTAGGTACGTAGTAAAAGTAAGATATTTGTTTAATATCAGAGAGGATTTTGATGTGGAGGTGGGAAAAGGAGAATTTTTAGAAATGTTGGGTTTTTAATGTTTGAAGCAAAATATAATTTAAGTTGTTTTATGTGTTGTTGTTTTAATTAATTTCATTTGGGGACTTCATTAGGAATATTGTTTCATCAGGCAGCTTCATATTATTTTAATGTGTTTATTAAATCTTGATTTGAGTATTTTAACCACATAGAATTTTAATGGCATAGAACATGGACACTTTCATTTACTGAGAGTGGGGAACTAAAGAGGACACTTGAAAGAGTGTGGTATAAGGCTAGGAATGAGACAGGACATAGTTCAGTTCAGGATGTGACAGTCTATGAAAGCACATAAATTGGTCCCCTGTATATCACAAAAGAACACAGTGAAGTGGTTAAAAATAACTAGTGAAGCAGAAAAAATTTTAAACATAAGCTGAATGAAAAATACAATATTATTTAGGATTATTGCTAAGATAGATAGACTAGGCTCATATTAAATTTGATTAGTTTAGCTTAAAATGCAAGAATGTATAGCTACATAGTTAAGCCTTATTTAACACAATACTCCTGTTGCATGTCCTTGGGTGTCTATGTTTGTTTACATGGAAAACCAGTATTGATATACTGGGCTTAGCGATGAATTGTGAATGTACATCCTCAGTGAATGAAAAAGTCCAAAGGTCAGGGAAAAGTTATCTCTTTGAGAAAAATGTAATACCATTTATAGGATTGGAGAAAGCAATTTCCAACTTATTTCCTAAAAGGAAGTTAATGCTTCTTTGAGGTGCCATTATTATTTATTATCTGTAAGTTTAATTTACTAAAATAAAGGTCATGTTCCCATTTCTGTTTAATTGAAACCAGTGCTTAGTGAGTGGTGGTAGTGAGGGCACCGAGGGCAGGGCAGGACAAGGCCAGGCTTTGGTTAGGGGGTGAGAGGCCTGGTCAGAGCAGGCCAGCATCAAAATTTACATGAATAATGAAGAGCAGGACCTCCGCGGGTCAAAAACCAGGCACACAGGAAGAAGGAATGCCAGAAGGCTGAGCACACATATGGCAAAAGTTTAGGTTAGTGGTGCCTAACTTTGCGGGTCACGTATCCCACTGAGAATTTGATAAAAAACTTCCCAGGAAAAGTTCATAAACAAAAGCATGCAAAATTTTGTGCATTGAAAAGTAATTTGACCAATATTAAAAAATAAAGATTTTACAAACTGAGTTTTCTTAAAACCAATATTAAAAATAAAGTTTTTACAAACTGAGTTTCCTCTTACTTTCTAGATATTCATGGAAAAATTAATTACCATTTTATGAAACATCTGAAACTAAACCCAATCCATAGAATATTAAAGTAACATTACACACTCCTTGTGCTGAAAGAAGAGATGGCCTCAACTATTTGATGTGAACTAGAAGTTGAAATCATGATTAGTCTTAGATGTGGCTGCATGCACATGTGTGGTATCGAACAGATACCCACTTTTAGTTTTGATGGTAACAATTACTGAACATTCTAAGCACAATGTATGTGGCTGTCAGTGGCTGTAATTAGAACTCACACAGTTAGCTTGCTTAAATGAGGATAGGCTTATTTCAGGGAGCATGGCATTTATTCTAAATTCTTCAAGTTATATCAATGGCCTATAATGCATTGGTCCTCAAGTTAATTTGCAACATCTGTAATGTTGAGGCTGTCAAATTAAAGTTAATGTGACAAGAAAGAAATTTCAAGTTTCTCACTGCAGAAAAATGTAAAAAATATATATTTTTTCTCTCAGCCATACAAATAATGACCATTAAGTCGGATAGTTCTCAACCTTAGTGATATGTTCTGCCACCCATCAGAAATAGGGAACTACAGTAATAACTGGATCACATGTGAGTCTCATTTCCCCCCAAAATGAGACTTACTTGAATAACAGGAATAAAACTGCAGACTAAATTGCCTCATTTTTTTTCAAACTCTATTAATTATAGATATCCTGACCTAGAGTCCAGGAGCGGAAGAATTAGCACTGAGAGATGTATAGTAACTGGAAATGTGAGCGGGAGCTATTGTACCAGGCATATATTGTCCATCAATCAGATAAGTAAGTTCATGTATGGAGGTAAATAGGAATAGCTGATTGGAATCACAAATGGAAACAAGAAAAAAAGGAAGGAATGAGGAAGAAGCCCTTCTATTGGCATGGTATTAAAGGAAAGGTATTTTATTAATGCTCTGCTAGTGCTGAGAGAAGAAAACACTCTTCAAAGTGTGTTCTCTTGTCCTCCAAGTAATGGAATTTATAGTCAAAATGTTAGCAACCACAGAATATTTATCAATTATTAGCAAAAAAAGTAATAACTATCAAGATTTGACCTAAAATGCTGAATCTCAAAATATAAGGACTCAAAGTGACTTTTTGTGTGAATGACCTATATTAGAATCCTTAGATTTGTAAATACTCTATTTGGCTAAACATCTTTGTTAATCTTGAACCAATCATGTGCTCAAAAATATTTTCTATAGAAAAATTAATATTATACTTTTTGAAATTAGTAAATTGAACAAAAAATTGCATAATTTTATTAAAAAACAAAATTATGAGGTAGGAGAAATTATATCACATCTCTCTTAGAATCGATGCTCAATTTCCCTAATAGTATCTGATTTCTTTAAATATTAGACACTTGGTTCAGTGTTTGGTTTTATAAATGAGTAAGGCCTTTGTTTAAAGTCCTTTCTAATGGAGAACAGAGTCTATGCATTTTAAGGTACATTTTTACAACATGGGTAAACGAGATGAGAACTGGTTTTAAAAACCCAGTTTTGACATCAGGTTTAAATCATTCTTTTTAGAGGAAGATGCTTTCAGAAAGGGACCTTTTTATTGGGACATTAAATGATAATAGAGGTTTATTGAAAAGTGAGAAATAGAGGTGTCTATACTAATTGTACAGAGAGCTTGGGACGTCCAGCTCAGGGTTAGTATAAAACCACCACCAGAGAGAGCTAACCATGCATCACCTGTCAGAAAAGAATCCTTTGCAGAGGGTAGCTAATACATTAGCTAAGGACATTAGCATATTTCCATTTCCCCTTCCCATTCCTTTCCCTGATGCTCCCTAACCTACCACCCATCTTAGCTCCTTCAGCTTTGTTGAGAAAGCACAGTCAATCTTCTAATGAGGGGAAACCGTGCCACATGAACAAGGAGACTTCCTATGAGGAGCAAAAAACCTGGAATCATTTAGTCAGGAAATAAAATCCTTCTCTTAGAGAACGGTGTGGATCCTCAGGTCACAGCTTCCATAATGAGCAGTGAGTTCAGGTGGGGTTCAGAGAGCAGACTCTCTGAGTTACTCCTTTAGAAAAAAAATTGCATTTTTCTTTTTAATCAAATCGGAATGCCATGTGCGCGAAACACATTCATGTTTGTGAGGAAGGTGCCTGGTGCTGTATATTGCATGGCTTCTTAGTAATTACACCCTCTCCTCCCATTCTCCATACATCACAAAATCTCTCTAGAAAGTGGCCAAGAACCTAGATTTCGTTTCTCCCTATAGCTGATCTAACTATAGACATGGAAGTATTTTCAAATGTGTACAATGAAAACTATTACTGCTATAGAATAGAAATCTATAATTTTTCTAGTTATAAAAATTTATAAAAATATTTTGTCTAATAGAATGACTTCGTTGAGAAGAAAAATGATTAAATATGGATTCAGTATAGCAAACGAAAATAGAACTTATCTAGGAACATGTAATTATACATTTCCTCTGCTGAGCAAGAGAATGACATTTTGAAAGTCTACTGTTTGACAACTGTGGTCAGACATCCCTGCAGGGGTGAGCCTGCTCATTAGCGCCACATTAACCTTGACTTTGCCTCAGGCCATTAACTAGCGAACTGCACGTTTGACCTTTGTTCTACAGATATTTTCAAACAGTGTGCGAGGCACTGCTTTTAATTTGGGTTCTGTGTTATGTGTAGACTGACTTTAGGGGTAAAAAAAAAAAATCAATACATGTCATTAAGTAAAGAAATGTGTGGTCTGCAACAATCCACAGAGAAATGCACCTTTTAAAAATAAGATTCTTCTCCAACATTTTTCCAGTTAATTAGATTTGGCCAAAAATTAGAAATAGTTTATTTTATATCGTGTGCAAAAAAGAGAGGGAAGTGCAATATGTGACAGCTTATAAATGTTTTAAAATTGAAACAAATTCCCTTTAGATGAAGACATAAGATTGAGCGGTATGCCTTTTGAACATAGCTCTGTTTCCAGCAGCATCTAATGAAATGCAGTGCCAGGTCCACTGCAGATCAGAGCCATATGCCTAAGTGAAAACAGCCTCTAGAAGATCAGCACAATTTGGGACATGTGGTTGCCACTCTTCAAACCATACCTATGAGAAGCGCCAGCCATGTAAATTACAGTATAAATGAGCTTAACGGAATACTTTAATAGATTATGCTAGTGTTGCTATATCTAGTTTATGGAACATTGTACAACTACATAGAAATAAGTAAGACAGATTTTTTTTAGTTGATTTTAGAGAGAGGGAGAAACATCAATTTGTTGTTCTACTAATTTGTGCATTTATTAGTTAATTCTTGTATGTGCCCTGACTGAGGATTGAACTCCGAACTTTGGCCTATAGGGAAAATGCTCTAATTCACTTAGCTGCTCAGCTAGGGCAAGACTGAGATTTATTAACATAAAATGGGTCCATGATGTATTATCAAGTGAGCAAAGCCAATGTCATGTATGCGTATAGCTTGGTCCTAGTTTTGCAAAACCAAACTATCTCTTTGTCTCTTATATATCTCTCTGTGTGTTTTGGGTTACTTACTGTTATACACATAGAGGAAGCTGAAGAAAACAGACCAGGCTGTTAATGTTGGTTTCCTCAGGAGGGAGAGAGGTAAAAACTATAAAAGGCATATATTAACTTGTTCTTCATGTGCTTTTTAATTATTTTACTACTCGGAAAAGGTATTTTTATTATTTGAAAAAAAATGATTAAAGACAATTCTAAAGGAGCAGCCAATCAGAATTGTTGCTCCATTTTACTATTGTAACTAGGCGTTCCTATGTCAACTGAACAAAGACAGGACGACTTTGGGGTGAGTTGTGTTTTCTTACTTTTTTTTTTTGGCCACGTGACAGATCAGAAGACCATTCTGGCACTGCTGGCCTCAAGGGCACGGGGAGCAATGAAGCAATAACTATGCTGGTCCATGTTTCCCTCTTGCCTTTAGTGAGCTCAGGGCAAACAAGGCTGTAAGCTCTGAATGAGCAATTGTGCTGCAGCCTTTTCCCTCTTTGCTGTGATAGCATAGTGTACAAAGGTGTTCATTAGCCAGTGGTCAGCATGTACCCCACTCCCTGCTCTCCTACCAGACCATGCAGACTGTACAGATACACAGAGAAATCCTGTCTGAACATATTACTTCCTAAGTGCCAATTCTGATAGGAAGAAGTCACCTACCTGCTTCCTAGTCCACTAGGAATGAGCAATTGTGCTGCAGCCAATTGTGTGCTCTGTTGAAAGTGTGATAATTTCTGTAAACATTTAAAGAGGGATGAAAATATTTTTCTATGTAAACATTCAAGTTTAGTTTTTCAGACATCCAGTATCAGCCTGACATTGCTAAGTTTTGGCATTTTAAGCGAATGAATTAATTAATTATTAAAAGTAACTTAGTTCTTTTGTCAGACTAAAGGCCTGACTAACTTAGTTACTTTTCACAGGTCTTTTCATTTCTCTGATTTTCATTTTCCTTAATCCTATATAATAAAACCCTAATATGCAAATTGACTAAATGGTGGAACAACCAGTCACTGTGATGCACACTGACCATCAGGGGGCAGACACTCAATGCAGGAGCTGCCCCCTGGTGGTCAGTGCACTCCCACAGGGGGAGTGCCTCTCAGCCAGAAACCAGGCTCACAGCTGGCAAGCGCAGTGGCGGTGGTGGGAGCCTCTCCTACCTCTGCGGCAGCACTAAGGAGCAGTGAGCAGGCGGACAGTAAGGAGCAAGGGGTCCCGGACTGCGAGAGGAATCCCAGACTGTGAGATGGATGTCTGCCTGCCGGCTTAGGACTGATCCCCAGGGACATCCCCGAGGGGTCCTGGGATGTGAGAGGGTGCAAGCCGGGCTGAGGACCCCCTGCCCCCCAGTGCATGAATTTCATGCACTAGGTCTCTAGTCCTATCTAATAAAAGAGAAACATGGTAATTGGCATACGACCGCTACCCTTCCCATTGGCTAATCAGCGAGATCTGCAAATTAACTGCCAGGCAAGATGGTGGCCGGCAGCCAGGCAGCTTGAAACTAACATGAGGCTTGCTTGCTTCAGTGACAGAGGACTCCAACGTTCCCCGCCTGCGCTGCCAACCTCTGAGCCTTCAGTTTAAACATTGTAACAAATATAGAAGCTAAACAAAACTCCAGAAACCTGCTTTCAGCAAGCCCGGGATCTCAGAGCTGGAGTTGATACAGAGTTTCGATTATAGAACGCGAACAAACCAGATACCTTCTTTCAGCAGATACCTTCTTTCAGCAGCGGAGGCCTCAGAGCTGGAGCCAGAGCTAAAGCTGGCCCAGAATAAAAAAAAAAAAAAGAAACAAAGGAGCAGTTGGGAGCTTCAGTCCCAGCCTGAAAACAGCCCTCAGCCCCTCACCCAGACTGGCCAGGCACCCCAGTGGGGACCCCCACCATGAAGGGTGTGTAACCAGCTGCAAACAGCCATCATCCCCTCACCCAGGCTGGCCAGCCACCCCAGTGGGGACCCCCACCCTGATCCAGGACACCCTTCAGGGCAAACCAGCCAGCCCCCACACGTGCACCAGGCCTCTATCCTATATAGTAAAAGGGTAATATGCCTCCCAGCACCGGGATCAGCGGAGCTGAGAGGCCTCCCGGCACCGGGATCAGCATGAGAGGGTGCAGCGCCCAAACCCCCTGATCGCCCTGCGGCTCTGTGTGTGACAGGGGGCGGGGCCACAACCTCCCTATCCACCCTGCTCTGTTCGTGACAGGGGAAGGCGCCCCAACCCCCTGATCAGCCCTGCTCTGTGCCTGATAGGGGGGAGCTCCTCAACCCCCTGATCGGCCCTGCTCTGTGCATGACAGGGTACGGAGCCCCAACCCCCCTGATTGGCCCTGCTCTGTGCGTGACAGGGGGTGGCGCCGCAACCTCCCCATCGACCCTGCCTTGAGTGTGACAGGGGGCGGTGCCCCAACCCCACAATTGGCCCTACCCTGAGCGTGACTGAGGGTGGCATCTCAACCTCCCAATCTGCCCTGCTCTGTGCATGACAGGGGGTGGCGCCCCAACTCCCCAAATGGCCCTGCTCTGAGCCCGACCAGGGGCTGCACCTAGGGATTGGGCCTGCCCTCTGCCACCCGGGAGCAGGCCTAAGCCAGCAGGTCGTTATCTCCTGAGGGGTCCCAGACAGCGAGAGGGCACAGGTCGGGCTGAGGGACCCCCCTTCCCCCCCTAGTGCACAAATTTTTGTTCACCGGACCTCTAGTTATAATATAACAGGGTTGGATTAAATCACTGGTTCTCAACCCTGGCTGTACATTAGGATCCTGTAGGTAGGAAAATCCAGAAAAACTCAGGTGCCTGGATCCTAACCTGGAACAATTAATCTGAATGTCTGAGGGAGAAATCTGTGCATACAGCTTACATGTTTCCTTGGTGATGATAAAGTGCAGTTAGGACAGAGAGCTACCAGAACAGAGGATTTCTTAGGCTCTTTTTCACTCTTTTTTACAATATAGTGTATCTGTGATCGTTAATTATGATAGCTATCTTACAAAGCAGTGTGACTAAATATTAATATGTAACTACATATTAATTTCAGCATCATATTTATAATCTGTCTGGAGCCTGTTTAGTAGAATTTGTCACAGTCTGTAATCCTGTCCTTTAGATTTCTTCATTTTTAATGCAATGCGCCAGAAAGATTTTCCTGATATTTCTCCACAATCTAGGAATAGGTCTCCAAATTTGAAGTTTCCCAGGTCAGCTGTGTTCTTGGAGGGCTTTAAATTATCATTATCATTTTAAAATATGTATTTCCTATAGAAATTTGTAATTCTGGAAGCTGTTAAAAAATAATACTGCATCTGACTCAATTCAACCAAAATTTATTGCATGCCTGTTGGGTACCAAACTGTGATCCAAACCTTGGGGGTATAAAAAAAATACATAGCTTTTGCCCTTGGCTGGTGTGGCTCAGTTGGTTGAGCATTGTCCCATGTACCAAAAGGTCACTGGTTCAATTCCTGGTCAGGGCACATGCCCAGGTTGAGGGTTCCATCCCCAGTCAGGGTGAGTGTGTGAGGCAACCAGTCGATGTTTCTCTCTCCTCTCTTTCTAAAATAAATAAAAACTTTTTTTTTTTTTTAACATGAAGAAGACATGATGTTTGCCTTTAGGGAACACAGATATACAAACAGGAATTATAATCAGGGAGGCATATATACAAACAGAGGAGTTACAATACCACCAAGCTAGGGTTGTAGAACAGGCGCTAAGTGCTGTGAGAAACAGGGTGAACCAACAAAAGCCGCACAGGCTGTGGGCGGGGGTCAGAGAGGAAATGAGGTTTCAACTGGATCACGACTGATGGGTAGGGGTTGGGAGAGTGGAGCAGGAGGAGAAGGCAGTTCTGGGTAGAGGAAATTGTATGTGCTAACTTGGAATATTATCTGGTTAATGTTGAAATATCTTATACAATAGAAGCATGTGGTTTTTGTCTGGGTGTGTGAGTGGAGGGTAGGGGACTGTCATAGGATGCTAGGGGCAAAGAGTATAGAGGTTATATGCCATGGCAAGACATTTGACTTGAATTCTTAGGATTTGAAAGTAGGAATGTGATATGGCTGATTCCCAAAACTAATTCTTACAACAGTATGCAGTGAAGGTTAAATGAGTGGGCAAAACCAAAGGAGGGAAATCATTTGTTGGACTGTTGCAAGCACAAATCAAAAATTATGAAACTGTATATAGCCCTGACATATTGGCTGTGAGTAAGTATTCTGACCAGGAATCTTTTCCTGTTTTTTTTTTTAATATTTTAAAACTTGCTCGTAGTAATTATATTTGATTTCTGTATTCTAGAGATGTTTTAAGAGCAAGATGAGTAACTGGCATATGTAACACAGTCCCTCAGGGATAATTAGCTGGAACTTCTAACATCTCCCTGAATTTGTTATGCTGTTAATTTTAACTGGAAATATTCTCATAGAAAAATAATTGTAATGAGATAGTCACCTTCCCAGCAACCTAAATTCTGACTATTCCAAAGAATATAATGTTTTATTCATTGAGGCATTTCATGTAAAACTGGAAAAGGAGTTATGGTGTGTCGTACACCAAGTATTGAGCTGGAAACTGAACTGTGGATTCTTGTAATAGGAACAGCATTAATTGGCTCTGTGGGGGTAGATAAATCTTGACCTCACTATGGCTACTATTGTTTTAACTCCTTTATTTTCTGCAATTATTATTATTTTCTGTATCCAACGTAGACCCCCTTGACCTTCATGCAACTTTTCTTTGCAATCCGACTTTTAATTCCTGTGATCTAAAAACTGCCAGACATGGAATATAGAGTTCCAACGTAGGTTCTCTCCTGAAATTTCTGTCCTCACAAACCAAACCTTATCCCACATTCACATACACTTCCTTCCATTATTTTAGTCTCAGAGAATTTGCTCCAAAGCTCACTACCCTATCTGCTTTCAGGAATCCTTCTTTCCAGAATTTGTGGTTCATTAATTATTAATTTACTTTTCTTATCTTTGCATCAATTAAGAGACTAAATTATGATGTAGTAGTAAACAACCCAAATCTATCATTGATTTAGGACAAAAAAAAGAGTTTTTTGTTGGCAATCTATGCCCATTTTAGACCAGTCCCAGCTGTTCAAGTTGTCCTGGCTTTAAGCCTCAGAATTACAGAGCAACCAGCATGTAAAATACTCCCTGTTGTCACAGGAGAGGAAAACAGAAGGTGGCAAAGCCACATTTGGTCCTTAAAGCTGAAGGCTGGAAGGTACATACTTCACTTCCACATGCATTTACCAGAATGCAGAGCAAGTCACAAAACCAAAGGACTTCAAAGGTGCTTTGTGCCCAGAAGGTAGACATTTGGGATGTTTGGGAACAATCTTATAACAGCATACCCTTGTGTTCTCCTTCCTTTTCACATACAAATATTTTCCAAAGCTCTTCCTTATTCATACAAGCACGTGTGTGTGTGTGTGTGTGTGTGCGCGCGCGCACACAAAATTTCCTTTGGGACTCTCCACTTCCAGGTTCTCACCCCCTATGTAATGCTCATCATACTGCAAATATGAAGTTTATTACCCTTCCCCAAGTGCTTTAACTATTATATCAGTTTGCTTGGGCTGCCATAACAAAATGCTACAGACTGGGTGGCTTAAACAATTAATTAACAAAAATTAATTTTCTCACAGTTATTTGATTCTAGAAGTCCAAGATCAAGTTGTTGGCAGGTTTGATTTATCCCAAGGTTTCCTCCTTGCCTGGCAGACGGCCACCTTCTCCTGTGTCTCTCATGGCCTTTTCTCTGTGTTCCTGTACCCAGGACATCTCTGTGTCTCCTCATTAGGACACCAGTCATATCACAATAGGCTCCTACCATCTGACTTATTAAAACTTAATTACTTCCTTGAAGGCCCTCTCTCCAAATATAGTCCCATTGAGGGTTAGGGCTCCAGCATATGAATTTTGGGGACACAATTTAGTCCATAACAGTGGTGGTCACCACATATAAGGGACATATTCAGTATTTTAGGTAACTGCTGATCACATATAAGGGACATATTCAGTATTTTAGGTAACTGCTGATCATGGCATTTTACACCATGAAGAACTCTCCAAGTTCAGATTCTCTCATTTTTTTAGTTTTCATTGCTCTCTAGCATTAAAGCTTTTCTTCCTTTGCTCTTTCTGGGTCCCTTGGGCTTTTCCTGGCTGCATTTTATTTTCTGAGAGATTTCATCCATATCCAGGACTTCAGCTAGCACATCCACAGGTGATGACTCCCAGATCACATGTCCAGGGCATTGAGCTCCGAGGTCACATGTCCAACAGCAAACTTGGATGTAGTCATGGTCTTGTACCCATAGTGTCAGCATCATCTGAGTGCTTCTTGGAAATGTAGGGTCCTACCCCACAACCTTTGAACCCAAATCTGCATTTGGGCAAGGTCCCCAGATAATACATTAATTAAGTTTGAGAGGATCATTCTACTTGATTTCTCTTTCTGAATATTCCAAAGAAATCTCAAACTGAACACATTGAGAATGGAATTAATTAGTTTTTACTCATTTATTAATTCAATAACTATTTATTGAGTCTGCTATAGGCCCTCCCACTGCCTTAAGACCTATACTAATGAACAAAACAAACCCAAAAGAAAAAAAAGACAGAAGCAAAGCTTTCCCCGTTGTGGTCTATTGGTTGTGAAGGGATAAATGAAACCAGGGCGACATTCACCAAGATTGGAGGAAGAGGTTGGGGTTCCATAAAAAATATCTATTCAGTTTTACACCATCAATTTTGAGGTCTTAGCATTTCAGCCATTTGTACCAGGAGTCTTCATTTCTAGAAAATTCATCGATTCAAAGTAGGTTCAGGACACTTCTTAAACATTCATTAAACTCCACATCTCTCGGAAAGAACCAGTCACCCTCAATTATATTTTAGTAGCTGCAACATGAGAATTGATATTTGTTCATGCACTCGGGTTAGTGAGGGTATAGACATTAAGGAGGGCTTTTATTTTCTAGTAGAGAAAACTGGCAAAATATAAATAAGTAGTTACTATGCTAGAAGGAAAATAAAGCATTTTTTATTGAGTGTAAGTTAGAGTTGAATCAGATTTATGCTTCTTGTGATGATTTTGTTATTACTTGTCTGGCCAAGCTTTGCTAAAAACTGATTAAATACTCACCAAACACTTGCTGTGGAGACTTCTTATCGTCTCTAGGATGTCAGATGTTGCATATTTGAGAATTACAATTATCATTCCAGATGAATGGTTATTTACAATTCCATCAGTTTTTTTAAAAAAACAAAAAAACAAAAGAGTTCTATGAAAACCGTAAGAAAGAATGATGAAATTAATACTTTGAGCATGTCAGTCAAAATCGTATTTATTAAAAAATAGTTATTTCAGCTATACTACAGATTCACCCCTTGTTTTTGATCCGATTTTTAAAGAAATTTAAAAAAATTTTTCAGTGGGAGATGCAGTTTCATAATTGCTACATTTTAACTACTCAAGCGATGAATTTCTGAAGTTTGCTTTCATTCAAACCTTTCATTTTCCTACCCCTTCCTTCTAGCCCAGAAATTATCTCCTATGTATCAAGCTAGTAGCTTTTCATTTTTTCCAAAGCATTTGTGTATGTAAAAAACATTCAAACCAAAGTCTTCAGGACGTGGTCTTTCGAAATGTTAAAACCAAGTTCTTGGAACCTGAAAGACTTGGTTTTAAAACTCAAAATCCTTGGCTTTCTAAACTGAAAGCCCAAACAAACTGCTTTTGTGCTGAATTGTTCCTTTCTGAACTTGATGGAAGAAGGGAGTATAGTGAAAAGGGAAAAGTTAGTGTACATGTTAAAGTCGTTTTCCTTCCAATAACTTTCATTTTCCAGCCTCTGAAATATGTTGCATATCTTGGTTTTTCATATTCAGTAAGAACACATCACTTTATGTTCTTAGACACCAAAGAGAAGATCCAGATGGGAAAATCATAAGTCTACCACTAAACTTTTAATCAGTAAGCAAACAATTGGCATGTTATAAGGCTCTGACATTTCTATATGGAAAAGGAAGTAATTGGTTATCACTGTGGTTTCCAAGCCAACAGCTAGTGAGAACTTCTAGGGAAACTAAGTGAAGTTGTGTGTGTGTGTGTGTGTGTGTGTGTGTGTGTGTGTGTGTGTGTATACGCGTGCGCACACACACGTGCTAGTTACAACTTCTTGGACCTGTAGTTATAATAATAAGATTCATACCCAGTGGAAACTTTTATTCAAAACAAATAATTTCTATACATGTTTTTAAAAATAAATGTGGTATTTATCTTGATTGTTAGAAAAGTATTGAAAATATATAAAAATAGGTAGAGAAAACAAACATTTGCATTCTAGACCTTTTATTTATCAAATTAGGCCATTTATATTGGCATTTGTTATGGATTTTTGGTTTTAATAGTTTTCTTTGTGTGTTTTTTTCCATTCAGAGAATTTATCAACAGCCTTCGACAGCACGGGTCATTTTATGGGGGTCTGGCTGATCAGCTTTGTGTTAATGACTTAGCCGCTGCTGATGGACTGCCATGCTGGGATGGAGAAGACATAGTAAACAGGTATGTTATGGGCAATGGTCTGTGAAAGCATAATGGCTACTTTCATGCTAGCGTTCTTTTTCCAGATCTTCAGTGGATTATTCCAGTTTAACTTTGCCACATGGGTTAGAGTACACAGTAATTTCTTCTCTTTAGTTTGTTAAAAATACACATGATCCTTTTGACATTTTAATAACATTCTGTGTTATTCCCTCTTATTTTCTACTTATCTATGACTTACCCCAAAATTCTACTTTTTCAATCAAGTATCACTTGCCTTCTATCTAAATATTTGTTGTTTATAAAATATTTTTTTTAAGTTTAACTTTATGAATATTAGAAAATGAGGAAATTCAGTGAAATGTGAATATCTATGCAGATTCATTGATATATGGATTTGTGAATCAGCATTAGTTATATGTTTACCCTGTAAGTACCTCTGAGAGAGAGAGAGGAGAGAGAGAGAGAGAGAGAGAGAGAGAGAGAGAGAGAGAGAGAGACTAGATAAGAAAGAGTAGGTGCTTTTATGTATGTCTGTTTGAAACATTGTTTATTTGTATGTTGTCAATTGTTCCTCAAACTTGGGAGTGAAATTGAACTTTTACCTTTTTTCCTCACTGTCTAGAATTTCTTTGACAGTTTATTTTCTTTTGCTTCCTATAACTGATTGTACTCTCAAGTAATCCCCTGAGCTTGACAAAGTTTAAATTTCTCCCTCTATAATATATAACCATGGTTAACATAATTGGCTGGAAATCAGTCCTTTGATTTTCCAATGCTGGTGATTATTATAGAATGTCAGCTTATATTGTGTTTGGATTTGGATATTTTTGTGTGTTTTATTTTTAGCAATGTGCAAAAAGAAAGGTAGAGTGTTAAGCTTTCTGATTTACAAAGATGCCTACTCCAGGTAGAGATAGGTGGTTTAGTTGCCACAAGAGTGATGAGTTCATTGGAAAGGTCATATAACAAGTAAAATTGCTATGATAAACATAGACTGTAATTTATCTTAATATAAATTTATATAATAAAAGCTGTTTACATATTTCTGGGTGATCATAACCATTTCTGATTTTAAATAATTAATTTGCAATTTATATCTGAATACCTCATAGAACTTCTTAGATTTCATAGCAAAGTTGTTGAAGAAAGGAACTATAATTAACTTTAAATAATTATTTCTTAATTCAATAATTTAAAGAATAATTTAAAATAAAATATTTGGTCAACATGGCCACTGCTCTTTTTTTTTTCCATTTTGCTCTTTGAATGTTGGACCATATTTTGTAAATATACCTTCCTTGCCTTTACTGAGAGCAGTCATCATGCATAGTATTTTGCCTGTAGTATTATGATGCCAATAAAATTTCTGCCACTTAGATCTAGTGATTAAATTCTATTTTGACTTATATTTTCTCTTTTCATACTGTTCAAACTGGAATTGAACTTTTTTGTGTATTAACAATTTTTCTACAGGTGCTACTGAGAATCTCATGGTGATTAATTAATGCTTTAGTATATAATATAGATTTGATATAAATTAATTATATTATAGTATAGAATCATGGGATTCTAGAGCTGCAGGAACCTTTGTTTCAGTTAGCCCCATTCCTCTCTGACTATTTGGTCTGAGGTTTGTTAATAGGACATATTGTGGGAAATGTCAATGATTGAGAAAACTTTTTAGAAGGATAGTATTTTCAACCCAAAGAATATATTTTCTTCTGCATTATACATTTTTAAGACCTCATCCACAGTTTATGAATAAAGATAGCTCATCTATAGTAAGAATTCTCCAAAGAAAGTGCCCACATTTCTGATGGAGAGTGATTGCCATTATTCTCATTTGCTTCCAGCTCATGCCTCCCCTTTCCTAGACCACCTGGCCTTCTGTTCGTTAGCCACTCCTGAGTGTGCTGTGTGACTCCACTTTTCTGGGAGCAGCTTTCACTTTGCCTGAATCTTTTCTCAAACAGCCTTTCTATCTCCTCCTGGTAACTGACATTTCTCTGTCCTGAGCATAATTCTTCTCTTTCATCCCTATCTCATGGGTCCTCAAACTACTTCCACAACCCTTGGTTGGCCTCACACACTGGCCCTTGACCATTTTGGGCTACTTCCAAAATGAACATTTTTTTCAGCCCTGATTGTTTTCTAATCTATGTATATAAAACCCTAATATGCAAATAGACCAAATGGTGGAACAACCGAACAATTGAGCAACCAAACCACCAGTCACTATGATGTGCGCTGACACCAGGGGGGTGCGCACAGAACATGGCGGGCATTGACCACATCTGGATGGTGGAGCAGGTGAGCAGGGGCACCAGAACAAGGTGGGGCACCGGTCGCTGTCATCGGGGCGAGCCTCTGGAGGTTACTAAAAATTCTTCGCTCCCGTGCGCTGTGGTCCTGCCCGGCACTCATATCTGCTGCTGGTGCCGGCCCCACTCACCCCCACTGCTGGCGCCAGAGCCGTGCTCACACCAGCTGCTGGCACCTGGTCCCGGCCCCGGTTGCTTGGTGCTGTCAATGGGCGCTAGCGGTGGCTGCTGGCCCTGATCGTCCCTGAGGGCTTCTCCACCTCCCCCTGCTCCTGAGGAGTGATTGGGGCAGCAGCCGCTGCTCGCACCCACTGCCAGCGCCGGCCCGCTCGCACTCGCACCCGCTGCCAGCGCCGGCCCCAATCGCTCCACACCGTCAGCAGGTGCTAGCGGTGCCAGCGCCGGCAGTGCATGGGAGCAGCAGCGGTGGAAGCGGGGCTGCTGGTAGACGGGGGAGGGGCGCACGGCAGGAGGGGCTGGGCGGGGGCATGGAGGATGGGCCAACACCCGCCGCTGTGCCCACCACAGCTTTGCAGCCCACAGTTCCTTTCAAGGTGCACAGATTCGTGGACTGGATCCCTAGTAGGTAGATAATATTTCACAAACATTATCTCATTTAGTTACCCCCAAACTTGACTCCCTAATGCTCCAAAGTAAGTTGATTGGGTGATATCTCTTTTCTATTTGATCTTGAGAAAATGCTCATGTGTACTTTGACTTCTGTAAAATATAATTGAATTTTTAATTCTTTCATGACTCAGTCAATTCTTGATATAAATTTAGAACAGGTTTTTTTTTCCAATACAAAATTAATAATAAAATCTAAATATCCATCATATCTGGTTGATTTAGTGTGATATATTCTCCATGGAATATTATGTGGCAGTAAAAAAAATGATGCATGTTTATATTTGCTAATGTGGAATAATTTCAAATAAAAATAGTTAAAATGGAATATTTTATCAGCAGATTTGAATAAATAAAAAACATTGATATTGGTTCTGCATAGAATATTTCTGGACAGTTATGTAAAAACTGCAAATATACTCACAAAGTACTGGGGAAAGTTTTATATTTTTATTTGCTCTGTAGTTATTTATGTTGAATGAAACCATGTTATAGTGATATTAATATTATGGAGCATTATTTTCTTTTTTTTTTGAAAAAAAAGTGCTATTTTCACATTTAATTCCAACCAATTCTTATTTTTATAATAATTTTTTGATATAGTGTTGCCAAAACATTACTGGATATGGTTCAATACCGGACTATTGAATTTAGCTAAGAAAGATTCAATATAAAGTACAATCCTGGTGAATGTTACAATTTTAAATTATTAACTACATTTTTCTTGAGCAAAAATAATGAAGTCTAACAGTGATTGGAGTGTGAAAGCGCTAAGGTCATCATATATGACGCTCATTTCAGGAACCTACAGTTACTTAAATAATGCCACCAAATTTTGAAAAAATGAATATCAAATGACCGTATGTCCTATTTGGGGATAATAGAGATATTTATCTTTTTATTTTTTTCATATTCATCAAGTTTACTCCAGAGGAATTATGCCAAACGCAGCAATAAGATAAATTGATGGCCAATACTGAGTCTATTATTCATTATAGGAGCAAAGTGATTATGTTGGCAAGATTTCTTCTCCTGACGGCCTTTTTGTAGGACTTGATTGATAAGATTATTTATGTGCACAGACATGGTGTCTTGAATAATAGAATAACCATACAGATTGTTTCAATATTGTGACAACCCTATAAAATTGGGTGAAATTACCTTTGTTCTCATGGAAAGAAGTGAAATTCCTTTGTGATTATAGATAAAAATATCTCAGATATCTCTCATAGATAAGGAATATTTAATTCGTGAAACAAAATATATTTTAATTCAAATTATTTTAAAGACTGTATGCATATCATATACTCTATTGCAATATTGAGGTCAGCAGTTCAAACAGTTTTTGATTTAAGATGAAAATGTATTACTGGAATCCATGTCGTCTCCATCTCTTAAAGACACTCTTAATACCTTTCTGTCTCTTCATCATGAAACAAAACTGTTCTCTGAAAGACTTGTCAGTCCCTCTTTGTTCTCAGTTCTCTGTTATTGCAAATTGATTGCTTGATGGTTTGTACTCATCTTTCTGGGTATTGAAGTTCAAGAGACAGCTACTTAATTATGAAGGCTTCCTTTCCCCTTTTGACTAATAGACAGATAATCCAGTAACTCTCCTCAATCTCCAGGGATTTATGCCCTCTGTAACAACTCTTAAACTACTGAGTAGCTGTTAAGTACCCCAGTAAAATGAATAATCCACATGATTTCTACTTCATCTTGATTTAGTTAATGTTCCTTAATGCTTCTTTGGTAATGCAGTATTTCTTTTTGAACTCCTATGATAATATATTCTTCTCAAATTATTATAATTGAATGTTTAAAAATCAATAAAAATGTAAAAACTTAGAAATGGCTGAGATTTTATACTTATCTACTATCAGTTTTCTTTCCACCCAGTCAATGTAAATGTTTGTAACCTCTTTTTTTCCTTTTACTCATTGTTTGATCTTTATTTTTCTTCCTGCATTCAATTATATATATTTTTAAAAACACCTAGCCTACTTTCCAAATGTTATGGACGACATTTAAAAAACAATCAGGACTCAGATGGTTTTGAGTTTCATTGATGTAACCACTAGGCTTTTCCTATGTCGCTTGTGCAAAGGCACTATCTTCTTTGTGACCACCAGTGTGTTTTCTATTTCATTTTTTTCTCTTGCAATTTCTACTTATTCAGTTTCTAACATCGTTGAACTTTACCTTCCTAATACTCATCATTGTTATTATGCCAATGGCCTATCTCCCTTGGTTGAGAATTGAAGGATGCTTTAAAGGTGTGATTAGGACATGGCCCCACTTTTACTCTATTGCAACAATTTACTGTAGACCTTGAAACTCCCACTATTAATAGAAGAATTTTCAACTAAGTCATTTTCTCCATGCACTGATGTATACAGCTTTCCCAAACTCCCATACTTATCTTGTGTCCCCTCATTTGTTATTTATTGTAATGTCTAAATTCATCATGACACCTATAGTACTTCGTGCATTTATATGTCATGTATCTTCTTTCTCTTCTCAACTGCAATTTCTTTTATAACAGAGTTCCTGTATTATTTGAAAGGCCAAGACTGATTCATATCATTGAACACCAATTGTTAAGTTTTAAAAGACAAAGGACTCTGAGGAAGAGAAATTTTTACTTTTTTACAAGTGTTAGTGAGAAGTAAGAGGCTTGGGGATTGGGGATATGGCTTGGTGATAATGCCTGGGTGGATAATATTGAGTCCAAAATGGAGCTGAGCGCCTGAAAATGAGAAGAAAAGAGGTGACACATAAAAGTTTCTCCCTGTGCTGATTCTGGATGCTGACTTTTTTTATTGCTTTGACCTAAGATTCTGCACATCCCATTATATGCACTTCTGTAGACATTGTGAAACTGGAGTCTAAATAACTCTAAAAAGTTCATGTATTCTGGGTTAGAGACATATGAGGTATGATTGTCTTTATCACAGATGAAACACCTGGGATGAGGTGAATAAAAGTGCCAGGATCTGCCCAAGGTAAAAAATCTGATCTGCCTTTATGATTACCAGTAAGGGAAGCATTTCTGTTTTGTTTGTGACAGAAATGAAAAGTGTGGTTTTAGTTGTATTATAAGGTCCTGTTGAATTTATCACATTGTGGAGTATACATTCTAGGTCCAACGGGACAAGTCCAAGGAAGGCTGATGTATCAAGTTTGTAATGGACATAATATTTGCAGAATTCTTGACTGGGTGCTATTTCTTTCTGCCTTGCACTGGTACATTTGCTTGGCAGATATTTTTTATGTAAATGGTAGTACCTGAAGTAGTTATCCCATAGTTTGGTTCTGCAGAACATAATATAGTAAATGATAACAAGGGGGATGCATGCTTTATCAACTTTGCTCCAAGCTCTGATATCCCAAACACGTTTTAAAGTCTAGGAAAATAGGCATCCTTCTCAGATCAATATACACATTTTGTTCTCTTCTAAAAATGCGCCATTGATTTGTCAGTATTTTCATGGTATCTCTCTGATGAACTGAAAATTTTCTTCTGAATCTTTCTCAATTGTCTCACTAACTTACTAGTCAGTGTCTCTTGTTAATCATGTGTCATTATATTCAGGCAACTGGACTCTGAAAGGTGAAAGTAGAAACTGTTTCATTAAACCCACTCAGAAGACTGCTTTTACCTTGTCACTAGAATGAAATTGTGGCCAATTCTCAGAATTTTTTGGTCACTACTGTAGTCCCCGCTTATCCATAGTTTTACTTCCTGTGCCTCCAGGTATACTAGGTCAACCATGATTCAAAAATATTAAGTGTAATATTCTAGATATTTTGAGAGAGAGGGAAAGACCACATTACATAATTTATATTATAGCATGTTATTATAATTGTTCTATTTTATTATTAGCTGCTGTTCTTAATCTCTGACACTGACTAATTTATAAGTTAAACTAGAGGCCCAGTGCACGGATTTGTGCACAGGTGGGGTTGGGCTGGCCCACCCCGATCAGGGCACGATCAGGGCCAGGCCAGCTGGGGGAGGGGCCATGGGCGATTGGCCAGTGGGCCCTGCCCCCAATTGGGGTGGGGGGTGATTGTTGGTAGGGCTGGCCATGGGGAGGGGCCATGGACAGTGCGCTGGCCGGCCCCGCCCACAAATGGGGTGTGGGGGGCTGATTGAGGGTCAGCAACTGGAGGAAGGGCCGTGGGAGGTTGGCCAACCAGCCTCACCCCCGATTAATGTGGGGGGGCCAATCAGGGTGGAGCTGGCTGGGGGGAGGAGCTGTGGGCTGATGAGGTGGTGGGGGCTGATCAGGGGTGGGGCCGACTGGGAGGAGGTGCTGTAGGAGGTTGGCCGGCTGGCCTTGCCCCCTATTGGGGTAGGGAGGCAATCAGGGATGGGGCCGATGGGGGGAGGGGCTGTGGGAGGTTGGCTGGCCAGCCAACCTGGTTCACTGGCCGCAGTGGGCATCATAGTGACCGGTCGTTTCAGTCATTATGGCATTCCAGTCTTTGGCTTTTTATATATATATAGATTTTTCACAGGTATGTATATAGAGGAAAAGCATAGAATACATAGGGTTTGTTATTGTGCACGATTTCAGACATCCACTGGAGATCTTAGAATGTATCCCCCATAGATAAGGGGACTAGTATATTGGTGTCTGAATGACCTTTTATTATTAGCCCCATAAAGAGTCCCAATTCAGTCCCAATCAAATTCAGTCCCATAAAAAGTGTACATTTAGTAATGAAATGGTCCAGTCCAACTTACTCAAAACTCAAACTTCACTTAAAGTGGCTATTTCTGGTCTTCCCTGGTTAGTACTGCATCAGTCTAGGACAGTGGTCTGCAAACTGCGGCTCGAGAGCCACATGCGGCTCTTTGGCCCCTTGAGTGTGGCTCTTCCACAAAATACCACGTGCGGGTGCGCATGTACAGTGCGATTGAAACTTCATGGCCCATGCGCAGAAGTCGGTATTTTGTGGAAGAGCCACACTCAAGGGGCCAAAGAGCCGCATGTGACTCGCGAGCCACAGTTTGCAGACCACTTTTCTAGGAGGCTTAGTGGGGGTTGAACAATCTCTGGTTCATGTGACAACCTTGTGCTCTGCGTATCCTCCAAGCAATGTTTCTGACTCTCCAAGTTTGGAGCTGGAGGTATGACGGCACAGAAGCGAGAGAGAAGGAGGAAGATAAAGGAAAGTTCCCTCTGACTGATACTGTTGTGTCTCTCATGAATACTTCCTAGCTTGGCAGCTATTAAGAGCGACTGATGTAGGGCTTTTTGTGCTCATGGCAGTGCTTTTCTCCCATACTTTCCCATCTGAGGGTAAACCTCTCACCTCTTCCTGCGGAGACCGTCTGGTGGGGCCCTTTTCTTCTGCATGGATCACTCTAAGCTACGGAAACTTTGCTCACTCTCCTGATTTTGGTGGAAGTACAGCCTGCATGCCGTGCAGCTGCCCTCTACTCTGACAATAGCCAGGGAACTTCAAGTATAAGAATGGTCTGCCCTGTAATTTCTTAGGCCTGGATCAACTACCAGCCCTTTTAGTCCTTCAGACTCCAAGGAACCCTCAAAGCTTCTCTCCTTAGGACAAACGAATGAGGGAATACTGCAGCGGTTCACACGTTTTTTCAAAGAAGTTTCCTCGTTTGGCCTCTTTGACCTTCATCCTTTTACACTGTTAAGGTGGATGTCAAGATGAGGGACTTAACACCAGTTTTCAGCCCTCTGCTTTTCATGTCTAGCACCTCAATTTGGAATGCCATCCATTGTCCTGTTCTCGGCTGAAAGGGAAACAGAAAGCGATCCATTTTAGCATCTCTTTTTTTTCTCCTTAGAGAAACGGTCTTTAATTAGTTTTTCTAAAACGTAAATCACCTGTCGTGATAATTTTATTTTATTTTTTGTATTTTAAAATAAATCTTTATTGTTGAAAGTATTACATATGTCCACTCATTTCCCCCATTGACCTCTTCTAGCTCGCCCCCACCGTACCCCAAAATAAATCTAAAAGATGCGAAAATACCTCTGCTTTTCAGAGGAAACAAAGCAGAGGTATTTTAGTATCCTGTACCATTATTTGGAAGTGGTGGGTAGACGACAGAAACTAGATTCAATGCTCAAGATACTGCAGAAGACCTTGAATGGGATGCAAGGGTGAGTAAGACATTGTCTCTACCTTTGAGCTTAGAATCTAAAAGTGGGTAGTAGACATGTTCCTAATATGTACACAGCAAAACATGTTCATAATCTGTTCACTTTGTGAAGTAAGAGAAACACAAAATAACCCACAGGCTTTCAAATAAAGGAGAAATCTCTTTTGATTAAGGGGATTTGTAAAGTCTTTGATAAAGGGGTAATATGTGATACAAGTCTCAATTTATTCATTTAAAATAACTTAACTGAAATATTTATGGATGAGATGATATGATGTCTGGCATTTGATTTAAAATAATTCAGCAGATGGGGGAAGAGGGCCATACTATATATAAAAAGGTTTGTGTGTGTGGATAATTACAGGAGCTATATTATGGGCACAAGGGGGTTTATTCTCTATATTTGTGTATACTTGAAAATTCTATAATAAAACAAATAAATATAAAAATATAATAAGACATAAGAAAAATAGCATTAGTAGGTATCACAAACACTGTTTTAGACAGTGGGGTACAGTGATGGACAAAACAGACACTGAGTTTATGTAGATTAGGATGTAGGAGAGATAAACACTGATCAGATATTTACAAGTATGATTATTTGCAAAACCTTTAAGTCTTCCTGGAAATTTAATCAGCAAACTTGGAAGTAAGAAACAGCAGGAGCCAGTGTATTCTTGAATGAAATGCTCTAAGTTTGGTTGGCCTATTAGCTGTATTATTTTCATTGGTGTATAACCTTTCAGATGATTTTTTTCTCCTTCTCAAGACTCTCTTCCACTTGAATTTCATGATTGTGTCCCGAATACATAGCATGAAACCTTCCCTTCTTTGTTATAGTCTAGACCTGTGGTCGGCAAACTGCGGCTCGCGAGCCACATGCGGCTCTTTGGCCCCTTGAGTGTGGCTCTTCCTAAGCCTTAGGAGTACCCTAATTAAGTTAATAACAATGTACTTACCTATATAGTTTAAGTTTAAAAAATTTGGCTCTCAAAAGAAATTTCAATCGTTATACTGTTGATATTTGGCTCTGTTGACTAATGAGTTTGCCGACCATTGGCTAGACCAAGCATGTCAAACTCACGGCCCGTGGGCCACATGCCTTGTTTATTTGGCCCATGTTAGCCTTTGAGTTTGACATACTTGGTCTAGACATTCATTCAGAAAGCCAGTAAATAAAGTCCAGTAGTTAGGAACAGAGTCTCAGGAGCCAGGCTACCAAGGTTCTCAGTAAAGGTTAGGCACTTACGCCCTGGCCAGCCCAGTTGATTGGGCATCCTCCCATATACCTAAAGGTTGATGGTTCAATTCCTGGTCAGGCCACATGCCCTGGTTGTGGGTTCAATCCCCAGTAGGGGGTATGTAGTAGGCAACTGATTGATGTCTCTCTCTCTCTCTCTCTCTCTCTCTCTCTCTCTCTCTCCTTCCGTCTCTAAAAATCAATAAAAAAAACTTAAAACAAAAAGATTAGGCACTTACTAGTGATGTGAATTGTGAATTCTGGAATATTCATTAACCTCTAATTATATACTTTAAAATAGTTTCTCATTTTTTAAAACATGACTGAAAATATATGTATCTCATATTTGAGAATTAAATAGTTATTCACATAAACATTTTAGAATACTAGCGATCGCATAGTAAACATTCAGCAACTCTTAAATCTTATTATTAAACAATGTATGCTCATTTACTTTAGTAGGAATGAGCCTGGTTTATTGAGCTTCTCTCTTCATTGAATGGCTTCTATCATGGATCAGAAAACTTCCATTTGAAAACAAAGGCATATGTGAAGGTTATTTTATGAGTTAGTGAAAATTAACATTAATTAGGGTTTTTTACTTGGGAGCAGGAAGAGAGTCCCTTATTAGTATTTTAAATTATTACTTTCTTGAGGCTAGAAGTAGAGAAATGTTATCTTTTTTTTTTTTTCAATATATTTTATTGATTTTTTACAGAGAGGAAGGGAGAGAGAGAGAGAGAGTCAGAAACATCGATGAGAGAGAAACATCGATCAGCCGCCTCCTGCACATTCCCCACTGGGGATGTGCCCGCAACCCAGGTACATGCCCTTGACCGGAATCGAACCTGGGACCTTTCAGTCCGCAGGCCGATGCTCTATCCACTGAGCCAAACCGGTTTCGGCAGAAATGTTATCTTAATAGGCAGTTCCTCAACTACTCCAGTTGTGGGGAATCATGGTCTGTTCGTACCCATGCAGCATATCAGTTTTCTCCAGGGAGAACTAAAAGTTAAGATACAAAGATAAAGCACCATAGAGATAAAAGGAAGACATTGTACTCCCAAGCAGTAGCTTGGAATAGTCAATCACTGGCTACAGCATCTTCGAGTTGATCACTGGAAATAAATCTCTGAAGCCATGCTAAATTTCAGTACATCATACCCCAAATTGTTTTTGGTGAAATGACAATTTTAAGGCTGCTGCACTTACAGACATTTCTCTCCGTGCATGAAATTCCCAGAGGAAATACGTGTTGTAAACAGAATCCCTAGAACAAAATTAGGTTGAACCTCAGCCCTTACCATGTGTCTAACTGCTCAGTTTCTCACCAGACTGACACAGTACACATAAACTATTTTTAACTTATTACTTGGTTCCATTAGAGATGTGTGTAGAGAAAGATTTTTTTAAAAAAGATAGCAAGATAAAAGTTCACTGAAGTGGAAACCTAAAAGACCTTTTCCCATCTGTTTGGCACAGAAGTTATCTCTTTGGGGGTAGAGATTTCATCACAGTTCCATAGACTTGTGACTTCCAGATTGTGTTTACTGCAAAAGAGCAGCTTTCAAGGCCTCTAGGATACCTATTCTTACGTTAGTCTGAGCAATGCCTTTTTTTATTCTTTATTTTCATATTGATTTTACATGGGAAAAACTGTTGCCTTTTCAGTAAAATAGGTGTGTTTGCTAAACTATAAATGCAGCATGCATTTTTTTTCTTAGTCTGGTTCCTGTATTTCCATATCAGAGCAAATAAATCCATCAGTGAATGATTTATTATATTTTAAAATAAAATGCTGGACGAGAGATGAAAGTGAACAGTCACTCACAATGCTTTCTTCTTCAAATAGACTTCAGTATAGTTTCATTAATTTTATAAGAACAGTTCATCAGTTATCACTGTATTCTATTGCTCAGCCATCAAAATTCTTATTTTCTGGTGCAGTCTGCAAAACAAATAAATAACATTTGTTAGGTACTGTTGAATGGGTTTCCAAAATCTGATTTGAAACTACTTGCAATGTATTAGTGGGTGTAATATTTAAAGTATATTGACCTTCACATTTTGACTTCCATTGCTAACATAATTATATATTTCATTGTTCTGCAGATTTCATTTTCTCATGACTATATTGAAATAAGAAAATGTTTTAATTTTTTGTTTTGTTTTCCTGGGGAGATAGATGAATGCAAAGCTTTTTTTGAGTATTTCAAAGTTATGACTTTAATCAGTTTTATAGGTAATGGCAGCCACAAAGAGTGCGTTATAAATCTTTGAGGTATTGAATAAACCCAAACGTCTTAGAATCATGAAATAAATGAGTTTCAAATTGGAACGCACCCTGACAGTTCATTCTATAAAGTGCAAAACTCTAAAACTGGTTGGGAGAAGGGAAAAAAACAAATGAGAAAATTTTTCTCTCTATACACTATAAACTTAATTTTATATCATGTGCATATAATTATATTTAAGAAGTTATTTTTAAAAAATTCATATAATTCTTGAGTTTTCTCTATCAGCATCAACCAAGGTATAACTGAACTGGTACAAAGTTGTACCTTTCTTTACCCCATTCCATGAAGTTCTGATAGGAAGAAAGGCCTTCTTCTTAATAAACTGAAGACTCTTTGCTAGTTGGCCAGACAACCTATATAATAAAAGCCCAGCGACCGAATGGTGGAGTGACCAGAATGACCGGTCGACCAGTCGCTATGATGTGTACTGACCACCAGGGGGCAGATGCTCAATGCAGGAGCTTCCCCCTCGTGGTTTGTGTGCTACCACAGTGGGAGCACTGCTTGGCTGACAGGAATGAGCAGCTGCCCCAACAGCAGGCTGATCCCCGCAGGCCATGCCCCCCACCAGTGCATGAATCCTGTGCACTGGGCCTCTAGTTAACATATATGTGATGATGTAAACACTTTTAAAATAAGTTAAGTATGAGATGATAATGATGAATATAAATGAAATATTGTTCAATTTTTGTATTATTCTAGACAGAATCTAGGCATTTTAGGTATATTGGTTTTGTTTTATTTATTTATTTTTTTTTGGTTAATCCTTACTGGAGGATATTTTTCTATTAATTTTTAGAAAGAATGGAAGAGAGAGTGAAAGAGAGAAACATCGATGTGAGAGAAACACATTAATTGGTTGCCTCCTGCACAAGCCCTGACTGGGAGCGGGTACAAGCCTGCAACCAAGCTTGACAGGAATGAAACCCTGGACCCTTTGGTCCACAGGCTGATGCTCTATTCACTGAGCAAAACCAGCTAGGGCCATTTTAGGTATATTGGGTCAGTAAATCAACAGCGTTTTAGAATAATACATTTAAATTATTTTGAATCAAGCATTAATATTTTCTTTTAGTGAGCATGGGATATTTAAATTAAAGGAGTATTGCGAAGTAGTAAACCATGTACGATGCTGTTGGTTTGGGATTGAGTCATTGTCATCGAATGTGAAGTTGTGCTTCTCAAACTGGGATGCATGGTTTTTTAGGGGCTGGCAGTGTAGTGATGTTCTTTGTGGTAGAAAGAACCAGTGTAAACAGGACGCCAGCTGTTAGAGGGCTTGCTATGAGAATGGTATATAATAACGTGTGTGTATATGTGTGTGTGTAGAGCTTTTAAGAATATGAAAAATACTCATTCTCAACTTGAAAAATAATTTCTAACATAAATTAAATGCAAATTAAATTAAAATATTGTATTATACTGATAAAGATAATTAAATTTGATAATTCACAGCATGGACTAAGATGTCGGGAACAGGTATTTCAGTATTCCAATAGGAGGGCCAATTCTTTGTAAATCTTTGAAGAGCAATTGGACAAAATATATCAATGTTTAAATGCATATGGGCATTGAATCAGCTGTTCCACATGTAGGAATTAATCCTCAGATATACTAACATCTGTAAACAAAAGAGTATGCATTACACATAGTTTATGGTAGCATAAGGTGGGGACAGCCAAAATGCCATTAATAGAGAAATAATTAATGGTTATTAGATTCAAAAAATGAAGTTTTTTTAAAAAGAAAGATGTAGCCATATAGGTAGTGGTATGGAAATAGCTATAGGAGAAGAGAACTGGAGGGTATGTATCAGAAGAAAAACAATTTTTTATAATTCTATGTGCTTCATAATTTACCATATGATTTCAGTCATTTTCAAAAAAAATAAAGAAGGGTAAATTATTCATATAAATGGTAAAGGAAAATTGTCATGTATCCTTCTGAAATACAGAAAGATGTCTTTCTTAGGAACAATATCTTGAAAAGCTCATGCACTTCAAATGAAATAGAAGCAAAATGTCAAAATAAAGGTTTCTCAGGTATTTTTTCAATGGAAGGATTAGTATTTTTGAGAAATGAATTTCATAAAATAGAATATTTTATTATTGCAGTGAATGTCAAACCAGTGATTTGGAGAGGGTGACAAACAGATTAGAACTGCCTGAACACAGCTCTCCCAACTGAGTGGGTGGAACCCAAACCTAACCTGGTTCTCACATCTCCCACCGTAGATGAAGAGGTATGCTATACACTGAATGTTTGTGTCTCCCCCATATTCATATGTTGAAACCTGACCTTCAATATGATGGTTTTAGGGAGGTAGGGATCTTTGGGAGGTAATTAGATCATGAGGCAGAGTCCTCATGAATGAAATTGTTGCCCAACACATGACAAGTACAAAATTTTAATTATAAAATAGTCAAGGGATATAAGCAAACGAAATATAGTCAATGATATTGTGATAACTATATATGGTGCCAGGTGGGTACTGGAAATATGGAGGGGAACACTGTATGTGATCGTCTAACCCAGTGCTTCTCAACCTTGGCTGCACAGTAGAATCACCTGGGAATCTTTTTAAAATCCTGATTTCTGGGCCTCATCCTCCGGAAATTCTGTTTCTTTGTTACTAATGTTGTGGCCCCACCCCATAACAAAGAAACAGAAATTCCGGGGGATGAGGCCCAGAAATCAGAATTTTAAAAAGAATCCCAGGTGATTCTAATGTGCAGCCAAGGTTGAGAACCACTGGCCTAATCACTATGCTGTATCCCTGAAACTAATACAGAATGATATTGAACGTAAACTGTAATTGGAAAAAAACCACCCCAGAGAGATCCTTCACCCTCTCCCAGGTGAGGACACAGCTAAGAGACCTTATAAACTAGAACTCTGACCCTCACTGGACACTGAACATGTTGGGGCCTTGTCTTGGACTGCCCAGCCTCCAGAGCTGTGAGGAATAAAGGCTTGTTGTTTATATGCCATTCACTCTTTACTATTTCTGTTGCAGTGGCCCAAATGGACTATGATAGGCTGGATAGGGATAAGGAGATAACGTAGTCACCGGTACTAAGGATTTTGATTGCCTGCTCTGTTATTTTATTACAGGTTATGTAATTTCATATCAGAGCAAATAAGCGTATCAGTAGATGATTTACTCTGTTTTAAATACTGGAAATCTAAATACTGGAAATTCAGGTATAGAGCATGTGAGTGGTGTGAAAAAAAAATAAATTAATCTCAAATATTGTACAAGCATGTGATGACATTTGACATTTGCATAGAAGTCATAACTTTTTAAATGTATGTTTCTTTGTACAAAGCCATACATTTAGGAATACTATCTATATATATAAAACCCTAATATGCAAATAGACTGAACGGCAGAACAACCGAGCAACCAACCAACCAGTCGCTATGACATGCGCTGACTACCAGGGGGCACATGCGGAACATGGAGGGCATCAGCAGCAGGCAGCAGAGCTCGGAACATGGTGGGTGTAGGCCATGGCGGGATGGTGGAGCAGGTGAGCGGAGGCACCAGACCAAGGTGAGGCGCCAGTTGCTGTCATCAGGGCAAGCCTCTGGTGGTTACTGGAAATTCTTTGCTCCTGCATGCCGAGGTCCCGCCCAGCACTTGCACCTGCTGCCAGAGCCTGGCACCAGCCCCGATTGCTCAGTGCCATCAAAGGGTGCGAGCGGCAGCTGCTGGCCCCAATTGCCCCTCAGGGCTTCTCCACCTCCCCCTGCTCCTGAGGGGTGATCCGGGCAGCAGCCACTACTTGTACCCACTGCTGGCACTTGCCCCAATTGCTCTGCACCATCAGCAGGTGTGAGCGGGCTGGCGCTGACAGTGCATGGGAGCAGTGGTGGTGGGGGCAGGGCTGCCGGCAGGAGGGGCCAGGCAGGGGCACAGAGGATGGACCGAGACCCGCCTCTGTGCCCCCACCGCAGCCTTGCAGCCCATAGTTTCTTTCAAGGTGCACGAATTCATGCACTGGGCCCCTAGTTGTCTAATACATAGTAGTTAGCACTGTAGGGCAATACAATCCTTAATGATGATTTGTAAGCTTCTGGCCACAGGAGAACAAAAGCGTAGGAAGAACTAACTGGACACCAGGAGTCAGACCATACAAGGAATTAAAATTGTCAGAAGGCACCCAATCGCACACCAGCATTCCATCCACATTCCAAGCCCAGTGACCCAGCACCCAAACCCACTGAGGACAAGTTTCCTGCCAGCGACTGCATATCAGTATTAAACTCCAGCTCCTGGGTTCTGCCATCATCAACCCAATGTCCCCTTCTCAGTGCTGTGCAGCACTTCTCTTTGGATATCCCACCCACCATCCCCTTTCCCTAAATAAAATCAATGTTTCTTTATCCACCATCTGAGATGCTATTTAGCCTACCCATGCACCACCATGCTAACCTATCATGTTCACCTTTCAATAGTTGATCACATATTTGCTTTTATGTTATGAACTTTTCTGAATTGACTTGCCTTATTTTTATTTTCATCTATTCCCTCTAGTTTTCCCTTATTTTTTTAAAATATATAATTATTTATTCAAGAAAAAGGCATTCTTTTATGTCACCTAACTCAGTGAGGAAGAAAGGTGTTTATTTGAGAGAAATACTAACTCTATGAAGTTATCACCTTTAAGAAGATATAGAAAAATATAGTTAAAGAGGACTTAGTGATACTCCCTAAAGGAAACAATGGAATAATTATGCTCTTTAGATATACATTTTAATTTCCCAGATGTTTATTGTTTAATCATGGTTCTCAAAGTGTGGTTTCCAAATTCTCAAGCCTCTACCCAGAACTGTACTGGATCACACAGATGGGGGATGGGGCCCAGGAATCTATGCTTGAACAGGCCAGATGGTTCTCATGAACACTCAAGGGCAAACCACTGTATTAGGGCATCACAATTATTTTTTGGTAAGTTAACTTTTTTAAATTTTTAGATATTTTTTAAAAATAAGAAAGGGCCCATTTCCCTTATAATAAAGTTTAGATGTCATGGTAAGATAAATCTTACTATAGAAATGATGTGATTCTTGTTTGAATGAAGATTTCAGAGCAGACTTGGTAACCAATAGAACTCCATTTTGATATACAGAGCACCTTCTACATAATAAATTTTGAGTATCAGATGCTGAAGCCTTTCCACAGCCAGAATTCTAAGTATTGCATATTTCTGGACAAAAGCATTGATCACATCTTCCTTAGGTATTTAGTATCACCCCTGGAAATTAATTATTTAAGCCACATTTGGATCTGTAGCAGTGCTCAGAAGGTGAAGAGTTTTAAAATCACTGCTGTTTCAGGCAGATATACAAAATACAATATAGAGGGTTTACATAATAATATCTATTTTGGAATTTCTAAATACTGACTCTAATAGACTGCTGGGTAACTGAAAATACATAGAAGGTAAATATCAACCATAATTATTCTTAGTATAGCATCTCCAGAAAAATTTCTGGAAGGAAAATTCATGGTTTATTAATGATAGTGGTATTTTATTTCAAAGAAATGTTAGGAATGAAATATTGTCTCCAAACAAGGTTGAATATTTTTATATAGTTTTCAGCTTATGTAGTTGCATAAATATTTCAGTTTGAAACATGATGTTTTCAATATTACCTTCTTCTACAATTTTAAAAGTTCCATGCCTCGTTAAGACCCTCAGATCAAGCTATTTGTAGACTGTAAAAGCGTCAGGACTGGGCAGCTAATTAGGAATTTGTTCATGCAAGATGCAAGTCGGCTTCTCTTTGGGACTCTATCCAAGTCCACATAGCAAGCCTCAAGACACGTACATGAACCTTATCCATTAGTGCATATATTGACATAATTTACATAATTTTTAATGTGTGTCTTTTGGGAACATTCACCAACAAACTTTATTATTATTTGTCTTATTTAGTTATCTTAAAAAAACTTAATGATGTTACTGGGAAAACACATGGTTATTTTGGGATGCCTAATTAGCAGTTTCCTGTTCATTTTACTTGCAAATGTATTGCTTTCCTCTGTGGAAGTTTTGTAACAGCCCAGATGACAAATTGTTCAGCTTCGTGACGATTTCACCAACTACACAAACTGTGCCGTCTTAATTCAAAGAAACTGCAAATCAACTTACAGGTGGCACACTATGGAGAGAAATCGCACCTGTCCAGGTTTGTTCCTGGAAGACTGTGAAAGTTGAGAGTCTTTTTTCTCTGGGCTGTCTTAACGAAGCAGATGACTTTGAACGGCATACAAATGAGGAAAAATAACTTGACATCTTGAACAGTTTAGGCTGCTTCAAAAGAAATTTGCTATTTAAAAATTTCTATTATGGGATTTTAGCTTTCTCCCTGCTGAACAATGTTTACTAAATATTTACTCACTGCCTACTGTGTGAGAGGTTCGGGGCTACAGTGTTAGAAATTTATAGCCCTGATCTTGGCCTTTCTTGAGAATTACAGTGCTTGTCAAAGCCTGTAGTGAGCCCTGGGATAGTGACTTGCAGGTGCCATGGGAGGATATGGGAGTGGTGTCTGGAAGTGAGGTAGTAAGGGATCCAGTGGATTCTGTAGCTGCCTCCATCCCCCACCCTCCCCTGGATCTGCAGCACACCCATCCCCCTACTGCTGGAAGTGTTGGTCAATAATAACTCAAGACTGTCACCTTCTCTACAAAATTACAGCCTGGCTCAGAGTCCATACATTGCTCCTTAGATCCCCCCCCCCACCCAGCCCCCCCAGGCCCCAGCAGTGAGGCAATGGCTGAGGTTCACAAGAGCAGCAATATAGCCTCAAAGAATCAACTCTGTGCTGCAGTTTGTGTATCAGTGCTTCCTGGTGGGTTAAGAAGAAGCTGGACTCCAGCCCAGACTCCATTCTCACATAGCTTTTTATCTTGGCCCTGTGCTGCATCTCTCACTCCCTGTACCTGACAGCACTTCCCCAATAAGTCTTTTGAACCAGAATCTGCTTTTAGGGAGCCTGATTTAGAGTAAGTTTCAGAGACCTTCAGGGTAAGTGGGAGCTAGCTAGAGAATTTCATGCAAAGACATCTCCAAGAAGGCAAGGGAAGGGGGGAAGTTCTGGATAAAAGAGTAGAGTGATATGAGTGTGGGCTGGGTAGAGTGTTGGAAGGAGGTGGGAGAAAAGGGGTGGTAATGAAAGATGAAGCTGAAGAGGTTAAAAATCTTTGTAAGCCAAGTAAGTATATCTACAGCTTATTAATGTTAAAAAGTTGTGAAAAATACAGAATATTACCTATATTTTATTCTACATAAAATATGTGATATTTGAAATAATTTATGTATTTGAGATATTTCAAAATAGTATTCTCAGATTAATTCATTGAATATGCTATAAAAAAAGAAGGAGTGCTATCATGGAAATGCTCCTACACCTGCTGAAATTCTCATTCTCTTTTCAAAGGAAAGTCTCCAATATGCAGTATGAAGACCATATTATAAGTCTATAAAGGATAATTTTTAACCATCAGTTGGAAAACATGTATATAGCATAATACTTTCCATAATAGATCTTATCATAACCCAATTTTAAACATGTTGATAATTTTTTATAAATATATTTTTATTGATTTCAGAGAGGAAATGAGAGAGAAAGAAACATGATGAGAGAAAAACATTGATTGGCTGCCTCCTGCACACCTCCTACGGGGGAGCGAGCCCACGACCCGGGTATGTACCCTAACCAGGAATAGAACCATGGCCTCCTGACTCGTAGGTCGATGCTCAACCACTGAGTGACACTGGCTGGGCCATGTTTATTCTTGTGTATTCTACAACCTGGCAGTAACCTATGAAGATGAAGCTGTGGAACTCATTACTGTATACTGTAGTTCTAGTGAAACAAATTTTAATCCCTATAAAATATAGAAAAATTACTTCCTCATTACATCTGACTACCACATGTGGGACTATTTAAATGAAGTGTTATTTTCTAAAACTCAACTACCTTTTGAGTTGTAACCAATGAGATTTCTATTTGTTTGGGTGTTAAGTTGTCATAATTTGCGATTTTTAAAAAATATACTGTTGTGAAAATACATAAGAGGTAGAGCACTGTTGGTTGGGAGTTTAACTTGCACTTGTGTTCCTGTTATAATTTTGTTGTTTAGTATCTTTATTCTACCACCACTCCTGTTTCACTCACACTCCCTTTTTTTACCCTTAGATTTTTGTAATAGATCCCTAATCTGTCCACTTGCCACTTCCCTCACAAATTTATTCCACGTACAGCTGATATTTTAAAAAATCAAAAATGCAATTTTTGTTACTTTAAAAAATCAAAAATGCAATTCCTTCTTTACAAACCCCTCCACAGTATGAACTTTCTCTACACCTCTAGACTTACCTCTTTCTACTCGCTTCCACACATCTCCAGTCCAAATACCTATTCACATGTCCATGGTTTGGGACAAGCATTTCTCTTCCCAATACTTCAAAATCAAGAGTAAATGTTACCATTTTAAAAGGATGGTAAACTGACCATTTCCTTTTCAGGAGTCCCTTACACTTGGTGTATGCCTCTGTGAGAGCATTTGCCTAGGACATATTTTAATTATTTGCTTAGATGCCTGTCTCTTTCACTGGACTATTCCATGAGTCTCAGGTGTCATCTAAGTGAGATTCAATTGTATATGGCAAAGTGAAACTGGGAGAATGGGTGGTTAGGAGTCTAGTTACAGGAAGAATCACCCAGAGCTAACTCAGAAGGGGCAGGCACAATGGGCCCCATAAGTAGAGAGGAGGTCCAATCCCAAGGGTATCCTTCTGTTGGCCACTCAGCTTTATTTCCCAGCTCACAGACCACCAGACAGTTGTTAGACTGCTGAGCATTCACCTAGACCTAGACGATCAGTGGGGAACTTTAAGAAACTGAGATGATGGTCCATGTTGGTACAGTGGCTTCATTGCCTACCTGAACAGGAGCAGACTTCCCAGACACCTTTGGGGGATTTTCAGAAATACCTGATTTCAAGGGAATCTCAGATCTAGCTTCTTGCAGGCAACTATCACTAGGGTGAAAATTAATTTAATGCGGACTTTTCTATTTATATAGCCTTGTAAGGTCTGAGAGACAGTTTACACATCAATATTAGAATTACAACTAGTTAGTTAGAGAACATAACTACTTACTCAAAGCCAGCTATAGTAAAGCACTTTGTATTACCTCTTATTGATACCTATTAAGGAGGTATTGTTACAACTCTATTTTCAGAAGGGAGCAAGAATTGGAGACATTAAATAACTAACACAAGATCCTGTCAATAGTAAGTAGCTAAAACTGGAAATGATGCCCGATCTCATGTTACTTTTATTGTTATGCTCCAGTGCCTGCCCCTAATAAATTGTCAGTGATGAGCAACTGAATGAATAGATGTGAAAAGAACTAGTGTATTTTTTAATTCAAGAAACAGCACAGTAGATGTCTGTACTGAAAGTGTGAATATTTTTCCAATGCTTGTGTGGTATGACTCCCGAGTAATAAGACAATGTTGAGGTCTAATTTACAATGCCAAAAATACCCTTCTCGCACCATCAGAAAATAATTAAATCTCTCTCCATAACCTTCAAAGCTCTTTTTAGTCCCTGCCAACACACAACTACTTTAACATTATAATGTGTAACTGCTCCATAAAATTGCTTTTTAAAAAGCTCTTCCTGCTAACCTTTAACCCTGAGGACTGTGCATAATTTATTATCCTGTAAACAATTGAATTCTTTCCTTTCTCATTTTGGGAGGACTTTCTTTCTTCCTCCTTCTCCATCTATCTACATTGCTCCTTTACTGATAATATTGAATCAAGTCACTTTTATTATTTGTCATTTTCATTTAAGAAGTGAAGTATGCTTCCTGGTCTTAATCAGCATTTAATAAAAATGGGACATGTTATCTCTAACAAAATCATTGCTTTTATCATTTTTCTTGTTGTACCCTCTTTTAATTTCTCTTTCTTTGAACTGGTATTCATTGTAAGAAAAAGAAATTTCCAATTTCTGTTCTTAGTTATGCTATTACTAGAGGCCCAGTGCATGAAATTTGTGCACGGGAGGGGGGTGTTCCCCAACCTGGCCAGCACCTTCTCTAATCTGGGAGCCCTCGGGGGATGTCCGACTGCTGGTTTAGGCCCAATCCCTGCAGTCGGACATCCCTCTCACAATTCAGGACTGCTGGCTCCTAATCGCTCACCTGCCTGCCCACCTGATTGCCCCTAACCTCTTTTGCCTGCCAACCTGATTGCCCACTAACCACTCCCCTGCCAGCCTAGTTACCCCTAACTGCCCTCCCCAGCTGGCCTGGTTGTCCCCAACTGCCCCTGCTGGCCTAGTCACCCCTAACTGCCCTCCTTTGCAGGCCTGGTCCCTCCCAACTGCCCTCCCCTTCAGGCCTGGTTGCCCCCAACTTCCCTCCTCTGCTGGCTTGGTCACCTCCAACTGCCCTCCCCTGCCATTCTGTTCACCCCCAACTGCCCTCCCTTGCCAGCCCGATTGCCCCCAATTGCCCTCCCTTGCTGGCCATCTTGTGGTGGCCCTCTTGTGATGTCGCAGTAGCCATCTTGTGACGACGTCGCACAAGGGTGTTGCACAACGCCACCTAGGCTTTTATTATATAGGATATTTTGAGGATATTGTGATTTGAAGCAAAATATAGTCAAGTCTCTCATCTTCATATATGGGTGGAGTGGAACTATATAATATGAAGTCATATAAAAATGTTAATTCATGCTATGTCAAATAAGATTATAAAATATCAATGGCTAATTCTAGAACTAATTGTTAATTCATTTTTATTTTTTCCGCCATCAAGGATCACTTGCTGGCTCTGCCCCGGTCCAAGCCTAAAGCATCTGGCTGAGGTGTTAGGCCTGGGCCGGACCCGCCCATGCTCCCCGCCATCAACATCTGGCTCCTCCCTGACCCAGGCCTAACGCCTCAGTCTGAGGGTTCAGGCCTGGACTGGGGCACCCCCAGCTCCCTGCAGCCGCCGCCATCAACAATCGCTGGCTCATGATCACTGGCTGGCTCTGTCCCGGTTCCCCGCCGCAACTGCCATGAAGGATCCCTGGCTGGCTCGCCCGGCCCAGCCAGGGCCGGGGCACCCCCAACTCCCCGCCACCTATTGCTGGCTGGCTCCTCCCTGGCCCAAGCCTAAAGCCTCTGTCCGAGGTGTTAGGCCTGGGCCGGGGCACCCCCAGCTCCCTGCCGTTGCTGCCATCAAGCATAGCTGGCTGGCTCCGCCCGGTTCCCCGCCGCTGCCGCCATCAATGATCTTGTTAATTCATTTAAGTGTAAAAAAAAAAATAATTATGTCCTATGATGATCTTATAAAGTTGTTAATATATTTCTTAAGTTTCCAGGCTCTATACAAAATTTCTTGTGTATCAAATAAGAAATTATCTTAATGTAAACATAGATCTGGATTTAGGTCTGAGATAGGAATCTGAAAACTCTATTTGCTTTTATTCATTCCCCAAACCTATACTTCATGCCCTTTTGTTTTCCTCAACATTCTCACTTTGTTTCACTTACTTAAAAACACTTCCTAAAATCTGATTTTCTTTAAGACAGTTTTACAGTATGGTCAGGTGACTTCCTCTTCAGAGTAACAATTTATAGTGGTTCCTGTCCCACTTTTGGGAGTTTAGGGCTATGCTTGTCTCCACACTATGATAGGCGCCTTTTCTGAGTACCTCAGAGAGCCCCCAGCAGCACCTCAGGAAGCTCGTTCTTATAAAGATGATCCAAGTGCTCATCAAACTGTGAGAAGAGCTAAAAGCATCATCTCAAATACCCACCTCATTCCATCATAGTCTGGATCTCCTGTAAGCAAGATTTTCTTAGAGCATTTTCAGGATTCTTAAAAATACAAAATGTGCTTTGGCTGTGCAAAATCTCACTAGGTGGCTGAATGGGTACGTTTCTTCTCTTCCCAACATCTTATAGGAAAAAGTCAAGCAAAATCTTCAAGAATTCAGACAGTGATTATATTATTGAAGATTCTGCTAAGTCACCAGTTTAACAAAGTAAACAAACCAAAAATTAAACTGCACGTGCACACCTGAAGATTCTGGGGTCAACCTGTATCTCTTCATTATTATGTTCAAACAATTAGGTCTTTCACACTGATGAATAATTTCTGGGCCTTCTCCTGCTCCTCCTTGTCTCCATTCCTTCTGCATTAGACTAGAATCTCATTTGTCTCTGGGCTCCCTGCCACACATGTAGTTCTTTTCTCCATCCTGGCACACTGTACACAGTGGTATTCCAAAAATATAACTATAATCATTACACTGCTCTGTTTAAAACTCTTCAGTATTCCCTGTTGCCTTCCAGAGGAAGTTGAAACTGCTCCATTGTCACTAAAGGCCCTCCAAGATCTAGCATCCACCTATATATGTGTCTCACACTTCACCACTGTCCATTTTCATCTATCACTCATTCTTTCCACTCAGTTAACACATAACTATTTATGATTTCCCATATACATCATGTTTTTCTTTAAGCTTTTGCTTCAAAAACTCTGTAGTATACATCATGGTTTCCCTAATAGCTAGGATGGATACTTGAAGTCAATGCATGTTGTGGACATTTGCTAAAATGTCAAAATTGCTATTTAGGGATGTTTTTATAGTAAAATTCAGCTCTGGGATTGAAAAACTGTAAATAGATCAGTTTTTCTAGAGAAGTTTTTCTTGATAAATTACATATAATTTCATTTAAAATGTATCTTTCTGTTTTATTATATTTATAATTCAATATTACTCTTTCCATAGTCAATGTCATAAATATAATAAATGTTAGAAAAACAAATCATTTTTCATGATGAAACAAACATATAAGCCATCTCTTTTTTTTAAGGTTTGTAAAGTGCTTTTTACAGAGAGAGGAAGGGAGAGGGAGAGAGAGAGAGAGAAATATCAACGATCAGAGAAAATCATTGATTGGCCGCTTCCTGCATGCCCCCTACCGGGATTCAAGCCCACAACCTGGGCATGTGCTCTGACCAAAAATGGAACCTTCACCTTCTGGTTCATGGGTCAATTCAACCACTGAGCCACACTGGCTGGGCAACATATGAGCCTACTTATTCTTAGTCCAAATATAGAAACCCCCAACCCTCATAGTCATCTATCAGTCAGAGGTTTAAGAGCAAGAATTACCTTTTAAAAATTGGAACTGAAAAGTATAAGAAAAAAAGTAAGTATGACTATGTGAGAGGACTTTCTCAAGGATTTGAGGCATACAATATTTTTCCCCCCAGTTAATTTGCCATAATCTATAGGCTTAGGTGCTGGTGTACAAGCTTAATGAAGGCAGAGTGCTGGTCTACTTCCATAGTCATTTGTTGGCATGCCTTTGTTGTTCAGCCTGAGCTGCCACTGGCTCTCAGAATAAAGTATGCATGTCACAGGCGCTGGCTCTTGTCACTTCAAAGCTGAGTTTGCCTGTCCAACACTGACATCTGGTTTAAAGGAACTTTACCTAAAGAAGTCAACCCAGAATGCACACGCTATATTATGACAGTGCATATGCTCTACTGAGGATGGTTCAGTGCTGTTGCCATTTTATAGAAAAGGAAGTGCACTGATTTAGTTTACTTAGTTCACTAAGTAAGTCTAACCTTTTATTTGTAAGGTATTCTTTAGGAAAGTATCACAGGGAAAATAAATGAAAGGTAATGTGGTAATGTGACAATTTTACTTGCGATGAAGTAAAATATAAACAAAATGTATAATTTTGTAATCATAGAATGATTGTTAAATTTGCCTTGTGTCTACTGTATACCAATCATAATAATCAACCCCTCTGTCTAAATGAGTTAATTTTTTTCTTTTTGCCAACCATATGAAATACATATATTTTCATCATTTTTTAAATGAGGAATCCACAGCACTAATAGTAAAAGAATCCATGCCAGTTCATATCATTCTTAAGTTTCAGGTCTGTTGCTTAAAACTAATTCTGACTGTTAACAAAGCTTGTGATTTTTAACCTGGGCAACTGCAAACATTCAATTATCTACTGTAAATAATACCCTCCTACTGACCCTCACTTCTCCTTCCCTTATATGAAAGTACCTTCAAAAGAACACCTTGAAGCTAAACTTTGAAAAATGTATTAGACTCTGAGCTAGTCCAGATGAGATCATCATTGCTAACTTCAATAATTTTTTTCTCTCCAAATATATTAAAATATGATTTGTTGAATCAACATATTTTAAGTTACATAATACATTATAGATACATATTTTCTTTACCTGCAGAATGCATCCTTTTTAGTAAGATCCTCTTAAATTTTTTTTGAAATATTGAGACTCTTTACTGAACCCCTGGCATTGCTGGTGTTTCTGTGTCCTTGGTTGCCACCCAGTGGCAGCAGCCAGACACTTCAGTTGTATAACAAAAGGAAAATTGTATTTTTCTGAGTAGACTGGCTCTTAAAATTCAAAAGTAGATGGTAGGTGTTACTTTTGTGTAACTATTTTGTAAAAGTGTTAGCCATGGCCATAATTGAGTGCAATGAAGGAAAAAAATCTATCTAGCTATCTAGATATTGCCAAGGACAACTCATTCTCAGTAAGGGGGGAAAAAACAACAACACCTATTTTATATTTTCTCAGAAAATTGATAGCCAACACTTGTCCTTTCAGAAAATCATTAGAAAGAAAGTATTTGTGTTAAAATTCCTGTCAAAATACATAACGAATTTATCCATTGGTCAGTGATCAGTGCAGTCAAATCAAATGCTAGATATCTCCAATTTTTTCAAATATGATGTTTTACCAATAAGGAAAAGCATAAATATCATACACCAAATAAATAATCTTAAAAGATTATGTCTTCTCAGGAGGGCAGGTTGTAGAGTGTGGCATGGAAATAATTTATAGGAAGTACTTTAAAGCACTTGCTTCCAGAGACATCTCAGAAACTACACGAACTGCCGTGAGGAACATTCAGTACCTTATAACAAAATGGGTTTTATTTAAACCTCCGAAAGTCAGGAAATAAAATGGACCACTCCCAATAATTAAAAAGTAAAGTGTTAACCTGTTTAAAATACGAGATCATTTTATTTGAGATTGTCTTTTCTTTTAGTTCGAAGATAACAAAAATTTGCTATAAAAATTATTAGCAAAGTATTCTTCATCTGTTTGAAAAGTTGTATGTCTCTGGATAGATATTAATTTTATTTTTATTTGATTTAACAAGGTATGGTTTGGAAATGGGACAGATAAAGCAATGTTATACCATTACTTAGTTAATCTTTAAATATGTTGATCTAAATAACAGCAATGCGATATTTTGAAGAATTTTCCCATTTTTTTAAAAAAATTTCAAACTTACAGAAATGCATTGAATATTAAATCCTTCTTGTGTTGATTAACCAACTATCATTTTGCTACACCATAGATTGTATAGTGGTTTCCTCATAATTAGGTTCAGGTTAAACATCCTTGAGGAGCATCCTACGTAGATGAGATGTGCTACTCATTGCCTCACTTCAGTCCATACTTCATGCCATTTGTCACGTTACTGAAAAGGTGCTATCCGTGATGCACACACAGGCCTGGTGTCTACTAGGTCTTGACATTTTAATGGTACTTTCTGCTTTGTTATTAATAAGTAATCTGTGGAGTAATACTTTGAAATAATCTCATTTCAGTGCACTATTTTACTCAATTACTTTCAACTATAATGTTAATTTTCATAAACACTAAACTTAAACAATGATTTTGGGTGTTTTCAGTAGAGAGCAGATATCTTGGTGATGCTGAAACTGAAAAGAAATATGTATACACCATTAAAAAATAAACATGAATCTAAAATGGGGAGAGAGGAGTACATTTTAAATGCTGCAAAGTTACTCAAACTTTACACAATAAAAGACATGAAAATATTAAAAATAGAGCCATCTGGACTGTCTATTTATATTGCATAAACATATGGGAGAGATGCTTTTAATTGTTATTTAAAAAACTATTTTCACCTGCCTTATTGACCTGTCACTATTTTTTAGTAGAGTACAGTTATGCCTACATTAATTAAGCAGCAATAGCACTAAAGCAGTGAGGGATATTGACATACCAAGAACATTAACCTGTGTCTTGGTCATGTATCTAGCAAGTTATTAGTTGGAACATAGCACTACATTTCATGTGGCGACCATAGTAATGAGTTTAGCACACTTTGCACCTTAGAATCAAAACTGAAGACCAATTTTAATGTGTTGGATCCACTGATTTATTATTTCTAAGAAATTTTTCAATAATTTGATAATTACTTGGAGAGTTTCACTTAAAGCAGAGTGGACCAAATTCAGAAAAAAAAAATGAAAAAAAATTTTCTTTATAAGCCCTGAGTAGAAACGCATTGTGTCTTTACTTCACAAAGAAATGAGCATCATGATTAAACAGTCAGATGCCCCAGAGCCAGTTAGTAGACAGCTTTTAGCTTCAGCTGTTGCAATCCAGTCTGCTACATTTCACAGTGGAATGCAGTTGGCTAATAGAGCAAAAGAATTTGAGATAAGGGTGAAATATTCCAACTAACATTCTTCTCAGTATCATCAATTCCTCCCCAGATGCAATAGTCATTTTTAGCAGATACTTTTTCCAAACAAATGACAGAGCTCATTGCAATGACAGGGCACCGGCATTTGTAACACTTGCATAGGTATAATTTAATAAGTTATTAATATATTTTAATAACTATTCATTTCTTCCTAAAGCATTTCCTGTTATGAACGGTTGTACTAATGACAAAATAATTTGAGAAAACTCTATCTGAAATCCTGGTGTCCTTCATACTCCTGTTCTTCCCCCCTTTTTGGTGTTCAGAAGTTAAGTGGAAAATAATTATGTTATTAGAAATATGTCGGAAGATATGTTTGTTGAGCAAAGCAGAATGTCATTGAGAAATTGCAGAGAGGATGACTAAGAGCTTTCTGAATATTACCTATCAGGTCAGAACAAAGGGGGTGCGTCATGAGCTGGAGACTGACCCGGTGTAGACAAGAGGAAGGATAATTCAGAAGCAAAACAGAGGTGATGTGTAGCAGCCAGCTCATGCTGTCTTGGAAAGAGCTGGTTGTTAAATTTCCACTAATTCTGAGAGCTGATTTGCTTTAAATTGTTAGCTTAAAATTGCAAAGAAAGAGCCTTCATACTGCAGTGATTAGCAATTGCTTTAATTTGAAGCACCCTCCATATCCTAGAGAGCAGGTTTTTAAAAATTTACTAGTTTATTTGGATAATAAGCTGGTTTATGAAATAATACATAATTTATATGTGATATGTGATATATATAAAGAATGTTATTTGGAAAATAATAATAGTAATGGTAATAGCGTATTTGGCTAAAGAAGTCAGAGAGTGGTTAATAATCATACCATGGTTATAACTATATAGTTAAAATTTATAGTCACTCATTAGCAATATCCAAATGATAAAATGTGTCAAATGTTGCTGGTCACAAAGCAGAAGCTACCACATACAAAAACTGCTTTTGCTGATATTGCCAGTGACCTCCACATTGCTAACTCCAACCGTCAATTCTCAGGTGACTTGGTAATTGACCTGTCAGCAGTGTTTGACACATTTCATTCTTCCTTACTGCTTGGAGCACTTCTTCGCGTGGCAACGCAGATACCACATCCTATCTTACTGTTTGGCACTTCAATATCTCCTTTGTTAGTTCCTCCCTTTCTCCCTGCACTCTTTTTTTTTTTTAAATTTCTTTATTGATTAAGTTATTACATATGTGTCCTTACTCCCCCATTGCCTCCCCCCACTCATGCCCTCACCCCCCTGGTGTCTGTATCCATTGGTTAGGCCTATATGCACGCATACAAGTTCTTTGGTTGATCTCTCCCCCTTACCCCCGCCCTCCCCTACCTTCCCTCTGAGGTTTGATGGTCTGATCAATGCTTCCCTGTCTCTGGATCTGTTTTTGTTCATCAGTTTATGTTGTTCATTATAATCCATAAATGAGTGAGATCATGTGGTATTTATCTTTCTCTGACTGGCTTATTTCACTTAGCATAATGCTCTCCAGTTCCATCCATGTTGTTGCAAATGGTAAGAACTCTTGGTGATCTCATTCAGTGTTATACCTTTACAGGCATCATTGTGCTATTGATAAATACATTTGTTTTACCAGCCCAGTCTTTAACAAATTCCACATTTGTACATTCAAACCATCTACTTCACATCCTCTGTTTGATGTCTATAGATATGTGAAACTTTAGATGTGCAAAACTGAATTGATCTTTTCTTTGAAACCTTCAGCCTCAGCCTTCTGCATCTTTTGATACTAATTTCTACCTTCAAAATACAATAAATGGTTATATGGTTGGCTTAAACAAGAAAACATTTATTTCACACAGTTGTAGAGGCTGGGAAGTCCAAGATGAAGGGACAGCTGATTCAGTGTCTAGTTGAGGGCATTTTTCCTGGGTTGCAGATGGCCACCGTTTTGCTATTATCCTCATATGGCTAAGAGAAAAAGAGGTCTTCTGTCCCTTCCTTTTTTAAATAAGGGAATTAATCCTATTATAGGGCCTCACCCTCATGGCCTAACCTAACTCTAATTATCTCCCAAACCCCACTTCCAAATACCACCCCATTGGAGATTAGGGTTTCAGCATATGAATTTTGGGAAGACACAAAAATTACCCGATATAAATGCATTTCTTTTGCTGTAGAAAAAAATTAGAAACAGAAAGTATATTTTCCCATGTAACTAATTTGGACCCCGACATCTGCATTTTTGGTGACTGTTTTGCTGCATAATCTTTGATGGGGAATAGAGAATTGTTTTAATTTTATTTTACCTTGTGGTGCTATTTGTCAAAATGGTGATATTTTATATTTACTATTATTAAAGAGAAATCAGTTTTTCAAATTTGTTATACCCGGAAAGCAAAATCTCTGAGGATAAATGTTATTGACATTCAAGAAATTATGAAGAGCATAGGTAGAGAAAGCATGACCTTATTTATTAAATTTCAGAATATTGCAGCAGAAATAACACTTAAATATTCAAAACAACAGATTTGGGGGAAATACTGGGTTACATGGTGGGTAGTAACTTTTAAATAATTGTTATTCTACAATATAGTACATGTTGAAATCTTGCTTTTAAAAGAACGTATGGATAACTAATTCATAAAAGGTTAATAAGAAAAGTTAATGTGTTGGAGAGCATTTAGATATTTTAAGATTATCATAATAGAACTGAGCATTTATTCAAAATATCTTTTACTAGCATCATAAAAAACAATATTGGTCTGGCTGCTCAATATGTCTGTTCTTAAATAGTATTCCTAATGAGTCAAGCTGAAGCAGAAAATGAAAATGTTTTTCCAGATAATTCAAACTAAAAATACACAGTCCTCTAACATAATTATTTCCATTGTGAGAATTTTGGAAGGGCATAAAATCTTTGTCTCAGAGCAGTATTTTAAATATAAGTTAGTGATGATTCTCTGGTGTATTAAGCTTATTCATTTATTTCCTATTAACTCTGCATGCAGATTTTCACTCATGCAAGTATATTTATGTTCCTATCATGTGACAGACCCTCTTTTAGTTGCTGAGGATACAGATTTGAAAAAACAAAAAACAAAGGTCCCGCCCTCATGAGCTGCGTTGTATGTAGCTCATGCTAGTGATATATTAGTGATAATTGCTATGTCATGAAATCAGGACTTTAAAAAAGGAAAGAGTAATATGTAAGTGGCATATTATTTTAGATAGGATTTTTGCAGAAGGTACCCATTTTGTTAATCCTCACTGGAGGATGTTTTTCCATTGATTTTTAGAGAGAGTGGAAGGGAAAGGGAGAGACAGAGAGAGAAAAATTGATGTGAGAGAGACACATTGATTGGTTGCCTCCTGTGCATGCAAGACCAGAGCCAGGGATTGAGCCTGCAACCGAGGTACCCGGGACTCTTTAGTCTAAGAGCCTACTAGTATGCTCTATCCACTGAGCAAAACTCGCTAGGGCTGCAGATTCTATTTTATTTAAAAGGGAGAACCAAGTTTTCTCTAGATGTTCAGAACATGTAGTATTTTCTCAAATAGTCAAATGAAAGGCATCTGATACAGTATAATGAACTGAGTACTTCTAATTACTTCTCCTCATTTTAAATACTTAATATACTGTATATTATAGATGCAGTGCAACAGTCACTAATTCTCCATTATGCAGTGAGATAATTGGCATTAGTAGTTTGCAGTATACATCTTTGTGTTCTAGGATCCATTATATAGGGCAGCTACTAAATGCAAAGTAAATGAAATGGGTTGATAATTTCAATTTATGATTTTATTATTCTCAAGTAAGTCATACACTTAAAGGTGAAATATCATCAAAAGGTTGATTAAACAAAAACAATAGTTCCCCTGAACTACCTCACCTTAATCCCAAAGGCAACAAATCATAGCAAAATAGGGACTTTTATTGCAACTTTCTGGTATAACTATTCTGGACATGATTTTTAATTGCTCTTTTGATGGATTCTAATGAAGAACACTTCACCTCCTCACTTTCCCTTCCCACTGTTGCTCATCTAGTTACATGGCTATGCTTAGTTCCTCTAGGGTATCTTACTGACATTACAAAATGTTCACCCTTTGCTTTCTGGCTTGCCACATCTTGTGAATATACCTGGTAAATGAGGTGCTTACATGGCCCTTTCTCCTCTTCCCTCTGCATCCTGTGTGTTGACTATATGCCCCTCCTTGGCTGTAGCCCATTCTGTGTCCCCTCCAGCTCTGGGCTTTCTCTGCCTGCTTCACTGGGCAGCACCTTTTCACATGCCGTCTTTCAGAAATGTGTGGAAAAGTCTTTGATGTTAGTGCACTTCTGATCTCTGTATTGGGGGGTTAGACCATCCTATTTTTTTAAAATATATTTTTATTGATTTCAGAGAAAGGAAGGGAGAGGGAAAGAGAGATTGGAAAGTCAATGTTGAGAGAGAATCATTAATTGGCTGCCTCCTGCATGCCCCCTACTGAGGATTGAGCCCGCAATCCAGGCATGTGCCCTTGACCAAAATCAAACCTGGAACCCTTCAGTCTGCAGGTTGACGCTCTATCCATTAAGCCGAACTCGATAGGGCCCATTCTATTTTTTAATTTTTTAAAAAAGCTTTCTGTTATAGTTTACATTCAATATTATACTAGTTTCAGTTGTATAGCATGTTAGTTAGACATTTATGTAACTTATAAGATGATCTCCCTAATAAGTCTAGGACAGCTGTGGGCAAACTACGGCCCGCGGGCCAGATCTGGCCCGTTTGAAATGAATAAAACTATTGAAATAAAAGACCGTACCCTTTTATGTAATGATGTTTACTTTGAATTTATATTAGTTCACACAAACACTCCATCCATGCTTTTGTTCCGGCCCTCCGGTCCAGTTTAAGAACCCATTGTGGCCCTCGAGTCAAAAAGTTTGCCCACCCCTGGCCTAGGACCTACCTGGTACCATACATAGTTATTATAATACTAGAGGCCCGGTGCATGAAAATTCATGCACTGGAGAGGGGGTCCCTCAGCCCAGCCTTCCCCTTCTCACAGTCCGGGAGCCCTCAGGGGCAGGAGGCAACCCGGCGATCAGGGGAAGGAGATGCCTCCATCACACCTCTGCTGCTGCCACTGCCGGCAGCACAAGCCTCATTCGTCCTTGGTTACCTGAGCCTTGGGTGACCCTGGGCAGCTGGGCAGTTGCCATCTGAGTCTTGCCTGCACCTCAGGTGCACCCTGGGATGCTGGGGGGCTAAGGGAACTGGGGGACTCCAGAGGCAGGCGTGCAGAGCAGCCGGGCCCACCTGGGGGTGGGCCTGGCCTTGCTGTGCGCCTGCCACCCCAGTGGGGCTGAGGGGACTGGGAACCACCATCTTGTGACTGTGGGTGCCGCCATCTTTGAGGGTGTGACAGTCAATTAGCATATTCCCTCCTTATTGGCTGTGGGTGCCACCATCTTTGAGGGTGTGGCAGTCAATTAGCATATTCCCTCCTTATTGGCTGTGGGTGCCACCAACTTTGTGATGACGTGAGGGTCAATTAGCATATTGCCTCTTTATTAGATAGGATTATTGACTTTGTTCTGGCTGTACTTCACATTCCAGTAACTGCTAATTTATATTCCTCAGTCCCTCCACCTTTTTCACTTAGCCCCCACCAACCCCCCTCCTTGATGACAACCATTAGTTTGTCCTTTGTATCAATGAGTTTGTTTCTGTTTTGTTTGTTCCTTTATTTTGTTTTCTGATTCCACATATAAGTGAGGTCATGCAGTATTTGTCTTTCTCTGTCTTATTTCACTTAGCAGAATATGCTCTAGGTCCATCCTTGTTGTTGCAAAAGATAAGATTTCATTCTTTTTTTTGGCTGAATAATATTCTGTTGTATGTATGTACCACATCTTCTTAATTTATTTCCTCCTATATAATAAAGAGGTAATATGCAAATTGTCCACCACACCCTCGTACAAGATGGCTGCCTCCATGTGGTCACAAGATGGCCACCACAAGATGGCCAGCAGGGTAGGACAGTTGGGGGTGACCAGGCCTACAGGGGAGGGCAGTTGGTGGGTACCAGGCTGGCAGGGGAGGGCAGTTGGGAGCAATCAGACTGGCTGAGGAGCACTTAGGTGTCAATCAGGCAGGCAGGCGAGCGGTTGGGAGCCAGCAGTCCTGGATTGTGAGAGGGATGTACGACTGGCAGTTTAAATGGTCAGTTGGACATCCTGCAAGGGGTCCCAGATTGGAGAGGATGCAGGCTGGGCTGAGGGACCCCCTCCCACCAGTGCATGAATTTCATGCACCAGGCCTCTTGTCCTATACAATAAAAGCCTAATATACTAAGTGTCTAGTCATCTGGTCGGCCATAATATGCTAATGATATGCTAAGGCTGTTCAATCACTCGCTATGACATACACTGATCACCAGGGGGCAGACATTCGACCAGTCGCTGTGTATGTGCAATGACCACCAGGAGGCAAACACTCTAACCAGTAGGTTAGCTTGCTTCTGGGGTCTGGCCTATCAGGACTGAGTGAGACAGGCCGGACACACCCCAGAGCCCTCCCGTGGTCCCTCCCCAGCTGGCCAACCTCCCGTGTCCCTCCCTGGCTCCGATCGTGTACTGGTAGGGTCCTTCGGCCTGGCCTATACCATCTTGCAATCCGGGCTGAGGAACACCTTCCCCCCCTGCCCCGAGTGCACGAATTTCGTGCATCAGGCCTCTAGTTGTAATATATCAGCTGGAGAAGAAATAAATGTCTTCATTTGACCAGGTACACAGGAATATCTTTTATTTCTTTGTGTTTTTTTATTCAATATTTTTATATTATTTACATTTTGTTCTTTAGTCTGCTTTTATGTTGTCTATTTTTCTTTAATAATAGATTGTAACTTTAATTTTATTTTCTTCCAAGGATAAGAAAAGTTAATTACTAATTTCCCCCATGACATATCAAGTTGTAAAATTAGTATTTACCCATTCTATTTATTACCTATGATTCATAAACGTTAGTTGCATCTTATGTATCATAGTATTATCCGACTTTAATAAATTGAGCTATTCTATTTAATAATAATAATGATAATTTTTTAAATGTAATAGGTTATAGTTTTCAGCACAGGCTCACATAAATTATCTTATTTTTAAAAAAATACAGTTTGAATGCTTGCCTAAAGAAAAATTTCACATTCATCTTCCTCCCCACCTCAAATTCAGCTTTGATATAGAAGTATAACCTCCAGATCCCCCAATTCTAGACTACTTTCTTCCTCCTGCTATACACTCATTTATTATATCATTTAGAGAGCAACTGTTTGTGTATAGTGTTGGATTAAATGCTGTGTTAAAGTTAAAATGAACATTATTGCTATTAAAGTTGTGGCATTATCATTGACACTGAATAATTTACTTGCAGTAGTTCAAGGAAAAATAAAAATAGGGAAACACTAATATTAAGAACATACTTTCTCCTTCATATTCTTTATTTATAATCAAAATAAAAATTCCAACTTTTTATTTATCTTCTCCATATTAATCATCTGAGGTCATTTCAACAAATTCTCGCTCTCTAGATATTCTTCAACTTAGACTGAGAACAATGATTTAGCCAAGATGTTTAGAAAAAAAGGTATTTACCATCCAATTCATGCATTTGAAAACAGACTCTTGAAAGACAAAATTAAGAGCTCGGCATCTGCCCCTAAAATTAGAGTGAGCAGTTGGAACGTGTTTCATCTGCCGCGGACGCTGGCAGAGTGCTTTTTCTGCGCGGTGAGCAGCGGGAAGCACAGGGGGAACTGTGACCCCAGGAAGGCAGGCTGCATGCTGACAGCGGAGCTGCTTGTAATACCTCAGCTGGGCCCGTGGCCCTCTTATTTGGTTGTGTTCACATCAAAAGAGCACCTATGAGAATCACTGGATTGACAGCGTGGTTGACACATAGCTACAGCTTCTGCAAATATTTACAGGAAGTGTCAGGGAGAGGATCAGCACCCATTATGGGGAGCAGAGTAAATAGGAAGTATGCATTAGGGAGATTATCTCGCCTTTCCAAGTAACAGGGAAGCTTTTATAAAAGGAGTGATTACGAAACTGTAGGATAATCTGAAGAGTGTGATGAGCAGATTTTCCCAGGAAAGGAAAGATGTTGTTTTAGGAACTTAAAATTTTACTCTACATCCTTGACAATGGTTCAATGTTGTGCATTTCTTGATGTTTGTAGCTTTTTTTTTTTTTAAATGTGTACATCCCCTCTCTAGTTTATTAAATGTTTTAAGGTAGAAGCTATAATAATCAAGGCCTACACATATTATAGGTTGTATCCTAATTATGACACATTCTATTCTCTCTCTCTCTCTCTCTCTCTCTCTCTCTCTCTCTCTCTCTATATATATATATATATATATATATATATATATATATATATAACATATACTTTAGTTTAATGCTTTGAACATCATAGGTCCTCCAAAAATATTTATTGAGTAAATTATTGAAGATAATAGTAGGAATGGCAACATGAGAGTTTAGGAAGTTTTAACTCTTTTATATTTTCAATAGCATTTTATTGACTGTCAAATACAAAAATGACCACTATTGCTACCAAAAGGGTTGCTATCTTTTATTAATATTTAAGTTTTTTTAAACTTAAAAAATATTTAAGTTTAAAGTAAATATAGGAAAATGTTAATATTTGGAACAACTCCCTCACCCATATTCTCTATTAATGATAAAATGAGAGCACCAATTATAGCATTTAATTTTTTCTACCTACCTCTTAAAAATTAAGATTTTTTTACATTTTTTCTATACTTTATTATATAACAAAGACACATTTCTTTGAAAGTGAAAGAAATGGAGACTTTGTAATTTATAAATGCCTTAGGGATGATACTAGTAACATAGTGGTTTTTACATTATTAAAAAAAAAACTCATGAACTTAAGTTAAAAAAATTACCAAAAACAAAACAAAAAAATGGTACTATGAGAAAATTATTCAGACATACACACCTTGACATTATTTGAAGAAAAAATAAAGATAGAACATTTGTAAACTTAGGAACCTAACACTGAATGGTATTTGTTTTGGCTTTACAAGAGATGGGATTAACCATTCCAGTGGTTATTTACCTGTCTCACTTACCTTGCTTGTCCATTGCATTTCTGTTTCTATATAAACAAACAAGCACCAAAACCTTAAGGGTCAGAAGTTTAAAATAATAAACATATGTCACTCAAAATCATGTCACTCAAAATCAAGCCAACAAACAACTGTAAACTCCAAAATATGTTCACAGTGTCACAGAAGGCTGAGGATTCAAAAGCAAAATCAAAGAAACACATTTTTATTTATGAAGAGAAAAAAAACCAAAGGCCTGGATGTCATATGAATTTATATCTGGTGTGTATGTAAATAAAACCATAAGGAACTTTTTTTCTTAATATTCAATTCGTGGTCTTAATTTCTTTTTCATTGACTAGGGCAGTGGTCGGCAAACCACCCCTTGCGAGCCACATGTGGCTCTTTGGCCCCTTGAGTGTGGCTCTTCCACAAAATACTACGTGCGGGCGGGCGCGCACGTACAGTGCTATTGAAACTTCGTGGCCCATGCGCAGAAGTCGGTTTTCAGCCTGGGCGAGTCTATTTTGAAGAAGAGGCGTTAGAAGAAGTGGGGGGTGTTGGTCGGTCTGGCGATGGGAGACAAGGCGCAGGCGGGCTGGGCTGCGGGATACCAGCGCGGGGGAGGTGCCAAATATCAACAGTACTTAAACTATATAGGTGCCCTGACTGGGAATCAAACCCACTACCGCTTGGTGTATGGGATGATGCTCCAACCAGCTGAGCCACCTGGCCAGCCTTCTGTCTTCTTCTTGATAAATGAGTGATTTAGGCTGGTTAGCTGAGCAAAGAGTCTCAGTTTTTTCATTCTAAGAAAAAGGTAATAATACTTTTCCTTGTATGGATTACTGTGGAGATTAAGTGAACTAATTTTGTAAAAATAATAGTAAACCAATTTAAATATAGTAGAAAATAAATATGTGATAGTGTTCTTTGCTTCCTTCTTACAAAGCCGGTGGTTTAAAAATAGTTAAAATTATTTGTAAAAAGTATTTAGAAACACAAAATATTTAGGAATGGGTTGTTTAATTTTTGATAATTGTAATTGAAATCAGAGGTAATTATGAAATTGCAAACCTTTGTTTGTAAGAATGATTGCTGATAAGATAATTGTAGTACTTTAAGTAATGAGATGTTAGTTTACATGATTCATCATAGCCATAAAATTTAATAAATGGAGATAGTTAAAATATTTTTCAAGTTATGAAATTGTGGCCCATTAGAGAGTTACAAAATTAATTTAAAAACCATATTTTTCATTAAATAATGGAATAAAGTAGAATATATCACTTATAGTAAACAAGCATTATTTTATGATACTCTTTATTTGGTTTTATATACGTACCCAATCATATGTATGTATATACTAGTTTGTGATATAAGTATTACTTCTTTTCATGAATTTCAGCATTTTTAAAAGTCACTGTTTTAAAGGCCAATTAATCTCTGAACAGTATGTTTATCATCAGAAAGATGAAGTAGTATTACTATCAGTATTATTTATACTCAGGCATGTTTTTTTTTCTCCCATAGTCCCACTGCCATGCCAATGTGCCAACATAGCCTTTACAATTATGACATTGATTCTTATCCCATTGCTCACCAGCCAGCTATCATAGCAAGTATATTAGAAGAATTTCTTGACATCTCTTGCTTAAGCTAATGTTTTATTTAGCTGATGCAGGCTCTTTGCTGTTAGTTGCTGTTAGCCATGAAAAGGAAGCTTGGTGAATTAAAAAATAAAGGAGGGGAGATGAATTATCCTTTTTCTTATTTGAACTTTGCTTGATAATTCTTCCTATTTGAATGGTTCTTGATGTGCTAAAATTATTTCAGGAGAACAGTTCAATAATTGCATAGTACATTAAAATAGCAAGTCATTATGCCATCTTGAGTCCCTAAGAGAAGCAGGGTTAGCTGGGAAAAAGTATAAGAAAGATCTGCCCGTTAGATGGAAATTTTACTGGAGATGTATGCATACATGTGAACCTTCACTCAGGCTGAAGGAAAGGAGATGAAATCTCAGTTATGGATCAGGTTGACATGAGAGAGATCTGGTTCCTCTCACAGATGTCAGAATGGTGGTGGAAGGAGCAGAGAGTTGAAAGCAAGTTGCTGAGTTTTAATTCATTGTGGACTGTTATAGAGCTGGGGAGAATCATTGCTTTTCTGAACTACATGGCAGAGCATAGCCTTTAATCATCTCTTTCTCTCTCTCTCTCTCTCTCTCTCTCTCTCTCTCTCTCTCTCTCTCTCTCTCTCTCTCTCTCTCTCTCTCTCTCTCCTTCCTTTAGCAAATTGACCGAGAAGTATGCAGTTAAAAAAAAGATAGGCCAAGAGAAAAGGCATGGTATGGTTGACTTTTACTTTTAAAAATATTCTAATAGTACAGCTTTTCAAACTGTTCCACTGCCAGCCCCCAAGTCCACTCTCTGCCCCCATGCAAAACTGAGCTGAAAATATTTAAATCTAAAGCTAAAAATTACCGTCAAGAGAGATTTTACATGTAAAGTTATGGTTAAAGAATTCTCCTATTTTTAACCCCTTGATGCTTATTTTATGCATATGCTTAAGAGCTATTGGAAGGAACAAATTAATATTTTATTTTCCAATTTAAAAAGTTGTGTTTTGCTGCCATTAGGATACCCTAGGCTTTGCTTTATTGGATCATTAATTAGTGCTTTGAATGGTTGAAGAGACTTATTCCGTGCACATCACACTTGCAACACACAGGAGGCATATATTTATGAAAGACTAAAACATACCCAGGAGTCCCTTACTGCCATATTAGAACATTTATAAATGGGACTTTAATTTAAAGAGCTGCTGCAATGAAAATGAAATGCTATATTGATTCTTAGGCCAGATGCTCTTTAGAAAAATGCAGTGTGTATATTATTCGCACTCCAAATTATAGCTTCAAATCTGACCTGGACATACTCGAAGATAATTCTCTGATGACCTTCTGAGGCAATTAAACTAAGGGTCCCTGGGATGACTTTTGTACTCTGGTGGCAGAGGGTTTCTAGGAATAGCCCTCTGGTATCAAGCACATAGTTTTGTATGACTTTGAAACCGAAAACAAATATTTGCTAAAATTTTGTTCTTCAACATTGGAGTAAGGTTCTCCTTTTCAACAATAAAGGGGTTGACAAAAGTATACAGTTGTGAGTGCAAAATGTAGTTTAATATTTAATTACTTGTTAATTATTGTATGATTTTCCATATAAACAACTGTAGGCCTATTTTTGCCCACCCCTCATGGTGGGGAAGTACTTAGTGAATTTTATGATCCTTCTATTCCCACCTTACTGAGAGTTTTTATCAAAAATGGGTGTTGAATTTTGTCAAATGCTTTTTCTGCATCAATTGATATGACTATGTGGTTTTTTTCTTTCAATTTGTTTATGTGATGTATCACGTTTATTGATTTGCGGATATTGTACCATCCTTGCATCCCTGGGATACATCCTACTTGGTCATGGTGTATGATCTTTCTGATGTACTGCTGGATCCGATTTGCTAAGATTTTGTTGAGGATTTTGGCATCTATGTTCATGAGGGATATTGGCCTGTAGTTCTCTTTCATTGTGTTGTCTTTACCTGGTTTTGGTATTAGGGTGATGCTGGCTTCATAGAATGAGCTTGGAAGTGTTCCTTCCTCTGGGATTTTTTTGTAGTAGTCTGAGGAGGATAGGTTTTAGTTCTTCCTTGAATGTTTGGTAAAACTCCCCTGTGAAGCCGTCTGGTCCTGGGCTTTTGTTTGCTGGAAGCTTTTTGATGACTGCTTCAATTTCTTCCATAGTTATTGGCCTGTTGAGATTTTTAGATTCTTCCTGATTAAGTTTTGGAAGGTTGTATTTTTCTAGGAATTTGTCCATTTCCTCCAGGTTGTCTAGTTTGCTGGAGTAGAGCTGACCATAGTATTTTTTAACAATCATTTGTATTTCTGTGGGGTCAGTTGTTATTTCGCCTCTATCATTTCTGATTTTGTTTATTTGGGTCCTCTCTCTTTGCTTCTTGGTGCATTTTAGTGAATAACTGTAAAAGTGCACATCAAGTGAATTGATCAGCTAACCAATATAGGCATGAATGTAAAGGAAATCAATTAAATGTAAGATCAGTCATATAAAGAATATTTTCCAGGATTTATTTTGAGAGATATTTAGAGGAGCAACAAGAAGAATAAAAGTTTCAAAATTTTGGAGATTATATATGTATTTTTAAATATTAAGTATGGTTTTGTTTGTTTCTAATTGTAAGATTTCTTAGAGCAATTAATAGGCCATTGTACATATAATTCCTTGAAGATGACATAACTCACTGTTTCCTGAAAGTATTGGCTAACAAAATGGTTTTTCATCAGTATCTTCCGGGACTAGTATAGTGTGGAAGTTTAGAAAATATGAATTTAAGATTACAGCGCAACCATGAACCCATAATCTTCTTAAGATAGATCTTCCTAGAAAACAGTTGAATTTAAGTATGATTTATTGTAACAATTTTATAACCTCCCCTATCCTTCATCCTCCCAAAGTCATAGTTATCTCTTTGGCTGTAAGCATGAGTTCTGCTTTGTCATGACTTCAAACATAGCTTAATAGGCCAGGAGGACCCAAATACAAAAGGAAAGAAAGAAGAGTGCACCGAATTCATTGGTTATTGATTGTAGCTCTGCTAGCCCTGGTTTTGTGCCTTCCTATCTTTACCATTATTACGGATTCTGACCAACCTATCTATGAAGAACTCAGCTCTCTGTGCCTTTGAACTGACATGGATCACAGGGACTCTGGTAGTTCTACAATTCCCGGACTGTACTCTCACCTGCCTACTTGAAATCTTAGGACTTCATGACAGCTCCTCATATCAGGGTGACTGTCCGTGATTCAAGGACAGAGACAGCAAAATGGAAAGTCTAGATCAGCTAACTCCTACTATAACACAGAAAATTGAAACTACTGTATTTATTATATCCATATATTATTTTCTATCAACTCCTGCCTATGAAACCTTGCATCATAACAGTGATTCCTTGAAAGTTCAAATTCTTACTGGGTCCTCAGACCTAAATTCTCCAGAGTGGTCCTGTTATGCTTCTGCTTAGGACATGGCATACCACTGGGAGTGGGGGTGGGGGAGGCAGGGGGAACTGCTGATGTAGCTTCCTTATGGAAATATTTATGAAAGTAGGACTAAACTGAAAGTTCCACCTGGCAGTACACCACTTCAGAGTCAGTGCTAGCATTATTGCATATATCCATATTTCAGCACTTAGCTTTCCAGCTCTGACCCAACACAATGCTCCTTAGTAACTTTGTGTTAGAGGGATGAGTGCAAAATATAGATAAATGAATTGAAAGCAATGGCTGGAGTAACTTATATAATGACTAGAGGCCTGGTGCACGAAATTTGTGCACTGGTAGGGTCCCTAGACCTGGCCGGCAACCAGGGCTGATCAGGGCCTTCCGGCTGCCAGCCAGGGCGTTCCTTCATTCCGCGCTGCCCCATGGTGGTCAGCGTATGTCATAGCGAGCGACCAAACTCCCGGTCGAACTCCTGAGGGGACACTTTGCATATTAGCCTCTTTTATATATAGATGATGGCTAGTTGTCAACAGTATAAGCTGTATACCCTGAAATACGTAGTCTAAGATTTAATGTTTTTATACTTAAAAATGGCTACCTTTACTATATCTCTAAGGAATATGCTTAAGCCTTATCCATTTCTACACCTGTTTCTTGTGCTTTGACATTATACTAGTGCATCACTAGATACTTTAAACTTATAATAATTAGCCAAGAATTTTGCACCTTAAATCTGGTGGGTTACTATCACCATTCAACAGTTATTTTAGCTGCTACCAAAATATTTTAAGTCCACGGTGGTTTAATCACAGTAATTGTCCTGTTTGCAGACTTTCCAATGGCAGAGAGGCCTTGTGACTGACAGCTGGAGATGATAAAGTTTCTCCTGACACTAAGTTTGGCTAACAAATAAGCCAGAGTCTCTTCATGGTGTCATTGCCTTGCTTTGCCAGATGTCAAAGCTGTGAGGAACCTGTCCAGTGGCTGACATTTGGCTTGGTGAAACTATAATCGCCTTGTGGGTACTGGCTCTGTTAGAGAAGAAATATATAATCAAACAGAATGTCAGATCAGATGGGTTCCTCAGCTATATTGCTTACTTTTGCTTATTATACAATGAACTGGCAGTTCAGTATCCTTTTTTTTTAATTTCCTTGGAATATGCTACAACAATCGAGTTCATTTTTCACACATAAAATGCCCATCATCTGCTTTAAAAAAAATAAATAAAAGAGAAACCTTTAGCACAGAGTGCATTATGTTCCAAACACATAGTGAAATGTACATTAAATACACTCTACTGAATATGTATTCCCTATACTAGTACATGAATAAGTATTATGCATTCATGACATACAAAATAAAATAGAAAGTAGCTTTTATAATATCACTCTGGTCTTTGTTAAGAAGTAGGCATAAAGACATAGTTCATTATTTTTTGGGTTTATATGCCTGTGGTATGAAATCTAAGATTCAGGGATGCAGTTTTTCTTGGATATTTATGTGCAATTAAAAAAAATTAACACTTTACTTAATTGGGGTGGCATAAAGTGTTCCATTCCAAGGGAGAAGTCATATTTTATACCACACCAAAACTAAGAGAAGTTTGGAGATAATTCAGAAAATAATAAAATGATTTCTTTTCAGAGACTTAATTGCTATGATAACTGAGTACTAAACCTGGGGTTGTGAATTTATTATATATGAGGACTAAGCTCTGAGACCTCATTATCCTCATTTTTTGGTAGAATAACCAATGCCAGTTATGGATTGTTTATTATGTTCCAGAATTTATATTAGATATTTACTATATTATATTACTTAACTAGAGGCCCAGTGCATGAAATTCATGCACTGGGGTGTGGGGTTCCCTCAGCCCAGCCTGCTCCTCTCACAGTCCAGGAGCCCTCAGTGGATGTCCTGCTGATGGGGCCACAGTCTGGCAGCAGAGGCTCGGAGCAGGCGTCCCGTGTGTGTGTGTGTGTGTGTGTGTGTGTGTGTGTGTGTGTATGTGTCTGCTGGGGCCTTCCCCAGCTGCACCATGTAGGCTCGAAGCAGTTGCCGTGTGTGTGTGTGTGTGTGTGTGTGTGTGTGTGAGTGTGTGTCCCTGCTGGGGGCCTGCCCCCAGCTGCATAGGAGGCTCAGATCAGTCGCTCTGTGTGTGTGTGTGTGTGTGTGTGTGTGTGTGTGTCTGCTGGGGGCCTGCCCCCAGCCACACCGTGGAGGCTTGGAGCAGGCGCCCCTCTGTGTTGATCTCTCAGGCTCCTGGCCTCCGCTGCGTGTTGTTCTCTCTCTTGAGCTGTGGCCAGTGATGGGTGCTGCCTGCAGGCTGCACTTTCCTGCTTGCAGATCGCCATGGTGACCCAGGAGCATGCCCACCTGGGGCTGCCTGCAGGCTGTGCTTTTCTGCTCTGGGATCGACCCAGGAGCAGGCCCACCTGGGGGCTGCCTGCCCTCCGCACTTTCCTGCTTGTGGATTGTCATGGGTTCCCGGCTGGGGGCGGGGCTTAGGCGGCTTGGAGCTTAGGAGGCACACAGGCGTCCTGGTTGGGGGCGGGGCCTAGCAGCGCAGGGCTTAGGTGCCGCCTAAGCCTCATCGCCCAGGTCCGCACATGGAGCCCAGATGGCGGCTTGCACTGTTCCGCCCTGCCTACAGTATGCAAATTAGCCACCATCTTTGTTGGCAGTTAATTTGCATATCACACTGAGTAGTCAATGTGGGTGTAGCGAAGGTACGGTCAATTACCATCTTTGTCTATTATTAGATAGGATATTTCCTACTAGAGGCCTGATGCTTGCAAGAGTAGGCCTTCTCTCCTTCAGCTGCCGGCAGGCACTTGGGACCCTGGCTGGCCTCCCCAGGGCTGCCCGCAGGCACCCGGGACTGGGCTGGCTTCCCTCTGGCCCTGGCTTCATCAGGAAGAATGTCCAGAATGACATCTGGAAGATGTCTGGTCTAATTAGCATATTACCCTTTATTATTATAGGTAAGTCAAAGCAACATTTATTATTTCCTGTATTTTGTAGATTAGGGCACAGAATTCACAGATTATGTGATTTACTGGTATTATAGAGCCAGTGAATGGCTCTTCAGATTTACCAAGTCTGGTGTTATTTCTATAAACTCTACAGGGGTATAGGTACAACAATCATTCTGTTGTTGCCCACTTTGTTTAATAACCACTGCTAACCCAATACCAGAAACATAAAGCAACTTTATATTAAAAATAGATCTGAGAGATTACTTTGTAAAAAGTATGTGATTCTAGATAATTTTATTTCTCTGTTATGGTAAATTGCCTTGAATAAAATGCTGTTACTGACATAAACAAAATCATTACACTATCCACTAAAGTAAGAACTGTGTTAAATAATCATATTCAGATAGGAAGCCCCAAAATGTTGCTCTCTGCATAGGAATCTACAAATAAAAGAGCCACACCTCCATAACGTCCTTCCTAAATGATGTTACTACATCCGAGCAAATTTCTAATACACAGGGTGACACGTTCACTGAGAATGTTTTCTCAGCTCAGCCACAGCGTGGAGCTGCAGTGTCAGTGAGTCAGAGCCGCTGCTCCAAGGCAGCCGAGCCCACTGAAGCAAAACGGATCAGACTGCAATGCAAGTGGAAGCCTCGCACCTGAGAGCTTACGGAAGGGGCTGAATTGGCAATATCTATACTCTCAATGCTGAACATCTGTATGAATGAGATGGGATTAACTGGCATAGACTCAGATAAAGGTTTACAGAAGTCCAGATTGTCAATATAAAAATGTTTTTAGAGTCTATTAAATCTTCCTGTCCTATTTCTTAGACCTGTGAAATCATACTCCTGTACATGCATATGCCTTTGTTTTCGACATATGCATTTTGGTTGCTTTGAAACTGTAGAATAAAGGAACACTGCTAAGAAGCTGGAAAGAAAAACCAGGAAAACAAAACAAAAAAAATGCGTATAAAAAATACTGATAGAAAGCTTAAACATCAGCTATTTTATACTCTATAACAAACTTGTAAAGTAGTTTGAACATTTATTATTACTCATATTTTTGAAATAGGGAAATAAAGGCCCAGAAAGCTTAAATAAATTGCCCAGATTTGCATCTAGTCATAGAACCAACATTAAGGTCTAATTTGTCTTCTAATTGCAGCACGTCCTCGATTTGGGGGGGTGGGGGCGTGTAATATTGTTTATTATTCCTCAATTTGCTGTGTTGTTTGGATTTTTCTTCTTTATTTTTTATGGCCCCTTCAGCATTCCTATGGTATTCACAGCAGATAGGGAGGGTAACTTTCACAATTTCTGTTTATTCTATATCACCAGTCACTTAATTGCCCGAATGAAGTAAACGCCAGTAGCAGAAATGGAGATGGGGGTTGAAAAGTCAGAAAGCTGTCGCTCTTGTTACTTCTGTCCCAGTTCCCAAGAGCACATTGATTAAAATACCTTCACCTCTTTGGGTTACTGTCCGAGCCCAACTAGATTTATATTCATTGTTCCCCCCATCTGTCTTACCCTTAAAATATGTGTGTGGTTTAAGACCAAAGTGCCATAGAGCTGCTGTGTTTCTGTGGTTTGAAGCAGAAATTCTAGAGAGGCGTTTCAAACTGTAGATCTGTATGTTTGTCCTTTAAACATGAAAAAAAGTGGATCCTTATGCACTCTTGCAGTTTGATGTTCTTGCAGTTACTTGCTGAATATGGAAAGGGGCTTTTTGACACATAAAACAGGGTTTATGCATGCGTCTTATTTTAATTTTTTATTTTTTTGCTAGGCCCAAGAAGACCACCCCCCCCCCCCACCACTTCCCTTTTTGGATTGCTTGTGTGCACCTGTGATGGTCCCGCTGAAAGCGCTCTTGCTTCTCCGGAGCTCTGAGAAGTGCTTTGTACCTTTGAAATTTTCATTAGCTGTGACTGGCTGCCAAGATTCCGGCTGCCGTGGTGTGGCACAGAAGCGGCATGCACTGCACTGCCAAGTCTCCAGCTCTCGTTTAGCCTGACAGTGAGAACCTGCAGAGCTCGCTAGAGGAAAGAGCATTCGCAGGACTTAATAGGTGGTTGGTGCAAAGAAAGGGTTAGGCCTGGCCGGTCCAAAAGCCAGTAGGGTCGGTAGCAGAAGCGTCCTTACATGGTTCTCAGGTGGGGGGTGGAGGATAGGGAGCATGAAGGGGCAAATGAAGTTTGCCAAGTCTTACAAATAAGGGGGACATTTAGAAAAGGTGCCAAGCAGTGACCTTATTCAGATTTCTTCCAGTGTCTCCTCTTTGTGTGAAAGCTAGACATTTGAATTAGAAATAATCTAATTAATTTGGAAAACCAAATTAATAATTAACACCATAGAGCATTTTTTGAGACTTGGCCAAGTCAGCATTTAAAATTCTCCCCTCCCAAAAAATTTAAATCCCATCAATATGAACACTGGTTTTGATGAGATAATCAATATTTAGGCTAAGGCTTTCAAGTCATCATAACTGGAAGTTTAATATAGCTTTTAGGGATACCTATGCAAGTACGATTTAAATTCTATCATTTATACCTCTATATTTCTCTTTCTCTTTTTCTCTTTCTCTTATATATAGACCCATGTCCATATCTACCTATTCATCTACCATTTATAGGTGTTGTACATTCAGTATTAACAGGTATATAGGACAAAGGACTCTGATACCATAATATGCAGTATTTTCACAAATACAATATTGAAATTCATCCTCAAGTTGCTGTTGGAATGCAATAGTGTTCGATAGCCTGTGTCTGACAGTCACTTTTTATTTGTTGGTTCAGTGCTGCTGTACCGAGGCTGGTGAACACCTGGGGTCTGCTTCCTCTGTGGCAGGCATTTGGAAGATTTAAAGATTATAGGCATTCCTTGCATCCCAATGGTCTTCCTCGCTAATTTTAAAAGACCTGCACAAAGGAGTGCCCGGTGGAATGACGAGAAAGGCTACCACCTTCAGTAAAGAGAGAGACCACAGCAGCCCAGATCTTGCAATGCTCTAGTGCAGCGGTTCTCAACCTGTGGGTCGCGACCCCTTTGGCTGTTGAAGTAGCAATGAAAATAATTTTATGGTTGGGTCACAACATGAGGAACTGTATTTAAAGGGCCAGGGGCTGAGAACCACTGCTCTAGTGGATAAGTGAGAGAACACAGTGTGACTCCATTTACTCCCCTATTTTTTGTTCTTTCCTTGAATTCTTCTAATACTTGTATCTTTATAGTATTCTTTCCACAAACATTTGACATACGTGGTGTAGTAGGCACTGTGCTGGCGCCACAGGCACATAGATCATCTGACCCAGGGTAATGGAAATCCGGGCCATGTGATTCCTACATGAGCGAGACGTGATGTATCCTCCAGCTGCTGTGAACACGCTGACTCAGCAGTGCCTCCCCACCCTGCAGGGGACCCGGCTCTCACTTAAGGCTCTGGCCCAGTAGTGGTAGTGACTGCACCTAGAGTTGTGTTTTCCCTTCAGTTTCCACTTATATAGGATTGGTTTTTTTCATGAGTTAGAAATGATTTATTTTTCCTAAAGCAAAGAATAGTTCATATGAGATCCCCTCTTTCTCCTCTTTCTTTTTTTTTCCCTTTCTCTTCCTCCACTTCTTCCTTCTCTCATCCCACTCCTCCCTCCCACTTCCTGTACTACCAGGAGTCTATCGTAAATTGCTTGTGGAGTACTTGATTATGTCAGGTTAGCAAAAGAATAGAACCCATTGCCCCACTTCTCCAGGAGCTTACTTAGCTAAATAGCGTTTTACAGTGTAAGTGCTCTGGTCCTTAAAGAGATCAGAGGGAGAGATCAATACGGGCTAAGTTAGCCGGAAATGGCTTCATTTAATAAATATTTAATGATGATTTACTGTGTGTAGTTAGTGGTGTTGGACTGTACCACCTCCCAGTTGTACTCTTCTGCTATGGTAAGCTCTTCCTGGGCAAGGACTGAGTTTGTCTTGTTCAAATTCTTGTGCCCTCTGCTTGTGACATGCAAGGCAGACATTTGTTGAAGTGTTTGTTGAATGGAGGCATGCCTATGCAATGAATGCATGAATGAATGTCTACTGGGGAATTGTAGGAGATGGTTTTTTCCTTTCTTGGATGCGTTTCTTTCTTCCCTGGATAGGAAAGCTAAGACTGGACAAATTGCCTGGCTAGAGGGCTAAGAAGGGTGTGATGGAGTTAGTTTCAGCGAGGGTTACTCATTGCTGGTTCCAATTCTCTTTAATAAGGGTAAATTCACCCAGCATTGAAATTAAGAAGGAAGATAATTAACTGCTTAGTCATTCATGTGCCTTCATCCCAGGAACCTGCTGTTTCCTGGATCATGTTTTATTATGATTTTTATTTATAGGATGTCTTTGCAAGAAAAGCATCCAGCCCAGCAGAGCTGAGCAGTTGGTGTGTAGCGATGTGTATTTTTAAAGCTTCCTAGAAGACACCTTCTCTGAGTTACCCTAGGAAGTGAGGGCATCAGGTCCTGCCACGCTCCTTTTGAAGCTGGGGGAGATTTCTTCCGGGGCTTATGGTTGTGGTAGAATGGAGCGGGGATTAGCCTTGAGGTTAGACATCATGGGTCTAAGTCCTTACCCTCCCACTTCCAAGCAGTGAGTCATTGGGAAATTCACCAGGGTGTGGCTCAGTTAAAACGTTTCTCCCAGAGTGTGGAGGGGTGAGAATTGAAAGAGATAAAGATATCAAGGAAATGTACTCAGCACACATCTTTCTCTTTCCCGAGCTCCCCTGTATGGATAATTTTTTGTTATGAAATTCTACTCACACAATTTAGGAATTAATTCAACTGGAATTATTTTCACCTGTGCTGATTTTTAATTTTAGCTTGATTTTAAGTACTTTGTGGGAAGGCCCATATCCTGCTCTATTTTATTTTATAATTTACCTCAAAATTTATTTTTATGTTTTAAAATAGTTTTATTGATTTCAAAGAGAGGAAGGGAGAAAGAGAGAGAGATAAAATCATCCGTGAGAGAGAAACAGTGATTGGCTGCCACTGGCACACCTCCTACTGGGGATTGAGTCCCAACCCAGGCATATTCTGGACTGGTAATGGACCCGCAACCTCTTGGTGCATGGGTTGTTGATGCTCAAGTACTGAGCCACACCGACTAGGCTCAAAATACCAAAATTTAATGCCATTTCTAGATTTATTCTCCTATCTTTAAGCATAGTGATTGAACTCTTCTGGATTATAATTGAATGGGTTTTGCATTCATTTTCATGGTACATAACTGGATTGAATTGTTTTTACAATGTATCGTAGTACAAAAAGAACAAACGTTATAAAAATTGAAGAACCAAGGTGAGAACTACATCCTTTGGAATCCTCCTTATAGCATTTATTTTGAATCCTTTCTGGGAAGCTTGTAGAAATGTGCAGTCGTGTCTGTAGATGGCACCATTGCATCAGATGGAATGAAACCATAGTCAAAGGTGGGAGTTCTTTCCCAGAACAACCAACCTGTTTAGAGTCAAGTGCATGCTTCAGAATCCACAGCACCAGTTTGGGGAGTTGGGAAATTATGTATGAGAAGAAGATAAGCATTTTTGGGGGGAATAAAAAAATAGAAGATTAAATACAACCTGATCATTCTGTAGTACTTGTATTCATTTAATAAAAACGTATTTCAGATTAGAAAGGAGAAGTTGCTGAATGGTCCAGATGGAAGGCTTTACTTTTATTTTCTGGAAACACTTAAACTATAGAAAAACACAACTAATTGGATTTAAGCTGATCAATGTCAGTCCCAAGCCACCCAAAATAAAATCCTGCAGCCTCCTCTATTCCTTCAACATACTTTATGTGATCAATAATTTTTTCTCAACATTTTATTTTCATTTTTCTTCTGACTAGTTTTCATCCTGGTTTAGGTAAGCTACTCCCGTCTTTTTTTTTTTTTTTAACCTATGATTGGATTTGTGTTTATAATCCTGGCTAGGAGAATAATATTTTAGTTTCAAATATACTTGTCGCTTATAAATCCTTAAGGAACATTTTACCTAAAAGGGATGTTATTGTAACCAGATTAGTGGGATACATTATGAAAATAAATTTGCAACTCTGGACTAGAATTTAGCATCTGGGGAACATTGTTGCCAAACACAATTGATACATGACACGGGAAGGTTGTTTATTTTTTATTCCAAATTGCAGTTGCTGGAGAGAGATTTGAAGGCAAGCCCCATATTGTTTGCTTCTGAGTTCTGTAAATTATTTATTTGTTCATTGTTTTGGATTGGAATGTCCGGTGACCTGTGAAGCACAACTGCTGGGCCATATCCACTTTCAACAATAACAACGGAACAAAAATGGCATCAGACTTCATTGATGCAAATAGCAAGCACCACTCAAGCTTTCATATTTCTATGTATTGTGAGTAGTGATACTTATACATAACTGATATTGTTAAAATGACCCTAATAAATTACTTTTATGTAAATTGCATCATAGGTGCAATTATTAAAATGTTATAAAATGATTTATATTTGTCATAAATATAATACATAGGACAGCGGTGGGCAACCCCTGGCACGCGTGCCTAACATGGCACGCCAGTAACTTTTGCTAACACGCGAAACCCTCTTTTATAATCTTCCATTTATAATTTTTTCTTAATATCGACTTTTTTATTTTTCAGATAAATTCAGTGTAAGTGCATCTTAGATAAATAAATAATTTTACATAACAAGTTATCTTAAAGCCCATAGACATGGATTGACTAGAGAGGGGAAGAGCAATTTCTATGCCTTTGCCTTAACTCTCCCTGCGTTCCTAGATCCAACCAGTGTTTTGGTTTCATCCACATACACTTGTGAATCTTTGTTCTCAGTGATGAATTTTGTTAAGTCTCATAATAGGAGTAGCCTGACGGATGAAAGTAGTAGCTCGTGCATGTCTCTGAAGGTCACAAAATATAAACCTGATGTAAAATCTCTGTCATCAGTGATGCAGCAGCAAAAGTCCCACTGATAATACCAAATTGAGCCATAAAGTTTTCTGTCGGACTATCAGTGTACATGTATACATTAAAAAATAAATGTATTTTTCATCATCATATACTGTGTTTTTGTCGCTCGAATGAATTTTATTATTTCTTCAAGGTTCTTCACATACGTATGACTTAAGAGATATCAAGTAGGCGTAACATGTTCTCAAAAAATTAGGGTTGGCACGCAGAAGAATTTTGAGTCAGAGATTTTGCTGGTTTTGGCACGCACTCACAATAAGGTTGCCCATCCCTGACATAGAATAAAACATAAATGTGAACTTAATGAATGCATTTAAAGTGAACTTCGTGTTGACATTATCAACTCAGAAGATAGAATTTTGCCAGCATTGTAGATTCATCCCCACAAGGAAACACGGGCCTCTTGCCAGTGTAAAACCCTGTTTCCCCAGATGAAAACAAGATTCCTGACTTTACTGAGAATCGTTTACTTGCATACACACACACACACACACACACACATATATTTAATCTATGTAGACATCCTTAAATAAATAGTTTTACCTGTTTTGAACAAGTATCATACTGTACGCATTACATTGTATTTGACATCTGATACTCAATATTATGTTTGTAAGATCCATGTATTTTAATGATGTGCAACTGTGGTTTATTCATTTTTAATTGCTGAATATTTTATGACTACAGCACAATTTATTGATCTAGTCTGCTGCTGGACATTTTGAAGCTATTAGGAACAATACTGCCAGAACTGGGGGTCTTGTGTGAATAAATTGTTGCACATATGTGTGTTTCTCTACAGTGTATAACTGAGGAGTGAAATTGCTAGATTGTAAGTTTTTCATACTTTTGGGTTTACTAGATAATGCCACATGGCATTCAATAAGGTTGTACCAATTTCTATTATCACCAGCATGAAATGAGACTTCTTGTTGTCCACATCCTCACTAACACATAGTATGGTCAGATTTAAAAATTTTTGCTCACTCAGTAAGTCTGTGGTGGTATCTTCCTTGTTCTAATTTATATTTCCCTCATTCCTGTTGGTTACTGGCTATTTGTATTCCCTCTTTGTAAAGTGCCAATTTTTTCAAGGTTGTCTTGTCTTTTTCTTTATACTTGCAGGAGGTTTGTTATTGTTGTTTTTCTAGTCCCTTTTAAATTATATTTTTTAAAAAAGTATCTTCTTCCATACTGTGGTTTATAATTTTACTCTCTTCATGGCGAATTTTGATGCACAGATGTTTTCAATTTTCACAAAGTAAATTTCATCAATTATTTACTTTATGATTTGATGCTTTTGGGTTTTAAAAACACTTGTCTTTACCTTGGCATATAAAGACATGCCCTTGCACAATTTTCTCAAAGTATTATGGACATGTATTTCACATATAGGTAAAATTTAGTTGCCCCTACAACTGAATTTTATACAGAGGGTCATGTAAGTCCTGGTTATTTCATTTTCTATTTAAGTGGATTCCTTTCTGCAAAGCCTGTTTCTCTTCACTACTCTAAAGTTGTATATATCTCTTTATCAAGTGTTCATAAATAAATGGATCTGTTTCTGAGCTTTTTATGCTGTTCCATTGGTTCAAGTATCTGTCCTTGTGGTAATGCCATAGTTTAGTTAGCAGATCTCTATAATAAGTGTCTATGTTTAGTTGAGCCCTGTTTTACTTCAAGAGTGTGTTGATGGTTGCAATTCTATATACATTTTAAAATCAACTTGTCAAATTCAGCTAAATTTTGGGGGGGGGGATTGATGTGGTATTATATTTGGTTTTACTTCTTTACATTATTTCAACTTTCAAACAATAAATATGGTATATATATCTTGATTATTTAACCCCTTTTAATTTCTCTAATGTTTTTCAGTAAAATTTTATAATTTTCTCAGATGATGTCTGCCACATATATTTATAGTTATTATAAGAATCTACAAATTCACATTGATTGGTGTTAATATAATTTATTAAAATTTTGATTTTCTTACTTTTGCTGGTAAATAGGAATGGAATTTATTCTGAGTGCCCGTTTTATAGCCAACAATGTGGTAGAACTCCTTATTTAATTATATAAATATGCCTATAAGTTCTTTTTTATATAATAGTATTACCTGAGAAAATGTCATTTTTCCCCCTTCCTTTCAAATCCTTAAACATATTATTGTTTTTTCTTGCCTTGCCACATTGTCTAAAACTTCCTGCTGTGATGGGTAAAAGTGGAGATAGCAGTTCTTCTTATCTTGATTCAAAAATTAAGTGGATAGCTTGTTACTCACCAATAAATGTGAGGTTTTCTGTAGCTATATCTTATGTTAGATAAAGGGAGTTCTACTCTTAGTTTTCTGGGAATTTTTATAGTGGATGGATGTTGAATTTTATGAAAATAGATTTTCTTAATGCATTATGATAATAATATAATTTATTCTAACCTCTTTATATGATTAATTATACTAATTGATTAAGGCTGGGCTAACCAATCTTTATTCCTAGACTAACTTCAACTTAAACATTACCTATGATCCTTTGTTTACATTGCTGAAATCAATTTGTTAACATGCTTATGGGATTATTGCACTTGTGGCTATAAATGGAAATGTCTGGATTTTCAAATATGCAAGAAAAAAGGAATTAAAGTAAAAACCAAGGTGCAATGTTCACATACATGCAAAATAGAAAATATTTTCTTTAGTTGTGAAATTCTGTGGGTTTTTTTCCCTCCTAGCATATTTAAAAAAAGGCTTTTATGTGAGATTTTAATACTATCTTGTAATTATAAAGATTTATATAACTTGCCTCATTGGCAATATTCATCAAATATGTTCAAGTGTGAAGCTTAGTGCTTTATGTCTTATCTCATTCAGAACTTGTCTCTTTTCTATGTGCATGGCTTCAAAGGAAAGTGAAACAAATTAAATTCCATCTTCCCTCACTCCTCTAAAAACAAAAAGAGTCAGTTGAAATTCATTGGTGTTGCAAGTTTCATTGTCTGTCCATCTTTTCCTGACATATGAATCAGGGGCTCAAGTGCTATAAACAGCTCAAGTTGATGATTGATGGCTTGAAGTTGACTGTGACATGAATGACTTCAATGTTGGGATGTCTGGAGACTACACACTTGCTCTTTATTTGTGGTTTAAGAGAGACATCTATGAAATCCCACTCTGTGTTCTACCAACTCAATTATGCCTGTACTCTGCAGTGCAGACAGAGCTCTGCCAGAGCATTAATTTTCCCCAAGAAAGTCTAAAAACAATATAAGATGAGGTTTTTCCTCTTAAGAATATTAAAAATGTATTGGGGATAAATGATACATATATAAAACATTTTAACATGCTGTAAAATAGTGTGTGTTCTCTTTCCAAAACAGATAATATAACAAACAAATATTTCGGAGTTCAGAAAAGTGAAAGAGTTGTTATATAATAGAATTTGAACTAGGACTTGTTGGATTTATTTGAGTAGATAGATATAAGAGGGCAGTGGAAGTGGAGGGTATGGTATAAATAATATTCCCCCTTTTTTCCCTCTCATTATATATTTTCTGAATCTCCAAGGGAAGGGTATACCAAATAGCAAGCGCAATGAGGGATTGCCATTGCCTCAGCCCTGCCCTAGCCATTGCATGTATTATCTCATTTAATCCTTGAAGCAACTGTAAGAGATAGAACTATTACAGATGGAGAAACTAAGGCCTGAAATCTCAATGAAATTGTCAAAGGCCAGGCAAGTGCGTAGGAATGACAGAGAGTTGATCTGAGTCATTTACCTCAAATATTGATATTCTGAACTATTATGATATATTCCTGCTAAATTGTGATCATAAGAAGCAGAAGAGCTTGTTGTTGCAAGAGAATGAAAATGATAATCTCAAGTGTCTCCAGCCTAGAATGTTCCCATACTCGGTCAAAATCACCTGGTTCTGAATCTAAGACTAGGTTGCTCTCTATTATAAGTTTTAGAAACTTCTTTTAGGATACATATGTTAAAGCCAAGATCTTTTTGAGCTTAATATTACCCCCCCCTCCATGTCTGTGAAGTATTCTTAAGAGTCATTAGCAATTAAAAGCATCAGAGAATCATTTATTTAAACAAGGATGACATTTCTTAAGTATTTAGTTTCTGACATCTACTAAACCAATGTAGAGATTGGATTCAGTGTTGTAAAGGGATGAGGAAGGAAAACTAAGAAGAAAAGGGATGAAACAACAAACTCTGGAAGTAGCACTAACACAGGTTTTATACTGATGAACCATGAAAAAGTGGGAACTAAGGCAATGTATTTTATGAACCTGTCCTTTCAGTGTATGTTGTCAAAAGTTTCATGTTATGACACTATCCCCCAAACTGCAAATACAGGTAGGTATTCATAGACTTAGAGGTTCATTCACCATAGCCTTTACCTGCATGTAAAAATCACATTCTTAACAAAATATGTTCTTTTTGTCTGCTTGATGCTCCACAGATATTAATTGTGACTCAGCAGACCTCAGATAATCAATCCTAGATTAGAATACAATAACAAAAGTATGTAAGAAATTAAATGGATAATCCAACTTCAACTTGGTCAAATAATTGTTAAAGAATATCCTTAGATCTTAAAGAAAGACAGAGCTGAAGTTAGAAGTAGTTTCTTCGTATATCTGATCAATGATGTACCATCTTTGTATCTTTTATTTTCTGCAAGTTGAGATAAACAGTTCATTTTAACCTATAATCTTTTGTTAACTTCTCTAAAAATTATGTCTCAAACTATAGAATGTATCATAAATTGCATAAAACAAATTTGTAGTATAATAAAGTACTTTTGAGTACAATCCAATGTCATAATCACCTTTTGTCTATTATAATTATATGTAACTGAATCCCTACTCTTTTATTTGATTGCTGTTTCATTTCTATTTAGTCCTTTCATTTCATACTGAAGTTTATTACTGATATTACTGATATGACATGTATCATTCTATTTCTAAGATCATTTTTGGCTGAACCATTTTGAGGTATTGATTTGGTTGTGTATGTTCTGTAGTATTCTAACTGAGATCATTCTTCAGGACTACCTGGAAGAGGCGAGTACAGAATGTATTAGCTAGGTAAAATAGTAAGTGTCCATATATGATTTAATAAAACCAATGCAGTTAAAACCTTCAGGGAAGGGATAAGAGTGTGTAAGTCTAATTCACTCTTCTCAGTGCTTAAAACAATATAATATGTGATTATGTGCTATGTGAATCGTTTTTGAGGATCATAAAACTACATTTTGGAGCCAATCCAATAAAAATGAAGTAAGTGGATACAGAGAAAGACAGAAAGATCAAGTTATAATTCTATTATGTTGGCATGAAATTTTGAAGGAAGAAAATTAGGACATTAAATTGAGGGGAGTGGAAGGAGAGAGACCGAGGAAATGAAGTCCAGAAAACATTTAAACACCAGACAGTGTTTTAATAATAGGAGTTTTATAGGACTCACTACTTACTATAGATCATAGTAATCTAATTTTGTAACATGGGAAGTGAAATAACGGATTAAGGTTTTAAGAGTGACTGAGATACTTAATAGTTTATGATGGTGGTAAATTACTTTAAGTTTTCAAAACTTTAGTCTCCATATCTGTGAAAAATAGAAGTCATATTTACTTTCCAGAGTGTTATGAGAATAAAACACAATAATATATTTTAAATGTTTATCTCAATGTTTGGAACATAATATACCTCCAATAAATGCTCATTCCCTTTCTCCTTCCCACTTTGTATGATTGGAATTATTTATGCAGCTGTGTTGGATCAAGTCTGGAATAAATATATTATGAGATAATTTTTTAAAGTCTTTTCAGGAAGATTACATCCTTAGTATTTTGAAATAAAACTAGTTTAATAGTTATTATAAAATTTAATATCTATGGAGTACTTTTTATGTATGTCAAATATTCTGCATGAGATAGCCTATTTAATCCTCACAACAATTTTATGCTTTTGCTATCATCCTCTTTTGTAGTTTTGACCATTTATATAGGGAATATGCAATGAAGAAGGACTAAAAATCAAGTTTGTTTGATTCTGAATCCCCTGACCTTAACCACAAGTTACACTGCTTAATCGGCACTCATCAATGGTGTTAACATTTTCAAATTATAGATGTAAGATGTATTTATTTAAAGGGGGAGGTAGAATGAACAGAAGTAGAGTGTGACATGACTGTGATTGATTTTTACTCTGTTTCAAGCTTTTAAAACTTGCTCAAGCAACAGTATCTCTCAGCCTAATTTTTTGCAATGTAAAATGGGGTAAATATGCTTATCTGCAATATTATTTTTAGAATGAAATGAAATTATATGCTTGTGCGTGGTGTCAAAGCAAATGTGTATGTATAGTATATAGCGTAGCACTGTTCCTGGCAGAGTAAGAAAAAGAGCTGACAGTTTTTATAGATTGAAAATATTTGAATCATAATGCCTTATGATGACTGAAATAAAAAGTGAACCACTTGGTTCCAATTCCAGTAATAGCAGCAAAGCTGGAACTAAAAATTATAAACTCAGGGGAAAATATAAAAGCAGCTATTTCAATGCACAGGAAAATGATCAAAAGAAAGCAGAGACTGCAGGGATTTGACCCTTAACGGAAGAGAATTATGCTGGGAGAGATTCATATTTATAAGGCTCATCATCAGAGGGCACTCACAGGTCACAAGATACTAGGTGGATAGAACTCAAGCCAAAAGCTATGGTCTTACTGGCTTGAAGAGTTAAATGATGATGTTTAAGTCCATAAGACAGGCTTGAAAGTGAGAGGGAATCCAAAAAGGGTAGGACCACAGAAGAAAGAACCATCAAATCTGTATATAAACTCTTATCCAATCTTTGGCTCACTCCTTAACGGTGCTTACATGAGAGAGACTTTATTTATTTATTTATTTATTTATTTATTTATTTATTTACTTACTTATTTATTTATTTATTCTGTAAGTTGATTGTATTCATTGATTAATATAACTTTTGACATTTTCTTATGTCAGTATATGTAAAGTTGACCCATTTCCTCCATTCATCTTAATGATCACATAAAATGGCTCTAAATTACAAATGAGTAATTTACTAATTTCATACCATAGGTGGCCATTTATGCTGTCTGTATATTGTCTTCAATACAAATGAATATCCTTCATTCAGTATATCTACATGATAAATACCCAGAAGTGAAATTACAGGGTTAAATGGTGTGCGCATTGAAACATTGATAGAGATTGCCAAACTAACACCCCAAAGTGTGCTAAGTTCCTTCTCATGAGGGAGACTTTAAATATCCCAGAATTGCATAACAGCTGGAAGCCCAAAAGAACTAGTAGTGTAGTGAAAGTAGCTGTTGTTCACTGTAAAGAAACAGCTTGGAATTAGTTCAGCCAAGTTAACTGCTTGCCATAACTAAAAACAATATTTTTCAGAGGAAGATAACAGAATCCAGCATTCATAATATATTCACAAAGTTCAGTTCAAGATAAAAAATGAATATACATGCAAAGAAATATGAGCAACGGAATGTAGAGTCAAGAGAAAGGTGTTAAATAAACCATAAACTGGAAATGTCCACATCTTGCAATAAGCAGATAAGGACTTTAAAGTGCCTCTATTAAATGTGTTTAAGCACTTAAAGGAAAATAAGTTTTTATTCAGAAAAGAGTGTAAAATATCCATTTCTATCTATATCAAGAGAACTAAATGGAAATTATTTTAAATTTAAAAATAAAATCTAAATTAAACTTTTACTACAAGGTTTTAACAATATTTTTGACAGGTTTGGAAAGAGTCAGTAAATTTGAATGCAGATCAATAATATTTATCCTAGCTGAAGAAAAGAGAATGATTTAATAAACCAAGTTCAGATAACATACAATAAAATGCCATTTTAGTGACCAGGAGCATGCGGCACAGTTGCTCTACATGTATTCGGATATGCCAAAGCAGAGGAAAAGCCTATGTGTAGAAAATGTAGTTGAGGAAATGAAAAACAAATTTCCTGAGTGTGGTAAAAAACAGCTTAAAGAACAAAGTAGATCAGGAACTCAAAGCATGACATAAAGAAACATAAATTCCCTAAATGTATCCGAGAAAAACTTTCAAAAAGTGAAGATGAATAGAAAACTAGAAAGAAACTAGATAAAAGAAGATGCATTACATTCTGGGAAACAATAACTACTTTTCTTCAAAAACATTATAAGACAAGAGATAATGGAAAAGTATTTGTAAAATATTATGGGAAAAATCATACCTGTCTACCAAATATTCTATCTAAATAATTGGGAGAAAAATACTATGTCTATGGATACTCAATATTGTTAAGATGTCAATTTCCCCCAAATTAATATATAGATTGAGTGCAATGTCAATGAAAACTTCAGCAACAACCTGTTGAACAGAAATGAGAAATTGATTCAAAAATCTATATACACTAATAAAAGACAAACATGCAAATTGACTGTACCTTTGATATGCCTTAGGCCACTCCCACCAACCAATCAGAGTGACTATATGCAAATTAACCCAAGCAAGATGGCGGCCAGCAGCCATGGAGCTAGAGCAAGCAGGAGGCTTGGTTGCCCCAATGATGGAGGAAGCCAAGCTTCCCGGCCGGCTCTGAGCGCCACTCAAAGCAACAAAGTTTCAGTTATAGAAGATAAATAAACCCCAGATACCTGCTTTCAGCCGGCCATGGCCACAGAGCTGGAGCAAGCAGGAGGCTTCCCTCCTGCCTGCCCTGGCTGGCTCTGAGCTCCACTCTAGGCTACAAAGTTTCAATTATAGAAGGTAAATAAATCCCAGAATAATGAAAAAAAAAAAAAAGAAACAAAAGGAGAGGCTAGGAGCTTCCATCGCCGGGGGGAGGGGAGGTTAGCCAGCCTGAAAATGGCCCTCAGCCCCTCACCCAGGCTGGCCAAACCTCCACGGGGTGAGGGTCCCCACTTGGGGGGGGGGAGCTTGACCAGCCTGCAAACAGCCATCAGCCCCTCACCCAGGCTGGCCAGGCACCCCAGTTTGGACCCCCACCCTGAAGGGGATGTGACGAGCCTGAAAACACCCATTAGCCCCTTACCCAGGCTGGCCAGGCACCCCAGTGGGGACCCCCACCGTGATCCGGGACACCCTTCAGGGCAAACCAGCCACCCCCCACCTGTGCACCAGGCCTCTATCCTATATAATAAAAGGGTGATATGCAAATTGACCCTAACAGCAGAATGACTGGGAATGACTGGTCACTATGACACACACTGACCACCAGGGGGCAGACGCTCAATGCAGGAGCTGCCCCCTGGTGGTCAGTGCACTCCCACAGGGGGAGCTCTGCTCAGCCACAAGCCAGGCTGATGGCTGCCAGCACAGCAGTGGTGGTGGAAGCCTCTCCCGCCTCCTCAGCAGCACTAAGGATGTCTGACTGCAGCTTAGGCCTGCTCCTTGCTGGCAAGTTGACATCCCTCGAGGGCTGCCAGGCTGCCAGAGGGATGTCTGACTGCCAGCTTAGGCCCAATCCCCCGGGGAGTGAGACTGTGCCAGCAGGTGGTCATCCTCTGAGGGTTCCCAGACTGCGAGAAGGCACAGGCTGAGCTGAGGGACTCTCCCGAGTGCACAAATTTTTGTGCACCAGGTCTCTAGTATGGGAATATAAAGGACATGGAATAATTAAAATAATATTTAAAATGATGCCTATGATTAAGAGATTTACACTTCCTGACATCAAAATATAAATTAAGGCTACAGTGTTTAGGATGGTTTAGAATTAATATTAGAATAGACAATTAGATCCCCGAAAAAAGAGTAAGGTCAATGCATTTTTAGCAAAGTTGCCAAATAAATTTAATGTCAATTCATGTCATCATATAGTTTTAGAACACCATTCAATTGAATGTATATTTGTGTGTGCATGTGTGTGTCGCACTATATACAAAAAACAATTCACGATGGATCATACATAGGCTTAAACATGGTATATAATATGTAAAACTTTAAAAGAATACAATATATAACTATTGATTTAGATTAATATAGAAAGTAATAGCAATAACATTAAAAGTGCTACTAAATTTTTCTATTTGCTAAAAATGCCATTAAAATTTTAAAAAATAAATGTATGTTCATTAAAAACACTTATAAAATGAGCCCAGAGCCACATACAGAAATAAATATGTATAAAAACAATATTGGGCAAAGGTCTTTTATCTAGAATATAAGGAAATACTACAGATTAGTAATTTTAAAAGGACAGTACAGTCACACCGCTGTGGCTCAGTGGTTGAGTGTTGACTCATGAACCAAAAGGTCACTGGTTTAATTCCAGTCAGGGAGCATGCCTGGGTTGCTCAATCCCCATTAGGGGGCATGCAGGAGGCAGCCAATCCATAATGTTTCTTTTTCATTGATGTTTCTATCTCTCTATTCCTCTCCCTTCTTCTCTCTCTCAAAATCACGAAAAACATATTTTTAAAAAAGACAGTCCAATAAAACAGGCTTAAATATACACTTAGTTCACAAAGGAAGATATATTAATGGCTAATTAGCACATAAAAATTGCTCAAAGTTATTAGTCATCAGGGAAATGTAAATCAAAACCATGAGATACCATTTCACATACTAGTACATTAGAATAACTACATTCAAAAAGACTTATCAAGCCAATTGTTTCTATGCAGTGGAGTAACTCATACATTCTGACTGAGGTTTAGAATGGTATAATCTAAATGGGAATATGGACTATAGGAGTATATGTTTGCTAAAACTCATTGGTATATAAAGATTTGTGCATTTCATTGTATGTAAGTACTCACTCCCTATGCTCTAATACATACATAATTGTGAACACATATTGAACAATTAGTAGAATTTGTTTTTTATTGCAGTGGAATATGTTAGCAATCCTGAAGCCATTTGCTGTTATTTTAGACTTGATCATCTGGTGAGTAAATACATTGATAATGGGAGCCAGTTGCCAAATATTAGACATGGTAATACTAATATGGACAAGGGAAGAATAATATGAATTCCATTGCATTGTATTGGGAATTGGAATGATGATCATTCATGATTTTTCAATATATTGTAGATATATATAAAGGTGTGTAGAGGATAGATAGATAGACAGACACAGACACATGTGCATACAAACTCTTTGTAACTCTGTTGTGAGTACCTAGGAGTAATATCACATCAAGAGCAATTGCATATCAATTGTGAAGATTCTAGGTTTTTAAAAAATATATGTTTAATTGATTTTTTTTACAGAGAGGAAGGGAGAGGGATAGAGAGTTAGAAACATTGATGAGAGAGAAGCATCAATCAGCTGCCTCTTGCACACCCCCCACTGGGGATGTGCCCGCAACCAAGGTACATTCCCTTGACCGGAATCAAACCTGGGACCCTCCAGTCCACAGGCTGACGTTCTATCCACTAAGCCAAACCAGCTAGGGCAAGACCCTAGTTTTTAAATATTATTTTTAAATAAAAGTAATAAGGGTTCCTTGGAGAAATGGAGAGTCCAGGGTCTAGACAGGGAAAGTACAAGGTGCTAGAAATGCTAGAATGTAAAGCATTTCTCAAAGAATGATAGGAGCATGTTAAAAGCACACAAGATCCAGATTGAAGAGGCTCCAAACAGATGAATCTTGTATATTTCAGTTTCCTAAACAATAATAATACAAGTTCCCTGCCCAGGCCATGTCAACCTGCCAGCACAGCCCCCTCTACTTTTCTGCTTCTCTAACTTCCCGTCCACACTGCCTCCAGCTCACCATGCATGATGATATTGCTGTACTCCTGGTTGACAATGGTTCTGGCATGTGCAAAGCAGGCTTTGTGGGTGAGGATGCCCCCAGGGCTGTCTTCCCCTCCATCATGGGGTGCCCCTGGCACCAGGACATGATGGTAAACATGGGTCCGGATTACTACATTGGTGATAAGGCCCAGAGCAAGAGGGGCATCCTGACCCTGAAATACCCCATTGAGCACGGCCTTGTCACCAACTGGGATGACATGGAGAAGATCTGGCATCACGCCTTTTACAATGAGCTGCATGTTACCCCTGAGGAGCACCCCATCCTGCTCACTGAGGTGCTCCTGAACCCCAAGGCCAATCCTGAGAAGACGACCCAGATCATGTTTGAGACCATCAACACCCCAGCCATGTATGTGGCCATCCAGATGGAGCTATACCTATATGCCTCTGGTTGAACCATTGGCATTGTTATGGGCTCTGGTGAGGGATCCCTCACACTGTGCAAACCTATGAAGGGAAGCCCTCCCCATGCTAGCCTGCATCTGGACCAGGCTGGCAGGAATTGAGAGACTGTCTCATAAAGATCCTCACAGAGCTGGCTACAGCTTCTCCATCCCAGCCAAGCAGGAAACCATGCATGACATAAAAAAGAATGCTGTGCTACATTGTCTTGGACTTCCAGCAGGAAATGGCCACTGCAGCCTCCAGATCTTACCTGGAGATGATATACAAGCTTCCTGATGGTCGGTCATCACCATTGGCAAGGAGCGAGTGGTTCCACTGACCCGAGGCCCTCTTCCAGCCTTCCCTCCAGGGCATGGAATCCTATGGCATCCACAAAACTACCTCCAACTCCATCATGAAGTGTGACCTCGACATCCATAAGGACCTCTATGCCAACATAGTGCTATCTGGTGGGACCATCATGCACCCTGGCATAGCCGACAGGATGCAGAAGGAGACCATGGCCCTGGCCCCCATGATTATGAAGCTCAAGATCCTTGCGCCCCCTAAGAGCAAGTACTCTGTGTGGATCAGTGGCCCCATCCTGGCCTCACTGTCCACCTTCTGGTAGATGTGGATCAGCAAGCATGAGTATGACGAGTCGGGCCCCTCCACCGTCCACTGCAAATATCTCTTGGCAGACTGTTACTTGGTTGCACTGCTTCTTGACAAAACCTAACTTGTGCAGAAAATAAGAAGAGGTTGGCATGGGTTTATTTTATTTTGTTGTTTGTTTAGATGTTTTGTTGTTGCTTGACTCAGGATTTAAAAACTGGAGCAGTGAATGTGACAGCAGTCTGTTGAAGTGAGCATCTTCAAGTTCTACAGTGTGGCCAAGGACTTTGATTGTACATTGTTCTTTTTTAAAAAAAAATAATAGTCATTGCAAAAATCGTGAGAGGCATTGTTACAGGAAGTCCCTTGCCTGCTCAAAGGCTGCCTACTTCTCCCTAAGAAGGGCCAGTCTTTCCCGGAGTTCATACAGGGGAGGGTGGTGGCATTGCTTTTGTGTAAATTATGTAATCCAAAATTTTTAAATCTTCTCCTTTATACTTGTTCTTTTTGTTTTGTCTTATTTTGAATAACCAGCCATCGTGCCCCTCCCCTTCTTTTTGTCCCCAACTTGAGATATATGAAGGCTTTTGGCCCACCCCCATGAGAGTGGGTTGAGGTGTGGAGGCAGCCAACCCAGGGCTTACCTGTACACTGACTTAAGACCAGCTCAATAAAGAACACGCCATAAAGAAAAAAAATACTACAAAATCAAATCCAAATGAGAATTAATGAGTGCAAATTGATATGAATGAATGAATAAATGAATGAACCAAAAAATGGGAAAGAAGGAATAGCTTTTCCCTGCAATATCAACAAATAAATGTAGACGAAATGAAGAGGCTAGAAAACCAATATTGTAGCTATCTTAGTAACAATTGATTCATCCAATAGTTATCAATTTGTGCTACAACTAGTGCGTAGAATTTTGATGAGGATCAATAGTACTTATTAATTACAAAGAAAGCATATGTGAATTTTATACTTCATAAAGCCAGTGTATAACACCTGAATTCAATCATCAACATTATTATCATCTATATTGGGATGAACTGACATCATGTGCTTGATGATATGTTATCTAGAAAGACACAGTAATTTTGTGACATTCTTGTCAAAAGGACCTAAACTTCCTTTAATCCTGGGAAAAGAACAGTTAAACTTATCTTGAGGAGGATTCTATCAAAGAAGTAGCTGTACTCTTGAAAAATGTCAAGAGGAAGAATGACAAAGAAAAGCTGAAAAACACTTGCTTCAAGAATAAATTGGACTAAAAAGATGTGGCAACTAAATGCAGGATTCTAGATTTGATCCTGGACTCGGGGGGGGGGGGGGAGGGCGCGGCGAGGGGGTGGGGGGGTGGGGGGAGGAGAATAAAAAGGAAGGAAATCACTAGGATAGAATTATATTAATGTTAAATTTCCTGATTTTGATAATTGTTGTATGGTTAAATAAGAGAATTCCCTTGTTCTTAGAAAATATGTACTAAAATATGTGTGTGGGAGAAAAAGAGAATTAGATTGATAAATCAAATGGAACAAAATTAAATAATTAATGAATCTTGTTAAATGGTATACCAGAGTCTTTTTATGATTTTTGAAAATTTACTATAAATTTGAAATAACATCAAAAGGAATAATTAAAATGTAAAACTGTACTTCTAACTTTTCCTATTACTATTTACATCCTATTCTGTTTCTTTGGAGAACCCTGACTATTAATCCAAAATTTTTGAAAAAAGCATATTTACCTGTTTAGAAAATAAAAAATCATATTACATTAATTGAAGAGGAAATTAGCTAAAATCTTGTATAACAGAGGAAGTGAAAGACTTTGACCATAAATTTGTTAGATCTACAACTTCCTACTATCTCAAACACAGCATTTATTAAAGTCTTAACCTTTGTAGTTATACTGTTTTATAGTTTCTTTAATGATTAAAACAAATGCATCTGAAGTGGCGGTGAGTAAGTGCTGATGGGGGGAAGCCAGATTGAAGAAAATACTAAATACTAAGAATATATTTCAATATTGTTCACAGAAACATATAAATAGTAAATACTCCTTTAATGTTGTAAATAGAAAACATTGAATAATGATATATACTAAATATGTATGTGGGATAAAGAGAGAATTATAATGATAAATCAAATGCAGTAAAAATAAATTATTAGTGAATCTTGTTAAATGGTATACCAGGGTCTTTGTATGTTTTTTGACAAAGAGAAATCTAGGAGGTTGATATTATCACTGAGACTGATGTTATTGTATTATTATATTTTTATTATTATATCAATTTCCAATAAATTATTTATGAGGAAGGTGACCTCTTTTTCTTTTTTATTTAAACTTTTCAGTTTCATACCCTAAAGGGTTACATTAAATTTATGAAAATATTTTAAAATCTACATTACATAACATTATCTTGCTTTATTTCTAAAACAGGGGTGTGCATTTATATTTGACATCATTGCAGATTTAGTTCTAGCAATATGTGCAAAATACCTATTCTCCCCAAAATATAGTTCTTCATATTACTATTAATTAGTTTCAATTATAATTATAATGATTCACAAATTAGTTCTTTTTGATGTAACAATAGAGGAATTGAGAAAAAAAGAGAAAAAACTCATGGACATAGACAATGTCATGATTGTGGGAGAGGAGAGAAGGTAGAAGAGGGTATAGGGATGATAAATAGTGATGGAAAAATATGAATAACAAATACATATTATAAAATCATGGATGCTCTTTAATCATGAATTTATTTTACAACATAAATACTAATCAATCTTAAGGTAAATTTGGATGTACTTTTAAATTTCATCTGAGATCTATTTTGAGGCTTATGTTATCTACACTAATAAAAGACAAACATGCAAATTGACTGTACCTTTGCTATGTCTTAAGCCATGCCCACCAGCCAATCAGAGCGACTATGTGCAAATTAGCCCAACCAAGATGGCGGTCGGCAGCCACAGAGCTGGAGCAAGCAGGAAGCTTGGTTGCCCCAGTGATGGAGGAAGCCAAGCTTCCTGCCTGCCGCAGCCAGCTCTGAGCTCCACTCAAGGCAACAAAGTTTCAATTATAGAAGATAAATAAACCCCAGATACCTGCTTTCAGCCAGCCGTGGCTACGGAGCTGGAGTGAGCAGGAGGCTTGGGTTGCCCCTGGTGATGGAGGAAGCCAAGCTTCTTGCCCAACCTGGCCGGCTCTGAGCTCCACTCAAGGCTACAAAGTTTCAATTATAGAAGGTAAATAAATCCCAGAATAAAAAAAAAAAAAAGAAAGAAAAAAGGAGAGGCTGGGAGCTTCCTTCGCCGGGGGGCTTGACCAGCCTGAAAATGGCCCTCATCCCTTCACCCAAACTGGCCAGACACCCCAGTGGGGATCCCTAACCCTAAAGGGGGTGTGGCCAGCCTGAAAATAGACATCAGCCCCTCACCCAGGATGGCCAACCCTCCATGGGGTGAGGGTCCCCACTGGGGGGGCTTGAACAGCCTGAAAACAGCCATCAACCCCTCACCCAGGCTGGCGAGGCACCCCAGTGGAGACCCCCACCCTGAAGGGGTGTGACCAGCTGCAAACAGCCATTGACCCCTCACCGAGGCTGTCCAGGAACCCCAGTGTGGACCCCCACCCAGAAGGGGGTGTGACCAGCCTGAAAACACCCATCAGCCCCTCACCCAGGCTGGCAACGCACCCCAGCGGGACCCCCACCCTGATCCGGGACACCCTTCAGGGCAAACCAGCCTGCCCCCACCCATGCACCAGGCCTCTATCCTATATAATAAAAGGGTAATATGCAAATTGACCCTAACAGCAGAATGACTGGGAATGACTGGTCACTATGACACACACTGACCACCAGAGGCAGACGCTCAATGCAGGAGCTGCCCCCTGGTGGTCAGTGTGCTCCCACAGGGGGAGCTCTGCTCAGCCACAAGCCAGGCTGATGGCTTCCAGCACAGTGGTGGTGGCGGGAGCCTCCCCTGCCTCCTCAGCAGCATTAAGGATGTCCATCTGCAGCTGAGGTCTTCTCCTTGCTGGTAAGTGGACATCCCCCGAGGGCTGCCGGGCTGCCAGAGGGATGTCTGACTACCAGCTTGGGCCCAATCCCCCAGGGAGCGGGCCTAAGCCAGCAGGTGAACATCCTCCGAGGGGTCCCAGACTGCAAGAGGGCACAGGCCAGGCTGAGGGACTCCCCCGAGTGCACAAATTTTTGTGCACCGGGCTTCTAGTGATTAATAAAAGACTATTTTTGTTCATATTTGCCACTATATTTACATTCATATTTTTTAGAATCCCTAGTTTTGTTCTCAGTGATAGATTTTTTTTTTTTTTTGCCAACTGGGAAAAATATTTGTATTCAAACCATTTTATGTACTACTGTAAATATTTTTGTTATATTCAAATAGAAATAAATCACTTTAATGATATATGTCAATTAAAGTGTTTGGGTTTCTAGAATAAGTTTGCCATATCGAATAGCTTGAAGGTTTTGAATAATTGAAGGTTTTTTCTAACTCTTTATATCAGAAATTAAAACTGTGATATATGATAATTCAACATTTGAAATAAAATACATGTATTTCTTTTACTCCTGAAGTAAATTTAAAATTTCCTAAATTGTTAGTATGTGTCACAAATTTCTGATAAATTAAATGACTGTCTAAATTGCTATTCAAGAGAAACCCTATTTTAAAAGGAACCTTGTCAAGATTCCATTCTACAGGAAAGCAAAATTAATCAAAACTTTTATATCTTTTTGCCTTTCATGTGTGAGATTCAAATATAATTCTGTTATTGGGAATCAGGAAGGTATTCCCTGAATGACAATATGGGTCAAGTTCACCTTTATGCTTGTTAGCTGAGATGCTCATCCAGAGACCCTTAGCTTAACAACCCAGCGTCTTCTGTGTAAGTTACAGTCTGAGACCTTGGCAGGGACTTCTGAAGCTGCATTAGCCTATAAGGCCACAAGGGAAACATTAAATTAGCAAAAAGGAAGGAAACCACATCTCAAGTTAATGATCCCAATGAGCTCCTAGTCCACGGAGTCTGTTGGCTTTCCAACCTTCCTTAGCTGTAGAACACTACACTGAGTTGAGTTTTGGTAAGATTTGTGTAACTTCTGCTGTCCTTTAACTCTTGCACCTGCCTAAATCTGTTAAACAGTATTCCATAGTAATAACTTTTGTGTGGTTAGATAATTATTATGCCATGCTCACCTTGCTCTGAGGTGGAATCCTCTTTGCTGGAAAGTGTAAACTGGATCTAATCAAGATGAGCAGGCAGTGGGGGACTCTGAGTCTGGATCTCCAGAGAGAAATGAGAGACAGAGCTATGATTTTAGATGTCATGATGGTATGTGAAAAAGTGACATGCATGTGGTTACCTAGAGCGAGAGTTTTAAATCAGGAGTCCAGAAAGCTAAGATAAAACCTTTGACTCACCAAAGCAGAGCAGCAAGAAGATGTGGCAGATGTAGAAAATAATGTGCTGAAACTAAGAAGACACACTGAACAGGAGGTGACACCGGGAGCAGAGAGGCTGATTATTAGAGTGGTGCAATATTGATTATTAAATAATTTTAAGAACGCTCCAGGGGGAAGACATAGCTCAAAAGAGATTGTGGGTTGTTGTTGTTTTTTTTTTTTTTTTGGTCTTGTTTTTAAGTAAAGAGAGATTAATGTATGCTTACAGATAGAAGGAAAGGATTGGGTAGAATGTAAATATTGAACTCAGTCTGAACTAGTGTAGGAGAAGATTAAAGGTGCATAGAGATATGTAGACATTAGCTTTGGTGGGGAGGGGACAATCATTGTTCTAGGATGGGAGAAAAGCCTGGGGATGGATATGGATAATTTGCACATAATAGGTAGGAAGATGATGAATTTCCTAGTCAGGGGCCTTTATTTTCTTTCTATAAATTAGGAGACATTGTCATCTCTAGGAATCAAAGGGTGGTAGTGAGTCAAGAAGCTTGAAGATAATGGCCAACATTTCTTTTTAGCAATAATGTGGGCTACCTGCTCTTTCCACAGACCTCCTATCATTGAATAGATTTGAAACTGGGAGTAAAATGCTAGTATGTATTTCATTCTTTTAATTTTTTAAAAATTTATCTCGAAAGCTATCATGTTAATAACAAGAACTATAGCATTCTACCATGTTTACTATGCCCCTTCATGCATATATACTGATCAGACTTTTGTTAGTGATAATATTTACAAAATGTGATTATTCCATATATTATTCATTAAACCCCAATTTTCTCAATTTTGTATCTGAATAGTCTTTCCCATAGTTGATGTGGAAATGTCCCACTCACGCTTTTTAGTAATTGAATAGCATTCAATAATATGCTTTTGCTAACCTGATTCAGTCATTTCTGTCCAAATGAACATTTATGATTTTCCTCCTACAAACAATATGTGGTGAATAACAGCATACACATCTTTGTATACATATACTGTGATTTCTATAAGATTGCTCAAATTTTTATATTTACACTTATATTGTTTGAACATTTGATATTTTAATGCATGATTTTCCAAAGGGTTCTAACAATTTTCACTCCCCCCACCCCCCGGATATTCATTAAAACTTATTTCTTTGCATCCATATCAGCACTGAACATTGCTGTTTTCTGGCTGCTTTTGGGTGGGGCAGAATTGTGGGACCATAACTCCATTTTTGTTTCCATGTGACTGAAAGTTAATAAAAATTGCTTAAAGATTAGCAAATGAATTTATGGAAAGAGTTCCCTGAATATAAAGGAAATAAGCTGCTTCAAACAATCCTTTGGTCTCATCTAGTGCTTTGGGAAGACAATCTAGTTTTTCTGTTTAGAAATTAATTTACACATGTTAGCCTACTATGCTGGTCTGAAATAAGAACTTTAGTAATATGTGCATACACAATTAATTCAACTCATAGTTTTGTAATCTGTACCAAAATTATTTATGTTTTATTGCCCTGGAGACTTAAACTTCTTTAACCCTGCCTGCTATGATGTGTTATGAGAGAGTAAAAGATTTACAAGAAATGGGGTGGCTGGCTATGATGTCTTTTAAAATGGTATATACTTAGTATCATCATGAAAGTCTCAGAATTTACTGAAACAGAGTTCATACACAATTCACTGATTTTGGAGCTAATGGTAGTTAAAGCCCCCTATGGTGGTCTGGAATTTGCTTATTTATTTTTATATCTTCTTTTTCTTTATTTTATTTATTCTTCTTCTTTAAATGGTGATGGAACTTGCTTTCAAATAACTTGTCTCCTTCTAGATTTGTCTTTTCCTCATGTGCTACCAAGAGTGTATTATTCATAATGCCTGGGATCTGCCCTACACATACATTCCTTTCTGTAATAATTCAAGCCACTTTATTGAATTAGAATCCCTTTCCCCCATTTCTGCCTGTGACAGTCAAGTGACAGGACTCAGCTCAATGTCTACTCTTTCCTGAAGTATTCCCAGGGTTTCTTTTCTTTTTTTTTTTAATTTGTTCCCACTTTTATCTATTAAGATACTATATTTTGTATTATTGCTATCTCCCTTACTCAATTTTAGGAGTTTTGAGATCAGAGACTTTATCTTACTCATCTTTCTATTTGGAAACCATTTGTATTATTTGACATCTAGCTCAATGCATTGCACATAGGAGATACTCAATAACAGTTGAATGAATGAAATATATGTGGAAGATGGAGTAGGCTGGCTAAACCAGGTTAGGGAAGGTGCAACTGTCAATGTCCACTGCTGGTTATAAATCCTGGAAACACTGTATTAAGGGCTTCAGGATATAATGACGTTTGCAGTGGGTCAGATCACCCTGTTCTAAAATCTCCTGAGAATAAAACAAACCAATAGATTGATTACATACACAAAATATGAGACTGCAAGGGAAACCAGCCTCGTTTGTTCTCTTCTCATGAGTGTTAATCACATTTTACCATGTGATTTCATATTTACAATATATTTTCTGTTCAAACCATCCCATATATGCCATCGGAGGAATTTTGCAATTTTTAACCTAGTCACACATGATTTATATATTTTTACTTTTATGTTTTTTAAAAGCATAGTTAGATGCTTTTAAATATTTATCACTATTCAAGTATTAATTTCAAGCATGGGATATATTTCTGAGTTAAGAGAATATATATCAGAACAATTTCTACCAGTAACAGCCTGATGTGTGTTAGTCTAGAGAAGTCTGCCTCATTTTTAATGTTCTGCTTGCACACTCTCTTTCATAAGTTCTTTTATTTCATAACTGTAGATGAATCCCTGAGACCCATACGATCCTATCCTATCTAATCGTAGACAAACATGGTAATTAACCATACCTCTGACATGCTTCCCATTGGCTAACCAGGGCTATATGCAAATTAACTGCCAACCAAGATGGCGGCTGGCAGCCAGGCAGCTGAAGCGAACAGGAGGCTTGCTTGCTCCAGTGATGGAGGAGGCCAAGGTTCCCCGCCTGCCGCTACTGGCCTCTGAGCTGCACTCTAAGAAACAATGTTGCAATTATAGAAGTTAAACAAACCCCAGATACCTGCTTTCAGCCAGCCAGCCTTAGAGCTGGAGCTGCAACAGTGTTGCAATTATGGAAGTCAAACAAACCCAGATACCTGCTTTCAGCAGCCAAGGTCTCAGAGCTGGAGCCGAGCCTCAGAGCTAAAGCCGGCTCTCAGTTCCAGTGACAGCCATAGAAGGTAAATAAATCCCAGAATAAAAAAAGAAAAAAAAGAAAAAAAAGGAGAGGTTGGAAGCTTCAGTCACCCGCCAGCCTGAAAACGGCCCTCAGCCTCTCACCCAGATTGGCCAGGCACCCCAGTGGAGACCCCCACCCTGAAGGGGGTGTGACCAGCTGCAAACAGCCATCATCCCCTCATCCAGGCTGGCCAGGCACCCAAGCAGGACCCCCACCCTGATACGGGACATCCTTCAGGGCAAACCAGCCGGCCCCCACCTGTGCACCAGGTTCTATCCTATATAGTAAAAGGGTAATATGCAAACTGATCCTAACAGCAGAAGGACTGGGAATGACTGGTTACTATGACACACACTGACCACCAGGGGGCAGACGCTCAATGCAGGAGCTGCCCTCTGGTGGTCAGGGCGCTCTCACATGGGAGGAGCTCTGCTCAGCCACAAGCCAGGCTGATGGCTGCCAGCACAGTGGTGGTGGTGGGAACCTCTCCTGCCTCCTCAGCAGCGCTAAGGATGTCTGACTGCAGCTTAGGCCTGCTCCCCGTTGGCAAGTGGACATCCCCCGAGGGCTGCAGGGCTGCCAGAGGGATGTCTGATTGCCATTTTAGGCCCAGTCCCCCAGGGAGCGGGCCTAAGCCAGCAGTGGTCATCCCCTAAGGTGTCCCAGACTGAGAGAGGGCACAGGCTGGGCTGAGGGACCCCCCTCCCCCCGAGTGCACAAATTTTTGTCCACTGGGCCTCTAGTCCTATATAATAAAAGGCTAATATGAAAATAGACCTAACGGCAGAACAACTGAAGAACCGGTCACTATGACGTGCGCTGACCACCAGGGGGTGTGCGTGGAACATGGTGTGTGTCAGCCACAACGGGATGGAGGAGCAGGTGAGCAGGGGTGCCAGACCAAGGCTGGGCACCAGTCGCTGTCATCAAGGTGAACCTCTGGTGGTTACAGAAAATTCTTTGCTCCCACATGCTTAGATCCTGCCCAGTGCTCGCACCTGCTTCTGGCGCTGGCCCTGCTCATACCCACTGCCAGCGCTGGAGCCACTGCTCACACCCGCTGCCAGTGCCCGGTGCCGGCCCCAATTGCTCAGCAAAATCAGCGGGTGTGAGCGTCAGCTGCCAGCCTCGATTGCCCCTCAGGGCTTCTCCACCTCCTCCTGCCCCTGAGGGGCAATCGAGACCGGCAGCCGCCTCTTGCACCCACTGCGGGCACCAGCCCCAATTGCTCCATGCTGTCAGTGGGTGGGAGCAGCAGTGGCAGGAGCGGGGCTGCCCTCAGACAGGAGACCAGGGGCTGTTGCAGGAGTGGCCGGAGGCGTCTCATAGGATGGTCTGAGATCTGCCCCTGTGCCTACTAGAGCCTCACAGGCCACAGTTCCTTTTAAGGTGCACAAATTCATGTGCTGGGCACTTAATGTAATCATAATATTTAAAATAGATTATTATCAGCTGCTTCTGATATTATCTATAATAATAAAAGGGTAATATGCTAATTAGACTGGACATCTTCCAGACATCATTCCAGATGTTCTTCCTGATAAAGCCAGGGCCAGGGGGAAGCCACCCTTTGTCCTGGGTGGCTACCGGCAGCCGGAGGAGGGAAGCCTGGTCCTGGGTGCTGGAGGGAAGCTGGTGCCGGCAGCCGGGGGAAGGAAGGCCTACTCTTGCACAAATTTTTGTGCATCAGGCCTCTAGTAATATATATTTTAAACAAATGTGAAAGCTAGTCTCTCTGAAGATGCTAACTCATATAGAATAGTTCATATATGAATTTTGAAAGAGCCTGGAGGAAAGAACTTTCTCACAGAGACAGATGAATTAGGATACTTACCTGACAGGGTCATCACTGCATTTCTTATCAGAAAAAATGGATTTCTACTACAGGGCTGGAAAGTACTGGAAAAAACCCTCCAGTAGGCTATAGCATTCAATGACTCATGTCATAAATTGAATGGGAAGAGAATCTGAGCATGTCTTGGAGAATATGGAGCGAGAAAGGGGCCTGCAATATCAGGCATGCTAGATGAAGAAAAATACCTGATGCCAACAAAGAGAGCTTTTGGGCTTGAGGTAGAAAATTGAATGGTTACATTTAAGTGAGTGCTTCAGTAGCATTTTACATAAAAAACCCATCTGTTTTTCAGAGTAATATACTGTGCTAACTACTGTGTATATCATCTAAATTATTTTGTCCCGGTTAAACATTATGGATGGAAATTCAATCCTTGTGGAAGAAGTCAGCTTTAACAAAGTGGCCAATGCTTAATACTAATGCTATTTACTTTTTTTTCAGAAACAACTTAAAAGGCATTGAATTTATGCTAGTAATTTGAGGTAGTTTAGAAAACCAAATGAAAGTAAGAAGGAAGGAAGGAAGGAAGGAAGAAAGGAAGGAAGGAAGGAAGGAAGGAAGGAAGGAAGGAAGGAAGGAAGGAAGGAAGGAGGGAAGGGAGGGAGGGAGGGATGGAGGAAGGAAGGTGTCTCAAGTAGAACAACCACTGAAAAAAATGATTTCTATGAGTTTGGAACGTATGGGCTGGCTGAGGTTCTATTGAATTTGTCAAGATGCACTAACTTTTGGGGAGATTGTAGTGTCAACTGGACTTAGTGATTCCTATTGCCTACAGCACAATAAGAGTTTCAGTTAGTGTCAGAGAAAATCAACCATTTTGAGAAATATTTGAATTTTGATTCCATCCTTGGATTCTGTGTGAACATGACCTTATTTAGTGCAGGAATTTTGATACTTTGATTTTTGTATATACCATGCATTTCTAGGCCTTGGAGATTCAGATTATAGTCTATAATTCAAAAAGGGTTTCTTCTCTAGTTTAGAAATATTTGGGTTTAGAGCAAAGAAATGTAAACATACAGGGTAGGGAAAAAGTAGGCTTATAACTGTTTCCATGGAAAATAATGCAATAATTAATAAATAATAATGTAATAATAAACTCTGTTTCATGGACTCATAACTGTAAACCTAGTTTTGCCCTATCCTGTATTTAGAAATAAGGAATTGATTTAACATTTATCTGGTTGATGGCATGAAGGAAGTAAAGGGGAAATAAAGGGTGGAATAATAAAAATATTTTATTTAAAAGATTATTCTATATAATTAAAGTCTAATAAGCAAATCGACTGAAAGGCCAAATAACCAGTTGCTATGATGAGCCTCTCCCGCCTTCGCAGCAGCGCTAAGGATGTCTGACTGCTGTCTTAGGCCCGCTTCTTGTGGAGAGCGGGCTTAAGCCATCAGTTGGACATCACCCGAGGGCTCCCGGACTGCAAGAGGGTGCAGGTTGGGCTGAGGGACCCCCCTGAATGCACGAATTTCATGCACCGGGCCTCTAGTCATTTAATAATATTTTGTTTTCCTTAAATGTTTAAAAATTCTGTTATTTGAATTATACTGCTGTGAATAGTGAACAATGTTTTTTGTTTTTTGTTTTTATTTTAGAAAAATCACAAGGCAAGAACTCATAAGAATGACATTTATTTTATATTCTCAGTGACAGCCTGTATTTTAATTTTATCCATGTTGCTAAAGACTTTTAAAACAGCTGAGCTGAGACTAATCTTAAAAAAGATGAGATATGAGCTTTAAAATTTGAATTACTTTTCAGAATGCATTTTAATTCATTTTATTATCTGGATAAATGGACTCCTAAGATCATAATGTGAAAGTAAATTAATATTACATCTTCTTGTGTCAATTAATGCTTTTATATTGCTAGCCACATTATTTTGTTTGGCAGTATTTCAATGACTGTTTCAGTTTAGGAGTTTATTGGTCCCTTTTTCTTTTTATATTTTAAGATTTTATTTGAATAGCCATATAAGAAGCCACATAGGCCAGTGTGTGAAGGGGCAGCAGCCTTACAGGAAGAAGGAGAAGAATGAACACAGCCTCTAAAATATGCAAATGTGTGATGGATTTTTGCAATGGCAAATAGACCAAATTATTTTATTCGTCTATTTGTAGACCAATTTATTGCTAAATGGTAGACCATTTATTACCAAATAGTATACCAAAGGATTTCTGAGGAAAATGAGCAGAAAATGGGACAAAAATATAATTTTCTTCAACTTATAAGTCTTTGCTGTTTAAAATAAAATTATTATGCTAAGTGAAATAAGCTAGTCAGAGAAAGACAAATACATGACCTCACTTAGATGTGCAATCTAATGAACAAAATAAACGGAGGAACAGAGGCATAGATACATGGAACAGACTGACAACGGTCAGAGGGGAGGGGTGTTGGGAGGCTGGATAAAAGGTGAAGGGATATATATATATATATATATATATATATATATATAGTCCTCGGGTTACGTCGGACTCGATGTATGTCATTTTGTGGTTAAGTCACCATCTCCCATTTATTTATAAAAAAAAAATTCTGTCATTTTGACATATACATATGTGCTTTTGTTTAATTATTTATTTACCACAAGTAAAGGTCAGGAATTGTTATCTTTCTTTTTATTTTTTTTTACTGTTTCACTTCATTACTGCTGTGTATGTGCACCATGTGAGTGACGGAGGTGCTTATGTAGGCGGGTTCTGACTTACGGCGAAATAAATCGTGTTATGTTGCGCTATAGGGACGGATCTCTGAAGTAACCCAAGGACCTACTGTGTGTGTGTGTGTGTGTGTGTGTGTTTGTGTGTGTATGTATTATATAACTTATTTATTTATGTATTTATAAAACACATAGAAACAATAAACAGTGTCGTGATAGCCAAAGGGAAAGGGAGGCTGTGGGGTAGGTGAAGGTGGTCCAAGGGAGGGAAAATGGGGACGGAAAGAGACTTTGCTCAGGGCGGTAGGTCCAAGATGTGGTGTTCAGATGATATTTTGTTGAGCTATATACTTGAAACCTGTATGATTTTGTGAACCAATGCCACTTTAATAAAATTAATAAAAATATCTTCCATTTGGGGCCAGTTAAAAGCACATTTTAGTCAATAGAATCATCATCATTAATACTAATAACAAGACCTTATTTCTAGTATTAGTAATAAACAATTAAGCCTTAAAAATAAAGCTAGTGGGAATATTTCTTATAAAAAGTGTGGATATCTGCGAAGCTCTTAAATAGGGAAGTGATAGAATTATAACATATTTTTAGAAAAACCACTGTATTTGCCATATGAAGCATAAGTGGCCAGCCCAGCATGTTGAAGGGAGGGAGAGGCATTTGGAGGCATCTGAAATGCTCTCTGTGGAAGATAAACTTTCCAGATGCAGTGCTAATGAAAAGGACAAAACATCTGCAAAAATATGATGCAGTTTCTAGTGCCATGACCTGGTGACTGACTCTTTTAAGGCGTAAAGGAGAATATAAAGGATTAAAGGTGAGTGAAATCCAAGATTTTAAGCTTTGGTAGCCTCAGGGCCAGTGGTGCCTATAATAGATAAGGAACACAGGGAAATGATCAGCTTGGGGAGGAAATACTATCTGAGACATGGGAAAATAATATACATTTGGGAGTTTTGCATTTATCTAATATTGAAGCTGCATGGTAGATTTTACCAGAATAAGATGTAAAGAATAAGAGAGTTGAACAGATATCCAATAAACAGTGAAGAACAATGAAATTAGTGTACTGAACAAACTATACAAGAATCTTATTTTCAATATTTTGGAAAAATAGGGTTTCAAGAAGAGTAGCAGCAATCAATAATTTTGGAAGCTACCTAGAGTTTTAGAGAGATGCAGATTGAGAAGAGGTGGCTGGATTTGTTGACTTTTGTTTAAGATCAGGTTCCCTGGAAGCTGAGATTTATTGAAGGAGTGCTCTCTGAGGAAGCTTATGATGTCATCAGACAATCATGATGGGGAAGGAGATCACAAACTCAGTGGAAGTCTAACTTCAGTCCTATTCCAGGGGGAGCTCTACAGTATCAATTACACCAGAGTTTTGAGACAGATAATCAGGGCAATTATAGCTCTATATCTATCAGTGGTTGGTTATGGCAAACCCTGAAGTGGTCAGTGATTGTAAAAATAAACCTTTAGGCAAGAGGTTTGCTTCAGCTGAAGGCATTCATCTAGAGAAGGATATCAGTGTGAGCCCTCAGCAGCCAACAACCAAGCAGGGAGGATTCTTGCCCTCTGGCCTTGCCAGTGGTGTTTGGTGTGGGGTACACATGTCTTCTACACCTTTAAAAAGAGCTGTCTCACTTGAGCTGTGGAATCACACACAAGATAGCAGCTGTCTAAGTACTAAGACCAAGGGGACACAATAGCTGAAAGCAAAATTAGGGACAGTCTGTTTACATATATATATTTTTTATATTTAAGACTAGAGGGGTCCGGTGGGCCCACCCCAATGGGGGCCCATCGGGCAGGGCCAGCTGTGGGGTCTAGTGCTGGGAGCTATAGCTTTCCCCCAGCTGGATCTAATTATACTTTAAGGATGCCCAAAAGAAAACCCACAGCAGAACTGTTTTGCATTTCATGTGCCATGAGATGAAGTTGTTTATGTGTTGTTTGCAAACCTATATCAAGATGGATGATGGCCCTTTCATAATTTTTGCATTCTTCCCAGGGCTCTGCCCTCAGTTTCCCAATATGATCTTCATGTCTGTTTGTTTAAAAGTTTTTTTCTGTTTTTGAATGTGCCTACCCTTCGCTGTTGCTCCTGGCACCTGCAGGTCTTCTTCGCTGACACTTTTAAAGAGAGATTGAAAGCTCATCTAAACTGCAAGGCACTGCAATTTCACAAAATCCCCACCCAGCCTCCCTACATTCCTCAGCAAAGGGCCATCATCCTGTTAATGCTTACGTAGCCTTTTTGGTTAACTTGGAAGGTCTGCTGGGGCTGTGGGCCATGGAGGGAGAATTCCACACCTTGGCTGAAGTATTTGCAGAGCCCTGTGGAGACTGGTTGGGGACAGAAAGGACTGATAATTATTTTCTTGTGCTTTGACTAAATGTACATGCACCAGGGAGCCAGGCAGTGATTTAGGGGTGTTGGGACCTATTCAGGGGCAGGGCCAGCCGGGGCAAGGGGCCGTGGAAGCTGCATAGAGTTTTAGAGAGGTGCAGATGGAGAAGAGGTTGCCATAACCAACCGCGGATAGATATAGAGCTATAATTGCCCAGATTATCTGTCTCAAGACTCTGGTGTAATTGATACTGCAGAGCTACCTCTGGAATCAGACTGAAGTTAGACTTCCTCTGAGCTTGTGATCTCCTTCCCTATCATGATTGCCTGATGACCCGATGGGCTTCCTCAGAGAGCACCAGTTGTGGTCGTTCTGCCATTCGGTTGCTGGCTTTTATTATATCGGAAGACTTGGTAATTTTTGAGGGGCCCAGGGTAAAACAGGGAGGGAGGAATATGGCTCCTATCAGAGCTTAAACAAATTGAAACCAAAGTTGGCATGAAGTGTTTAGTCTTAGAAAGTCAAGGTTTTCTTTAACAGATGGTTAACTTCCTCTTGTCAATATAGGCACTAGAAATAGGAAAATTTTATGTGGTTGTTATTTGTTTTATTTTGTCTTAATAAAAAGGGTGGATTTACAACTGTGGTGTGCTGGTAAATTTTTAACAATTGTCTCCCTGGAAAAAGTTAAAAAGCCCTGATTTATAGCATTTGCCAGTTTCTATAATGTATAGATGTAAATACTTTTACCATGGCTGATTTCAAGCTACTGATATGACCTCAACTGGCTTGCAAAAGTCCTGAAAATGTAGCAGTCACCTCTGCTTTGATTGCTGGGCAAATTTTCAATTAACTGTAGTGAGGAAAAAAATCAAAGATATTTTTCTTGAAACCCCTGCCTCTAATATTGAAAAAAAAGTATAATATATCATCTTTAGGGAGAAGATTTGAAGAACACAGGATTTACTTTTAAAGCCAAGCATGAGATAAGGTTATTATTTTAGGGTGGGTCTGACAATTAATATACACTGATTATGTACATAAAATAATGAATTCTGTTTTTATGACACAATAATTAGTGTCTTTAATGTTTGGTCTTTGACTTCTTATTTAAGTACAGTGAAATTTGTTCATTTATTAGGTTCTAGTATCACATTTCAACACAGAATTCTTAGATATTTTTAAATTGTAAAAATCAATGAGTTTGACTTTTTTGTCATTTAATCTTTTCTTTTTAAAATTTCTTTTTTAGACTTAAATTTATTGGCAGTGACATTGGTTAAGATTATATAGGTTTTAAATGTACATTTCTGTGATACATGCTCTATATATTTTGTGTGATACATTGAGTACCCACCACCCAAAGTCAAATAATCTTCTATCACCGTATATTGGCCCCCTTTACCCTTCCTATTTGGTAGCCACCAAACTATTGTCTGTGTCTATGAGTTTCAGTTTTATATCCCACATATAAGTGAAATCATATGGTTCTTAGTTTTTGCTGAATGACTTATTTTACTTAGCATAATATTCTTAAGGTCCATCGATGTTGTCACAATGGCAACATCTCATCTTTTCTTCTTATGGCTGAGTAGTATTCCATTGTATATATGTACCCCATATTCTCTATCCGATCATCTATCAAAGTACACTTTGGTTATTTTCATGTCTTGGGCACTGTAAATAATGCTGCAGTGAACATGGGAGTGCACATATCTTTGTGAACAAATGTTTTCAAAAATTTCAGGTAGATAACCAGAGAGGGATTGCTGGGTTATATGGAAATTCTATTCTTAATTTTTTGAGGACCCTCATCTGTTTTCCTTAGTGGTTGTATCAGTTTACATTCCCACCAGCAGTGAATGAGAGCTCCTTTTTCTCAACTACCTCTCCAAATCTTGTTATTGCTTGTCTACTTGATAGTAAGCATTCTAACAGGTATGAGGTGGTATCTCATTATAGTTTTGATTTGCATTTCCATAGTAGCTAGTGAAGTTGAACATCTTTTCATATATCTGTTTAAATCTCAATGACATTTTTTAAAGAAATAGAACAAAAAATAATCAGATTTGTATGGAACTACAATAGTAATTTAATCTTAATGAGAAAATACAATTGTACCCAAACCTAGAATGCACAGGCATGAGTTCTTTGCTTTTCTCCTACAATCCTGTTCTATCTGCAAGGCTATATGAAGAAAGACTGTAAAGTATTAGGAAAAATAATAAATATTATTTAACAAGTTTTTGTTCTTTCAATGTATTTTCTAACTTAATTTTATAACATCCCTTTATGGGGATATTATTAACCCTTAAACAGTGGTTCTCAACCTTCTGGCCCTTTAAATACAGTTCCTCATGTTGTGACCCAGCCATAAAATTTTTTTCGTTGCTACTTCATAACTGTAATGTTGCTATTGTTATGGATCATATTGTAAATATCTGATATGCAGGATGGTCTTAGGTGACCCCTGTGAAAGGGTCGTTCGACTGCCAAAGGGGTCGTGACCCACAGGTTGAGAACAGCTGCCTAAAGCTATAAAGTTGGGCCCTGGCTGGTGTGACTCAGTTGATAGAGTGTTATCCCGTGCACCGAAAGGTCAAAGGTTCAATTTCCAGTCAGGGCACATGCCTGGGTTGTGGGACCCATTTCCAGTAGAGGGCATATTCCCAGCAGGGGGAGATGGCTGTTCAATGTTTCGCTCTCACTCACTCTTAATTCCTCTCTCTCTAAAAAAATAAATAAAAAACATTTTAAAAAATAAAAAAGTGATCTTGGTTAAAATTTAAAAATGTTCACTTACTATATGCATGATTTAGAGTTATTTAAATTCTCGAAGCTTCTGTTTTTTCATCAGTAAAATGGAAACAACTTACCTACCTCATGTGTTTATTAGATTATGGTTAAATTAGATCATGGTTAATAGTAGTTTACCTGGAGCTTTAATCATCATTATTCATATCCATCCCCATTTTGTTTCCCTATTGGCTGAAAGAGGCTAGTGGAGAGTGAAGTATATGCACAATTAAATTGGAATGTGGAGATCTGTTTCTGCCTCTGTGCAGAGGGTTTGTGAGGCTCCCCATACATAGCTTGAAAAGAACACATATGGCTGCCAGAAACTTTACACATTCTCTACCCTGCCATGCACATGTAACTGATTGTATCATATAAGCAAACAAAATTCTAATATCTCATTATATTGATCTCACAACCTCTCAAATTAATTTATAACCCTAAATCTCATATTTTATGTTGAATATAAAGCAACTATCATACTATTTTTGTAAAGTACTAAATGTTAAATTCACCTAATTCTCCAAGTAGAACAATTTCCATTTGTACATAGGGTTTTATTGAAAGTTTCACTTGTTTATTAGTCATGGGTTTAATAAGTTAGTATTCCTGGAAATATATGTAAATATGTAAGTTGAATGTGATGTTCAAGTAATAACTTTGGAGTAAATGAAGCAGCTTTAGGACACCTAGTTCTTTTGTGAAGTGCAAATTCACAAAGAGATGTATCTGCATGCTTTGGCTTCCCTATCTATTGGCTTTTGAATGACTATTTACTGAAGACAAAAGAAAGGACCTCAGAATGATTCCTGAACACTTAGGTGCCTCTGTAAGTGTAGTCAACTATTATTTATCTTTATTGCACTCTCCAATTTCCTTTCATGAAATTGGCCAATCTCATCTCAAAAGCTCTAAGGAAAGCTTTTGAAGTACTCTAGGATGAGATAAAGTTTCTCAATATTTATGAGACTCAAAGAGGATTTTGAGAAAATGGATAATATTAATGAAAATGTATATTTCTTCTGAAATTGGAGAAATTGTTGAAATGAAGTCTAAGTTTGAAGAAGAGGATATGAGCTTCATTATAATTTTGTGCAATTAAAGCAGGTATGTAGTATAATTTACAATTATAAATGCAATTACTGTAAGTAGCAACTCTTAAAAACACTCCATTTACAGTGGCATTTAAAAAGGTTGAAGTATATTTATTATGTGTGTATATATACATAAACACTTAGATTGGAACTGATTATTTTCTTTATCGTGTCATAATTCAATTAAAAAAAAAGCTCTAGTCCTGGCAGGGTGGCGAAGTTGGTTGGAGTGTTGTCCCATACACCAAAAGGCTGTGGGTTAGATTCCCGGCCAAGGCATATACCTAGGTTGTAGATTCAATCTCTAGTCAGGGCATGTACAGGAGGTAACCAATCAATCTATGTTTCTAACTCACATCTATGTTTCTATCTTTCTCTGCCTTTCTCTCTTTCTAAAATAAATTTAAAATATTAGAAAACAAAACAAAACAAAAACATACTGAGGTGACGATTTAAAAAAAAAAATTAAAAGCTCCACCGAAAGAGAAACAACATACAATCAAACATGGTCTTCTTTCACCCATTGAGAATTAGGTTCCTGGTTTATTGTTCAGAGGGGAAGAGTGATCTTTTCCCCATAAAATTTGATGTAATACTTCTGCATTGGTTCCAAATTTAGAAGTGAAGAAAAAGTAATACTAAAAGAATAATGAGAAACATATTCCCTGGTTAAAACATATTGTAGTAGACATAGCAGGAAGGAGATAAAGGTAGTATTTAGAAATAGTTTTATAATTTGAATATTTTCTCTTAATCTTCTTGGTAGTATAATTGGAAATTACATACATCTTCAGGTTCAGTTATCTCTGAGATTATTTATTAAAGAAATACATATATTGGCAAGAAAATTTAACGCTCTAAAAATAAATTTCCTTTAATTGCCATAAATATAATTCTATAAAAGTATTCTTTATAGACTTGTAGTAGAAAATATAGCCATGGGTGCTACACTCTTTCTATCACTTTGGAGAACATCATTCTAGTGGAGCAAAATAGTTTTATATTTAGTTACAGAAGTCACCTTCTGTGATTGAAGTAATAATAGTAGTATCTTAGTATAATAGTAGTAGTGAAATATAATAGTAGTATAGTATAGAAGTAGTAATAGTGGTGCAATAGTATGGTAGTAACATAGCATAGTAGCAGTGTAGTAGGAGTAGTAACAGTAGTAGTATAGTCTAGTCACAGTATGGCATAGTAGTAGTACCAGTGGCTGTTATACATCATTATTTCATGAAATTGTTTTTTGAATTGTGAAGGAATTAGTTCACAGTGAGAGAATTGGCTGCTTCTTTCCAGTCCTGAACTTTCATAAGAGAATTATGATTGTCAGTTAGTACAAGGTTGATACCAAGCATTTAGATGGAATTTTTTATTTGAATGTCAATTCTATCACTTATTTACTATCATTTCAAAAAAGTGATTGCTCTATCATATTAAGGAGGAAGCATAATACTTGATTGAAGTCTCTCAGTATGTTTGTTGGATGAACCTGAGCAAAAATTAACTCAGTTTTCTAGTTTAAACAATATTTCTTAGAAGACCTTGTATCCCACAAATGATGGTAGAAACCAGGAATGAAAACTATAAGTGGGCTCACCCATGCCCTCAGGATCCTATAATAAGAAGAGGGTTGAAGTAAAAGCAGTGAGAGAGAAACACATTTGGAAACTTGCTGGAGGTGCCCTGCTTACAGAGAAGGCTTTCTGGGGAAGGCTGTACCTAACAAGAATGGGAAGAGAGGAAAATAGAAATGAAGGAGAAGAGAAAGTAGAAGGGGACAAAGAACAGGGTAGGGAGAAGGGTGTTTTGGAGTAGTTCAATTTGTTTTATAAGTGAGGTTTATCTGTTACAACTAAATTAAAAGAATACAATATATGAACTAATCTCTTAAACCATATTAGTAAAGATTTTCAATAGGTGTTTTCTATAGGGATTTCCAAAGATTAATCCATTAAGAGTTTGGTACGCTAGAAAGTAAATTGTTATGCAAATAATTTACTGAATATTATAGCAGTAGCCTTATATAATGAGTAACTTCATAAGACATTATCCAGGTGTACCTGAAAATGTATTTTTATGCAGTATTCTACTGCTAGAATTTATGCAGTATGACTCTATTAAAAGCTTAATTACACTGAGTGTGGATTTTTTATCTTGAATCAGTAGTGCTAAATGTGATACCATTTTAAGAGGTTATGTATAAAAGTAGCTTTTGGTTTATTAAAAGAAAGAAGTCAGCTCCTCATATCTTATCCTACTATCTCTGCAACTTCTACATCTCTCCCTTCCACCTATGTGCTACCAAGCTGACAATTTTTCCTTGGTGGGATAATGGGTGCACTTACTCCTATTGGGTCTCCATACACATGCCTGTTTTAAAACCATGCAACTGTCAGCACACTGACTTGCCTTTTTAGTAGGATGCCATGACATATAATCCTATACTCAAAATTACCAATGTTTTGGGTTTTGACTTTTCAAGCTTGTTTACCCCAGATACTGCTCTATAGGGTTACCACCTCCCCTGAAAAGACTGCTTTAGAGAGGAGAGGAGCGTGAATGAATTCACATCCATCATTAATGAAGCACATATGGTTTAATAGCCCATCAGACACTTGCAAAAATTATATACATATATATGTCTATATGTATATGTATGTATATGTATATACATATGTGTGTGTTTGAAAATAATACATTCCAATGTTTTTCATATCTAGTCAAATCCTATGTTCAAACAATTATTTTGTTGAACCTTAATAAATAAAATGATGAAAGCTTTGGTATTCTGTTTGAATTATTGGCAAGGGTCTAGATCATTTCATGCTTACTTGCCCTCTAATGTATACCCCTGAGTATCTATAGAGCACAGTTTGAAAATTACTGCCTTAAGTCAAAGAAACAAAATATCAGTTTCTAGTAGTAGAATTTAATGCTTCTTCAACTGGCCATTGAAACTAATTTCTTTTGATGGAGTAAAAACTCCAAAAATCACACAACCTATACAAATATCTTATATTTAATATTAGTTGTGGTATAACTATCAAAAAGAGAGTAGTTATTTATTGATTCTGAAGTATAGATGAGATGGTATCATATGAGCATGGACTATTAGAGAAGCAGGGTACTAAGAAATCAAATAATTCATATCTTCGATTTAAAATTGGGAAAGTGAAGGACAAAATCTAAAGAGGATTGTTCAAGGTCTGACAGCATAGGGGCAAAGATGAGTCAAGCATTTTGATTATTTTCTTTTCCAGTATACCAAATTGGCCACCTAATTGTCTATTATTGTTCGTGGGACTTCTGTCTTAAAACAGAATCTTTCAGGTCAATGTTTGCTTAAAAGTTAAAATATTGTTTTGTTGAGATAGCATATTCAAAAATTAGCAATGCAATGTAGATATCATTAGATTATGCACAAAACCTTCACTATATCTTTATCTTCTACGCTTTTATTTAAATTTGCCTCCACTATATAGAAAAACCAGGGCCAATTTTACCCTCCAGGCAACACTTTTCAATGTCTGTATACATTTGTGGTTGCCGTAATAAAGAATTCTAGCTCAAAATGTCAGTAGTGCCAAGGTTGATGAGCCCACTGAGGGAATTTAATGTTGCCCTCTGCAACATCTAAATGTAATGAATGGCATGTTTCCTATACTAGTTAAAATGAAGCCCGATCTTCCCTATCATATTTGATTTCAAATTGTAGGGTTGTCCCAGATTATAGTATTTCATATTTTGGTGAAGGTTTCCAAATGTTGTCATCTTTATAAGATTTGGTCCTCTTCTCTTTTGTTCTAACTTTTTTGTTGTTGTTACGTCTAACCTCACAAGAATGCCAAAGATTTTCCTTTTTGACTTTCATACTCCATTTGTCAGATGTCTCCAGATATATAGAAAAAGCTGACTTGTATTTTGGATGGGTTCCATCATAAATCTATACTAGAATAAGTTGTGTTTTCTGTGTGTGTGTGTGTCTTCTGGTATTTATTTGCCTTTTGGGTTCTATCCTTATTAATGATTTAGAATTCCATGTAATGATTAATGATGCTTTTTTATACATGGAAGAAATATTTATGAGTCTGGGAATACAAGCTAGATACCTCACTGCCCTTTTTGGAGCTTAGTATTGTGGAGGAGATACACATATAAACTATAGTCAAAGTGTGATATAATGATAAAGAATGGGGAAGATGCCATGAATCCATACAACGGAGACACATAATCCAGGCTTCAGCCACCAGGGAAATGATGCTTGAGCTGAGACCTGAGGAATGAAGTGAGGGCAAAGTATTGTTTCTAGAAGAGAAAACAATGTGTTTAAACACTTAAGACATGGAATCCAATCAGTGAACCAGAGCATTTAAAATACCTCTATGAGATAATATAGAGCTTGGAGAGCTTTATTTCATATGCATTGATTCATTAACAAATATGTATGGGTGCCTACCCTAGGACAGGTACTGTTCTCGGCATCAGAAGAAGAGCACTGTGCAGCAATACAGCCTGCCATCGTGCAGCCTACATGTTAGTGTGGTGGTGTGTTAGTATTAATTACTATAGATATAGGCTACTTTTCACCAACAGATTGCCCTCTTGTGTAAAGTCAAAGTGGTGAATGTGATACAAGTGTACCGTAGACTGAGCAATGCATCGAGAAGTAAGTTAATGGAATGTTTTTTAAAATCCTAAAAATAATGTTAATTCTTAGTTGATTTGAGGAACTTTAAAAATTCATTCAAGAAATTTTGACATCTAGTTCCTAATTCTCAAGCTTTCTTTTGGGGGTTTGTCTTTCTCTGTCTGTGGATATAAGACTTATTTGGATGAGACTTTTCTCCATGGGAAAATTTTATTTCTTTTTTCAGTTAAAGTATCATAGTTGATTTGACAGATATATAGATCAATAGTACTTACAGAGGATCTTTTTTTAAAAGCAGCCTATGAATTATAGCATCACTTAGAAAAGTGATTCTCTACCCTTACACTAAGACCCATTAAGACTTTGCATGGGCATTGCAGCAGGGAGAGATTTATAATAGCTTCCATTGGGATACAAATGGCTAAAGAATTAACAGAGGATTAGTGAGTAATTTTCTGAAAAACTGTATTCATAGGAAATGTAAGTCGTATCTAGAAATATAATCCAGTATTTCTATATTATTTTCCCAACACCTTTGAATGATTGGGCTCCAACAACAACATTCATTAAGTCAACTTAAAAATATTTAACTTGAAACAATTTTATAATCCTTTGAAAACATATTTCAAATGTCCTGATGTCAGCATAGTCATGTTAGAATAAAAAATAAAGTCATTCAAGAAACGTATATTAGACATGGCTGTTTTGAGGTCATAACATTTTATTGGATACAATCAGAAAATGTGGTGTGGTTGGCAAACCCTACACTGGGTTTTGAAATTACTCTGCTACCACTATGTTCCAATCAATGAGAACCTTTCAGCCATGAACTTTTATTGATTTGTATTCCTCAGAGTAACATAAATAGCTTTCCTTAAGTCTTCCAATTTCACTATCGTTATTTTTTTTTTCTGAAATCTCTGCTGTTAGAAGGTTTATTTATACACTTACTAGTACTTGGTTATTTTCTAACTCCTTTATGGTTTCAGCCCAGAATAAGTATAGGTCTTCTCTATCAAGCAGGAAAAAAGGTTACCATCTGACCAAGTTATTTTATGAACAGTTAAATTATACTATGAACCATTTAGTCAGTACAATATGTTTGCCTTTTTAAGTACAAAGTTACTGAAAATTTCAAATAAGAAAGCAAAAAGAGCATATAATGACACATCAATTTGTACTAAGAATTAAATTCATTCTAATAAAGAACTGGAAGTTTTCAATTGCTTCTTTAAAAGCATATGTGAAATCTAACCCTAAAATCCATACTACTGATAGATGTATTTTTAAAATTTGTTAAAAAAATAGTTTAGTTTTGAGATTTATCCTATAATGGTCAAAATAAGAATTCATACTTGCCAAGGTACATTTGATTTTTCTGCACTCTCTAAGATGTTAGCTATTTGACATTGCCTAGAAATGTGAATAAATGTATAAAATAGCAATTACTTTGCACAATGAAAGAACAAATTGAAATATTTATGTTGCTGTTGTTAAAAATACCCATTTGAATTGTTTTTATACTGTTTTCAAAATATGAATTTCAGAAAATATGACAGGAACTTTGATAAGAAAGACAGATTATAGATGTTGACACACATTATCTTCTAAAAGGTGAGTTTCAACATGTTTTTCCAACTAGTTTCTAGTAACCATGGAGGAAATCAAAGAATAATACAATAAAATAAAAAGATGCAGCTTCAAACTTCATTTACTTTTCAGCTCTTTAACATTATAGTCTGATATCTAAGCAAAGAAATCTTGTTTAATCTTCCTTAAAAATATCTATAAAATGTGTACTTTTCCACTAGCCATTGCAACATGGCAGGCAATCTATATGCAAAAAAGGAATATAAAATCAGTCACTCCTTCTTGAAACAATAGAGTTATGGAAATTACTCCTGATGGAATAAGAGCTGCATATTTTGTGCTAATCACTATCTAGTATGAAGTAATAGCAACATTCTACATTGGATATATGAATAAGAATCAATCGGCAATAATCCCTAATAAATTAAAATCAGCATAGCTAATCAAATCTTTGACTAATGCAACTAAACCAGTTAATACTAGAATATGAGAAAAGGAAAAGCATGGTTGCTTTTTGTGGTGTAAATATCAGGTTTTCTGGTATTTCTAATAACTTAATTTGTAAGACATAAAATAATGTCTGTTGCTTCTAGATCTCCAATACTGGTGTAAACTACTATATATATATATTCTATCTATGAGACCCAGTGCATGAAATTCATGCAAAAGTAGGCCTTCCTTCCCCCAGCTGCCAGCACCTGGGACCCGGGCTTCCCTCGCAACCCTGGCTTTGTCTGGAAGGGCATCCAGAAGTACATTGGAAGGACGTCTGGTCCAATTAGTATATTACACTTTTATTATATATATATTAATAATAGCCTAGGTGGCGTCATGCCCTCATGTTGTCACAAGATGGCCGTCACAAGATGGCTTTGTGCACAGCAGAGTTGGGGTCCCGACGGCCGCTTCACACGGTGAGGCCTGGGGGTCCCGTGGCTCTGCGTGGCACAGAGGAGGCCAGTTCTGGCAGAGGAGGCAGGTTTCGGCAGGGGAGGGCAGTTGTGGGTGATCAGGCCAGCAGGGGAGCAGTTAGGCGTCAATCAGGCCAACAGGGGAGCTGTTAGGAGGCGATTGGGCTGGCAGGTAGAAGTGGTTAGGGGCAATCAGGCAGGCAGGCAGGCTAGCGGTTGGGATTCAGCGGTCCCAAATTGTGAGAGGGTGCAGGCCAGGCTGAGGGACACCCCCCATGCACAAATTTTGTGCACCGGGCCTCTAGTATATATTACACTTTCCTTAATGAGTCATTTTATTTACTGAGTTTCCAATCTTAGTTTTTGTCATTATTTGAGCATTCTTTTTATTATTGAAGAAAAAATTACCTATATTGAAATACATAGATGTTAAATGTACAACTTGATTAGTTTAAGAAATCATATATATATATATATCCATGTAGTAAAGACTTTATAAAATACAGAAGATTTCTAAACCCCAGGAAGTTCCCTGTGTCCCTTTCCAGTCATTCCCCCAATTCCTACTGAGAATGACATTTTGGAAGTCTATCTCCATGTATTAATTTGACCTGTTCTTGGAATTCAAGTATTTTGTGTCTGGCTTTATTTTTGTCCCACATATATTTTTGAGATCTATTTATGTGGTATGTATTGGTCATTAATTATTTTTTATTATTGAGTAATATTTCATAGTATGAACATACTAGAAGTTTTTTTTATCCATTTTTTCATGGACAGACATTAGTTTTCTTTTTCTAACTTTCAGTTGCTTTTAGTAATGCTACTATGAGCATTTGTTTAAAAACTTTTCTTGGTCCTGGACGGGTGTTCAGTTGTTTGGAATGTCATCCCATTCACCAAAAACTTTGCGGTTTGATTTCCAGTCAGGGCACATACCTAGGTTGCAGACTCAATCCTAGGTTGGGGTGCATACGGGAGGCAATGGGTTCATGTTGCTCTCTCACATTAATGTTATTGTTTATTTCTCTCTCTTCCACCCTCTCTCTAAAATCAATTAAAAATACAGCAAAACATAGCCTTAGGTGGAGATTAATAACAAGTTTTTTTGAACATACTAGTATTTCTATTGTGCTTAATACTTAGGAGTGTAATTCTTTGTAAGAATCTGGGACAGTTTTTAGTAATGTGTATACTATTTTAATCTTTCATCAAGTAATTATGAGAGTGTAAAGTGTTTTATATGTTCATCAACATTTAGTGTCATTTTTTCCATTCCACTGGGTGAAGTAGTCATTCCTTGTTCTTCTAATTTTCATTTTCCACATGATTCCAGACACATTTTCCTGTGCATCCTGGTCATTTGTATATTCCCATTTTTGAAGTGTTTGTTCAATTTCTTCAGTTATTTCCTAACTAGACTGTCTTTTTAGTATTGATCTATTTAGTATTTGACATTCCGCGTATCAGCTCTTTTTCTGGTATATTTTGAATATGTTATCCCAGTCTGTGTCTTGCCCTTTTGTTTTCTTAACAGTGTTTTGATGAGATTCTTTTTTATTTTGAAAAAATCCTGTCATTAATTGTTCCTTTGCATTTATTGTTGTCTATGTGCTGTGTAAAATTTTCTTCATTCCCAAGATGAGAAAAATATTCTTTTATGCTTTATTCTAGAATCTTTATCATTTTTACCCACATGTAAATATCTTATATCTAAAGTAACTTGTATATATGGTGTAATATAAGGCTTAAGTGAGGATCTTTTGTGAGTGCTTATGAAATCGTTCTATTACCTTTTATTGGAAAGATTTTCCTCTTCAGTTTGAATTGTTTGATGATTTTTTCAAAAATCAGATTACAAAATATGTTTCAGTATATGTCTGTCTTCTCCATTGACTTACTTATCTTTACTTCCCCAATATCACATTGTCTTGGCTAGGATAGCTTTTGATAAGTCTTAAGCTAGGACTATTAAGTTCTCCAACTTTGTGCTTCTTTGTCATGATTGTTAAATTTTATTTTCTAAGTCTTGTGAAATTTCATATAAATTTCAAAATTACCTTGTCAGTTTCTTCAAAATATTAGATAGGATTTTTATGGGGTTTAAATTTAATAACTAAATTTGGTATAATGACATATTAACACTATTGAGTCTTCTAATTCACGAACAGGTATTTATGTCTGTCTTAATGTCTCATAGCAAGGGTTACTAGATTCCAAGGTACACAATTTTGTATATCTTATGTTAAATTATGTTTGGATGCTAATAAATAGAATTTTATATAGAAATATAATTTACTTTTCATATGGGTCTTGTATTCTGCTATATAAATTACTTATGCTTTTCTAAATATCATGTTTTCTATAAATAGAGACATTTTTTGTCTCCCCCTCACAATTTTATATTTTATTCTTATGTTTTCCTTTATTGTACTAATTCAGACATTCTTAAGTAGAAGTTGCAAAGACATTCATATTTGCCCTGTTTCCAGTCTTAAGGGAACTCATGAAATATATGATCATTAAGTATGATATTTGCAATAGTATTATATAAATGCTCAACTATAAGACTAAGGAAATTTCCTTCTATTTTTAATCTGCTATGAGATTTTATTATGAATATTTGTTCAATTTTTCTAATGTTTTTATCTGTCCTTATCTTTATTTTTTTTAAATTTTATTTCTTGATTTGAGAGAGAGAAAGAAGGGGGAGTGAGGGAGGAAGGGAGAAAAAGAGAGAGAGAGAGAGAGAGAGAGAGAGAGAGAGAGAGAGATTTGTTGTTTTATTTATTTATGTATTTATGTATTTATTTATTTATGACAGGGGATTAAACTTGCAATCTTCATGTATTGGCACCATGCTCCCCTCCCCTCCCCTCCTCTCCCCTCCCCTCCCCTCCCCAGACCTGCTCAAAGCTGCTGTGGCTGGCGCTGGCAGGCCCTACCTGTCTCCCTGCTCCAGGCCTGCTCAAAGCCTCTGCCACCAATGCTGGCAGGCCCCCCTCCTGTGTCTGCTCTGGGGCTGCCCTGTCCCTCCTGCCTGTGTCCACTCCAGGGCTCCCCAGGCCCCCTGCCTATGTCCGCCCCAGGGCCGCTCGAGCTGCTGCGCCAGCTCAGGCAGGCCCCCCGTCTCTGCCTCCATCTCCATTCGGGCCTCACCTGCGTACTCAGCCTCCTCCTGACTGGTCGTGACTGTTACGGTGTCCCAGCCTAATTTGCATATTACCTCTTTCTTTCTCTCTCTCTCTCTTTCTCTCTCTCTATATATATATGACAATCTCTACCTTTAATTGGATGATTTCATTCATTTTTAATGAATTAATGAGTTTACATACATATTCGATCTAATACAAGACAAACAGGGTAATTGACCATGCCTTCGCTATGCTTCCCATTGGCTAATCAGGGTGATATGCAAATTAACTGCCAAGAAAGATGGCCGTTAATTTGCATATGTAGGCACAATGATGGGAGGTGAAAGGAGAAGGATGGAAGAACAGTGATCGGAAACCCAGGCGGCAGGCAAGAGCTGCCTTTGCCCTGCCCCCTGGCCCTGGATCGGAGAACCAGGGTGCCTTTGCCCACCCCCAGCCAGTAATCGCAATCGGAAAGCCAGCCGCAGGCAAGGCGGCACCCCCAGGACCCAGGAGCCCCCTTGTCTGTGGCCCGTGATCCTGATCGCAAAGGCTTGGAGGTGGCTCTGGCCGGAACAGACATGGACAGGGACAGGGACAGGGACAGGGGCCTGGCCTGCAGCCTCTGCAGCTGAGCGCAGGCCCAGAGAGGAGACGAGGGGGCTTACTTCCTGCAGAAGCAGCGCGGGCCCCTTCCGCCTCCCACGGAATCTGCAAGAGTCCCTCCATGCCCTAGCGGAAGTGGCGTGACTCCCTCCCACCTCCCACGGAATCAGCGCGGCTCCCTCCTGCCTCTGGTGGAAGCAGCGCAGCTCCGGGCGGTGCACTGGGGTTCCTGCCAGCTCCCGCGGAAGCAGTGGGCAGCCTACTGCGCAATGAGCTACTACTTATGTATAACTATATAGATATATATCTATATATATTGAGTGAAATGTATTGCTTATTTTGTTTTTCTATTTGCTCAGCTTTTAAATTTATTTTTCATAGCTTTTCTTTTTTTTTGTTTAATTGAAATTTTAGTGTTTATTTGTATTTCATTGACTTTCTACTTAGTTACATGTCTTCTTATTATTTATTACCTTATTTTACTGATTAGAACAATCATCAATATTTCCTTAATTAATCTAAATTCTGCTTAGTGGTAATTATTTTTACTATTTCACATATAATGTAGAAAACTGAAAAAAAGTATACTTTCTTTATTTTTCCCCTGATTTTTAGTGTTTATTGATGTTTCAATCAATTGTCTTTCAAAGAAATTAAGAAATAAAAAAACCTGTAATGTGACTTATGATCACTGGAAGATTTGTATGATTGTGTCAATCTCATTCCATTAAAATGTCTGTTTCAATAAAAAAAATTTAAAAAAGAAATAAAAAACCTAGTCTTTTATATTTACCCTTATACTTACCATTTCTGTGCTCTTTATTTCTTTTTCTAGAATTGAATTTTTGTGTCATTTCCCTTCAGCCTGATTTTTTGGTTAGCATTTCTTATATTACAGGTTTACTGGTGACAAAATATTCCAATTTTCCCTGCACATGTTTTATTTATCTTCAAAGAATATTTTAACTTTATATAGAAATCAGCATTTACATTTTTTTCCTTTAATCAATTCATTGTTTTCTAGCATATTTTTTTCTTTTATAGAAAGAAAACCATCATCTGTATCATTGATTCCCTATATAATGTCTCTTTATTTCTCATGTGTCTTTTAATATGTTTGGTTTTTACCAGGTTAAGGATTTTTTTCTTATAGGTTAATTTCTCTCTGCATATTTTTGCTTAAACTTTCCTGAGGTTCTTGGATCCTGAACATTTGATATTAAGCTGCAGACTTGATGGACCATCATCCTCAAATACTTTAGTAGAATGCTTTTCAACCAGGGCAGTGTTACTCTTTAGGGAACATATGTTAATATCTGGAAACATTTTTGTTTTGTGTCTGGGGCAGGAAGGCAGGAGGGAGGAGGATGAGGCTATTAGCATTTAGTTAGTAGAGGCCAGGCAAGCTGTTAAATCCTACAATTCAGAGGAAACCCTCCCCCCACCCCCAATAAATATTATCTGGCCCAAAAGGTCAGTAATGATAGTACCAAGGTTAATTTTTAAAAAAACAAACAAAACTGCTTTAGTGTATATTTCCTAAAACAAAACAAAACAAAAAAACAATGCATGAACAATCTGCCCTACAAAACTAAAAAAATGAACAGTAATACGTTCCTACCATCTAACCCGCAGACATCCATTAAAGATTTAATAATGGTCCCAATGATAGAAGAGACATTACGGTTAGGATTGTGTATTGCCTTAGCTGTTCAATCTTTTTCGTTATGACCTGTGTCAGGAAGAGGTCTTCAAACTTTCCTTAACTGGACCGTGATGTATTTGAAGATTTCTGGCCAATGCCTTCTTTGTTCTTCTTTCCCTCTTCCCTTCCCTCCCTTCTTTACTTTCTTCCTTTCAGCTTCTTCCTTCTCTTTTGCTTCTGTTTCTTCTTTTCTTTTGGAATACCTCATTTCTGATGTCTCCTTGTAATTATATTCAAGCAATACCTGTTGAAAAGAATATCACAACATGGATGCTGCTTTTCTTTCTCTAGTGTAGGGATGATGCATGATTTCAATTTATGACACTACTGATGACATATATTTTGACAGGTTAATCATTGTCCTACCTACCAGATGTCTACCTTGCTAGAATCTGTCACTTGATTGTGTTCTTTTATCTTATGTCACTTTTCTTAATATACAATAGGAACTGTATTTGCTTACTCGTGTTTGCCTGTATTTTTTTCTATTATATTAGCAGCGGGTTTTATTGCTTACTTTACTTATAGTTATGGTACCTAGTGCAAAACTCAAACATATTAGTTGTTTTGCAACTGGATCTGTACTCTAACACAAAGTTGTCCTCCAATAACATTTTCCTTGCAGTGATACCACCAGCTTCCTAATTGTTTAAGCCAAGGCCTTGTGCTAGCACTGACTAGACTCATTGGATCCCCTCTTCTTCCCCATAGCCTGTTATATTGATAAACTATAGATATAATAAGCAGTTAATCAGTCCTTCTGCTTATGATATGAAAAATAAAACAACAACAAATAAACAGCAAAGAGATGAACAGTGAGGAATAAAGTGGAAAACATTTTTGTTGTCACAGACCCAACCAGGACTTATTTCTTCTCTTTTAATGATCAGTGAATGGAAGAATTCCATCATTGAATAGAGTTGCTTTCCATTACATTAAAAAGGAAATATTTGTAGTACACATATCATAGAAACAATGCACTGTGCTCTATAAAGATAATTACAGGATTCACAAATGAAGTATAGAGATCAATGACTTTGTGAATTGGTTTTTCTGTTTTGTATTTAAGGAAAAATGAGAAATGACAATGGGATGAAAAGACAACAGTATAAGATTTTTTTAAAGCATAGTGATAACTTATGTTTTAATCTTTCTCTTATTAATAACCTATAATGTGAATTTTCTAAATTTTATCTAAAAAAGTCTTTATCTTTTAACTGGAACTCTTGGTCCATTTACATTTAATGGAATTATTGATATATTTGAATTTAAATCTATTATCTTATTAATTATTCCTATTTAAGCCACCTGTTCTATGTTCCATTTCCTGTCCTTTCATGCCTTCCTTTGCTTTTTTATTTATTTTTGTTTTTTAAATTAAATTTATTAAGATGACATGATTGATATGTTCATATAGATGTCAAGTTTACATTTTAATGACACTTGATCTGCATGTTGCATTGTGTGCCCGCCACCCAGTTAATTTGTCTACCTGTTACTGCCTCTTATCCCCTTTCCTCTGGTAACCACTATATTGTTGTCTGTGTCTATGAGTTTCAGTTTTATATCCCACATAAAAGTGAAAAAGTAAAAGAATGAAAAAATATACCATGGAAAAAACTAAGAGAAAATTGGTATAGTTAGCATCAGTCAAGTCTACTTTAGATAGAAAGGATTATTAGAATAGGTCACTTTATAATGATAGAAGGTTCAAACCACTAGAAGGATTTAATAATTCTAAAATTTTAGTTCCTGCAAGCTTCTATAAATGTGTAATTTCTTTCCTTATGTTCTAAATAAAATTACTTTTGTACCCCCATAATAATGCATAGTAAATAAGGAACATGAAGAAGGCAAATGAATGGCAGAGTTTTAAAATGTGCAACCCTTGAATAATAAACCACTTTTGTTACTGTTCCTGAAAGATTTATGTGAGGTAATTTTTAGCAACTAAACGCATGGATAAAAACCTAAATTTTCAGGAAACAGAAATGTTCTGTCAACAAAGCACAGATCGAGATTTAATTCTAACTATTTGTCTACTAATACACTTAAAGATAAATCAGAATGTGATTGCCATAAGTGAAGATGTATGATCTAAAAGCAATAACTTAACAATTACAATCTGAATCTAACATCCAGGCATTGGTAGGAAGAAAGATGAGTGAAATTAACATTTTTAAAATTTTTTCTCCTACAGAGAGGGTATGATAGATTTGGTGTTATTCATTGTGCAAACAGGGACATGCACATTTAATAATATCTAAAGCTTTAAGGCGTCTGAGGACATGTACATTCTAGATTACCACAAGAAATGAAATAAGAGTTTCTTCAGCAAAACATGGGAGAGACATAAAAACAAAAATATTAAAAGTAAGATGACAAAAGTAAAACTAAATATGTCATTTAGAGGAGTAATTTTAAGGGATAATTGGAGACAAGACATTTGACTGAAAGGAAGCCCAAAAATGAAGTAGAGATTAGAGGGGACGTGTGTTTATTTTTTGTGTTTTATGTGGGAGACACTAGCTTTGGTTTCTATGGTCTGTAACCAAGAGACGATGACAGGAAACTCAGAGGCTCTAAGATAAACAATTTCCTCGATAAAACTAAAGGGCTTGACCTTGGAAGAGAGGAGGGGCATTTTCTTTGTTGGAAATGGAGGAAAGAAAAAGATCAATGTGGCTACAGGAAGATGTGTACATTTTCCAGGGACGTTGTTCCTCTTTATAATGTAGTATAATCTCTATTTATATAGATTATAAATTGTATGCTTGGACAAACCACACACACCAGAAAAGAGACAAATTCACTAGACTGACACTTCTCCAATAGCTTGTGAAATCAATTTTAGTAAGTTGGGTTTTAATTTTTAATTTATTCTCTAATATATTTGCTTTTCTTTGTAATTGCTTCTATTCTGATAATAACTTGCACATTTTCTCCTATATTATCATTAAGATTTTAATTTTGATGTCTCTAATATCTCTTCATCTATACTGTGAAGCCCAAGTAGTAATTTGATTTTCAGAATATTTGAATAGCATAACTTGGTGAAAGTGTGTTTTGGTTTTTTTTAATTTTGTTTTGTTTTTCATTTTCTTGGTTTCCCTCATGGATAAAGATTGTTCTTTAAATGTTATATGGCCCTAAATGCTACATCAAATTCCCATCTTCACAAAGGTAAACTGAATATATGTTTTGTCTTTTTCATACTGTCACTATCCCTACCACTCTAAAGATAAGCTTTCTTAAACACTATGCAGTATTAAATGATGTAAGAACAAGGAAATGGTTCATTAGAAAAGGAGTAGATAAAACTGCTTCAATAAATGACAACAGTTTCTGTCCTCAGCCTTAATTTATTACTCCCAAGGATTTCCTGCAAGAATGAAGCACGATGAAACAGTATTTAAAATATTAGAAAACAAGGAGAGAAACTCAACCACCCTAAGCTCCCATGAGAACATCATAGTACTTCAACAGCTAGATTTTATCTTTATGATTGAAATGGTGATTGAGTGTAGGTTTTATTCAAAAGCATAAGATGTGACCCTTACAGAGCTGTTGATTTTACCTGCCCTGGAGGGTGCTTACCATCGTCAGGAAAACAATCCGTGCCCTCATCACTTGGAGTCTTCCTACTAGACACGCACACTGAAACACTATGTAATAAGGTGCAGCCATTTTGCTTAAGAATTAAGAGTTTAGGAATTTATTATCCATAACATACAGGGGTTTTGTTTGTTTGCTTGCTTGTATTTTGTTTCTGGCTTAACCAGTTAGGTGTTAGAAAAACACAGTTTTGATTAATTTCTTTAAATTGATTAATGTCCCATTTGGAAAGAAATATAAAAAATTTACCTAAGTTAGAATGTATAGCAATAGAGCAGGATACTTCCTTTTAAACTTGGAAAATATAATAATTACATAACTTCTAATGTATTTTTTGGCTCTGATTTAGAAATTCTAAGGTTGGAATTTAATGTTATGAAGCCTGTAATAGTTTTAATATATCAGTTGCATTGACATTTGAGTGATCTCATGTCTACAGTTCAGTTTATTTCCTTAAGTCATTTCAATTGTATCTTACCTGTCTAAAATGATTGTTTTAGAAATATCTCATTTCTCCTTTGCACAGTAATAGTGTTAGGCAGTAGCAAATGTACTGCCTTGATTCTTTAAGTTAGTACAGAGCTTAAAGCTATTTTTCCTTGCCAATAATAGGCACCTTACTTCAAGTGTTTGTTGGAAAGTCTAAAAAGGCTAAAGAAGGAATGCAAAGTTCTAAATTTCTAGAATCATAGATAAAATATTAAATAGGAAGAATTGTTAGAAAAATGAAATGAGAATCGGTGGTTGTGACCATCTACTTGTTAAAGGAACCTGAACACATGAGCACTCTGGACATGTCCTAGGAGGTAGACTGTGGATGGAGTCACTTCATATCTTTGGGACCCAATGCTCTCTTTTGTAGAAATGAGAGTTAAACTAGACGATGCTTAAGGTGCCTCCCTGTATCTGTAAATTGCTACTATTGTATTAGCATCTCAACTATGGTCCCAGAGTATAACTGGCTAGGTGTTAAACAGCAAACTATATGTGATATACCTCAAGGTAGCCTAATAACTACAGTAAAAAAAAAAAAGCCTCTAGAATTATTTCATTGAAGTAAAAGTGTTAATATAAATTTCCACATCAGAATAATCAATAAAATTAAAGAGATGAAATATAAGTTATGACAGCCTTGGAAACATTTGTGATGATATCCACGTTAAACAATATTTGAGGAGAAGTAACCATTCTTTCTTAAATCAACATTAAAAAAATATTTCTTATTTTTTTTACTTATCAGAATAATGAGTATAGAATCTGAAATTTAAAAAATATTACAACCAAGGGAATGAGGATTTTAATGTGTGTACACATATGCATTGGACTTCTCATTCCCTTGGTTATAATTTAATTATATATTTTATATAAGATATATATAACACAAATACATATGGCTACATATGTATGCATATATATATATGTGATATTGTATATGTAACATATATGATACAATATATATCAATGTGCATTGCTTTACTAAAAATATTTATTTCTCATGATAACCCTATAACATTATATAGTATAACTTGCTCATTGTCCATGCAGATTAAAATTTATAGGAAAGAAATAATAATATTGATTGCCTGAACTATAGCCTATATTTTCTACATGATTTATTGATGTGGTTAATATTTATTCAACACAGAAAAAGAAATCAATAATAAACCTGGCAAATAGCATTGGATAAGCACTGCAGTCATGTTTAATAAAAACAGTCTTGCAGAATCAGGAAGTATGATGCTTCTAGCTAAAGATTCACATTTCTGGATTAGAAATTATATTGCAAAGTTATGGTAACCAAAACATTAAGGTACTGGCATAAAAGCAGTCACATAGACTACTGGAAGGGAACCGAGATTTCAGAAACAAGTCCTCATGTATAAATGATCAATTGATCTTGGACAAGAATGCCTAGAATATAAAATCAGTAAAGGATAGTGGGAAAACTGGATATTCACATGCATAACATGAAGTTGCACACAAAAATCAACTGTAGATGGATTAAATACTTAAATTTAAGACCTGAAACCATAAAATTCCCAGAAAAAATTATAGAGAAAAATCTCCTTGGCACTTGTCTCGGCAATTATTATTTATTGGATATAATGACAAAAGTACAGGCAACAAAAGAAAAAATAAGTGGTACCCCATCAAACTAAAAAGCTTCTGCATAGCAAAGGGAACAATCAACAGTAAAGATAAAGCTATGGAATGGGAGAAAATATTTGCAAACTACATATCTGATAAGAGATGGATATCCAAAATATGTAAGGCACTCCTATAATCCCATAGCAAAAACAACTAACTGGAATTAAAAAAAAATGATCAAAGGACCTGAATAGAGAATTTTCCAAAGAAGACACACAAATGGCCAGTAGATATATGAGAAGGTGCTCAACATCACTAATCATCAGGGAAATATAAGAAAAAGCCACAATGAAATGTCACCTCACACCTGTTAGGATGGCCAAAAAAATAAGTGTTGGAAGGAACTCTAGTTCTTATGGAAAATAGTATAGAGGCTCCTTAAAAAAATGAAAAATAGAATTACCATATGATCCAACAAGCTCACTTCTGAGTATCCAAAGAAATTAAATTCAGGAACTCAAAAGGTTGTCTGCACTTCATGTTCATTACAACATTACTCACAATGGCCAACATATGGAAACAACCTGTCTGTTGATTAATGAATGTTAATGAAGTTGTAAGATACATAGTATCTGTAACATATACATGTATATATATATATATATGTATAGATACACACAGTGGGATTTTTCATTCAGTTATAAAATTACATAAATCCTGTCATTTTTGAAAACGTGGATGAACCTGGAGGACATTGCACTAAGTGAAATAACTTGACCACAGAAAGACAAATATGATATGATCTAATTTGCATGTGGAATCTAAAATAATCAGATTCATAGAAGCAAAGGGTGGAATGGTGATTTCCAAGGGCTGGAGAAAGGAGAAAATGGGAAGGAGATAGTCAAAAGATGCAAAGTTTCAATTATACAAGATAAGTCATTTCCGGAGATCTGTGTTTCAACATAGTTCCTAAAACTAATGATACTGTAGTGTATACTTATAAATTTCTTACCACGGACACAAAAATAATAAAGGAGAGGAAAGGAAACTGTAAAGAGATGGGTATGTCTGTGGCATACCCAATGGGTATTGATGATGGTGATGGTTTTACCGGTGTGTACTTATCCTTAAACACATCAAGTGAATCATGCTTCAATAATGTAGTTTAAGAAAAATGAAAAATAGTTGAAGTTAAAAAAAAGAAGAAGAAGCCCATGGATGAAAGACACTGAGGGAATTATCTTTGTTTCTGTTTTCTTTTCTTTAGTGTGTACATGTGTGTCTGTGTGTGTGTAAACATTCCCTGCTTGATATTCTAATTAATTCCAGAGAATTCACTCATTTGTAAAGAGGAACAAATGAGGAAATTTAATAATGATTAAATTTATATAATCAGCAAATAATTAAATTAAGAAAATAAATATGCAATTTGCATAGACAATCTAGAAAAAATTGAATCATTTAAAAGGTATAAAATTTTATTTTAGTATTTTGGTATGTTTTCTTCCTGTGTTTCTAGGAAGCATTTTGCATAGTGATTAAGAGCATAGACTCTTTGATTGGACTATCTAGACATAAATTCAAACTCACTAAATTGTGGTAATTTATTGAATATCTCTTTGCCTCAGTTTTCATGCATAAAATGTGAATTATAATGTTATTCATATCCTGGTGTTCTCACATGGATTAAATGAGTTTGTCAAGAGCAAGTGAGCATTCCTGAAAGGAGTCACTCACATATGTTTGTGTCTTTCCACAATGTCAGGTTTAGTAGGGGAGACCTAAACAATTAGCTAATAGAGTCATAGCAGGTTACACACAGAAAAGGAGAACTTATGATAGAAGTGAGCAGAGTGATCGTCTGGCATGAGGTCCCAGTCACTGGCAGCGTCCGCAGGTGGAGAGGCAGGCGTAGGTCTCAAGCCAGGCAGCTGCAGTGACAGTGTGCATTCAGTGGAGTGCAAGTCCAGCAGGCCTCCAAGCCTGCCCTTGGTGCAGCCACGCCCCAGCGTTGGGTGGTTATAGCTCTGGGTTCTTATAACCCACCAGGGTGGAGGTCCCACTCATATCAGGGTCTAGATGGAGTCCTTATGCAACTGTGCAGACTTGGGGCTTTGGGCATCCTGCCCCCCTGTCAAAGGTGTTCCACTACACCCCATTACCTCAGTCATAACATAGCACTTGACATAGCTGTCATGGCTGACAGTAACTCCATAATGGATTGTCCAAGGTCTGCAAAAGTCCACTCTGCTCTTGCTGAATACAGAGTTTAAATATACAAACTATTTGAAAGCCTGCCTGGAACATAGTAAGTAGGGTGACACATGTCCTTGTGTTTCCAGGAGGTTCACAATTTAGTCCTCGTGCCCTAAATTATTACTAGTAGCCCCTCCTTAACTTTCACTAATGCCCTACTGTGGGCAATACATTTTATGGACACTATGTTTTTGAAAATGCGTTATTAAATTTTCTAGGCATTTACATAATTTTTATATGGTAATATTATTATATGAACAGTTTTAATAATGCTTTTTTTCACTTTAACATCGTGTAGCCAGGATTTCCCTATGTCAATTTTTAAATAAATTATTTTAATGTTTGTATATGACTCTCTAGAATGAATCTGCCATAATTCACTAATGCTCATTCCTATTTTAATTTTTCCCAACAAAATAATGGGACGATGACTTTTTTGTCCTTGCATTTTGACTATTCTTTTGTTGATTCATTTACCAGGATCAGACTTAAATTACTGAGTCAAAAGTAACAAACATTTGTTTGGTAATTGTAAAGATCTTCAGACAGAGAGAATTTCAAGCAAGGGAAAAAGACAACGACACTATCTTTGTCCAGACTTTTGCTGAAACTGAATTTCAGAGTTGCCATTACATAGAAACATAGGTTGATTCTTTCATATGACCTTTTTTTTCCTTCTGACTGTCCTCCTTATCTTGGGTTGTTAATAATATTCAAGTTTCTCATGAGCTTGGTATTTTATGCCATATCACAGCTGTCATTTTGTGCTAATTTCCCATAAATTATCTAGCAACAACAAACCATTCAATAACAAAGGATGAATTGAGTATATGCTCCTTTGACTTATTTCTGGAGCTGAAGCTCTCCTGTGGCTAAAGGAAAATATTCCACATGTCAGTGTTATGTCAAACATCAGTTCTGAAATTATCAGGTAATCTCAAGTCTCCAAGGGTGTTGCTGTGGGTTCCAAGAGATTTACAGTGTTGTTTTAAAGGAAATAGTAAATGTCAGACTTGTGTCTCTACGGTTTGGTCTCCTGAGGAAGGATTCAGCTGTGTCCTTCATTGGATGCCCTTTTTTCTGCATAAAATAGAAGTATTCAGTCTCTCTTTGGAATCTTTGCTCTCCTATTTTATTTTAAGAAGCCTTGACAGTTTCAAATCAATCTCCCCTTGGTTTGCTTTGTTCAAGAATAGTACCTTTTTTTTTTTTTTTTTTTTTTTTTTGTAGCTGCCCTTAGCTCACAATAAGGTACTTTTTAATGGTAATTAATACTTTATAGTGCCACTAAATGGATATGTGAAAGAGGTATGGTATTTTAAAAAGTAACTGAGATTTTGAAAACTTCATATGCAGTAGATCTTAACTGCAGGGATTGCTGATGGTTAATTTAATAGGATTTTCTTCAGTAATAAATTTGCACTTAATTTAATCATGTTTTTCAAAAGGTTCTTCCTCAGATAAGAATTCTTTTCTTTGTTTTTCATTCTTCCATTTTGAAGGATTAAATTCACTATTTCTAAGACATTTCCTTCTTTAATTTGTCTTGTTTCTCTTCTCTTTCTCTTCTTGACTCATGTTCTCTAGGATTTCAGTTAGGATTAAATTATTTTTATTTTTTTGTTATTTGAAATGAGTAAAGACTCACAAAAATTTGCAAACAAAATGTAGAGATAACTTATGTATTCATTACTGTTTTCCCCCAGTAATGAAATTTTATATAACTGTAGTGTATTATCAAAATCAGGAAACTGATATTGGCATAATACAATTAACTAGACTAGTTTATTATTTGGGATTTTGTATTATTTTGAAGCAGATTATGTAATTATATGAGCTTTCACCAAGTATAGCTCTTATAAGGAGTAATTGGTTCTGTATACCTCCTGTATATTTATGATTGGAGCAAAATGAAGCACCCTAAAATGAATGCTTTGTATTCCTCCTTCAGCTCAAAATAATAGTAACTAATATTTGTTAACATGCTATATTATTGGCAATATACATGTATATTTTTACTCAGTACTCACAGCCATTCTGAAAATTAGAACACATCGCTGATATTTTAGACATAAGGTAATTGAGGCTCAAGAAGAGTTAAAAAATGACCTAATATACACTGTAAAAGGCCAAAATAGGATTCAGATTTAATCTTTGTGATGATCACATTCAAACTTTGTGATGAACAACAATATGAAATTTTTCTGTAAAATTATATTATCTAACAATTTATCTTTTGGGTAAAGTTGTACACATTTCTGTAGTGTGTTTCATATGATCCATGTGATCACACACAGTGTCATAATTATATGATTAGTTATTAAAATTATTATTGATCATTTATTCTCTCTCTTTTTTACATAAATACTCATTTGTTTAGACATTTTATGGCCTTGGCTAGAACTAAATAATAATAAAGTGCTTTTTAGTTTAATATACTTATTTCAATAGTGGTAAGGAAATATCCTATAAATACTTTATTAAATATTTTGGTCACATATTAAACTTATTAAGTAACAAATATGCAATATAAAGTAATAAAAGGAAACACTTGAAGGAGAAAAAAGGGAACCATGATTTGCTGAGAAAAGAACGTTGCAAAGAGAGGACACAGCTTGTGCAAAAACCCTGAATCAGAAGCATGTGGACCTACTCCTCCAATAACATAATGGAAGCTAGTGTGGCTGGAACATAGTGAGGGAGGACAAGAGGATCAGTAGATTATGCCAGAGAAATAAAGAAGAAATGGAAGAGTATGGAGAGAGAGTCTTGTAGGCCATTGTAAGTATTTGCCTTTTTCTCTAACTGAATGAGAGCCACAGCAAGATTTAAACAGAGAATTGACAAGATCTGATTTATGTTTGATAAGATCTCCTGGCCCTTGTGTTAAGAATAGCAGAAGAGGATCATGACAGAAGCTGGGAGACCAGTTAGGAGGCTTTTGTAATAATCAGGTGAGGAATTAGGTGTGCCTTAGACTAGAATGGTCATGTTGGAAGTGGTTGCCAGTGGTCTGAGTCAGAATACTTTGAGTAGAACCTTCAGGAATTTTTAATGCTATTTCTTGAGTTCACTCAATGCTAGATAAAGGAGATAGAATTATTTTCCTTCCCTTTGTCCCTAACAGCTCTCAGTATCTAGTATTATACTTGGAATGTGAAATATAATTGCATTTATTAAATATTTATTTTTTCCTCTTGCAATTATACTTTTAAAATTGTGGCAAACAATTATAAAACATGTAAAATGAACTTTATGATTAATTGAATCAATTATCTGATTTTAAATTTTTGGCTTTATAACTTCCTAACTCTTGAAACATTAATTTTGATTAGTTTTCCCAAATATGTATCTATATATCTTTGAGCAAATTATATTAGAAGGACAAATCAATGGAATAAACAGTTGTCATTCCTTTGCATTCAAGCTTGATAAAGACAAACTGGTAGGTATAATATTCTTGGTCATATTCTTTCAAAGCTCCATGTTTTCTAATATGTTAACACTAGAGGCCAGGTGCACAAAAATTTGTGCACTGGGGGGGGGGGTCCCCTCAGCCCGGCCTGTGCCCTCTTACAGTCTGGGACCCCTCGGGGGATGACCACCTGCTGGATTAGGCCCGCTCTGGGGGATTGGGCCTAAGATGGCAATCAGACATCCCTCTGGCAGCCCGGCAGCCCTCAGGGGATGTTCACTTGCCAGCGGGGAGCAGGCCTAAACTGCAGTCGTACATCCTTAGTGCTGCTGAGGAGGCAGGAGAGGCTCCCATCATCACCGCTGTACTGACAGCCGTCAGCCTGGCTTGTGGCTGAGCAGAGCTCCTCCATGTGGGAGCACACTGACCACCAGGGGGCAGCTCCTGCATTGAGCATCTGCCCCCTGGTGGTCAGTGTGTGTCATAGTGACCAGTCATTCCCAGTTGTTCTGCTGTTAGAGTCAGTTTGCGTATTACCCTTTTACTATATAGGATAGAGGCCTGGTGCACAGGTGGGGGCCAGCTGGTTTGCCCTGAAGGATGTCCCGGATCAGGATGGGGGTCCCGCTTGGGTGCCTGGCCAGCCTGGGTGAGGGGCTGATGGTTGTTTGCAGCTGGTCACACCCCCTTCAGGGTGGGGGTCCCCACTGGGGTGCCTGGCCAGTCTGGGTGATGGGCTGACGGCCATTTTCAGGGTGGCCGGTGACTGAAGCTCCCAGCCTCTCCTTTTTTTCTTTTCTTTTTTTTAAATTCTGGGATTTATTTACCTTCTATAATTGAAACTTTGTTGCCGTCCTGCTCACTCCACCTCTGAGACCATGGCCTGCTGAAAGCAGGTATCTGGGGTTTGTTTAGCTTCTATAATTGAAGCTTTGTTGCTTCAGAGCTGTTGCTTTCGGAGTTTAGAGCAGGTCGCAGCAGGCGGGAAACCTTGGCTTCCTCCATCACTGGAGCAAACAAGCCTCCTGCTCACTTCAGCTGCGTGGCTGCCAGCCGCCATCTTGGTTGGTGGCTAATTTGCATATCGCCCTGATTAGCCAATGGGAAGTGTAGCGAAGGTATGGTCAATTACCCTTTTTGTCTTTTATTAGATAGGAAGAAAGAAGAAATGTCTGACACAAGCCTAACATAATTTGTTTTTTTTTTCTGTCTATATATAAGTAGGACATTTTATTTATTTTTGAAATTGTGGCATTTGGCTAGTTTCTACCTAAATATGGATAACTCTTTACTGTTTTCCCCCTACTACCATCACCACCAGAGTCTGTTTAGTCTTTTTATTCTTCATATTTATTATAGATTTGATTACTGCTGTAGATATAGATCAAGTTGCTCTTATTTCTTTCTCAGGTACAGAAATTACTCTTGAGTTGAAACTTCAGTCTTGGCATCCCCATCAACCATCTTCTCTGACATTATTTTGTCTCTTTCTCTTTTCCCCTTGGCTCTGATTCAATTGCTGCTTGAGTTTTCCAGTGTATCTTTTCTTCTCCATGGACTCCATTGTGGGTAGAAATTCTGCTATTATATTTTAGTTTTTGTGTAAGCCTCCTAATCTCAGCCATTTTTCATTTTACCATTTTTTACCCATTTTGTCATTATGACTTTCATCTCCAGTTTCATAAGTGACCTGCCTTTCCACATACTCTTCATAGTTTAAGTGGCTTAAAGCAATTTTCTAAATTTTTCTTTTTGTTTAACAGTCAAATTATTTTTAGGCATATTCTCTTCCCCCGAGTCATCAACATGATGTTCCCTTTCGTGTGTGTGTGTGTGTGTGTGTGTGTGTGTGTGTGTATTGTGTGTTCTGTTACATTTTTCCTGCTCTTTTTAAGGGCAGTGATAGTTATCCAAAGTCAGTTTTTTTAAAATAAAAAATAATCAGGTGCCTATTATCTTCTTTGTCTACCTTTGAGATGATGGCTAACATCCTTTTGATCTAAATTGGAGAATGGGTTTACTAGTATATGCACAGTTCCTCTCAATAGCCAGCAAGCATTTATTGGAATAGCTCAACTAGGCCAAGGTGGATGCCTATTGTATACTGTCTCATTCAGAGTATAAGACATACTATTCAGCATGCATTTAGTTTAGCCGGGGATGGGGTGGTGGCAGCAGTGACTACTGTTTGTGAATCATACATGCTTTCTGGGTAGGAATTCTAAAGAAACATATTTATTTGTCTGCCTGCCACTTAAAGGGGTGCAGGTGGTTGCATTAAGGGCCCACCCAGATAACTCAGGGTAATCTCACAATCTTTCATCACAGCTGCATAATATTCTCAAAGTCCATCCATGCTGTTTCAAATGGCAGTATTTCATCCTTTCTAATGGCTGAGTAGTATTCCATTGTGTACATGTACCACATCTTCTTTATCCAGTCCTCTATCATGGGACACTGGTTGTTTTCATGTCTTGGCCCCAATGAATAATGCTGCAATAAACATAGGGGTGCCTGTATCTTTGCAAATACTTGATTTTGAGTTTTTTGGATCAGTCAGAAAAACTAAGAACCATCTGATTTCACCATATGTGGGTTATGAAACTAAAACCATGAATACAAATAGCAGTGTGGTGGTTGCCAGAGGAAAGGGGGTGGAGGAGAGGAGGGGTCCTAATATACAGTGGGGCCTTGACTTACGAGTTTAATTCGTTCCATGACAGAGCTTGTAACTCAAATTACTCAAATGTCAAATAAAAAGTGAACGAATGAGACATGTGATGCTGGGCTGATGTTGTGGCATTTGCTGTGACGTTCGCTGCGCCAACTAGCGGTGGGGTATCTGAAGCTGGCTCATAACCCGAATTTTAGCTCGCAACTCAAAGCAAAAAATTGGCCGAGAGATGGCTCGTATCTCGAAAAACTCATTAGTCGGGACACTCGTAAGTCAAGGCCCCACTGTATGGTGACAGGAGAAGATTTGACTTTGGGTGGTGGACACACAGTGCAATATACAGATCTTGTAACATAGATATCCACACATGAACCCGATAAGATCATGTCGGCCAATGTCACCCCAATAAATATAATTTTTTAAAAATTACAGCGGCCAAAGTCTTTTTAAAGTTTAGTGCTTTTTTTTTAAAATTTTGTTTTATTGCTTAAAGTATTACAAAGAGTGTTACATATGTCTCCTTTTTTTTTAATTCTCCGCTTGACCTTCCCCTGGCCTCCCCTACCCCCCAGTGTCTTGTGTCCATTGGTTATGTTTATATGCATGCATACAAGTCCTTCGGTTGATCTCTTATCCCCCTCCCCCCGCCCCCAACCCTCCCTGGGAGAGTAAAGTTTTGTGCTTTTGAGTGCCTCCAAGAATCTCACACTCCAAAGGGAAGGTAGGTAATCAACATAATAAGTAAGTTACATAGTTTGTTAGAAGCTGATAGGTGCTAGGGTGAATAATAAGACTGGATATGGGGGAGGCCTGGCACATCTAAGACGTGGGAAGGAAGCCAGTGTGGTTGGAGGAGGTGAAGGGAGTGGGGGTGAGGAAGAATGAGAGGTATTGACAGCAGAGATGAGTTATAGGAGACAAAACTGAACATTTCAGGGCAAAACTGATCCATCTGGCACTCCTGTCAGGTCCTGTGTCTCATTCTTCGGTACATCTTGCCCTTTGCTCAGGACTTGGTTTTCTAGGAGTGGCAGGGGCAAGTCAGTGCTCCAGCTGCTCTTGCTGGCAGAGAGCTCAGGTAACCTAACAGCCGCTGGCACATGTGACACAAAGCCAGCAGTCCACGCGTTTGCTGTTTGTGTGTAGGCGGGAGACTGCTGGCAAGAAGGCAACAATCTCAGGCCTTTTTCTCCAGTCATTCTGCTTTTCCTAAAGTCTTCCTTCCTTGTTAAGTGTAAAACCTCTTCCCCCGCATGTCTGTGATCTGAGCATCTCACAAGTGATTTGTCCTGTCAGCTCATTTCCCCATTTCTGAATGTCTTCCATTTCAAGTTCACCTTGTGGTGACATTAATCACAACTATAGTAGACACCTCTACAAAGACTCAGACCCTGACTCTGGCTGTCTGGCCAATGCATATCAGATATTACCTGTCTCTGACCTTCAGATCCAGATAAACACACTCTTTTCTCAATAGGAAACACTGCAGGGAAGGGAGCACTTGGGATCTTTCTCCCTGGTGTATGTCGCCAGTTTGACTTAAATAAATTCTTGCTAAAATTTTTAAAAAAATCAGGGGGTGGGGGGAGCGGAACAGAAGAAAGAGTATTACTAGAGGGAAAATAGATAGTAAAGGAGTGATCGGTCAAATTTGCCTGGAGATGTAGAATCTTTGGTTTATCTGAACCAGAAACACCCATTCTATTTGGACTCTGGAGGCCATCAGAAGTGGTCTGCATTTTGTGGATGCACATGTTTCATATACTGAATCAGCCAAGTGCGTTCATATTAGGAATCTAAAAGTCCCTAGGCACATATAGCTCTGTCTATGGGGCTAGGTCCAGCTGTTTTCTGTACAACGTAAGTGGGTTTGCCAAGATATAGCTGGAAAAGCAATTTCTCATGTACGCAAGTGGGAAACAAATTCTATTACACAAGTGGATTGTTTTCTTAGGACTGTTTGATAGTAGGAATTTGGCTATGGTCTAGTTAAGATGAGGTATGGACAGAAAGCTTAGTTATTTCCCCATCTTTTCCTCCTTTTTCTTCATAATAACTATGATTCGAAATCTTTCAGTTTTTATTTTGAGATGCAACAGACCACAAAATGGAATTGTTTTACAGAATTTAAAGTTCAAATTGAAGACAATATTGAAACTGTATATTAAAACTGATGTTATGCTCAATTCTAATTTGTTTCTAAATAGTAACTATTACAGAGTTATTTTGTTAAAGGATAGTTATTTGCAAATCTTTTCAAACTTAACATCTCTTTTATGGGCCCAGGAACTTTCTTTTTTTTTCTTTCTATTGAGTGTGTGTGTGTGTGTGTGTGTGTGTGTGCATTTAGTTCTTATTGTGCCTAGCTTTCATTAATATCCTAACCACTGTATTTGGTCATGACTACAATAAGAACAGATGGAGAAGTGTCCTTTCAAAGCTACAAATTGCAGAGCTTTAGACACTCTTAACAGGGTTCCATCCCCAGTACAAAACAGCATGGACCGCATAGCAAGACCAGCTAATTCATAGAATTATGAATGTTAATGGAACTGTTAATGGAACTGATTTAAACTTTGAAAATAATATCTGTCAAATATTTTCTTGATAAAAAATCTACAAATTTTCAAAAGTGAGGGAAGGAAAGAAAGAAAATGATCACATTAATGTAGGATGAAGAAATCTATTAGAAAATGTTTAATTAGCCCAGCTGATGTGGCTCAGTGGTTGAGCATGAACCAGGAGGTCACAGTTCGATTCCCGATAAGGGCACATGCTTGGGTTGCAGGCTCCATCCCCAGTGTGGGGCGTGCAGGAGATATCTGATTAATGATTCTCTCTCATCATTCATGTTTTTATCTCTCTCTCCCTCTGCATTTCTCTCTGAAATAAATAAAAATGTATTTTTAAAAAACAAACAAAATGTTTAATTAACTGTCTATTAGTTAAAATATATTTCACCATATGATTGTCCTTTCCCCTCTCATTGATATTTGTTAGTAAATTGCTCATCTGTGTTTCTACTTACTTTGTAGGGTAGTGGCAACAGCATAGTTCTTCAGACCAGACCTCAACTTTGTAACTTATCTTAAGTCACTTGGACCACACGATTCTTTGTCTCCAATGCTTTAATACATTGCCTATGTTCTCTGAGTGATAAAATATCAATTATGAAATTAAAATACATTTAGGGAGATATTAACCATCTGCTCTTCTAAGTTCTTCATAGGTCATATTTTTTTTTTACCAAGTGAGATAAACATAACCCAGTAGAAATGCCTACTCAGAACTCTAACATGATGCAGGCAGCTTTTAACAAAGATTCAGATATGAAAGGGTCCTGTGTACATATTCGAAAGCTTTGAAATTGCCATTGAATGTTATTTTTGTTGTATTGCTCATTGTCTCTTACTTAAAGCCTCATGAGTTATGCTTGAGAGTTGCAGGGGTGGGGCACATTTTTCTGCCAAGGGCCATTTGGATATTTATGACATCATTTGTGGGCCATACAAAATCATCAACTTAAAAATTACCCAGCTATATTTGGTAAACATTTAATTAACTCACCCCTAATGCCTTGGCAGGGCCAGACCACATGATTTAGGGGGCCTTATATGGCCCACGGGCAGAAGTTCCCCACCCCTATTAGAGAGATCAATACAGCAGAACCTTAGTTCTGGAACTTAATTTGTTCTGGAAGGCTGTTTGAGAAGTGATTTGTTTGAAAACTGAATCATTTTTTTTCCCCATTAGAAATAATGTTAATTAATTTAAATCACTCCAGACACCCAAATGATTCCCTGTTTTAACCTTTCTTATATGCAGTGCATGTCTAATGTACTGTTTAATCTATAAACAAAAATTATTTTCTTAAATTTATTGAACCACCACCTGCTAGCCTTAAACAAATCACTTTCAGCTCTTGTTCTAGGTCTGTCTTTTCAGTAATCGGTATGCAGCATCTTAGCTTGTGCGCATGTCACTGCCTCTCAAATGTTGTCACTGGCCAACTAGTGCTTTTCCTTTATCCAAATAAATAATAGTTTTTCTACCTCTTCAATTGCCTGTGATCATTGTGGTGTTTTTTGGTTTTTGTTTTTTGTTTGTTTGTTGTTTTTTTTAACAGCCTATGCAACATTAGCAGTCTCCATGGCCTCTTTATATTTTATAATTGTGCTAATCAAACATTTTACCAGCACAAAAGCATGAGAAACACAAAAATGTTCACAGCATGATGCCTGAGATGATCAAAATGGGAGGTTTAGTGGTAAACTGACCTGCATTCTCTGCTCTGTTTGTGGCCTGAGAGATGCTTTTTGTCACGTTGACGTTTCAGCATGAAAGGGTTGTGAGGGCCAGAACAGAAGTTTTGTCCAGCAACCAAGACATATTTCCTATGAACAACTTGGTCAAGAACAAAATTGTTTGAGATGGGAGATGTTTGAGAACTGATATTTGACTATAATAAATCCGCTGACATTTGCAGATACTACTTTTATTGACTAATAAGACCTTTCTGAATTTTGGTTTTCCTTTTGGCCTTCACAAACAAGAGGGATAGGGAGAAGTTTAGGCTGTAGTATATTCTCTCCTTCCTAGGTCTCCTTATGTAATTGTCACCTCCTTCCCTTTATTATTATTCTGTCATTTTGCCCTTGCTTTATAGGAGCTTTGTCTTTTATTATAAGCTGTCTCAAAGACTTTTCTGGAAATACACAGCGCAGAAGTACAAAATGATGAAATAAACATACTACTTCATTTGTTTTAAAAGATGCCTAGGTTGGACTAGATGACCTCTAAGGTCCTTTCCTATTCAAAATTTATGATACTATCAACAAAACAGACAAAAAATCTATTAGGTTATAAGCCAGGAGATGACTACCAAGTACTACATTCCTGGTATGGGTGTATTTCTTCTTGAAAGCAGAGTGCTAGATTCAGCAACCTGGTAAGAGCCGTCTTTTTTTTCAATCCTCACCCAGGGATATGTTTTCATTGATTTTTTTTTTTTTTTTGAGAGAGACACGACGGGGTGGGGGTGGGGGCCAGGGGAAGAGGGGAGAGAGAAAGAGAGAGAGAGAGAGAGATCAATTGCCTCCCCTGTGCACCCCAGCCAGAGACTGAACCAGCAACCGTTTGGTGTACAGGACTACACTCCAACCAACTGAGCCACTTGGCCAGAGCAGGCCCTCACAGTCGTTTGGTGCTAAAACCAGAGAGTTGATTGCTGGGGAAAAAAAAAAAAATCTCCAAAAATAAGAAAAAGAAAACAGAAGAGCTTAATTATTTCTTTTTGAGCATTTGTATAAATTTGAACATCTTAAGCTGAACTTAGTGAGTGTAGCTAATTTAATGAAATTAGTCACATTTGAAGATTGTTGCAATCTTGCTACCACATTAGCATTAAGTGTGATTAAAATTTATTCTGTGTGCCTACATGGTTCCCCAAAGCATCAGTTGTCAACACCTTCATTATAAGCTAGCCCTTCAAAGCTTTCAGAAAACTTTTACATTCAGGGCAGGCAGTTGGACCACTGCTTCAGAAGAGAACACATCATTTTTTTAGGGTGTATTTTCTGTTTGTATGAATTTAGAACTTAGGAAATTATCAGAAGCATTGTTTATTTTTGTTAGTAAGATAAAAGGCACTGAAAATAAGGAAATGCTAGATACTGTGTGCTGAAAATTTCCAAAGCTGATTAAAATATTTTCTTTAAGGCCAAAGGAACTATAATGTAAAAATAAATGGAAAAACCCAAGTTATAATTTAAAAGATGTGTTTGTGATATATAAATAATATTTTACAGTAAATAAAATTTTCATAGAGGAAAATATTATTTCAAGGGTAATGACATATGTAAAGTCTATTAATTAATTGAGATTCAAGGGAAAATTCAGGCAGTTTCCAATATCTTTACAAAACTGTGGGTAGTGAGTTTAATATAGTGTCCCTAGGAAACTAGTACACTGAAATTCAGAGGTTCTTTCTCTCTGATTTTAATATGTATATATTGGTAGGATGTACCTGAGTGTTTCATTTGAATGGTATGTAGGTAATCTTAGAATAATGGTATCTTGCAACTAATTTTAAACTATGATGTAGTTGGTAGTTTCATATCTGAAATCTAATGAATGTTGGTGTCAATTATATTTAAAATTATTTAAAATATCTGTATAAAATTCTAGGAACTTATAGTATTTAATTATGTCTCTACTAAATGAAATTTACACGCTAAATTATTTGACTCAGTTTTTGTTGTTGTTGTTGTTGTTCAAATAGTATTTAATTTATTAGTACTCATGTTACAGAATTTACCAGGCGACTGAAACATACACGGAGTACTCTGAGATCCAGGATAAACCCACTTATTTTCAGATGTACTAGAACAGTGACTCAGGGGGTCAGTTCTCCAAATCCTGAGTGAGCGAATATGGAGGAAGTTTTCCCCTTTTGTACTCTTTGGTTTCTTTGTTTTCTATCTGGCTCCTAACTACCAGGCTTTTGTGGTGGGCTTCCACAGCCCTTCCTGACTCAGTTAGAATGGGGAAGTTAGACTGTATCTAAATGCCTGGTCTGGGTGGTGTCAGTGAGCTCCCCTCCAGCTAAGCTGTTCCATTGTTTGTTTATGGCCGCTCTGTAAATTGGGAGTAATTAGCAAAACAGGTCTTGCTAGACCAGATTGTTAAGAAAAGGGCAGTGACTTAATTATAGGCTATCACTAACGTACATTAGGTTATTGGCACAGATTCAGATTGCTAGTCCCCCAAAAGAACTGTCTTATATTCCCCATCACTCAGATAATAGTTATTCCCTAAATAGCATTTTACTTTCATATATTGAAATCAGTGAAGTGAGACAGAGAATCAGTGCAAAGTGGTGATTGTCAATCAGTATAAATCCATAACAGATAGCCCGTGTCTTATTGAAGCGTTTAAATTTGGAATGTATGCTTTGGAAAATGGGACTTCCTATAACATTTCAAAACTCATAACAGTATATTCAATTGATTATAGTTAGACCTGATCATTTAAAAATCATAGTTGCTTTGAATTGAATAAAATTATAAAGTAAGTCAAAGGTTTGTTATCATTTGCTTTGAATTTTTAATTTAAACATTTAAAAATATAAAGATAGAGCTTTTGCTATAATTGAGGTATTTATCTTATAAAATGTCATGAAATGGGTTACCTATGACTCACCTGACTAAACAGACATACACAAACATGCCAATTAAAGAATCAGGGTAAAGACTTCTTAATATTCATTTTTTAATAAGCTATTGTTTTCTATCTCTTCCTAACATGTTCTTATTTTATTTATTACTGGAGACTCAGTGCACATAATTGATGCACGGGAGGGGTCCCTAGGCCTGGCTGGTATCAGGGTCATCAGGGTCATCCCAGTCCTGATTGGGGCCTGGCAGCCAGGGGGAGGGACAGAGCGAGGGACCACGGGAGGTTGGCTGGCGGGGGGTGGGGGAGGTGGGCCGGCTGTGGGAGGTTGGCTGTGGGAGCACACTGACCACCAGGGGTCAGCTCCTGCATTGAGCGTCTGCCCCCTGGTGGTCAGTGGCATCATAGCGACTGTTTGGTCATAACGGTCTCTTAGGCTTTTATATATACCTAGTGGCCAGATTATTATGGCCACCTGATGTTTATAGGCAAATTAGCTATAATGTTGTGCTGAATTGCTAGAGTTATAAACGTCTAAATAGCACAACATGCCTAAGTATTGTTTCTGATCAAATTCATCCTATCATGTTGATTGTGTATCCCAATGGAGATGGCTTCTTCCAATAAGACAATGCACTATGCCATGGTGCTCGTATTGTGCAGGAGTGGTTTCAAGAACATGAGGGAGACTTTACCTTGCTTAGGTGGCCCCCACAATCACCAGATCTCAATCCAATTGAGCATTTGTGGGAAGAAGTTGAAAAAGCTATCAGGCAGCTGATTCCACAACCATCAAATCTCACAGAACTGGACAGTGCTATTCATCAAGCATGGTGTCAGATTCCTCGCATCACCTTTCAACATCTCGTGGAGTCAATGCCAAGAAGAATTGCTGCAGTATTGAAGGCAAAAGGTGGCCCAATAAAGTACTGATGGGGTGGTCATAATAATCTGGCCACTCACGTTCAAATGTATCCCACATTCAAAGGCTGTTAAATCACGTTGTTTACCCATATCTTCAGAAAAAAAAAACACTTCTACTGTCGTGGTAAATAACCTGCTTTCCTATTTATAATGGTCTGGCCCTCTAGCAACTTCAGCATGAAATTATAGCTAATTTGCCTACAAATGTCAGGTGGTCATAATAATCTGGCCACTCAGTGTATATAGATAGTGATCTGCTACACATTTCTTATTGTTGCTACATAAATTATTAAAAGTGTTGGTTGCTATGTCTTATTAAAATAATGTTAATGAGTGATACCTATATGATATTACAAAACATACCCCATCAGAAAATTGGTATGTAAATAATAATAAAGATGGTAAGAAGGTGTCTATTAACTCTATTTTTACTTCATTATATAAATTCAGAAACATAGATATCAAATTTATACTTTACTTAGCTATAATTATAACATCACATCTGTGGTAGAGGTTAACTTAAAAAATAACTTCTGACACAGCAATTGAAATGAGATAGTGCAATTACAAAAGGTGTAATCATTTTTTAATTGATTCAGTGGATGTCTTTATTCTCTAAATACTCTGTAAGCCTCTTATCTACCATGAAAGGTTACTCCCATAAACCTGGCATATAAAGTCAATCATATGACTTCTTTCTGTTCTGAGATTTTAAATACTATAAAGGAAAAGTGCTATGTAGAAGCTGCATGAATACAAAGCAACATTTAGCAGTAGTATCCAATGCTACCCAAGTATTTGAGGAAATTTACAAAAAAACCCACTTCTTTAGTACTCGCTTTTACAGTTGCTACCAGAACCAGGGAGGGGGGCCCAGGAATTATTTCAAAGGAAAATTTGTTCTTGAAGAAGAGGTTCACTGATGAATACATACACTATGCTGCCCAGGCCACCTTTTAATCTGAGATGACAACATATCTAACAGAGGCAAAAAACACTCCAGCGTGTTGCCTCCAAGAAATTAAGAGAAACAAAACTAGAAATAGAAATTTTAATATGGAATCACATAACCCAAGTCATACAAAAAAAAGTAATAAACAAAAACACCCAAAATATGTATTAACTAGTAGCCCGGTGCACGAAATTCATGCACATTAAAAGGGAATTAATTGCCCTAACCGGTCTGGCTCAGTGGATAGAACATCGGCCTGTGGACTCAAGGGTCCCAGGATCGATTCCGGTCAAGGGCATGTACCTTGGTTGCAGGCACATCCCCAGTGGAGAGTGTGCAGGAGGCAGCTGATCTGTGTTTCTCTCATTGATGTTTTTAACTCTCTATCCCTCTCCCTTCCTCTCTGTAAAAAATTAATAAAATATATTTTTTAAAAAAAGGGAATTAGCAGAGATATTTTAATATTGCTATTTGCCCTTTCTCTATAATAGAAGTGTGAGAGAAGAAAGGAAATTAGTAAAATGTATATGAAAATAGTATATAAATTTATCTACACTAATAAAAGACAAACATGCAAATTGACTGTACCATTGCTACACCTTAAGTCACACCCACCAGCCAATCAGAGCAACTATATGGAAATTAACCCAACGAAGATGGCGACTGGAAGCCACGGAGCTGAAGAGAGCAGGAGGCTTGGTTGCCCCAATGATGGAGGAAGCCAAGCTTCCTGCCTGCCGTGGCCTGGCTCTGAGCTCCACTCAAAGCAACAAAGTTTCAATTATAGAAGGTAAATAAACCCCAATACCGGCTTTCAGCCGGCTGTGGCCATGGAGCTGGAGTGAGCAGGAGTGGGTTGCCCCTGGTGATGGAGGAAGCCAAGCTGGCTCTGAGCTCTTCTCAAGGCTACAAAGTTTCAATTATAGAAGGTAAATAAATTCCAGAATAAAAAGAAAAAGAAAAAAAGGAGAGGCTGGGAGCTTCCATCGCCAAGGGGCTTAGCCAGCCTGAAAACGGTCCTCAGCCCTTCACCTAGACTGGCCAGGCACCCTAGTGGGGACCCTCTACCATAAAGGGGGTATGGCCAGCCTGAAAACAGCCATCAGCCCCTCACCAAGGCAGGCCAAACATCCATGGGGTGAGGGTCCCCACTGGGGGGGGCCTGACCAGCCTGAAAACAGCCATCAGCCACTCACCCAGGCTGGCCAGGCACCCCAGTGGGGACACCCACCCTGAAGGGGTGTGACCAGCTGCAAACAGCCATCAGCCCCTCACCCAGGCTGGCCAGACACCCAAGCGGGACCCCCACCCTGATCTGGGACACTCTTCAGGGCAAACCAGCCAGCCCACAACCATACATCAGGCCTCTATCCTATATAATAAAAGGATAGTATGCCAACTGACCCTATCAGCAGAATGACTGGGAATGACTGGTCACTATGACACACACTGACCACCAGAGGCAGACGCTCAATGCAGGAGCTGCCCCCTGGTGGTTAGTGTGCTCCCACAGGGGGAGCTCTGCTCAGCCACAAGCCAGGCTGATGGCTACCAGCACAGCGGTGGTGGTGGGAGCCTCTCCCACCTCCTCAGCAGCACTAAGGATGTCCAACTACAGCTTAGGCCTGCTCCCTGCTGGCAAGTGGACATTCCCCAAGGGCTGCTGGGCTGCCAGAGGGATGTCTGACTGCCAGCTTGGGCCCAATCCCCCAGGAACGGGCCCATGCCAGCTGGTGGACATCCTCCGAGTGGTCCCAGACTGCAAGAGGGCATAGGCCAGGCTGAGGGACCCCCCGAGTGCACACATTTTTGTGCACTGGGCCTCTAGTTAATAAATAAACAGTAACAAAAGGAGCTGATTTCATGAGGAAATGGGCTCCCTCCTCTCTCCTGTCAGGGTACGGGGTACAGGAGAATGGGGTTCCTGGCTGGCAGGCCACTGACAGCAAGCTATCCAACAGAAGATTCTGTGAGGAATGGGACTCCCTCCTTTCTACTGTCAGGGTCTGGTTTGAAGGTCGGCCATGCCCCCTGTTGGGCCAGACCCAGAGCTCTACCATGCCGTGGCCTCTACCTCAGCAACCCAGGACTGACTGCTGCTCGGCGCTCCTGGTGCTCTGAGGGTGGGTTCAGCTAGGGAGGACACAGCCGTTGGCAAAATGACCCAGGATTCAGTGGGTCCACGCTTTGAGGGCGGCTTCCTGACTCAAATCCTGCCCTCACTGGAAACAGCTCCAGGAAACAGCTCGGGGGAGGGCGCAGCCATTGTCAAGACAACCCCTGCAGGACTGACTTCCTTCCACTTGATCATGGTGGTTCAGGTCATGATGAACACCACCCATGGTTTTTATATAATAGATACCATCACACAAAGCATGGTCACCCATCGCATCTTTAACCTCTAACAAAGATGGCAATAATGATAAAAAGAGAAAGCTCTGATCAGATGGTTTCCTCTTTTATCATTACAGTGGGGCCTTGACTTACGAGTGTCCCTACTAACGAGTTTTTCAAGATACGAGCCATCTCTAGGCCGATTTTTTGCTTTGAGTTGCAAGCTTAAATTCGGGTTATGAGCCAGCTTCAGATACCCCACCGCTAGTTGGCGCAGCGAACGTCACAGTGAACGCCACAACATCAGCCCAGCATCACGTGTCTCACTCATTCACTGTTGATTTGACATATGAGTAATTTGAATTACGAGCTCCGTACGGAACGAATTAAACTTGTAAGTCAAGGCCCCACTGTATTATGTTTTATATCCTGTCCCAGAGAAATTACCAAAGACTTCTAAGACAGACCCTTGAAATGATTTGTTATAAACTCCAGGGTCAGATTTCAGATTTTTTTCACCTAAAATTGTATAAATGCATATCAAAATAACATACTTTTGATGTGACTCTGAAACAAATTCTATTGCATTATAGATAAAGTGAAATTGGTATCAGCCAGTAGGATATAGCATGAGTTTCAAATAAGTTATGTTGGTAAAGTTGGGAGAAATGCTTCCCAGTGATATACTGTGTGTAGATTTACTACTTCTATTTCATATTTTATGTGTTGAACACAAAGAGAACTGGAAACTTGTTAATCATCATTTTAAAACATTTTTATAGAATGTAAATATATCAGTGCTTGCCTTTTTTTCTGTGTTAATGAAAAACGAGGTGTACTTGGGGAGCGGGTATTCCTATTAAACTACTGTCATCCATTACCAGACCTGCTTGGAAGAAATAAGCACAGATGGTGGGTCTATTACTTTTTGAACAAAAAATTTGCTGTTTCTTTTTTTGTTTTGTTCCCTCCTTCTCATTGAAATGTGAACAATTTTTCAAGTCAAGAAACCCCTGTAGGGTTCCTTGAAATGTTTTATCCATTACTTGTACATTTATAAGCAAAAAAGAGTGATTAATGATTTATTAAAATTTCATAATGAAAAAATTCAAGTAAAAAGTCTTTGTTAGAAAAATTGTTATTTGATTCAGAAACCATATGTTTTGAATGAAAATTAAAGTCTGCAGGGAGTAACTTTGTATATCAAGCCAGAATTCTAAATTACTCATTTAGTGATGACAAAACCTTTTAGCCCATGATAAAAATACCTATGCTGATCTTTTATTTATCTATACACTAAAGGCCTGGTGCACAGATTTGTGCACATTGAAAGGCAATTAATTAGAAGAAATATTTTAAAATCACTATTATCCCTTTCTCTATAATAGAAGTGTCAACCAAATTCATGATTGACAATGACAGAGTGAAACACACACATGCAATTGGTGTCAGTGAGAGCTTTATTTACTTATTTTTTAAAAAATATATTTTCTTGATTTTTTATAGAGAGGAAGGGAGAGGGATAGAGAGTTAGAAACATCAATGAGAGAGAAACATTGATCAGCTGCCTCCTGCACACTCCCTACTGGGGATGTGCCTGCAACCAAGGTACATGCCCTTGACCGGAATTGAACCTGGGACCCTTCAGTCCGTAGGCTGATGCTCTATCCACTGAGCCAAACCAGTCAGGGCCCAGTGAGAGCTTTATATGTGTTGTGCATGTGTGAGTCAACTTACCCTTTTATATATATAGAATAAACTTGCTTAATTAGACCTGTGTTCTGATATAGGTAAACTTTTTCCAACCCAGTGAAGCACCCCAACTTCTCTTTCAGGGAATTGTAAGCAACACAGCAGTAAATATCAACATAAACCAGATTATTATTATAGATCATGCAGGGAGGACAAAGGGTAAAATACTTAACTGCAGCAAAGTTTGACTATATTCTGTGCAGTGAGAAAACCTGAAGTCATTTTCAAGCTCCACCATTTCTTCTTTTCAGTGGGGTCAAGTTTCTAAACTTTCTAAATCTCTGTTTTCCAGCTAATGAAAATAAAATAGGATTCTACTGAGTCTCCTATCTACCTGCTCCAGGACTTCTGTGAGGATCAAATGAGATGAGGCACGGGAAAATGCTTCACAGACATTTGGTTAAAGTGTAAAATGTTTGTACCTGCCTATAAAACAAATCATGTTTTAGGGCTGAAGAAACTGCAAGGAGGCTAGTCACTAGGGAGAGGAAGCTGGGTGTTGCTACATGGCGTCATTACCTGCTGTTCACAGCGACTGTTTCCCAGCTAAGCTGGGCTGTGGGCTGCACTTTTGCCATGGGGTCTTGGCAGCATTGGATGTGATTTGGTGGGCTGTTGCTCTGGGGTGGTGGTGGAGCCTGTGTCCCACTTTGGGGAAACCGAGTGTTGCTTTGTCAGCGCCAGGTCCATGGTGCCATTTCTTTGTAAATGGCCAGTGCACATCATGGCAGCTCTTGTATTGAGTGTATGCCCCCTGGTGGTCAGTGTGCATCATAACAACCAGTCGGAAGGTTGGAGGGACACTTAGCATATTAGCCTTTTATATATATATATAGATGGCTCGATGAAAATTTGCATGTTGTGTACATATTAAGAAAAAGAGCACACATTTTCAATGTTTTATTTAGGTTGAAAATACATGCATGCCATAAAGTATCCAAATCTTAAATATACATTCCATCTTTTTAAAAAAGCATAAAATGAACATTTTTGTTTAAATAGGACTCAAATCAAGAAACATATTACTGAAATCCCAGAAACCCCCTTCAACCTTCTAAACACTCTCCCCTAGAATAGCACTTATGGTGATTTGAAATATCATTGATTAGATTTTAACACTTCTTATAAATGGAATCATAGAGTATATTCCATATCTTCCTTCTTTCATTCAATGTTTAGCTTATAAGATTTTTAGTAATTCATTCATTCTCATTACTATATGGTATATTATTATATAAATACTAGAGGCCCAGTGCACAAATTCATGCAAGGGTGGGTCTGGCTGGCCCAGCTCCAATCTGCAGATCGGGGCAGGGACTGTTGGGAGGAGAAGATGGTGGGAGGTTGGCCAGCTGGGCCCCCCTGATTGGGGCCCAATCAGGGCTGGGCTGGATGTGGGGAGGGGCCATGGGTTTTTGGCCAACAGGCCCTGCCCCCAATTGGGGTGGGGGGGTGAGACAGCCATCAGGAGGGGCTGTAGGCATTGGGCCAACTGGCCCCACCCCTGAATGGAGTGGGGGGCTGATCAGCAGTCAGCAGCTGGGAGAGGGGATGTGGGATGTTGACTGGCCAGCCCCAACCCTGATTGGTGGGGGGAGAAGGCTGATTGGGGGCAGAGCTGGCTGGGTGGATGGGCTGTGGAATGAATGGAGTGGGGAGCACTGATTGGGAGTGGGGCCAATTGTGGGGAGGAACTGTGAGCTGGCCAGTCCCACCCCTGAATGGGGTGGGAGGGCTAATCAGGGCAGGGCTGGCTGGGGGGAGGGGCTGAGGGAGGTTGGCCAGCTGGCCCCACCCTCTGATTGGGCCGGTTTGCTGGCTGCAGTGGGCATCATAGTGACGGGTCGTTCTGGTTGTTACGGCGTTCTGGTCACTGGCTTTTTATATAGATATATACTACCATTCATTTGCCTATGCTAATGCTTATGGACATTTGAGTTGTGTCCAGTTTGGGGTTACTTTAAATAATACTTTTTTGATGATTCTTATACCTGTTCAGTATATACCTGGGGTCATATGATCTGTTCAGCTTTTGTGTAATGCCAAATAGTAGTTTAGATCCGTTTACACTTCATCCACAAAGAGAGAAGGTCCCAATGCCTCCACAACTTTTTTTTTTTTTCTTTTTCATTTATGTCACTCTGGTGTTTATCACTATTCCATTATGGTTCTTAACCTTACAAAAGTAGAAAAGAATAACTAGTTTTATTAAATTATATTTTACTTGAAGTATCTTAAATGTTCTTCTTTGAATTACTTTTCCTTATTTAAATGATACATAAGATTAATGATCCTGACTTATTCAATAATATACTAGCTTGGAAAGGGATTCTTGATCAATTGTAATTCTGATCAATTTTACATTTCCATGTTATTAACTATGATATTTAAGAATGAAAAATGAGCAATTCTTTACATTAATGTGAAACAACATTTCCGCATGTTAAAAAGTTACTTCCGTGGCCTAATAAACCAAGATGTGAACCAGTAATCATTTATTTAAAATTAATAGATGAATCTCAGTTTCTATTGCTTGTATTATGTCTGTGTTTCTAGAGAAACATAGAAAAAAGTTATTCCAAACTTGAAGTCTGTTAGTTTCTTTTCTCCCTGCCAGAAACTGTCATTTCACTCTTTAGCTAGTAATATACAACTGTTTGTTGAGGAGATTTTTGAAGAAATTAGCATCTTTCTTCTTAATTAGAATCAGAGACACCTTTGAAAAAATAGTTACAGCAAAATGAAAATAATAATAATAATAATAATAATAATAATCTACTACTACTAATAAACAGCAACAACAATGTTTTGCACCACGATAATTGTATCTCTAATTTATATTAGTTGGGTTCAGGAATTTTCATTACTAATTATTTGAGTGATTGCATTTCGGAGCTCACATTTACTGGGTTCATATCCTTGCTGCACACTTAACCAACAGTGTTGCCTTGCGAAAGTTACTTACTAGTAACCTCTTCAGATCCCAGACCTGTAGGATGGGAATAATTCTAGAACGTATATTATATGTTGTATTAGTTTGGGTCCTCCAGGAAGCAGATGCCAAGAAGAGATTAAACACAAGAGGATTTTATTAAGGGAAAAGTCTCTGAGAGAAAATGAGGAAAAAAAAACAAAAACAACTGAGTAAGTCTGGAAGACCTAGCTGTTGGTCGAGACGCAAGAGTGACCCAGAGTGAAGGGAGTGGAGGACAAGGCCGCGTGCAAGTCTCCAGCATGTTGCTCAGCCTAAGGAAGGGAGAGCGAGAGCCTTAGGGAAGCCTGAGCCAAAGCTGGCCACCAGAGGAGCCTGTGTCTTTCAGTGACGGAACTGCGTTAGAATCCCTGCTGCACTCTGTCATTGGCTGGGGCAGTGGCAGAAATGGATTTCAGAAGAAAACAGCAGGTGCTCTTTAGGAATTAAACGCCCTGTACTTAGAGGTCTTGAGGCACATTCTCATGGTCACAACAAATGATTATCATGAAGATGGATTGGCAAACTCCCAAGAAAGTAATTAAAACAATATCTGAATCAATATTTATCAATTTATTTATTCATATTATTCATCATTATTAATAATCACTGAATTAATAAAGGAGCCACATGTTCAGTCTGCTTGAAATATTTGACAAAGGTGTTGAAAAGCCTGCTGTTTACAGTTTTCTTCATTTTTCCTAACTAAGAATATTATTACACATTTATAGAGTATGAATAATTATTTCCCTTCTTTTTATTTCCCGATTTATTGCCAAGTCCCTAATGCATAGTGGAATACCAAACTCTAACCCCCTGTATTTCTGCATAAATAATGGGTTTAATTGTTTTAAAAATAAAAAAAGACCTGCCCTGGTTAGGTGGTTCAGTTGGTTGGAGCTTTGTCTTGTACACCAAATGATTGTGGTTTCATTTCAATTCCCAGTTGGGGCATATATGGGAGGCAGCCATCTCTCTCTCTCTCTCTCTCTCTCTCTCTCTCTCTCTCTCTCTCTCTCTCTCTCTCTCCCTCCCTCCCTCATCAATAAACATCCTTGGGCAAGGATAAATAAATAAAAAATACAAAGACGTATTAATAGAATTATGTTTGTTATGTCCAATTGATAATATCAAAGAGTTTCATCATTTATCATCATTACAAGGACATACTTGGGAATTGTTTGATCCACTTTTTAAAATTGGTCCTTGGGTGTGCATAATCATGGGAAGAACTCCTTTTGTAAGGTCATTTTCTCAACAGTGGAAACTCCTTTTATCTTTTTAAAGAATTTTCATGGCATTAGAAAATTCAGAGGGCATATGTGAATAATTGCAAATGGAGGAAAGAAAAATTACAGTAAAAATCATGTGAAAATGTTGAAAAGTCTGTGAGGCCACTTTATTATGATACTTGAATGTAAGCAAATTTATCCGGAAGAGAATCTTAAACATAGAGGATGGACTCTTTAGGGCATGGCCTCCAATCTCCTTCTTTTGCTCATTTTACTCTCCCTTTATAAGTAGAAGCCTACTTACTCTGTCCTTTGTGCATTAGTCATGTGCCTTTCTCATCTCCCCTACTGGGATGTCTTCCTTTGCACTGAAGTCTGCATTAACCACACCATCTAAGACTATTCTTACCATAATATTTTGAGGGCCACCTCAAGTTACAACTTCTTTAGTTCTTCCCCAAATCATCTTAGTCCAAATAGACGTGTCCATATGCTCAGTGTCTGCTAGCTGTGTTGTCTCTAAGTGTCACTTGATATATGCTGTTCCTTCCAGCTTTCCCCTTGGCGCACTGAGCATCTCAGTCATTCCTCATGTTGCACTATAACTGTTCTCTTGTCCTTATATTATACCACACTGTCAGGAAAGTAAGAATGATTGCACTGCTAGAATCTAGTAGGTATTTTTCTTACCTCATTCTATTTTTTCTTCTTTGTTGATTACGGTATTACATATGTGTCCTTATCTCCCCATTGCCCCCCACCCCCACCTGCACTCATGCCCTTACCCCCCTGGTGTCTGTGTCCATTGGATAGATTTATATGCATGCTTAAAAGTCCTTTGGTTGATCTCTGCCCCTTAATTCCACCCTCTCCTACCTTCCCTCTGAGGTTTGACGGTCTGATCGATGCTTCTCTGTCTCTGGATCTATTTTTGTTCATGAGTTTATGTTTTTCATTATATTCCACACACAAGTGAGATCATGCGATATTTTATCTTTCTCTGACTGGCTTATTTCACTTAGCATAAGCTCTCCAGCTCCATCCCTGCTGTTGCAAATGGTAAGAATTCTTTCTTTTTTTTACCGCAGCGTAGTATTCCATTGTGTAGATATACCACAGTTTTCTAATCCAATCATCTGCTGATGGGCTCTGGTTTCTCTTCAGATCACATAAATCTTTCACCTTTTACTAGTAGGTATTTCTAAAATATAGTAAAATGTAATGAATGCATGTATGAATGTACAAGTTAATTGATACATTATATTCCCAGATAGATAATCAGCATTGTGAGACAAACATTGAGTCTTATAACTTCTTATGATCCCAGTCACCTAGTGTAGGATTTGAATATTGCAGGAGGCACTTAATACATTTTTGTGACTGATGAGTTTAAATATTTGTATGAATACCTGATTTAAATTACATGATTGTCATTTTGGAGAGGTAGTGACTTGCCATGAATTTCACTGCTTGTGCAATCGCTTTTTATACAACACTAGAGGCCCAATGCATGAAATTCGAGCAAGAGTAGGCCTTCCTTCCCCCAGCTGCTGGCACTGGCTTCCCTCTGGCACCTGGGACCTGGGCTTCCCTCTGGCCACTGGCACCTGGGACCTGGGCTTCTCTCCAGCTGCTGGCAGGCACCCAGGACCCAGGCTTCCCCCACAGCCCCAGCTTAGTCAGGAAGATTGTCCGGAAGGATGTCCGGTCTAATTAGCATATTATGCTTTTATTGTTACAGATGATTTGCTAGATTCTTGTAGTTCACCATTAGGTGAACCTTGGTAAAAGCAGATTGCACTTTCTCTTTTTGCAAAAGAGTGTGCCTGTATTATTTGTTTACTTATAATAATTGTGATTTTCACTTATGCAATTGATATACATTTATAGTTCATTTGTAGTGTAATATGTAAAAAAATTATTGGGACTTATCATATACTGTGTAAAATGAAGTAAATTGACCCAGATAACATGGATGCAGACATAGTGCAAGTCAGCAAGAATTGGCAACAAGGTGAAACGTATATTAACTTTTTCTAGCATATTGGTAAATAATATTAAAAAACACAATTAATTTTTGGTTGTGTCCTTTGAGGGTAACGCATTAAAATAATTTACATTTCCATGCTACACATTCTTCCGGGAAAAGCACTGCAATCTCTACCAGGTTCTGTTCCAAGAAAAAAATACACTGTTGTATACTCTCAAAGGAGTGATATGCTGAACTCAAATCTGTTCAAATAGTTGTAGCAGATAATACTCTGACCAGGTGACTAAGCCATATATCTTTCACTGTTCACTTTGTTAGTTATACTCAGCGTGTGGTTGGAAATGGAATCAAAGCCCAGTCTGGGAATCCTGAAGTCAAAGTCAAGGGAACTGATCCTGTGATAAATCAGATTATTGATAAACTGAAGCATGTTATTCAGGTAAGTTCTGGTCCTCTCTTATTGGTATTCTCAGTGGTAAATAATACGTGATTGCTTTCCATTGCATGTGATAGACTTGTTAATCCTATCTGATAATCCTACCTACAATTGAGTATTTGAATAAATTCTTTGAATCTAAGGTTTTAGAAATATTTGGTTGAGTGGTTTTTCATATAAAGTCAATGTGCTACAATATTTTAATGGCTGGGCAATCTGTGTCTGTGAAAAGGATCCCCGACTTCAGTATTCTAATAAATAAGGAGACTTTCCGGATGAGCTTCATCTCCAATAATAACCTTTAGACACTAGAACAACTGACTTTAAAGAAAACACATAGCAGAGCATGGGAGATGCCAACCTCACCATCCAGGTAAGTCTCTGAGCCTTTCTATTAAGGCGTTTTGCCACATTTTCAGCAAAAGTTGTCATAAATGAAAAAATATGCATTTCTTGTATTTATTTTCTGTATCACCTTTTATATATTATTGCATATTCTAAGTGCTTATGAAATACTTGTTTTATACTTAATGATGTTATTCAACCTAATGAACAATACTGCATGTGAACAATATATGGCACAGTATATATCTAAATAATATTTCATTGAACTACTCTATCAGTCAGAAATAAATATTATGTTACATGCTATAAAGACTACCCTTCATTCTACATCTATTGGGGTTTCAGGCGAGAAGGACTATTTTTTAGTTATTGCTCTTCATATAACAATTTATATATGCACATTTTTCTAAGCAAAACTGTGTATGTACAGTTGATACTTCTAGCATTATATTATTATATATCTGAAACTATACTTAAGCATAATACTGGGTTTTTATTGATATTAAAGTATTCTAGAGTCACTGTTATGTTTCTCATGATTGTTCTGCAAAAGTTAAGTTCATGTGGAGCCAGTTCTTATAATCCTATTTTTATGAGAGTCTCTGTATCTTGAGCAAAGTTTATATAAGTAGGGCATGGTGGCCTGTGTCCAAAACCATGGATTTCTACCATCCAGGTGTCAATGATAATGGCTACTTTGTTTACTTTATGACTGTTGTATTAGGAAAATAGACCTCTCCCAGCGGAGGCAGAACCAAAATAACTTCCTTTGAGAAAAATGTAAGAGCAAATGATGTCACAACTACTAGTGAGTCAAACCTCAAGGCCTCTAGTGAATTCAGCCAGTTCTCTCAGAGACAAATGTCCAAAGTAAGACAAGTTGGTAGGTGCCTTACACTTCCGGTGGGCCAAGCGTTGAGATATTTCTTGGAAATGAGTATCTTGGGATTGGGTCAGGAGCTCAAGTGATAGTGAAGGAGGGGCCAGAGTGAAGAGTAGGAGCTTGACCAGAAGCTGAGGCAGAATGGCTGAGGTCAGTCTGGAGAAAGGCTGCTGCCCTCAGCAGCAATGACATTGAGTCCATCAGGGACTATTACTCAGGAACTCAGGAGGAGGGAGTTCATTCTTCTTGCCAAATTTTTTGAAACCTTTCTTCCCATAATGAGAAACACAGAGTCCAGTTAAAATTAATTTTGACTCAATAAGAAATGAATGAGGGTTGAGGAAAACTTAGAATATTGCATTAATTCTTGAGTTTCTTAGTGGCTCAATAAACAATCTATTTGGAACTTGACATATAAGCAAACTAGATTTCTAAATCTATGTGTCATTGTTGGGGTTCCCCAGGAAGGGACTCTGGAACATAGAACATAGATTTGCATACAGGAGATCTATGGCAGAGCACCTTTGCAATATGTGAGGGACTGGAGGAAGTAGGACTGTGCAGAGGGAGCAAGTAACTGTACTGTATCTGTAACAGAAGCCTCATCTGAATCCAGTAGGAACTCTGGAACTGGAAGGTCCCTTTCAGATTGTCCTGAATTGAGACAAGGATTTGTGTCTTTATCCCCCCCAGTTGAACCTTCATTGGATAAGGGCTACTGGGTGGATGGTGGTAGTATTAACTCAGTTCTGAGTCATCAGCAGCCAACAGTATTATCTGAGCTGAAGGAAGAAATGCCTTGGTCTAGGTCGCACCCCTATGGCATCATGCAATATAATATGGTATGTAGATCAAGCTTATTAAAACACTCTAATGCACAATTCATCATACAATCAGAAGAGCTGAACATAATCTGCTCCTCTCAATGAGACACAGTAAATTCACAGTAGTCTCTACAGTGGGGTAAGCATTCCCCAGAGAGTGCACAAGCTGATCCACAGGAGGTCTGGAGGGAAAGATAGAACTTTTTGTGTAGTGTATGTGTTCTATATCATTCTGTTAACTTTTTTTTTGGTTGCAGGAATGGGTATTAAATGTGTAACAGTGCAATAGCACATGCACGTAGTTTATAAATACAGAAATATATGTGTCAGGTGGTGTGCATCCCAACTATTTTATGGAACATATGACATTATGAAAACAGATGGAATGCCCTGCTATAGGTAATAATTATGGGGTTGCCATAGGAGAGAGTGTATGATATAAGAAAACACATTCACAAAGAAATAAGTAGATACTCAAAGGATAGGGTTTATAACAACTCTCAGGAGAAGGGTTCACTGATGTGACCCATTCAGCATAACATTTTCCTCTTCTTGTTTCAAAGATTTCAAAACCACCTCTTTTTAAAGGTGACAAAGGGAAACAATCTCATTTTTTAAGCTCCTGTATTAAATTGAGTCCCGTTCTTTTATCTTAATATTAATGTTAAGATCTCCAGTTATTCATACTTAAGCTTTATTCTAGGGCTACAAGAAAATGTCATATAAAATTCTACCTTTGAAGTCTACCTTTTAAAAGTCTACTAGGATGATCTGATTGAAATTTAGATTTTTATAGAAGATAGCAAGAAGTCTAGTTTGTACAGGTATCACTAAAATATTCACCTTAAAGTCTTAGAACATGTTCTTCCCTAAGCCAGCTCTCCTAGAGATGAAGAGAAGTTTTTGATTTTACCAGAGTTCTGACTGCTGATCATATGTGTGTCCCCTGGCAGGGGTGGCTATTGTACTGCCAATATTAAGGGATAGTTAAAAGGATTCACCACAGTGTCAGGTGTGAAAAGGCTCAGGAAACTGTGTCCTATAAGTGAGAATTTATTAATTGGGAGTCAGTGTGTGACAAGGGAGGAAGTAGAAGTTGGAATATATTTCATAATGTCATCTTCAGACTTGGGTGGTTCCTTGTGTTTGCGGTAAAAAATGAGTTTATATTTTATTGTAAGGGATATTAAGCGCATTTGGTAAAGTGTACCATGAAAATATCATCTCTCATCATAGGGATAAGCAAGTGTCCCTCTGGTCCATTTTTTTCATATATAAGCATATGGAAATAAGGCAGCCATGTTTATTAGCAAAAATTGGCTTCATACATTAGCCTCCAAATACTTTTCTTCTTGGATCGACATTGTCCTGCACCTCATTTGCTACCCTGTAACCTTTGCAATTAGAGTCACCAAACAAGTGGATAGGGGTTTCACTTTGTAAATGCCACTTTTTAAATGTCTTATTAGCTCATTTATTCAAAATATTCAACTAGTACTTATGGAGGTCCCACTGTGGGCCTGGTCCTGCACAGGGCACTGAGGTGAGAGAGGTAAACAAAGCAGACACACCCCTACTCTCATGGGTTTGCATTCTAAGAAAAATTAAACAAACACCAACTAGAAATGCAGCTGACAAATATACAGGAAACAAAACGGGATGAAGTGGGGAAAGGTACTTGAGAAGACTGCACTAGTGGAGGCCAAGCAAAGGGAGGTGGTTGGGTTGATACTGAATGAGGAAACATAGGAAAGGAAGAAAGAAGTCACTGGGAAATCTGGGAGAACTGTGTTTGGGGCAGAGGAAATAATAAAGGACCTACTGCACAGATAGATTTACTGCATTCCGAGAGCAAACAAACCCATGTGGCTGGAACATACTAAGTGAAGGAAGGAGACAAATGCAAACTCGATTGAGGAAGTCTGGCAGGGAGTTTAGATTTTGTACTAAGTTGAGTGGCAAATCCTTAAAGACTGTGGAAAGAGGATGATACAAGTTAATTACTGTATTATAAAAATAATTTTGGTTTCACTATGGAAAATGGACCTTGAAAGAGCAAGAGTAGAAGAAAGTTATCCAGGCAGATCATGGTGATTGAAGTTAGAATAAGAGTGGATAATATGAGAAGTGGATAGGTTTAGATTTAATGGAAAGTGGAGTTATCAGAAATGGTGATCAATTGGAAATTGAGGTGACAGGAAGAATAAGAATAATATCTAGGTCTGGTGGGATAATTGTTTCAGTAAGTAAAAAAATATATATATCTTGGGAGTGGAGCAGGACTGGGTTTTGCTCATTGAGGTTGATTAGAAATTATGGTTCTGTTACACTTGAGATGCCTTTTAGACACCGAAGGGGGCATCCAGAATTCTGTGGTGACCACAGAGCTGGAGGTATACATTTGGGAGAGAGAGTTTCCAGCTGCTTCCTGCATTCTAAAGCCTGTGCTTGAGGTGGGCAATGCTTGTACCTTTCAAAATTACCTGTGATAAATATGGTATAGTCAACAGCCAGTGAGGAATTTTCTAAAGGGTTGTCATGAACTGTCTTAGATGTTTGCATCAGACTGAATTCGCTTTGATTATACATTGGAAATAAACCTTGACTACTCTTAGTTCATGACTGAGGAAATGTATGAACATTTTAATTCAGATTTTCACTCCTATTAAACTAATTTTGAAATGTATTTTCATGACAACTAAGTTTGTTTAGGGCAAAGTTGTCAGCAAAAAAAGTCACAGCTATGCAGCAATTTATCTTTAGGCATTAAATAACATCTATTATTTTTCAAATAAAAATATATCAGCAGTTAAAATCCTAACCTCTGAGCAAATGTAAATGATAATGACCCACTGCTTAGAAATTACTTTGCCTACTTTCAGTATGAAACATAAAATATAAAATCAGAGCAATTTTCTATGATTATATTATTTCAAAACCAATAAATGTTGCAATGCTGTTAAAAGTAATAGATTTAGTAACAGTTTATTTCTTCAATCCTAACAATTTTGACACATATAAGAATATTATCAGTTTCTGTTCAATATTCTTTTTTCTAGGGAGACTAAGACTTCTTTAGAAAGCTGTCTTTGTGTGTAAGTTAATTTGATTTTTAAATGAGTGTAAAAGCAATAATCATAACCATTTATTTAAAACCATAATATAGAGACATTTTATAATATGTATTTCAATAATCACAGCCTACTGGGTTCAAGCAGAAATCTGAGACACTTATTTTATGTAGGAAAAGACTGCTAAATTGCATTTCTTATTTCTCATTCTGTTCCTAGGATACCAATATGAAAATAGTAACTTTAGAGCTATGATACACTGAGATGAGAATCTCAATGGGTAGTTATAAGGTTAGTTTTTAATAATATTAAAAAAAAGATACAGGATTTAAAAAAGATGTTAGTATCTCAAAGTTTCTGAATTCTGAAAACTATTTAAGTTTTTTTTCCCCATTAAACTACTTACTATAAAACATTTTAGAAACTTTTTTCTATTGTTAATAGCTTATAACAGTGATGCAGAACTAGTCAATTATAATGGACTAGAGGCCTGGTGCACAAAAATCTGTGCATTTGGGAAGGGTCCCTCAGCCCGGCCTGTGCCCTCTTGCAGACTAGGACCCCTCGGGGGATGACCAACTGCTGGCTTAGGGTCGCTCCCCAGGGGATTGGGCCTAAGCTGGCAATCAGACATCCCTCTGGCAGCCCAGGAGCCCTTGGGGGACGTCCATGTGCCAGCGGAGAGCAGGCCTAAGCTGCAGTCAGACATCCTTAGCGTTGCTGAGGAGGCGGGAGAGGCTCCCACCACCACCGCTGTACTGGCATCCATCAGCCTAGCTTGTGGCTGAGCAGAGCACCCCTGTGGGAGCACACTGACCACCAGGGGGCTCCTGCATTGAACATCTGCCCCCTGGTGGTCAGTGTGTGTCATAATGACCAGTCATTCCCAGTCATTCTGCTATTAGGGTCAGTTTGCATATTGCCCTTTTATTATATAGGATAGAGGCCTGGTGCATGGAAGGGGCTGGTTGGTTTGTCCTGAAGGGTGTCCTGGATCAGGGTGGGAATCCTGCTGGGGTTCCTGGCCAGCCTGGCTGAGGGGCTGATGGGTGTTTGCAGGCTGGTCACATCCCCTTCTGGGTGGGGGTCTCTACTGGGGTGCCAGGCCAGCCTTGGTGAGGGGCTGATGGCTGTTTTCAGGCTGGTCACACCCCCTTCAGGGTGGGGGTCCCCACTGGAGTGCTTGGCCAGTTTGGGTGAGGGGCTGAGGGCTGTTTTCAGGCTGGCCAAGCCTTTTGGCGACGGAAGCTCCCAGCCTCTCTTTTTTTTATTTATTTTTTTTTAATTATGGGATTTATTTACCTTCTATAATTGAAACTTTGTTGCCTTCAGTGAAGCTGAGAGCCGGTTCCTGCTCGCACCAGCTCCATGGCCACAGCCGGCTGAAAGTAGGTATCTGGGTTTATTTACCTTATATAATTGCAACTTTGTTGCTTTGAGTGAAGCTCACAGCCGGGCCTTGGCAGGCGGGGAACCTTGGCTTCCTCCATCACTGGAGCAAGCAAGCCTCTTGCTCGCTTCAACTCCATGGCTGCTGGCCACCATCTTGGTTGGGTTAATTTGCATACAGTCATTCTGATTGGCTGGTGGGCATGGCTTAAGGTATAGCCAAGGTATGGTCAATTTTCATGTTTGTCTTTTATTAGATTAGATTGGTCAATTGGTAATTGTGATCTATTTGTCCAGGGGATGGCAGCTGTCTCTGGGAAATTCTTTCACCATTGCAGACTCCTTTTCTTGTTCAGAGAATTTGCTATAACACCTTGCTCCTTCCCCCCTCATCTCCACTGCACAACATCATGTGCAGTGGAGATGATGTTCTAAGCCCACGCTTACAATATTAATATTCCAGAAAGACAAGCACTTTTGACTTTGTATTAGCAATGCAGCAGTGATCAAAACACATTTTGTTATCTTTTGGTTCAGAGGAAAGTATTTGAAATGCATTCAATAACTTTGAATTGGTCATCTAATTTAGCAATTAGTTTGTCTGAGTAAATTCAATGGAAAGTTGCTTTCTGGAGTGTGTGGTATAATGCACTGACTTCACTATTGGCCATTTCATTAAAAAAAATCAATTGTCAGCATATAACCAACTACTTCAATTAGTGTACAATCAACTGGAAATGAAAGTATAAAAACTCTTCTTGAAAGTAATGGGATTTGGTTTGGCCATTGATAATTTATTTTTTATTATCTAAAGAGTATGTAATTATTTTATGTTAGATAAAAATTTGAACTTATATTCACTTGGCTGCTGCTGATCTTATACATTGTCATTGCTTGTTAAAATTTGAGCCTTTTATTTGCCAGGTTTTTGACTGGAAAATATATGAAAGAACAGTGAACACTAGAACTTTTATATTTTCTATTTAGGTGATTAGGACAAATTTTAGCTATTTATAGCCTAAAACCTTTATCTTTCTGTTTAAAACCTAATGTAAAATATGGTTTATATAATAAAAATGAGATTGCAAAATATAGTCAGTTCCCACTAAATTCAGATTTATTTTTTAAAAAATTGAAACCATTTTTATCAATACCAAGCACATGAGGTACACCCCAAATTTCTGCCAGCCAAGGTGATTGGCCGGCTGGCCCCGCCCTGATTAGGGTGTTGGGTGTGATCCAGCCCAGACCAGTTCGCTGGCCATATACAGTCCTCTCCTGAAAACTGTCACAATTCAACTCCAAATTTTGCAAATTTTGGTATGCAAAACAAAATAATAATAATTCACCTAGTGATCTCTTATAGCACTCTTAATTTTTGACTAGCTCATGCATATTCTCATCATTCTGCAGGTGTATTATGAGTCTATAATGTTTTGCAGACTCAATAAATGTACTCTGTAGTCACTTAAATGCCATTTTATGAGTGTGCTTTGAAGATGTGACTAGTCAGAGCAGAGCAGAATAGTTTCTGGATATATGTATTGCAGGTCAGCAGCAGTTAACTACATAGCACCCTATGGTTCTGAAGCCGTTAATTCACGTTGAAAGTAGGCTGACTTTTGAGAGAAATATGGTTACAGGGGGTAAATGGGAAAGTTTCTTAGGCACAGGATATTGGAAAACTGAAATAAATGCTATATGAAGATTCAATTAAAACACTGTAAATGTTGAAAAATATAAAAATTAAAGTATGAATTATGATAATTTAAGAAATGTATGTCTTATGAATATAAGTTCTGCATTTATTATGTGTTTCACATTGATGTAATGGAAACTTAATTGATTTCATTAGAAATAACACAAATCATGAGATTTATAGTAATGAGTTTGAATGGCACTTATATGCCTTTTTACAAGGCAGGTCTGATTGTGAAAATGATCAGACACACAGACTAATGGAACAGAATTGAGAGCCCAGATACAAAACCACATGTGAAAGAGCAAATAATTTTTTTAAAAGGAAGGAGCCAAAACAAAGCCTTTTCAATAAATGGTGTGGGGGGAAATTGGAAATCCACATGCAAAACAATGACACTAGAGTACAGTTTGTCCCCATGTATAATAATTAATGGATCAAAGACCTAAATATAAGACCTGAAACAATAAATTACATAGAAGAAAACATAGGTACTATTCTTATGGACCTTGGTCATAAAGATATTTTATGAATTTGACCCCAAAGGCAAGGGGAGTAAAGCCAAAAATAAATGCTTGGGATTGTATTAAACTGAAAAGCTTCTGCACAGTAAAAGGCAAACCAACCAAATGGGAGGAGATATTTGCAAAAAAATAGCTCAGACAAGGGGTTAATATCCAAAATATATAAATAACTCATACAACTCAACATCAAACAAACCAACAAATAATCCAAGTAAAAAATGGGTAGAGAACCTGAAGAGACACTTTTCCCAAAAAGTCATACAAATGGCCAACAGATATATGAAAAGACGTTCAACTTCACTAGCTATTAGAGAAATGCAAATCAAAACTGCAATGAGATACCTCAAACCTGTTAAGAATGGCTATTACAAACAAAGCAGGTAATAACAAGTGTTGGCCTCTGACCGGTTTGGCTCAGTGGATAGAGCATCGGCCTGAGGACTGAAGGGTCCCAGGTTCAATTCCGGTCAAGGGCATGTACCTTGGTTGCGGGCACATCCCCAGTGGCAGGTGTGCAGGAGGCAGCTGATCGATGTTTCTCTCTCATCGATGCTTCTAACTCTCTATCCCTCTCCCTTCCTCTCTATAAAAAATCAATAAAATATATTAAAAAAATAATAAAAAAAATAACAAGTGTTGGAAATGTTGTAGAGATAAAGGAACCCTCATTCACTGCTGGTGATAATGTAAACTGGTACAACCACTATGAAAAACAGTATGGAGGTCCCTCAAAAAATTAAGAATGAAGTTACTATATGACCCAGCAATCCCACTTCTCTTGTCTACCCAACAAATTTGAAAACATTTGTACACAAAGATATATGCACCCCTACGTTCTTTGCAGCATTATTCATGGTGGCCATGACATGGTGACAACCAGTGTCCTTCGATAAATGATGGGATAAAGAAGATGTGGTACAATATACAAGTTAATTCTACTTAGCCATAAGAAAAGATGAAATATTGCCATTTGCAATAACATGGATGGACCTTGAAAATATTATGCTAAGCCAAATAGAAAAGGCTGAGAACCATATGATTTTACTCATATGTGGGATATAAAACTGTAACTCATTGCCCTGGCCAGTGTGGCTTGGTTGGTTTCCAGGCTAACAAGGAGTCACTAGTTTTGTTCCTTTTTGGGGGCATAAGCCCAGGTTGTGGGCTTGATCACCGGGGCGGGGGCGGAGGGGGTGCGGGAGTAAGCAAATCAATGTTCAGTGAGTGTTTCTCTCTCTCCTCCATGTTTCTCCCTCCCTCTCCCTTCCAAAAAAAAAAAAAAAAAAAAGCAAAGCAAATAAAGACACACACCCTGTAACTCATAGAGGAAGACAACAGTATGTTGGAAAGGGTGGGGATAGTAAAGGGCAAAGGGGGCCAAATATATGGTGACAGAAGATGATTTGACTTTGGGTGGTGGGAGCACAGTGCAATATACAGATTATGTATTGTAGAAATATACACTTGAAACCTATATAACCTTATTAACCAATGTTGCCCCAATAAATTTAATATAAAGTAAAACAAAATAAAATAAGAATGATTCAAAAGGAGGGAAATAATAATAAATTCTTTATTTTGCTTTTCACCAGCATATCTCTAAACTAAATTAATTGTCAACATTTGTAAATAAAGTTTCTGTCCTGATTAAAAAGAAATTATATCTGTCCTGAAACTCATTAAACAGATGGTAAAATCTAATTTAACTTTCTTTAATACTGCCTTTTTAAAAATAAAAGCAAATGAGCTTGTCAGCTTTTAATTATAAAAGTTCTAATTTTAATTTATTATATATATAACAGAATAAGACAGTGGCTAAATTTACTCTATTCTAATGTGCCTTCCTATTTTATACACTATTTTTGAATTTAATATTTTAAATTTAACCATCCTTTCAAGATTTTTTGTAAAAGCATCACATTTATTAGAAGAGAGGTTTACATTTTTAGAAGTTTAAAGTTTTTAGAAAATAAATATTAACTTAAGTCACTTAATAGATGTTGAAATGAAGACCTAATAGATGAGTTTCTAAGTATTGTATTTGCAACCATTAAAATGTTTATAGAGTTTAAATTTCATAATGTCCCTTCTTAAAAACATGCCTCAAATATATCAATGCAAGTTATTTATACTTAAATTCTGATTTAAGTAACTATGTTTTGTTTTTTCATTCATGATAATTGTTACAAAATTATTATATGGCATTCTAGAGCACAATAGCCTTATCAGAAAACTAATTTTCTTTTTTTTTTAATATATTTTATTGGGTTTTTTTTACAGAGAGGAAGGGAGAGAGATAGAAAGTTAGAAACATCGATGAGAGGGAAACATTGATCAGCTGCCTCCTGCACATCTCCTACTGGGGATGTGCCCGCAACCCAGGTACATGCCCTTGACCGGAATCGAACCTGGGACCTTTTGTCTGCAGGCCGACGCTCTGTCCACTGAGCCAAACCGGTTTAGGCTAGAAAACTAATTTTCAATGTCTGTTACACAAATATGCTTTGACCTGTTAATTGTTTAATTGCTATGCTAATTCATTGAAGTGTCATGTTTTATTCTTTCGGAAAAAAGCCTTTTTATCTGACATTTTATTTTTTTATTTTTATTATTTTTATTTATATTTTTTTATCCCCAGAACTAAGAAGATTGCTTGGCAGATGGTTAATAATGTGAATGCCTGTTGGTTGAAAGACCTATTCCTTTCTGCCTCTCTTTATAATTTCACTTTGAACCCTACTCCTCCAATACTTCCTGCATTCCTTCACATCTACTCTGTTCTGCAAACATACCAAGCTCTAACCAGGCTTGGGTGCTCTCACTTACTGTTCCCCTGCCTGGGAATGCTCTTCTCTCCCATCTCGGTGTGGCTAGCTCCTTTCATTTTTCATGCTTTAGTTTAAATGTTATCACTTCATGCCTTTCCTGATTACCCTTTCTGAAATAGATAGGTCCTCCCATCTCTATCACATTATCTTATGTTATTTTCTTCATTATGCTTATTATATTGTTTATGTGTTTACTCATTTTGTGTTTTTTTTTTAAAAAACATATGCTTAAAAAATTATTTACTGATTTGAGAGAGAGAAGGGGGTACAGGCGGGGGGGAGGGGGGGATTGGGGAGGAATATCAATTTGTTGTTCCAGCCATCCATGCATTCATTGGTTGATTCTTTTTTTCCCTCTTTCTTGTAGTGTCTTTTTTTTTAAATGTGTTTTATTGCTTAAAGTATTACAAAGAGTATTACATATGTCTCCTTCCCCCCCTTGACATTCCCCCGGCCTCCCCGACCCCCCCCCCCCACCGGCCCAGTTTCTTATGTCCATTGGTTATGCTTATATGCATGCATACAAGTCCTTCTGTTGATCTCTACCCCCACTCCCACCCTCCAACCATCCCCAGCCTTCCCTCTGTAGTTTGACAGTGTGTTCAATGCTGCTCTGCCTCTGTATCTATTTTTGTTCATCAGTGTATAATGGTCTTTATTATCCATAAATGAGTGAGATCGTGTGGTATTTTTCTTTCATTGACTGGCTTATTTCACTTAGCATAATGCTCTCCAGTTCCATCCATGCTGTTGAAAATGGTAAGAATTCCTTCTTGTTTATAGCAGCATAGTATTCCATCGTGTAGATGTACCACAGTTTTCTAATCTATTCATCTGCTGATGGGCACTTAGGCTGTTTCCAGATCTTTGTTATGGTAAATTGTGCCGCTATGAACATAGGGATGCATATATCCTTTCTGATTGGTGTTTCTGGTTTCTTGGGATATATTCCTAGAAGTAGGATCACAGGGTCAAATGGGAGTTCCATTTTTAACTTTTTGAGGAAACTCCATACTGTCTTCCATAGTGGCTGCACCAGTCTGCATTCCCTCCAGTAGTGCACGAGTGTTCCCTTTTCTCCACATCCTCTCCAGCACTTGTTTGTTGATTTGTTGATAGCCATTCTGACAGGTGTGAGATGATACCTTATTGTTGTTTTGATTGGCATCTCTCAGATGATTAGTGACTTTGAGCATGTTTTCATATGTCTCTTGGCTTTCTGAATGTCCTCTTTTGAAAGGTGTCTATTTAGGTCCTTTGCCCATTTTTTGATTGGATTGTTTATCTCCCTTTTGTTGAGTTGTATGAGTTCCCTATAAATTTTGGAGATTAGGCCCTTATCAGATATGACATTGGCAAATATGTTTTCCCACACAGTGGGTTTTCTCGTTGTTTTGTTGATGGTTTCTTTTGCTGTGCAGAAGCTTTTTATTTTGATGTAGTCCCATTTGTTCATTTTCTCTTTAGTTTCAAGTGCCCTAGGAGCTGTATCAGTGAAGAAATTGCTTCGGCATATGTCTGAGATTTTGTTGCCTTTGGATTCCTCTAGTATTTTTATGGTTTCCCATCTTAAATTTAAGTTCTTTATCCATTTTGAGTTTATTTTTGTGTATGGTGTAAGTTGGTGGTCTAGTTTCATTTTTTTTTGCATGTATCTGTCCAATTTTCCCAACACCATTTATTGAAGAGACTGTCTTGACTCCATTGTATGTTCTTGCCTCCTTTGTCAAATATTAATTGAACATATTGGTTCGGGTTGATTTCTGAATTCTCTATTTTATTCCATTGATCTATATGTCTGTTTTTGTGCCAGTACCAGGCAGTTTTGAGAACCGTGGCTTTATAATACAGCTTGATATCAGGTATTGAGATCCCACCTACTTTGTTCTTCTTTCTCAGGATCTCTGCAGCTATTCGGGGTCTTTTTTTATTCCAGATGAATTTTTGGAGAGTTCGTTCTAGGTCTGTGAAATACGCTGTTGGTATTTTAATGGGAAGTGCATTGAATTTATAGATTTCTTTGGGTAGTATGGACATTTTAATGATGTTGATTCTACCAATCCATGAACATGGTATGTTCTTCCATCTGTTTATGTCTTCCTCTGTCTCTTTTTTCTAGTTTTCTGAGTAGAGGTATTTTACCTCTTTAGTTAGGTTTATTCCTAGGTAGCTTAATTTTTTTGGTGCAATGGTAAATGGGATTGCTTTTTTAGTCTCTGTTTCTGTAAGTTCACTATTGGTATATAGAAATGTCATAGATTTCTTGGAGTTGATTTTGTATCCTGCTACATTGCCAAATTTATTTATTAAGTCTAATAGTTTTTGATAGAGTCTTTAGGGTTTTTTATGTACAATATCATGTCATCTGCGAATAAGGATAGTTTTACTTCTTCTTTTCTAATTTGGATGCCTTTTATTTCTTTTTCTTGTCTAATCACAATGGCTAATACTTCCAGTACTATGTCAAACAGGAGTGGTGAGAGTGGGCATCCCTGTCTTGTTCCTGTTCTTAAGGGAAATGGTGTTAGTTTATGCCCATTGAGTATGATATTGGCTGTGGGTTTGTCATATATGGCTTTTATTATGTTGAGGTATGATCCTTCTATTGCCACCTTGCTGAGAGTTTTTTATCAAAAATGGGTGTTGGATTTTGTCAAATGCTTTTTCTGCATCAATTGATATGAGTATGTGGTTTTTTTCTCTCAATTTGTTTATGTGATGTATCACGTTTATAGATTTGCGGATATTGTACCATCCTTGCATCCCTGGAATAAATCCTACTTGCTCATGCTGTATGATCTTTCTGATGTACTGCTGGATCCGATTTGCTAAGATTTTGTTGAGGATTTTGGCATCTATGTTCATGAGGGATATTGGCCTATAATTCTCTTTCATTGTGTTGTCTTTATCTGGTTTTGGTATGAGGGTGATGCTGGCTTCATAGAATGAGCTTGGAAGTGTTCCTTCCTCTTGAATTTTTTGGAACAGTTGAGGAGGATAGGTTTTACTTCTTCCTTGAATGTTTGGTAAAACTCTCCTCTGAAGCCATCTGGCCCTGGGCTTTTGTTTGATGGAAGCTTTTTGGTGACTGCTTCAATTTCTTCCATAGTTATTGGCCTATTGAGATTTGTAGATTCTTCCTGATTGAGTTTTGGAAGGTTGTATTTTTCTAGGAATATGTCCATTTCCTCCAGGTTGTCTAGTTTGTTGGAGTAAAGTTGCTCATAGTATTTTTGAATAATCATTTGTGTTTCTGTGGGGTCTGTTGTTATTTCACCACTATCATTTCTGATTTTGTTTATTTGGGTCCTCTCTCTTTGCTTCTTGGTGATTATCTGACATTTTAAAATGTATTTCATCTCAAGGTATAAATGCATTTGTTGTATTTGTAACAAGAAAAAATATTCAAGATATTACCTGTTTAAAACAAACTTTTAGGTATAATGCCATATATGATATCTTCTGATTACAACCTTCATTATATCATGGGACATACCTGTATTTTCTCATTGTGTCTAGGAGAGTACTAAGAAAGATAAGAAATGTTCAATATATACTTATTGAAAAAAACAAAGAAAATATATAATTAAGTTGATCTCTCTATATAAAATTTAAATGGAATGAGAAAGTGATTATTCCTAATTATCAAATAATAATTACTTAAAATCATTCTAATCACAAATAATATGCTTTCAATCTCTAATTATAATTTTAAAATTTCTATATTGTTTTACTCATTCATCCCACTCATTCATTGAGCAGACATTGATTTAGTTCCCATTAGATCCACGTTTCGTAATAGATACAGGGAATAAGAAGAATTATTAAATGAGGGCAGAAACAATGCCTATTGCAATTAGAAACTTGTATGCATCTGAGCAAGTTTGAAAGGCTAACAATATCTCTTCACTCTATTCAACAAATTCTGAGGTTCCATTATGGATCAGGAGATTTCCTAAGTAGTGAGTATATGAAATTGAATAAGACCATGCCTACTTATAGTAAATCATTCAATAATAAAGAGATAAAGGATTTACTTTGAAAGCAAGGATATGTTTATTTATTTGAGAGAGAGAGGCATGAAGACGAGAGAGAGAGAGAGAGAGAGAGAGAGAGAGAGAGAGAGAGAGAGAGAGATTAGTTGCCTTCCATAGGTGCCCTGACTGGGGATCAAACCCACAACCTTTTGGTGTACAGGACAATGTTCCAACCAACTGAGCACCTGGCCTGGGCTACAGTATGGTTTTGATCTAACTATAAAAGCATCAGAGAATTAGTCATATTTCCAGAAATCTAGAAGGCATTCAATTGAGATTAAATGTAAAATGAACTACTTGAGAATATTTACCAGTGGTACCATTTACCTCAATTAGAATATAGTTATAACTTATTTTAAAAGGTGTTATGACTTGCACATAGTAGGTATGATGATTGAGTAATAGAAATATTGAACCATGACTCATTTGTAGCAGTGAAGCTATTGCTACAACAATTCCGCATTAGAAAAACACACATGAAAAACTTAGTGAAATGTATCAAGACATATTTTTTCTTGTTCATGCACCTGTGGTCAGGTGCCACTCAGTTGATCAAGGCTAGATTTGGCTGGGGTTTGCTTGAAGCCCAGATCTGTTGTATGTGTAATTACTAGGTCAGATATTGATTTATTTTAACAAATTACAAAAATCAGGATAAATTACTAACCGAGAAATTACACTTACAACTAGTCTGAGCTACAAATGAGATTGGATTGTTATAGTACATATTTGTACTCTATTTTGTTAGGATTGGTTTACTAATATTATAGCAAAATTAGTAACATTATCAGTAGAAAAACATGTTGTACTATAATTAAATCATTTAAATAATCCTTTTTTGATGCCTTAATGTGCTAGATTTCTCAATTCACTAAAGTAGATAAGAGTTTTCTGTAAATACAACTTATTATCAGTAGTTTGCTTCTCTAGAAATAATAGAGAATTTAGAAGTCTATATTAGCATTTAATGACAATATGCTATTCTGATGTTGATGCATTATGTTTATCTACAGAACATGCAACAAGACAGAAATATAGGATAATTAGATCATTTGCAACCTGTTAGCTTTTGGCAATTATCAGTAATAGGTTTTTTTTCCTTTAGAAAAATATAGATGATTTTGGTAATGGGGTAGTCTCAGTTTCAAAGAAGAACAATTTATATACTGAGGTTATGTTTACTAGTGTTTCCAAAAATAATGTATTCTTTTCTGTTTCTTATATTCCATGCTTAGAATTTGTTCAAGAAAACAGTCTATCAAAATTAATAGTATAGAGATACTAGTATAAATATCTTAGAGATTTTACTGTTCCTCCTAACTCATGAAATTTATCACTGGGATGGAGAGATGGAAATGAAGCCCTTGGGAGTGTGGATTTTCTGCTGATAATTATTTGTCTTCCTCAATAGACAAAAATATGGAAGTGTCCATATCAGATATTTTTGGGATCTAAAGCACATACTTTCTCTAGAAAACGCAATAAGAAGATCCATTTATGTGAAATGTACTCAGTGTAACTGATTTTTCACATACACATACACATGTATTCTCAAACTGTTCTTAGTTACTGAACTGTTAAGCTAAACTGAATATCATTCTACTGTGTTTAAGATATATAGTAACCTGCTAAATAGACTTTCTTAACAAGAACAACAGCCCAGCTGGTATGTCTTAGTGGTTGAGCCTCGACCCATGAGTCAAGAGGTCACTAGTTTGATCCCGGTCAGAGCGCATGCCTGAGTTGCAGGCTTAATCGCCTAGGAGTTGTGCAGGAGGCAGCTGATCAATGATTCTCTCTCATCATTGATGTTTCTATCTCTCTCTCCCTCACCTTTCCTTTCTCTCTAAAAAGAAAATCGATGAAACATTAAAAGAAACAAACTTGATTGTTCCTAATACTACTCACCATAGGTGAGCTACTCTCTTCTCCACCAAGTTCCCTGCTAAACTTGTTTCTAAACATCTGTTCCACTCAGAGACAGTAGTTGACATTGTTATAAATGACTTTAATAAGCATTTACAGAATCTGCTTTTATCCTAACTTAATTTTCATATGTTTGTTTTGAATGGATCAAGCTGAAGGAACTACATGGAGTATCTCTACATGACTTCATAAAGTAGGGTAAAAGAGGGAAGTTGTGTTTGGAAAGGGATCAGGTTGATGCAGTGCCCCTCTATTAACCAAGTGGTAATTTTCATTGTAGCGGCCAGAACATTCTAAAAGTTGGTTCGTGTGCGTGTTTTGGCAGCCAGAATTGGTCACAGTGCGTGTTTTAAAGTTATAAAGGAGCCTCTTGGTGGGACAAATGCAGGACAGAGGAGGTAACTGTGTTCAAGGCTTTAAAATGAAGCTGGAGTGAGAATTCCAGGAAGTCAACCTTTGGAAGCAGGCACCCAGGGGACTCCAGAAATCTCCTCTCAGACCCTATACCCCTGGACTTTCAGGAATCTTTACCTTATTCTCCTTTTCTAAAATATACTTAATGGTCATGACAACATCAAAAATCAAGTTAAAAAAGACAGTGAACATAAGATGCATCAAAGGACCTTCTAAACACAGTATGCCTAAGACCTGAGAAGCTAAGAAGCTGAAGATACCAAGAGGGAGATCAACAAAAGCTAATGTGAAAGGAAAGGGGCATAAATGCTAACACATTTCTTAAATTTTTATCCGAAGACATTTACTGAATGTCTTCCCCACACCAAATTTACAAATGTATTTTATTTTTTAAAGGCCCCCCACCCCTTTTTTGACAGTGAAGGCCAGATGAGGGACGCTGGAACTGTGTTCACCACCACCCTCTCAGTCCTATTCTGAAGAGTCCACAAGTGTTTCTTTTTTTAAAAAAGTATTTATTTAAATTTTTGTTTTCCTATTACAGTTTACATTCAATATTATCTTGTATTAGTTTCTGGTGTACAACCAAAGACAGAAGTCTTTCTTGGGTAGGCTTCAGATTCCATTCCGATGACTCTGGCAATCTCTATTTAGATCTGGCTCCCTCCATCCTCAATGTTCCACAATCACTTGGCCTTTTTTAATTTTATTCATTGGTAAACTGTCTGTGCTCTTATTTTAATAATAATATAGTGACTATTTTTAAATTCTTCAATGCCTATGAGTCTTATTCATTAATGCTTCTAAAATGCTCATAAGATCTTTTCTAAAAAAATTTATTGTTGAAAGTATTACACATGTTCCCCTTTTCCCCCATTGACCTCTTCTTACCAGCTTCTACCCCCTGCCCCAGGCTTTCACCACCCTATTGCCTTTGTCAATGGATTATGCATATATTCATACAAGTTTTTTGGTTGGTCTCTTCCCACCCTTCTCTCTTCGTCCCCTCTGAGATTCCACAATCTGTTCTATGCTTCTATGTAAAACAGTCATAGATCTTAAGAATTTCAAATCAAATAGTCACTAAAGTAGAAAAAAAAACATATTATGCATGACTTCTGAAGAACAAAAATGAGCCATTTGTTTCTAAAATAAATTTACTTTGTTTCCTTCTAGAGTTTTTGCTAGATTATCTGCAATGTAGCAGATAATCTTATAGACTACAATATCAGTTATCTTCTTTTTTAGGATTGTAAAATGAAAATTGGCATTTATCCACCAACTCATGATTTTCTCTTTATTGGATGAATGCACATAGATTGCTTTACCTCTACCTCAATTTCCAACTTAAAGTTTTAGCAGAATCTTTCATTTTCATCACCATGCAAGCAGATGTGATCTTTATTCATTTTCCTTTTCATTGAACAGTTACATCATTTGAAAATTTTCACATGATTCAATTTAACTTTTTCTTTTTTTTATGGTAGATACACCTGCTGCTACCTGTGTCTGATTGTCATTTTAATGGATTGCCAAGAAGCTATGACCACAATGATATTGTATTTTCCTGCTATTCTTTTATTTTTTGTTTCACATATACAAACTTTTAAGAAGTGAAGTTGATATGTTGTTAGAGATTTGATTTTTGTTTTTCCAAAATGTTCCTCCATGATTATTTTATTAATGCCTTTGAAAACATTTTATGGTTAATTGATACATAAAACATGGAGTATCTGTACAAGACTTTATAAAATAGGGCAAAAGGAATTGTCTACTTTCTCAAATGTGCATTGATGTAGATTACATAATAGTTATTACAAAACTATATTTGAGGGAATACATTTTGTTTTATAAGAATAATTCCTAAATGTAATTTAAAAGTGATAAACTAGCCTTTGATGGCCTAGAATTAATGCACATTTATTATCTTAATCTTCATGCAAATTTAAGAAGACTATGTTTTCAGATTGGTTACATAAGTTTCAGGGCCCAGTGAAAAATGAAAATGTAGATTCCCTTGTTCAAAAGTTACTAAGAAGTTTAAGACAACCATGTGGCGCATGAACAGGCCCTTTGCAAACATATTGCATGCCGATGAAGGCAGCTCTGTTCATATTTTTTAAGCTTATCACTTGGTTTGCCAGCAAATCTTTAAATTGAGAAAACCTACCCTAAAGAATATCTTTACCAGAATGTTTTAAAAGTTATAGCATATTATTAGATCCATATAATTAAAACTATGAAAAAAATATCACATAGCTAACCTCAAATTCAAAGCATGGGATTCTTACATGAACTCTCTGATAAAACTCACGTGGCAAGTTAATATTTCACTTGTATTTTCACTTCTGAAAAGTCTAGGTATCATTTCTATCATATGTTAGCCCCAACTCTAACTTGTGAAGATTCTAAATACTATCCCAAGTTAGCCCTAATGAATTTAGAGATAACTGTATTTCCTCTTCTATTAGTTGGAATCATATGAAATTGTCATTATTCAGCCTTTTAGCTTACAAAAAGGTAGTTTTATGTGTTTCTACCTAAGACATGGCGGCCTATTAAATATGTGAAGTTAGGGGCCATATAGCCTCCACCCCAAACAATACCAAACATAGGTGCATAATCCATATGAGAAATTTTCCAAACCCTTCAACATGTTGGTTGAGTGATTATAACAATTAAGTTTATTAATTTTTCTTTTGACATACTTTTTAAAAACGAATGATCCAAACGTTAATGAATAGACTGCATAGTGAAACATTCTTACCAGTTCCCATGACCTAAAACAAAACCCTTACCCAAATTTTTGTCCGTATCAACTCCTAAGCAATCACTGGCTTAACCTTGTACAATGTATAAGTGAAACCTAACAAATTTTAATCGCATGCATCTTTTTATCCTTTTTCCAGCAAATAATCCCTTCAATAATGTCCCATATTCCATTTTTTCTTATTTTTTCCAGTATTATTTCTCCTAAAATTATAAGAGTTTCTGTGATGAATCATAGTTCTTTCCACTTCTGAGGTCTGAGAGCATTCTTGCAAAGGTTCTCATAAGCTTATCTGACATGTGGGAAATAGATTTAATAATATCAGTATAATGAATGCCATTGTAAATTCTATGAGACTTATGTATAACATCAAAAAACAAATCAGAAAAAGAAAGCAATTCTATTATAGTTTATGGTCTAAAGATATAATTTTCTGATGATTTCAAATGAAATGAAAGTAACATTAATACAATGTAGAGCATTGGATTTCTAAAATTCTCATCTGCTGAACATTTTCCATCAACATATTTTATATAGAAGTCCAACCTGAGAAAACCCTAGCTCACAGGGCCTTCGAATTAATCCCTCTGTACACACACACACACACACACACACACACACACACACACACAATAACTCCAAAAATATTAAATCTGAATTCTTAGGGCTTAGCAAATTCATAGTTTATCTGCTGCTTACAAAATGTCCAGTGTTAGTCAGGATACCCTCTTCTATCTTTAAACTGTGATACTCATTACACGTAATCTTGAGGCACTCAAGGCAGAAAAAGAGAGCGCTTAAGAGTAAGACAGGGGCTTTTAACTGTCTCATCCCCAAAGTGACACATGTCACTTCAAGTCATAGTCTATTAATTAAATATTTTGACATGATCTCAACATCACTAGAAGTCTCTGAAATATCTGGAAGTACATGAATATTTGCCGGTATGAAACGTCTGCCAGTCTCTTTGGCTTTCTCACATGCCTCCTCGAGATGATTTCCCTAGGCGTCAAGCAGTCCTCCATGAGATATGATTCTCCAGTACCAAACTTTCTATAACAAATTGGCTGCAAAGAATGCAATGTGTGATTTCCTGAAACAGACTGGAATGCTGAAAGCGTGGGCATCGCCAAAAGGACCGAGCTGTGCTCTTAGGATGCCTAGTCTGAGGTAGGGGTAATGTTCTTTTTTGAAAATTGAGTCTCTCAAGGACATCCGTCTGAATGGACAGGCTTCTGAGACACATGATCATGTCCAAGATTCCCCTGCAAAAGATTTCTGGGTCTGCTGTAATGTGGGAGTGAATCCAGAAAATGTTAAGACCTCAAGAGTAGAAATAGTGACTTATTCATCTTTTAGTTCTTCCCATTGGATCTGAATCTGGCACTTGCTGGGTTTCAAACTGAGTTTGGTTGACATGAAACAAAATCTTCAACTTCCTGCTGAATAGTTCTAAACCAGGCCCTAAAGCTCAACACTTCCAGAATTGGCCCTTTTCCTTCCAAGTCTTGTTCTCCCTTCAGGGTTTCCAATTTTTATTACAGATCCCACCTGGTATGCAGTCATTTGGGCTTAACATTTTAGAATCCCTATTGGATATTGAATATTCTTTACTTTTCATATAATCATTCATATTCTAGGAATTAGGCCTCTTCTTTACACTGTTGCTCCTGGATAAGCTTTAGGACTTCAAGTGTATGAAGGAATTCACAATAAAAAGTAACCATAAAACCTCGTAGCCTATGTCACTTTACAAAACAGTGGGGAAAAAATCAAAGAGAGGTCACCAGTAATCTGAAAGCAGAACTCATTAAATAGTTAATTGAAAGGATTTTTACATGTGCCTTGCTCAGGAGCAGAAGTTAAGTACGTAAAGAAGGGGTTAAGTAGGGAGGAAGGCTCAAACATACTTTTCTTTCAGAGGCTCAGACATGACCCTGAGCAGTTGTGCACTGCAGATTGCTCTCTAAATTGCCATCCTAAGAGTAATACTTGCTTTTAAATACACAATTTAATGTAATTGCATTCTGTCACTGATATAGGCTGCCTCATAGTCATTCAAAATAGAAATGCTTCCTTTTCACCTTAAAAACTGGGTGTCTTCCAAGGTCAAACTTGGGATTTAAGTCTTATTTCAAAACAGACTAGATGGCAGTTGAAAAACTTACACTGATTCCTGGATAAGCACTTTCTCCTTTTTGGTCCATAAACACTAAGGGTATCTCAGAAATTATTTAGATTATTAAATGATGTGTTTGATCCTACTTACTTATCAGGAAAAGTAAAGATAGATTGGGAGAGTCCAAATACTCTTTCTAGACTCACAGTGGTTCTCAACCTTCTGGCCCTTTAAATACAGTTCCTCATGTTGTGACCCCCAACCATAAAATTATTTTCGTTGCTACTTCATAACTGTAATATTGCTACTGTTATTAATCATAATGTAAATATCTGATATGGAGGATGGTCTCAGGTGACCCCTGTGAAAGGGCCGTTCGACCGCTAAAGGGGTCGCGACCCACAGGTTGAGAACTGTGTTAGAGGCAAATGGAACTGAGATGTTCTCAACTTTTTCAAGTTTCATGGATTACACCTCAATTCAAGCTAATGGAGCAGTATTCTAAAACCTGCCAAAATTGACACGAGACAGGTTTCTATGAGGTTCTTTCCTTCAGATGTTTTATGAAAAGTCTTGATAAATGTATCAGTGGATTAAAATCTATTCTTGTTATTGCTTTTGACCTGTCACAGTGATCTTACCATAGAAGTGTGTTTTATTCTGTAGGTCAACTTTTGCCATTTCAAATCACTTTTTCCAGAAGAATGCTGCTCTGCCTTTCTGCCTTCATCCCAACAAAAGCAAAAGCTTTACTCTTAATTCCTCAAAGCACTTTTAATACCATAGGGCTTAACTATACCCCTGGGAATGCTTCAGGTGATGCTTCCCAGTTGCCATTCCAAAGAATAACAGTAATTTCTAATACCTCCATCTAAGGCCAACCTTTTGCATAACCATAATAACCTATACAGAAGCAATTTTAAGTAATAAAATAATAGTCATTGCTTCTATTATTATACCAATAGGCTTATCACCTCACTGTCTCAAAACTTTTTATTTCAGAATTTTTTTCTTTTTTCTTAATTTTTTTATTAAGTTATTACATATGTGTCCTTCTCCCCATGTTACCTCCCATCCACCCCACTCATGCCCTCACCCCCCTGTTGTCTGTGTCCATTGGTTAGGCTTATAGGCATGGATACAAGTCCTTTGGTTGATCTCTCCCCCTTACCCCCACCCTCCTCTACCTTCCCTCTGAGGTTTGATGGTCTGATCGATGCTTCTCTGTCTCTGGATCTGTTTTTGTTCATCAGTTTATGTTGTTCATTATATTCCATTAATGAGTGAGATCATGTGGTATTTTTTTTTCATTGACTGGCTTATTTCACTTAGCATAATGCTCTCCAGTTCCATCCATGCTGTTGCAAATGGTAAGAACTCCACAGAAAGTTACATACAAGGGATATCCCATTAGATTATCAAATGATTTCTCAACAGGAACACATCAGGCCAGAAAAGAATGAAAGGAAATTTACAAAGTGATGCAAAGCAAGGGACTGAATCCAAGAATACTCTATCCAGCAAGGCTATCATTGAAAATTGAAGGGGAAATAAGAAGCTTCACAGACAAAAAAAGGCTAAGGGAGTTTATCACCACCAAGCCAGCAATGCAAGAAATGCTAAAGGGACTGGTGTAAAAAGAAGAAATAAAAAGAAATAAAAAGCTAAGAAAGAAAACAGGCACAAAAAGTAAAAGTGACTACAAATAAGTACCTTTCAATAAACTTTAAATGTAAATGGACTAAATGCCCCAATCAAAAGACACAGAGTGGCTGAATGGATAAAAAAACATGACCCATATATATGCTGTCTATAAGAGACCCACCTCAGAATAAGGGACTCACACAGACTGAAAGTGAAGGGATGGAAAAATATCGTCAGGCAAATGGAAATGAAAAAACAGCGGGGGTAGCAATACTTACTTCAGAATTTATTTCAGATAGTTGTTTGACCTTCTTTATTCAAAAGTCTCATTGTTGTATGTTCTTCGGAAACAGAGGGGTAACTTGTCATGCCACTCTCCCCACCAGTTTTATTAAAGACAAAAATGTATATAACTCCTTTTCTTAGATAGAAATTGTTGAAAAATCTAGGGTTACAGAAGAGCAATTGCCTTTTTAAAAGAAAGATATGGCAGAATAAACTTTCCTGATGTTAACATTTAGAACTGGTTAAATGCAAAATTCTTGTTCAATAAATATAAATAATGTGAAATTTATTTTTAAAAAAAGAAAAAAAAATATAAGTGAATAGGAGAAGGAGACATATATTTTGTACTTGTGAAACTTAATGTAGGAGGCGTGGTGATGGATATGAACCAAATGATGATCTGCACGATTACTGCTGGGTTATCTGATATGGAAGAAGGGCACATAATGTCACAGACTATAACTCACTAAGGAAGTTGCTTTGATATGAGTGATAATTAGGAGTTCACCAGAAAATGAAAAAGTCCTAGAGAGTGAAAATCCAAGAAAGAGAGAGTGCAGCTGCATACAGTGTGTGTTGAGAAGTGTGAAACATTACAGACAGAAAGAAAACCAGTGTGATTGAAGCTCAGCGATCAAGGGAAGGAATGGAATAGGATGATGCTGGAAATAGGCAAGAATGGTAGAACACAGAGCCTGGTAGTAGAGGATAAATGGTTTGATCTTTACCAAAGAAATTGAAAGTCCCACCAGGGTTTTGAGCTGAGGCATGTGTTAACTAGATTTACAGTAGATTGAATAGATTACATGGGAGCTAAATAAACATAGGAAAATGACTTTGTGAATTATAGCTTCAGTTCATAATAGTCCTATGGTTTAGGATAGTGAAAAAAATGTAAAGATGGATGGAAAAGCCATGTCAGAGGTAAATTTGTCTGAATGGCTAGTCAATTATTTGGTTCTGAGAAGGGTGAGGCAGAATGGTACTGAGAATAGTTCCTAGGTTTTTGGCTAACACACTAGATTGATGTTTTGGAGTTTCCCAAAATAGAAATCGATGAGAGAAAACTAATAAAATAGGGAGAGGATTTGTTTACTCTTCAATATGTGAATTTTGGAATCTTTTTGAAAGTTGGTATTAGGTAGAAAATTGACTTCCCTTGCTTAAACCTCAAAGGATAAGTTTACATTAGAGATATAAACAGTATCATTATCAACTAGCACAGATAATAGAGTTCACAGGTGTTGATAACATTTTCTAGGGAAATAACTTAAAGTGACAAGAAAATTGGGTGTGGGACTGAGCACTGAGGTAGAAACATACCATATAATACGGCTACCTGAAATGGAACAAAAAGGTCAGCTAAGGATTCAGGTGAATTTAGATTTCCACCTCCAGGAAAAATAAATCAAACTGTCTGTATGTCTGTATATTTAGCATTCTCTCTATACAAATCCTTATATCATGGATAGTTACAGTGTTCCAGGCATTGTTATAAGTGCTTAACTTAATTTGGAAGAGGATCCTCCCCATTTCCTACTCCTATCTCTACCCTAATACCAACAGATTTAGTCATCAGGTACAAATATTTTAGACATAATGGCAGCTATGTCAACTAGGACAGGCAGACTACTATAATAATTCATATCCAAATCTTTGTGGCTTATTGCAACAAGTTTCTGTCTCATTATAATATCTAGTAACAGTAGACCACAGGGCTTTACCATGCTGGATTCTTCCATTATGTGTCTCAGTGCTCTCTCTATTCAGTTGGAGGAATGGGCAAGCTTAAAATCACAAGGAAGTTCTCATGTGATTGGCTTGGGAGTAATCTACAGCATTTCTCCCCATTTTCCATTGACAGAAATTCAACAACATGGTCACTTAGACTGTCAGGGAAGCTGGAGAAAATGATATTCCTGTGTCCAAGGGGAAAAGAAAATAGGTTTTGATGACCACAGTGCATTATTTTTTGCCATAGATATCTGGCCAGAGATAAAGATCCTTGTAGCAAAAATACATTTATTTGTGTGTGTGTTTCAAAATTTCTTAAGCCATGCAGTCTTCTTATTACAAAATTCAGTGCATCACATAAGTGGATGTACCCAGCATCCCCATTATCTAGAGAACATAGAACAAAATATTCATCTCATTAACCTATTTTTGCTCTAGGATCTCAAATAATACTACAGATGTTTCTTCTTCAATTGGCTTGGTTTATTTTTAAAAAAATAGACATGAGGGAACAAATTTAAGTCATAGAAGTCAATTGACTTGAGTCTGTATGCTTTCCTTATGGGGCTCTGGGAGCCATCTACTCATAGCCTGGAGATGAATCCCATTGCAATTTTGACATTTTCCATGCCAATAGTTCATTATTCCTTGCCTACTACCAAGACTTTCAAATTACACAATTTACCACTACAGGCAAGAATATCTTCTATACTGCTGATAATTTATATCCTAAGCCCAGAGGTGGAGGACTGCACCATGCGCTCTTTTATTAAGCAGATGTGGATGCATACTGGCTAATGCATTGCTCACGTTTTTACCCAAATGCACTCATAATGGAAGCAGCACAGTACATCTTTTCTTCCCTAAACTAAATTACAAAACTTTGATTTTTACTGTATCACCCATAGCTATATCCCTCAACAAATAAGATATTTGGGTCAATGATAATATGACAAACACATCCAATAAAGGTGTTCTATTGGTTTGGGAGTCCTCTTTCTCATAAATTATTTTTATTCACATGTTTTTACTTTGATTAACATAAACACACTTTTTGATGAGTGAGAAAAAGTAGTGCAACTGATTGTTTTTCAAAATGTTAAAAATATTTTGGAAAATAAAGGTCCATTTGTTTGTGAAGTGTGAAACATTATGATTAAACTTAGCTCTGTTTCTAGAGAAGAGCATATTTGGAGAGGAGTGGATGAGTTAACATCTATGGCACAATGTTGAAATCCTCACAGGTAAATGCCTTAATATTGATTTTTATATAGGTTTGAAGATCTGTCATGAAGATCTATTGACTTATGTGTCTTGTAATGAAGGTTACAGATACTTTTTCCAGATTGTATTTCTCCACACAAGCTTTTACCAAAAAATGTAGCTGGACTTGTTTTGAAAAATACATTAGAAGAGAGAAAATATTTTCCAAGGTATGACATACAGAAACACTAGCTTCAATTTTTGACTTTATTTCTGAATTGTATATAGGTTCATTTAGATTGAAATATATAAGCAAATATAAGTGGAAGCTAGAAAGATAATCTGGGGTGGTGGTCATGGTGGTGGTAAAATAACCATGAATCAAAGGACATAAGGCATTGTGTTATCTAGGGAAGTCCAGATCTTATACCCCTTCCATTCTCCTACAGTATAAAGGAATCAGGACATAGGAGTAAGTAGTCATAACATGACTCTCTTATATTGGCCAGATATCTGGTAACTATTTGGGGGATATTTTATGAACTGAGGCTATTTCAAATACAAGGGGAATCTTTGGAGACTTCTGGAATAAGTCCAGTCAGATTTGAAGCAGCCCACAGCTCAGGGATCTGTACTAAGATTAGTTCCTTCTAGCCAAAAGTTCTAGTGATATAATGCCAGTTTACAGATCATGGCCATTGCCTAGTGGTCAATGTTAAAAGAGCATCCTGTTACCAGAAGGTTCAGGGATGGGAAGTGAATATGTAATCATCGCATTTCTTTTTTTAAGAATGATACTTAAATAGCAGTGCCATTTTCTCATTGTTGAATATGAGACTGTTTTATATATATTTATGCATACACATACATATATAGATGCATATATAGTATATACTAGAGGCCCAGTGCATGGAAATTTGTGCACTCGGCGGGGGGGGGGGGGGGGGGTCGTTCCCTCAGCCTGGCCTGCACCCTCTCGCATTTTTGGGAGCCCTTGGAAGATGTCTGACTGATGGCTTAGGCCAGCTCCTTGTGGAGTCTGGTCCCCTTCTGGGGGAGGTGACTGGCGGGCCAATCTGGGGATGGTGCCAGCCAGCCAGTGGCCAGCTCTGACTCCCCATTGCCCTGCCACCACTGCCAGTCACCTCCTGCAGAGCAGCTGGCCCTGCCCCCCGATCGTACCTCTGCCTCCCCCAGTCACTGCCGCCCACGACCCCCCACCCCCCGATTGCTGTCCACTCCCTCTACCTGTCTTTGCAGGCCTGGAGCCACTTGCTCGCTGGCCCTGCCACTCACCAACTGGTCATTCTGCCGTTCAGTCAATTTGCATATTAGGCTTTCACTCTATAGGATATATATATATATATATATATATATATATATATATATATATATATATTTAACAAAGAAAAATCAACCAAAAAAAATGAGTTTGCGTGTCACCTCTGACATGCGTGTCATAGGTTTGCCATCACTGGTCTAAGAGATCTGTCTGCCACCAGAACTACGATTCCCAGCATTCCTGATGCTCCCCGCACTCTGGGCTTCTGGTTCTGGTCCTGGGCTGCCACCAAAACTACTATTCCCAGAATTCCTGGTGCTCCCCATGCTCTTGGTTTTCCCTTCCTGCTCTGTCTCTGTCCCATGGCCTCCCACTCTGCCAAGTCCTCCAAACCGCCAGCTCTCCATCTCTGCTCTCCGTCTGGTGTCTTGGGGAGCAAATTTCCACAAGCTGCTCCACTGTCCACCAGCTCTCCCACTCTGCTCTCCCACTCTGCTCTCTGCCTGGTGGCTTGGGGGGTGTGGCTCCCCAAGATATATCTATCTATCTATCTATCTATCTATCTATCTATCTATCTATCTATATCTCTCTATCTATATCTATATCTATATCTATATCATAGGTTTAGATATAGATATAGATGTAGATATAGATATAGATAGATATAGATATAGATATATACCATCCATTTTATTCCATTCATCTGATGATATCATTTATATGTGGAATCTGAAAACAAACAAACAAAAAATAAAATAGTGGTTACCAAGGAATGGGAAGTGGAGGCATAGCCAGTTATTATTTAAGGTTACAAACTTGCAACAAGTAGTAAATAAGTCCTAGAGATCTCAGGGACAACATATAGATAACAATGCTGTATTATAACCATAAAACTTTCTAAGAGACTAGATTTTACTTATCCCAAAGGAAATGATAAGCCTGTGAAGAGATAGAAGTACTAATTATCACTGCAATGATAATCATAATATATAAATATATTGAATGAACATATTGCACACCTTAAATTTATACAATGTTATATGTGAAATGTATTTCAATAATTTCAATAAAAAGACAGTTGTTAGATAATATATTTTTTATAAAACACTTACCTCTTAATTACTGCAGGATGATCTAAAAATTGACTAATGTAAACAAGTAAAAATGTTCAAATAAAAATTAAGTACACTAATGTTGCTATACATTGACTAAAAGATGAAAGATGATTAAAATTATATAACATATCCTTGTAATGCTCATTTTCAGTGTTTCTATTAACAGTGAAAAAGAATATTATTATACTCAGTTTTTAATTTATTATAAATACAAAAAATATATTTCTGTAGCAGTTGAACTCTGAATTCTTTAAATGACTACTATAATTACTTAGATGTTACAACATTTTAGGAGTTAAGTAAAAATATAACTACAGTCATATTAGAAAAACCCCTGCTTTTTGTTCTTGCCTGATAATATCTATCAATAAATATTTCTGTAATTATTAATTGAAAAATAGAAAAAATATTTTACAGCAGGACTTAGTGACTTGCTTCAAATAATGAAAATGAAAAAAATAGTGACTTAGAATGGAAAAACTTGCAGATATTACTTTAAGTGTTCAAAGTTAATATCACTAAAAATAAGTCATGTTGACGTTACCCTCTGATATGATGCAAGGAGAAAGGCATTTTACCACTGTATTTTTCTTCCCCAAGTCCATCATTACAGTCTAATTATGAAATCAATCACACTAACTCAAATTGAAGGAAAGTATACAAAATATCTGACCATTATTCATCAAAATTGTAAAATTCATAAAAAAATAAGGAAAGACAGAAATATTTATAGATTATAGGAACCCAAGAATATATAAAAACTAAATACAGTGTCTTATTTTGGATTTGGATTTAATCCTAGATAGATAAAGGACGTTAATGACAAAAATTGTGAAATTTGAAGATAGTCTGTGTTTTACTCAATAATATTGTACTAACATTAAATTCTTAGTTTGCACAATGTACTGTGGTTAGGCAAAATTTTTCTGTTAGGGGAAGCTGGTTAAAGGACCTGTGGGGATTCTGTATATATTTGCAATATGTATATGAATGCAATATTATTCAAATATAAAAAGTTAAAGTAAGAAAAAGAAATCTGTTAAAGGATGCTATCTTGTGCAGTAGAAATGTCTCCATTTTCATCTTTTATGCAGACTAGCTTGTGATAGAATTTTATGTACATAGAGCTGACTATGATTCTGATAGGGAATTAAGAAATCACCCTATATAATAGAAGAGAAACATGTAAATTGACCATCCCTCTGCTACGCTCACCAGCCAATCAGGAGTGAGTATGCAAATTAACCCAACAAGGATGGCAGGTTAATTTGCATACACAGGCGCCAGGGGAGAGCCGGCGGCTTGGGGGTGGCATGGCTCCCTTGGTTGCTTCCAGTGACCAAGGAAGCCATGCCCCTCCCCCCCAAGCCACCGGGCAGAGAGCAGAGTGGGAGAGCAGAGTGGGAGAGCCGGTGGAGAGTGGAGCGGCTTGGGGAAATTTGCTCCCCAAGACACCAGACGGAGAGCAGAGAGGGAGAGCTGGCGGTTTGGAGGACTTGGCAGAGTGGGAGGCCATGGGACAGAGACAGAGCAGGAAGGGAAAACCAAGAGCATGGGGAGCACCAGGAATTCTGGGAATAGTAGTTTTGGTGGCAGCCCAGGACCAGAACTGGAAGCCCAGAGTGCGGGGAGCATCAGGAATGATGGGAATCGTAGTTCTGGTGGCAGACAGATCTCTTAGACCAGTGATGGCGAACCTATGACACGCATGTCAGAGGTCACACGTGAACTCATTTTTTTTGGTTGATTTTTCTTTGTTAAATGGCATTTAAATATATAAAATAAATATCAAAAATATGTCTTTGTTTTACTATGGTTGCAAATATTAAAAAATTTCTATATGTGAAACGGCACCAGAGTTAAGTTAGAGTTTTTCAAAATGTTGACACGTTGAGCTCAAAAGGTTCGCCATCACTGTCCTAGACACTAGAGCAGCGGTTCTCAATCTGTGGGTCACAACCCCTTTGGCAGTCGAATGACCCTTTCACAGGGGTCGCCTAAGACCATCCTGCATATCAGATATTTACATTATGATTCTTAACAGTAGCAACATTACAGTTATGAAGTAGCAACGAAAATAATTTTATGGTTGGGGGTCACAACATGAGGAACTGTATTTAAAGGGCCAGAAAGTTGAGAACCACTGCACTAAAGCAAAGTGAGCCTGGAGCAATTTACTGTTGCGGTGGGGGATGGAGGGAAAGCAAAGGTGAGAGACATAAGTTAAATCAGAGTGTCTAGGAAAATTAAAGGGAAGATATCCTAAAACTTCCAGGAAATCTCCACCAATGAAGCAAAACAAAACAAAACAAAACAAAAAAAACCCACCTCTATTATTCTGTGAGCAACAAACTAGACTGAGTTGGGGTCTCAGACAATTTGCTCATATGATTGAAAACACAGACAGAAACTCTCGGATTGGAGAGGGCTCCCCTGAGGGCTCCCAGATTGGAGAGGTTGCAGGTTGGGTTGAGGAACCCCCACACCCCCCAGTGCACAAATGTCATGTACCAGGCCTCTAGTCTGTATAATAAAAGCCTAAGCAACCATTATAGCAGAATGACCAGAATGACCAGTCGCTATGATGCACAGTGACCACTAGGGGGCAGACACTCAACACAGGAGCTGCCTCTGGTGGTCAGTGTGCTCCCACAGGGGGAGCACCACTCTGCCAGAGGCCGGTCTCACGGCTGGCAAGTGCAGTGGCGGTGGCCGGAGCCTCTCCTGCTTCCACAGCAGCACTAAGGAGCAGCGAGCCAAGCATAAAGGAGCAGTGAGTAGGTGGGCGGTAAGGGGCAAGGGGTCCTGGACTGTGAGAGGTATGGTAGGGAGTGAGCCTAAGCTGGCAGGCAGACATCCCCCAAGGGGTCCTAGACTGTGAGAGGTTGCAGGCCAGGCTGAAGGGGACCTCCGCCTCCCACCCCCGGGGAAGAATTTCATGCACAGGGCCTCTAATAGCATTTATAAAATGAAAGCTGCCTCAGAAATAGCTTAACTTCCTATTTACATATGAATAAATTAAGATTCAGAGATGTTTTATGTGTTCTGAGAGTACTGGGCAATATAAGACATAGCCTGAAACTCAGATCTCTGGGTTGAATTATCTTTCTGCCATATGCAATACCAACCAGAAAATCAGTGTACCAGATACTACTGTTCATATCTCACCAATATTAATTCCTTAAACAGCATTTGAGGGAACTATTTTTTATTGTACCTGGCATCATGTTATTTTTAACATGGGTTTAGCAGACAGGTGACCTTATTAGATTTGTACTTCAGAGAATTTGCTCTGAGATTTTAAAGGATCTATCAGTTTGAGAGGAAGTGAGATGGGTGACAGAAAGGCTGTTTTGAAGGCTCCAGCAGAAGAGACCACAGGTGCATGAGAGGATGAGGTCATCAACTAAGGTTTTGCCACAGTGCCTGAAGAAGGAGTTAAAAGAGATGGGACTGACAGGAATTGGTGATTTATGGGACCCATGAACGAAGGAAACCAAAAGCCCTCTACTGCTGAAATCAGAAATTCAAAACCTTTCTATCCTCCTTTCAGCTCTCTCACCCTGTTGGTTTCACTCTACCTGATTTTTGGCCCTGTTTAAACCTCCCATCCTTTAAGGCTCATATGGCCTTCTGTTGTTTTCATTATTCCTCCAATCTAGATGCCATTGTCCATCATTTAACAGTTCTTGACAAAATTTTCAACTCCACTATCTTGTTTCTTCCTACCTGACAGATCCCCTCTGCATTCATACAACTGTCTACCTCCTCACCTAAACCTGGACTGCTGGGGAGTCCTTGAAAAATCCCAAAATGATGCAAGTTGTAACTGATACAAATGCTTGGATTCTGTCCTTTTCTCTCTCTTCTTTATGTAAGAACACAAAATGACACCCTCCTCTAGTCTGAGGCCAATTCATCCACCTCCACAGGTACTTATCCTTATAAAGTAATTGTGTTTTGTCACCAACATTTCTCTATATTGGACTTTTTTTTTGTCACGTTAAAGTCTCTCTAAGTTCTATCTCCAGTTTTCCCTCAGCTCTTTATTTCCCTCCAGTTACTAGCCTGTCTCTATCCTCTCCTTTCTGGTCAAGTTGTTGAATCATCCTGGTTATGTTATGATCCCAGAATATTCAGCCCTAGGTCTTCTCACTCCATAGTCTATTTAACATTTCTGGACCATAGTCTATTTAACATTTCTGGACAACGCTATACTCCCTTTGGCCTTCCAGGTGGACTGAAAACCTCACACCAAGCATGCCAAACTCACGGCCTGCAGGCTGCATGTGGCCCAGAACAAGTATTTTTGTGCAGCAGGGAACATTTGGCTTCTGGAGAACAAGTAAAATAGGTTTATTTGTGTTACGCTTATTAATTTGTGTAGTTATTCAGTGTCTGATAAGTTATTGTTCAAAAAATTAATTTCTATTAAAATGTTCTATTATTTTATGTTAACGATTACTCATTTATTTCAGCCCTTTGTATTCAGCATGTCTCTATCGAAGTAAACCTACGTTTCTATGAAAATTGAAGCTTTTGTTTTTTTGCGGCCCACATACACTTAAACCTTGTTTATTTGGCCGGTGTTAGCCTTTGAGTTTGACATGCTTGCCTTACACCTCTAGATGGGTGCCTCAGAATTATGAATGTAGCCACCATGGAATTCTCACATTGATTTAGATTTATTTCAGTGATGAAGAGGGATTATATTTCTTCTAGGTTTCCATTTGTGTCCAGTGTCTGGCTCAGAGTGGGAACTTGTGATGTTTCCTGGATCACTTAAGTTAAATGTTACTATTAAAACCAGAGTGTAGTATTCATTTGTAATTGATTGACCACAGATGTCATTTGCATGTATATTCTCTAGAATATCTCTTTGGTAAAACAAGGCAAAGTTATATTCTTAATCTTGATTAGGTATACTTTTGACTTATTCTTTCCTAAGAAAATTGATTTATGTATGTTCCTGACTTAAAAAAAAGGTACCATTTCTGTTCAGAATACTGAGACAATTTTAAAATTTGATCTCTACCTTTACTTTCAAAATAGATTTAATTTTAATATATCTTTACTTACTACATCTCTAGTCGTAGTCATTTTATCATTCAACCTGGTGCAAACAGTCCATCAGGTCTCCAAAAAGAGAACAATGACACGCAAAAAAATGAAAATCTATACTATGAATAAGTCTTATATCAAGGCTTTCTGATTAATTCTCCCTTTCTTTTTTAACCTCTAACTCATCCCGACTGAATGAATCAAAAAGCTATTACTTTCATACTTGGAAGTGTTGCTTTCAAAATCAATAAAAGCACAGCTCATTTTTAATATGCAATATATTATAAAAATGAAAATTCACATTTACTTGAGGTGGAAATTTATTTCTTAAAAAGTATAGTTGTTAGAAAACTCTTGTTGGCTACATATATATAATTTTTCACCACAGGCTTTATATTTCATCTCACTTAGAATTTCATCACTATTAACTTTTTGTATGAATATATGTGCATGTATGACATAAAATTTAGAAGAAAATAATGAATTACTTTATGGTGAGTTATTGCTCAAGTCTTCTGCCTCTGAATTGTAGCCAGTAAATGAATCAACCTATTTTATAATGTTCCAGCCACAGTCTTTGCCAGCTTGGCTCAGTGGATAGAGTGTTGGCCTGTGGACTGAAGGGTCCCGGGATCAATTCTGATCAAGGGTACATGCCTGGGTTGTGGGCTTGATCCCCAGTAAGGGGCGTGCAAGAGGCAGCCAACCAATGATTCTCATCATTGATGTTTCCATCTCTCTCTCTCGCCCTCTCCCTTCCTCTCTGAACTCAATAAAAAAATACATATATTTTAAAGTTCCAGCCACAATAGATAGCTATATTAAAAAATCATATGAGCCATCCAAAGACTTCTCTAGCAATAATTTTGTTAAGTTTTTTTATGGGGACATTAAAAACAGCTAACTGCACAATTGATAAATAATCATATTTATTAAAGGGAATAAATAGAACCTCTAGCTTCTATTTGGGAATGGACTATACATCCATATTCAGGAATGTCTATTTTCTAATGGTTCAATCACTATTCATCTGTACTTCTATAATTACGCATATTTGTAATAATACACTAGAGACAATTATTCAAGTCAATATCTATGTTAGATTCTTTCCTTCTTTTTTATTTCATTTGACATATATAATGTTGGTATAGATTATATTATCATATGTATAAAAGGGTGTTTGCTTAACAGAAAACCTTATTATCAGATTTTATAGGTAAAATGGGTGTTATATTTTATAGTGTAAGTTATAATTTTGGTATTCATTACATTATTATTGTGTCACTGAAGCCTGGTTTTATTGATCATTCATAAACTTTCTGTATTCATTCTTTGAAGGTGATCACATAGCCATGGAAGAAAAGTTTTTAGATCCTCAGAAGTTGACAGTTTTCAGTGTAATGTGTGTGTTTAGTGTAAGATAGAATTGAGTTTGGTATGTGGGTGATGGATGAACTTTTACTGAGTGATGGATAACTGCTCATTCTGTTAATGACATTTCATCTATCAACTACTTTTGATATGGTTGATCATAAGATGTTGCTGACTCAATTTAGGTGGATTAACTGAGTGAAAATGATATCTCTTTGAAGTTTCACTGATACAAAATATCTCCTCTTGGGAGTAGGATGGATTATATTGTTTGTTGAAGTGATTTTCCATGTGAGTTCTTTACTGTCAATTTTCTTATTCTCTCAACCATATCTCTTCTGCATTAGCTGAAATAGAAGCTTATATTGTTAAATGATTTTCCCATGTCATAGAAAATTTATGTTTCCAAATATGCATTCCATCCTACAAGTTACAGTGAGGAACAACTTTTTTAAGAAAATGAGATGGATTCCCAGCCCACTGTGTCAGGATAAGCTATAGCCTATCTTTTACATTGATTGCAACTAAAAATTTGAAAAACTTCAATAAAAAACTAACAGAGGTCTCTGAAAAGTAAACAGAAGTGGGAGGATTAAGAAATGTAGTCAAAATTTGGAGAGGCAACCTGCAGTGCTGTGAATTTCCTATTGTTATTATCTCAATGAAAAACCAGAACAAAACAAAATTTTAAAAAATAAAACACTCAAGGAAAATAGACATTATCAGAGAAATAGCAGAAACAAGAAATGATTAGAACTGTAAGATTAGAATTGTTAGAACATAATATGAAAGAAGCAATCTTAAATATCTTGCCCTGGCCAGTGTGGCTCTGTTGGTTGGGCATTTTCCTGTGCATGAAAGGTCATTGGTTCAATTTCCCCACAGCACACATGCCCGGTTACAGGCTCTATTCCCAGTAGTGGGCGTGCAGGAGGCAGCTGATAACTGTTCTGCTCTTGCATTGATGTTTTTCTCCCTCTCCCTTTTTCTCTCTCTAAGAAAAAAAAAATCAATAAAAATATTGGAAATAAATAAGTCTTTTAACAAAATTTTAAAAATTAATAAAATCATAAGCAAGGAATAACTTGCTAGGAAAAATAGGCTGATGATTCTTTTCCTTTGCATTTGCCTTATTTGTATTAGTAAACTCTTTTTAAAAACATTTTTGATTATTTTTTGGCATAATTTTGTATCTATATAATAAAAGCCTAAGTGACTGTTACAGCAGAACAACCAGAATGACCAGTTGCTATGAATTGCACTGACCATCAGGGGCAGATGCTCAATGCAGGAGCTGCCCCCTGGTGGTCAGTGTGCTCCCACAGGGGAAGCACCACTCAGCCAGAAGCCAGGCTGGCAAGCACAGCAACGGTGGCAGGAGCCTCTCCCACCTCCACAGCAGCACTAAAGAGCAGTGAGCCCAGTGGTAAGGAGCAGCGAGCAGATGGGCGGTAAGGAGCGAGGGGTCCTAGATGGTAGGCGGACATCCCCCAAGGGGTACCAAACTGTGAGAGGGCGCAGGCCGAGCTGAGGGTCCCCAGCAGCGCCCTCTCACATAATGTTGAATGTTGATTATATCATAAAATTAAATGTTGATTTTTAATATACTTGAAATATTTTAAATAAATAATTTATTTTCTTGTTAGGGCAGATGTATTTTTATAGTCATTTTTATAAATTTACCTGTATTTAAATTGCCCCTATTTTTTAAATCCCCATTTAATGGCTCCCACTATGAATGGCAATAAAATTAAGACTAGGTACTATTTCTAGTTTCTCTACTTCTCCTGCACTACTCCATTTTTGAAATTGGACATTTGTTAATATTTGCCTTTGTAATATTTAATATGCTTATATTAATTTGGGTGAATCGTGAGCCTTAAGAATATTCTGTTACTCTCAGGCAATTGGGGAGCCAATCTTACTTTCTACATTCTTGTACTCTCTCCCTTAATTTTTATGGTTGGATCATTTGTACCTTGTCAGAGTTGAAAATGTGTTTTACATTTTCCATACCATTTTTCCCTTAAGTCTACAGATGAATGGTTTTGTTGCTCACTTCTAGCCTTGCTGGCAGTATCCTAATCAGAAATAGGTTAACCGCTCTTTCCAATCATCTATCTAATTACACTTTGGTTGTTTCCATGTCTTGGCCACTGTGAATAATGCTGCAGTGAACACAGGGGTATACATATCTTTATGGATAAATGTTTGTCACTTTTTTGGGTAGATACCCAAAAGTGGGATTGCTGGGTCATATTATAACTCTATTATTATTAGTTTTTTTGAGGATTCTCCAAACTGTTTTCCATAGTGGTTGTACTAGTTTATATTCCTGCCAGTAGGGAGTGAGGATTCCTTTTTTTTCCACAACCTCTTCAATACTTGTTATTACTTGTCTAGTTGATAATAGCCATTCTGGCAAATGTGAGGTGTATCTCATTGTAATTTTAATTTGCATCCCCTTAATAGCTAGTGAAGTTGAGCATCTTTTCATATATCTGTTGGTCATTTGTATGTCTTCTTGGGAGAAGCGTCTGTTCAGGTCCTCTCCCCACTTATTAATTTTGTGTGTGTGTGTGTGTGTGTGTGTGTGTGTGAGTTGTATAAGTTATTTATATTTTTTGGATATTAATTCTTTATTAGAGATATTGTTTGCAAATGTCTTCTCCCATTCTGTTGGTTGCTTTTTTGTTTTGTCGGTGGTTTCTTTTGCTGTGCAGAAGCTTTTTAGTTTGATACAGTCCCATATATTTATTTTTACCTTTATTCCCCTTGCCTTTGGGGTCAAATTCATAAAATGTCTCTATGACCAAGGTCCATAATTTTAGTATCTATGTTTTCTTCTATGTAATTTATTGTTTCAGGTCCTTTATTTGTGCCATTGATCCATTTTGAGTTAAATTTTGTATATGTTGACAAATAGAAGTCTAGTTTCATTCTTTTTCATGTGGCTTTCCAATTTTCCCATTAATTGAAGGGACTTTCTTTTCTCCACTGTATGTTTTTGGCTCCTTTGTTAAAGATTATTTGCCCATACATATGTAAGTTTATTTCTGGGCTCTTAATTCTGTTACATTGGTCTGTAGATTGGTACATATATATATAATAGAATACTACTCAGCCATACGAAAAGACGAAATACTGCTATTTGCAGCAACATGAGTGGATATTGATAATATCATTGCTAAATGAAATAAGTAAGATGGAAAAAATTCAAGAACCATGTGATTTCACTCAGGTGTGGGATATAAAACTGAAAACGACAAATGAACAAATAAAACAAATAAACAAAAACTCATGGAAACATATGCTACCCTGAGGGGAAGGGGTGGAGGTAGTAAAGGGTAAAGAGGGTCAAATATGGAGTGATGAAAGGAGATTTGACTTTTGGTGGTAAACACACAATGCGATATGCAGATGATGTATTACAGAATTTTACACTTGAAAACTATGTAATTTTATTAACCAATGTCACCCCAATAAATTTAATAAAAATTAAGTAAATAAGAAATCAGTTGACTGAAGCCTGCCCTCTGGTAAATTTTCTCAAGAAGACCCTCACTGTAAACAGTGTTCCCTCCATGTATGGGTATTCAGAACTTCATTTGTAGATATTTCCTCCCATTTTCTAGTGTCAACTTTTGCTGTGAAAAACTCTTATGCCCCATTGGTTTTCTTTTCTTTTTTTTTTTTTTATTAATGACTTGACCTTTGCATGTAAGCTACCAAATAATACTTTCTTAATCACTAAAGTCCAATTATTATACAAGGATTTATCTTGGAGTTGAACATAAAGGTAATACAGACACACATAATGTAAATGTATCTGGCTATATGTTATACTTTTGCCTGACAGTATTTTTTAATCTATACTTCTGTGTAGTGTTTTTTTGTTTGTTTGTTTTTAAGAAAGGAAATTGTTTATTTTATTTCCTTCTTTTATTTTTTCTCTTTATAATTCTTACTTTTGGGGGGCTCAATCTTCCTGTTTTCCTTATAATTTAGTCATTTCCAGAATGATTTTGTCTTTTAATTCTCTTTTGTTCATAAATCCTACTAGTTTGATTATATCTCTATCTCTTCCCCAAGGTCGTGTATTTCATCTCATGGTCTCGTTATATGTTTTAAGTTGTTTGAATTTATGTTGGCATGTACACATGTTCATTGTATTTGTCATCTGGTTTATAGCAACATGTTTCTAATGATAAGAGAGTTGATATGTTCCTTTTTAACTATATTCTTATAGTATCTTTCTTGAATGCCAAGTAAATTCCTTTAGTGTTCCTCATATGGGAATCTGGAATGCCCTTGATTAGCTAATAGCAAGAGTTTCTAGTAGGAAGTTGGAAAGAGGTTATAAAATTTATATCATTGTGGCTGGTTAGCCTTCTCATCATTTGCTACAAAGAAAGACCGTTGACTCATGTTTGGGGATATTATAGAGCCACTGCTGTTCTGATTCCCAGAACCCACGCCAGTTTGGAGCCATTTCCAGTTTCCTTTCCTGTTTCCCACTGCCCTGCCCAAAAGGATACAACCTTTCCCACTCAGAATGATTCACTCAATGTTGGAAGTTATATTTTATGTGTTTTCTTGGTCCCAATGGGTATTTTTGTTGGACATTCTCTCTTCATTTCCCTGAGGACTCCATTGCTGTTAGCTCTTAGCTCTGCTTCAGCATTTCTAACACTGTCTGGGGCCTTCTATTTCTGGGTATGTATGTGCTTGTGGATTTTAGCGATCTATCACCATTAGATCCCCCCATCCTCCAATTCTTTCTCTTACCAAAGCCCGACTTCCCTATGATGCTTCTTGCTCAGTTCAGTATTATTTGCAATGGCATGTTATATAACTTAGAATGAGGGGTCTTTCTTTGTTTCATGGTCTTGATGAAAAGAAAATTTACTGTTTTAATTTATTACTAGAGGCCCAGTGCATGAATTCATGCACAGGTGGGTCCCTTAGGGTGGCCTGTGGGATCAGGCTGGAGCTTGCGCCCCCAGACTTGCAGCCCCAGTTTGTGCCCCCAGCCTCACAGCCCCGCAGCCCTGCCTGGCAATCAGCATTGGCCTGGCCCTGCCCCCTCACCTGCTGCACCACCCTGCCTGCAGGGCAATCGATAGGGGCCACACACCACCCCCCACCCCTATCCAGTTTCCTCAGTGCCTGGGAGCCAGGCAAGTGGCCCCACCCCCTGCCACAGCCACTGGTCACTGTCTGCAGGGTAATCAGAGGGGCAATTGGGCCCCCACTCCTACCCACCTTGGCCTGGCACCACCAGCTCACCTGCTCCACCATCCCGCTGCGGTCCTGCTCTTGTCGGGGCCCATTGGGGCCAGCGGCACATCCACTGCTGCCAGCTGCCAGCTCTGTGTCGCCAACACTGCCATGTTCCACGCTGCCCCTGGTGGTCAGCACATGTCATAGCGAGCGGTCAAACTCCTGTTCAAACAATTTGCATATTAGGTTTTTATTATATAGGATTTTCTTCTTGTGTCTAAGAGAATGACTTAGATCTAAGGTGCTACCTTGGAAGTGTACAAATATTTTTTTGTGTTTAAATGATAGAATGTAACATTCAAATTTACCATTACTCCATATACTTCTATATCTACCTCTTTTCAGAAAATTTAGTTTATTATTTGCTTTAGGTTTTATTCTTTAACATAATTATATGTGAAACATTATTTTTAAATAAATTAAACATAATCTACACCCTTTTACTGGGAAGAACTGAAGCCCAACATATCTTCAGGAAAAAAATGCCTCATTTCTATTTCCCCGTAATATCAACTTGACTGCATTACCTGCATAGGTCCAAAATGATTCCTAGTCACTGAGATTACATTATGTAGCAGCCTGGTATGTGTAGTGAATGGACAGCAGATGTCACTGTTGGATGAAATGAGCCATTCTGCTAATCACACCCTCTCTCAAGTAAAGGTGCCTTTCCAAGGGTCCAAATCCTGGGGTTTACTGATAAAGAGGGGAAAAAAAAATAAATTAAGCTGAAAACCCTGAGTCAGTTTCAGAACTTGGCCTGGCACTCTAGGGCATGGGATTTAAGCCAGCTTTGCATTAACTGAACTTCTTCATTTGAAATGAAGGCATACTTTTTTCAGTTTGCTCTTCATGGTGGAAAATAACCGGTGATATTGGCATTCAGAAGTCGTGTGTCTTACTTTGTGCGATTGTTTTCCTTTTTTTTTTTTCAACACATACCTGCAGGTTTAGCTTCAGTAGCGTTCCATCTGTTCACACAACGCTTTTAAAACTAATGTGACACGGGAATCCTGGCACACAGAAGAGCCATTTAATATTAAAAGGCAAAACTGAGCAAAGTCAGAGTACTTATTTTAATATACCCACCTCCTAACATTTATCTCCTAATATATTTTACTACTGAATGTTGTATTTTGCAGGGACTCATATCTCAATCCTTATTCAAACTGAGATTTTTAAATCTTGGTACTTTTATTTTTCAGGTAGCTTTTATTCTTTGTAAGAAAAAACAAACAAACAAACAAACAGCATTTCCTGAACTTTCTAAGACATTTAAATTGCTACTTGTCTCTATTATCTAGCTATGCATACCTCTAACTTTTTGAGTTATTTCTCACTTTCTGTGTCACTTCTTTTCTCATTCTTCTGGTTTAAACCTTATGTTCAACTAGTGTATCATTACTAATTAAGTTCCACTTTGGCTTCTAATTTCCAGCTTCACAATTTATTCTTACTCAACTCTTTAATTTTGTTTCACAATTCTTTCATATAAGAAACTTCAAAGTAGCATGACATTTTAATCTTAATTTTATCAGCCTTTAGTTGGAAAGCTTATCTAATTCTTGCTGCCTAATGTGCCAGACTAGTGGTTGAGAGAATGACTGAGAAAAAGTGACATAGGCACATTCTGTCTTTGGAGAGCATTGCAGTTAGAATTATTGCATGGACATCTGTCACTATTTTTATCCCAATTCTGCATTTACATTTTGCTGATTGGGAATGGGAGAGGGAGGGATGGAGTCTTTTGTTTGTTTTGTGTTGCTTACCTAGCATTGAGTACATACAATACTTGGCAAAGAATAGAAGCTTAATTGTTGAATTAATGAAAGAAGGATTGAGGTGATATTAGATAACTGTGATCCTTATTCCCGACATTACTACTTTGAGACTAATAATATGAAACAAACAAATATAGAAAAGAAGAAAGTGATGTTGATTTCAATTGAGATATTAGGGCACACGTGTTTTTCATTCATTCATTAATTTTTTTTAAATCCTCACTTGAGGATATGTTTAGAGACAGGAGCTAGAGAAAGAGAGAAGAGAGAGAGGGAGAGAGAAACATCGGTATATTGATGTGAGAGAGAAATATCCATCAGTTGCCTCCTCCTGTACGAGCCCTCATCAGGGATCAAACCCGAAACCTAGATATGTGCCCTGACTAGGAATCAAACCTGCAACTTTTTGGTGTATGGGATGATGTTCCAATCAACTGACCCACCTGACCAGGATTCATTAAGCAAATTTTCATTAAGCACATACGATATGCTAGACACTATTCAGGGATGGGGCTGCATCAATATATTTCTCTCTTGTGAGCTCACAATCTAATTGGTGAAAAGATCTCATGAATATATTCCTGGTTTTGGTGGGTTGTTGTTGTTTTTTACAATATAAAAACAGTCAACTAAATTATTTTTTCTAAAATAGATCGGAAATTCATAAAATGTATAATAAGGGGGAAATGAATATAATTTACATAATATAACCATTTATTTAACTTCACAATTTGTCTGTGATGGTTAAGTTTTGGCAGACATGGTGTGACAGATCTTATACTTAAATCAGTTTTTTAACAAACTGCATTCTAACTAACTTCATTACAATGGAGTTCCTACCATAGGTTAAATACCAGCAAACTGAAATTCTGCAAAGTCAGAGTGAATTATCCATGCAATGGCCCAAATGCAATTTAAGTATGCCTTGTTAGTGTACATGTCAGCTCTGTTTCAGTTTTTCTTTTTTATACAGTTATTACCATCTAGGAGAGACATATGGTATGTCAATGGTAGAGCTTATTAAGGTGCTTGAGGAGGAAATATTAAGAATGTGCACCAGATGGTATTTAGCTCTGTAAGAGCACAAATGATTACCAGGTAGTTGCTACTGTCTTCTCTCCTTGATATTCATGTATAACTCATAGTGCCTCTGGAAAGAACTTTTTAAAAATACCAATATATTATCTTTGGAAAGCTCTTTGTATATCACTGCACATTTGTTTTGTGTAAACTGGCTACTCCTATTAACTCCAACTGTAAGGCAACCCATTTAGGGTGGGAGGAAAAGACACACGTCTCCTATGTGTTTCCAGAATTCTAATTTTAAAAAATCTGATGCCACTTCCCAGTTTAACCTAGGACCCCCATTTATGTGTGCACACTCAGTCAATTATGAATAGTAAAAATACTTTACTATTACTATAAATTTGGCTAGTTTGTAACTCTATAAAAATTCACTGTAATGGAAGAAATGAGGGAAAGCAAAAAAATCTAAAATACAAAATCTACTTCAAAAGTATGTAAGAAAGCTCAGTAAATGAGTTGTAAAAGAAAATAATATGAGGCCCACTGTATGGTTTAGAGGGTAGTTTCATAAAAGACAAGCAACCTGAAAATATACTCAGGGTATATTTTGCCATAGTGTGTGGTAGGAGAAATTAACCTGGATAAAATCTATAACACCCTCATTATGTGACACTGGATGCCAAAAAAGTAAAAATAGGAAGCAGGTGAAATGTTTAGCATTTCCAGTTAAGCTGCTAAATTAGATCTGTGGAAGTGGGAAAGCCAAATGCCTCAAGGCTAATGACAGTGACAGAAGTGAAGGATCAGAGGTCATCCTAATGATATTTTTAATGTAAAATTAACATAGCTGCAGTTAATTTGTGAGCAGGGTATGTTCTTTTTAGTGGTGGGAAGGAAAAAGTTTTTGCATTATTCAATAATACACGAGAGTATTCTTTGCTGTACTAGATTCTCATGTCATTGTCAACCTTTCACTTGGCCTTCGGATATCAGGAACTCTTTGCTTCACCTTTTTGAGAATTTGATGCCGTGTAAAATGGACTGACTAGAGGAATGGCCTTGTTTTAATTCACAGACTGAGGTGAAGTCACCTCAACTGAAAATACACAGATGCTTAATCTGTAATCATTAGCCTGAACAGCCTCTCCAGAGAGGAATTCAAAATGTGGTCACAATAGGTTCAGAGTTGGGCCCCATTAATTTTGTAGAAGTTGGGATGAGCTGATTCTGTAAATGTTCACTAAAATTGTCTCTGGCACGATCTGCTTACCAGAACTTTTATGCTCTAAAAACTATTTCCCCTCACACTAGTAATACAGAACTTTCCTCTCATTACTAAAACTGCCAAGTTCTTCATGAATTAACATCTTTGACATTCTGTTCCTTTATCCTGGAATGAAACTTCAGGATGCTTTATTATGTATTATAAAGACATTCTCTACTTTATTATGCATTATACACCAGCTAATGCATACTTGTGTTTCAGTTTTCAAACCAAAGGACCCACTTCCAATCAGTAGTTTGCAAATTTCAAAGAAACCATCTGTTGATCCATCTTACGTGCTGTCAAAACACTTGGTTTGGAATATGAATAACTGGAGGATTGGACTGGATTCTAGTTCTTTAAATTACTCATTGTGTAACCTTGAACAAGTCACTAGTATATTTGAGCCTCAATTTCTACTTTTCTAAAATTAGAATAAGAATACTAAACTCACAAGGTTTTACAAGGGTGAAATTGATGGCATTTGTAAAGTATGCAGGGCAGTCTCTACCGATGCCGTGTACACCCTATGCTTTATATTATGATGCTAATAAATATTTTTTTGCACTTGTTATATGCCAAATATTCTTCTAGGTGAGCATTGTGTGTAATAACTCTACTGTAGGTGTTGCATCCCCATTGTAAAAAATATATACTGAAGCACAGAGAAACTTAAAGCCTTGCCCAAGCTCAGATGTCAGAAAACAGACTCCCAAAGCCCACACTCACGGCTGCCTATCACTCCTACCGCTTCTAACATATTAGTCCTCCTCCCATTACTATGCCAACTCACACATTGTTTTCATGCTTATCACATTGCTTTATATTTTATTAATTTATGTGTATTTCCCAACAACTAGTTTAAGAGCTCCTTGAGGGTGATTTATTTATCTTTTCTGGCTATCTAGCATGCCTGGCCCATAATAAAAACTCATTAAATATTTACTGAAGAATGAATTAACAAAGCCCATTAAACATGGAAAAATTTTAAGAATTATAGATGACCAACAAGATCCTTCCTTACAACTCTGTATGGATCTCCATCACTCTACAATCATGCTTTATATTTTGGATATATACATTGCAAGAATTACTGAAACTGGCAAATCTTGTGTATTCATGTATTCATATACTTATCCAAAGGTATATATATGTGTGTGTTTAGAGATAGAAACAGAGGGGAGATCTGCTTGTTCAGCCTTTTGATTTTGGGTTCTAAGCAGAAAATGCCAACAACTAGTATTCACTGTTAAAGCATATTGATGGTTTTCTTTCCTTAAGCTCTGTCAGTTTATTTGGTTTTAGCATTCCTGAATGCTATGTCAGAGGAAACAAGCCTTCTGAATACTTACATGGGATTTTTGATGACATTTTAAAGCATTAATGACAGAAAAGCAGAGGATTCTTTCAGTTATTAATTTTCTGCCAACTAACCACATGTTTACAAACATTAAGACTATTTTTCATAGAAGAGCCATATGGTTGATTACAGTAGATTAAGAGGTAAAATTAGAGGCCGATTTTAAAGCTATTTCTCCAGTTTTTAAATGCTGTGAGAAGAGTTGAATTAATACAATAAACTAATGGGAATTTTCCTAGTTCCTGTTGGGTATTTTATAGCATATACCCAACCTAAAAGAAAGGAAAATATTTTAAAAAGTTAGTTGTGATGGTGAAAAATAATTACTTTTGCTCTAAATATATGTTTTTCTCAATGAATTGGACCATGCCTCATCAAATTAAAATTTCATTTATCTAGTTATAAATCTGTAAAACATGCTTCCTATTTCTAATAATAAATATTTCTATGTAAAAAGTCCATTTATGAAACACTGAATGCATGAAGATGAGTGAGAAAAACTAATTTTCTTGAGAAGAGCTTTTCCTCATTAAAAATGAGGACTAAGCCCTAGCTGGTTTGACTCAGTGGATAGAGCATGTGGAAGGCAACTAATCAATATGTCTCTCTCACATCGATGTTTCTCTCCTTTTTTCTCTCTCCCTCCCTTCCACTCTATTTAAAAAATCAATGGAGTTCCATTTTTAATTTTTTGAGGAAACTCCATAATGTTTTCCACAGAGGCTGTATTAGTCTGCATTCCCACCAGCAGTGTACGAGGGTTTCATTTTCTGCACATCCTTGCTAACACTTGTCGTCTATCTATTGATTTGTTGATGATAGCCATTCTGGAAGGTATGAGGTGGTACCTCATTGTTGTTTTGATTTGCATCTCTCAAATGATTAGTGACTGAGCATTTTTCACGTGCCTCTTGGCCTTCTGTAGGTCCACTTTGGAGAAGTGTCTACTTAGGTCCTTTGCCCATTTTTTTGATTGTATTGTTTATCTTCCTTTTGTTAAGTTGAATGAATTCCCTAAAAATTTTAGAGATTAAACCCTTATCGGGTATAGCATTGGTAAATATGTTCTTCCATGCAGTGGGTTTTCTTGTTATTTTGGTGATAGTTTCTTTTGCTGTGCAGAAGCTTTTTATTTTGATGTAGTCCCATTTGTTTATTTCTTAGTTTTCATTGTCCTGAAAGATGTATTGGTGAACATATTGTTATGAGAAATGTCTGAGATTTTGCTGCCTATGGTTTCTTCTAATATGTTTATAGTTTCATGTCTTAAATTTAAGTATTTTATCCATTTTGAGTTTATTTTTGTGTATGGTGTAAGTTGGTGATCTAGTTTCTTTCTTTCTTTTCTTTTCCTTTCTTTTTTTTTTCTTTTTTTTTTTTTTTGCATGCATCTACCCAATTTTCAAATCCCATTTGACCCAGTGATCCCATTTCTAGGAATATATCCTAAGAAATCAGAAACACCAATCAGAAAGAATATATGTACTCCTAAGTTCATAGCAGCACAATTTACAATAGCTAAGACTTGGAAACAGCTCAAATGCCTATCTGCCAATGCGTGTATAAAAAATGTTGTGGTACATCTACACAATAGAATACTATGCATCTGGAAAAAAAGAAAGAACTCTTACCACTTGCAACAGCATGGATGGACCTGGAGAGCATTATGCTAAGCGAAATAAGCCAGTCAGAGAAAGATAAGTATCACATGATCTCATATGTGGAATCTAATGAACAAAATAAACTGATGAACAAAAATAGATCCTGAGATATAGAAGCATTGAACAGACAGTCCAACCTCAGAGGGAAGGCAGGGGAGGGCGGGTGGTGGGAAGAGATCAACCAATGAACTCGTATGCATATATGCAGAACCCATGGACACAGACAATAAGGTAGTGAAGGCCTGTTGTAGGGGTGGGCTGGAAGAGGTCAATGGGGGTAAAAAAGGAGCATATGTAATACTTTTAACAATAAAGATTTTTAAAAATTAATGAAAAAATATCCTTGAGTGAGGATTAACCGAAAAGAATTTAGGACTAAATGAGTTATTTTATATAAATATTATATACACTTTTGTTTTTATTGTTTAATTAAATTTATTGGTGTGGCATTGGTTAATAAAATTATATATGCTTCAAGTGTGCAATTCTATGACACATCATCTGTATATTGCATTGTGCGCCCCCTGCTTAAAGTCAAATCTTCTTCATCACCATATATTTAACCCGCTTTACCCTTTACTCCCTCTCCACGGCTCTTCCCTCTTAGAACCACCACTCTGTTGTCTGTGTCTCCAAGTTTTTGTTTGTTCTTCTTCTTTGTTCTCTTGTTGCTTTCATTTTCATATCCCACAGATGAGTAAAATCAAGAAATACTTTTGAATGTGTACTCTGTGTCAGGTGCTCTACTAGGTATTACTAATGTAGAAATTAATCTTATTATACTATTGCTTTCTTCTAATAATAGCTACCATTTGTGATTAGTGTGTGTGTGTCTATGTTTGTATGTGTTTACATGTGTGTACTCCAGGTACTGTGATGGACCGTTATTCCTTTTATTCCTAATGACAAATATTCAATAAATATTTGTCATTTCAAAGATGAAAAAAAAACAGTATCAATGACGTGAACATAAGCTTATACAGAAATTACATTTCAAATCCTAAATTTGATCCCATATCTGTTTACTATCAGTGTGTGTACATTTTTTTTATTCCAAATTTTTATTGTCTGGTCCTTGAGTTGTGGGGGAGCTTGGTAGGTCCTCCTCACATGACACAGGCTGCTCTTAGGGATCAGTGTTGGCAACCCCCCCAGCACAGAGTTAGGTGCTGTGCGCACAGCACACCTGTGCTGAGCGGGCTGAGCAGGAGGGTGACGGCCTGCACGCCCCCTTCATGAGAGCCAACCTCACTCAAGAACAAGAAGCAAGAAGTCCAGGCCCCCAAATGGCTGAAGTTGCAAGGGGCCCTGGAGACAGACGGAGAGGTGGGCACGCACAGCGAGGAGTCAGAGCAGGATGCCTCCTAGAGGCTGTCCGCGACGCAGAGCCTGCACTCCTCACCTGCACCGGGAGAGGCACAGCCCTGGGCGTGGTAACCTGGTGCCACGGGTGAGCCACGTTGTCAGGGCGTGAGGCTAGCACCGCAGGCCCAGGGAGGCGTGGGGGCCGTGGCGCGCGGGCTCAGCTGTCTGCAGGACCGGGTGGAGGCATGGCAGGCAGCGGCAGCAGGGTGAAGTGCACGAGCCCCCATGAGGGTTCACTGGAGAGGAGCAGAGGCTGAGCCAGGCCGAGGCGCCCGGGGTCACAGGCAGGACCACAGGAGGGAAGCAGCCCCAGACAGGTGGGTTCGAGAGCTCGGTGACATGAGCATGCGCTGGAGGGGATGGGCAGACAGGCAGACAGAGTAGAGCCCTGGGAACCCCACCCCCACCCCCACCCCCACCCCCGGAGGCTGAGGGGCCCAGCCAGGTGCTGGAGAGGACAGTACGGTGACCGTGAGGACAGGCTCGGCCTGCTGGGAGGCGGGGGGGAGCAGCGGAAGGCAGGAACCAACAGGCCCCATGGGGTGACGGTGCAGGCAGGCGGTCAGTGGGCCGACAGTCCGCAGGCAGTGGGAGAGACCAGGAAGGCAGAGGATGGGAAGGAAGGAGGGAAGGACAGAGCCAGCAACTGGCTCTATGTGCAGACAAGGGGGCTGGGGTCTCCCTGGGGTGAGAAGCTGGCCTGGCCTGGCCTGGCCGGGCTGGGTTTGGTGTGTGTGGGCACAGGGCCAGCCAAGGGGGCAGTTAGGGACCAGGGAGGACAGGCTGCAGGAGCTGGGGAGGAGGGCTGGCTCAGAGCTCCCTCACAGCACGGGGGACTCCCTGTGGGAGGAAGGGCTGGCTTGGCGGAGAGGGAATACCCAGGGACCCTCAAGAAGGGGCCACGGGCCCTACAAGCAAGGTCCTTGCAGGGAAGCCTGCTGTCAAGACCCATGGGAGCCCTCGCGCATGTGCACACACACGTGTACCCACATGCACACGCTGCCCGACTCTGAATTGCCAAAGGGACCCGCTTCTAGAGCCCTGGCCTCCAGGAAACGCATCTTTGGGTGGGTCCTCAATCCTGAGAACACGTAGATTTCTGCTCTTGGATACATGGCCGCGAGATCCAGAAGGCTGGGGCCTAGGGCCCCCAGGCAGGACTGCATTCCACTCCTTCACCAGCACCACATGCTCTTCCCCGGAGATCTGGCTTCAGTCGCGGGACTGGAGGGCAGGCCGAGGTCTAGGCGGAGTGGGGGCTCTCAGCACCGCCGCCCCCGCCCCGTGCTTGGCAGCCCTGGGCAGGAGGGACTGCCACCCTGGGCTGGAACCCACGTGGGGAAGATGGCGCTGATCTGAGGTTCGCAGCCTCACCTGCTTCCCATGTCAGATCCAGGCACCTGAGAGCAGACGCGGCCTTTCCCAGACAAGGATGGGGTGGAGGAGCCTTGATGTCAGAGCCGAGGGCTGGGGAAGGGCTGCGGGCCACAGGCGGCCATGTCCAGGGTTCCCGGCTGCTCTGTTCCAAGGAGGCTGCCGCTGCCACGAGCATCTGGGGCCCTGCACCAGCCACACAGCTCAGGTCGGAGGCAGCTGGTCTCCCAGCCACAAGGGAGGGGATCCTAAGCCGCCGTCACCACTTCAAAGCAGTATTTGGTAGCAGGTCCTCTGCAGCCAGACACCGGGCAGGAGATCCTGGTTGCCCAGGGCACCCACGGAGCCAGCTCCACTGGCTCATGTCCTTGCTCTCGACAGGAGGTAGGAGAGGATGAAGAAGACCACGATCAGGCCCCTGGCCACGCTGCACAGCAGCTTCCGGTTGTCGCGCCCAGACCGCGCCATAGTGGAAAAGCGCTTCACGCTCCTGGTGAGCAGGCCTGTCATGCTCATGAAATATGAACCCATGCCGTCCAGGTACTGGTTCTGGTCCTCCTATCCCTATCGATGTCCAGGGCCAGCAATTTGAGCCTGGTGACCTTGGAGGCCAGGCTCTCAGCCCTCCGCCTGTTCTCCTGATCTAGAATCTCCTCCACGGCACCGGAGCTCTGATCGGGAGCCCAGTCCGCCATCATGCCGTCCAGCCCGACCGGGGCCCCAACCCGCCGCTGCTTCCCGCGTCGTGGCCAGTGTGTACTTTTTATATTAGACTGTGGATCTCCAAAACATGGCCTTTCTCTCACATGATCAAAATTTATAATAGGAGAAAGGTGCCAGTGCCAATAATAGAGTGTAATCAGCAGCACCCCTGCAGAGATCTATGAGTAAACTGGGCATCTGGAGTTGTCCAAAGTGGAGATCTTGAGGGTGAAACCACTGGGATATAACTAATGAGGTTATTTGCTTGAAGAAGAGTAGGAGTCAGTTTTAGACAAGGTAGTGAAGAAGAGAATACAAAGTGTCATCTACATATATAAAAGCCCAGTGACAGAACGGTAGAACTACCTGAAGGACCAGTCCACCAGTTGCTATGACATGCACTCACCACCAGGGGGCAGATGCTCAATGCAGGAGCTGCCCCCTGGTGGTCAGTGCACTCCCACAGTGGGAGCACTGCTGGGCTGACCAGGATGAGCAGTGCCCCACAGCAGGCCCATCACTGCAGGCCACACCTCCACCAGTGCACGAATCCATGTCCCTTGCCTCTAGTTTATAATAACCAAAACCTAAATACAACTTAAATATCTATCAAAAGTTGAATGGCCTATCCATAAAGTGTATTTGTATGCGTTATACAGTAATGAGAAAAAAAAGCTCTTGCTTTACACATCATAGATGGATTTCACTAGCATACATTTTTTTAAAAAATTGATTTTTGAGATACAGGAAGGGGACTAGAGATAGAGAGACATAGAGAGACAGAGACATTGATGTGAAAGGTAAACATTAACCAGTTGCCTCCTGTATGTGCTCTGACTAGGGATCGAACCCATAACCTAGGTATGAACCCTGACCTGGAACTGAATCCCCAACCTTTTGGTGTACAGGATGACATTCCAGCCAACTCAGCCACCCAGCCAGCGCTTACTAGCATACTTTTGAGCCAAAGCAACCAAACGCAAAAATTAAGGAAAATCAAGATAGTGCTATATTTGTGGAGAAAGGAAGTTAGTGATGAAAAGGAAAGCAGGAAGGGGACTTCTGATTTGCTGGTGGTGTTCTATTTTTTTATCTAGTTGGAAGTAACTGTGGTGTGTTCACTTTGCAAAAATTTATGAAGCTGTAACTTTCTATAAGTATACAAATCAGTAAAATTTATATATATATATATATATATACATATATATATATATATATATTATTTCAGAGAGGAAAGGAGATGGGCTGAGAAATAGAAATATCCTATCTAATAAAAGACAAAAAGGGTAATTGACTGTACCTTTGCTACGCTTCCCATTGGCTAATCAGGGCGATATGCAAATTAACCACCAACAAAGATGGCGGTTAATTTGCATACGTAGGCTCCAAGTGGTGGAGCGAAGCCAAACGGCCCAAAGCCGGCTGAGCAGTGAGGCCTTCTGGCCCGGGATCAGCAGACCTGTGAGGCCTCCTGGCCCTGGGATCAGCGGAGCCACGAAGCCTGACGGCTGGCGGGGGGGTGGGGAGGCTCTGGCTGGGGCCCAGCCAGAGCGAAGGCCTGGGTCCCGGGTGCTAGAGGGAAACTGGTGCCAGCAGCCAAGGGAAGGGAAGGCCTATTGCATGAATCTCTTCGTGCAATAGGCCTCTAGTCAACAATAGGAGAGAATCATTGATTGGCTGCCTCCTGCATACCCCCCCCCCCCCCCCCACTGGGGATCCAGTCTGCAACCTGGGCATGTGCCCTGACAGGGAATCGAAAGATGATATGATATCCTGGTTCATAGGTTGATGCTCACCCACTGAACCATACCATCCTGGCCAAATCGGTAAAAATTTTACATCAATTACAAAGTAAGTGTAGGAAAAGAATCAAAATGATAACTTTTGGAAACTATTCAGAATGTAATTAATATGAGCAAGTTAAATTGAGAATTAAGTTTAGATGAGCATGGATGGACCTAGAGATTATTATGCTGAGGGAAATAAGCCAGTCAGAGGAAGACAAATACTATATTATCTCACTTATATGGGAATCTAGAGAACAAAATAAACTGGTGAACAAAATAGAACCAGAGGCATGGGTACATGGAACAAAATGACTGACAGAGATCATAGCGGAGAGGTGTGGGGAGGAATGGATAAAAGAAAGTGAAGGGATTAGTCAAAGAATATACAGTGGGGCCTTGACTTACGAGTTTAATTCATTCTGAGACCGAGCTCGTTAAGGAGCTCTTTAACTCAAATTACTCTGTCAACTCAATGCAAGAAATCGGCCGAGAGACAGCTGGTATCTCAAAAAACTCGTTAGTCGGGACACTCTTAAGTCAAGGCCCCACTGTCTATGCATAGTCCATGGAAACAGACAACAGTGCGGTGATTTCTAGAGGGCAGGTGGGGTGGGAGCTGGGTAGAGGTGGGCAAAGGGGGGTGAAGGGGGACATGTGTAATAGTGTCAACAATAAAAATAAAGTATAAAAATAAATAGTTATTAAATTTCATAATTAAAAGATCATTGGTGACTGCATAAGAATATTTTCTGTGAAATAATGGGGGTTGAAATCATATTACAATGTTCTGAAAAATGGATGGGTGAGATGGCAGTATTAGGAAATGCCTTCTTCTTTTTGAAACTTTAACATCTTTTTAAGGCTTAAAGAACTGTGTTGGAGAGACGCCATAGTTTTCTAAGTACCTTTTTAAAATTTATTTTTCAATTACAGCTTACACTCAATATTATTTTCTTTTAATTTCAGGTGTACAGCATAGTGATTAGACAATCAGATACTTTACAAAGGGTTCTCCTCAATATTTCCAGTACCTGCCTGGCACCATACCTAGTGATTACAATATTATTGACTGTATTCCCTGGGCTGTACTTTACGTACATGTGACTATTTTGTAATTACCAATTTGTACTTCTTAACCCCTTGACTTTTTCACCCAGCTTCCCAATCCCCCTTTGCTCTGTCAACCATCAGACTGGTCTCTGTATCTCTGAGTCTGTTCCCTATTTGTTTGTCGTTGTTTATTTTGTTCTTTAGATTCCACACATAAGTGAAATCATGATATATGTAATATTTCTCTGTCTGACTTATTTCATGTAGCATAATTATATTGCTCCCTTCTTCAGCCAACCTTTTATTTAAATCATGAGAGAAATAGGAAAGTTTTCCTGACTTAGAGACAATCACAACAAATGAATGATTTTATTTCTACCTTGTGTAGGATTGTGAGCCCTGGACTAGATTGGCCTGTAAAATGCAGAATGGTATTACACATTTTGGCATTCATCTAATAGACTTAATTGCTAAAAGTTTTGGAGAAGATTTTTTTATAGTCTCAGTATCAGTTTAATGTATCTATTCACACTCATAACTTCAAACATACATTTGCACATTTCCATTATGACTCAGCCGTGGGAAACAAAATGTGCTCTCCGTAGCTGTAGCTACAGCAGATGTTTAATAGGCATTTCCCATTGTGAAAAATAAAGTGGACTTTTGCCTCACAATGGGAGCTGTCTATTAACCATTGGCTGTAGCTACTAATGTCAGGTTTAGCAAAGACTCCACTGATAATAAAAATCATTATACAGTGTAGAGATCATATCATGGTGGCCTTTGGGAAAATTCTGCCCGCTGATGTGTTTACTTTGCCACATTCCTTAGTATCGTTTATGGTTTTTAAATGCCAGAAGGCAGTGCCTGTGCTCGCTAGTCTATCACAATTCCTGGTGCTTTATTGTTCCTGCCTTCTAGGCTGGATGCATAGAATAGTTAGCTAAAAGTGTGGGCTCAGGGGCCGGCCCACCTGGGTTGAAATCCCAGTTCCATCACTTACTACATGACCTTGGGAAGTATTTCTGTACCTCTGGTTTCACATTTTCAAAATGGGAATGGTATAATTTTGTGGCTATTAGAGGTAAAGGTATAAAATCCAAAATTATGGAGCTGGGTAGTGCTTAGAAGTGGAGTTGTGTGAAGATATGGGAACCCTAATTTATTGCTGCTGGGATTGTAGAACTAGTTATATATGTGTATATGCTTTGACTTCAGTTTTCTGCTCCTGTGTGTGTGTGTGTGTGTGTGTGTGTGTGTCCCAAGGAAATTTCCACAGAGGTACAAAAGGGAGCATGTAGCAGGAAATTTATTGGAACATTTGGAACACAGGGAACAAATGGAGCAAAAATTGGAACATTTGTTTTTGGTGGCAGAAATAGGAGGCAAATTGGGTATTTATAGCTGGGGGAGTGGATAGAGAAAATGTAGCAGGCACTCATCATGGAGCACTTTGCACCAGTTAAAAACAATAAACTAAATGCACACATAACAACATGGGTGGAATTTAAAGGCCTAACATTGACTGAAAAGCTAGAAACAATGAATTCTAGAGCGTAACACTGTTTACATAAAAGAAAAATTCATGTAGAAAAATACACATTTTACCAATCCCGAAACAAAAATGTGTAGAGTGAACATATTAGAATCTTACCTCAAGTGGGGGAGGCAGAGAGGAATGGCAGTGGGGATATAAGGATAAATAGGAATAAATAAAACACAGAGAATGAGCATATTGCAATACCATGATCTGATAGGGGATATTCTGAGCGCCTTCTCTTGTATTTGACCTCCAACAGTGAAAGCTAAGTGAAAGTCAATAGAATATGAAGAATAGAGTACTTTCCTTATAAAAGATATGGTGAGGATTAAATTAGCTACTACTTAAAAAGTACTTCCAATTTTGTCTGGCACATAAGTACTCAATAATGTCCACTAGGAACTCTTGTACATAACCTAATTAGTTAGCTCCAGGAGGCATTTTAGTTATGAAGCCAGGTATAAAAGAGTGTTCATTTGGAAAAATATTTTAATCTTAAATTGCTATCTTATACATTTTACCATGATGTCAACAGAGTTAATGGTTAGATAGTTATAACATTCCTATTTTTTGTGCATCTTCACTTAACCAGTGTTTCTCTCCTTAGAGCTGTGGGAATTTCAGATACATGTGCTCCTCTATATTCAAATGCCTTGCAGGAAGAAACAGACACATTTGCTTAGCACGTAAGGGAGTTTAGCCAACGCAAATGAATCCGAGGGCTTCAATTCACCGGAGTTCAAATTCATTTAGGCCTGTCATATCCTACAAAGGAACATCATCAACCAGAAAGGGGCAGCCAAGCATGATATTAAACAGCTGAACGTGTCAAAGTAATCACTCTCGCTATGGACCCCACTCAGGACCTCCGTGCTTCAGCGGCGGTCCCTGTGTAGGATTTTCACCCTACTTGATAAATTGCCTGTTTTTTCAAATGTAACTATCATAAAGCTGTCTCTGAAGTGAAAATTTAATCTGAATAGGTCCACAGAATTATAATTCTTGAAATATTTAAATATCAAGTACATTTAATTTGTAAAGTCGGTTTCTATGTGGCGGGGGCGGGGGGGGGGCGAGGAATGCTGTTTTACTATTTATTGTTGCAAGGTGGAATTGTATGTACTTACTAAGGCATAAGAGTTTTCTTTCTAATTGCCTGATGTTTAAATAAAAATAATTAGATAACTTTCAGGTACATTTCTCACAGACAAATGCGAGAGCCAGTGGTTTTCTAAGCTCAGCAGTATGTTTCAAGAAAGGTTCATTTGCAGGTCATTCAGCAGTCTGACATCAGTGAACTGAAAAATTCACTGAATTATTAATAAAGAACAGCTTGCTTTAATGTTTCCCTTTAGAATTAGTGAGGAAAAGCAAAGGGAAAAGTTATAAACTTATATTAGCAATCAAAACATATATTTGAAGTAGTATATGATCAGAAAAGAAATTCATTTTCAGTTTCACAGGGCATGGTTTTATCAAGAGACTTGGAAATATTTTGTTTCATTTTAGAAATTAAGAGGGAAAAGACTATATAACAAATGGCTTCTCAGTGAAGTCTTTTAGTCTGAATACTAAACATGTGATTTGCAGACAGTCATTGAGACAGGTGTACACACTTTTGAATCATATTTACTTGAAGGATATATTTGATCCAGAATATTTCCTTGTAACTTGGGTATGATCATCCTTTACTATTTATTACTTCATGAGTCAAAAAGTCATCAACAATATATCTCTTTAACTCTGACAGCAAACTTTTACTTGACACAGTGCATTCACACATTAGTCATTATCCAAAATATTAGGTAAGCAATAAAATATTTGATGCATTTAAAAACTGATATAAGTATTTTAAAAATGAAACAATGACACAATGGTTACTGGTGAGAGTTTAGATGATAAAGAATTGCAATATGATTATACACAAAATGAATGAGGAAAGGGAAAGGGGTAATTGCATGAACAGAAAAAGAAACGAATTTCTGTTGGTGCTAACAAGCTGAGTTACTCTTTAGTTATACATTACTGGCTACTGGTTCTGAAAAATGTTCATAATTTTCAGTCCTTGTGGTCAGGATGTCTGCTTTTCTGATGGCTTTACAAATAATTGCTTACAAGACAATGTTGGTTGGGATCAGTCCAAAAGTGATGCTGCCCAGTCCAAACATTTCAAAGATTTAAGGAGCAAGATGTTCAAAGCTATACCTCTAGAAAGGATACTCTATTTTGAAAAGGCAACATATCATTTTTCACACCCTTTTTCTTCTACATTTTAAAAAATTAAGTTAGAATTATATTCCATTACCTCATTTTCTATTTCCAATTATATATATCATGCACATATTTAAAAGTATAAATGTTTTTAAGTACATCATTCCTATGACTGCATAATAATTAATGTGTGAGTATTCCATAATTTAATAATTAACAATAAATATGTATATTTTAAATTTTGTAAGGATTTTTATGTAGAAAATTTCAGAATAGAAATTTCTAGAATAAAGAAGATACATTTTTAAGTTTCTTAATACTATTAGCCCATTGTTTCACCTAAACTTTATAAATTTGTAAATCCACCAGCCATATTGAATACCTCTTTCATCCCATGCTTGCCAAATTATTTAGTGTATTGTATCCACTTACATTTATTTAACTCCTATAAAAATTTGATATTTTTGTCAAATATTCATTAGCTATCATTGTTAGGTACTTCCTATGTACCTAAAATAAAGGCCCCGCTTTCTTTTTTTTAAATTTAAATTCTTTAGTGTTTAAAGTCTTATATAGTCTTCTTTTTTCCCCTTTGACCTCTCCCCGCCCGCCCCCACCCTCCAGCACATGCCCTCTGTCACTGGATGGTATTCGAGTAGGGGTGGGATGGGATGGGGATAGAGTAACCACAGATAACTGAGGCATGAATAAGACCAATAACAGTTGTAGTGAGCATCTTGCTAGAAACAACAAAGGCAGATATGTGAGAGAGAAAGTCATGGGGGTGAGTCTACTTTAGGTCAGGTAGTGAGAGAACACCATGCCAGCTGACACTTGATTTTGAGAACGTGAGCCATAGGAAGCCATCAGATTTCCTTCCCTAAAATAGAAATGGGGGTTAGGGAGCTGGGGACTGTTCAACCAAGTCTTGTGGGCCATAGGCCATGGGAGAGAGATTGGTTTTATTCTGCATGTTTTAAGAAGTCATTGCAGGATGTGAAGAACAGGGAAGACATTATTTAAGTTTGAAAACATTCATCTGGTGGCTTTGTGAAGAATGGATAACACGGGGAGCAGGATGATTGATTCAGTGATACAGTAGTCCAGGTGAGATATGGTGGTGGCTTGGAATAAAATCATGTCAGTGGAAATGAAGAGGACTTTGAAAATTTATGATCTGTCTTGAAGAAAGTATTGACAGAACAAGTTGATAAAATGAGTGCAGGGGATGAAATAAATAGGCCAGTTGGAGCTTAAGTATTTAGCTTGAGCTGTTGTGTGGATGGTTGCCATTTATTGAGAAGAGGTAGACTGAGAGAGAAATACATTTGGATCAGGGTGGAGATTAATTGTACTGTTTTAGTTATGAAATACCTAAATAGCCAGGCAAGCAGAGGTGTTAATCAGATAGCAGAAAGTTATCTTAACTCAGAGGGGAGATAGAGCCAGAGGTTTAAAATAAACACATAAAAAACAATGATTTTTTAAAATCCTCTACTATCATCATCAGAAAGGTTTTCAAAGCCATTAGTCCAGATAGGTCCTCTAATGGAAGCATATAGAGAGATGGCAAGGACTAGAATGAAACTTCAGTACCTTAATTACATTACCATATTTTATTTTCCTTTTTTCAACTAATATAAAATATTTTCAAGCTTTACTGAGATATAATTGACATATACTTGTTTAAGTGTAAGGTGTATAATGTAATGATTGATATATGTATGTATATATGTATGTATGTATTACAAAATGATTACTACAATGTCAGTTTAGTGCCTCCATCAACTTTTGTGGTGAGAACTTTTAAAAGCTACTATCTTTGCAATTTTCAAATATACAATATGGCATTGATAAGTACAGTCACCATGCCGTACATTGCATCCCGAGTGCTAATTTATCTGCTGGAAGTTTATGCCCTTTGACCACCTTCACCTATTTCCTCTACCCACTCCCTTTTCCTGGTAACCACCAATCTGTTCTCTGTTTTCATGCATTTCGTTTTTTTTAGATTCAACACTCAACTTATTTTGAGGTTTATTTTTATTTCTTAATTTCTTTATTGATTAAGTTATTACATATGTGTCCTTATCCCCACATTACCCCCAACACCCCCACTCATGCCCTCACCCCTCTGTTGTCTGTGTCCATTGGTTAGGCCTATATGCTTGCGTATAAGTCCTTTGGTTGATCTCCTCCCCTTACCCTCACCCTCCCCTACCTTCCCTCTGATGATTGATGGTCTGATCAATGCTTCTCTGTCTCTGGATCTGTTTTTCTTCATCAGTTTATGTTGTTCATTATATTCCATAAATGAGTGAGATCATGTAATAGTTATCTTTCTCTGACTGGCTTATTTCACTTAGCGTAATGCTCTCCAGTTCCATCCATGCTGTTGCAAATGGTAAGAACTCCTTCTTTTTTACCGCAGTGTAATATTCCATTGTGTAGATGTACCACAGTTTTCTAATCCATTCATCTACTGATGGGCACTTAGGCTGTTTCCAAATCTTACCTATGGTGAATTGTGCTGCTATGAACATAGGGGTGCATATATCCTTTCTGATTGGTGTTTCTAGTTTCTTGGGATATATTCCTAGAGGTGGGATCACTGGGTTAAATGGGAGTTCCATTTTATTTTAAAGCATGTTTTTAAACATGCCTGGTAATCGGTCTTCACATATATTAACTGTCTTGCAATTATGTTGTCCCTACTCTTTGCATATAGCTTATTCCTAGACACTGTGCTACATCAACCTCTAATTCAATTCAACAATTTTTGATGACTCATTTCCGAAAGTACTATGGGTATAATATTTACTGTACTGGTTAATGTGGGATAAGCCTCCCAAACTCTATAATGAGCTCATGTGTCTTATCCATTGAGAAATTTAGACATGATGGTAATTCTGTATAGCTCTTGAATGGGAAGTTGATTACAATATGTATCAACCCAAAGACCCTGCATTTATTTTCCTGTTGCTTTGTCACAGGTTGTTTGTGTTTATAGAAAGTCCTGTAGTCACACATGTAATATGATTGCAGCAGCAGTGTTTATTATCTCTTGAGTCAATAGAGCCAGCATGCTTGCTTTATGTGATTGGAACACATTTTGCATAAAGGAACTAGTAAATATGATTATGTTAAGTAATAATAATCACAAATCACCTAGTGCTTTCTACTTTCAGGACACACCCCTACAGTTCCTTACCTTAGTAAAGGTAAAAGAGTGAAAGAGAGAGATTATAGATGAGAAAATTGAAGCTAAACAAAAATAGTCAGGTACTGGGTCCCATATTTATTAAAGAGCAGAGCTATGATTGAGGGGAAAGAAAAGCTTCCAAAGTTTAGTCTGAATTCTACTCAGAAACATAACACTGTAAAAGAGGAAGCAAAATCCACCTATTTAAAAGTATAGCATGCTTACTGGAAAGAATTCCAAAAGAAAAATTCGTACATATGGTATCTAGGCCAGGTTATGCTATTTCGATTAGCTATGTGTCACTGGAAAAGACACATTACATGTATAGACCTCAGAATTTTTTATCTAAAAATTAAGAAGAAATTGACTTTATTCAATTGTTTATTTATTCAATAGACACTTGATTTTGTGCTAAGTAGCGTCCTCATCATCATAAAACTAGTACAGAAGACAGACTGATTAAAATGAAATGTTACCAGTGCATTGAAAGAGTTGTGCATTAACATGCTGTAATAATTTGTGGTTGGGACACTTAATCTTGACTCATTCATCCATTCATAAATGTTGTGGATTCTTTTTATGTTCCAAGAATTATTACATGTGCTAAAAATGAAAATGTGATAATTGAAGGATTGGAAAGGGTAAGAGTTAGCTCAGCGAATGGGGAGTGATGAGGGACTGGAACAGGATATACCTGGCAGAAAAAGAAACAAGTGCAAAAGCAGGCTGGTAGGAGGTGAAATTGGAATAGGAGGTAGGAATCTTTTCATGAAGGGTCCTCTCTTGCTTTGGTTAGTAGCAGATACTTAATTCAAAAATTGCCCTAGCCGGTTGGCTAGTGGATAGAGCATCGGCCTGTGGACTGAAAGGTCCCAGATTCAGTTCTGGTCAAGGGCACATGCCCAGGTTCCAGGCTCGCTCCCCAGTAGGGGGCATGCAGGAGGCAGCCTATCAATGATTCTCTCTCATCATTGATGTTTCTCTCTCTCTCTCTTTCTCTCTGAAATCAATAAAAATATATATATTTAAAAAATTGATAAGGAACTGGAGAAGTAAATAGGAAAATGGAATGGTTAGATCTGCATGTTAAAACAACCATGAAGTCCCTTGTTGCTAAGTGGTTAGAGCATCATTGGTGCACCAAAAGGTCAAGGGTTCAATTCCCAGTCAAGGGCACATGCCTGGGTTTCAGGTTCCATCCCTTCCCTGGTCAGAGCATGTGCTGGAGACAACTAATTGATGTGTCTCTCTCGCATTGATATTTCTCTCTTTCTCTTTCTCTCTCCTCCCTCCCTCCTGTCCACTGTCTCTAAAAATCAATGGGAAAAAATATCTTCAGGTGAGGATTAAAAATAATGAAATAACTAACTAGATAATAAATAAATAAAATAAAACAATCATGCTGGCAGCATTGTGAATACTGGACAGTAGGACCCAGGATGGAAGCGGAGAGCTGATTTAGGAGACTGCTGTTGTAAGACACCTTTTACTTCATTTCTTTGGAGGACAATGCGGCAGTATCTATAAATATTGAAAATGTTTGTTCGCTTAAACCACTTAATTCCATCTTCAAAGAATGATCCCACAAATATGTTCCAGTGTGCCAGGGAGCTTCAGTACTATTTGAAGTAGCAAAAGATTATTAAAACAAACTGCTTTTCAGTGCTATACTAATGGTTATTTAGATAATGAAACACTCATACTATATAAGGATACAAATAATATTGCATATATATCTAAATGAAACATAATAATAAAAATGCTGTGTTGTTGAGTGAAAAAAAGCAAGGAGGACTTAGAGAGGGTATTTATAATGAACTGATGCACAGTTAGCTGAATAGCATTAGCACACAAATAATGATTAGTATAAGTAAATGCAGGCAATGAGACAAAATAAGTACTAGTAAATAGGAAAATGCAAAAATGTTGAAGAGAATTTGAAACAAACATAAAAGTGAGTTTTATGTCAGGGAGAGTGATAAATGATGTCAGATTCCACTGAGACACCCGTCCAGGTAGGGCTGGAAAGTGTCCATGAGATTTAGTAACAAGGAAGTTATAGATAGCTTTGAAAATTGAGGTCATGGGTCATTTTGATAATTGTTCAAATAAATTAGGCTCATAGTTTCTGACTTTTCATCTTTCAACAACTTAAAGAAGAGCTGAGCTTCTGCTCAAGATTTCCTTTAATTACAAACATATCCTCCACTACCACCATATGGTATAAATATAAAATAAGATTTATTGAGGGAAATGATGTTCAAACATACAACCCATGATTCCCTGGGCTCTCATTCTACAGCAAGTCATGCTTAGGTTGGTAGAGCTAAGAGTGCCACAGAAAGAATCCAAGAGCAGCATAGTGTGACAGGCAATGTCCAGTAACTGTACAACAATAGGGTTTCCTGGTCAATGAAACATTTTAGAAAGTAGAGGCCAAAACCTCTTGGGCTGGCATCAGCTTGTTTTTCCATTGAGTTAACTCAGACTTGCTGAGCAGGCTCTTTGCCTTTCCAAAATAGGAAAGAACTAAAACTCTGGAATATCCAGAATTGCTTCACCCCTTAACGTTGGAGGCTCATTAAATATTATTCTCTTAAAAGGCTCAACTTAATATCAGATTGCAGCATTTTCTAAGTTGGAGTCTGGGAGTGGAATATTCATAAGACCATCTGTAGCTCAATCAAGCAGGGAGTCGCATATCCAACCTTGGGGTGAGGTCATGTTACTTCCTTCTGTATGAAGGCATATGGATGCTCCATGGGGCTATAATAAGAAAAGAGGGAATTATGCCTTAATTCTCTGCCCACTTCCTGGAGTTGAATATAGTTTTACCCAACCAATGTTTATCATCTCTTTTTGAGAATAGCCAGACACTCCACGCTTCATCGGAATTGTGATTTCCAATTAGGCTTTAGCAGATCATCACTTTGCAGTCTCTGTGGGTGGGGAGGGTGGACAAAGAAGCACATACATGAAAGTTTGTATCCAAGTTCATGTTTATAGAGTTGCCCTTCATCTCAGCAAGATGTTAGTCAAAATAACTTCTCTCAGGTTGATTCTAGGTCCTTTTTGGTGGTAATACAATGGTGAAGTTGGACATTGTTCCAGAAGGTACACTAGAGAAATGATGGTTGCACTTACTTGGATAGTTTCTCATTTCAGATATATAGTTAGATTCTGTTCATCTACATGTATATGGATAATTTAAAAATTGAGTTTGTTACTAAACTGTTGTATATGATTCTGTAATCATGGTTCACTAATACAATAACATGCTGTGGACATGAGCAAATCTGATACAATCCAACAGCCGTCCACTATGATGATGTCAACTTGCTGACAGCCAATGGCACTTGGTTAAAGTTCAGGTGACACTCTTGACCTTAGAGCTCACAATCCTAAGGACCAATCAAGGATGCACTTTATAGTCAACCCCCATGAGTACTATAAAGATGAGACAGTGATTATGTCATTGCATTTATTTTCATGTCATAGTTTTAGCTCTTCTTGTAGCATATTGTCATGCCTATTGTGGTTTGAACTGCATTTTCCTGCTCACTAATATGCACATTAGTCATTTAGATATGATCTTTTATAAAGTTCTGATTTAATGTTTTTCCATTAAAAAGTTTATAAATGTTTTAAAAATAGACATTTCCTATTTATCTATGCATTATTGATTTTAAGTGTAATTACTTTGTGGTCAGAGACCATATTTTCTATGATTTTAATAATTTGAATGTTTTTGAGACTTGCTGTATAGTCCAGGGTATGGTGTACTTCAGTAAATGTTCAAATGTGCACTTAAAGAACGTGTATTATGCATTTTTTGCACAGTTATAATGTGAGAATTAAGCCAAGTTGGCACATTGTATGTCTTCTAATTTGTCTCCATCATTACTGATATTTTTGTCTGCTTTTCTTAGTTAAGAAAGTATGTTACAATCTGCAGCTATAATTATGCATTAGCCTATCTTTCCATTTACTTTTGTTTACTTTGCTTTCTATATTTTGAAGTTTTGTTATTTATTATATATACATTTAGAATTTTTTCCTTTGCATTTAATTGTCCCTTGTATCATAAAAAACTAGGGGCCCAGTGCACGAATTTGTGAACATTGAAAGGAACTGTGGGGCCATGAGGCTGTGGTGGGCACAGGGAGGGTCTTGGCCCATCCTCCGTGCCCCTGCCCAGCCCCTCCCACCTTGGCCCCTGGTCCCCTGTCTGCCGGCAGCCCACTCCCGCTGCCGCCACTCCCATCCACTGATGGCACTTGGCCTGCTGCTGGTGCTGGCCCCACTCGCTCCACACCATCAGCAGGGGGAGGTGGAGGAGCCCCCAGGGGCGATCGGGGCCAGCAGCCACCGCTCACACCCGCTGAAGGCGCCAAACGATCGGGACTGGCACCAGGCACTGGCTGTGGGTGTGAGTGAGGCCATCGCTGGCAACGGGTGCGAGCTGCAGCTGCCGGCCCCGATCGCCCCTCAGAAGCAGGGGGAAGTGGAGAATCTTGCCATTTGTTTGCTATTAGTTCCATCTCTCTTTCATTCTTTATTCATCATTTCTTGACTTTTATTGAATTGAGTAATTTTAGAATTAATTTTGTTCTCAGTTGGCTTTATTTACTGATTTTTATTACTTCCATAGTTACACTTGATATCAATTGTGCATTCTTGATTTTTATAGTCCATTTTAAATTAGTACTTTTACAGTTTCCCAAACAATTCAAGAAACCTTCTACTATTTAACTTTATTTCACTGTCCCTCTAGTCTATTGTGTCTTTTTATCATCTATTTTATTTCTCCATATATTTTAAACCCTACAGGGAAAGCACAGCTTGCAACATCTTTAAAAAAGCACACCATATTCCTCCTTAAAGATAATTTAGTAAAGTTGCATTCTGAGAATTCTTAGGAGACACAGCCAAAAAGATGAAAACAAACAAACACACACATGCTCACAAAAAAACCCACATAATGTCACTTTTCACTGTAGTCATAGACATACAGCACTCTGGTTCTGACACTCCACACAACTGTAAAGCTGAAATTTATTGTTCTTCATAGTCAGGACCTTTATAAATGTATTCTAATTTATTCTTAGCCTAAAGATTCCATTTATTTCCTACTTTACCTTTAAACATTTCAGGGAAGTGCAACTAGAATTATTCCTTTAGATGCATTGCACTTGTCTGCTTTTGTTTTTGCTATTTCCTCTTCCCAGCCTTTACCTTCGTATATTTGAACCATGTATTTAAATACTTCAAGCCCCAAATCTTGCCTTACTCCCTTCAATAAGCCCCGCCTTGTGCCCCTCCTCCCCGTGGTGTCTCCCTCTTGTCTATTTGTGCATGTGTGTAATCTTCCTTACTGTACATTCGTTCCTTGAGGTGAGATCCCAAATATGGGTACTTTGTATGTTCTCAATATCATCTATCACAATGCCTTACACAGAGTGAGAACACAGTAAAGACAATCAATTGTAACATTGTCATTGCCTGCATAATATACATTAGTAAAAACAATGGGCTTGCTGCAGCATTTTTCAACCGAAGCCAATTTTCAAGACTTCTTTGGCAATGGATTCTCATGTAGACAGTTTTAAGGTGACTGTCTAAATGTTTCCATAAACAATGGGTTGTGTGCTAGGGCAATATATCATGGATCAATTATCATTTGGTAAATAAATTAGATAATAATCAAGGTTACACAAATTACACCGTCTTAAGAATACAAGTTAGCTGGGAAGGCATAATTGAACTGATACCAGATGGGAAAAAAATTATGTCAAAGGAATGCGTTTCCTTAAACAACTCTTATGACTAACAGAATTTTAATAAGATATTACCCCTAGCCAATAGGAATCTACTGAAAAAATAAAATAAAACCTGCTAGGGTGATTTTTTTCATTGTTTTATATTGTAGTTGATTTCTAATTTTATGCCATTGTGATCTGAGAAGATGCTTGATACAATTTCTATCTTCTTGAATTTGAAGAGACTTTGTCTGTGTCCCTATGTGGTCTACCTTTGAAAATGCCCCATGTGCACTGGAGAAGAATGTATATTCTGTAGCTTTGGGGTGAAATGTTCTGAAGATGTCAATTAATTCCATCTGATCTAGTGAGTCATTTAGAATTGTTGTTTCTTTGCTGATTTTTTTAATCTTGTTGTTTAGAGGATGTATCCAGTGGTGTCAAAGGGATATTAAAGTCCCCTACTATAATCATATTGCTGTTGATCTCTCCCTTGATATCTTCCAGAAGTTTTTTTATGTATTTGGGTGCTCCTGTATTGGACGTATATATGTTTACCAGAGTTATATCCTCTTGTTGAATTGCTCCTTTAGTATTATGAAGTCACCCTCCTTATCTCTTGTTATGTCCTCCACTTTGAAATCTATTTTGTCAGATATAAGTATTGCTACCCCGGCTTCTTCTTCTTCTTCTTCTTCTTCTTCTTCTTCTTCTTTTTTTTTTTTTTTTTACTTCCATTTGCCTGAAAAAACTTTTTTTCATCTCTTCACTATCAGTCTGTGAAAAACAAAAACAAAACTAAAAAGAAGCAAGCATTTGGAGGCTAAATAGCATGCTATTAAACAATGACTAGGTTACTAAAGAGATCAAGGAAGAAATAAAAAGGATCCTGAAAACAAATAACAATGAAAACACAACAATCCAAAATCTATGGGACACAGTGAAAGCAGTCCTGAGAGGTAAGTTCATAGCTCTGCTGGCCTACTTCAAAAAAAAACACACAAGAAAAATGGTAATAAATTATCTAATCCCACAACTTACAGAATGAGAAAGAGAGCAATAATAAAAGTGCAGAGTGAGCATAGGAAAGGACATAATAAAGCTCAGAGGGGTAATAAACAAAATAGAGACAAAAAAAAAAAAACACTACAAAAGATCAATAAAACCAAGAGCTGATTCATTGAAAGGATAAACAAGATTGCTGAACCTTTAGCTAGGCTCACCAAGAAACAAAGAGAAGTGAAGTAACAACTGACCCCACAGACATTCAAGGTCTGGACAGCTTCAAAGGGGAGTTTTACCAAACATTCAAAGAAGAACTAAAACCATTCCTCCTCAGACTATTCCAAAAAATTTAAGAGGAAGGCATACTTCTAAGCTCTTTCTATGAAGCCAGCATTACCCTAATCCCAAAACCAGATAAAGACACTACAAAGAAAGAGAATTACAGGCCAATATCCCCGATGAACATAGATGCTAATATCCTCAACAAAATTCTAGCAAATCAGGTCCAGCATTACATTAGAAAGATCATACACTATGACCAAGTGGGGCTTATTCTGGGGATGCAATGCTGGTACAATATCTGCAAATCAATAAACATTATATACCACATAAACAACCTGAGAGACAAAAATCATATAACCATATCAATTAATGCAGAAAAAGCATTTAACAAAACCCAACACGCTTTCTTGACAAAAACTCTCAGCAAAGTGGGAATAGAAGGATATACCTCAACAAAATAAAAGCCTTATATGACAAGCCTACAGCCAACATCATACTCAATGAGCAAAAATTAAAACCATTTCCCCTAAGAACAGGAAGAAGACAGGGATGCCCATTTTCACCACTGCTGCTAGACATAGTACTGGAAGTGCTAGCCTAGCAACCAGACAAGGAGAAGAAATAAAAATCATCCAAATTGGAAAAGAAGAAGTAAAGCTGTCATTATTTAAAGATGGCATGATACTATACATAGAAAACCCTAAAGACTCTATCAGAAAACTACTAGATTTAATAAATGAACTTAGCAATATAGCAGGATACAAAATTAACACCCAGAAATCTCTGGCTTTTTTATATACCAATAATGAACTGAGAGAGAGAGAAACTAAAAAAAAAAAAATGGGTAAAAAATCCCATTTACCATTGCAACAAAAAATTAAGATGCCTAGGAATAAACTTAAGGGCATAAAAGACCTGTACTTGGAAAACTACAGGACGTTGAGAAAAGAGATAGAGGAAGACATAAAAAAATGGAAGAAAATACTGTGTTTATGGATTGGTAGAATCAACATCATTAAAATGTCCATACTACCCAAAGCATCTATAGATTCAATGCAATCCCCATTAAAATACCAATGGCATATTTCAAAGACTTAGGAAAAACTCTCCAAAAAATTAGTATGGAATAAAAAGACCCCCAAATAGCTGCAGCAATCCTGAGAAAGAAGAACAAAGTTGGAGGGATCGCAATGCCAGAAATCAAACTATATTACAAAGCCACTTTTCTCAAAACTGCCTGGTACAGGCACAAGAACAAACATATAGACCAATGGAACAAAACAGAGAACCCAGAAATCAACCCAGGCCATTATGCTCAATTAATATTTGAAAAAGGAGGCAAGAGCATACAATGGAGTCAAGACAGTCTCTTCGATAAATGGTGTTGGGAAAATTGGACAGATACATGCAAAAAAACTAAACTAGACCACCGACTTACAACATACACAAAAATAAACTCAAAATGGATAAAGAAAACAGTCTAAGTGCCCATTAGCTGATGAGTGAATTTAAAAAAAAAAATGGTAGATCTACACTATGGAATACTATGCTGCTGTAAAAAAGAAGAAACTCTTACCGTTTGCAACAACATGGATGGAACTGGAGAGCATTATGCTAAGTGAAATAAGCCAGTCAGAGAAAGATAAATATCACATGATCTCACTCATTTGTGGAATATAATGAACAACATAAACTGATGACAAAAATAGATCCAGAGACATAGAAGCATTAAAAAGACCATCCAATCTCAGAGGGAAGTTAGGGGGGTATGGAGGAGGATAGGAGATCAACCAAAGGACTTGTATGCATGCATATTAAGGATAACCCAGGGACACAGACAGTAGGGTAATGAGGGCATGTGCTGAGGGTTAGAAAGGCCAAGGAGAGGTCTATGGTTGAAAAAGAGACTTCTGTAATACTTTAAACAATAAAGAATTAAAAATAAAACTGCTAGGGTGGTTGCTGCAACTCTGCAGACACACATGGAGGCTCAGTGGGCAGCTCACAAAGGCTTCTTACCTGCTCTCCCACTATTTATAAACATAATTACAATGAAAATGAATATGCTGCTTGACTGCTCCTATAACAGGGACTGTGAGAAGATATTGCTATAATTTGTCAGAGTGACCTTTATGAATTTCACTGTTGCTAGAAAACTCTGGCAGGTTGGACGGCATTCTCATTTCTTCAGGGAAGATTTGAAAGTGTTGCACAGACTTCTTTTCAAATTACTTCTTGAAGAAGTGTTGCCTTTTTTGTTCACATTTAATTTGCTTTATTTTGTTTAGTTTTTAAGAACAACTGATGATTGATTTACATGTACATGAATGAAGATGAATTAAGGGAGATTGGGTATAATTTCCCAGCAATTGTTGACTGAAATTTGAGAGGTGTTACTTCATTTATTGCTTAGTCATTTTATTATGTGAACAGTAAGAATAACACACACACGTTCTAGTTTTTCTTCACCATATCATAAACTAGGTCAAAGAAGCAGTTAGGCAAATATTTCAATCCCATTGTTATGCTAGCATTTGAAAGAAGCGGAAGCTTTCATGTTCAACCCAAAATCACTTTTTCCTTCAAAAATAAATCTTTCATAGGCACCATGTTTTCTAACTCATATAATTACGCATTTGGTTTGGAATGTTAGGGTTGTCCTTGTGTATGAGAAATGCAGAAAGTCAAGGAGATGGAAAACTCAGAATCCTTGATATTCATCTGTTACCAACCTCTTCTGGGTTGGAATTTTGGCTTTTCCAAAGATTCCTACATATAGAATAGTGAGCTTCTCAGTCTGAAACCTTTTTTTTTGACTCTTTGGAAAGGCTGTCAGACACTTACTTGCAACTTATTGACTACACAAGCCTGCTCATCTGACTTCTCAGAAGGTGAGTAGAAGCAGCAGTTTGGAAGAGACTGCTGAGATAGGCAGGCTTGCTGGTAGCCGACCAACCATCTGATGTCTTGACATCAAAACAGACAATTCAAAGCTCCTGTATTGCAATCTAGCACAATTCCTGACAGTCACACTTTTTTTATTGATAAGTTCTTTATTATAAATTATTACATGAAGTATGAAACAAGTGAGAAAACTACAATTTGGATTCTCTATTCTGTGCCATAGAGGGTCCTTTGTGGTTGTCACAATATTCCATTAGCCCTCAGCATTTCTTTCTTCTCTTTAAGATTTTTATGGTATTTTTTGTAATGTATTTTTATAACTGACTAGTGGTATTTTTTGTAATTTACTTTTATTATGTTTAATGCCTTTTTAAAATTTTTATTGTTGAGAGTATTAGAGATGTCCCCCACTTTATCCCCTTTAACCCCCTCAACCCAGCTCCTGCCCACCCCAGGCCTTTGCTGCACTACTGTATGTGTCCACAGACTATGGATATATTCATATAACTTATTTTTTAAATCTCTTCCCATCCCCACCATCCCCTCTGAGATCTTTCAGTGTGTTCCATGCTTCCATGTCTCTGGACCTATTTTGCTCCTCAGTTTATTTTGTTCATTAGATTCCACATGTAAGTGAGAACATTTGGTATTGGTATTTCTCTTTCTAATAATAATAATAATAATAATAATAATAATAATAATAAAATATCTTGGTTCCTCCATATTGTCTCAAAAGGTAAGAGATCCTTCTTTTATACAGCTACATAGTATTCCATGGTGTAAACGCACCACAGCTTTTTTATCCACTCATCTACTGATGGGCACACGGACTATTTCCAGATCTTAACTATTGTAAATCATGCTGCTATGAACATAGGGGTGCATATGTTCTCTGATTGGTATTTCAGAATTCTTAGGATATATTCCCAGAAGTGAAATCACTGGGTCATCTTTTTACATATTTCCCTATATTTTATACCAAAGTTTAGAAAACAATCATTATCTAATAGCTACTTTGCATAGTGCATTGTGCCATGTGCCAAGCACGATGAAAGGTTATGCACAGCTCTCCCCACACTCACAGAGCTGCCACGATGAAGCATTTTCTGTGACCCATCAGCACCTCAGATGTTTCCAGGAGGGAAAATGTTTCAACAAAATAAAAAGATAGAAATATAAGTCTAATGCAAGTAAATATAGAATTTAAATTGGAACTTTCCCTCTTACTGAGTTGTTTCACTAATTATTAAGATCTTTCCCAGTGTAGCTTACTTAATAGGTATTGTGTCCAACAGAACTGTAGTGTTCTCTTTCACTATAGCTATGGTAATTAGCAACGGTGGGGAAAAGTTGTTTTTGTGAATAAAAAGTCCACAAAACCCAAGTTGTATTTAGCATCCATAGTAAAAGCAGTAGGACCAGCCCAGCACATTAGTCAACAACAGTACAGCATAATTGGATACACCAGTGATCATCAACAATAGCTTCTGCTGGTTGTTTGGTAACACTGTGTTTATAAATCTCACTTACCACCTTCACTGCTCTCCTGGTAATTATATTTTGGAGTTTCCTCATCTCTAAAGTAAAAGAGTTAAACAATTCCTACAGTTTGATGATTTCTTTTTTTCCCTGAAAGATTGCAATTTCCTTGTTGTCAGAGACACAACATTTATTCATCTTTGCACGTTTCATAATGCTCAGCAATGATAAATGAATGGCATTTGAAATGTATCTTATTTTCCCTCTTTATGGTAGTTATACTTGATTGCTAGTAATCTTCACATAGGCTCATTTGAGTAAGTGGGTACTAACTTGGACATTTTCATAAATGTTATTTTTATGCATTCTAAGTGCAAATCCAGAAGTAAAATATAAAGTAGAAATATTCTCTCTCTCTCTCTCTCTCTCTCTCTCTCTCTCTCTCTCTCTCTCTCATTTGTCCCAAGCTTCTGAGACTGGTATGTGTTGTTAGTGTGTGTGTGTGTGTGTGTGTGTGTGTGTTTATAAATTTTGTTTTGCATACCCAGAAGAATTATATTGTGAACATTTTTTATGTAGAAAAATACTAAAAATAATGTAAGGAAATTATTCATAAACTTGATATAATGTTCTATTTTGGTTAGACTTGTACCGTGAACTATATTTTTTGTCGTCCATGCTATGTGAATGTTAACACAATTTCTCTGTATCTTAGATTTGTTGCAAAATCACACTGATGTACTATCAACATGGATGTGTGGTTGGGAATTATGTTTTTACTTTCTGATAAAAATTTATATTGAGTTATATTCACATGTGCAGTATTGTGTTCAAAATGCACATGTATACAATTTTATGTTATACACTAGGATACTATAAGGGCCATACTTACTTTTCTATCAGTTGTCAGTGAAAACCATCACTGCCTTTTTTGTTGTTGTTGTTAATCCTCACCTGAGGACATGGTGTTTTGTTTTGTTTTCTATTGATTTGAGAGAAAAAGAAAGAAGGAGAGAAAGAGAGATACAGAGAGACACACACATCAATATGAGAGAATTTCAACATCGATCGATTGCCTCCCATACATGCCCTGACCAGGGATCAAATCTGAAATCTTTTGGTGTATGGCACAATGCTCCAACTAATTGAGCCATCCAGCCAGGGCGACCTTCATTGCCTTTTAAAAAGTTTTTAAGTAAAAAAAAATTCATAGGGAACAGTATTTACTCTATACCTTGATGCAATAAATTATGGAAAAACTAAAAAAAAGGGGGGGGGGGGTAAGTTAATTAGCTGGTTATAAAAAAGGTTTAAGGAACTGGACTTTTAAATATTTTAATATAGCTATTTGTTTTTTAATAAAGTTCAGAGCAATTGCTCATATATAAACCTCAATAAGCATGTCACTGTTTGTTTGATGTCATTAATTATAATTAAAATATATTTGTAAAACAGAAGCCTCCTGACAGTAGTTCTAATGAGATGGCACATTCATGCCTTCGAAAGAGGCAGCACTGTCTCTGCTCGCATGAGTAATGACAACTGAAACTGTTCACAGAGGAACAGAGTGAACTGATATTGATCCCACTTTAAAGCATTGTCAGGATGTAGCCTTTGCTTCAGAAGTGACTGGAGGACTGTGGGGATCAGAAGCAAATTCTATTTCTGTGAAAGTTTAAACCATTGGAAATATATCGCTTGAGCCAATTGCCTTTAATAGTCCTTCCAACTTAGTAAATTTTATAATTTTTCATCAAATGACTTGTGCTGACTGTTTGCACTCTGAGACAAGCACAGGTTGCCCATGCCCTTTTGTTCTTTGCAGTTTGAGCAGACTTGCGTTTGAATGAACAATGTCTGCCTTCATCCTGCATCCGGAGTTCCCTTTAACCTGCTTAGCTCAGCCTCTCCCTAATGCAAATCCTTTTTGCTTCAGCCCATCTTACCGCCACACTTCATCTTAAATGTGCCACACATTGTGTAAGTCACAATAATTCAAAACTAAACACACCATTTGCTGCATAAAATCCAGTCTAAATTATGGCCCTTTTTGATTTCCTCCCTATTGATTTGACAATGTGATTTTAAAGGGAGCGTGTAATAGTCAATTTTCATGTGTTCAAATAACATAATTGAGAGTAGAATGATACTTTCTTTCAAATGTGTCAAAGTATAAGTACTGGTAGAACCCAAGTGTTCTCACCACTTTAAATATTGTTTTGATAAAGATCAGAATTAACTTGTCTGTGTGAGTGCATGAGAGTGTGTGAATGTGTGTCTGTGTGCATGTGCACACTGCTACTACTTCGGGGTTTATCCCAATATCTACACTGAATATTCCTTTCATGAAACTGAAATACCCCTTTTTTCATTGGTGAAAGCATGGTTCCTTTCTCATTTAGTTGATTTGTAACTATCTCATATATATAATAGTAAGTCTTCACCTCACTTGAGAATGTCATGTGTAGCTCTGAAACTCAACAATCAAGTCACCTTAGTTCTCAGATATATATCAAGTGATAGTTGATACAGTACAAAGACCAAGAGCAGTCAGGGATGTGCAGAGCAAGTAAGCCAATTTAATAAAAAGGGACAAGGAAATGCAATGACATAAATCTCAGAAGCAATTTTGTAGTCAGTATGGTGTTTACACAGAAACCAGGGAAATGCCTCTAAGCTGAGAATGTTTCACTGAATCTCTGAACAGTATATGTCACTTTAGATCTACTGCCAATATGTTGCCCATGAATTAGCGGTGGGTTAGAGGAATAAAAGGTACCAGTAAGAAAAGGTCGGTATCTTCTAAATGGAAAGCGAAAGAAAGTGAATATGCATTTATGCCTATTGAAAACTATCATGAGCTAGACCCTGAAAAGGCAAATCTCTACTATAGCATTTCATACATTTATTTCCCCTCCTTACTTCATTTCTTCACAAATGTGTCTGAAATATTTCTAGTGTATTATCTACGCTATAAATATATATGCTATTCAGGGCTTCACATGTGCCTGTATTAGGCCCTCACTGATTTGCCTACCTTCATTCAATCTCAAGCCAGTATTTGTTGAATTCCTGTTATGTGCTGAGATAAAACAGAGAAAGAATCATACAGCTTTAATTGAGAATGATCAATTGTTAATGATCCTTAATTGTTAAAGATTCTTCCCTCTGAGCGCAATCTATCAATCATATAAATTCACCTAATGCTCTGTTGTCAAGCTCATACTGTCTCATCTCCCGCAAGTCCTGCTGTGGAGGACTCTGCCTATAGGATTTCACTGAGCTTCGTGGAGACTACCGGAGCGGCAGAGTGGTAGTATTTAGTGTACTACCATTCACCAGTTCCATTTTCAATTACATGAAAGTCACCTGTTCAACAATCTGTTCTAGGATTTTATCTGGAATCAAACTTGATTTCTGTTTCAGCAACTATCTTTCTTATGTTTTAAAAAAATGAGAATACTCTTAGGTCTTCTGAACTTTCTTTCATTCTTCATTAGAACTTCAGATTTATGCATTTATTTATTTGGTTGGTTGGTTCATTGGTTTTTAGTTAACATTATTTTTGGCCTGGAAAATCATCGTTCTTGAAATGAGTTAGGTAATACTTTGCAATTTCTATATTTATTTTTAATTTCGCTTTTAAAAAATACCATTATTTGGCTATCTTTGAAGTCTGAAGATGCATATTATAGGCTGAGTAAAAAGTTGGAAAAGTGGGTAAAAGTTAACTTTGAATCATGCAGTGGGTATTGAAACATGCCCTCTACCTATAGGTAGCATGACATTTGCAAGTTACTTAAGATTTGTCTGTTTTTGTTTCCTAGTCTGTAAAATGGAGAACAAAACTGTTGTGAAATTTAGATAAGTTGATTCCTACGAAGAGCTCAAAATAGTGTCATGAGCATGGCGTCTTTGTGTGGCAAAATGGAGTTTAATTGAATAAATGCTTGGGGGGGGACATGCATGTTGAGGGGTGAGTCAGTCTGTTTTCTGATTGTGTGATACTATCTTGTTTTGTGGGAAGTTGAATGTGGTCTTTAGTTTCTTTCTTTCCATTAACTCTCAAATTCCTAAGAGACATCTTCCCTTTTCAAGGAACCTCCCTCGCCCAGAGGCAGTACAATCCTGAAACAAGGAGTCAGTGGTTCTGCCCACTCTCTAGGCATCTTCTATGTATTCTCAGTAATTTCCCCAGTTCCTTTTTGGAATGAGCCTGGCCAATATTTCCTGCATCTTCCACCACTAATATCTTGCTGCAGCCTCTTCTATTCTTGTAATACCTCTATCTCCGTTTTAGTGTGACCTCTGAGACACACTCTGCGGTTTCTTTTTATGTTTGTTGTTGTTGTTGTTGTTTAGTTGTTAGAGAGAGAGAGAGAGAGAGAGAGAGAGAGAGAGAGAGAGAGAGAGAGAGAAAGGGAAAGAGAAACATCGATTTGTTGTTCCACTATTTTTTCATTCATTGGTTGCTTCTTATTTGTGCCCTGATCAGAGATCAAACCCACAACCTTGGCATATCTGACAATGCTCTAACCAACTGAACTACTTGGCTAGGGCCACTCTCTGCTGATTTCAATATTTGTTTCTCTACTTATATGGAAATTGAATTTTTTAACAGTATTTGTTTATTTTCCAATTTTCAGTGGGCATGAAAATTGATTTTTATTGCATCTGATATCATTTTCTTTGTAACGCTTTTTTTTTTATTGCTTAAAGTATTACAAAGGGTATTACATATGTGTCCATTTTATCCCCCCGCCCTAGACAGTCCCCCAGCCTCCCCTATACCCCAGTGTCTTATGTCCATTGGTTATGCTTATACGCATGCATACAAGTCCTTTAGTTGATCTCTTACCCGCCTACCTCCTGCCACCCAACCCTCCCCGGCCTTCCCGCTGCAGTTTGACAATCTGTTTGAGGCAGCTCTGCCTCTGTATCTATTATTGTTCAAAAGTTTATAATGGTCTCTATTATCCATGAATGAGTGAGATCATGTGGTATTTTTTCTTCATTGACTGGCTTATTTCACTTAGCATAATGCTCTCCAGTTCCATCCATGACGTTGCAAATGGTAAGAGTTCCTTCCTTTTTAGAGCAGCATAGTATTCCATCGTGTAGATGTACCACAGTTTTCTAATCCATTCATTTACTGATGGGCACTTAGGCTGTTTCCAGATCTTAGCTATGGTGAATTGTGCTGCTATGAACATAGGCGTGCATATATACTTTCTGATTGGTGTTTCTGGTTTCTTGGGATATATTCCTAGAAGTGGGATCACAGGGTCAAATGGGAGTTCCATTTTCAGTTTTTTAAGGAAACTCCATACTGTCTTCCATAGTGGCTGCACCAGTCTGCATTCCCACCAGCAGTGCACAAGTGTTCCTTTTTCTCCACATCCTCTCCAGCACTTGTCGTTTGCTGATTTGTTGATGATAGCCAGTCTGACAGGTGTGAGATGGTACCTCATTGTTGTTTTGATTTGCATCTCTCGGATGATTAGTGACTTTGAGCATGTTTTCATATGTCTCTTGGCTTTCTGAATGTCCTCTTTTGAAAGGTGTCTATTTAGGTCCTTTACCCATTTTTTGATTGGATTGTTTATCTTCCTTTTGTTAAGTTGTATGAGTTCCCTATAGATTTTGGAGATTAGGCCCTTATCAGATATGACATTGGCAAATATGTTTTCCCACACAGTGGGTTTTCTCATTGTTTTGTTGATGGTTTCTTTTGCTGTGCAGAAGCTTTTTATTTTGATGTAGTCCCATTTGTTCATTTTCTCTTTAGTTTCAAGTGCCCTAGGAGCTGTATCAGTGAAGAAATTGCTTCGGCATATGTCTGAGATTTTGTTGCCTTTGGATTCTTCTAGAATTTTTATGGTTTCCTGTCGTACATTTAAGTCCTTTATCCATTTTGAGTTTATTTTTGTGTATGGTGTAAGTTGGTGGTCTAGTTTCATTTTCTTGCATATATCTGTCCAATTTTCCCAACACCATTTATTGAAGAGACTATCTTGGCTCCATTGTATGTTCTTGCCTCCTTTGTCAAATATTAATTGAGCATATTGGTTCGGGCTGATTTCTGGGCTCTCTATTCTATTCCATTGATCTATATGCCTATTCTTATGCCAGTACCAGGCAGTTTTGAGAACAGTGGCTTTGTAATACAACTTGATATCTGGTATTGAGATCCCACCTACTTTGTTCTTTTTCAGGATTGCTGCAGCTATTCGGGGTCTTTTTTTATTCCAGATGAATTTTTGGAGAGTTCGTTCTAGATCTCTGAAGTATGCCGTTGGTATTTTAATGGGAAGTGCATTGAATTTATAGATTGCTTTGGGTAGTATGGACATTTTAATGAAGTTGATTCTACCAATCCATGAACACGGTATGTTCTTCCATCTGTTTATGTCTTCCTCTATATCTTTTTTCAACGTCCTGTAGTTTTCTGAGTAGAGGTCTTTTACCTCTTTAGTTAAGATTATTCCTAGGTAGCTTAGTTTTTTTGGTGCGATGGTAAACGGGATTGTTTTTATAATCTCTCTTTCTGAAAGTTCACTATTGGTGTATAGAAATGCCTCAGATTTCTTGGGGTTAATTTTGTATCCTGCTACATTGCCAAATTCATGTATTAAGTCTAGTAGCTTTTTGATGGAGTCTCTAGGGTTTTGTATGTATAATATCATGTCGTCTGCAAATAAGGACAGTTTTACTTCCTCTTTTCCAATTTGGATGCCTTTTATTTCTTCTTCTTGCCTAATTGCGATGGCTAATACTTCCAGTACTATGTTGAACAGGAGTGGTGAGAGGGGGCATCCCTGTCTTGTTCCTGTTCTTAGGGGAAATGGTGTTAGTTTTTGTCCATTGAGTATGATGTTGGCTGTGGGCCTGTCATATATGGCTTTTATTATGTTGAGGTATGATCCTTCTACTCCCACCTTGTTGAGAGTTTTTATCAAAAATGGGTGTTGAATTTTGTCAAATGCTTTTTCTGCATCAATTGATATGACCATGTGGTTTTTTTCTTTCAATTTGTTTATGTGATGTATCACGTTTATTGATTTGCGGATATTGTACCATCCTTGCATCCCTGGGATAAATCCTACTTGGTCATGGTGTATGATCTTTCTGATGTACTGCTGGATCTGATTTGCTAAGATTTTGTTGAGGATTTTGGCATCTATGTTCATGAGGGATATTGGCCTGTAATTCTCTTTCATTGTGTTGTCTTTACCTGGTTTTGGTATTAGGATGATGCTGGCTTCATAGAATGAGCTTGGAAGTGTTCCTTCCTCTTGAATTTTTTGTAGTAGTCTGAGGAGGATAGGTTTTAGTTCTTCCTTGAATGTTTGGTAAAACTCCCCTGTGAAGCCGTCTGGTCCTGGGCTTTTGTTTGATGGAAGCTTTTTGATGACTGCTTCAATTTCTTCCATAGTTATTGGCCTGTTGAGATTTTTAGATTCTTCCTGATTGAGTTTTGGAATGTTGTATTTTTCTAGGAATTTGTCCATTTCCTCCAGGTTGTCTAGTTTGCTGGAGTAGAGCTGTCCATAGTATTTGTTAACAATCATTTGTATTTCTGTGGGGTCTGTTGTTATTTCGCCTCTTTCATTTCTGATTTTGTTTATTTGGGTCCTCTCTCTTTGCTTCTTGGTGAGTCTGGCTAGAGGTTTGTCAATCTTGTTTATCCTTTCGAAGAACCAGCTCTTGGTTTCATTGATTTTCTGTATTATTTTTTTGGTCTCTATGTTATTTATTTCTGCTCTAATCTTTATTATCTCCTTCCTTCTGCTCACTCTGGGGTTTTCTTGTTGCTCTCTTTCTAATTCTTTGAGTTGTAGAGTTAGCTGATTTACTACCATTTTTTCTTGTTTTTTGAGATAGGCCTGTAGAGCTATAAACTTCCCTCTCAGGACTGCTTTCATTGTGTCCCATAGGTTTTGGATTGTTGTGTTTTCATTGTCATTAGTTTCCAGGATGTTTTGAATTTCTTCTTTGATTTCATTGGTAACCCAATCAATATTTAATAGCATGCTATTCAGCTTCCAGGTGTTTGAGTATTTTGGGTTGTTTTTATTGCAGTTTATTTCTAATATTATGCCATCGTGGTCTGCGAAGACGCTTTTTATGATTTCAATCTTCTTGAATTTGGGGATACTTTGCTTGTGACCCAATATATGGTCTATTTTTGAATATGTGTCATGAGCACTTGAGTAGAATGTATATTCCGTGGCACTGGGGTGAAGTGTTCTGAAGATATCTATTAAGTCCATCTGATCTAGTGAGTCATTTAGTATTGCTGTATCTTTGCTGATTGTTTGTCTAGAGGACTTATCCAGTGATGACAGTGGTGTATTAAAGTCCCCTACTATGATTGTATTGTTGTCAATCTCTCCTTTGATATCTTCCAGAAGATTTTTTATGTATTTGGGTGCTCCTGCATTGGGTGCATATATGTTTATCAGGGTTATATCTTCTTGTTGTATTGATCCTTTTAGTATTATGAAGTGGCCTTCCGTATCTCTTGTTATGGCCTTCACTTTGAGGTCTATTTTGTCCGATATAAGTATTGCTACCCCAGCTTTCTTTTCTTTTCCATTAGCCTGAAAGATATTTTTTCATCCCTTCACTTTCAGTCTGTGTGAGTCCTTTCTAATGAGGTGGGTCTCTTGTAGACAACAAATGTATGGGTCATGATTTTTTATCCATTCAGCCACTCGATATCTTTTGGTTGGAGCATTTAGCCCGTTTACATTTAAAGTTATTATTGAAAGGTACTTGTTTGTAGCCATTTCTTTTTTGTGTGTGTGTGGCTGTTTTCTTTCTGGGATTTTTATTTCTTCTTTTTACATCAGTCCCTTTAGCATTTCTTGCATTGCTGGCTTGGTGGTGATAAACTCCCTTACCCTTTTTTTGTCTGTGAAGCTTCTTATTTCCCCTTCAATTTTCAATGATAGCCTTGCTGGATAGAGTATTCTTGGATTCAGTCCTTTGCTTTGCATCACTTTGTAAATTTCCGTCCATTCTTTTCTGGCCTGATGTGTTTCTGTTGAGAAATCATTTGATAATCTAATGGGAGATCCCTTGTATGTAACTTTCCGTCTCTCTCTTGCAGCCTGTAAGATTCTCTCTTTGTCCTGAACATTTGCCATGGTAATTATGATGTGTCTTGGTGTGGGTCTTTTCGGGTTCACCTTGCTTGGGACTCTCTGGGCTTGTGTGACTTTTTTCTTCCCCACCTCAGGGAAGTTTTCTGATATTATTTCTTCCAATAGGTTTTCTAATCCTTGTTCCTCTTTCTGTTGTTCTGGCACCCCTATTATTCGTATGTTGTTTCGTTTCATGTTGTCCCAAAGCTCCCTTAGGCTCTCCTCCTGTCTTTTAATTTTTTTCTCCAACTGAAGTACAGTTTGGGTGTGTTTTGCTTCCCTGTCTTCTAATTCACTAATTCGGTCTTCCGCTTCTCCTAGTCTACTGTTGATACTTTCAATGGTGTAATGCTTTTTTATCTGTATGGATTTTAGATTAAAAGTAGCATGATTTGGATTTAGGTGATGTGATGGCTAATTTTAAGTGCCAACTTGACTGGGCTAAAGGATACCCAGATGGCAGATAAAACAAGCACAGTGTTGCACAATGGTTGAGTATCCACCCATGAACCAAGAGGTCACCGGTTCAATTACCAGTCAGGGCACATGTCCAGCTTGCAAGCCTGATCCCCACTTTGGGAGTGGGGGGATGGGAGGAGGAGGAATCAGCCCAATGATGTTTCTCTCTCATTGATGTTTCTATTTCTCTACTTCCCCTCCTCCCCTCACAATCACTACACTGTGTCCATGAGTTCTTTCTCTCTCTCTCTCTCTCTCTCTCTTTTTTTTTTTTTTGCTCAATCCTTCCATCCCCCCGCCCACCACTCCACCCTGTCCCTGGCACTGTTTAAATTGGTTTGAGGCCTATGCTATTTTTTTTTTCATTCTCCAGAGGCTATTTGTATTTGCTTGAGATATAAACAGTCCAGAAATTTTTTTTAATTTTCTATCATCAGATCAGATAGGTAAAGATGGTCTTCAGTCCTTGCAAGGGCTGTGCATGATCCCAACCAAGAATGATGTTAGTGTGATCCCCTCTCACTGGCCACGTCCTCCAATGTATATCCTCCATCCCTGAGAGGCTGTGTAAAGCACTGCTCAGCTTCTCAACTGCATGGTGCCTTTTAGGAACTCAGCAACGGCCCCAGGAGAAAAGTGGCCTAAAGATCAAGCTGACATATTTGGATCTCTATCTTTTGTTTTAAAATCTTGGTCTAATGTTCTTTATTGCATTAATAGGCTGGTGCCTTATAGCAGGTTTAAAAAACAAGCAGTCTGATTTTTCTTCTTTTTCTTTTCTCAGCAGGAAATTTGGTCTGAGTTACCTAGACCAGAAGTCAGAGTCTTAGAAATGAGGTTTTACATGTAATTATGTGGCATGAGTAACACATAAGTGGGAGAAGGCTCAAACTAGATTTTGTGATATATGGACTTATATAAATTATCTCACTCTTGGTTCCATAATTTTTTAATAGCTCTAGTAGCTCAGTTGACTGATACTAAGAGAGGATATCACTTGTTAATTTTAATGACATTTTAGGAAAATATCAACATAATGTATTGGCAATGTCTGAGGTCATATTCTATAATGAAAGCTTACTACATTTTGCTGTTCCTGATGTGAGAAAAACTAAGGCCACTCATCCAAGCATTGCAGAACTGAATATATAACTGGGCTATTCACTTAAAGGGCCCCATCCATCTAATCTATCTACGTGGTTATTTCAAGAATAGGCACATGCCCAAATTTGAGTCAAATAGAATCTCCCTGAATCTTGTCTACTAGAGCTGGCAAGAATGTCAGTAAAAGACATTAGTTTAGTGCAATATTCTCTGCAAATTCTAATTCTAGTAATATGTAATACTTTTTCTTTAACCTAAACTTTGTACCTCTTGCTATGGTTGGTAGTTCATTTTCTCTATGGAACCAGTTTTTTCCCTTTGATCAGAGACACATGTAATCCCATTTTATGAAGAATTTTATTTTTCTCAAGTGCATCAATATCACATTTTTTGTAATGCTATTAAACATCCAGTAGATCAAGCTGAATTCAGAAAATTACTATTTAATCTTATAGCACCTAATAGCAGATGGCCTAAAAATTCAGATAAGGGGGAGGTAAACTATCTCTTCCAAAGATATTTCTTAAATTAATTAAATTAATGCAAATATAAGTGTATTATAAATTTCAACCTCAAGGAGAGAGAAATAGGATCATTTTGTCTTGATTCATTGTCTTGATTACTTTTAAAAGTGACTCCACAATGGTATTTTCTTTAGTTGGCCTGTTAATACATTGTTCTTTGGGCTCAAAGATGTTATTTACTTGAAGATCTGTGATATTTTCCCATTTCACATAGATTGGGTGTAGATTGTAACCTTTTCCAAGAAACAAAATGAGTACCCACCCATACAGCAATAATCAATAAATAATGTGCTCCCTTTTTATCCATTTGCTGTGAATATCCACCCCAGGCTTCTTATTTAGTTAACTATAATAGTTGTTCCTAGATAACCAATCTCATGATGTTTGCCAGAATTCACTTCTAACATATTAATTATATTTTATATGTATGTATAAATGAAATAACATGATCACAGCACCAAAAATATAGATTAAATTCCTGCTCTTTATTCTATTGGGGCAAATTGAACAAATTACATATATATAATATATACTATATAATATATATATATATATATATATATATATATATATATATATATATATTCCCCTAAATCTCACTGTATGCATCTTCAGAATAGGAAAATTCAAGGGAGTTGTTTTGAAAATTAAGTGAGAAGGCCCAAGAATATATATCAAAATGTAAAATATTTTTCTGAACTGAAAACTGGCCAGTGATCCTTATAAAACAGACTTAATCCTCAAAGAATTTATATTCCTGAAGTTGAAATAAGACTTAACATTTTCAGAATGTAATCCACGAATAAAAAGTTTTTAAGATAATAATAACTGCCATCTGTTCCAATCTGGTGGGAACACACTGAGGTATGCTGTTGCTATTCCTGTGTAGTTATTTTCATTTCTTTTACTCTTGAAAAGTCTCCTGAGCATGTGCTTATATGAAAGGTGTAGTTTTTCTAGAATTACTGATGTGCTTCTTTTAGATTTTAAACTCTAGTAGTATATCTGAATTTTAAAAAAGGCACTGAAATGATTAGTAGCTTTATATTTTTGAGATCCAACTACTTTTCATATATGAATATGCGACTCTTTAAGCCTTTAGATTAGACTCATGTTGTCCTAGGTTTTATCCAAATTGGAATGTTATTATAACATTTTTATTGTATAATTTACCTAAAGTATAGTCACTGGAAGATATTTTGGGTTGCATTGCACTTGCTTAGATCTTTAATGACTTCAATTATGTATTATTATCCTATTGGAATGTTCTGTGACTCATTTTGTCTGTAACAAAACCGGGAAGATATATTGTCTGAGTGCCCTGCTTGCTGGCCAACATCCTCTGGGGAGCACATTATTGTAACCAAATCGAGATGTTTAGCACATTCTCCGACAATTGCAAGTAGCACGGATATTAAACAGCAGGATTTCTTGGTATTTTTCATGCCGCTGAAACTTAGAGGAACCACAATTCTATAATTTTTTAACTTAAGCAATATTGAACAGAGTAGCTAATGCTAGGCAAGGTTACACCATGCCATTACTGAATGTTCTCAGGTTAACCATATCATATTCATGCCACTGGGAAATTGTACAGGAGGACTGGATGACAACTGCAGTGTTGAAGCATATACATTTATAGTCTACCTTAGCTCTGTAAGTGTGGGGGCAGTTTGCATATTGGGCTGTTATTATATAGGATAGTTCATGTAAAGAATGTGGTGGATGGCATAAAATCAGCGTGCAATGACTTTCAGAAACCCCAAGACACATGCACACACATGCACTCCACACACATGCAGCCACACTTTCCCAAAATTCTTGGGCCTTTGGGGGTTGTTCTGGGCCTCCTACCTTCAGAACTGTTCTCTAATAAGAGCATTCAGAATTCAAAATCAGTGATAATGAAATAGAAACCCCCTTGGAGAAGTTCTTTGAGAATGGAGTTGTCTTTATAAGAATTAAGTTGTTTTAAAACTTGATTCAGCATCCAGTTATATTCTCTGGATTCCACAAAACTCTCAATAATAAAGAAGTGAAAAGTAAACAGATAATTTTTTTTCTTTGTTTATTAAGGTATTACATATGTGTCCTTTTCCCCGCATTGCCCCCCAACCCCCCACTCATGCCCTCAACTCCCTGGTGTCTGTGTCCATCGGTTAGACTTATATGCATGCATACAAGTCCTTTGGTTGATCTCTCCTCCTTACCCCCACCCTCCCTTACCTTCCCTCTGAGGTTTGATGGTCTGATTGATGCTTCTCTGTCTCTGGATCTGGTTTTATTCATCATTCTAAAAAGATAGATTCATTTGAAAATTTATTTTTAAAAAGATAGATTCATCTGAAAATTTATTTCAATTACTTTATGTAGATATGAACAGAGCTTTTGGAAGTTTGAATACTTAAGGAATGGGGAAATATGGGAATCTATTATTATCCCATCCCTTAGAGCAGAAACAAAACTTTAAGTATTGATCATAGTTTTAAGTCTAATTTTTGTACTGAGAGCAAATACTATTTTTGTCAACATCCTTTCTACATGCTAATTGCATCAAATGATTTTACTAGCAGTTGTATTTAATTTTTATACTATTCTACCATTAGAATTTTATAATAATATAGTTCAAGTAAACATACATAATAGTTTAAAATGCTTTATGATTATTTCTCTTTAAAGAAAATATCCCAGAAATATTGTTTTTTAACAGGTTATATATGTGATTTTAACAACCTCTTGAATTTTGTATAAGTGTGCATTCATGTATGTGTGTGTGTACATGTAATGTAAAGGGGAAAATGCTTTTAATTTTCTAACTTATTTTTTGATAAAATGTATGTAACAATAATATATGAATCTATCATTAGAAACACAAATTCATATCTACACTAATAAAAGAGAAAAATGGTAATTGGCGTACAGTGCTACGCTTTTCATTGGCTAATCAGGGCTATATGCAAATTAACTGCCAACTAAGATTGGCAGTTAACTGCCAACAAGATGGCGGTTAATTTGCATATGTAGGCACAATGCAGGGAGGCGAAAGGGAAAGCAGGAAGAAGCCCCCTGCCACTGACAGTGATCTGAAACCCAGGGGGGAGCTAAGAGCTGGGGGGCAGGGCAAAGGCGGCCCTGGGGCCGCCTTTGCCCTGCCCCCCAGCCATGATCGGAGAATCAGGCGCCTTTGCCGCCCAGGCCAGTGATAGCAGGAAGTAGGGGTGGAGCCAGCGATGGGAGCTGGGCACGGTCGAGGCTGGCAGTCCCAGGAGCTAGGGGTCCCTTGCCTGGGCCTAAAGCAAAGCCCACAATCGCGGGTCCGCTGCAGCTGCAGGTCCCCGCTGCCCGGGCCGGAAGCCTAGACCAGAGGCCTTAGGCCTGGGCAGGGGCGGAGCCTGCAACCGCAGGGAGCTGGGGGTCCCCTGCCCAGGCCTGACACCTCTGCCGGAGGCCTCAGGCCTGGTCAAGGGGCCGATCCGGTGATTGGTGATCGGATGGTGATGAGGGTCAACTCCTCTGGCTGAGGCATCAGACTTGGGCGGGGGGCGGATCCGGGGATTGGGGGGATATGATGGTCCCCTTGCCCAGGCCTGAAGCCTGGGTCAGAGGCGTCAGGCTTGGACGGGGGGTGGAGCAAGCGATCAGAGGGAGATGGGGGTCCCCTGCCCAGGCATGATTCCTGGGCCAGAGGCCTCAGGCCTGGGCAGGGGCCAGAGCCAGTGATCGGGGGGAGATGGGGGTCCCCTGTCCAAGCCTGACACCTCTGGCAGAGGTGTCAGGCCTGGGCAAGGGGCCAATCAGGAGATCGGAGGGTGATAGGGATCTACGCCTCTGGCCGAGGCATCAGGCCTGGGCAAGGGGCAGAGCCAGCAATCGAGGGGTCTGGGGGTCCCCTGCCCAGGCCTGACGCCTCTAACAGAGGGGCCTGGGCATGGGCCAATCCTGTGATTGGAGGGTGATGGGGGTCAACGCCTTAGGGCTCCCAGTATGTGAGAGGGGGCAGGCTGGGCTGAGGGACACTCCCCCCCCCCCCCAACACACACCCAGTGCACGAATTTCATGCATCGGGCCCCTAGTAGAATATAATATGAAACTCTGTTGCTTTGAGTTCCCCGTGGCTAACTAATGATTATGATCAGGTTTGTTGCAAATGTCCATTAGATATTTTTTAGTCTTGAAATGGAGAGATTACTGTGATACATGTTTATGGCCAATAAAATCTTAGGTTTACCCGAATTGACTAAAAACCAAGATAAATCAGATAGGTAAAAAGGATGGCATTTTGGACATTTCTTGGACTGTAGATAAAAATGACAGAATGGGACTTATTGTTTCATTATTTTGCCATTGACTAGACTTCGTTTGTACAGTGGCAAATTGTATCATTTTGAACTATTTGCTGCTGTAACAATTTGCCACAAACTTGGTGGCCAAAAGCAAGTTTATTATCTTTTGATTGTATAGGTCAGGAAAGTGCAACATAAGCATCATTGTGTGAAAATCACAGTGTCAGCAGAGCTGTGTTTCTTTCTGGAAGCTCTCAGGGAGAATTCATTTCCCTGGTTTTTCTTGCTTCTCCAGGCCATCCATATTCCTTGGCTCTTGGTCTTTCATCTTCCCAGCCAGCAACGTGCAACTCTCTGTGCCTTCTTTAGTAGTCACATTTATTTCTCTGACTCTACCTATCCATTCCAATTTGAAGGAATCTTTTGACCAGATTGGGCTCATATAAATGATCCAATTTAATCCTTATCATAAATTCAGCTGATTAGCAACCTTAATTCCATCTGTAAACTCACAGGTTCTGAGGATTAGGATGGAGACATCTTTGATAACCATTATTCTGTCTACTACAAGTAAGTTTTAAGTTTGTCAAGAGAAAAGGCATTCTGCAGCTACTATGGACAACAGTATGGAGGGTCCTAAAAAATTAAAAATGGAACTGCCATATGACCCAGCGATTCTATGTCTGGGTATTTATTTGAAGAAAACTAAAACACTAATTCAAAAGAATATATGCACCCCTATGTTCATTGGATTATTATTCACAATAGCCAAGATATGGAAGCAACCCAAATGCCCATCAGTGGATGAGTGGATAAAAAAGTGGTTGTAGATTTATAAAATGGAATATTACTGGGCCATAAAAAATAAAATCTTACTATTTGCAACATATAGATGGAGCTAGAGTATCATGCTCAGTGAAGTACGTCAGTCAGAGAAAGACAAATACCATATGATTTCACTTATATGTAGACTCTAAACAAACAAACACAATTGAAACAGACTCAGACACACAGAGTGGACTGATGATTGCCAGAGGGGAGCGGGGTTGGAGAGTGGGTGAAATCGGTGAAGAGCTTAAGAAGTAAAAATTAGTAGTTACAAAATAGTCATGGAGATGTAAAGCACAATATAGAGAATATAATCAGTAATATTATAATAGCTATGTATTATAACCAGGTGGGTACTGGAAATATCAGGGGAAACACTTTGTAAAGTATATAATTGTCTAGCCATTGTTTCTATACACCTGAAACCAGTATAAATTAATATTGAAAGTAAACTGTATTAAATATGCAAAACAATAAATAAAAAATATTTACTTTTTTTAAGCAATAGTAATTTCTACTAATTCATTCAGGAATTTCACATTTCTTTATCTCTTTTTAAGCTAGTTACACCATTCCAGCAATACCCTTTTAGATTTAGGTCAATCCATTTTTAAAAATTCCTTATTGTTAAAAGTATTACATATGTCCACCTTTTCCCCCCATTGGCTTCTCCCAGTCTGCCCCCTCCCTCTGGCCCCATCCTTTATCCCCCTATTGTCTGTGTCCACTGATTATGCTTATAGAAAAATTGATCTGCTGCCTCCTGCAGGCCCCCTACTGGGGATCGAGCACACAACCCTGGCATGTGCCCTGACCTGGAATTGAATGGTGACCTCCTGGTTCATAGATCCACACTCAACCACTGAGCTAAGGCAGGCGGGAGACCATCTACCTTTCAATAGGCCTAACAGACACCTACAAAGTAAAAAACACATACTTTTAACTTTACATGAAAGGCTTAATTTTATGTAGGAGCTAGAGGCCTATCGCGCAAAATCATGTGAGATCCAGGCCCGCCATGCCTGCGGGACCCCAGACCTGCTGTGCCATGGGAGCCCAGACCCGCCCTGTGCAAGCCGCAGGCCCCTAGACCCACCCTTCATGAGCTACAGGCCCCACCTCCACTGTGCCAGCCCCGCCAGCCCCATATGAGCCCTGCCAGCCCCACGTGAGCTGTGAGTCCCAGCCCACGAGAGGTACTCTATGCACCTCCTGCTGACCAGTTGTTTAGTCGTTCAGCCATTACAGCGTCACGACCGCAGCAGGCCTTTTACGATATAGATACTCTTAATAAAATCGTTGAGTAGATAATAAGTTAACAGTAACTGCATTTAATATAAAAAACAAAAGACAACACTTACAACTGTTGCCACAATCTCAGATGAATGCGTTCAGTCTTAGTTTCCAATCACTTCCCATTTGGTTGAACTTTTTGTTACTTAGTATAATTTATAACTTATTTAGAAATTATAATTTATTAATAAACTGTTGCAGACCTGCTTATTGCTCACTACTTCAAAAACTGCTCTACTTATTTCATATCCTCAAATGATTTTAGTCAATCTTCGATGCATAGCCCTGATTTTACAATAAGTCTGAAAATTTTTGAAAAAATGTTTCAAGAACTAAAACTTTTTTTTCAAATAATGTTATAGATAGTACTAGAGGCCTGATGCACAAAAATTTGTGCACTCGGGGGGGGGGGGCGGTCCCTCAGCCCAGCCTATGCCCTCTTGCAGTCTGGGACTCCTCAGAGAATGTCCACCTGCTGGTTTAGGTCCATTCCCTGGGGGATCGGGCCCAAGCTGGCAGTCAGACATCCTTCTGGCAGCCCAGCAGCCCTTGGAGGATGTCTACTTGCCAGCAGGGAGCAGACCTAAGCTGCCGTTGGACATCCTTAGTGCTGCTGAGGAGGCAGGAGAGGCTCCCACCATCACCGCTGTGCTGGCAGTCATCAGCCTGGCTTGTGGCTGAGCAGAGCTCCCCCTGTGGGAATGCACTGACCACCAGGGGGCAGCTCCTGCATTGAGCATCTGCCCCCTGGTGGTCATAGTGACCAGTCATTCCCAGTCGTTCTGCTGTTAGGGTCAATTTGCATATGACCCTTTTATTATATAGAATAGAGGCCTGGGGCACGGGTGGCAGCCAACTGGTTTGCCCTGAAGGGTGTCCTGGATCAGGGTGGGGGTCCCGCTGGGGTGCCTGGCCATCCTGGGTGAGGGGCTGAGGGCTGTTTTCAGGCTGCCCACACCCCTTTCAGGGTGGGGGTTCCCACTGGGGTGCCTGGCCAGCCTGGGTGAGGAGCTGATGGCTGTTTTCAGACTGACCAAGCCCCCTGGTGACTGAAGCTCCCAGCCTTTCCTTTTTTTTTTTTTATTCGCTCCAACTCAGTGGCCATGGTGACTGGAAGCAGGTATCTGGGGTTTATTTACCTTCTATAATTGAAACTTTGTTGCCTTGAGAGGAGGCAGCAGCTGGCCGGGAAGCTTGGCTTCTTCCATCATTGGGGCAACCAAGCCTCCTGCTTGCTCCAGCTCTGTGGCTGCTGGCCACCATCTTGGTTGGGTTAATTTGCATATAGTCGCTCTGATTGACTGGTGGGCATGGCTTGGGGCGTAGCGAAGGTATTGTCAATTTGCATGTTTGTATATTATTAGGTAAGATTTGCCCAGTTGGATCACTTATTGACACAAAGTGCCAGGTACTTTGTGAGGTGTTTATAAAATGTAATTAATTTAATTCTCATAATCATCCTGTGAGGTGATATAAATATACCCATTTTACAAATGAATGTAGTTTTTTAAAAAAGAAACATTTACTTAAGGTCATATAATGGTATTTGTTTATATGTGTCTGACTCCAAAGTTCATACTCATAAGCATCAAGTTATAATACCTAATAAACTAATGTATCAATGTTTTTAGTTTCAGAAAGAGGTTCACTTTTCCTCTCCTTCTTTGATGTGGTTGCACAATCCTCTGAACCCATTTATTAAATAGGTGATGGCATATTCATTTTATGACCTTTTATATATATACTAGAAGCCCAGCATACAAAATCGTGTGGCCCCACCAACCCACGTGCACCTCACCACACTCACAGCCCCACCCATCCGCATGCAGCTCTCTGTGCCTACCTTGCTGTGCCTGCCTTGCCACGCCCACCCGCCCCATCCCCCCACCCGTCCTGCCCGCCCACTCGCTGCCAGCCTTGCTGTGATCGGAGCCTGTGGGCTGCGCGGCATGAGCCACGAGCCCTGCCACTGCACACAGCTTGCAGGCCGGTGGGGAGGGACCGAGAGGTGCTCCATGCACCTCCTGGTGACCGGTCTTTGGTCATTACAGCATTACGGCATTACAGCCGCTTGCTTTTTATAATATAGATAATGTTTATTTTGAAGCAGAATATACTAGTAGACAAGCCAATAATTTAGTTTAACTGGAAAGTATAATGGTACAGTTTAGTAAATGAAAATGCCGTATTGAAATTATGATTGGTTATTCTATAGTTACAGTTTAAGCAGCTTTCTCCTAAACCAGTGTAGTGATTAACTCTTGACACCCCATCCTGTGATAAAGACATAACATTCTTCAGACAGTCTTCATGGAAAAGACTCATTCAACAAGGCTGATTATACAGTCCATAACATAAATTACGTTGTCTCACTGAGTGGCAGAGTCTGTGTTCAAATGGGGGAAGGTAGAGCTCCTGCTGCCGGTCCCACAGCAAGCCCAGTAGGGAGCCCTCCTCTGGACTCCTCTTTAGCACATTCCCATGGCGAAGCACCTCAGGTCCAGCCATGCTCAGGAGAACTGCTTGGTCCTCCATCTCCTCAGCCTGGTCAACTGCTATGGCTTCTGGTCCTTCTGCAGATTTCTCTAAATGACTCATCATCAGCCCCTGAGGCTCTCCAGCTCCAAGGTCCTGAACATCCAAGGCCTCTTACCCAAGACAGACAGGAAATGGTTTCCCCAAAAGGGACCTCTCTGAAGTTTGACAAAGTGGAATTTACTTGCATTGTGCTACAGAAATAAAAACTTAAAAATTTGTCCTTGGAAAATCACTAACTTGCAATTTCAGGGTTCTGACACAGGATACAAATTGGTATAAGTACAGTTCTTCTACTACTACATTTAAAAATGCAAGTTAGGTGTCATAAGATGTAGAATTCTGTGACGCCTACTTTGTAAGAATGACAGGTGACGCCTGCATGAAACTGGTAACTGTCTTCCAGGAAGTCCTAGGATCCATGTGTGCCATTCTGAGCAGCATGCTGTCTCACTCAGGATGGGAATCCCCTCTTTGTCCACTGTACCCACCCATTAGTCACTTAGTAGCTATCTTGGTTATCAGATCAATTGTGGTATGGCAGTCGATCCTGATTTTACTTAATAATTGCCCCAAAGCCATTCTCAAGTACTTTTTAACGGTATATTGTTGAATTTCTCTACTTTATTATTGCTGTTTTTAATATCTTACAGTGCCTGACTTATAATTTAAACTCTTCATAGGTAATTATATGTAGAAAAAACGTAGTATATACCAGGGTATAGGTTTGAGAGTATCCCAAGGTTTCAGTCATCCACTGGGCGGTATTGGAATGAAAATCCTGTAGATAAGAGGGACTTGTGTATGGGTTTTCATGGTAACTGTTGTCTTATTGTCCAAATCTCTCTTCATCTCACAACATAGATTAAGATTCTATGTGAAAAATATAATGGAATAGGGTGCTTCTCTCCCTTTTCGTTATAAGTCTCAGAAAGCTTTTTAAAACATCAGTATGATCTAAAATGAACTTCTTTCCATTTTTACTTAGCATTGTTTAAAACATGCAATAGGATAACTACCCTTTCTCTCTTTTTAGGGAATATTTATTAAAATTCTTGCTTTAGGTAAAACATTCCTTTTATTATCACTTCCAAATAGGTGTTTATCTACTTAGGTACTTTTGAGAGAAAACTGTTCAGGCATATTTCAAATGGGCAAATGCATATTTAGTGGATTGTTTTCCCTCTTACCTCAAATGATTTAATCTGCTGAAACATACATAAATCATACATCTATTGCATTATAAAGGAACCTAATACCTTTATATGTTTTATGACTATGGGTATAAAAATTATAATTGTGAACATTAGCATTTCATTTTCACAAAGCAGCTGCCAGTTTATGATCCCTTAGGACTGTATTATATTTGCGAGTTGAGTTGAAAGTCATCATGCTTACTCAGATCTATTCCCTGTCATCATACATTTAGAAATATTCTTTCTGAAATGATATCTTCAGTGGCAAAGGTATTTAGGAACTAATCTCTAGCATTTTCTCAGGTACTATTCCCACATCACATTTTGTCTCCTTTTTAAATTTCTTTTATTCCATAAGTCCTCTTGTGGCCAGACTATGTTTTCTGCACTACATTATTTATATCTGCTCCTTGTGTTACGTTTGATTTTTAAATAAATTATAATCAAGAATCCTAACACTTTATTTTTCGATGATTTTTACCAAGACTACTTAGGGCTCATGGACAAAAGACAGAGAAATGGCTTCTACAATAATTTGATTTCTCATCCTCTACAGCATCCCCATCTCCTTGCCAAACACTTCTGTTTGTGCAAAGAAAGACAATAATAAAGTTAAAAAAGAGAAAATAACTGCCTAAACATTTTGTTAGTTTTCTTCCCTTCCCCTTCTCCAGAGCAGCTGATGGAGAAAGTCAGAGCCATTGTCTGGAGCTCCTGATGGGAAACAAAATTCCACATTGGACGTGGTCAGCAAAGCTGACTGTGGGGCTGGCTTGCTTCAGCTCATTTGGCCCAGCCTATGAAGTAGAAGTCAGGAGCTTAAAATGTTGGGACAATTGTGTCAACACATGCCCAGTGTGCATGCAGGGAGGGTGGTCCGTACCCCTTCTTCTGTATATGAGTCACTTCCATCCACTTTTGTGTAGTATACAGGGTAGAGCAAAAGTAGGTTTATAGTTGTTTGTATGGAAAACAATGCAATCATGCTATATAATAAGAGATGGATATGCTAATTAGCCCAGATATGCTAATTAGTCATGGCCAGTATGCAAATTGACCACCACTTCAATACGATAATAAGAGATGGATATGCTAATTAGGCCAGATATGCTAATTAGTCACAACCAGTATGCAAATTGACCATCACTCCAACACACAAGATGGTTCCCCCCATGTGGCCACAAGATGGCCGACAGAAAAGGGCAGTTGCGGGGGACCAGGCCTGTAGGGGAGGGCAGTTGGGGGCAACTAGGCCTGCAGGGGAGGTCAGTTAGGGGCAACCAGGCCTGCAGGGGAGGGCAGTTGGGGGCAATCAGGCCTGCAGGGGAGGGCAGTTGGGGGCGATCAGGCCTGTAGGGGAGGGATGTTGTGGGGGAACCAGGCCTGTAGCAGAGGGCTGTTGGGGGCGACAGGGTCTGCAGGGGAGGGCAGTTTCAGGTGATTGGTACTTCAGGGGAACAGTTAGGTGTCAATCAGGCTGGCAGGGTAGCAGTTAGGGGGTGATCAGGCTGGCAGGCAGAAGCTGTTAGGGGCAATCAGGTAGGCAGGCAGGTGAGCGGTTGTGAGCCAGCAGTTCTGGATTGTGAGAGGGATGTCTGACTGCCCATTTAGGCCCAATCCCTGAAGGGTTCCAGATTGGAGAGGGTGCAGGCTGGGTTGAGGGACAACCCCCTACCTCCAATGCACGAATTTCATACATCAGGCCTCTAGTTTATAAATAATAATATAAGAATAAACTCTGTGTTTTATGTACTCACAACTATATACCTACCTTTGCCCCACTATGTATGTATGCCTACCATTTGTTTTTAAATTTATTATTATAGATAATTATCTCTCTATATACAATCAAAGTTCCACATGAACCAATGCTATCTATACCTATCCAGTCTATTTATCATCTGTCTATCTATCTATCAATCATCTATCTATCATCATCTATCTATTCACACATACACATACACACACCTGTGTGTAAATATATATGTTTCTATATGTACAATCAAAAAAGCTGCACCAAAGACATTTTTCTGAAATTTTTGGTTCTTGAACTAGTTGGAATCAAACTTGGTGCCAATTTTTTCCCATCAAAAATTGCTGCAATAAAAATCCAGGTTCCTGGCTAGGTTTCAATGACCTCAAATTGGAAATAGTATTCCCACAGCACTTCTGAGCAGGAGGTAAAATCATAACAAAAACTGTTGCTTTTAGAGAAAGGCAAGCGGCCCAAGGAAATGATAATATTTTCTCAGTGCACCTGTATTTCCCTGTCAAAGTGTTCTAATTCCTTGCTTTTCTAAAAAAGCTGTGCATATTACTATGGAAATAAGTTTTTATTCAGACATTTTATTTATAATATATGCAAAAATTATTAACAATATATTTTTCTTTTTCACTTTTCTATGTGTTCACATAGTGATGGCATATAATTTAGACAATACAATCCTACTTTCAGAACCAGACTGACTTTTCTACAAAAAGTAAACTTAAAGTAGATCAGAACTTTTAATATTTTCACTGAGGTATAGAGGGACACTATTTTAAAGGTATCATGAATGACAATGCTCTTCTTGTTTTTTAATTTAACCAAACTTCAAGCCAAGTGAATTTTTATTTATTATTTTAAAAATATATTTTTTATTGATTTCAGATAGGAAGGAAGAGAGAAATAGAAACATCAATGATGAGAGAGAATCATTGATCAGCTGCCTCCTGCACGCCTCACACAGGGGATCGAGCCCACAACCTGGGCATGTGCCCTGATCAGAATCGAACTCTGACCTCCTGGTTCACAATTTGATGCTCAATCACTGAGCCATGCTGGCTAGGCCCAAGTGAATTTTTACTTGGTCAAATCATCATAGAAGCTACAGGCTCTGAGTGCTGTAGAGCTATATAATGGGTGCCAACAGTCTTATAAAATACTAGAGGCCTAGTGCACAAAATTTGTGCTCAGGTAGGGTCCCTAGGCCTGGCCAGTGACCAGAGCCTATCAGGACCTTCCAGCTGCTGGCCCAGGCCTCTCTTTCCTGGCTGCTGGCTGCTGGCCAGGGCCTCCTTTCCCTGGCTGCCAGCTGCCAGCCAGGGCCTTTCTTCATTCTGTGCCTCCCCCTGGTGGTCAGCACACATCATAGCAAGTGATTGAACTCCTGGTCTCCTGGTCAAACTTCCGAGGGGACAATTTGCATATTGGGCTTTTATATAGAGAGATTATTCTATTTAATAATTGAATTACACTGATACTTTATTTTCTGTAAGTAATCCTACTTTGAGGGTGGCCAAAGCCAAATGTAAGATCAAATGATATTATCTTTAAAATGCTTCATTTTTATCAGGATTAAAGAAAAATTATATTTGGTGAAAACCAACATAAATAATGGACATCACATAGATGAATGACTGGATTTGTGGATTATTATACTTTTGAAGCTGAAGTAGTAAAAGTACCTCTCTGTCCATAACAAAGATTTCTTCTATTAACATGTTTTAGGACTATGTGACTTAAAATTTCAGATGGCTAGGTGTTAAGTGATTTGTTTTATTTCCATGGGTATGAAGCAATTTTGACAGACAGTTCTAAGCATTTAAAATCTTGTAACTATTTATTTGAATGATCAGTATATTGCCTGCCAGTCTTCACAGCTGGCTCTAAAAATTTCAGTAACTTGAGCAGAATCGCTAGGATTTTGTAATCACCAACCATGTGAATTACATTGTAGAGCAGGTCTTTGTTGGAATCATGAAGGATTCATGTGAAGATAATTGAGGTACTTCTGGTATTTTATTTCCAATGTTAATAAACATATAATTTCTGCTTAGGTGAAAAGTGAAATAATAAAATTATAGGATTATAAATGACAGAGAATACTTTTTGTTAGTTTTAAGTTATACCTATGCTATTTCACAGAATGTAAATTACATGATATTCCTTCAGAAATTGGTTACAGCATATTAAAGCCAAACATTGAACAGTGCCTAAAATGTGTAGTGATTATACAAACATTTTACCGTATTATTTAATTTCACTCTCAAAATGTATCTATAAGGTTAGTGGCTATGGATTATTTTAGCTATTGGATAATTTAAAGAACAAAATCTCATTATATGGAACTTATTTTATCTTTAAAAATGTACCATCACTGTACAGACTAATCTCAAGGGAATTTCCCTAATTTCTCATGGCATAGACACTAAGCCTCCCATTCATTTGACAACCTAATGAATGAGTAATAGCAGTGAATGAATTTACCTGACCCCGTCAGTAGCGGGTAGATGGAAGATCCAACACTGGACATAGAAAGGGTCACTGTTTAGAGAAAGCCTACCTTCCTTCCTCCCTAAAATATTAATATCCTCTATCCCAGTGGTTCTCAACCTTCCTAATGCCGCGACCCTTTAATACAATTCCTCATGTTGTGGTGACCCCCAATTTCATCGTTACAAATTGAACATAATTAAAGCATAGTGATTAATCACTAAAACAATATGTAATTATATATGTGTTTTCCGATGGTCTTAGGTGACCCCTGTGAAAGGGTCGTTCGACCCCCAAAGGGGTTGCGACCCACAGGTTAAAAACCGCTACCCTATCCCCTCTCATCTCAAACATCAATACACAAAACATTTGCCATCAAAATAGATATGACTGAAAAATGAGTGTAGTTGAACAAATCCTCCTACATGCTTTTAAGATTCAGATTTTAGTAAAAATATTAAATCTTAAGAGTGAGAGATGTCAATGTAGAAGGAAAATTACAAATTTTCTTAATGACAGACAATGCTTAATGCTAGACTCTTAATGCTAGCTAGATATGCTTAGTTGACTTTCTGGTATAAACCATGTGTTAAAACCAAACACTATATGATAATTAACATTTTAAAAATATTTTATACCTGCTTTATTGGATGGGGGGATCTCATTAGGAAAAAAAATAACTTCTTATGACTCATTAAGTCAGTAGCACTACTGTAAATCATAAACCTATTATAAAGAAATAGCTTCATACAGAAACAGCAGGTCCAGCTGTTTAAACATCATGTAGCATATGGGGCTCAATAATTGGACTCAAATGCTATCTGCTAAATCACTAACACTGTATTCAAGTGTTGTGTTTCTATAGGGAAGGACAAAGCATTACTTGAATTGCTGCTAAACTGGATAATACACTCTTAACTTCAAGTGAATAGCTACCAAATTAGTGTCTACTTGTAGACTTCAGTGGGTTCCCTTTAAAGGGAAATCTAAAGTGTATTTATTTTGGGATATTTCATTGTACCATTTATTTATATGCTTTATTTGCCTTTGGATTTCAGCCTAACATTTTCTTTCTTTTTTTTTTTTTTGTTTGTTTGCGTATTTGTTTTATATCCAGGATTTCTACTTTAAAACATTTTCATGTAGAATACAATCTTGTCACTTTAGTAACTCCTATGAATATCTGTGGTGAGAGTGGAATGAAAAGAAAAGTTTTAAAAAAGCAAAATATTTTTCAAATAACTATAATAAAAAAGCAAGTCCCTCTAATAAAAGCTGATGTACTGTGACCCAACATTTAGGATGTGAGAAAGCTACCAACAGAGCCAAAAAGAAGTCTAGAGTCATACTCATGATGTTGGTAGTGAGTGGTTTTTATTTGGTAGAACTTGTCCCAATATGATTATATTGGCTCCCAGCACATAGATTCACTACTACAACTCTACCTCAGAATTACCTGTTTCTGTTTTGTTTTACTTAAATTCAGACTTCTGAGGCTCATTCCACAGTTCCTCATATGGTCTAGAAAACTATATATGTTTCTAATTTGGCCAGGAAATTCTTACTTAGCCAGGTCAGTATAAGCATTTGAAAATCATCACAATGTGGTAGGTTGGGGTTGTGGGGGAGGAGATGCCATTGCTTGAGATTCTATACTACCACCAACATGCTAGGTAAGAAATTTACCCCTAACAATTCACCTAGTCCTCAGAACTGGTGCTCAATGAAATTAAATGGCACCCACAAGGTTATAGAATGCAGACAACCTGTAAGTGATGTGTTGGCCTATGTTATCAGATTCATTCCTGACCTACTGCCCTACTCTGAGTCATTAAGTGGAGAAGGACACTGCTCTGCAGACTTCCTAGTCCAGGCTCCTGCAGGAAGGAGGAGGGGCAAAGCCAGGTTTTTTCTTTCACTTCTAATGCCTTGGGTAGCTTCTATGGGTGTGGTTACATCTGCATCACCTCCAAACTCCAGCTGCTTCTAAGCTGGCCCAGATTTTGATAGTAGACCCCAACTCCTAAACTCTGGGAAGCCTATCTCTTCCATTTGTTCTTCATTTTAGAGGAGAGAGCAGTTCCTTATGCTATTAATCTGTAGGTTGACTCACTGTCTTCTTTTTGGTTTCTCAGTTTTTCTTCACCCATGTATCTAGTTCCCTGGGCTAAATTCCCTTCATTTTAAACACTTAAGTAGTTTCTATTTTCCTGGATGGATCCTGGCTGATGAAATCTCAAAACATCAACTTAAAGTTTCCACAGGGATGTAGTAAAACAGATGAGGTTCGCCAATCTTTCCTTCACTGTATATCAAATGTGACAGATTCTGACAACCTGATACAGTCTATAGAAAATTAACCATGAACCCATTGGTTACTACTGAAGGGAAATCATAGAAAAAGTACTAGAAAAATTGGTTGGAAACATAGAGATTATAGGCTCTATCAGAGAGTGGAAATACACCAGAGAAAAATTACTGAAACTAGAAATACATCCAATTTAAACATTGCCTGCCAAGCACACAATATCATTTTGCTGATGGAACAGGAAGACAACAGCAAGAATACTGAACAGAAAGAAAACAAGTGTCTTAATTGAAAATATTTGGCAAGAATACAAAATTAGTTTTAGCATAAGACTAGAGATAAACAAAGCCCTCAGGTGAGGACTCCGTTTCCTATCACCGATTAAGTTCTCCACCATCCTCTCCTTCCTTTCTGTTGCAATAGTTGAGGTAATCCCACTTTATTTCTCAGGCTCATGTCTCTACTTATTTTAGATTATACTCCTTGCTTGGTAACCTTAAACTCCTTGCAAATTAAAAAAAAAATACATCCCTTTTTTTATCACCCCAACCTGGTCCATCCAGGTTCAGTTATTGCCTCCTCATTCCCCCCAAGTCAAAGTTCCTGAAAGTCTTGTTTTGTTTTATTTTTCCTCCAATTTCTTTCTTATTTTCATTTTTAAATTATCCTTTATTGTATTTCAGATATCCCCCCCCCCGCTTTCTCCTCTTCCTCCCATCCCCTACCCACCCCCCAAGGTCTTCACTACTCTATAGGGTAGTGAAAAATCTTGTTTATAAGGACCATCTTCATCTTGTCCCCTCCTCTCACTTACTTACAACCTCCGTGATCAGGCTTCTGCCCCATCATTACACCAAAACCATTCTTATTAAGGTGATCAGTGACCTCTATGTTACTAAATCCAGTAGACAATCTCAGAATTTAATTGTCATTGCTTATCAACAGTTTTGACCCCTTTGTTGACTTTTGGCACACTCTCTTCTCTTAGCTACTATGACCCCATGGTTTTCTGCTTTCTGTCTTACTTCCCTGGCCACTTCTACCCAATTCCCACAGCAGGCTCTTGCACTTAACTCAGCCCTTAAATGATGTGCTTCTTCCTCCGGGCTAAGCTTTCAAACCTTTTTCTCTTTTAACGGGGTGTTCTCTTCTTCAGGCATCTTCTATATCTAACTCCAATTCTGACTTTGCCTTTGAGCTCCAGACTGGAGGCCACAATGGTATAGAAAATCCAACACTCTACTTCCCCCTTGTACTGGTTAAAGTGTCTTTTCTAGTTCTCCAACCCAGTGAGTAGCATCACCTCCTGTTCAGTTTCACATTACAAAACTTAGCTCCTCCCTTTCCCTGATCTCGACTAGCCAATTCACCATTAGATGATGTTGATTTTATCTCTTATTTTTTTACTATGTATCTAAGGCTTCTCCTATATATGTGTTCTACTGCAACCAAAGCATAAATTTGTACATTTATTCACCCACTTTATCACCCCAATAAATTCCCTTTCCTCTTCCCAGAGAGGTTTACCTGGAGAAAAAGGTCCTCATTGGCTCGTTCTCTCAAACTTAGTGATCCATGATTTTGTTCACACTTTCTGTCCATTTGTCCCTTTGCACACCCTCCATCCTTGATCAGTCCAGATTCCTCTGCCACACTCCTTTGTGCATGCTCTTTTTTCTCTGTGGACTGATCCTTACCTCTTGCCTGTGTTAACTCTTGCTTGAATCTAACTCTAATATTACCACTTTGGGGAAACAGTCCTTTTTTCTTCTGCCCAGTCTAGTTATTTTCTTTTTAGTACTTCTCACTGAATTATATTAGTTTCCTTCAGAGCAATTATCAGTAATTGTATATTTCTTATTGGGGTTGTTTGTAAAAATATATTTCTAACCCCCAAAACTGAAAGTTTCTTAAGGGCAAATTGCTTAATTGGTTTTGTTCAACATCATATCACAATGCTTTCTAGAGCATCTGACACATAGTAGGCTCAAAAAATATTTTTCAATAAATAAATAAACATTAGAAGTATAAGAAATCTTAGAGGCATATGATACAAATTTTTACACAAAGCTTGAATCTCAATGTCAATGCCATGAGGCTCAACACATATAGGATACCTGATCTGGTCATTCTGGAAAAATCCTCTCTTTAGACTGTGAACTTTCCAAGGAAATTTACCATATGTTTCTCTGCCCAAGCAAATGGTTGCACTGTGCTTATTTTCACAGAACATCTGCGGAGGACAGATAGCTGCTGATTATTACTCTATGAGTTGGAGATTGAAAATGTACATGATATATTTAATCTCATTTTCATACAATATTTATATCTTCTAAATATTCGGTAATTTAGCTTCTCTTCCCTGGATTTTTCAGTGGCAATATAAATAAAACAAAATTCTGAATAGTAAATTTAAAGAAGTCACATAAAAAATAGCTGCCTGATATTTAAGCTGGAATAGATTTCCTACCTCACTTTGAATAATTCAATGAAATTGTCAGGGAGACAAACCAGACTGGTAGAAATAACACTAAGTTACAAGACAATGGAATTTCACCTCAGCCTGTCAGTAATTATTGTGTCCTCTGGCCTTAATTTCTTCATTTCAAAAATAAGCAGATTGTTTTGTAATAAGGAAAAATTCTACATCCAGATGTCTATTATGAAGTGGAGTTACAAGACTTTTGGCACATACAGGCATATCAATCAAATGCTATACAAGACACTTTAACCAGTACAAGTGGAGTTAAGATGAGTGGAGTTCCTGGACCCAATTCCAACTCCAGGGTGCATTTCTTCTCGCACCAGCAAACAATTCCCAGACACCTGCAGGGGTGTCCAAGAATTCAACTCATTTCTGACATTATCTACCTGGAGATTCCACAAGTTAAAGATTCAGTCCTACAAGACTGCCTCTCCCCCATCCCCACCACAGCCATACACACACACACGCACGCACACGCACACACACACATGCACACACACACTTTTCAGAAGCTAGCTGGAAGGCTACATTCTTACCTGTGCTTATGACCAACTGGCTGTGGGTTAGAGTCTCTAAAGACCCCTTCCTTGGATTCAATTAATTTGCTAGAATGGCTCATAGAACTTAGGAAAGCTCATTTACTCACTATATTACTCATTTATTACAAAGAATATGAGGGATATGAATCAATAGCCAGATGAAGAGACACATAGGGCAAAGCCCCAGTGAAGGAGCTTCTGTCCTCATGGAGCTTGGGGTTTGGCAAGATGGTATGTAGCTCTATTCTGGTTCCCCACTGTGGAAACTCTAAAAAAGGGCCAAGGAGGTGTCCTACTGGGTGTTTATGGAGGCTTCATTCCATCGTCATGACTGACTGCATCATTGGCCATTGGCAATAGAACTCAACCTCCAGCCCCTCTTCTATCCCTGGAAAATCCCAAACTCCTAATCACATGGTTGGTTCTCCTGGCAACCAACCCATACACTTGGATGGGGTTCAAAAGTCACCTTTATTAACATAAGGAAAGACACCTTGATCACTTTCAACACTAAGGAAATTCCAAAGTTTTAGGGAGGTATGAGCCAGGAATTTTGGAAATCTTATAAATCATAATATTGCATAGATAAATGAACAAGTTAATTATGGTATGTTCATAAAATGCAATATCATATAGCAAAGAAGATGAAGGAATTATAGCTTAAAAATCCAACATGAATAATTCTAGCATCTACAATACTGAACTAACAAAACAAAATAACACACTGTAATCTCGATTATATACATTTTATAATTTTTATATAAAAATTAAACTATATTATGTAAGGATACATGTACAAAAAACAAAAAAAAGAAATCAAGAAAATTGTTATAAAAATATGATAAAATTAAGAAAGTTGTTTCTACTAGTGTGAAAGCGAGTATTCATACAGAATGGAAATTGGTGGCTTTAGGGTCATAGACAAATGTCCCTCTTTTTGGTCTGAGAGATACCTACATGTTCACTTTATACTTATTATATTGTACTAGAGGACCGATGCACAAAATTTATGCAAGGGTCTTGGCCCTCGCAGCGTGGCAGCTTACCTTGGCCTCCACAGCTGCGGCTTCGTCTGGAAGGTTGTTCAGCTATCTGGTCTAATTAGCATATTATGTTTTTATTATTATATATTATATACTTTGTTTTGTGCACTCTCCTGTTTGCACACTTTGTTTATGATTAAATTATTTTTAAGGAAAAATTTCATATGAGTCTATAAATTGTTTGGTCATTATTATTTGCTATGGTCAGTTTATACATAGTGAATCATACAATATAAGCAAAAGCCTGTGTGTATTATCTCTGTAGACATACACATAAAATAATCTTTATATCCTGTTATGGTAAATTTTATACAATAAAATATATAGCTGATATAGATTGCATTATATGTTATAGAAGTGTATATAGGAAGCCTAGGTAATCTTATTAAATAGCTTACCCCTACATCTGGAGATTAGTAAAAAGAGGCCACTTAACTGGATTCAGTCAAGAGTCATAGTTTGACCCACAAAACAGTTTAAAAGTGCTTTACTTCTGAATTTGTGACAAAAATTCAAAGAATTGAGAACTTTCACATAAAAAATCCAGATGGTTTTTGTATTAAAAGTATTTAGTCCAAACTGGAACCCTATTCTCAACTTATAAGAATCTGCTCCCTCTTCAGATGAGGCATTGGACCTTCTGCTCTCCTCAGCTCCAACCCTGCTGTCACTCTGGTCCCTGAGAGTGGGCTTTTCCATTCAGTGTTGTGTCTGTTGGTATAGATATAATTTTGGTTTTTTGTTTGTTTGTTCTGTTTCTTTTCTTTCTACACACAGGGTATTGATCCTTTGTTAACTGCCTTGGTACAATAGGCATTGTAGTTGAGATCACTACCCACAAACTTCTGTTTGTGCCAATTCTTCCCTTTGTATTAATTATGGCTTTTACTGCTCTGCCTTTGGAGAAAACCATCTATTTGTATGTAAATCATTTCATTCAGAAAATGAGATTAGTCAGTTTTGAACCGAAAAATAAGCCATTTATTTTTCAATATGCTGTAAAAAAAAAAATAAGAGTATTAAAAAGTTTAAACCATCTTCAAAAAATAACTTAAAGTATTTTTTATTGTGGTAGATGTTTCTTTCTGAAGAAATATATTTTTAAAGTATTCTCCAACACTACCTGATTTAGTAAGAAGCTTTTGTCTTCCCTGCAGAGAGCTGAGCTGAAGTCTTCTATTTAGTTCTTAATCTTTCAGCATTTATTCTCTTTCAAGGCTTTCCAATTTGCCAATTCATTGGATTTTGTTTATCACCTTTTCTACAAAAGTCCATTTGTTCATTGACAGTTGTATTCTAAGTTAAATCAAAAGCAGGCTGATTAATGAATATTCAAATTGGCCCCAAGAGCTCTTGTTAGGTTGATGGTTCTATCACATCAGCCATATGTAAAATCTATTTTCCTTTTAAATGTGGCTGCTTTTGCTGTGTCAGAGATTATTTATGACTCTATCCTCTATTAGTCTTGATTAACAGGAAGTTTTTGATCAAGTAGGGCCTTCTCATCTCTGACTACTTATACATCAAACATTATTTTGCTATGGATTTGACATGTTGCTATTTATTTGTTTCATATCCCTTGTATAATTTAATGCAAAATAAATGAAACTGACTTTCACAAAGATCTTATTTTGTAGGAGAGTGTTACTGCCGCAACCTGCATGGCTAGGGTTCAGGATCTGAAGGAGGGACCAATGCACAAATGAAAATGCTATACAAGAAATATGAATTTAGAAGGCTTTGGGGGCCAGGGGTGTCTCTTTCATGAAGAGCACACTGAAACTGGGTCCCGTCTGTTTTTATTCACTTGAATACCCCCTTGCCCTTTAACAGTGCATACAGGCATATCAATCAAAGGTAAAGTTTGGTAAACAGTATAAGGAGTATTAAGTTAGGGAATTGCCTTGAGCCACCACTATCTCAACACATCCCTGCCAACTGTGCCCAATTTGTTAAATAATTTGACCCAGGACACAGAGAAGAATAAAAGAAAACCTAAATATATGTAGTCTGACTCCAAAATCCGTAAGGTTAACCACTACGTCTGCTTCCTCTAAATCCAAAATAATCAAAGTCTTAATCGACTAGAATAATTTATCCAGAGCAGTTTAAGACCTATATCCCATTATCTTTCACTAGCTATTTACTACTGGATTTTTATTAGCTTCATAACACAAACTTTCTGTTCTTAAATAGAATCAGATGAATATATTTCTACAATCTAAATTCAGTTATTTCAGTTATTATCTTAATGAAATTACAGGGTTTACACAGTCAAAAGCTATATAATTATAAATCTTTTCCCAATTAATAATATAATGCACTGTTGGATTACTAAACAATAAAATTTAAAAAGGAAGACAGATACAGATAAAACATTAGACATTCATCTAGCAAACATGCCTTTAAACACCTACCTACCATGTCTTAGTTTCTGAAGATACAATGATAAATTAAATGTAGTTTGTTTTTTTTTTCCATGAGTGAACTCACTATTTAGGAAAAATAACAGCCATGTCAGTAGATAAGTCCAATAAATTCAGTATAATTAGAAACCTAGTTGGAGACCCAGATCATGGAGCAACCTGTATATTATGCTCAAGACAAAGTTTGGCCTGTATTCTCGAAGTCAGTATTGTCTACAGTGGAAGGTATGAATGGGTGCTATTCCTGTTGAAAAGGGAAGAATGACCTCACAGGTAAGTCAGGGATCATCAGGCCACTGGTTTCACAGCTTCAACTGCTGGAGCCTTGGGAGTGGTATCTCATTTGGCAGAGCCTGGAGCATTGGAACTTCATGTTGGTTAAGCCAGTTTGTAGTGTTCTGTTATGGCTGCCTGAGCAGATGAATACAACCATATAATTTGCAAGCCGGGTACATGGACGTTATCTGAAATGCCTCCTTAAGCCTGACATACCCATCTCTGTCCTCAGGGGTTCCTTTTTTACAACCAGTAATAGTAGGACATTCAGTTGTTACCTTGGCCACAGCTAACTGGCATCTCCTATAGGTATTACCTTGGCGAAAGATAGTTGCCTTGCAAAGGTCCCTTCCCAAGGTAGCCCCAATATAATGACTGATTTGCTTGGTGGTATAGGGTCCAGCTCCCTTGCCTCAACACAGGACAATTCTGAATGATCATCTGAGCTTAAGAATTCCCCATTGGTTTGCAGAGAACTCTGTTGCGATTGCATTACAGCTTGACTTCTCCCTCTGCTTCCTGTCCCCTCACATTTATGATCCTTGAGCTTGTACTAAGAAACCTACTGCATGCTAATCTCCATCTCAGAGTTTGCTTCCTGAGTAACACAAAATTCAATGCACAGGCACCCAAATCATTTCTCCAGATTCTGTTTTATGTGTGTGCATGGTTGTGGGAATCCAGACTGACAAAATATTATAATGTTTCTATTTGTAGATATATATATATATATGCCTAAGCGACCATTATGACCAGTCAACCTCACTGACCACCAGAAAGCAGATGCTCAACACAGGAACTGCCCCCTGGTGGTCAGTGCACTCCCACAGCCAACCTCCTGCTCCCGGCCAACCTCCCATGGTCCCTCCCCTCTGCTGGCCGGCCCCGATTGGCCCTGATTGGGACTGGGAAGACAGCCCTGATTGCCCCGATTACTGGCCAGGTCTAGGGACCCAACCTGAGTATGAATTCGTGCACTAGGCCTCTAGTATATATATAATGATAAGATTTCAGAGGGCAAAAAGGATATATTACTCATACTGGTATGTCTATCCACAGCATTTATTACTTCATCAAGTTACAATAGTCCTTGGCAAAGGCTTGCCGAATAAACTCTATAGTTTTTTTCATCATTTCTCTAAAAGCTAGATTAACTCTAAGATAAAAACTAATATAAAAATGTGCATAACTAAACAAGGGACTTTAAGTTGCATATATTTTGCTTGCATGTTCCAAGTGCAATTTTATTATTAGTCTTCAATAAAACGTTTTTTCTCAAAGTACAAAGAGAATTACATTGCACATGATGATGTATTTGTGCGGTTGAGAGGACTTAGCTCTTTAATATTTCCTACTGAAGGCTATTTGTATTTTGAATACATACATGTTTAAAATAGTGTTAATAGCTGCATAATGTGACAAATTTCTTTTTTAAATATGCATTTGCTAAAGTATATAAATCAGAACTGTATAAATTGATATAAAACAAAAATAAGTACTTACTTTAATCATCTCCTAACAATTAAATATTTGCAAAAGTATTTGCTGATTGGTTCAATATAGAATTCTGTAATTCTTGAATATTTGCCTTCTGCTTATGTAGAAATGAAGACAGCATATCTCTAAAGTCAAAACCTACAATTGTATTTTTTTGCTAAGTGTAACTGAGTTAGCTTTGTCTAAGTTTCCTTTGCTTTATCCATGAAGTTAATTAAATGCTATCTAAATACTTTTTCTACCTGAAAATTTCATTTTATCTCAAATGAACCACTTCTAATATCATATCTGCTTGTTGAAATAAAGGCAGACCATCAAACTAAAGATAAGATTATAATAAAGATACTGACTCATTTCTCTGTTTCTTGTGGGACATTATTAATGTTTTCCTAAGTTCCAGAGGTTGAACTTAGGTTATCCTCATTTATACATAGTTTCCCAGTCCTATACTTGGAGTTATTTTTCATTCTGTTTTTATTTATCCAACAAATAATTATTGAGCATCTACATTATATCAGGAACTTTTTAGGTGTTTGGGGGTACAACAGTGAACAAAACAAAGATACCAGCTCTTCTGGAGATTACATTCTACTTTGGTGATACAGTGAACATATACTGTATATATACTAGAAGCCTGGTGCACAAATTTGTGCACCAGTGGGGTCCCTCCGCCTGGCCTGCGGGATTAGGCTGAAACTGGCTCTCTGACATCCCCTGAGGGGGCCCAGATAGTGAGAGAGTGTATGCCAGGCCGAGGGACCCCACTGGTGCACAATTGGGGCCAGGGATAATCATGGAGGGTTGACCAGCCGGGGAGGGACCATGAGAAGCCTCCAGTGTGTGTCTGGCTCATCTCACTCAGTCCCAATTGGCCAGACCCCAGCAGCAAGCTAACCTACCCATCGGGGCATCTGCCCCCTGGTGGTCAGTGCACGTCATAGCAACTGGTCAACTGGTCGACTGTCTGCCCCCTAGTGGTCAGGGCACGTCATAGCAAACAGTTGAACAGCCTTAACATATCATTAGCATATTACACACACTTTGATTGGTTGAACAGCTGACCAGTCAACTGGAGACTTAGCATATTAGGCTTTTTATTATACAGGCAGTCCTCAGACTCGACATACATAGTTTCGTGGTTATGTTGCCATCTCCCATTTATTTATAAAAAAAAAGTCCCGTCATTTCGATGTATGTACATATGTGCTTTATGTTTTTTATTATTTATTTACCACAAGTAAAGATCAGGAATTGTTATCTTTCTTTTAAATTGTTTTTACTGTTTAACTTCATTACTGCTGTGTATGTGCTCCATGTGAGTGACGTAGGTGCTTATGTAGGTGGGTTCCAACTTATGGCGAAAATCGCATTATGTCGCGCTATAGGAACAGATCTCCAACATAACCTGAGGACCTACTGTATATGACATATAAACTATATTGTAAGTGACAAGGATTGTGAATTTAAAATATGTGTAGCAAATAAAGGGGCTATTGTGAGTGTTGGGGTGGAAATTGTGGCAGGTTGCAAATTAAAACATGTGTAGCCTTAATTAAGAAGCTGAGGTTAGAGCAATATTTAAAGAAATGAAAAAGTTAACCATGCTAATGCATAGGGAAGAAAACTCTAAGCAGAAGAAACTTCTAGAGCCAAATTGGAAAAGCTGGGATGTGTTTAAAATGCTTAAGGAAGTATAAAGAAACAGTGTGGCTGGATCACAATAAATAAGGAGAGTAGGATGAGAGACATTGGAAATTAAGGGTGAGATTGGTGGTGAAGAAGCAGATCCTTTATAGCATCGTAGGTCTTTGAAGGACTTTGGATTTTACTCTGAGTCAAATGGGTAGCCACTGGGATTTTGAGCCAATTTTAGGAGAATAACAGTATTCTTTGCCTTTTAATATATTTTGTTTATTAATTTCAGAGAGGAAGGGAGAGGGAGAGAGAGAGATAGAAACATCAATGTTGAGAATTATTGATCAGCTGCCTCCTGCACATCCCCTACTAGGGACTGAACAAAGCGGGAGGGGAGAAGGGTAAAGAAAAATGAACAGAGTCTCAGAGAAATGTGGGAGACCATTGAGCATGCCAACATACACATAATGGGAGTACTAGAAGAGAGAAAAAGGAGAAAAAATAATTGAAGAAATAATGGCTGAAATAATGTGGTTTTAAAGTGGGATCTTTCAGTATGGTTGTGCTGTAATTTTCCAGCCACATTCAGTTATGTGGGTCTGATTATGGAATGGGGAAAGAGCTTGTCTCAGCCAAGCAAGCAGGACAAAGTGAGGGGGGGAAGGAAGGTACAAGAGCAATTATGATAAATTATGGAATTAAAACTGGGTCAGGAAAGAAGGAAGAGCATCAGGGTACTGAAGGGAAGAAACAGGTGGTTGTGTCAGTGAATTGGAGGTCTTCAGGTGCCAAATAGATTTGAGATGTTCCTCAGTGAAAGGTACTCATTACATTTTGTTACATCACACGATCGCAGTTGTGTGCGCATGTGGCAGGTATTGGTAATGACAAGGTCTAAGATTTCACTTTAGAGGGAATGACTGGGGTGGATAGATACCCTTGAAATGGGAAGCATTTAAGGAACTAAAATATACAGGGTATTGGAAAAACCATGTATACATATGTAGAAATTGCTTCAAGTTAAGTCAGGCATTCTAATGGATAAAGTAGGAGTGAACCAGGAACTAAAATTTTTGATAAAATACATAGGAATGATCCTGGGTGTGAGTAGCTGATAGCAATAATGTATTTATTTTCCAGCACATGACTATGGAGTCCCATAGGGTAGGTAAGCCTTTAAATTAGATAAATTAATGTTCCCCTTTTCTTCAGGATTTGTGATTAAAGGTTGACTTCTTCAACTAGGATGGTAATTGTTAGTGCAAAATACAGTGTGGTCTCTTTGGCTTGAACCATGGAGAGTTGGCAGCTATGTTTAGTTTTATTCCTCTTGGTTTAAATTTCCCCATAACTCTGGGCATGTTTTTCTTAGTTATACCTTATACAATATTTCTTGTGTGAGTTTAATTGATCTTTTAGAATCTATTTTTACCTTAAATTCTTATTTCCATCCTGAATTGTTTTACTGATGTATTAGCCAAAGTTCTTAACTGTGTACAGGAAATTATATCTGGCTTAAGGGATAAAACTATCTCATAGATTAATTAGTAGGATTACAAAACACAAGACCCTAAGCTGAGCTTCTGGGAACAGCCCCGAATTGAGTAGAAAATGGTCCTGTCACTGTTACAGCTGCCTCTAGATCAGCGGTTCTCAACCTGTGGGTCGCGACCCCTTTGGGGGTCAAACGACCCTTTCACAGGGGTCGCCTAAGACCATCGGAAAACACATATATAATTACATATTGTTTTTGTGATTAATCACTATGCTTTAATTATGTTCAATTTGTAACAATGAAATTGGGGGTCACCACAACATGAGGAACTGTATTAAAGGGTCGCGGCATTAGGAAGGTTGAGAACCACTGCTCTAGATGATTGACAAGCTACAGAATCAGATACTGCCATTACAGCTAATGTCTCAAAAACTAGTTGGAAAACTGCTAAATCTACATTTGGAGAGCTGCTTCTGCCCATAAAAAGAGTGGTTTTTTTTGTTTTTGTTTTTGTTTTTTTTACCTTGTCAAATGATTCCGTTCTGAATGGAGATCTTTGACAAGGATATCTGATTGGTGAAACCTAAATTATATTTGAATCCTGGAGGAAAAGGACTCAGGGATTATACTTTTTGTCTTTCAGGCCCTGAAAGCTAGAAAGTTGTTAGGATGGATGTTAAGAGTATTAAACTCCAGGATCCAGTATCAACCAGGTGTATAATTTTGGCTTCTGATGTAATTTGAAATGTAGTAAGAGGATTAAATACACTAACTAGATTTGATCAGGACAAAGACTACATAATTCAACAAAATCTTGCTGTGCTAAGTCCTAGCATCTTCCTAAGAGAGTTTTAAAAAGAAAATCTTTGAAGATTTTGGAAATTAAAACTCTGGTCTTGCCCAATTTGAAAGGGCTAGTGAGAATTATTTTATCATGATCACTCTCATCACCCATAGTATTTGATTAGCTAATTAACCACCCCATCTCATTCCCTCATAATTCTGAACCTATTTAGAAATATATAACAGAAATTAGAATGAGCAGACATCATCTGTTTTATTATAGTTGCAAGGCTGGATTAGAAAATTTAGCTTGGATTTCAAATAAAATCTCTTTTTCTTTTTCTTTCTCCCTCCATAGAAGCTGCACAGAAATATTACAAATAGAGCAGTTAAATAACCAAAACCTTGACTGCACAAGGCATAGCCTGTTCTCTTTATTTTATTGTATGGAAAATGCATGATGGGAGATAAAGGCAGGGAATTTCCAAAAAAAAAATCCAAGAGTAGTAGTGACAAAGAAAGGGAAGCCCAAGAGCATGGAGATTAGGACCTTAACCTTCCCAATTAAAGATAAAGAGAAAATAGGTATCAGCCTTTTTAGAATTTTATCAGATTACTTCTACCAAAGAAAGAAACTAATGAACGTTAAGGAGATTAGAGCAAATTTTACCCTAAAAATGTTCGTGAGGCATTTTCAAGGCTTGACAGAAATTTTGAGAGGGAGATGATGACTTACCCTGCATCTATCATCACCACTAGCCCCTCATCATGATCAGGATCATCATCATCATCATAATTACCATCACTATGAACCACCAACATTGTCATTTCAAACATTTGTGGAGGGTCTAATATAATATTTCATGTCACATAAAATCCAAATTATTTTAAAAATAAAAAAACTGAGGAGGATTTATAATTAATGTCTATCGAGATGATATATTGTTGAGAGGAATAGAGTTTGGGGTAGGGATTGGGGAGGAAATCATGTCTAAGAACTGAGGCATCTGGGATAATTAAAGAAGGCATGGAGTTAAGTCATATTTGGGCCTTAGAAGAAATATTGATACAGGGATTCAGAGTGTAGACCTACTACAGAGATGAGGGATAAGACAAATAATTATTTGCCTCATTAAAGAATCTGTGTATATCCAGTTGAGAATTTCACAAGTCTCTCAAAGAAATGGGACTGATCTTTTTTTTTAAAAAAATTCCTAATTACTTAATTATGACTGTAACACTAAATGACTAATGTTATTAAAGTTCTCTTTTAAGAATCTAATATTCTTTTTTTTTTTTAAATATATTTTATTGATTTTTTACAGAGAGGAAGGGAGAGAGATAGAGAGTTAGAAACATCGATGAGAGAGAAACATCGATCAGCTGCCTCCTGCACATCTCCCACTGGGGAGGTGCTCGCAACCCAGGTACATGCCCTTGACCGGAATCGGACCTGGGACCTTTCAGTCCGCAAGCCGACGCTCTATCCACTGAGCCAAACCGGTTACGGCCTAATATTCTTTTTACTACAATGTTCCTCCAAAAAACAACAACGAAATAGTTCATCAATCTGTTTACTACAAGTTTCAAAATGAATGTTGTTTTAAATGAAAAAGTCATTCTGTTTTTGTGTTCTCCAAGTCAACACTACCATCATCCAAAACCCTTACTTGCTTCCTCATGTTTTGAGAACTAAGCAGCATATTGGGAGTTTCAGTTGGATACTGTATGGTGTCTTGTAATTCTGGGAAATTTTGAGGACAAAGCTGAGATTATTCAACAAAAGGAAAACAAATCTCATGTTTTCCGTCATTTCTTCCAAGTGAATACTGATTTTCATGCAGGCAATTCATTTTTTATTTTACTTCTAGCCCACCCCTCTACCCCCCCAAAAAAATAACTTTATTTTTTACCTTAATAAAGTACCTCTGGCCCTAACTGGTTTGGCTCAGTGGATAGAGCATTGGCCTGCAGACTCAAGGGTCCCGGTTTCTATTCCGGTCAAGGGCATGTACCTTGGTTGCGGGCGCATCCCCATGGGGAGTGTGCAGGAGGCAGCTGATCGATGTTTCTCTCTCATCAATGTTTCTGGCTCTCTATCCCTCTCCCTTCCTCTCTGTAAAAAATCAACAAAATATATTTTTTTTTAAAAAAGGTACCTCTGATTTATTCTGCTGATTAGTCACACAGTTGATGCATTTTATTAGAAAATCTTTCAAATATGAAGATGTTCTGTTCCTCAAGTATTTTTAAATAAACCACAGAGTTAATGGAGATAAAAGTTTGAATTATTAAAACGGAAGAATAAAATAACTTTCACCTTAGCTCTGAGAAGCAGATAAGAACAAGCAGACTGCTGTTGTTTTAATAAGTCTATGCATTTTTAAATGGATTTTCTTAAATGCCCATTTAATGTTTTAAAATTACTGGTGTTTTTTATGAAAAAATGAAAAGTAATTTTCAAAGGCACTTATGAGGTCTATTCTTATCTCATTAAATACAATGGAGTTGCATGCTTTACACCTACCTCCCTAGGACAAAGGGAATTCAATTTTCAAATAAGAACCCACAGATGCCATGGCTCTGTGTAATATTTCCTCTTTATTTTCTTTCTTCTACTTAAGCACCTGGGTTTTGTATGAACCCAGAATGAAGAGAAAGAAAACAAATCCATGCTAACAAATACATAGTTACAGCAAAATTAGCTTAGATAATCACTGATCATTTAATTTTTTTATATTAGAATTTATCACAAAAACCGCATGAGTGAAATCATCTTGAAACTGAATTCTCAGTAGGTTAGCATGAAAATGTATCAGCAGAGAAATGGTTAATGATTGTGCAAATGGATCTGGAATCTTAAAACAATGACAAATTTCTTACTCTATTGTATTTTTTTCTTACTCTATTTGCCTTTTCTTTACATCTTAGATATACATATTTTCCTGTTTGTTACCACAATTAGAGTCTTGTATCTTACACATAATGTGATGATTTGCACTACCAGCATCATCATTACTATTATTGTAATTAACTCTAACGTTTATAAAGCCACAACATCAATAAAGGTATGCTACATATATGAATATTATTCTGCAATTGTTGTATTTTAATCCATATTTTAACTACTACCTTTAGTTTTTAATATTTATTGCAAGAGTAAGTGGGATTGTTTTTTTAGTTTCTCTTTCTGTGAGTTCATTATTGGTGTATAGAAAAGCCATAGATTTCTAGGTGTTAATTTTTTATCCTGCTACATAAATTAATTTTTTTAAGTCTAGTAGTTTTTTGATGGTGTCTTTGGAGTTTTCTATGTACAATATCATGTCATCTGCAAATAAGGACAGTTTTACTTCTTTTCTGACTTTGATGCCTTTTATTTTTTCTTCTTGTCTGATTGCAATGGCTAGTACTTCCAGTACTATGTCGAACAGTAGAGGTGAGTGTGGGCATCCCTGTCTTGTTCCTATTCTTAAGGTAAATGATTTTAGTTTTTTCCCATTGAGTATGATGTTGGCTTTAGGTTTGTCATACAGTGGGGCCTTGACTTACAAGTGTCCCGACTCATGAGTTTTTCGAGATACAAGCTGTCTCTCGGCCGATTTTTTGCTTTGAGTTGCTAGCTAAAATTCGGGTTATGAGCCAGCTTCAGATACCCCACCACTAGTTGGCGCAACGAACGTCAATGTGAACACCACAACATCAGCCCAGCATCACGTGTCTCACTCGTTCACTTTTTGATTTGACATACGAGTAATTTGAGTTATGAGCTCCGTCACGGAACCAATAAAACTCGTAAGTCAAGGCCCCACTGTATATGGCTTTTATTATGTTGAGGTATGATCCTTCTAATCTCACCTTGCTTGGAGTTTTTATCAAGAAAGGATGTTGGATTTTGTCAAATGCTTTTTCTGCATCAATGGATATGATTATATGGTTTTTATCTCTCAGTTTGTTTATGTGGTGTATCACGTTTATTGATTTGCAGATACTGTACCATCCTTGCATCCCGGAATAAATCCCACTTGGTCAAGGTGTCTGCTTTCTAATGTAATGCTGGATTGGATTTGCTAGAGTTTTGTTGAGAATTTTGGCGTCTATGTTCATGAGGGCTATGGGCCTGTAATTCTCTTTCTTTGTATTATCTTTATCTGTTTTTTGGGATTGGGGTAATGCTGGCTTTGTAGAAAGAGCTTGGAAATGTTCCTTCCTCTTGAATTTTTTGAAATAGTTTGAGAAAGATAGGTTTTATTTCTTCTTGGAATGTTTGAAAAAACTCCCCTGTGAAGCTGTCTGGTCCGGGGCTTTTGTTTGTTTTAAATTTTTTGATTACTGCTTCAATTTTCTCCACAGTTATTGTCCTGTTCAGATTTTTTTTATTATTCCTGGTTGCATTTTGGAAAGTTGTTTTTTTTTCTAGGAATATTTCCATTTCTTTTAGGTTGACCAGTTTGTTGGAATAGAGCTCCTCATAGTATTTTTTAATGATTCTTCATATTTTTGTGGGGTCTGCTGTTATTTCACCTCTTTCATTTCTGATTTTATTTGGGTCCTATCTCTTTGCTTCTTGGTCAGCCTGGCTAGAGGTCCATCAATGTTGTTTATCCTTTCAAAGAACCAGCTCTTGGTTTCATTGATCTTTTTATTGTTTTTTTTTGGTTTCTATTTCATTTATTTCCACTCTAATCTTTATTATTTCCTTCCTTCTGCTCACTAAGCTTTTCTTGTTACTCTCTTTCCAATTCTTTAAGTTGCAGAGTTAGATGGTTTATTACCAGTTTTCTTGGTTTTTTTGAGGTAGGCCTGTAATGCTATGAACTTCCCTCTCAGGATGCTTTCACTGTGTCCCATAGATATTGGATTGTTGTATTTTCATTGTCACTTGTTTCCAGGATGTTTTTTTTTTTTTATTTTTTCTTTGATCTCTTTGGTAACCCAATCATTGTTTAATAGTATTCAGCCTCCAATGTTTGAATTTTTGTGATTGTTTTTATTGTTGTTGATTTCTAATTTTATGCCATTGTGATCTGAGAAGGTTCTTGATATGAATTTAATCTTCTTAAAAATGGAGAAGAGACTTTTCCTGTGTCCCAAAATGTGGTCTATCTTTGAAAATGTCCCATGTGCACTTGAGAAGAATGTATATTCTGTAGCTTTGGGGTGGAATGTTCTAAATATGTCAATTAAGTACATCTGATCTAGTGAGTCATTTAGGATTGATGTTTCTTTGTTGATTTTTTTGTTTAGAGGATTTATCCTGTGATGTTAATGGGGTATTAAAGTCTCTTACTATGATTGTATTGCTATCAATCTCTCCCGTGATATCTTCCAGAAGTTTTTTTTTTTTTTCTTTTTTATGTATTTGGGTGCTCCTGAATTGGGTGCATTTATGTTTACCAGAGTTATATCCTCTTGTTTTATTGATCCTCTTAGAATTATGAAGTGGCCTTTCTTGTTTCTTGTTATGGTCTTCATTTGAGGTCTATTTTGTCAGATATGAGTATTGCTATCCCAGCTTTTTTTTTCATTTCCTTTTGCCTGAAAGATATTTTACCATCACTTCACTTTCAATCTGTGTGAGTCCCTTGTTCTGAGGTGGGTTTCTTATAGACAGCATATATATGGGTCATGTTTTCTTATCCATTTCATCACTCGATGTCTTTTGATTGGAGTATTTAATCCATTTACATTTAATGTTATTATTGATAGGTACCTGTTTGTAGCCAGTTTCTGTTCTTTATGCCTATACTCCTTCCTCCATTTCCATCTTTCTTTTTTAAAATATATTTTATTGATTTTTTTACAGAGAGGAGGGGAGAGGGATAGAGAGTTAGAAACATCAATGAGAGAAAAACATTGATCAGCTGCCTCCTGCACACCCCTTGCTTGGGATGTGCCTGCAACCAAGGTACATGCCTTTGACTGGAATTGAACCTGGGACCTTTCAGTTCATAGGCTGACACTCTATCCACTGAGCCAAACCAGTTAGGGCTATTTTTTCTTTTTTATAGTATTTCTTTTAGCATTTTTTGCATTGCTGGCTTGGTAGTGATAAACTCCCTTAGCCTTTTTGTCTGCGAAGCTTCTGATTTCCCCTTCAATTTTTACTGATAGCCTTGCTAGATAGAGTATTCTTGGATTCAGTCCCTTGCTTTGCATCACTTTGTATACTTCATTCCATTCCCTTCTGGCTTGATGTGTTTCTGTTGAGAAGTCATTTAATAATGTGATAGGGGGCCCTTTGTAGGTCTCTCTCTCTCTCTCTCTCTCTCTCTCTCTCTCTCTCTCTCTCAGCCTTTAAGATCCTCTCTTTGTCATTAACATTTGCCATTGTAATTATGATGTGTCTTGGTGTGGGTCTTTTAGGGTTCATCTTGCTTGGGACACTCTGTACTTGTGTGACTTTTTTCTTCCCCATATTAGGGAAGTTTTCTGTCATTATTTCTTCAAATAGATTCTCTAATCCTTGATGCTCTTCTTGTCCTTCTGGCACCCCTATTATTTGTATGTTACTTCATTTCATATTGTCCAACGCTCCCTTAGGCGCTCCTCTGCTTTTTATTTTTTTCCTCCAGTTGCTGTTCCGATTGGGCTTATTTCTCTACCTTATCTTCTAACTCACTAATTCGGTCCTCTGCTTCTTCTAGTCTACAGTTGAAACCTTTCATCGCGTTTTTGATTGCTGTTTTATCACTTTTATTTCTTCCTGATTTTTGCAAAAGTTGTTGATTTTCTTGTCCATCCAGTTTATGAACTGTATGAGCATTACTCTAAATTATTTTTCTGTCATATTGCATGCCTCCATTTCACTCACTACCTTTCTTAGCTATTCCTTTTTTTCTTTCCTTTGGGGATTGTTTTGTTGTCTCCCCATTCCAGCTATCACCAGAAGGTCCAAGTGCAGAGTTGTGGGGGCCTGAGCTGTGTGCAATGGGAGTGTCACACCACCCAAGTGTCACTGAAGAGCTCTGACACTGAGACATATGGCTGCCGTGGGTTGGTGGGAGACATGCATGTGAAGAATCAGAGTCACTGGCACTCAGTGCAGTCTTGTGAGTGCATCTATAATCAGAGTCCCTGCATGCACAGTGCTGAGGGAGAGTCCCCTCAGGTGTGCCCTAAAAATCAGAGTCCCTCAGAGCATGCCAGAATCAGAGCCCCCAGGTGCATGCACCAAGAATGGAGAATAGCAGTTTCTGTCACTCGGTGCGGCCTTGCTCTGGTGCTGAGAATCAGGGCCCCTGTGCACTCATGAACAGAAATTGTAGTCACTGGCACTCAGTGTGCCTGCACCGAGGCACTGAGAATCAGGGTTCCCGTTCGTGTGCAGTGAGAAACAGAGTCCCTGCATGTGCACACCAAGATTCAAAGTCACTGGTGCTCAGTGTGGCTTCTTGTGCAGAGAATCAGGTTCCCCAGCCTGCTTGGGGGCTGGGTTGCACAGCCTCCCTGGGTTAGCAGGAGGCTTGCTCACATGCTGCAGGAAACAGACTCCCTGTGTGCGTGAGACCTGAGTCAAAGTCAGGTTGCACAGCAACCCTGTGTTGGCAGGAGGCCTGCTTGGGTGGTGTGGGTGTAGCAGGTACTCTGCTGCTGCAGCAGACCAGCAGGGAGGAGGATGGGTTCAGTGACTCACAGAAATCTGCGGCTAGGATGTCTGGTGTCTTTGTGTCCGTGGGTCTGCAGCTGTGGTAGCAGGTCTTTGTCCCGAGTGGCTGTAGGGTCCCAGTATGCATATGAGGCCAGACTGGGTGGTGGTGAGGTTAGGATCCTAGGTGCAAGCAGTTCTGCCCTTCAAGTGGGATTTTCTTACAGCACTGACCATCCCAGAGTGTTTGCAGTGGCAGTGTGGTTTAACAGTCTAAGACTGCCCGGTCCTCCAGCCTCCCAAAAGTCCTGCAGGATCTAACTATCCCTAGCTCTCTCTCTCTCTCTCTCTCTCTCTCTCTCTCTCTCTCTCACACACACACACACATCCACACACTCCTCTATTACTCCCTCACTCTCTCATGCACTCTCCTTCCTTGCCTTCTTGCTGGTCACCATCTTCCCTCCTATTTGTGTAAGTTTTGAAAACACATGGTGTTCATTGTTACTTGGCTGAGTTTCTGTTCTATACACTAACTTTTCTGATTCTTACAACAATAGTTCATGACCTTTCCAGTGTTGCCTTTTAAAATATAATTTTACAATATTAGTATTTGCCTGAATAAGTGATTAAAAATTTAAAATTCAGTTAACCAGATATTTTTCTTATATCAAGCAGTTCATAATGATTTTTTTCTCAATTTCAATGTTGTGCCGACTAATGGTTTGGTCATTATATTGAAAAAATAAAGCGGGGGGGGGGGGGGGAAAGCATCAAAAACCCACCATGTATTTCTAGGTCTTTAACTTTTAAAAAAAAAAAAAGAAAATACAACATTACAATTATGAGTATAATCAAGACTTCAGGTTAAAGCACAGTTCATTTGGAATAGAATTCTTCCTATTTGACCAAAATAAAATGGTGTATCAGCATAGAGTGCTTACCATGAATGAAGCTTGCAGGACTGGAAGTTGCTCTGAGTGAGTCAGTGAGTAAGTGGTGAGTGAGTGGTGAGATTTCAGACATTACTATACACTATTATAGACTGTTAGTACTGTACACTAGTTACACTAAATTTATAAAACAACATGAGACAAAATCAAGCACAAGAGAAAATAATATAATCAAGAGAGAGTAAACATGAGATATAATTTATAAGTCTGCTGCTGATGCAACATGGAATACAGTTTTACAGCAACCTTTTTTTATAAGTAGAAAGAGTTTACTCATAAAATAAGGATGAAAGGTTTAGTATAGTAAATACTATAAACCAGTAAGAGTCATTTATTAACATTACAGAGTATTATGTACTGTACATAATTGTAATTGCGATACTTTAATTTTTAAATTAAATTTATTGGAATGACATTGATACATGTTTCAAGTATATAATTCTATGATACATCATGTATATATTGCATTGTGTTTTTACCACTCAAAGTCAAATCTCATTCTGTCATCATATATTTGACCCCTTTAATTCTTTAGTATTTTTCCTATTCCCTTTTCCTCTGGTAACCACCTTACTATTGTCTGTCTATGAGTTTCTATTTGTTTGTTTTGTTTGTTCAATTGTCGCTTTCAGTTTTATAACTCACATATGAGTGAAATCATATAGTTCTTGACTATTTCTGTCTAATTTATTTCACTTAGCATATTTTCAAGATCCATCCACATTGTCGCAAATGGCAGTATTTCATATTTTCTCATGGCTGAGCAGTACTCTATTGTATATATGTACCACATAAGTACTAAACTCATGGATCTTGGTCTTAAAGAAGATTTTATGAATTTGATGTCACAATCAAGAAAAGTAAAAGCAACAATGAATGAATAGGACTTTAACAAACTAAAAAGCAAAAGAAAGCACTAACAAAACAAAAAAGCAACCAACCAAATGGGAGAAGATATTTGCAAACAATACCTTTGACAAGGGGTTAATGTCCAAAATATATGAAAAAATCATACAACTTAACAATAAAGAATAAACAATCCAATTAAAAATGGGCATAGGACCTGAACAGACACTTTTTTTCCAAAAAGACATGCAAATGAGTAACAGGCATATGAAAAGATGCTCAACTACACTAGCTATTAGGGAAATGCAAATCAAAACTACAATGAGATACCATCTCACACCTATTAGAATGGTTATTGTCCACAAGTATTAAGTGTTGGAGAGATTGTGGAGAAAAAGGAACTCTTATTCACTGCTGGTGGGAATGTAAACTATATTTACTATACTTTTATACAACTGGTAGTACAGTGAGTTTGTTTACACCAGCATCACCACAAATACATGAGTAATGCATTACACTATGACATTACTATGGCTGCAATGTCATTAGGTGGTAGGAATTTTTCAGCTGATAATCTTATGAGACTGTATATGCAGCCCAACATTGACTGCAACATTGCTATGTGGTGCATGACAGTATAGATGAGCAAATATGTTTATATTTTTGTATATGTATGTATTTTTCATTTTCTTCTATCATCTTCATGACCCAGGAAGGCAATTCCTTGCTCTCCTACTCAAGTCATTTTCAGTTAGTTTAAATGGCTTTATTTTTCCTTTTAGTACTAATCACTGTTGATTTTAGAACGTATCTTATTTTTAAAAAAATTTTCTTAAATCCCCAAAGTGTGGAACAGAACCTAGCATTTAATCTGCATTAAGTGAATATTTGTTGAATCAAAGTGTGAATAGAGTGTATAAGCATTGCTTTAAAATCTAAGATCCAAATAAAAGCCACAGGGGGTGCAGGAATTACAGGTGTTTATTTACCATTGTATAGTTTTAGTTCTGCTTAGTTGTTTACTTGGGAATTAACCATAATGGTGATTAGCGGTTTCTTTTTGAAATGCTCGGTGAGAGAGATAGTCTAAAATGAGTAAGACTATTGATATTATATAAAGAACTAGAGACCTGATGCACAAAATTCATGCATGAGGGTGGTCCCTCAGCCCAGCCTGCACCCTCTCCAATCTGGAACCCCTTGGGGGATGTCTGACTGCCGGTTTAGGCCCGATCTCTCGGATCAGGCCTAAACCGCAGCCAGACATCCCCCTTACAATCCTGGACCACTAGCTCCTAATTGCTCACCTGCCTGCCTGCCTGGTCACCCCTAACTGCCACCCCCTTCCAGCCTGATAGCCCCTCACTGCTTCTGCGTGCTGGCCTGATAGCCCCTAACTGCCCCCCCCCCCGCCGGTCAGGTCACCCCAAACTGCCCCCTCCCTACCGGTCTGGTCACTCCTAACTGCCCCCCACCCCTGCTGGCCTGATCACCCCTTACTGCCCCCCTGTCGGCCTGGTCTCTCCCAATGGCACCCCCCCCTGCCGGCCTGGTCACTTCTTACTGCACCCCCTGCCATCCTGGTTGCCCCCAACTGCCCTCCTCTGCTGGCCTGGTTGCCCTTAACTGTCCCCCCCCCCGCCAGCCTGGTCACCCCTATGACCCCTGCCGCCAGCCTGGTTGCCCCATGCAGCCTGCTTGTTCAGTCCTTTGGTTCTCCTCACTAACCCCTCTGCCAGCCTGGTCATAGGCAGCCATCTTGTGAGGGTGTTAGGGTTAATTTGCATATTACCTCTTTATTATATAGGATATTTTTAAATGTTTCTACCATCAATTAATTGCCTTTGAACCTATAGAATATAATGGAATAATTACAATTTTGGGTGCTAGATAAAACTAGATTGAAATCTTAACTCACTTTAGTTTGTGATGAACAAAAAAGTATAAAAACAGCAGCCAGGGTCTATTTTTATGATAGAAGTGAAGGCAAAAAGGAGACTAAAAATGAGATTTTTTTTTCATCAAAAATATGTTTGGAATAATTTGAAAACAAATTCAGTGGTAGCTTGCATTTTTGAAATATGAATTGCTTGTTTAAGTTCTCAGTGGAAAGGAGAGAAAGCTGGCTATGAAATGCCTCGTGACTGTGAAACTTGTCTTTCTGGACCATGAAAAGTGATAGAAAATGATAAACCAGAGTTTTAATAATGAAATTACTGAGATACATTGGGCCACTGATAAACTTATAACAGGAAATAAAGAACATGTACTTCTCTGTCCATATGTGAGAATTTGGTGATTTCTTAGTAAAGGGCCCTTCTTAATTCCAGCTGTCTGTATGGTATTCACAGAGATTATTTTAGGTATAACATATAGCATATTCAGACAACTTAGGTATTCCTTATCAGACGATGGCTTTAAAAATTGTTTTTATGGTGGCATCTACCTTAGGAGAAACATAACAGAGACTCTTACGTTGATAACCGGCTGGAAGAAGGAGATATCTTGAGTCTGAACACACCTAAAATGTTGAGATTCACTTGAGATCAGTGCCACGTCCCTGATCCCAACAGGCAGGATGAGAGTAATGGGCTGGTGACATTAGTGGGAAGACAGAAGCAAATTGTGCTTATTTGCCAATTTAATATTTAGAGAATTAGATATTGCACATTAACAATTTTTCCAGTGTTTAATTTTAAACATCACTTTTCCTGATATTTTAAGTAAAGTTTGTAAATTTGACCATTTCTTCATAAATCAGAACATCCTTTTCCAAAGTGTGTTATACAAATTTCAGTGTTCTAAGAAATAATAATAGATCACCCAAAGCAAGCATAGCTTCATGGTCCAATAGGTTGGAGAAATGCTGCACATGCCGTTTTTCTCTTTTAGCATAACAATGCTTACTTGGGCTCTAAGAAGTCCTGTGAAAGGAAATTTGCTTAACTTCTTATTTTTAAAATGCATTTAAGTATAAAATTCATTTCTGTGGAAAACATTTTAGAAGATATTATTTTTTAAGGAGCACTGTTTGGAAATGAAAGCCATCATTCTTAAAAACCCAGCCTGGCTGGCATGGCTCAGTGCTGAGCGTCGACCTATGAACCAGGAGGTCATGGTCAGGGCACATGCCCAGGTTGCAGGCTCAATCCCCATTAGTTGGCGTGCAGGAGGCAGCCGATCAATGATTCTCTCCCATCACTGATGTTTCTATCTCTCTATCCCTTTCCCTTCCTCTCTGAAATCAATAAAAATATATTTTTTAAAAAAGAATGAACAAGAAAACCATGATCATCTTAAGGAATCTGTTCAGAAATGAGGCCTATTGAATAGGGTTTAACTTAGTAATGGTGGAAGAGGAAATTAAGTGATGAGTGCTGTGTGTGTGTGTATGTGTGTGTGTGTGTGTGTGTGTGTATTAATGTTGTAAGTCAAGTGTGTTTAACAGGCTGGTCACAGAGGATTAATACTGATCAGTTCCCCTACTGGTGTCAGAGCTCACCTCTTACTGTAGCCTCTCTACCACTCACCTTAAATTTGTTGCTTCTAATCAATAAAGGGCTCAAAACACAAATGATCTGGCCCATCAAGGTGCTGAGTGAAGGCAAGGAGGTCTCTTCTTTGCATAAAATGTAAGGATTTCAACTCAGAAAATGTACTTTTGCACACAATTTATTTCCTTGCTTTCTTTCTTCCCCTCCCTTCTCCTTCCTTCTTCTCTGACCCCCTCCCTTTCTTTCTTCTTTGGTTCATTTAATGTTCCCTCTTTTACTTTTTTGAGATGTTAACCAAATTCTTATAACCTTATTTGTAGAAAACTTTATACACACATCTGGAAATACGAGCAAAATGCATTGCTATACATTAATCTATCTCAAGAAGATGTATATTACTTTCATATTTGTTCAGTGCTTCAGGGAATTTTTTTAAGGTTTAGACTTCACTTATAGAGGAGGAATGAAGACAACATAATCGATATCTTAAAACAATAAGTTACTTCATGTGTCTGTGTATGTGTGTATTCTCATTCAAGTGCTGAATAAATCCTGAGTTTTGACACAAACACACAAAAAATAAACAGACACAGGACCAAGACTTATTTTGGTTTCTACAGGAACTTCATTTTTTTAAAATATGACCTTTTCTCCTTTCTTTCCTTTTGATTCAAACTGGCCTCATTTACCACCATGACTCACCTGCCTCTTTCCTTCCTCGCATGTCCACTCCCTTAATCATTAAGGCTCCAGGGCAATTAGGTTCCGATCAGCACCAAACAGTCTTAGGAACAAAGCCTCTGTTGACCACTAAACAGAGTTTGGGTCAAACTAATGATAACATCTAGGCCTCAGTCCTGTTTCAGCTCAGACCCAGCAAGGCAGAACGACCTCTCCATCACACCACTGAGAAACCAGAGTGATGCATGACGGACACCAGGACCTGATACAATAATCAACTCCCCCCGACCCTAGGACCAGCCAAACAATAGAGCACACAACCCTAATTCCCTTAGTCACCATGGCCAGTGATTTCCCCCCCGCATAGCCCATCCCCTAGAAGCCACCTAAGAGCCAGGTTTTAGAGCAGTGAAATGTGGAAACCAAGCTGAAATGCACGGTTTCTTCCCTGGGCAGGATGCAAAGGTGGTTTCTTTCCCGGGTTCTTGTCCAGGTGGATTCAACGAATGAAGCCATGGACAAATGGTGATATATGAAAAGGTGGAAATTCATTGGAAACAAGTACAGACTCCTACATGGGGAGGGGGTCCCAACGGGGTAGCCCACTTAGCCCCTTTTTCCTAAGGTTTATAGAGGCTGCAGTTCTTTGGGTCCTGATATCCCCTCTGGCTGGTCACTATATTAGTTTCAAACCTCAAACCCCACATGGGGCCCCCCTGTATTTCTCCCCTTTCTGAGGTAGAATTCGTTAACCTCTGTGAAAATCTGTTTTCCTCTTTCTCCCTTTTGTTTCTCTACTCCCTGTGGCTTCCCCCTGTCTTCTGTGAATGGGTGTCTTCCTCTCCCCTCAGGCTGCGGTACCTTTAGTTCTTTGTGAATATATGCTTTTTGCCAGCTTCAAGTCCCCAACCAACTGTGCCCCCCTCCCCCGTGGACTCCCTAATTCCTAAAACTCCCTAAACCTGCCTATTTTACCCCCTAAAAACTCCTTTCAGTAGAGAGCTTACCTGTGCCTTGTACTTGGTGCCAATTCCTTAAATAAACTTTTACTTTCTTTGCTGCAAACTCCTGCTCTCATTTTATTGGGCTTTGATATGCACTGGCAAGCAAATCCCTTTACTTCATTAACATTGGCCAAGTTAACATTGGCAAGGCAACTTTCCACCGCTGAAACCATCAACTCTTTGTGAGTTGAAATTATTTTCATTTTGTCTGACTGCCCTTAATATTGGTGACCATTTTATTGTGAATCAGAAAACATGCTGAGTATTTTATATGGATAAATTTAGTTAGGCCTCATCTCTTCCAAAATTTCTGATGCAGGCATTTTTATCCCTATTAATATGAATAAAATGAGGCTTACAATTTGCTAGTGAGTCCAAGTCATAACCTAGGTTGTATAGAGTAATGAAGCCAGACTTTGAGTCCAATGAGCTGTCCAACAAGGCTTCCACTCATAGCCACTATGACAAAGGAGTGTACAAACATTTGTTTTCTGCAAGGAGTTGGCTTTGTCCTATAGGTGTAATGCAAATTTCATAGGGATTTGTTCTCTATTTACAATGCTATTGCAGAGATTATATCATAGTTCTTCCTTTACCAGTTATTTACAATAACTGAAATTTAATATCATCTCAAGAGGTAACATTAAACTATACAAAATCCCCAAGATTAAAGAAAAATATGCTCTGATTTTATTTCTAATTCTTTTTGGGAAATGAGAATTTGAACTATTCTGCGTTTTATGGGTATCCTATATATGTTCATGTACATAAAGTTAATTCCCTGTCTCAAGGGCAGCAGAGACATAAAAAGGCCAATTACAATTTTATGAATAGGAAATATAAGATCTGGGGCTTCGATTTTTCTCTATTGTTGCATTCTAAATAACAGCACTATTTCTAGGGAATACTTACATCTTTCCTGACACAGAACAAATAGGAATTTTCATTAGAGAAAAATCAAAGCAGATGCGATGTGAGTCACCATATATTGCAAGTAATGTTAAAATAGATTCCAAACTGGTGCCTTGTTTTGATGAAAACTCAGAAGACAATTTGGAGATTTTTTGTCTGACTCTGGAGACTGAGGCACAGATGGAGTTCTGAATTAAGTGATTGTGTATTTTGATATTTAAAATGAGCTCTAGTCCCACTTGAATATTTCAGTGATTGTGGACTAATTGGATGTGGTAATTGATTGTTAAAGGCTTTATACCCTTAAAATTGTAGGACTCATAAATAGTAATTTAAGCATTTATAACAAAATTCAAGATGTAAACTATCTCCAGATTAATACATATAGACAGAATTACTTGAATAAAGTTTGATTTGGTTGGCTACCAAATATTCCAGATTAGTGAATTTTCCATAAAGCCAAAGAACATTCCTTGAGATATCAACAGTTTAAATATTTTAACTCATCTAATATGTAAAACTATATATATATAGCTTACTTCCCTATCATATTATGTCTTTTTGTTGACCAAAAAACACCACAAATGCCAATTTATTCAACAAGTATTCATTTACTACATATCTCATGTCTCCAGTGTGCCAGGCTCCATTCTTGCTGTGCATACAAAATGCATGCCTTTGCCTTTAGGGAGAGACAGACAGTCCGCATATTAAACATACATGCTATATATAAGAAAAGAGCCTGTATTGTGCGCAAGAAATAGAGCAGGGTAATGTGAATCTGGACTGCTAAGGAGGCTGGAGGTTGCAATTGTATTTGGTGTTCAGTAGAGGCCTTCCTGAGCAGGTGGTATCTGAGGGAGTTAGCCATGCAGTCACTGTCCAGGAGACCAAGAGTTCAGGCAGAGGACTTGAAAAGGCTCTGAGGCGGGAGCATGCCTGCTTTGATCATGACATAAAAAAGAAGGCTGGTGTGGATGGAGTGAGGAGATCACAGAAGGGCATGTCAGGAGGTGGTTAAGCCATCTCCCTGTCATGATCCAGCCGTGGTGACAAATTCCTTAAAGTCCTCACACCAAGAGGAAGACTGACGGAGGCATTGAGTTTAGCAAAAATATATATGGGAATGTTTGTTTGGTTTGAACTAAATGGTTTTGTAATTATGGGGAAGGACCTTTGCTAGCGGTTGGGCATTCAGAAGCAAAGACTCAGGTCTAGTGGAGACCTATTGAAGATCAGAGGGTAGGCAAAATAACTGAGCAGGATTAGACTGTGTTTCATCAAAGGTGTGCTGCACTGGGAAGGCAAGCAAAGTGCAGCTCCATCCAGGGTATATATGACTCCCTTCAGAGAATCAAGGGAACTGCTTCTTCTTTTCTTATGTGGCATAACTCATAAGAGCATCATGCCCTTTGCCCCTCACGACAATTCAACCTCTACTTCTACAAATCATTTTAATTGTCACACTTCTCGAATGAAGGCTAAAAAGCCCTATTCTGTTGCTATGGTAGTAGTAGGCTGGCTTCCTCACTTCCTTTCAATGGTTTTACCCCTAAATAAACATGTGTCAACTATTTTATTCAACTCATTTTAGGCACCCTGTAGATGTTATAATTGGTTCAAAAGAGGTGTCAAATACCATAAACTGACAGTCAAATAGAGAATGCAGAAATGAATTTACCTTTCTTACTTTTGATCCTTATTTAGCAAGGTTTACCTAAAACCAAAGACAAAATTAACTTTATTACCTCTGCTAAAATAACTTGGGCATAAATAAACTAGAGTTGTATAGATTTCTATCTTAATTGCTAATATAGTTCTTCCTTACTCTATAAGAGCAAAGATGCTTTCACATCTTATTTCTTGGTGATTGTAGTTCCCGTTTTGTAAACCATTCTTTTTTAAACAAACAGAAGGAGCAGCTGACATTTATTAAGTACATTTATGCCTCAAGCACTGTCAGGCACTCTGCAAACATTGTATCCTTTAACCAGCCCAGCAGTCCTGTGGAGTGGGTGCTGCCAACACTTAGATAGTTTTTAGATCAGGAAAATGAGACTCCTGAGTGACCACCAGTTGCCCTAGTCATGGCAGGTTAGTGGCAAAGCCACAAATGGAGTCCACACTGCAAACCTTTTAAAGATTCATTCTGAGTCTTCAGCAACACCTTCCTAAGTGGTCAAGGGTTATGAGATCTAGAGAACACCCACATTTTATACCAATTTCCTCTTAACACCTTTCCAAGGGGCTTGAGCTGAAGCAGATAAGGTAGACCAGGCTAGAAGGAGTACAGGAAAGCTAAGAACATGGTTCTAACCTGTTCTTAAAAAAAAAAATATTTGGAGAATTGGAAACATAAGCTAAGGTGGGAAAGAATTTATATGTGAACAAGTCTGACTTTATTCTGTAAAACTAGAGGCCTGGTGCACAAATTCATGCACTGGTGGGGTCCCTTAGCCTGGCCTGCAGGGATTAGGCCAAAACTGGCCCAGTGCGTGGATTGGTCCAGGACATGTCGGGCCCATCTTACCCAGCCCTATTGGGGCTGATTGGGACCAGCTGTCTGGGAGGGACCATGGGAGGTTGGCTGGCCCAGGAGGGACTTCAGGAGGGCTCCAGAGTGTATCTGACTCATCTCGCCCAGTCCTGATGAACTGGGCCCCAGCAGCAAGGTAACCTACTGGTTGAAGCATCTTCCCCCTGGTGGTTAGTGCGAATCATAGCGACTGGTTGAACAGTTGAACTAATGGTCAGATACTTAGCATATTAGGCTTTTATTATATAGGATGTAGAGAACTATTAAAGCTTTAAGCAGGAAAGTGACCTTGTTCATTAGCATAAATTGAAAATATATAATGTTGGAGCTCCAGTACCAATTAAGATGGGAAAAAGAATAGTGGCAAACAGAGAACATTGGGCATAGTGTGTATTCAGTTTCACCATCTGCAGAAGTAGACCAATGATGCTGTTAGTTTATGATAGAAACTGACTAGATCTCATGTTATTGGCTGTGAATATTTGTCTGTTCTTTCTCCATTTCATTATAATGTTGAAGTATATGTAGATCTCCCATAAATGAAAATGATAAAAGTTTGACATGTTCAATTTATATGCTTTTACTTTTAACATAAAATAAATTTATAGATCTACAAAGAAATGCCTGTTTCCCTCCCATCTCCTCCTCCAGGTCCTCTTGCACACACCAATTAAGTTATCTACGAGAGCAGAGAGAGTACACACACACACACACACACACACACACACACACACTTCACAAGCTAGAAATTGGCAACTAAATGACTGGTGGATTTCATATTATTTAAGTTTTCTAAATTCCATTTTATTCTATTATATTTTTAATTTCATAGGGAGAGAGAATCTTAAACTCACAAATTAGAAATTTCTTACATGTTTTATTGCATAGGTTAGAACAAAATATGCTTATTTTATTTATACAGATTTTTATTAATTGAAAAATATATTTACTTTTTAAAATTCTTTATTTTTTTAAAGTATTACATATGTCTCCTTTTTCCCCCATTGACCTCTCCCAGCCACCCCCACCCCCTAGCACATCCCCTCAACCCCCCAGGGTCTGTGTCCATCGGTTATGCTTATATGCATGCATACAAGTCCTTCGGTTAATCTCTTACCTCCCCTCCCCACACCTTCCCTCTGAGGTTTGACTGTCTGTTCGATGTTTCTCTGTCTCTCGATCTATTTTTGTTCATCAGTTAATGTCGTTCATTATATTCCACAAATTCGTGAGATCATGTGATATTTCTCTTTCTCAGACCGGATTATTTCGCTTAGTATAATGCTCTCCATGTCCATCCATGATGTTGTGAATGTATATGTTTACTTTTACATAGATTAAAGAGGTTAAAGTAATATATTAACTAGTTTCCAAAATGTTAAAGTTGATTTAATAATATGTTCCAGGAAAAAATGTATGTGTGTGTTTTTTTATTATCATTAAAAGGAATACCATAGCAAGTGCTATAAGCAATCATATACTTTTAACACATCTTTTTCAAAGCACATTTTACATTCTTTCCACCAACTTTATTGCTGAAAATCAGTTTCTGAATCCCTGATGTCATAGTTGGATAACATTAATGTCATTGACTACTCCACCATAAAATTAGTTTCAAATTCTTTTCTAAATGATTTATTGATTGTTAGCTATCATTTAAGATAATTATAAGTTCCATTTCAAATTTTAAAATCATTTATTAATTTTCTATTGATGCTGTAACAAATCACGACAAATTTATTGGCTTAATGTTTTGTGTTACAGTCCTTGAGGCCAGAATCTTATGATGGCACAAATCTTGTGGGGCTGAAATTATGGATTGTGCCCCTTCTATAGGCTCCAGGGGTGAATCTGTTCCCTCCCTTTTCCACCTTCTAGCAGCCAACTGCATTTCCTGGCTCCTGACCGCATCATTCCAAACTGTGCTTCCATTTTCAGGATTCCTCTGACTCTTAGACTGTTAATTTTTATTTTCACTTATAAAGATCCTTAGGATTCCATTGGGCCTACCGAGATAATCCAAGTTAATCTTCTCATCTCAAAATCCTTATTTTAATCACATCTGCAAAGTCAATTTTGCCATGTAAAATAACATGCAGGTTTTGGGGATTAGAGTATAGGAATCTGTGGTGGGAGTTGAAGCTTTATTCTTCTTACCATAATATGTGTTTTTTTCTACTCTTATCATTTGTAATACAAACCTTAACTGCAAGTTTGGAAAAAGTATTCTATACAAAAATGAAATGAGAACTAATGTTTTCTCCGATGTATTTTTTCCTGTAACTATATAGCATACTTGTTTAAATTTAAAAAATGCTAATAATTTCATGCTGTACAAATTAAATTTGATTGATCAAAGCATGAATTTGGGGCTGTTAATTTTTGTTTGCTTGTTTCTTTATTCTATTACCATAACTTATATACTTTTTAAGATATAAATATAGCAATATAATATATATTGCTTTATTTTTCTAAAATAAGGACACCTTTCTTCAGTTCTTACCCTCTTCAAAATCCAAATGAGAAGGTAAAAGATCAGCTCAAATCTAATAAGACAGTTCCTAATGCGATTAACCTCAATTACTAATAGAAATGGATGCTTTTTGCCAAGTGCCCTATTGAGATCTCTTCCTGTGATAGATTAAAAGTTGAGCCCAGTACTTTCCTATTCCTCCTACAGAGAGGCAGGGCCCGTTGACACTTTCCTTGAACCTGAGTTGGGTCTGTGACCAGCTTTTCAAATAGAATGGAATAGAAATGATGCCAAATGATTTCATGTCTGGGTGTCAGGAGCTACACGGCTTCCACTTTTCCTCTCTTGGACCAATCCCTTCATGTATGAAATCCAGCGCTCTGGAGAATCCCACATCTCAAACTAGCCAACTTGACAGAGGCCATATAGAGTGACAGGAATATGGAGAAAGAGCTGTAAAGCTTCCAGCCCCAAACAGTGACCAGCTATATCCAGCTGACTGACTGATCCCATCTGTTGCCATGTGCAACCAGAATACAAAATTCATCTGAGCCATGCACAGATTCCTAACCTGAAAACTCATGAATAAATGAAATCTATTTGTAAAGCCACTAATTTTGGAGCCGTTTGTTACTCATTGATAGATAGGTAATTTATCCTGTCTTTTGAAAATTGAATTTAGTAATTTAATTCAAGCCTCTTGCTTTTTTTTGTGATGCATCAAGAAAGAGACCTCAAATTGAGCTTATTTTGAAACGTGTGCATGGTACAGCATCTCCCAATGGCACAATGGCTATTTCTATATCTAGATGAGGATTTCATCAGTCTGCTAAAAGCTATAATGTAACTTGTTTATTATGGATTCAGAGTGATGGTACAATGACTAGAATTTTACTGTTTATTTGAAGGATAATGCCAGCCTTAAACAGATTTAAAATTCCCATAGACCCTCAATCCCAAGTTCCCACACACATAGAATCTCTTTTCACTGTCAACACCCTAGTTCCGGGTGTAACAATTATAACTGATGAACCTACATTGAAACATCATTATCACCAAAAGATCATATGTTACATTAGGGTGGATTTTTAGATTTTTATTCTATTTCTTTTTTCAAAGGTAGGAGCAAGTGTTCCGGTCTTCTGTCATCCCAGTTAGAGAATCCTTGACTCTGGGCCTTTGCAGTTTCTCTTTGCTCTATCATGTTTTTGCCTTTTTTCATTTTGCTCCCCAGGAACTTTTGAGTTTCCTTGTTCTCTTCCAGTAAAACCATATATTTTATGCAAGAACATTTGACTTTTGGTGCACGTGTTTGTTCCTGAATTGGATTTTACTCCTTTCCTATAGAGATTTTAAAAGAAATCACGCAGGGATTTGGCTATGGCTTCTCAGAATATGTTTGTATTTATATCCTCTTAACATGCCTCAGATGAGAAGATCGCATCTAGTTTCAATAATAAGGTGCATCTGGATGGTAAACAAGAAGATTCAAAGTCATTGCAGAAAGATCAGCACTGCTATTACAACTCTGGCCTTAAAGAATATAAACATCATTACAAATTCAGCTGCCCAAAATTGCAACCGTTTTTGATAAGTTAAAGACATATGCATCGACATTGCTCATTGAACACATATATTCTATTACTATTTTAAATAATATATGTTACATATCTATAATTTTGTATACAGCAGGTCCTTGGGTTACATCAGAGGTCCATTCCTACGGGGTGACAAAACGTGATTTTTGCCATTTTTGCCCAAAGTTGGAACCCACCTACATAAGCACCTACATCACTCACATGGAGCGCAAACACAGCATTAATGAAGTGAAACAGAAAAAATTAAAAGAAAGATAACAATTCCTGACCTTTACTTGTGGTAAATAAATAATAAAAAACATAAAGCACATATGTACATACATCGAAATGACAGAACTTTTTTTATATATACATAAACTAGAGACCCGGTGCACAAAATTCATGCACTGGGGGGTGGGGGTCCCTCAGCCCAGCCTGCCCCCTCTCACAGTCCGGGAGCCCTCAGGAATGTCCTACTGATGGCTTAGGCCCGCAGTTTGACCGTGGAGGCTCAGAGCAGGTGCCCCGTGTGTGTGTGTGTGTGTGTGTCCTCTGGGGCCTGCCCCCAGCCGTGCCACAGAGGCTCAGAGCAGGTGCCCCTCTGTGTTGATCTCTCAGGCTCGAGGCTGTGCCTGCGTGCTGTTCTCTCAGGCTTGGGGTCGCACACGGCCCCTCCTCCTGAGCTGGTCATGACTGTTACAAAGTCCTGACCTCATTTGCATGATACTTCTTTATATATATAGATGGGAGATGGTGACATAACCATGAAACGACATACATCGAGTCTGACATAACCCAAGGATGGCCTGTATTCTGTATATGCTTTTGCTTGTAACCTTTATTCACTCAGTAGCATATGGTTTAAATATCTTTGTATCAATGTATAATATCATTTGTAACGACTGTAGAGTTTTCCTTTATAACAGCGAACCTTTATTTCTTTAGCTACGATTGACTTTTTAAATGTTTCTATATTTTTAATATTATAAATAATACAGAGGGGGCAAATGTAAGTCTACAGTCATAAGTATGGGAAACAGTTATTCTTATATTACTATTAATTATTGCATTGTTTTCCATAGAAACAATTGTAAACCTGCTTTTGCCCCATTATGTAGTTAGATGAACATTTTCTTAACTATATACTTCTTTATTACTGAAACATGAGACTCACTTTTGCTTAGAGTTATAAAGATTTATTTATTTAAAGTTCATATAAGTTGCCCATTCTACACAGGAATTTCTCATGTTTATCTTGGATTTCATTATTTCATTTGATGTGGATAGATTATTAGAACATAGGTAGATAACAGATGACAGATAGATAGATAGATTGACAAACAGACTGATATATAGATGATAGATAGATAGATAGATAGATAGATAGATAGATAATGATAGAAAAAAATTTCATATGATTTTTTCAGGTCTAATTTATATTTCACAATTTTATTATAGATGGTCCAGTATAGGAATCAAAGCCCTCACACAGATGCCTGCAATAATAAAAAAAATAGAGAACTGATAGATTTTATGTAAATGGAAATATATGAATTATTGATTCAAATGTAGTTATTGTAGTAATAGTGTCTTTTGTGTTGAATCTAGTTCATTCTATCTTTCAAATATATAATAAATATTAAAATATTTTTTATTTCTTCAAAAATTATTTTCTTTTCTTATTCTAACATGCAGTATAAGGCAATGATCGGTTTCTTTAACTTAATTCCTCATTGCTTGACTTTTTGCCATTTGATAATCTAAGAGAAAACTCTGAGAAAAAATATGATGGCATTTTCCCAAAACCTCTCTTACATCATTTAGTTTGGATTTGCTTCAATAACAAAAATGATACAAAATTCTTAAAGTTCTTTTTATGACCTGATAACATGGGAAAGGCAGCACATATGTCAGAATAACTTGCTCACGTGGCTACAAAGGAGCTATGCAGAGTGACAGGTTTATACTGTTTCAAGTGGATGAACAGAAGTCACTGCACACTGGAGGTGGGAGGAAAAGCAAAATGTAATTACATAAAATGTTTGTCAAGTTACCATAGTCTATTTTTAAAATATGAGCTACAATTTGAGAATGGGAATTATTAAAGATAGCACAAAAATTGTATTATATCATTGTTTTAATATAGACTAAATTGTCCTTAGCCCTACTTAATTATTCAGCATATTTTAAAAATCTTTAGAAAGTCAATCACATTTAGCCCATTCATTACAGATATTTATTCTTAAGCAGTAGAAGCAAACTGCAAACTCTAGGTTAATTGTGTTTCAATTCTAAGACATTGACCATACCTACAACAAAGCATAAAAGACTTATCAGTTTATTTCCAGAATTACTCCAGGGTTTGGAATAAGCTGAATTTGTATAGTCTCTCTTTGTAACCAGACTATTATTCAGATAATGCATAGCACTTTAGTCAATAGAAAATGGAAGAATCTATTGTTTTGTGGATGTGATTTCTTTTGAAAATAGATGATAAATCCAAATTATATAAAATGAGGAAGACATAACATACCTATAGGCTGAATAATATTTATTGTGGGAAGAGGAACCTATTGTATTTGTGAAATTAAAACTAACAGGTTCTGCAGAGAGTGCAGTAAATCAATTTTGAAAATGCCAAGTCAAATCAGGTGTGCTAAGCTATTAACTAGTATTTGGTTTACAACAAAACCAGAAATTGAATTTGTTTTAGATACCTTTGTTTGCAAAGTACATAAGAAATACTAAGAGTGATGATGCATATGTAAATAATCTTATGCACTCATAAGAAAGAAACATTCAAATTCCAATACAAAATGCCATTATTTCTACTTTAAGGGAATTAAATGAATTCATGAGATTAAAAAGTTAGTAGTCACTCCTGAAAGGGATCATGTTTTCAAGCAATCTAGAAATAGTAGATAAAAACATATGAGATTTAAGCATTGCCGTGCAATATTCTCCGCTATAAACTTACTGTGACCAAAGGACAGTCACACCCTCTGGGGGAACACTAGACTATTTTTGCTGTATCAGTGAAAACATTTTTTTTTCTGAAGTCTCAGTTTTTTCTAACTATCCCTCGAGCTCCATTACCAAAGTGAAAGAAAGAGCCAGCAGATAAAGCTGTGAATACTCACCTGCTTTTACTACTTTTATGTACTACCATGCTTCATAAAGCAAACTCCAAGTCTTTTTTATTCCTAATATTCATTCTATTTTGCTAAGAACAGCAAGAATGTATCACTCTGTTTCTCAACTAATAACATGTTGTCAAGATGGATGTCTGTGAAAACAAGCTTCTACTTTTATGTTTAAATTTCCCCACTTTTCATGTTTTCTTATTTCTAAAAGTTCAAGTAAGGATGTCGAAGAAAGAAGATGTTTAGGAGAGGAACAGTTATGCATATTTTTGTTGTTTTTTTTTCATGACCATTTATATTCTGGCCACTCTATATGGCACTTTGTTAGTAATTAATAACTGTTTACTAGATAACTATTAATAAAGTGGTAGGTTTTCACTTCTCAGAAATGCACTTATATACTCTGTAGAACCTATTTGTACTACCAATTAAGAAATAATGTGTCTGATCATTAGCATTGGTTTATTCCATATACAGTTTTTATACTTGGTTACTTATACATAACTCGGTGAAATTTTTCAGACACTTCTAAAAGTAAATCAGCATGTTTCTTAATACAAAATTTGACTGTAAAGGATATTGACATTTTTAGGGTAGAAACCATATATTACTAGTCCCACATAAAATGATTACTACAGAAAGCTTCAATTTTATTTCAATGAAGCTGTTAGCGGAATAAGACACCTTCCTTGAATACAACATGCATGTTTGTACATCATTTAAGTATCCGTACTGGTGAAAAATTTGTGGATGAGTTTGGTTTTATAAAACAGTAAGCTTTTTGAGTCCAGTGAATAATATGGATTCTCAAGTTACATACAGGGGTGGGCAAAAGTAGGCGTGCAGGTTGTGATTATTACAATAGTTTCATTATCTCAAAAGAATGTTACAGTGACACAGCAAACCTACTTATGCTCACCCCTGTATTTATCTTTATCTGATGAGACAGTAAGTCTCAAATTCCAGAATGGTTTATGATCTGATGCTGAAAGCATGTTCCAAAAGGAATGAAAACATTTTATGTTATTCTTTGTAAGTTGAAGTGCAATTTACATGCAGTGAAATAAACATATCTTAAACATAAAATTTGATGAGCTTTAACAAATGCCAAACCTGTATAACCAACATGCCTCATTATGCATTCAGCGAAATTTTATTGAGCACCTAGTATGAACCCCTAGTTGTAGAGATAGTTATGAATAAGACCAGATCACCACCCTGAAGGTATGAAGAGGAAGACAAGTGATTTGTCATTAAGTGGTAAAGGCTCTTGAATATTAGTATGCACAGGAAGGAGGAATAGCAAGAGAGTGATCAATTCTACTTGGGAAAGCAGATCGAGAAAGACTAGTTAGAGGAGCTGATATTGTTGCCCTGCCTCCACTTTAACATTTCATGAATTGGCGTGAAGAGTGTGAGGTTCACGTAAAAAGGAGATACCAAATTTGCCTCGTAATGCAAGTCCCAACCACCTGTAACAGAAAGGTCTTTTTTTGAAATGTATTCTCTAATTTGGTTCAATCCAATGGACTTGGTTCAAATCCAATGTAATCAGATTCACTGTGACCAAAACCAGTTGGGTTTGCATCATTGTTAATAATCACATTCTCTTATATTTTATTCCATAGAAACTTAAATTGTCATTGTTAACGTTTTTCTCTTTTTAAAAAAATCTGAAATCTCAGTTTGCTAAATCCCATTAAAGAAAATGACAAAGTTGTCAAAATCAAAGAAACTGGTTGCTTAATGAAAGGGCTATGGTAAGGATAAAAGTGAGAGTGAAACCTTCTGAGAAAAGATTTCCTTATTTTTGATGAATGAAAGATATCTTATTATACCTACCATGTTTTGGACTGAGAAAGAAATTCTTAAAAAACAGTGTTTTGAAAATATATTCTGCGTGTGTACGTGTGTGTGTGTGTGTGTGTGTGTGTGTGTGTGTATGTGTGGGTGTTTAAATTCAAAGAACTTGGAGCTGAAATTTAAAGATGAGCTCAGCCCTGGCTGGTACGCTAGGTGGTTAGAGCATTGGCCCGCACGCCTAAGGGCTACAGGTTTGATTCCCAGTCAAGCAAGGGAATATACCCGGATTGTAAGTTGGATCCTCAGCCCCTACAACTAATCAATGTGTCTCTCACAACAGTGTTTCCTCTCTCTTCCCCCCTACTACCCTTCCTTCCACTTTCTCTAAAAATCAATGGAAAACATATCCTTGGATGAGAATTAACAAAATAAAATTTAAAAGGTGAGTTCAAAATCAAACAGATGATTTTCTTTTGAGCTATTAAAATGAGCCATAAAAAGGAATTTGACTAGTGAACAAAAAATCTAAATGATATTACATGAAGGAGTCTCAGGTACCATAAAGTCTAGCATGAAGATGTAAAGAAGTTACTAATGACAAGTAATGCTTTTAGGAATTCTATGTGTTAACAAATTATTCTAAATAAATGGGATATATAGCTTATTAATTACCTGAAAGTTATTAATTTGTAGTTATTGGAAAGTGGCAATTTTGTTCCATACTTGTAATTTTTAGGTATATAATTAAATGGCCAAATTTTGGTTAGAGCTGCCATTTTTAAATCAGGAAAAACATTCTCCCACTTTGGAGTAAATTTAGCCAAGACTCTTTATCAGAACTTGATGACTCAAACTTTAAATTACAAGGACATAGATAGAGGTTTTATAAAAACACCTTAGCAGAGTTTAAACAAAACAAATAGCTTCGTGTTACAATCATACATTCACTGATGCCATTTTGCCATTTGTAATATGCTGGGCTATTAATAGGAAAGTTGTGTGATAGCCTGAGGTCATTTCTTACTCTAAATAGTGTTTTTCAGCCATGACTGCACATTGGAACCACCAGGGAGTTTAAAAATTACTGATGTCAGATTTCCACCCCTAGAGTTGTTGATGTAATTGGTTTGAGGTGTGGGTTGGATGTCAGGACTGTGCAGTCAAGGTTGAGAAACACTGTTCTAAGGAACTTGAAATATGAGTAGGTTGGAGATTTCAAAGGAGACCCCAGAGACAATGGAGTGGCTGAAAGTATGGTAAAAATAACTCTGTACATTGCTCAAAGATAGAACATGTAAATGTCAGGTAAGGAAGATACTTAGAGAAGGGTTTCTTCAATTATATAGAAGTGTTTATCATAGATTTAAAACAACCTATTCACACAGCAATGTAGGAGAACCACAATCAAAGTAATTCTCAATAAAACCAATTGTGTTAATAATTTTTGTTCACAAAATAATGGAGATGCAGACAAAGCAAAGCATCTCAAATCAGTGATGTTGTTAAACATCAAAATAGCATTTTGAGAGCACCTATAAGATCAGTTAATTTAAGACAAGATATTTCTGATATAGGTTTGGGATCATTGGTTTGCTTTTGCTCAAATTTTTAATGTATAAGTCAAATAGTGATGAGTTCAAATTATTTTGTAAGTAATCTCTAATCTCCAAAGAGATAAGTGGGACCACGAAAAGAAAAGTTGACCCCAGTTTATGCGGAGCCCATAAATAATTGCTTTCAAGGTATGCTTAAATGAAATTATTTCCCTAGCTGCAGGGGTTTGGGATTGGTGAAGATCTGTCCTTTGTGAATAACAACAAGAGTGTAGTTGACTATAAAAATAGTACAGAAATAATTAGCTTTAAAAAAAAGTTTAGCAAAATTAATGAGTCCCTAAATTCCTAAAGTTGTATATTGGTGTGTAAATGATTATACCAAACCAATAGAGAATAAGCTTAATAGTTATGAATATTTAGCCAGGACCTAATTTCTTCCTATTATTCTATATCTCCTAGGTTTAGATCAAACAGATGTTTTGGCTCTGAAAGGTCTCAAAGTAATTTTGCTTTTCTGACAATTCCTTAATTAGTGAGTTACATTTAGAGGTCATGTATCAGGAAAAATATTAAATTTACATTTTCAAAATTCTATATTGGATTAACTGACCATAACTTTGATCTCTTTTGTGTTTCCAGCTAATTTCTTTAGTTACTGATATAAGATATTCAAAAATATTTGCCGAACGTACACATTTTACTGATTGATTTTTGAGGGGACTAGTGTGAGGTCAGTTACTTTTTAAAATGCTTAGCGTTTTGCATATTTATACTGACATTATAGTGTAAATAATTAGAAAGACTATAGCCACATGATTATTTCAGATAATAGTAATTGAATATGCAAGAGTTGAAAGGACACGTTTTAATTATGGACTGAAGAATTTGAACTTTAACTAAAGGATAAAATAAAAAATAAACACTGCTTAATTGAAAAATTAAGTTTTCCTTTTTGGGAATTTGTGTAGAACAGATATGAATTGAAAAAAGAAGGAATATATTTAAAGGGAAAAATTGATTAGGTAAACTTGCATAGTTTTAGATTTAGGAGGGACAGAATTCTCAAGGACTGAAAATAGGAAAAGTTGCTCTGTAATGTTAGAGGCCAAGGGCTGCCATATGCTAATGCAATCTCATATTATGCTAATTGTTCTAGTTATGATCATAACCTATAAAGTGATTTGTACCAGGAAGGGATTTAGTAAATATTTACTAAATGAAGGTTAGGTGAAGGAATGGCCGGTGGGCAGGCGGGCAGTGTGTATGGAGGGGAGGGTATGGCTGAATATGAGAGTAGTGGAAATGGAGAAATTAGAAAGGATGTTGATGATTTACTCAGATTTTGTTCATTAGGTTTTGATAAGCAGAAACTGGAAAGAGAAACAAAAGAAATAGGAAAGATTAATAGAGCATGGAGAAGGCTAAATCTCCCTATTCAGGTTCTACTTACCCAAGATTTCCATTGGCTTCCTCGCACCACATATAGCAGTTTGTCCAGAGCAGATTTAAGTTTTCCAGAGTCAGCAGGGCCTACGATTCCTGCTCCATTTCCCTAATTCACAGTTTCATGGGTGAGAGGAAAATTAGCTGCTCCTCCAAGACAAGGTGGGCCAACTCTATGGGCAATTTTTAGAGTCATCTTTCAAATTACTCAATTTCACAAATGTTGACTAATCAGGCTGAGAAAAAAAAGGAAAACAAGCAGACTTGGTTGGAGGAGCATGTAATTCAAGTTGTTTCAGGATAGTGCTTTTTAGACAAGCTGGAGCTTGCTCCTATTCCAAAATAAACAAGATGTGTTTTCCTGGAACATTGCAGATTTATCAAAGGGTAACTTGACAGCAAATGTACAGAATGCTATTGAAATAATTTCCTTTTTTTTTTTTTTTTACATGCACATGTGATTCCTGCTTGAAAGCAAGAGGGCTGAATACCAGCCTTATTTAACATATTTTGTGTTAACTTCTGTATAAAGATTTTTTGAGGTGAGAGGAGCAGAGAGAGGAGAATATTAATTCCAGATGACTTTAAGCAAATGTTAGAAAGGTGAACATTCATTGGCTTCCAAATATCTGTTGGCTAGTTGACATTTACAAACACTGCACTGGGTAAGCTTTCTCTGTTAGCAATATTAAGGTTCTGGCAGCAAGGAAAGGATGTGTGAAATGAAACATGCCATTCAAATATCGTAAAGAAAGAGAAGACTATTTGTAACATCGTTGGGGGAAGTCATAAGAACCAAACATTTCAGTTATTTTAAATGTCCTGTTAAAAGCACTGTGAAAAGTTTAACTATTTAATCTACTATTTCACATATTTAGAACTATTAGCTCCTATTCCAACATTACATTTTAAGGTCTACAAAATATTTGAGTGGCGAGTTATCTATTTTAAATGAGGAAGTAACTATATTTTGAGTTTCTGAGTGTACTCCATTAAAACTTAATGAACAGAAGTCATTGTTAATCAGAAGGATAGTATTCATAAGGATTGCTTAAGAAAGTATGCTGGGGACCTGCTAATTGTCATTCTTTAATTAATGGTATGTTGCGTTGTCCCAGTTATATGGGAATAAAGTGTATATTTCCAAACTGTATGTTTTATGAACAGAGGAAATCCAACATAACAAATATTAAATTCCCAAATAGTATACCAACATGTGTCAATCATTAATATAACATGGCAGCTGGAGGAAACAACTCCAAGCAACATGTGTAGTTGATTGTATGTATGTTCATTTGTACACACTCAGGGACACATCACTCCAGAGATGAGAAAACATGCAAGTAACTCTAGGGTTTCATACTATTGCATTTAAGTTCTAGTTGCTGTCTACATTCAAAAATAAAAATAGTTTAAAAATATCATGCATATTACAAATGCATCATTAATTGACCTCTATCTGTTTCTATCTATTTATATTATGACAGGGGGCGGTGCCCCAACTTATGTATTTCAACCTTCCCAACATGTACATATATACTCTCACTTATGGATATACTAGAGGGCCAGGGTACAAAATTCATGAACAGGCAGGGTTCCTAGGCCGGGCCTGCGATCAGGGCTGATCTTCCCTGGCTGCTAGCAGCCAGCCCCATCCCCCAACACCCCAGCCAGTCACCTCTGTGTGGGGTGACCAGTGGTACAATTGGGGCCCTGGCACTGCCACGTCTACCACCATCCACTCCTGGTTCCTGGTTCCCCATTGGGTGATCGGATCCTGCCAGCCTTGGGAGGGACCAAGAGGTTGGCCAGCAGACCCTGATCAGGCAATTGGGTCCTGTGGGCTGGGGGCAGCTCCTGCATTGAACATCTGCCCCCTGGTGGTCAGTGCATGTCATAGCCAACCAGTCATTCCACAGTCTGGTCTATTTGCATATTATGCTTGTATATATATATACTAGAGGCCCGGTGCAAAATATTTGTGCACTCGGCAGGTGAGGGGGGTTCCTCAGCCTGGTCTGTGCCCTCTCGCAGTCTGGAACCCCTCGGGAGATAACAACCTGCTGGCTTAGGCCTGCTCCTGGGTGGCAGAGGGCAGGCCCAATCCCTAGGTGCAGCCCCTGGTCGGGCTTGGAGCAGGGCTGATTGGGGAGTTGGAGCACCACCCCCTGTCATGCACAGAGCAGGGCAGATCAGGAGGTTGTGATGCCACCCTTAGTCACGCTCAGGGTAGGGCCTATTGGGGGGTTGGGGCACCGCCCCCTGTCACACTCAAAGCAGGGTCGATGGGGAGGTTGCGGCGCCACCCCCTGTCACGCACAGAACAGGGCCAATTAGGGGGTTGGGGCACTGCCCCCTGTCACTCACAGAGCAGGGCCCATTAGGGGGGGTGGGGCTCTGTACCCTGTCACACACAGAGCAGGGCCGATCAGGGGGTTGAGGAGCTCCCCCCTGTCACTCACAGAGTAGGGCCGATAGGGGAGATGGGGCACCGCCCCTTGTCACACACAGAGCAGGGTGGATCAAAGGGTTGGGGCGCTGCACCCTGTCACACTCAGGGCAGGGCAGATGGGGAGGTTATGGCTCTACCCCATCACACACAGAGCAGGGCCCGTGGGGGGTGGTTGGGGCTCCGCCCTCTATCACCCACAGAGCAGGGCCGATCAGGGGGTTGGGGCACCGCCACTGTAACACTCAGGGCATGGCTGATGGTGAGGTTATGGCTCTACCCCAGGGATGGGCAAACTTTTTGACTCGAGGGCCACAATGGGTTCTTTTTTTGTTTGTTTCTTTTTTTTTTTAATTAAATCTTTATTGTTCAAATTATTACATTTGTTCCTCTTCCCCCCCCCCCCTAACTCCCCTCCTCCCAGTTCCCGCCCCACCCCCCGCCCTCACTCCCCACCCACTAAACTCAGTTACCTACAAGGGAATACCCATACGACTGTCAGCTGATTTCTCAACAGAAACTTTGCAGGCCAGAAGGGAGTGGCAAGAAATATTCAAAGTGATGAATACCAAGAACCAATAATCAAGATTACTTTATCCAGCAAAGCTATCATTCAGAATTGAAGGTCAGATAAAGAGCTTCACAGATAAGGAAAAGCTAAAGGAGTTCATCACAATGGGTTCTTAAACTGGACTCAGAAGAAGGAGCTGCGGCCGTGTTTCCAGACGTTGCCATGTTAACACTGCTGCTGGTGAAGGAGCAGAAGGGAGAGCAAGAGAACCCTAGCTCTTTCAGCTCCGCAGGCCAGATAGAACAGCTGAACAGGCCGGATCCAGCCCGCGGGCCATAGTTTGCCCATGGCTGCTCTACCCCGTCACACACAGAGTAGGGCCCGTGGGGGGGGCGGGGGGGGGGTTGGGGCGCCACACCCTGTCACACACAGAGCAGGGCCGATCAGGGGGTTGGGGCGCCGCACCCTGTCACACACAGAGCCGCAGGGTGATCAGGGTGTTGGGAAGCTCCCCCCTATCAGGCACATAGCAGGGCTGATCAGGGGGTTGGGGCGCCTTCCCCTGTCACGAACAGAGCTGGGCTGGGCGGATAGGGAGGTTGTGGCTCCGCCCCCTGTCACACACAGAGCTGCAGGGCGATCAGGGGTTTGGGCACTGCCCCCTGTCCCGCTGATCCCGGTGCCGGGAGGCCTCGCGTCTCCACTGATCCCGGTGCTGGGAGGCATATTACCCTTTTACTATATAGGATAGAGGCCTGGTGCACAGGTGGGGACTGGCTGGTTTGCCCTTAAGGGTGTCCTGGATCAGGGTTGGGGTCCCCACTGGGGTGCCTGGCCAGCCTGGATGAGGGGATGATGGCTGTTTGCAGCTGGTCACATACCCTTCAGTGTGGGGGTCCCCACTGGGGTGCCTGGCCAGTCTGGGTGAGGGGCTGAGGGCTGTTTTCAGGCTGGCAGGTGACTGAAGCTCCCAACCGCTCCTTTTTTTCTTTTCTTTTTTTATTCTGGGCCAGCTTTAGCTCTGAGGCTTGGCTCCAGCTCTTAGACCTCGGCTGCTGAAAGCAGGTATCTGGTTTGTTTGGGTTCTATAATCGAAACACTGTTTCAACTCCAGCTCTGAGAACCCAACTGGCTGAAAGCCGGTTTCTGGGGTTTTGTTTAGCTCTATATTTGTAACAATGTTTCAAATTGCAAGCTCAGAGGCCGGCAGCGTCAGGCGGGGAATGTTGGAGTCCTCCGTCACTGAAGCAAGCAAGCCTCATGTTCACTTCAAGTTTCCTGGCTGCCGGCCGCCATCTTGACTGGCAGTTAATTTGCATATTGTCCTGATTAGCCAATGGGAAGGGTAGTGGAGGTACAGCTAATTACCATGTTTCTCTTTTATTAGATAGGATAGACATAACCACATAGATACACACCCACACAACATAGACATATATAACTACATATACCCAAATAGTAGCAGTGGTTATTAAGATAAATCTGGTAGATTATTTTCTTTTTCTATTTTTTATGTCTCTAAGGATTGCAAATTTTTAAAAAACCTAAATTATTTAAGGAGAAAGAGGGGGGAAATATTTGTCCATTTTGGTAAATAAATATCACTTAGGAAATCAGAACATTCTTATATGTAAAAATTATCTTCATTAAAGAAATATTCTTAATACCAATATGGATATGCACAATAATGAGCAACTTGGATATTTTTTATTGTTGCTGTTGGCTAGATATATTTAACATTATTTAAATGACTTGAATAATTCCTCAAATTTTCCAAACATATTAAAAAGGAAAACTTTCAAAGTAACTTTATGAAGTTAGCAAAATATTGTTCATAAATAGAATAACTTAAATGTTAATTTTCTAATTGATTATTGGTAGGAAAAGAAAATAGAATAGAGTTTTATATGCTGATATTTCTAGCAATGTTGCTAGCTATATCCACTGTTAGTTTTAATATTTAAAATTTTTTGCATATACAACGATGCAATTTGTATATGTAAAGTTTGAAAATAATAACCAATGTATTTCTCTTCTGCCAATATTTAGGTATTTTTTTTTTTCTTATTGAGCTGACTGGGATATCTTTTTGTTTTTCTGACCTTAGAAGAAAATATTTCAGTATCTCTTTATTACATTTTCTGTAGGTTTTCTATGGAGATCTTTAATCAGATTAAATAAATTCTGTTCTAGATCTCATTTGCACATATTTTTGAAGAATACTGTGCAATTTTGTGCATATTAGATAATATTTTATCTTTCAAACAGTTAATGTTGTAAATTATCGTAACTGATTTTATGATAGTATATTTTATGAATGTAACAATCTTACATTATTGGAATAAACCTAATCTGATTTCATTTATTATAGTTTTTCACTGAAATATAATTTACACACCATAAAGTTCACTCTTAAAATTGTACAATTTAGCCCGGCTGGCATGCCTCAGTGGTTGAGCATTGACCTGTGAACCAGGAGGTCATGGTTCATTTCCTGGTCAGGGCACATGTCAGGGTTGTGGGCTTGATCCCCAGTGTGGGGTGTGCAGGAGGCAGCCAATCAACCATTTCCTCTCATTATTGATTTTTCTATCTCTCTATTCCTCTCCCTTCCTCTCTGAAATCAATAAAAATATATTTTAAAGAATCATTTTAATTATAAAATTTAGTGATTGGTATATACAAAGTTGTTCAATAATCACCACAATCAAATTTCAGAACAATTTTATCACTGAAAAAAATTCTGTGCCTTTTATTACCCAGGTCCTACTTATATTCCTCTCCCTAGCTTCTGGTAATGACTAACCTATTTTCTATCACTATAGATTTGCTATTCTGGATATTATATATAAGTATAATCATGTAATACATTTTGTGTCTGGCTTATTCACTTCATAATATTTTTAAGATCTGTTCATGGTGCAGCATGGATCACCAGTTTATTCCATTTTCTGACATAAAAAAAAAAACACACACACACACACACACACAGCTATTTGTTTAGCCATTCATCAATCAATGGGCATTTGAGTTGGTTTCACTTTTTGACTATTATGGATGATGGTGCTATAAACATTTGTATGCAACATATATATTTATAGCGAAGCAACCATCCAACCATCTGACCAGCTGGTAGGTAGTACTCACACTGACCACCAAGGGACAGACACTCAACGCAGGAGCTGCCAAGCTGCAGTGACCTGGCAGTAGCAGTTCTTGGGTGATGGACCCCAAAATCAGAGAGGAGGGAGCCCGATTCCTTGCAGGGTCACACGATTCTACCTTTGGCTGTGGGTTATGTTGTTGCTGGGGCACTATGGGCCCGAATCTGGTTTACTGCACACTGTGTTAGTGTTTCACACCCTGTATGACAGCAGCTTTGTAGAGTGCCTCTCACATTCCGGGACCCCTCAGGGGTGTCGGAGAGCCGATATCTGCCCGATCCCTACAGGCCAGGCCGAGGGACCCCAACTGCCAGAGGGACCCTGCTCACTCTGCAGACACCCCACCAGACACCTTCTAATTATTTTCCTTTCAATTGCTTGAATCCGTGCACTGGGTCACTAGTATACCTATCAGTGGAATTGCTAGGGCATTCTGAAGTTTTTCTGTTAAGGACTGAAACACTGATTTTAAAGTGGTTGTATTATTTTACATTCCCACTAGCAATGTTTGAGAGATTGCTTTCTTTTTTTTTTTTTCACGTACTTTACTCTCACTTTTAATTTTCTTTTTTTTTTACTTGTTATTTTCCATCTTTTGATTATAACTATCCTAGTGTGTAAAAGAACTTTCATGTGGTTTTAATTTGTATTCTATAATGATTAAAAATATTGAGCATCTGTCTTGTGCTTCTTGTCCACTTGTATATCATTCTTGGAAAAATATCTATTCAAATTATCTTCCTAATTTTTAATTGAGTTGTAAGAGTTATTTATATATTCTGAATACAAGTTCATTATGAGATGTATCATCTGTAAAATTTTTCTCTCATTCTGTAGGTTTTTTCACTTTCTTGAGGGTTTCTTTTAAACTCAAAACATTTAATTTAATTTTGAATAAGTACAAAGTATCTTTCTTTTTCTTTTGTAATTTGGTGTCACTTATAAGAAGTCATTATCTAATCAAGTTCATAAAGATTTTTGCTTATGTTGTCTTCTAAAGATTTTATACTTTTAGCTCTTTTATTTAGGTTTTAATCCACCTTGAGTTATTTTTTTTTAATCTATGATACAAGGGCATTCCTTTGCTTGTGTATATGCAATTGTCACAGCACCATTTATTGAAAAGTCTATTAATTCCCCATTGAATTGTCTTGAAATTCTTGTCAAGAATCAATTGATTTTTTTAAAAATATATTTCAGAGAGAAAGGAAGAGTGAGGTAGAAATATCAGTGATGAGAGAGAATCATTGATCGGCTGCCTCCTGCACAACCCCTACTGGGGATTGAGCCTGCAACCAAGGCATGTGCCCTTGACCAGAATTGAACCTGGGACCCTTCAGTAAGTAGGTCAATGCTCTATCCACTGAGCAAAACCATCTAGGACAAGAATCAATTGATCTTACTAGTAAATGTAATGGTTTATTTCTGAATTCCCAATTTTATTCAATAATCTATACTTACCTTTATGTCGGTACCACACTGATTTAATTACTTTAGACTGTAGAAATTTGAAGTCAGCAAGTGTGAGTCCTCCAACTTTGTTTTCAACTCTTTGGGGCTATTCTGGGACCTTTGCTGTATTAGTTTCCTATCGCTGATATAGCAGCTTACCACAAATTTATGATCTTACTTCTGGAGGTGATGCCCTAAAATTAAAGTGCTACTAGGGTTGCATTCTTTCTGGAGGTTCTAGGCAGAGGCTGTCCCTTTGTTTTGTGCAGTTTCTAGAAGCCACCCTCATTTCTTAGCTTTGTCTCCCTCCTTGCAACACTTTATATTTTTCATCATTTCATCTTTCTCTGGCTCTATTACTCTACCTCCTTCTTTCCTTTACAAGCATTACATTGGGCTCACCCAGATAATCCATGACATTTTAGCCAACTCAAGTTCCTTAACTTAATCATAGCTATGGAAGTCTCTTTAGTCATTTAAATTAAAATATTTCCAGGTTCTGAGATGTGGATATATCTTGGTGGCCATTATTCTTTCATCACACTTGCATTTTCATATGAATATTAAAATTACCTTGTGAATTTCTGTAAAAAGGTCAGGTGAAATTTTTATAAGGATTGTGGTGAATTTGAAGAGCAATTTGAATTTTTTTTTCCATCTTAATAGTACTAAGTCTTCTGATCCATGACAATGGCATCTTTTTCCATTTAATTTCTTTCAGTGATGATTTGTAGTTTTTATTGTTCAGGTTTAATGCTTCTTTTGTTAAATTTATTTTTTGTTATTCTTTTAGATACTATTTTAAATGGAATTATTTTAATTTAGCTCTTGGTATAAGTCACTCAAGCTCATGATGTATTTTCCTTTTCATATGTTTTCTTATTATAACATCACAATATTCCATGGTGGATTTTTGTGTCTGTATTCATAAAGGATTTTGATGTATAATGTTCCTTTCTTGTGATATTGTTGCTTCAATGTTGCTTTCAGAGTAACACTGATTTCATAGGGTGATCTGGGAATGTATTCTCTCCAAGTCATTTTTTGAAAGAGTTTGTGAAAGATTGATGCAAACTTTCCTTTAAATATTTGGTAGAATTTACCAGTGAACCTGAATTACTTCTGGGTCATTTGGGTCTTTTCCCTAATTCAATACCTTTACTTGTTATAGATTCATTCAGATTTTATATTTCTTCTTGAGTCAGTTTTTGTAGTTTGTGTCTTTCTAAGAATTAGTTCATTTCATCTAGGTTTTCTGGTTTGTTGGCATATAGTTAATCATAGTAATTGTTTATATGCCTTTTTGTTTCTATAAGGTCAATAGTGACAGCCCCTTTTTTATTCCTTATTTTAGTCACTTGCATCCTCTCTCTTATTCTTGGTCAGTAAAACTAGAGTTTTGTCTTTTATATTTTTTAAATAACCAATTTGGGTCTTTGTTTTTTCTCCATTGTTTTCTTATTTATATTCACTATAACCGTAATTATTTTCTTTCTTTTGTTTGCTTTGGATTTAATTCTTTTTCTAATTTTTAAAAATGGAGCATTATGTTATTTATATATCTTTTAAAAATATTTCCTAATCTTTTCTTCAAAATGGATAACCTTGATTGCTTATTTTCAAGTTTTCTGATTCTTCTATCAATTGAAATTTACTATTGACCCCCTCTTGTGAGTTTTTAAAGTGTTTGTCCAGGAAACCTAATCTGGACCATCTCAGGGATGGTTCTATAAACTGCTTTGGGGCGTGTGTATGACCAATGCTTTCTTGTTTGTTTGTATGTGCCGTAATATATTCTTGAAAATTGGATGTTTTGCCAGGCGGGTATAGCTCAGTGGTTGATTGCTGGCCTATGAATCAGAAGGTCACGGTTTGATCCCTGGTCAGGGCACAGGCCAGGGTTGTGGGCTCAATCCCCAGGAAGAGGCAACTGATCAATGATTCCCTTGCATCACTGATAGTTCTTATCTTTCTCTCCCTTTCTTTTCCTCTATCTGAAATCAATAAAAACATTTAAACTATGTTTAAAACAACAACAACAGAAACTGAATGTGTTAAAATATATGTGACAACTTGAAATCAGATTTGTCCATACTCAGGGATTTTTGTTGTTGCTGTTTGCTGTTTTTTATATTGCTGCTTGTTTAATTAATGAGTTTTCTGAACTAATTCTATGAAGTGGCTATTTGTTGTCATTGGCGGGGGCACTTACGTTTCTGTCCAGTTGAATTATTGTTAAGTTAATGATTCTGTAGAGATTTCCTTAAGTGCCTTGCACCAATAAGACTCTGTGTTTACTGATGGACTGTGTTGTGCTGGGACACACTGAAGGCAGTTAATCACTATATCTGAGTCTTCACTTCTTGCTTGTGCAGTTCCTCACGTTCATCCAGAGGTGAATGATTAGGGACTTCTCACATCTGTGGCATAAGTGCAGACCTGAACATAAGCAGGGCCCTTTGGATTGATGAATATATCAAAGTCACAAAAGTCACTGTAAAACACAGTGCTCTTACTGAGATTCAGTGTTTTTCTTGAATGAGCACTTTTCAGGTTGGGACAGCCTTTGGTTAATTTACAAAGCTCTGAAAATAGGATTTTGACCATTTTTGCCATGCTCTCATTGCTTGTAGAGGGGAAGAAATTTTTATGAGTTCTTATTCCATCATAATTGCTGTCATGCCACCAGCCCCCCAGTTGATTATACTTTTGATGTACCTCTGGAGTCAGTTTTCTAATATTTATCTAGGATTTTGGCATCTGCATTTCTGATGGAGATTGATTGTAACTTTTCTTTCCTGTGAGGTCTTATCAGGTTTTCCATACATAGATGATGTTGGCCTCACAAGCCAAGCTGGGGATTGTTCTTTTCTTAACATTTTGTAATTCTCTGGAAGAGTTTGTGTAAATTTGGTGCATCTTCTTTAGTTATGTGGCAGAATCCTAGTGAAGACATATGGGCCAGGAATTTTCTTCATGAGGTTTTTAATTATGGGTTTGCTTTTGTCAACTCATTTAAGACTATTCAAACTTTCTCTTCCTGTTTTTTTCTTTTTAATTTGAAATGCATTGTTTTAATTAATTGTTATTAATATTCCTTCAACTATTCTACATGTCCATGAGATCTGTAAGGATATGTAACCTGATTCTTCTTCCATTTCTAATATTATTTGTGCTGAAAACGGAGCTCTCTATTTAGCTTTATTATTATTATTTTTAAATAATTTCACAATATATTGAGTATACTTATTTGAATATAAATGACAGGATATTTTTCTATGTTTTAAAAAAGGTTAGACAATTTCTAAGTGTCAAAACCTGGAAGCAACCAAGTTATTCTTCAGTAAGTGAATGGATAAATAAACTGAGATATATACAGAAAATGGAATAGTATCCAGAACTAAAAAGAAATGAGCCATCAGTCCAGGAAAAGACATGGAGGGGCCATAAATTTATATGACTAGTGAAAGAAGCTAATCTGAAAAGGCTATATACTGTATGATTCTCACTATATGTCATCCTGGAAAAGGAAAAACTATAGAGACAGTAAAAAGTCCAGTGGTTTCCTAGAGGTGGGAAGGGTTGGATAGGTAGAACGCAGAGGATTTTTAGAGAAGTGACAATACTCTGTACAATACTGTAATGATTAACATCTGTCGTTATGCATTTGTGAAGACCTGAAAAATGTACAACACTAAGCATCAACCCTCATGTAAAGTATGGACTTTGGGTGACTATGGTTTGTCAATGTAGGTTCATCAGTTGTAATACATGCATCACTCTGGTGGGAGATGTTGATAATGGAGGAGGCTATGGGTGTGTGGGAAGACCGGGTACATGAGGAATCTCTGTACCTTCCTCTTGATTTTGCTATGAACCTACAACCACCCTGAAAAAAGAAAGTCTTTGAAAAAAGAACAAACACTAACAAATAAATTAGAAACAATCCACTTACTAGAAAATAAATAAAATAGCAACTGAATGCTATTAGTAGAGTTTAAGAAGCACTATTAGTGAGGTGTGTTCTCCTTGATGAATTTAAGGAGAGAAGTATGTAGATAGGTGCTCTCTGTCATCAGATATACATGTATTTTTTGTATTTTTTGTATTTTTTGTTCAGATGTCTGAATAGACTAAATAAATGAAAACAAAATTCAAATGTGTGTGTGTGTGCACACTTGCATATGCATGTGCTTTCACATGTGCACTACTGTGCACACACCCTGATAGTTATTTAGAAGAATATGATTTAAATAAATTGTGTACCACTTACTTAATACTATCTTAAGAGTGAATGAAATAATAGAAATTCATCATCACAGTGCTTTTTCTATGCAATAGTGATTTAGTCTACACAAAGTCTTTTATTTGCTTTCTTTATCAAAATAATGCTTTTAACTTATTCTGAATTAATGAAATTATTTTCTGATCTTATAATAAGTGTGATTTTTTTAAAAAAAATGATGGGCCATATTGAACACACACACACACTCAGAGGTATAAACAATACATAATCCTAGAGGACATGTGCCTAGAGTTTACATTTATTCATTCACTCATTCATTTATTCATTCAAGAAATGTAAGAATTTGTTCCCAGACTAATGTCCAAATCAATAAAACATGATCCTTCTATGGAGAGTACCACAGTATATTAACTTTGTAAACTGACTTGAAATCTCCCTGGGCAAATGCTAAGTTCTCATACATAAAATGATGGCTTCATTAACAATTTATAAGATGATGACTACCAAATTATACAATCAGCCTTGACTTTTATCCAGAACTGCCAAACCTGTACATAAAACTGCTTTCAAAAGATTTCCATCCAGAATTCCCACAGGCACTTCAAACTTAATGTATTCAAAATAGAACTCATTCTTTTTCTCCCATAAATTCATGCTATGCTTCTTATATTTATAGTCTTGATAAGTGTGGTAGCACAATAAAGGCTCCCAAAGATGTCCATGTCCTAATGCTTAAAACCTTTGACTAGGCTATATTATGTGACAAAAGGGAAAAGGTCATTCTAATTCCTAATGATTAAAAGTCTTAAAATAGGGACATTATGTTGGATTGCTTTGATTAGCCCATTAAAACCACAGGAGCCCTTAGAAGTAGAGAGCTTTCTCTAGCCAGTGCCGGAGAAATGGAGCAGAAGGGCCAGTCCTGGAAACCAGAAGGGCGAGAGTTGCTGGAAGAGGCCACATGGAAACCATGAGGAGGAACGTAGGCAGTCCCTAGGAGCAGGGCTGGGCCCTAGCAGCCAGCCAGCAAGGAAATGGGCACTGTGGTACGACCATCACGAGGAACTGGATTTGGCTAAAAAACTGTGAATTTCAAAGCAGATTTCTTTCCAGAGGCTCCAGTAAAAGATGCAGGGATATTGGAATTCTTGTATTATTACCTGAATACAACATATTTTTCAAACCACATAACTGTTATACTTTCCTGATTTTACAAAAGTAATTCCCTTTATCTTCAAAACTCTCCTCTCTGTTATTTATCCCCCTATGTCTTCATCTCAAGCTCAAATGCTCTTTTAAGTGTGAGGTCTTCCTAGATGATCCCAGGTGAATATAGTACACTTATTTTTTCTCCAATTAATTTGTAAACACGTTCATTATCATAATCACCTTTTACAGGAAATTTTTGTTTACGTGTCAGTTTTCCTCACTAAACTGCTAACATTTTTATTATTTTCAAGTTTCAATTGTTGAACATATATTATGTAGAACATATTAAATGCATATATCATCTCACACCTGTTAGAATGGCTATTCTCAGGAAGACAAGAGTAAGTGTTGGGAAGGATGTGAAGAAAAGGAAGCCTGCCCTGGCCAGTGTGACTCAGTTGGTTGAGCATTGTCCGATACAGCAAAAGGTTGCCAGTTTAATTCCCAGTCAGGGCACACACCCAGGCTGCTGGTTTGATCCCCGCCATGGATTGATGTTTCTCTCTCACATTGATTTTTTTTTCTCTCTCTCCTCTCCCTTCCTCCCTTCTTCTCTCTCTAAAATCGATAAAAAATGTATTTAAAAATAAAAATAAATAAAAGGAAACCGTTGTTCTCTGTTACTGAGAATGCAAATTGATTCAGCCACTATGGAAAATTGTATGGAGGTTTCTCAAAAAAATAACAAATGGAACTATGATATGACCCAGCACTCCTGACTATATATGCAAAGGAAATGAAAATAGGATATTGAAGAGATACTGCACTCTCTTGTTCATTACAACATTATTCACAGTTGCCAACATGTGGAAACAGCCAATGTGTCAGTCAATGGATGTATGGATAAAAAAAGATGTGGTGTATATTCATACACAATGGAATATTATTCAGCAATGATAAATAAGGAAATCCTGCCATTTGCAATAATATAAATGGATCTTGTGAACATTATGTTAACTGAAGTAGATCAGACAGAGGGAAAAATTATTGCATGATCTCACTTATATATGGAATCTAAAAATGTTTAATTTGTAAAAAATCAAGTGTAGAATGGAGGTTATAAATAAGTCCTCGAGCTCTATAGACAACAATACTGAATTAAAAACTTTGAAGTTTCTAAGTCACTAGATCTTAATTGTTCCCATAAAAAAAGAAATAATAATTATGTGACCTACTAGAGATATTAGCTAATAGAGCAGTGGTAATTAATGGAATTTACCCTTCTATTTAAATATAATTTCTTATTGACATGCAAGAATTTTCTTATTATTCATCACATACCTTGAAAATTTTCTCTGGTTTGTAATTTATCTTTTCATTTTATTGTGAATGATATTATAGAACTTCAACAATTGTTATAACATCAAATGGATCAATACATTCCTCTATTACAGTGGTTCTCAACCTTGGCTGCACATTAGAATCACCTGGGAATCTTTTTAAAATCCTGATTTCTGGGCCTCATCCTCCAGAAACTCTGTTTCTTTGTTACTAATGTTGTGGCCTCACCCCATAACAAAGAAACAGAATTTCCGGAGGATAAGGCTCAGAAATCAGGATTTTAAAAAGATTCCCAGGTGATTCTAATGTGCAGCCAAGGTTGAGAACCACTGCTCTATTAGTTCTTTTTGGATATTAGTTTTTGAACTTATTTTCCACCTCAAGATCAGATAAATATTCATCTATATTTTCTCCTGGATTCATTTAAGTAACAAATCTCTTGTTTTTTATGAAATTATTTTGAGGTATAGGAATATAACTTTATTTTTTTCTAAATAGTTAGCCAATTAGCCTAGTTTCAGCATTCTGTTGCATTAGTTTTTCTAATCACACTAACTTAAAATACCAAAATCTGTAATGTAAAAAATTCATTGATTTTTCAATTTTTAGACAACTACAGCACTATTTAATTATTGTCATTACAGAATTACCTCATCTTTCCACACATTTTTTACTATTTTCAGTATATATCATTGCAGATAACATTTAATATTTTATAACAGGCTTAAATGTTTCATTGAATTTATATATTTTCTTAGAGAGAATGGACAAATAAAAATTATCTATTTAATTCTTTTATTAAATCCCTAGGAAAAATAATATTATTTTCTTCACATATAATTTATATATTTATTTTTATATTTAATTTTAGAATTGTTTCTTATTAATTTTATTTATTTAAACATTTAATATCATTCTTCAAATAGATAAAATAGGAAAAACAACCAGGCACAAAAACACAAAAGGAAACAGTAATTGTATATTAAATATGGTAGAATTCAAGGCAAAACTCTATTTTATTTGGGATCTTGGATTTCCTTGTGTATTTGAGCCTTTTCATGTCAACCTTCCTCAAAGCCACTTATCTCTCTATGGTATACTGCTCCAGTTTCTTAAAATCTATGGCTCTGTGTTATTTGTGGATAAAATGGAGATTTTTTTTTCTGTTTCTTGTGTTAAATCCTTTACATAAATTTGTTATTTTTTATACTAAATATTTTTATGTTAATGCTTGTAAAAACTCAGTTTCCACATTTTTTTAAAATTTAAGTATAGATGGTATCATTATTGCATTAGTTATATTCATTTTACATGTACAATGTAGTGATTTCACATTTTTATACTTTACAATGTGATCTTTCCACTAATTCTAAAAATCACCTATTGTGATGCAACTTAACACAATATAATTGAGTATATTCCCCTTCACCTTTTTTTTCTCTGGTGTTACTTCCACAGAATCCTGGAAAGATTCTTCCTCCCAATGCCAAGAAGATCTACTTGATACATTCTGCTGAGGCCTTCATTCATATTACTAGCTGTTAATGTTAAGCAGGAATATTTTTCTAGGTGACATATGCTTGTGGCTAACCTGTTTTTACTAGAGATACTGTCAGCAATAACAAGGATCCAATTATCTGCAATGTCATAGTTGACTGAGAGGATGATTAGTGAGATGCCCTAACACTAGCAGCACAAAGACATTTAAAGTTCCATGATACTTTAAAGTAAAGCCTATTTCTTAGTCTCTACCACCATATTTTTTAAAAAAATACGTTATTGATTTTTTTAGGGAGAGTAAGGGTGAGAGAGAGAGAGAGATAGAAACAGCGATCAGAGAGAAACATCATTGATCAGCTGCCTCCTGAATGCCCCCTACTGGAGACCAAGCCCACAACCTGGGCATGTACCCTGACAAGGAATAGAACCGGTAACCTCTTGGTTCATGGATTGTCCCTCAACCACTGAGCAACACGGTCCATTTTATCAAACTTTCTAAGTTTTTAGAGGAGATGAGACATTGGTTTAATTGTAAAAATCAAATATAATCAACATGATTTAAGGTCAATTAAGCTAAATTATAAATATTCAGTGTAAGATTAATAGTATGTTCATCTTTAACTTTTAAACACATGTGAGATCAGCAAATTGTCTTAAAAATTAGTATTTATCATATCCACTTCTTCATATTAAAATCACCTATAGCAATCCTTCCACTTCTACAACTCCTCTCTAACTGTGTTTACTGCACAAATACTGCTGTATTGCTTAATCCATTGGGTATCTTCTATCTTTATTTTAACTGACTTCCAAGTAGAATTTTACACTTAATCAAACCTATAAAAAACAAACAAACAAACAGAAAACCTTTTGTAACTTAGTTTCTATGATACAGCACTCCCCTAGCTTTCTTCTTACCTCTTAGGCTATTTTTTCTATTTCCTCTTTCTGCCTGCACCCTAGTAGCCAAAGGATTCTGTTCTCAATTCTATTTCCTTTTCTTACAACAGACTCTCTTTGGATGATCTCATGCAGATCCACAGTATCAATTCTCAGTTAAATGCTTATGACTTCCAAGCCAGTACCCCTAGCTCTTTGCTCAGCTCCATGTATATAATCATTTGCTAAGACCTTGATGTATTACTTATTCCTTAAAAGTCAAACAACCAAAAAATAAAATCTTTTACTCCTATAAATCTTCTTTCTTTTTCAATTTCTTATCTCAGTGAATCACCTCACAACCCAACATTTATTATCTACATCATTTCACTGAAATTCTGACCATATATATATATATATATATATATATATCTATATATATATATATATCATCTCTAATGTCTATGCCCACTGCCCCAGCAGTGATTGAGACTTTAATTATCCTCATCATTAATCTTCCTCTTGCTCCAGTTCAATCTCTCTTGTACCTCATAAAATAAGGTCCTTAAAATACAATTCTCATGGATACATCCTTGCTAAAATTCATTCCTTTCCCTCGTCCTTGGTATTTATAATATGAAATACAAATAAGTCCCAAGCACTTCTCCAGGCTCATTCACCAACTGGTACCCATCTTGCACACGTTTTTCTCACCGTGTCAAACAACCTGCAGCACCTATGGTTCATGCTGCCTAGCACCACAGCCCTAGCACATGTTGTTTTTGCACATTTTCTTCTCTGTCCTTGACTTTGGGTGGTGGATGAGTGCTCATTTTAATATTCTTTTGGATTGTACTGTTTTTTATTTTCATAGAACTCGATGGATACCTCTAGTGTTAATTTAAATGTCTATCTTACCCACTGGGTGTTGTATTTCATCTTGGTCACAGAACATAGCAAAGGTCAAAACGTAGCAACTGCTAAATAATGATGAAAAAATGTCTTTAAAAAGCCAATTAGGATTTCTTCTATCTCTAAAATATATGTGAATTTAGATGCAGTCTAAGTACCCAAAATAAGGATGAACTGTCCAAATGATTTTACCTGTACTTCTACAGTATCAGGTGTAGCAAAGGGAGATTAAAACTTAAATATTCCTTTGTATTCCTATAAAAGATATTGATATTTTATGTTATTAATTTTGTGTTTTATATCAAACCATAAAGTATAATTCAGTGTGAAGCTTATAGGGAAAGCATATGAAAGTTGAATTCATTCATGCATGAATTTGCTCACTAAATTAAACAATTTTAATCATAATAGTCTTTGTGCATAGACAAAGCTTACATGTTTTATCAATACTATAGTGTCTATATTGTTTAAAAACATTAAGAGACTGTAACATAAACATGTATAAAACAAAATAAATGAAATTAGACATGTATATGCTAGTGCAGGGAAGTTATAAATAGATAGAAAACCAGGGATAAAGAGAAATATAAGCATTCAGTCTAAAAGAAACTGTATAGAAATTATAGTTTTAGGTTTAGTTTCCTAGTAGCTATGTTAAAATGAAAATAGCATAATTTACATATTTCTCACTTTAACAAAAGGAGAAGCTTGCCTCTGAAGGAGAAAAACTTTTCTCAGTACTGACATGTGATATAGATGCCTCTCCTGGGATGTTTGTTATATATGGGCCACTGAATGACGATATTTCTCAACAATATTTGTGTATTAAGTCACAAAATTAATTCCATATGATTATTTGTTGTATTGTAGTTTCATAAAAAGAAAATCAGCCCTGACTGGTTTGGTTCAGTGGATAGAGCGTCAGCCTGTGGACTGAAGGGGCCCAGGTTCGAGTCTGGTCAAGGGCATGTGCCTTAGTTGCAGGTACATCCCCAGTGGGGGATGTGCAGGAGGCAGCTGATCGATGTTTCTCTCTCATCGATGTTTCTAGCTCTCTATCCCTCTCCTTTCCTCTCTGTAAAATATCAACAAAATATCTTTTAAAAAAATTAGGGTATGTCCTCAAAGCTTAATTCAGAAAAGGCACATTAAAGACAAAGACATTATAGTGCAAGTCTATACGAAGCCAGTGATCTGATTTAATGAAGGCAAATTTTTTAATACTCACAGGAATGACAGTTTTCAAGTGATATTCCATAATTATTAGAGCTGGGGTATGTTTTAAATATCCACTTCTGTTTGGTGACACTTTCAGGTTTTAGTTATTTTCAAGAAACAAGAATTCTTTAAAAAACCCTTAGTAAACATTAGTTTGCCTAAAAAGTGTATTGCATATACTTTTTAATACTTTGATATTAAACCAACAAGGAGAGGGCATTGTCTTTCTAAAGTATTGTTAATTGATAAACAAGAGCTCCCCTCTCCCTTCGCAACATTTAAAATTGAGCCATTATTTTACTATGAGAAAAGAGGAAAGCAAAACAACATTCCAAATACTATTTACAGGGTGAGGCAAAAGTAGGTTTACATAGTGAGTATGTGAAACAGAGTTTATTCTTGTATTGTTATTTATTAATTATTATATTTTAAAATGTGTTTTCATTTATTTCAGAGAGAGGGAGAGGGAGAGAGATGGAAACATTGATGAGAGAGAAACATCAATCAGCTGCTCCTGCACACACCCTGGGGATTATGCTTGCATCCCGGGCATGTGCCCTGACCGAGAATTGAACCAGCGATCTCCTGGTGCATGGATCTAGGCTCAACCACTGAACCACACCAGATGGCTATTATATATTTTTAATCATTGCTTAAAAAGTGAGAATGTTTTTCCCATTGATTTTTTCAGAGACAGTGGAAGGGAAGGGAGAGAGGAGAGAGGAGAGAAGAGAGAGGAGAGAGGAGAGAGGAGAGAGGAGAGAGGAGAGAGGAGAGAGAGAGAGGGAGAGGGAGAGGGAGAGGGAGAGGGAGAGGGAGAGGAAGAGGGAGAGGGAGAGAGAAGAAGAGAGAGCCCTGACCAGGGCAGGTATCAGACCTGTACTCAGGTATGTGCCCTTGACCGGGAATTGAACCGGAGACCCTCCAGTGTGCAGGTCGATGTTTTAACCACTGAGCAACACCAACCAGGGCTAATTATGGCATTTTTCATACTAACAACTGTAAATTTACTTTTGCCCCACCCTGTACTATATACTAGTGTCAGATTATTTTACATATTTTATATCATTAAATGTTTCTTGTGAAAGTCAAAGCTGGCTAAAATTAGATATTTAACATTTGTGACTATATTGAAATCCAGTATGGAGATGTGTCTACATGGGAATATGAAATCGATATTTGGATGCAACATATTTCATAATCATTCTGAAATCAGCAGCTAATCCACAGACATAAGTGAAAAGAGGTTATAAATATTGATTCATTAAATTTATTCCCCTAGATTCATATCATGCATATCCTTAAAATACTTAACCTAGAGTTATATTTAAAATCATACTGTTATATACAAGTATAATACAGTTTAATTTATAAAATGTTTCCCTTTGGGGGACAAAAAATATTAATGCATGTGATTCTCTGCTTGCTAATAGGGATTCTGGCTCTGCCGGTTTGATTTCTTCCCCAGTCTTGTTCTCTGAGAAGGTACTGCTGGAAGACAACTGACAGGTGATCTGCTCTTTGGTGTTGCCTCATCAGTACAATGATAAGAGGAAATCAAGACTAGAAAGGCAGGAGGGAAGGGGATAGACACTGAGGAGATGCATTTGGGTTAGTTCTAGGGAAGTTTTGTCTAGTAAAGAAAAAATATGCATAGTTCGTGGGTGACTATGAAGTTAACTACAACAATTTAAAGAAAGAGGGAAATGGATGAAAAAGAGGGATGTAAAGATGTGTGCTTTGTATTATATATCTTCTTCAAATATTATCAAAATACAAGTAGAGCCTTGAGCTCTTTTAAAAGTATTTTCTGCCTTTTCTTCTAAACTGGACGGTTGTATTATGTGGGTCACATCTTTATATGCCTGTGAATTCTAATAAGCTGGTAGAGGAGACAATGTTTAAACTGTGTAGACTGGACATAATGTGGAAGAAGTTGGGGTTGGGAGTATAGGTCTTGGCTAGGCTTTAAGTCTGTGCTCTGATCCTAACTGGCTCTATACCTGTGGATATGTTTCATATGTGGACAGAGACACAGAGACACAGAGAAGGGGAAGTAGGGGGAGGATATGAAGGGGAAGGAGAGGCGTTGGTTCAAAAAAGGGTAAAATGTGTGAGCACCAAACTATTGATGTTTTAAATATATATTCAGGAAAAATATATAGGGGAAAGTTTTAAGACATTGAAGCATTATAATATAGACATATGAGTTTCCTGAGCATACAAGTTAATTAAAAGCATAATATTGATGGTTTTTACAGTTGGAAACATTTTACTATTTGTGTACCATGAGAGGAAAAAAAATAAACCCTCTAGGTAGTGACGAGAAATAGATACGGTGAAGAGAAATTCTATTCTAGCATCTGAATATAAAAAGTAAACAGTGCCTTTGGAATTCACACCGTGTCACCTTCTCTAAGGAAAGTGCATTGCAGGGATCATCTGCATTACCTGAGGCTTTGTGTACATGCGCCAGATGTAGCTGGCATTCTCCTCACTCTGCATGGCTGCGTCGGAATCAATACTCCATCACCTCTGTGAGATTCATGTGATGAGGCCCTAAGTCCCTCCATTTTTCAAAATTTCTTACTCCCCAGGAAGGCACATCTGCATTTTACCGAAAACTCGGACTAGAAGCTATCTGGGGTTTTTCTTCTTTGCTATTGTTGGTGATTGTAAGTGCCTTTGTGAAAAATACATTCAACAACCTGGCTTTACTGCTTGTTGATCTCCTATCATCAGTAACATGCATTCTCCTTCTAATTTAGCCACCATACTTTTTGCTTTAGGAGGAATCATGGCACCACTTGGTAGCTAGTTCATATCAGATTTTTAAATTCTGGTATACCTCTGTAACTTTTGACTTCAATTCCTTAACTTTCATATTCTCTGAAAATTTTATTTTCTCTACACATATAATTTGACCTCATAGGACGCAATATTTTCTTGGTTATTTGTATTTTTATAGTACAGTTTCTTCTTGACATTAGTTATTTTCCAAATAGCTCTTGGTTACCTCAAATCCTTTGCAACATAGAATGCTAGAATCCAGTTGAAAGTTAACCAGTTTCAAGCCAAATCAATCTTTCATCCCTGCTTCTACACTCCTATAACTGAAAACCTCATTCATGTAAATGGATTTTTATTAACGTGATCTTTTCAATTCTACAAATATAATACAACACACTGATACACGCATACACAAAGTAAGAAAGGTGATAGAATAAAACTCAGATAAAGAACCAACCTGGAGCAATGAAAAAAAAATTGTTCCATGTGTACTTTATAGAAAAGCTTAATACATTAAAGAAAAACATTAAATAAAGGCTCACAGGGAAGATAACAAAGCAACAGAATATTATTTGTGGAGGCTGGGGTTGATTTCTTCTTCAATTTCATTAGATTACAATTATAATCTGTTTATTCAGATTTTCTGATTCTTCCTGATTCAAAAATGTGTATGTTTCTCAGAATTTAGCCTTTTCACCCAGATTGCCCAATTTGTTGGCATATAGTTGTTCATAATATTCTCTTATGATCCTTTATATTTATTTGGTGTCAGTTGTTACTTCTCCTCTTTTATTTCTGAATTTATTTATTTGGGTCCTCTCCCTTTTTTTCTAAATGAATCTGGTTAAATGTTTGTCAATCTTGTTTGTTTTTTTCAAAGAATCAGTCTTGGTTTTATTGATCTTCTGTACATTTTTTTAGACTCTATTCGATTTATTTCTGCTCTAATCTTTATTATTTCCTTTCTTCTACTCATTTTGGGCTTTTATTGTTCTTCTTTTCTAGTTCCTCTCAGTGTAAAGTTAGATTGTTTATTTAAGATTTTTCTTGTTTCTTGCCATAGGGCTTTAATGCCCTGAATTTCCCTCTTAGGGTTGCTTTCACTGTGTGCCCTAGACTGTGGGTTGTTAGGTTCTCATTTTCACTTGTTTAAGGTTACTTTTTAAAATTATTTTCCCTTAATTTCATAGTTAACCCATGCATTGTTTACTAACAAGTTATTTAGCCCCTCTGTCTTTGTATGTGTTTCAGTTTTTTTTCTTGTGATTGATTTCTAATTTTATGTCATTGTGCTTGATATGATTTCGATTTTCTTAACTGTATTGAGACTTGTTTTGTGTTATAGCATGTGGTCTAACCTAGCAAATGTTCCATATGAACTTGGAAAGAATGTGTATTCTGCTGCTTTGGGGTGAAAGGCTTTGAAGATATTAATTAAATCCATCTGACTTAGTGGGCCATTTAATGCTACTGTTTCATTGTTGAGTTTCTGTCTGGAAAATCTATCAATTGATGTTGATGGGGTGTTAAAATCCCCTACTCTGACTGTATTACTATCAATGTCTTTCTTTATGTCCATCAAGATTTGCTTAAAATATTTAGGTGCTCCTATGTTGGGTGCATAAATGTTTACAAGTATTATATCCTGTTGTTGGATTGCTTCCTTTATCATTATGTAGTGTCCTTTGTCTCTTACTATAGCCTGTGTTTTAAAATCTATTTTGTCAGATATAAGACTGTTATCCTAGCTTTTGTTTCCCTTTACATTTTCATAAAATATCTTTTTCCATCCCTTTACATTTAGCCTGTATGTATCTTTCATCTTTAGGTGGGTCTCTTGTAGATACCATATATATGGGTCTTGCTTTCTTATTTATTCACCTACCCTACATCTTTTGATTGGAGCATTTAGGCCATTTACATTTAAAGTGATCATTCATAGGTACATATTTATTGCCATTGCATTCATTAGCAATTATTATTATTATTGAAGGCCTCTTAAAATTTCTTATAATAATGGTTTGGTAAGAACAGACTCCTTTAGCTTTCTCCCATCTTGAAAGCTCTTTATTTCTCCAGTTAAGTGATAGCCCTATGGGTAAAGTAGTCTAGGTTTTATGTTCTTACTTTTTATCACTCTGACTACTTCATGCCAATCAATGCCTTCTGGCCTGAAAAGTTCTGTTGAGAAATCCGGTGACAGTCTTATGGGCACTTCCTTGTAGATAATGAACTGCCTTTCACTTGCTGCTTTTAGATCCTCTCTTTGTCTTTAACCTTTGCCTTTTTTAATTAGGTTGTGCCCATCGCTTCTCGGCCTTTTGGCTAAGATCAAGTGTAATTAGGTTGTGCCTTGGTGTAGGACTCTTTGGGTTCATCTTGTTTGGGACTCTGTGCTGACTGGGCTTGTATGAGTTTTTCCTTCACCAGGTCAAGGAAGTCTTCAGTCATTATTTCTTCAAATAGGTTTTCTATCCTTTGTTCTCTCATTTCTCATTCTGGTAACCCTATGATGCAGTTGTTACATTTCATGTTGTCACAAAGGTCCCTTAAACTATACTCATTTTTTAAAATTCTTTTTTCTTTTTGCTGCTCTGTTCAGATGTTTCTTGCTACCTTGTTTTCCAAGCCACTGATTGGGTCCTCTGCTTCATCCAAAGTACTATTTATTCCTCCCAGTATATTCTTCATTTCAGATATTGTATTCTTCATTTTTGACTGGTTCTTTTGTATGGTTTCTATGTACTTTTTTATGCTTCTTATCTTTTTGTTAAAGTTCTCTTTAAATTCCTTGTGCATCCTTATAATTATGTTTTTACACTGTATATATGATAAATTACTTATGCCCATTTTATTTAGCAATTTTTCTGGAATTTTTTTCTGTTCTTTGATTTGGTGCATATTTCATTGTTTCTTAATTTTGGCTGCCTTTTTGTGTTGTTTCTATGCATTAGATAGATATGATATGACTTCCAGTCTTGGTTCGGTGGCCATATGTAGTAGGTGTCCTGTGGTACCCAGTGGTGCAGCATCCTTGATAACCTGAGCTGGGTGCTCCAGGGATGTCCTTTATGTGGGTTATGTGAGCCCTCCTGTTGTACTTGAGTCTTGATTTCTATTGGCTGGTTGTACATGGGGCTGACCCTTAGGTTGGCTGACTGTGAGGAACAACCCATGCCTCAGTATCTGAGCTGCTGTGCAGGTGCTGGCCACATGAAGCAAAATTCTCCTCAGCAGAGTCTGTGCCTGCTGAGATCTACCTTAGGATATGCTGTTTGTTAAGCTAATTGGCTCTTGCTCTGGTGTTGTCTGAACCTGGCCAGGGGGTATGTTTGTTCTGTGCCTTTTGGGAGGCATTCTGATGCAGGCCAAGGTCAGATGCTGCCAAAGGCTAACCCTGGGCAACCATTTTTGAGCTACAAAGCAATCCACAGTTTTTAGCTACCTCTGCTGCACCTTGGCGTGTGGGGGAAGGACCAAGCTGTGTACAAGGCCAGCTTTTACCAACACTGGGCACAGAGGCAGGTCAGCAAAAGTTCAAGGCACCCTGAGATCCACCTACCTCTGCCTGCTGGCTGCCTTCTAAGCTCAGTCACTGAAAGAGCCTTTGGTAGTATTTGAGTTACATGTAATAGGTTCTCAGTGAGTCACCCGGCAGGAGCAAGAGGCACTCACCAGATTGATACAAGTTCAAATTGGTGCCATTCAGAGGCCACTCAGCAAAAGTCTCAGGGTATATATACCCAGTCTATGTGCCATTCACTGGGTACTCGCACATCTTTGTGATGGGGCAGGGTCTCAAGGGGTTGTCAGGGTGAGGATAGCTGAGGTTTTCAGGACCAAACAGAACAAGATGTAGCTATGGAGGGCTCTGCACCATTTAGGCATGTGAGGGGGAAAAGTCCCCCATTTTAGAGTTACACACCTCAGTCTGTCCCAGATTCTACCCAGAGCCCGATTTCAGCAGGGCAGGGCCTCTGGGAGTTCGGAGGATGGGGGTGTGGATCTCCTGTAAGGGAGAAGTGCCACTCATGCTTGGGGAAGGTGGGGCATGGATAGACTCCCTGCAGATTTTCACAGCCCGTTCTTATATGGGTATCTCTTCCTGACTTTGGTGCTCTGGGCTTAGGAGCCCAGCGTGGGGTTGAAACCCCACACTTCTTAGGGGAAAAAATTGCAGCTGAGATATCCCTCTGGAATCCGAGCTGCTTCCCTGTGTATCCGGACCAGACTGTTTAGCACCTCTGCCCTTCCTACCAGTCTGTGGCTTGCTCTGTAAATCTTTGGTTTTAAGACTGATCTTCATCTAGTCTTCAGTTGGTTGTTCAGGCTGATTATGCTATATTCTAGTCACAATTTCAGTTTGGTCCTGGGAAGAGGTGAGTATAACATCCACTGATTCTGCCACCATCTTGGATGCCCAAGATTGTTTAAAAGTAAACTTGTAGCCCTGGCTCCGTTTCTCAGAGTGCCACCCCATGCGCCAAGGAATTTCAGGTTCGATTCCAAGTCAGGGCACATACCTGGGTTGTGGTTTTGATCCCCAGTTTGGGTATGTACAGGAGGCAACCAATCAATGTTTCTCCCTCTCCCTCTCCCTTCTGCTCTCTCTAAAAAATAAAAAATAAATAAATTAACAAAAATCTTTTTAAAAAGAAGATAAAAGTAAAATTGTAGAGCTAGTAAAACTAATTAAATGTCAATTAATTACCAATAACATTTTAGAAAATAGCAAATAAATTAGAAATGTCATGAAATTGTATGTGTATTATTCTAAGTACTTTTATAAGAGATAGACATAAAATGTTATCTTTAGTAAATACATCTAATACACCCAATGTAATTGGAATAATTAGAGAAAATAATAGATATTGAGAAAAAATATTAGCCCAGTTAAGATAAATGAGTCTTGCCGAGACCGGTTTGGCTCAGTGGATAGAGCGTCGGCCTGCGGACTGAGGGGTCCTGGGTTCGATTCCGGTCAAGGGCATGTACCTGGGTTGCGGGCATATTCCCAGTGGGGGATGTGCAGGAGGCAGCTGGTCGATGTTTCTCTCTCATCGATGTTTCTAACTCTATCTCTCTCCCTTCCTCTCTGTAAAAAATCAATAAAATATATTTTTAAAAAAAGATAAATGAGTCTAAAGAGAAAAATTATATGTGGGTGTGTAATAACAAACTAAAATATTTGGAATATTTATGTGATAACCTCCTTATTATAGATACAAGCAGCTACATTGAAACAGATAATTTTAAAAATTATGACCTCAATTCCAAAGTATTGTTTTTTTTATTTCTCCTTAAACTTTCATTATTTTGAGGATTAAACTCTCCTAATGCATCCATACATTTAGACTTGCATGTGTTCATGTGAAGAGTCAGAGTCCCAGTTCATCCATTTCTTACTTCCTTTTATTTCTTCAAGGATCAATACATTTATTTTATAAATTAATAATACATATGTTTTATTATACTATTCTTATACTACTAACTAGTTAACTATCCAATAAACATATATATATATATATATATATATATATATATATATATATATATATATAAAGAGCCAGGGTACATAGCATCCAAAATGACCAAATGGACGACTGAACACCAGGTTGAACGTGCAGCAGGCTCGGGTGGGCGGGGACTGGTGAGTGGGCTGAACTGCTGACCTCTCAGTCCCTCACCCCCAGCTCCCATAGGCACTGTGGTAACCCAGCACTGACTGCTGCCACCACAGGTCACCACGGCAACCCAGTACTGACTGCCGAGAAGGCTGTGGGCCCCAGTACGCCATGGCTCCATGGCGGGAGGGGGCTGTGGGACATGGTGGAACTCTGGATCTTGTGTGATTGGGGGCGTGGCCAGCCTTCAATCCGGACCCTTCCAGGAGGGAGGAGGGAGCCCTATTCCTCGCAGAATTGGCCATTGGATAGCTTGCTGTCAGTAGCCTGCCAGCCAGGAATCCCATTCACCTGCACCCCAGACCTTGGAAATCAGGCAGGGAGAGGAAGTTAGGGGCAAGATTAGGCTGGCAGGGGAGGGCAGTTAGGGGCCAGATCCCTGTGTGATCAGGCCTAAACCAGTAGTCAGACATCCCCCAAGGGGTTCCCAATTGGAGAGGTGCAGGGTGGGCTGAAGGACCACCCCCCATACAGGAATTTCGTGCACCGGGCCACTAGTCCTATCTAATAAAAGAGAAACATGCAAATTGACCATAACCCCAAAACCCTTCCCATTGGCTAATCCTCAGGATATATGCAAATTAACTGCCAACCAAGATGGTGGCCAGCAGCCAGGCAGCTGAAGTGAATAGGAGGCTTGCTTGCTCCAGTGACGGAGATAGCAAAGGTTTCCCGCCTGCTGCTGCCGGCCTCTGAGCTGCAACTCTAAGAAACAATGTTGCAATTATAGAAGCTAAACCATCCCCAGAAACCTGCTTTCAGCCAGCCGGGCTTCAGCCAGCAGGATCACAACAGTGTTACAATTATAGAACCCAAACAAACCCAGATCCCTGCTTTCAGCAGCCAAGGTCTCAGAGCTGGAGCCGAGCCTCAGAACTAAAGATGGGAAGAGTAGCAAAAAAGAGATAAAGAATCAAATTTTCCCCTTTATTTATTTATTTTTTAATGAGGATATTTTTTTCGTTGATTTTTAGAGTGGAAGAGAGAGGGAAGGACAGAACTATGGATGAAAGAGAAGCACATCAATTGGTTGCCTCCTGCTTAGGCCTGGGCCTGGGTCAGGGAAGAGTATGCAACTGAGATACATGTCCTTAATCGGAATCAAACCCGGGACCCTTCGATCTGCAGGCTGATGCTTTATCCACTGAGCCAAACCTACCAGGGCTTGAATTTTACCCTTTATTCTAGTCAGTATGTACTAGGAAAAATAAAACAAACAACTTGAGAAGATTTTAAGTTGACTGTATTAAAATGGTTAATTCTTATGTTTTAGAAATCACTTTTTATCTTATAATGCTGCTATTTGACTTTTGATTAATATTGGAATCAATACATTGCTGATTTTCATTAGGTAATCTTTTCAGTGATAACTTTTTACAAAAACTACTAGAGGCTCGGTGCACAAAATTTTGTGCACTCAGGAGGTTCCCTCAGCCTGGCCTATGCCTTCTTGCAGTCTAGGACCCCTCGGAGGATGTCCACCTGCTGGCTTAGGCACCCTCCCTGGGGGATTGGGCCAAAGCTAGCAGTCAAACATCTCTCTGGCAGCCCGGCAGCCCTCGGGGGATGTACACTTACCAGCAGGGAGCAGACCTAAGCTGCAGTCGGACATCCTTAGTGCTGCTGAGGAGATAAGAGAGGCTCCCACCACCACCACCGCTGTGCTGGCAGCCATCAGCTTGACTTGTGGCTGAGCAGAGCTCCTCCTGTGGGAGCACACTGACCACCAGGGGGCAGCTCCTGCATTGAGCATCTGCCCCCTGGTGGTCAGTGTGTGTCATAGTGACCAGTCATTCCCAGTCCTTCTGCTGTTAGGGTCGATTTGCATATTACCTTTTTATTATATGGGATAGAGGCCTGGTGCACAGGTGGGGACCCACTGGTTTGCCCTTAAGGGTGTCCTGGATCAGGTTGGGGGCCCCCCTGGGGTTCCTGGCCAGCCTAGTGAGGGGCTGATGGCTGTTTGCAGGCTGGTCAAGCCTCCCGCCCCATGGGAACCTTCACCCCATGGAGGTTTGGCCAGCCCAGGTGAGAGGCTAATGGCTCTTTTCAGGCTGGCCACACCCCCTTTAGGGTGGGGGGTCCCCACTGGGGTGCCTGGCCAGTCTGGGTGAGGGGCTGAGGGCCATTTTCAGGCTAGCCAAGCTGCTCCAGCGACGGAAGCCCCCAGCCTCTCCTTTTTTTCTTTTTCTTGTTATTCTGGGATTTAATTACCTTCTATAATTGAAACTTTGTTGCTTTGAGTGGAGCTCAGAGCCAGCCAGGGCAGGTGGGAGGGAAGCCTCCTGCTCACTCCAGCTCCGTGGCCACAGTCGGTTGAAAGCAGGTATCTGGGGCTTATTTACCTTCTATAATTGAAACTTTGTTGCTTTGAGTGGAGCTCAGAGCCACCGCAGAAGCTTGGCTTCCTCCATCATTGGAGCAAGCAAGCCTCCTGCTTGCTCCAGCTCCGTGGCTGCTGGCCGCCATCTTGGTTGGGATAATTTGCATATAGTAGCTCTGATTGGCTGGTGGGTGTGGCTTAAGGCATAGCAAAGGTATGGTCGATTTGCATGTTTGTCTTTTATTAGTGTAGATATTGTTTTAGAGGGCTTCTATTTAATGTTTGGTAGCTCTTTGGGATTTAAAAATCAAAATTAAAAAAATAATTTCACATTGGTTATGCTAAAATCATCAATATTTGGGAAAATTTTAAGCAAAATAATTATTAGTTTAAAATATATATTATTATCAAAGAAGAAAATTTAAATTGCTTCTTAGTAAACAACAACAACAATAAAAACAAAGAAACAAAATGCTTATAAATATAATGTAACAAATTCTACACATTGCTTGACCCCCACAAATGTTTCAGTCACTTTTATTTTAATTTGCATTTTCTAAAATTATGAGCATTAATTACAGAAATATTCCAAATTATCTTTAATTAGTTTTCAGAAGATTGTGCCATTTTATATTCTATTGTCTTACACCAATCTGTTTGTTTATGTACCGTTTTTGCTAGTTTTTAATATTTTAAAAAATGTTAGTATGTTTATAGAGAGTAATATTTTGTTTTTGTTTCTCTCAATTGTTTTATTTTCTTCTGTAAACTTTAGCTTGTCTCCTTTATTCCTTAATCCCATTTGTACATAATAGTTTTCAAGAATGCATTTCTTGTTTACACAAAAGCAAGGCTTTTGAACCAAGTTATTTGGAATGTAATCAAAGTCAAGGCTCAGTGTTTGAAAATGAGATATTTCTGAGTTGGGGATCAGAGCAATCCATTGCCTGATGTAATTTGAGAACAGAACTTGTTACAACCCTGCATATATTAATAGCAGGAAGAAAAAACTTAGATAAAATGGAGGTAAAATGTATATATATATATATATATATATATATATATATATATATATATATTCATAGAGCAAGAAGAAACACTGAGACTCTCACATGAATAGGGTTTTTTAACACATTGTATGCGGGAAACGTATTTATATGTTTTACTTATACGTTTTACGTTGACTGGTAGTAGAGCACGGAACACGTATTAATACGTTTTTTATAGACTAGCGGTAGAATGCGGGTAACGTATAAATACGCAAACTAAAGTTATCGTAATTTTACTGAACGTTGCCATTTACGCAAAAAATTAGCAAAAATGGCCCGCGCCACCTGTTAGCGCACGATAAAAACTACCTGCAAACAATGTGTTAAATTAAACTTACCAAGTGTTGGTACCAATATTCATGTTTCATTCTGTTATGTTCTTATTGCTTTCAACTCGTTTTTCTCTATGATAGTTTTCCTAAATCTTTTCTTTCTCCAATCCACATATACAATTGTTATTCACAGAGATCTCCCACATTCTATATTATTTGTTTCTCAAACTCTAGATGCTAAGCCTAGACATGTTACTGATATGAAAAAGGATATCACTGGGAGATACAGTGACTTTCCCAAGTCAAGGCTTGTAGTGTGCAGTTTCAGGACTGGAACAGAGAAGTTTGGATTTTTCTTTTCTAATTTACCTTTCTTTGTACCACACCATGACCTCTGACCTCCTCGGCTCTGTCACTGCTTGTCTGATGGGCAATCATCTTATTTACAAAAGCAGCATTTTGTTATCTATTAGCATTTTATATCTATAACCTATAGCTTTGAAGCACCTGAGATATCTACTTTTTCTTTTTCTTTTTCCTTTTTCATCAGCAGCCCACACTTTTGAATATATTAATGCTCCATGCCAGGGTCATCCTATAACTATCTCCACCATTTTATCATATACTAGAGGCCTGGTGCACAAAATTCGTGAGTGGGTGCAGTCCCTAGGCCTGGCCAGCAATCAAAGCATGAGCGTCTGGTGTGGAAGGACAGGTCCCAGCTGACCTCTGGGACCTGGGCAGCACCTGGGCCCCTGGGCTCCTGTCCAACCCCCCTCTGCCTGAGTCACGGCACCCGAGTCCCCATGCAAAGATGCAGTGAGCGTGGCCGGACACCGAGGGCCAGGGCACAGCATAGGCCTCTGGGTCGCTCAGTGGTGCCACAAGGAAGCCGGGTGGGCAGTGAGCTCTCTCACGGCCAGCCTCGCAGACTGGCTCCTGTGTGAATAATGGGGAGTGTGAATGTCCCCTGTGGTCCCGGCAGCTGTGGCCCAGCTCATCCGGAAGAGGCCTACCAGTTGCAGGGTGGGTTCCTCTTGGGTGCCTGGCACCTGAGCATGGGGGCTTCCCCACCATGTGAGCCCTGGCATCCCAGGGGAAGGTAGCAGGCAGAGTGACAGCAAGCTCAGCGGGCACCCTGCATTCTCACTGCACCTCCATCCCCATCACCCCCACCCCCAGGTAGCCAGCGAGAAGTCACAGCCCCCTGCCTGGGTGCCGCAAGAGGTTGGTTGCCGTCCCCTGGTGGTCAGCACACATCATAGCAAGTGGTCGAACTCCCGGTCTCCAGTTCAAACGACCACCAGAGGCGAAAATTTGCATATTAGGCTTTTATAATAAAGGATACCTAATCTCTGGTAATATGACAAAGTTTTTCACTAAGAATCATTAGAATAGCACCTATATTGGATCTACCTGGGGTGTCTGGTAAGTGCATATTCTTGGACCTTCATACCCTCATAATGAATGTCTTACAGTAAGCCTTGAAAAAATGCCTTTTAAACAAATTCTCAGAAAATCACTGCATTAAAGGTATTAAAGTCCATACATTATGCATGTCTTCTTGCCAAACTTTTCAGACTTGTTCATTCAGCTGCCACCTGGATTTAATAATTTGGATGTCTGGATACAACTCTTACTCACATGTCCCAAACTGAACTCGTCAAAGTCCTCTCTAGCTGTTTTGGGTAGGCAGGGTAATGCTCTCCACTGCCAAGATGTCTACATATTAATCTCTGGAATATGTGAATATATCAGGTTACATGGCCAAGGGGAATTAAAGCTGCAGATGGAATTTGAATTGTTAATTAGTTAGCCTTAAAATAAGATTAAATAGAGTATTCAGGTGAGCACACTAGAATCACAAGGTTGCTTAAAAATTGAAGAGGATGGGAGAGTTTCATGGAGTTGTGTCTATGTGAGAATGGTTAGCAACAGTCAGAGGTGCTGACTATGCAGTTGAGCCTGAGGCAAAGACTGGGTTTGACCTCTTGAAGCTGGTAAAGGCAAAGGAACAGATGTTTCCCCAGATTCCCCAGTAAGAAAGTCATCCCTGCAGACATCTAGGTGTTCACCTAGTGAGACCCATGTTAGGTAACATTAATGTTGTTTTCAGTTTTAAGCTACCAAGTTTGTGGTGTGCTGTGGCAGCTAGGAAACTCATACAGAGTTTGATGCCTGGAAGTTGGATATGACTATAGAAATGACCTAAAAATGTGGAAGATGCTTTGGAATTGGGTGGTGGGCAGAGGCTGGAAAAACATTGAGGAGCATAACAGAATAAACCTGCACTGTCCTGAGTAGACTGTGAGTAGAAATATGGGTAATAACAACGATGCTGGTGAGGCCTCAGAAGGAAGTGAGGAGCATGACAGAGAAGCTATTATCACCTCAGAGAATACACTGAAATTGTCATGAACAGACTGTCAGTAGGAGTACAAACATTAAAGGATCTGCTGGGGCGGCCTCAGGAGGAAATAAGGAACATGCTTTTGAAAACTGGAAGAAAGAGGATCCTTGTTATATAGTAGCAGAAAGCTTGGCAAATTTGTTACCTACAGTTCTATGGGAAGGAAAGTTTTTAAATTGGGTATTTAGGTGAGATTTCCTAGCAAAGTATTGAACAGTCATCCTGCTACTTCTCCTAAAATACAAAGGAAAATAAATAAATTGAGAGAATAATTGTTAAATGACAAAACATGGAACCAGGGCTTAATGACTTGGGACATTCTCATTCATGTTGTGGAAGATATTAAAATCAACAGATTTGCTGTCATGAATATGTAGTCTAAGAAAGCTAAGGCTGTGGCTGATCCAAAGGTCAGAGTATTCTGTCACACAAAAGGCTATTTGAGGAGATTAAGTGTGTGACTCATGAATGTCCTCTTTCATGTCAGCAGAAGCTGCAAGTAGAACTGGGATTATCTAGGAGATGTCTGTGCACAAACCTTTCATCTACTGGAGTGAACTCCATGGTATACCGGGGATACCCACAATACACACAGAATTCTGGAGAATGTTATACCAACAGAGACACTGCCAGCTGGGACTGAAAGGAACAGAAAGAGTACAAAACAAAAGGAGTCGATCAGAATTCCAAAATTCTGCCCAGAGGAAACAGGCTGGTTAAACTTCTCAGCTGTAAATGCTATGGTTCATGGAAAGGAATGATGATCCGGAAGGCAGAGCCTTGAGCCTAGAGGGTCTACATTCGAGGCTCCAGAGGCAGCAGCCAAAAAACATAGAGGCTTATTTTTCTGTCAGGATTGTGAAACTGCTTGACACTTGTGACTCTTTATTCTCTTACATCTTCACATCTTTTGAACCAGAATATCGATAACTATTATCTCTTACCTGTCATAATGTACTTCAGGGATAATCTGGGACTTTTATGACGATTAGTACTTTGAGTTGGTCTTGCATTGTGTTGAGACCTTTGGGAAAACCGGAAGGAGTTGAGGTATTTTGTATGTGGGGTGGATGGGTATCATTGCAGGTCTGAGAGCAGACTCTGGAAAGCAGTCTGTACCCCTGACCGGTATCTTTGAACTAATCCCTGGAACATGTGAAGTGGCCAAGTTACACAGGAAAGGAAAATTAAGGTTGCTAAACAGTTGACTTAATGTAGGAAGATTACTCTGGATTATCCAGGTAAATCAAATGTAACCCACCACAAGGGCTCTGGAAGTGGAAGAGGGAAAAGTGTAGTTCTTCCCTAGAGCCTTCTAAGAGGACTACAGTCTTGGTTACACCTTAATCTTAGCTTGTTAAGACAGCTGTTAAACTTCTAACCTTCAGAAATACAATATAATTTATTTATATTCAGCCACTAACTGTGTGGTTATTCTTTACAGTGTTGCTAGGAAACGATGCTTTGTTTTTGCCTCTTTGTTGTTATCTCAGTTCTCCATACCCTCTGTTCGTCTATCCCTTACCTAAAATTCTGACGATCATTCTTGCTTCACTTCTCTTTGCTGGCCCTGCATCCAATCAGTTATTGAGTGATGTTACCTGAACTCTTAATTTTTTTCCTGAAATATGTCCTCTTTTCTCCATATCCACCATCATTTCCCTAGATAAGTATCATTATTGTGAACCAGAATGTGTCAATACTTAAAACTGCCTTTATTTCACTGCTCAGAATCATTTTTGATGCCCTGTAATTATTTCCCATCATCTATCCTAGAGAATAATGTGCAAGTTCTTGAAATCGCATATGGATATTTTCTCGCCTAGCTCCTGCTAACCACTCCAGCATCATCTACCTTGCCGTAAATGCCAAGACAACACTGAGTTCCCCTGGGTGCCCTTGCCATGTCAGGCTCTTTTGTGTCTTTCTGCCATTGCTCTTGCCATTCTCTTTTCTGCAATGTTCTTATTTCCTCTCTGCACCTTTGAAACACATTTATACTCCTAATGTCGTATCTTCTCCAATAATGTGTCCCTTAATTGTCAGATGGAGCTCTGTGCTACTGCTTTATGCTCTTTCTCTCTCTTTTCTCTTCCTGAGCATCTCTTTATCTAGATGTTTAACAAAATAAACTGTGCTTATTTATTTATGGGTTAGTAAAAGAGTGGCTGGTGCATAGTAAGTGATCAATAGCTGATTATTTAATTTAACGGAATTAAATTGCTCCACCATTGCCCTGGACACAGCCAAAGGTGAACTCCACTGCGCTCCCAATAAGTCATGTTCTTGTATAATCCCCTTCCCTTGAGCTTAGGTAGAACCTATGACTTGCTTTTAGCTAATATGTCAAGGTAAAGGGACTTCTGCAGGCATATTTAAGATGCCATTCAGTTGGTCAAAAGAGAGATTAACCTGGATGGGCCTGGCTTAATCAAGATGAAATCTTTGAAATGGGCAGGCAGAGAGATCCTACCTGAGATATTTTACCTCATGCACTCCTTAAAGAAGCAAGCAACCAGGTACTGTAGTGACCTGCTTAAGGAGGAACCATGTGGCAAGGAACTGTGACAGCCTCTAGGACCTAAGGGTGGACTCCAGTCAATAGTCCCCCCCCCAAAAAAAAAAACACAAAAAAAACAACCAAACAAAAAACAAAACAAAACAGGTCCTTAGGTCAGAAGTTGCAAGGAAATCACTTTGCCCATTAATGGAAATGAACTTGGGAGTAGACTTATCCCCAGTCAGACCTCCAGATGAGAATGCAGTCAGGTCAAACCTTTGCCACCTTGAGAGACCAAGAGCAAAAGACCCAGATAATTTGTGCCAGAATTCTTGACCCATGGAAACTGAGATAATAAATGTGTATTGTTTTAAGCTGCTTCTAAGACGTGGTCATTTATGCAGAAATAGACCACCAATACACTCATAAGAAACCCATACAATATCTACAAGCAGTCATTTTACTGTTACACATTCACTATTACCTATGTATATATATATTCATTGCTTCTATTTCATTACTCCATTCATTCATGCACCCTATCATTTGCTCATGCATTATACATGCCATCAATATTTTTAAAATATGTTGTTAATAGATAGTATGGCTCTAGAGATCAATAACATAAATACTCAGCACTCAAAGAATTTATAATTTGGTGGGACCCAAAAAAACATACCGGAAAATGCAACTATCCCTACCTAGGTGAGATGGTGAGATACATGTTTTTATGACTCCCAGCCAATCCAAATCTGCAAACTACTTCAGGGTTTTCTTTTGAAACAGCATCGCTGCCATTGAGCTATCTACAACCATTTTATACACAACCAAATTTCAAACACAACCACATTTAACACCTGATTTATCTTTTGATTATTTTTTCTGTATCTTTGCATTCATTTTTACATAATGAATTTTAAGTTTTTCTGTATTTTAAGTTTAAGAAACAGAAGACCTTCCTTTATATTCCTTTGCCAAGAACAGTTAAGCAACATTATAGACTCATTTCTGGATATTGTCTCTCTGTGTGTCTCTCTTCTCTGTTTCTGTCTCTTTTCTTTCTCTTCCAGAAACTTTCACAGGGTAATGCAGTTGGAAAATGTGAGATGTGCTTAAGTATTTTCTCTCTTCCAATGTACCTAAAATTCATTACTAGTGTCTTTTTGGGTGAAACAATAATGTGTCCCAGAAAATTCTGTTAAAACTCAGATAATTGCAGGGGAAGCTATAAGATTGTATGTTCAGGGATATATTTGGATTTATTACAGAATGGAATAGCAAATATTTTGAAAATTAATATTGACCCATTATGAACTACATGATACTAGATAGAGACTCCATTTGCTGACAGAAGGGAGTGGAAAGGATTGAGAACTTCCTCAAATCTAACTTGAAAGACCATGTAAAATTTTTTGATAAATTTAATAAATGTATCAATTTTGGCTATAGGCAGACTACAAGGCTAGCTAGCTGAAACTTCCGTAGATGACAGAATGGCTGCTTATATTCCATCATATTAATCTGTTCAGACAGCCATGATAAAATAACATAGACTGAGTGGCTTAAACAACAGAGCTTTATTTTCTCTCAGTTCTGGATTTTGGAAGTCCAAGATCAAGGTGCCAGCAGATCTGGTTTCAGGTCAGGGATCTTTTCCTGGCTTGCAGATTACTGTCTTTTTGTGTGTGTTCTCTCATGGAAGAATGAGCACGAGAGAACTCCAATGTCTCCTCCTCTTCTAATGAGGGGGTTGAGGCTCCGTTACCATGACCTCTTTCAACCCAAATCACCTCCTGAAATGCCCTATCTCCAGTATAGTTACATAGAGGGTTAAGGCGTCACCATAAGGATTTGGGGGGACACCATTCAGTTGCTAGTCCCCATCTCCCAATAGTTCCTGAAAATTAATACAAAGTAATAAGAAAAAATAAAGCTATGCAAAAGCCCCACCTTCACCATAACATGAAGACAGAATGCCTAAACTTCAAAAACTCTAAGTAAACAAGAGGACAGAACAAATTCCAGCCAGAGAGATTTCACTCTCCTGCGTCAATCTACTCCAAGGTAGGGCTCTGTGACAAGAAAAGGTAGATGGATAATAACTATAGGAAGAGAGAAGAAGGAAACTGACAACAGGTTTTAAAAGCCACACCAGGAAGACTGAGTCATTCACAAGTATGAAAATACAAATATAGCGTTTAGGTAGAGTGCACATGGAATCCCACAAAAGGGATTCAGACGTTGAGCCATCTGAAGCACCAAGTCCAGAACACATGTGTCCTGGGAGGAGTCTGGAGGCAGAAAGGTAAGATATGCTTTTTAGCAATTGCTTGATGAAAGAAAAAAGAGAAGAAAATATAGGGTTGCGAAATATAGAAAAACACCAAGGAATTGAGGAGCACACTACCCAGAGTAATTTCAACAAAGCCATAGTATAAAAAGGTAATAAAATACTATGGAACTGTTCACATTTAAAAATATTTAAGTACAGAGGTAAACACTAGGATGACAAGAAATCATGCTTAAAAAATATGTATATGTGTGTATATATGTACATATGGTAAAGAGCAATGAATATGGATTTTATAGGGAAAGAAAAACAGTGAACATATGTCAGAATATAACAAAATATTAATACAGAGTTGAAACCAAATACAGAAGTTATAGATATAAATGTGAATGTATCTCTCTCTCCTACTGCCAAAAAAACCAAGATTTTTCATCTTAAATGCAAGATATCCACATGCTTTGTACAAAAGACAAACCTAAAACAAAGTGATTCAGCATAGGGGAAAAAGGATAAACAAAAATATATGAGACAAATAGAAAAAAGTAAAAACCATAAGAAAGCAGAGGTAGCAATCCTGATATCAGACAAAGTGGAATTCAAGAGCAAAATCTTTAAACATGATACAGATGGGTACTTTTTAATGGCAAAGACCACAATTCACAATGAAAGCATAACGTGTATGAGTATTAATGTTCTGTGTGACCCAGGAGTGGCTTGATGAAGTGGAAACTATCAGCAAATGCTAGGAGATAGGAGTAGAATTACAATAGTAGTAAAAGACATTAATAAAACACTCTTAATAATAGAAGACACATTAAGTGGACAAAATATAAATAAGGATAGGAGACGTAAACAAAAGTCAGTAAGGTAAATATTATGGATGGATATTGGAATTTATTCTCTGAAAACAAAAACAAAAATGCATCTTCTTCTATAGGACCAAGCAACCTTCATAAAAAGACAAATAATCGTATATTAAGCCCATAGAAAATATCAGTGTTGCTCTCAGGATATAAATATTACAAGTAACACTTTACAATCACAGTAAAATTTTATATGCACAACATTTGTGACAACTGTATTATTTTCCTAGGACTGCCACAGCAAATTACTTCAAATGGGGTGGCTTACAACAGCAGAAATCTATTTTCTCATGGTTCAGGAGGCCATAAATCTGAAATTGAGGTGTCGGAAGGGTTGGTTCCATTTGTAGGCAAAATGCTAATGTGATCTGTTGATAAGTTAGTATTATTGTATTAATGTTAATTTTCTTACTTGAATAATTCTACTGTATGTATAGGTATCTATATAGAGTATAAAATAACACAGTTTTGAAAAATCCAGCAAGTCAACCACAGAACAAAGTGCCAATCATCTAAATTGAGTCTCCTTTATTAATTTCACCAAAAACTTCCTATATTGCAAAATCCTTATGGCATTCCATTAATCTATGTGATGTTGTAAATTCCACTGTTGTTTCTCTGATTGCATAAAATGGATTGGCAATCAGGTTTAATCCAATGTTGCTTCCTTCTCAGAATTCTACAGAAATAAATCTGTACTTACGGAATGATTACAAGGGTGGACAGTTATTTCCAGTTCTACTATGGACCCTAAAGGTGAAATTGGCCTTTTTCACATATATTTTTAAGCCAGATAATTTTTAAAGCTTTACTTTCTTTATTCTTTACACTCTCAGCTATGCTCCTTCCAAGAAAAAGAAAAGAAGGGGAGACAGAGAAAGACAAGTAGTATAAATTTTCTTACAAAATAAAAAGAAAGGGGAAAAAGTTAAATTCAGAGGAGGTAAAAAAGAAAAAGTCAAATATTGAACCAGGTACCTCTAAAGGATTATTTTAAGTTAATAGCAATTTGAGCATATCCATGCAGAGTATTAACCTGTTTCTCATGAATAGAAATGAAGATTGTGACATAAACTATAAATATTATAGTTGAATTTAAATTCTTGAATTTCTGGAAGTCAAAATATTTATTTAATTAGATATAGTATGTATTATACATTAAGTATGTTAAGAGATGGCATTATTTTGCCATATCATATCTAACTTCTGTGGATTTTTTAAAATTATTGATTGACGAGAGAGAGAGAGAGAGAGAGAGAGAGAGAGAGAGAGAGAGAGAGACATTGATTTGTTGTTCTACTTACTTATGCATTAATTGATTGATTTTTGTATGTGCCCTCATGGGGATCAAACCCACAACCTTGGGTTATTGGGACAAAGCTCTAACCAACTGAGCTACCCAACCAGGGCTCTTCTGTTGTTTCTTGATAACTAGATATAATAAATGTGACTGTAACCAAAGTTTACTCATTATTTATATCTCTAAAATTGGCTCTGTCATGGTAAGCAAGCTGCCTTACCAGCAGAAGCACCCCTGATTTTGGTTTTTCAAATATAAAATGCCAGATCAAATAACAGTCATTGTGATAAGTTAAAAACAAAATACAAAATGAGGATATGAGCAGTAAATTCACAGAAAATTAAATACAATTGGATGATAAACATGAAAAATCCGTAAGCTTGCTAAATGAATACTGGGAGTTTTACTAATTAGTTAAGGCATACGGGGTGGGACAAAAGTAGATTTACAGGTGTGAGTAATTGAAACAGAGTTTATTCTTATATTATTATTATTTATTAATTATTGTATTATTTTCCATATGAACAACAGTAAAGCTCCTTTTACCCCACCCTGTGTTAATAAATTTGATCCCCTAGTTACAGCTTTACTAAAATATTTATTGTAGTTGTTTGGGAATTAAAAATTTCTTATGTACATTAATAACAATAATCACATCTTATCCTGTGCCGCACATAGCAGTATACAATACAAGCCTGCACAGGGAAGAGGAAGAAAACTGACCATTTCATTAAAACTTCAAATGAGAAACACATGAATTGTTAATGGATTCTGAAAAATGAAATCATTTTTCTTACCACACTACTTTTTAAGGTTTCTAAATTTTTTTGACTGTGGGGAGTTAAGATTTTACTATTTTATATACAAATTTACCAATAAGCTGCTCACCCCCAAACAGATATTTTGTTTTATTTTGCAATGAAAGAAGACAGATACAAGGGTTAGCAATGCCACTCCTTGGGGATATAATTAGTTAGCTTGTTTACAGTACTCTGTTAAGCTTGAAAGTGTCTATACACAGATTATGTTAGTTACCCCGAACTGGCCATGTCCACAGTGGATTCCCAATGTGTTTTTCTGCATATATTCACTACAGAGTTCTCCCTGGCTATCATTTAATTAGGATGCAAACAAACTGGAGGAAATGAATTTAAATTTGAATTTCTCTGCAATTAAGGAGAAAGTTTAAACGTGGGTGACTTATAGTTTATAATATCAAGTTAATTTATGCATACTACCTCAAGTCATTTCTAGAAGGAATATTTAAAATCAATAATTACAGTCTTAAATTATGCCCTTGCTCCTAGGGAATAAAATTATCTGTTCTGAAAAGTCAGCCTGTTATTTAGTAGTTTTCCTTTCAGGTTTTAATAACAATTACTCACCTGAGACTACATTTTTGGTGGCTTTATTTTTGCCTCTAATATGAGATGAAGATATTAAGAGTATCTGATTTTAAAGGAAAAAATAAACCTAAACCAAAACTCTAAAATATTCAAAGTAATATTCCAATGCCAAACTGAAATTCATGTGAGTTCTCTGGATACTATCAACAGCCATTGATTTTGTGGTATCTCTGGGATGTCCAGAAGACATAATTTAGAAGCTGAATATGAGGGGTCTGAAGAAAGGGCAGATAGAGTTTATAGATTGGCATTCTTAAACATATATTCAGTGATTGGCATCATTTAAATAAATAAGGTTACTCTAAGAAGGCAAAGAGCATAAAATAAGAAGGGTATAGAATAGATGAAACCCAGAGAAATATCATCTTTTAAAAGCAGGCAGGGAGAAATACAGTGGGGCCTTGACTTACGAGTTTAATTCGTTCCGTGACGGAGCTCGTTAAGGAGCTCATTAACTCAAATTACTCTGTCAACTCAAAGCAAAAAATCGACAAAAGATGGCTCCTATCACCAGAAAAACTCTTTAGTTGGGACACTCGTAAGTCAAGGCCCCACTGTACTAGAAGTGAGATGCATGAATAAAAGTAGGAAAGTCAGGAAGAAATAGGAAAGAAAAGGTATAGAGTTTAAGGAGGGCCCAAGAAATCATGCCAAGTAGGGCTATCACAGAAAAGGCAGGGAAAATAGCCCTTGTATTGACAAGTCTTTGTTAACCCACTTAGATCAGGGATAGGGGATGGACAAAGTCAGTTCAGACACCAGAGGACCAAGAAGAAAATTGAAGATAGGAAGTTAATAGTTTTTCTTTGCAAGACCTTGCCTATGAATGTAGAGAAGGATGATATCTAGAATAGGATTCAGAATGTTTTTAAAAAGATGTGAGCAATTTGAGCCTGTTTATAAGTGGGAAAAAAAAGTGATATTGGTGAATAAGTGGTAAGGATGGAACAGTGAGAAAGCACACATTCATTTTGGATGATAGAAGGGACGCATTTCCCTCTAAAAGAATCTATAGGAGAGAAAGAACCATGATATATAGACCTGGGTCAAGAAGCTTAAATGGTACATACCAGAAAACTTCTTTCTCTGTGAAAGATAAAGCCAAGTCATTTGCATGGAGTAACATTTTTTGATGCTAAACTGGAGGGAGACAAAGTTTGTAAGAATAGGACACATTTTCATAGGAAAATGAAAAATTGCATGAGATAGATTGATGGGGATTGCTGAGGTTGAAAACATAATTTTGGATGACACTATGGAAGGATATGATTTTGGTATATAAGAAAATCAATTTCTTGGACAGAATGCTGTTGGTTTTTGTTTGTTTTGCTTTTCTTTCGCAATCCCCAATGGGCATATATTCATGGTATTCCAAATATGTAATTTTAAAAAAAAAAACTGAGTATTTACTAATGTAACTATTTAGCCCAAAAATATTACCCTTCCTAAAGGACCAACATTCCACTAAAATCTTTGTGAATTTTTTTTCCTTCAGTTTTTTGCAATGCAGCTATTTTTTGAGAACTTCAGTTTTTTGGTGTAACAACTATTTTTTGGAGAACTCAAGAGCCATGGATATTGCCTGTAGTAAACAAAAAATATGTTCAAAATTATTGTAAAATTTCTTTATCCAAAAGTAAGTAGGTGTGTGTGTCCAAGATTTCACTGACTGCCTTCCAATTATACATTGAATAACTTTCCCAGTGTTTTCCAAGCATCTCTGTGTGTTTGTAGGGGCGCACTTACAGTGTTTCTGGGTACCTTTACAACACTGCCATAGCCTTACTTCTAGGTTTCATGGAGTTTCAGGATCAGCAGCAGGGAGAGTGTCAGGCCTTCCCAAGATTCTCTCGGAGTGTTAAGGGCAGAAATAGAATATTGGAAACTAATTATAATGATAAGAAATATTAATCATGCTCTGTTAATCATGATGGTTCTGTTCTGATTAGAAAGCACGTTCTCACCTGGCTGGGAGTTGTATGCCCTGGGACAGGGGAGCTATCATCAGAATGCAGAGAACTGCCTATCATTATGGAAAGATTTACAACCTGGTGGCTGAGAATACCTAGTCCTAGAGGCACCTGCTCTGTACACCCCCCAGCCTCACCCTCCAGCCCCTATTGCCTGTAATCTGGTCCCGGGGAACCCAGAGGTGCCCACCCTCTGTGACCAGCCCCCCTCCCCCCACCAGCCTGTATGTCTTGTAACCTGTAATGATTATCCTGTACCCACTTTCCCATACCTGTAATTTCCCATGTAACCTTTGTCCTTCCACCCAATATAAGAAGCTGGCTTATGGTGGGGTGCAGAGCAGATTTTTGTGGATGACCTGCTGCTCTCCCACAGTCAGCATTATTGGAATAAATGATTCAACCCTGTCTCTGCTTAATGGGCTGAAGTAGTGACAGGCAGCCCAGACTCACTGGTTGTCTGGTTACAGCAGTACTCATGGCACTGCAGATGTGTATGTTCTACATTCTCAGGCACATCTTGGAGCTTTTCATATGAGCACCTCATTCCTTATTCCCCAAGATTCCTTTTAAGATATTTCATCAACTTCTGGTTTGCTCAAACCACTATTACTTCAGGAAATTGAAATATTAACTCATCGTCACTGATTATTTTTTGCAGATATCCCACGGGAAAAGGCTATTTGTACCTCCAGAGCTATGAATCGGGTAAAATATAGACAAGGACTGTGAGTGGTTTTTGGGAAACTGCCCTGTCAGTAAATGATCATGCTGTGAGGATGTGGCTTTTGAGGAGCTCTTCTTCCCCACCCATTCAGGCCCATCAATGTCTACTAAGCTCTTGATTTTCAATACATTTTGGGGGCTACTCATTTTTAAGGCTACCACAGACCTGAAGATAAGGGGATGGATGGGAAAAGGGCCAACTAAAATGTTACAAAGCTCACTGAGATTCAACATTTTTCATAAAGAAGCACACCTCAAATTGTTGTAATCCTTTGATTAACTTTCAGAGTTCTGAAAAAGTTGATTATGACAATTTTCCCAGTGTTTTCATTGATTTTATGGGAGAGGATATATCCAGAGGTCTTTACATTCTAGAAGTCAGAAGTACCTTACATATGCTTTTAAAATATATCCTCCCATGTACTCAGTTTAAGTAGGTAAGGCACATAACCAATTTATTAGAGAATTCTGAGAGAACATAGATGAAATAATTATAAGTTATCGTATGGTAGTAATCAACTGAGAATCTAGGATGATTGTTCCAGTCTTTCCTGTGATAAGAGTGATGAGTAGAGTGCTAAAAGAAAAAGGTGAAAGTTTGGGATTGTAATTGAAGAGTAAGAGAAAAGGAGCAGATAAGGTATTTGTAGGTAGATCTCTGTGCCTCCTGGAAGTCCCTGCTGAAATTTTCAATCCAAGTGGTTTGGTGAATTTGGGGTGACAGGTTAAAATAGATTGTGTGTGAAGTCAGGAGTATTTTGGAGCTTATCCAATCCTTTGCAGTGACATTATAGATGACAACTCCACCATCCTGTAAAATATATTCCTGTCAGAAAATATTGAATTAGTTCAGTCATTGATCTGACCCAAGTTTTTGTGTTCATATTTTTATAGAAATTATGAGGACAAGGTATACAGAAGCATCAGAAAGAAGTTTTGTTTTAATTGCAAAGGGGTTAGGATATTCTTGGGTTTTTATTTGATTTGTCCTGCACAGGGCATGGTCATTAAAATAATTCACTATGGTGTGAGAAAGAGCTTCTTGTCTTAGGGCCACTGGTGAGGTGAATCCACAGCTATGGATGGTTTTAAATGAATTATATTCTTAGAACTTTAGTTTTGAGCTCTGAATCCACCATTGTAATCTGCAAGTAATCACTGAGGTTTTTTTTAAATGTTCTTGGGTAAGGATGGTGTGAATACAGAGAGTTGATTGTTTCTAGCAAAAATAAAAAATAAATAAAATGTTTAAGCAAAATAATAGAGCATTGCAAACGAACTCTTAAAAAGGAAACTTAATCTTGGTTTATTTATTTTTAACACCTTCATTTAATATTTACTGAGTATTTTTAAGAATCACTTATATGTAATTTAGTTCAACTATTGTTAAAATATGAAAGTAACTTTGAAATCAAGCATTCATATCTCATATTTTTAGTACTAGACATTTTTCATCTTTCATGGGAAAATATTCTTTATATTTTAGAATTAATGTCCATTCCTACTTGGAGTATAGTCAAGGAAATGCCTAAAAGAGGATTCTAAATCACTATATGTTAAATTATATAATGATAGTTCTCTGATATTGACAAAGGTAAAAATTATCCTGAAATATAACTTACATAGAGTATTCTTGTGTTCACTATGATAAATTCACAAATATGCTTTTGTAAGCTCTAATACACCTTCAGATTCCCAAAAGAATCCTTTTTGTTGTTGTCGTTCTTCCAGTTAATGGTACCCCTGAAATTCCCACTATGCTCACCTATGTTACCATAAATTAATATGTCCTACCTTGGTCTTCAAATAAATGGAGGTATACAGTATTTTTACTTTGTTTCTGGCTTATTTTACTGAAAATTATATCTATAAAATCCATCTGTTATTTTATTAAAATGATTTATTCTTTTCTATGCTGTTCTGCATTCCATTGAATAAACATGAAGCTTTTTTAATGCATTCTATTGTTAACATACATTCAGGTATTTCTGTTGAAATTGCTAGTTATAAGTTAAATACGGGTTTAATTTTAGTAGATAATGTCAATCTTTCCTCCCCACCCCCAAAGGGTTGTACCAATTTAAGGACATAATACCAAACATATGCAGACCTCCTAACAATCAATTAATTAAATGATGGACACCCTATTTGAAAAACAAAAATGTCAAAATATTTTTAATGGCATTCACACTATTTACAAGTTTTTGAAAACCAAGGATTAAATTAAATTTTGAAAAAGAGAAGTAAGAAGAAGATGGCGGCATAGATAAACACCGGGAAATAGTCGCCGCCTCCCACAACAATTGAAAATTAGCCCAAAGGATGGAGCAAACATCGTCCAAAACAACAGGAAGGCTGGCTGAGTGTAATTTCTACAACTAGAAGAAAAGAAAAGCATGCTGAGAGCCAGAGGAGCTGCGGAGGCTGAGTGCAGAGGTACGCGGCAGCTCGCGCGCTCGGAAAGGGGGTGGCACCTGAGGACGCGGCTGTCTTTTTGAATCACAAGCTCCCGACTGCTCTGATCTCCGGTTCCGGGAAGTCTCTGAGGACCCAGGTCTCATACGGGGAGAGGCTGCTCTCTCAGGCGGCAGCGGGCGAACTTGGGGGCAAATTTCCCTCGGAGGTGCTTGCAGCCATTGCCGGGACACTGAGACGCGCGACTCCGGGCGCGGAGAATCAGCCATTGCTTCTTTCTCCGGCCTTTTGACTCCCTGAGACCCCGCCCCACCCGGGCTGCGGCAGAGGCTTTTGCATGTGAATGCCCCAGAACTTTGCAACCTGATAATTACCTAACTGCAGCTGGGCCAGCCAGACCCGGAACTTCCAAGAGAAGGCCCAAGGCCCCGCAGCGGCTTGCATTGCTTCACAGCTGAGCCTCTTCGTAGTTCCTGCTGTGTGGCCTCAGGCAGGGGCTGAATTAGCACCTCCTTAGATCCAGGAGCCACTGTACCCAGTGGTCAGAGGGGGACCATTCTCCCACTTCAGACACAGCTGCTTCCCACAGCCAATTGGCCTGGAGGTCAATTCCTCCCAGTGATCCTACAACAAGCGAGGCACCAAGAGTGCACCAAGAGTGTCCACCCCAGGTAACTGGGGAGGCTGAGCCACTGGGCCCTACAGGACACCTGGCGCGCAGGCCACTCTATCAACACAGGGAAGCAGCCAAAATGCGGAGACAAAGAAACAGGTCACAATTGGCAGAAACGGAGGAGGGCAGACGACTGGATATAGAGTTCAAGGCCACGTTTATAAGGTTTGTCAAGAATTTTATGGAAACCGCCGATAAATTTAATGAATCCCTCAAGGAGTATGGTGAGACCATGGAGGTCATGAAAAAGGACCAATTAGAAATTATGCATACACTGACTGAAATAAAGAATACTTTACAGAGCTCCAACAGCAGACAAGAGGATCCCAAGAATCAAGTCAAAGATTTGAAATGCAAAGAAACAAAAAATACCCAACCGAAAAAGAAAAAAGAAAAGAGATTCAAAAAATATGAAGATAGTGTAAGGAACCTCTGGGACAACTTCAAGCGTACCAACATCAGAATTATAGGGGTACCAGAAGGAGAGAGAGGGCAAGATATTGAAAACCTTTTTGAAGAAATAATGACAGAAAACTTCCCCCACCTGGTGAAAGAAATGGACTTACAAGTCCAGGAAGCGCAGAGAACCCCAAACAAAAGGAATCCAAAGAGGACCACACCAAGACACATCATAATTAAAATGCCAAGAGCAAAAGATAAAGAGAGAATCTTAAAAGCAGCAAGAGAAAGACAGTCAGTTACCTACAAGGGAGTACCCATCCGACTGTCAGCTGATTTCTCAACAGAAACCATGCAGGCCAGAAGAGAGTGGCAAGAAATATTCAAAGAGATGAATAGCAAGAACCTGCAACCAAGATTACTTTATCCAGCAAAGCTATCATTCAGAATGGAAGGTCAGATAAAGAGCTTCACGGATAAGAATAAGCTAAAGGAGTTCATCGCCACCAAACCAGCATTATATGAAATGCTGAAAGGTATTCTTTAAGAAGAGGAAGAAGAAAAAGGAACTCTTACCATTTGCCACAGCATGGATGGAACTGGAGAGCGGATAAATACCACAAGATCTCACTTATTTGTGGAATATAATGAACAACATAAACTGATGAACAAGGACTGATCCAGAGACGGAGAGGCATTGATTGGACTGTCGGGCCTTGGAGGGAAGGTAGGGGAGGGTGGGGGCAAGGGGGAAAGATCAACCAAAGGACTTATATGCAAGCATATAGGCCTAACCAATGGACACGGACAACGGGGGGGTGAGGGGGTGAGCGGGGAGAGGGGGGGTAGAGGGTACACATATGTAATATCTTAATCAATAAAAAATATTAAAAAAAAAAGAGAGAGAAGTAAGAATCTCATTTGAGCAATATGTGTGAAAACAAATAATTTTTTTCACATTATTAGATTAAAAAAATAAGTTTAGGGTGTAATTGAGACTTTTCACTTGATAATCTTCCTAATTAAAATTGTTAACTCAGTACAAATTTTTATAAGGTCTACATACTCTTTTATTATTTCTACCAAAATTGCGAGCTGATTTTTTTCCACACAAGTTGGCAATAATATACATAGGAAATACAAGACACCAATTATTCCTTTGGTCATTTAGATATTCTTAGGACAGTTTTTTTGTGACATGCTTAGTTTTATAGTATTAAAAAATTGACAGATACTTTTAAAACAGTCTATATTATGCCACTTAAAAATGTTCTTAATAATTCTGAAACCTTACTATAGAATAATGTAAAAACAAGGTTTTTTTGTGTTTTTTTTTTTACTACATTATCCTGAAAAGCTAATATGCCATCCTTTGAGTTTCTTCAGTTGTATTATTGACAGTTCCAATTGTCAAGAATTAAAGACAGAATTTTCCAGAAAATATTTTTTTACCTTTCTCTGAAAAGTTTATGTTACTCTCTCTCTCTCTCTCATATATATATATATATATATATATATATATATATATATATATATATATATTTCAGTACCTACTTTGTACTCTACGTGTGAGCATAGAACTTAACAAATTAAGGCAATTTATAGAGTAGGATGCAACACATTGGTCAAATGGTTGAATCACCTCCATGACTCAATGTCTACCTCATTACTCACTATGCTGTTCTTTTGATGTAGTCCCATTTGTTTATTTTCTCCTTAGTTTCCATTGTCCTAGGAGATGTATCAGTAAATATATCACTGACATTGTCTGATATTTTGCTGCCTATGGATTTTCTAAGATTTTTTTTTAATTTCCCATCTTACATTTAAGTCCTTCATCCATTTTGAGTTTATTTTTGTGTATGGTGTAAGTTGGTGGTCTAGTTTCATTTTTTTTTGCATGTATCTGTCCAACTTTCCCAACACTATTTATTGAAGAGACTGTCTTGATTCCATTGTATGTCTTTCCTCCTTTGTCAAATATTAATTGAGCATAATGGCTTAGGTTGATTTCTGGGTTCTTTGTTCTGTTCCATTGGTCTATAAGACTGTTCTTGTGCCAATACCAGGCAGTTTTGAGAATATAGCTTGATATCTGGTACTATGATCCTTCCAACTTTGTTTTTCTTTCTCAAGATTGCTATAGCTATTAGGGGTCTTTTTCTTTTCCATATTAATTTTGAAGAGTTTGTTCTAGGTCTTTGAAATATGCTGTTGGTATTTTAATGGGGTTGTGTTCAATCTATAGATTGCTTTGGGTAATATGAACCTTTTAATGATGTTGATTGTACCAATCCATGAACATGGCATATTCTTCCACTTGTTTATATCTTCCTCTACCTCTTTTTTCAACATCCTGTTGTTTTATGGCAAATATTCAAAAAAGAATTAACACTGATCCTCCTGAGACTATTCCAAAAAATTCAAGCAGAAGGAATACTTCCAATTTCTTTCTATGAAGCCAGCATTACCCTAATTGCAAAACTAGATAAAGTCACCACAAAGAAAGACAATTACAGGCCAGTATCCCTGATTAACATAGGTGCTAAAATCCTCAACAAAATATTAGCAAAATGCATCTAGCAATACATTAAAAATATCATACACCATGACCAAGTGGGATTTACTCCAGAGATACAAGGCTGTACAATGTCTGCAAATCAATAGATGTGATACACCACATAAACAAATTGAAAGACAAAAACCTCATGATCATATCAATTGATGCAGAAAAGGCATTTGACAAAAACCAACACCCTTTTTTGATAAAAACTCTTAGCAAAGTGAGAATAAAGGGCTCATACCTCAACATAATTTTTATATGAGAAACCTATAGCCAACATCTCAATGGGTGAAAACTAAAACCATTTCCCTTAAGAACTGGAACAAGACAGTGATGCCCCCTTTCACCACCCCTGTTCAACATAGTATTGAAAGTGCTAGCCATAGCAATCAGACAAGAAGAAATAAAAAAAGTATCCAAATTGGAAAAGAAGAAAACTGTCTTTATTCGCAGGTGACATGATATTGTACATAGAAAACCATAAAGACACCATCAAAAGACTACTAGATTTAATAAATGAATTCAGCAACATAGCGGGATACAAACTTAACGCCCAGAAATCTATGCCTTTTTTACACACCAATAATGAACTCACAGAAAGAGAAACTAAAAAAGCAACTCCATTTACCATTGCAACAACAAAAAATAAGATACCTAGGAGTAAACCATGCTGTTCTATACCAGTTTCTATCTTCTCAATCCAATTATCACCTGAAACTCATCACAATCTGCATGAGCAGATTTGTTTCCTGACATGACTAAATCCCTCCCAAGCTACTTCTTCCAAATATTTTTTTTCTCCTTATGAAAGTTTGTGTTTAACCTGTTCTATCCTTGTCTATCCAATTTCAGAGTAAGATAGTACTTTCCTCCTTCCAAGGCTGATTCCTGCCTCTGACTTATTTATTTCAACCCAGCACTTTGCTCCATTAATTATCTTTTTCTTTGTTACACCTTTCATGTTCTTTTAAACTTCTACTTCATATATTCTCTTGAAATTGCTTTATTCTAATCTTTCAATCAACATCAATAATAATTAAATATAATATTAAAGAATACTACTATTAATTCTATATGCCATATGCTGGGTAATATGCTTCTAATTATACAGTGGAAATGATAATGACAAATCCTTGTCTATTACTTATGATATTCCAGATATTTCTCCTTGCTTTTACATATATCAACAGACATAACAATAAACTTTGCAAGGAAAGCATTATTATAATCCTAATTGGGTTTTGTGAACATTAATAATCAGCAAAATTAAGAGCTCTATCCCACATACAGAGAAGGCTGTGGTACTGGAAATTTACCCCAGACCCCTGGATTCTCATTACTTTTACCACATCTGCCCTCCATGCAGTGAAAAAGTTAGCATATTCTAAACTCACTATCTTTATCATCACATGAATCTTTTAATAAACTACAACAACATAGCATTAATTTCCATCATTCTAATAAAACTTGTTTCCCCACATGTGGTTATAGAATTTTATGTTGACTCTTCCCAGTTTTATTCTAGACAAAAATTTTATAATATTGTATTCTTTTTCCAAATTTATCTGCAGAAACATCTCTCTCCTTTGCATCTCATGTCCAAATGTGTGGATCTCCTCTTGCCTCTTGAACAGTCTTCTCACATTCCTCTGCTATCACCTCCTGTTTTTATTGTCCTTTAATATCATTGTTACCTAAGTCTCTATCCCCAGACCACTTATTTTCTAGACATACAAATATTCAGTCATCAATTTTAATGATCAAATGTTTAATAGCCATATCTGTGCAGATTATTTTTGATGCACATATCCAGCATAAAATATAAATAACTTCCTTCTTAGTTCCTCATTATCATGTATGCTCTAATAGACCTTCAAATCAGTCATCAAATCCTCTTGATCTTGCCTCCCCACTATTTTTTTTTCTGTAGAATTTTCTCTCACCATGAATACTTCTTTTACCTGGTCTTCATAATCTCTCACTAAAACTGAACAGGTGTTGTAAGCACCTCCTACTTAGACTTAAGTTACTCAAAGTCTTGCCTTAAATTGTCCTTCAATCTAAAATCTTTTTGTTAATGATTCTTTCTCTTGGACTTTTATTCTTTTAAAATATTTTTTTAGAAGAGCAAATTCTGAGACCTGAAAGACAAGGGAGTCAGATAATTTTGGAATTGAAGCAATGCATATTCTATCAATCCTATATAAGCCTGTATAATAAAAGGCTAACATGCAAATCAATCAAACGATGAAACGACCGGTTGCTATGACTCACACTGACCACCAGGGGGTAGACGCTCAACACAGGAGCTGCCCCCTGGTGGTCAGTGCACTCCCACAGGGGGAGCGCTGCTCAGCCAGAAGCCAGGCTCAGGGCTGGAGAGCGCAGTGGAGGCGGCAGGAACCCCGTGGGCTCCCAGACAGTGAGAGGGCACATGCTGGGTTAAGGGACCCCCCCAAATGTACGAATTTCATGCACTGGGCCTCTAGTATTAAATGACAATTGTAAAGGACCAAGTAAGACAGGATGGTGTGTCTGGGGCGAGAAAATCTTGTTATGACTAGGACTTGCATAAAGGGTTGCAAGAAATGAGAGTGTGAAGGAAAGAGAGGTCAAACCTTATAGATACTATGAACAGTAGTAAGTTTGAACTTTATAGATTTTTTTTAAAGATTTTAGGATAGAAGTGGCAATTTGATATTTGCAACATGTACTGATCACATTGACTGCAGTGTGGAAACTGCTTTGGCAAAGTCTCTTTTAGCCAATGACTTAGGATTTGTGTTTGAGAGTGAGGTAAGTATGTCAATCAGGATCCTACTAAAAGAGTCTAGTTGGGAAATCAAGGTGTCTGAAAGAAAGCATCCATTGGGAAAATTAAGAGACATATGGGTATATGAAATTTATTTAGGAGGGTAAATCCACATAACAAGGCAGTCAGCAAAAAAGAGGCTACTCCAGTTGTATGGAACAGGACAGCCATAGACTGACAGCTTTTCATAGTTTCTGATATGAGATGTACAGACCAAGAGATGCAGGATTGACACTATCTTACATTTCAAGGACACTAACGATGACCACCCCAAGCACATACAAATAGAGACGCAGACCAAACACCAGGTAATACCAGGACATTCATGTTTCATCACACATGTACAGCTGCATTTCCAATAGGATTATGGCCAAATACAAAGCCAGTCTTTTCTGAAAAGATTGCTGAGATGTGAGGAGAGTTTCAATTATATTTGCTTATAAAGTTAAAATAATAGAAAAACATCTTATAATTGGAGCTAAGGTAAGATATTTTTATCCAGTGTTCTTCTTGAATAATCTAATCAAGGCTAGAAAAGAAGTAAATTCCATTTTGGCCTCTGTTAGAAGCAACTTGCAACAAAACATGCAGCTGGAGACTTTGTGGCATTCGTCTAGTGATAGCCACAATATTCCAGATATCACATGAGCTACAGAAATGTAACTATTAAAATCGTTTCACCAATGCAGAGTAAGCAGTAAGCACTCTGGTGTAGTGGTTTTAAAAGGAAATTGTACTTGGAGAAACAAGAGCTTAGGCACTTTGAGGTGCCCTTTGTCTTCCAGATCATAATTCTATTTGGGGCTCAGAGTGAAGTTTATTGGGTTTTCAAAAACACTGCTTACTTGATCAAGGGCTGGACATTTTGCTTTTAGTAGCCACAGGCTTCTGGGTCTCTGCCCTCAGTTTCTTCTCAGGGCCAGAGAGGTGGGAAAACCTAGTTCCAAATCTGCCTCCTCTTGCTTTTGCCTGTGGGTGCTTAATTAGGTGCTTATCCTCACACCTTTCTGTATATGGCCTAATTCCCAGACCATCATCTTTGCTTTTTCTCACAGTTTTTCCAACTTCTCAAAACTTTTCTGTAAATGAGGCCATGTAGGCATTCTCTCCACGACCTCAACTTCCAATCAGATCAGAAACACCATCTATTGCTTCTGTTATGGTTTGATAGCTTTAATGTTACTGGCAGACTTTGCTTCCAGCCCTCTCCTAATCAATATGTCAGTCTACCCCCACCCCCGTTTTCAACTATCTAGTTTTATTCCTTATATATGGTTAACATATATTGGCAACAAGACAACTTAAAAATGTTTCAAAACACACAATTTATGTCCTTGTTCTGCTTTAACACACTGAAAATATAAACTACAGAGAAACTTTCTATGCCCCTATCAAGTTGATCCTGCAGAAAATAAATATTTACCTTTGGTACTGTCTTCTTTGGATCACATATTGAGGTAATTTAGGAGACAACATTCCCTATCTTATAATCATCTCTTATTTTCAAATAACTGATAAAATGTATAGTTGTCATAATAGAAATTATAAAAACTCACAAATAGTTCCAAAGTAGTATTTGCATATATTAATTTGTAAATCTAAGGAAGTCATTTTTTAAAAGATTTATTTCTTTTTAGAGAGAGGGGAAGAGAGTAAAGGAGAGAAGGAGGGAGGGAAAGAGAGAAAGAGAGAGAGAGAAAGAGATCAATGTGAGAGCAAAACATGGATCGGCTGCCTCTTGCACACACCCTATAGGAATTGAGCCCAAAACCCAGATGTATGCCTTGACCAGGAATCAAACCTTCAACCTTTCAGTGCACAGGACGATGCCCAACCAACTGAACCACATGGGCCAGGGCTCTAAGGAAGTTCTTAATTTGCAGCCTTGAAAATATTTACAATATTAGTAGTTTTTACAGCAGCTGTAACATTATTTATTTTATGACATTTCCATACCCAGCTTACTAGAATTTTGAAGACTACATTTAAAATATGAAAATTTTTAAAAAGACAGGGAGTTGGACTTTTTTTTTCATGTTTATTACAAGTTTCCCCAGGAGCCTGGGTCTTATTTATGTCATCATGTATTTATTTTACAAGTTTGGCCTTGCAAAAATGTGCCAGAATTTGAAAGCTGTACACAATTTTTGAAAAGCAACTATAATATACAATGTCTTGACCTTTTAGTTTTCATTTTGATTGGATAATGGTTACAACTTTGCAGCTCAGTCAGATTGTAAACAAGGGGTAAAAACTGAATATATAAAGGTCAGGAAAGTTTACTGAAAAATTTTATGAAACCCTTTACCTTCCTATGAATAATAATGATTAAAATTTATACATTGTTTTCTAAACATATTTTTAAGATAGATCCTTAAAAATTAGTTCAGCTCTACTTGGTTTGGCTCAGTGGATAGAGCGTTGGCCTGAGGACCAAAAGGTCCTGAGTTTGATTCTGGTCAAGGGCACATTCCTAGGTTGCAGGCTCCTCCCCTGCCTGGGCCCTGATTGGGGCTCATGCAGGAGGCAACCAATTAATGTTGGTTTCTTTCACATCAATATTTATCTCTATCTTTCCCTCTCTTTTCCACTCTCTCTAAAATTCAATGAAAAAATATCCTCAGGTGAGGATTAAAAGAAAATTAATTCAAAACATAATTTACCAAATATCACTTTCTTAATTTTAAGTAAACCTTGTTTATGTACGCCTTTTTTTCCAAGAAAGTCATATTTCTTCACTGACCATCTTTCTCATTATTGTTTTTAAAAATGAATGACATTGTGCTACCATGTAGTCACAATAATGATACTGGAAAATCCTCAAGGTTAGGGTTTTTATTGTTATTCAACTTTGTTCATCTAGTTCCTAGAATATTGTCACTTAAAATAATTTATTTATCAACTTTGATATCTCAAAGAGAAATATAAACAATATAAATAGGCATTCAAAGGAGGGTAGAAACTGTTAATACAGTAAAATATTAGCAATTCTTAGAAATGTCTTCCAACATTATTAGCCTCCCATCTCACTCTGTACTTAATGGAAAAGAAAGTTCTCTATGGTGTAGAATCATTCTTGAGCTCAACTAAGAAAAGGAAAAGATAAATGAAAAGAGCTGGCTATTACAACCGATTGGAGCAGTCCAGTCACATTGTTCAGGAGCATATAGCAGGAAAATGTTTAGAAAGGGTCCCTTTTACTTGAAATTGCACAGGAATGAAGAAAATGACATTGCAAAAATGAGAAAAAAGAAATTGTAGCCAGCATATTGTTATTATAGAAGGCTAGTTGACAAAGAGAAGTAGAAATTAGGTATAGAAAGCAATCAACACTCTTGAAACTAGAGAATGGAGAAAGTAGAAAATCAAATGGTTCTCTAGAGTGGGTAAAACAGTCACCTGCATGTCAGCAATATATAGATTTTGAAGACAGACTTAAGCAGACACATAGTGGGTTTCCACTGTACACGTGAGTCATGCATGAAGCTGGTGGCAAGGAAGGGAAACAAGCCACTCTATGTACCAACGTAAATCAGGGGGTTAAAGGAGGAATAAAAAAACTGCAGAGACCTTTTCTCTCCAGGATGGGGAACCTTTTTGCTGCCAAAGGCCTTTGGGATACTTATAACATCATCCCTGGGCCGTAACAATTGTCACCTTGTAAATTAGCCTGCTATATCTGGTCAAACATTTAATTAACTCACATGTAATGCCTTGGCAGAGCCAGACCAAATCATTTCCCAACCCCTACAGCTTATAGAGCTTAATTTAAGTGTTTTACAAAGAAAAATAACATAATCGCAAAAGAGGAAAATGGGTAATTATTTGGGATGGAGTCATAGGCAGTTCCTGACATAGCTCTCTGTGATCCTAACCTTTTAGTATTCATGCTCTGTGTGACCTCCTCTCCTTAGGGTAGGCTGGATCCAATGCCTTGTTTCTAATGAACACAATACATCCAAAATAATTGAATGTTACTTCTGTGGTTAGGTTATAAAAACTATGACCTGCATCTTGCTGGCCCTCTCCCTCTCTTGCAATTACTCTCTTTGGCCCTCTTGCCCACTTGCTATGATAAAGGAGCTGCCATGTTGTGAGGTGCTTGATGGGGAGTCCTCTGTCCAATGACCTTCAAGGAATTAAATCCTGCCAACACTCTGTGAGTGAACTTGGAAATGAATCTTTCCCATCAAGCCGTCAGATGACTGCATTCAAACAGCTGCCGTCACACGTGCGTGCAGACATATGTGCACATGTGTGGATACACACGATCACACACAGACTTCTCTTTCCACTTTCATTGTTAGTGTCCTAGTGGTTTAGAGTTATAACTGACAATATAGAAGAGGAGTCAGTGATGGTGCCTAGATGGCTTTGAATTGGCCATCTACTCCCTTTATATTTAAGTGCAATTTTGTAGGGATAATTTTTTCAACCCAACCCTTAAGAAAAAGTTTAATAAGCTGGTCATGTTTTTTACCCTCATACTTAGGATCAACTGCACAGAGGAAAAGGTAATATTAGTTGAGAAAACATCATGATCTAATGAAAGAGAAATTGCATATTTCTACATGAACAGCTAAAAAATGATAGGTAGTGAATACATGGAAAAGAAGGAAAGATTGAGGAGATGAGAGCAACATTTACAGGAAGCCAGTTTGCATAAAAAAATAAATAGTTCTCATATGCCTCTGGCATATATGTATATCAAAAGATACTAATATGTAATTTTTGCATGAAAATATTAGCTATTAATATGTGAAATTAAGTTATATGAGGTGAAAAGCAGTAACTTATTTAAATAGCCAGGCTCTTTTTGGTGTTTAAATTATATAGTAATAAACCTAAATAAGGGTTATACTAAAAAGTGTTCATGAACCACATACATAATATTGTTCAGGGTTCAGTAGGTTAAAGGTTAATGTCCTTGAATCCACATAGTGAAACTAAGCATGTAAATACCAGATGTTGGTCTGAAATGACAAATACATCAAAGTAGGTTCCAACTATTTGAGGGCACTCACCTGGTACAGGGACATGGGCAAGATGCCAGATGCACAGTGACAAAAACACTGTGAATGGTCATTCAAAATTGAAATATATCAAGTTTTTATTGAACCACAGAAGGTTTTTTGCTTAAAATCTTATAACGAGAATAAGGTTGGAATGGGGGTGGAGGGAGGCTAGAAGAAGGTAAAGGGAGGACAAATGGTGATGGAAGGAGACTTAACATGGGGTGGTAAATATACAATACAATATACAGTTGATGTATTATAGAATTATGCACTTGAAATCTATTCATTTTATTAACCAATGTCACCCCAATAAATAGAAAAATAATATTATTCTAAGTGAGATAAGCCCCACACAAAAGGATAAATGTATGGCCGTGGCAGGTGAGGCTCAGTTGGTTGGAGTGTTGTCCTGTACGCCAAAAGGTGGCATTTTGATTCCTGGTCAGGGCACACACCCAGGTTACTAATTCAAGGTTTAATCCAAGGTTAGGGCACGTGTGGGAGGCAACCCATCAATTGATTGATGTTTCTCTCCCACACCTCTCTCTTCCTTTCCTCCCTCAAAGATCAATTTTTAAAAAGGATAAATGTATGATTTCACTTATATGTGGTTCCTAGAGGAGTTGAATTCATAGAGACAAAAAGTACAATAGAGGTTATCAGGGGCTGGCAGGAAGGAGAAATGAGGAGTTAATGTTTAATGGTTATAGAATATCTGGGGTGATATCTGAAAATGGCGATGATGGTTGCATGTAATTAATGCCACTTAACTGTACATTTAAAGATATTAAAATGGTTAAAATGAAAAAATATTTCTTGAAGTTGCACATTTAGAATTCATGCACTTTTTAGTGTATATCTTTGTATGCATTTGTTAAGGCTATTGTAACAAAGTACTACAGACTAGGTAGTTTAAAACAACATAAATGTATTGTGTCACAGTTCTAGAGGCTAGAAGTCTGAAATAAAGATGTCAGCAAGCGTGGTTCCTCTGAGGGCTCTGAGAGCTCTGGGGAGAATCCGTTCCTAGCTTCTGGTGGTTTACTGGTGACCACTGGCATTCCGTGGCTTGTGGCTGCATCTGTCCAATCCTCACCTTCACATGCATTCTCCTAGTCTCTCTCTCTCTCTCTCTCTCTCTCTCTCTCTCTCTCTCTCTCTCTCTCTTAAATTAATTCTTTATTTTTTAAAGTATTACATAAGTCTTGTTTTTCCCCCATTAACCTCTCCCCGGCTGCCTCCACCCTGCAGCACATGCCCTCACCCCCCACTGTCTGTGTCCATTGGTTATGCTCATATGCATGCATACAAGTCTTTTGGTTGATCTCTTACCCGCTCACCCCCCACCCCCTGCCTTCCATCATAGGTTGGACAGTCTGTTCGATGCTTTTATGACACTGGTTCTATTTTTGTTCACCAGTTTATGTTGTTCATTATATTCTACAAAAGAGTGAGATCATATGATATTTATCTTTCTCTGACTGGCTTATTTCGCTTAGCGTAATGCTCTCCAGTTCCATCCATGCTGTTGCAAATGACAAGAGTTCCTCCTTTTTTATAGTGGCATAGTATTCCATTGTGTAGATGTACCACAGTTTTCTAATCCACTCATCAGCTGATGGACACTTAGGCAGCTTCCAAATCTTAGCTATGGTAAATTGTGCTGCTATGAACATAGGGGTGCATATATATTTTCTGATTGGTGTTTCTGTTTTCTTAGGATATAGTCCTAGAAGTGGGATTACTGGGTCAAATGGCAGTTCCATTTTTAACTTTTTGAGGAAATGCCAGACTGTTTTCCACAGCAGCTGCACCAGTCTGCATTCCCACCAGCAGTGCAAAAGGGTTCTTTTTTCTCTGCATCTTCTCCAGCACTTGTCGTTTGTTGATTTTTGATGATAGCCAGTCTGACAGGTGTGAGATGATACCTCATTGTTGTTTTGATTTGCATCTCTCGGATGATTAGTGACTTGGAGCATGATTTCATATGTCTCTGGGCCTTCTGTATGTCCTCTTTCCAAAGGTGTCTATTTAGGTCCTTTGCCCATTTTTTGATTGGAATGTTTATCTTCTTTTTGTTAAATTGTATGAATTCCCTATAAATGTTGGAGATTAAACCTTTACCAGAGATAACATTGGCAAATAAGTTCTCCCATGCAGTGGGCTTTCTTGTTGTTTGGTTGATGGTTTCTTTTGCTGTGCAGAAGTTTTTATTTTGATGTAGTCCCATTTGTTTATTTTCTTAGTTTCCATTGCCTAGGAGCTGTATCGGTAAAGATTGCTACAACAAATGTCTGCCATTTTGCTGCCTATGACTTCTAAAATTTTTTAAAAATATATTTTTATTGATTTCAGAGAGGAAGGGAGAGGGAGAGAGAGAGAAACATCAATGATGAGAGAGAATCATTGATCATCTGCCTCCTGCATGCCCCTACTGGGGATTAAGCCCCAAACCTAGGCATATGCCCTTGACTGGAATCAAACCCAGGACACTTCAGTCTGCAGGCCAATGCTCCAAGCCGGCCAGGGCTCTTCTAAGATTTTTATGGTTTCCCATCTTACATTTAAGTCCTTTCTCCATTTTGAGGTTATTTTGACAAAGGAGGCAAGAGCATACAATGGAGTCAAGACAGTCTCTTCAATAAATGGTGTTGGGGAAATTGGACAGATACATGAAAAAAAATGAAACTAGACCACCATCTTACACCATACATAAAATTAAACCTAGTATCTCTTCATCTAGTCTTCCCTCTGTGCATTTCTGTCTCCATGTTGAAACTTCCCCCCTTTTATCAGGGTACTAATTATATTGGATTAGGACCCACCCAAATGACCTCATTTTAACTTGATTACCTTTGTAAAGACCCTGTTTCCAAATACGGTCATATTCTGAGGTACTGGGGCTTAGGACTTCAACATATATTTTGGCAGAAACACAATTCAACTCACAAGAAATCCATGCTATGGTTTTTTTGGTTTTTTTTTTTTTTTTTTTTTTTGTGTGTGTGTGTGTGTGTGTGTGTGTGTGTGTGTGTATTGTTTTGTTTTAATCCAAAAGTTAAATCCAGCACAAAAAGGAATGCAAACAAAATGCAGGTCAAGAAGGCCTGCAGTAAGCCTTGAAATGGGGACATAATACCCATTTCTAAACCAAATGTTAGAATGGTTTGAAACATGTTAGAATTTAATATTTTAGAGCTATAAGACACATTTGAGGACTTTCAGCCTCTTCTTGTTTTCACCTGAAACATGTAGGACCAGTAAGTTTAAATGATTTAAGGTCACACATTTCAATAGTTAATAGGAGAATTTGATTTAGATTCTCAGTCAAATACCCACCTAACTCTCCTTAAGACAACCACAACCCCAAATTTCATCCATTTTCCTCAAATTATTTCTAAAATATTTAGTAAAACCACATTATCTTAATCCTCATTTGGTATATTTTTATAATTTATGTAAAGAATGCTAGATTAAGGGGATTTCAATGCAAAGGTGAAAATCAGAATGACATTTGTGAAGATATCACTTTCCTTGCCATCTGGCATACACAAGGGTGTCCTACTGAATGCAATCAGAATGAGCTCCTTTTGGAAGCGACCTTTCATAGACCAGGAAACTTTAGGTGAGTCTTCTGTAGAATGTTTTAATAGAGGATTTGAGAATGAATTCTGCACAGCTGGCCATGAAGGATATCTAGATTAGTTGCCAACAGCAGGTTTTAAATGAATTTGCCATCCTTCATATTTCTTTAAACAGGCAATGGAAATTTTGATTAATTAAGAAATAAAATATTTTATAATCAGGAAAGCCTTGTGATGGCAATGTATCTTGATTAGTGTCTTTCTCCATCTTTCCCTCCCTTATTTCCTCCTCTGCTTTATTTTCTTCTTACTTTTTTCTCTTCTGTCTTTCTGTGACATCATAACACTGACATCAGTGTTAATGGTTAAAGGGCAATGGTTACAACATAACAGTTGAATGACATAAATCTTGTATTCCTGTTACATACATTGAGGTAATAAAGAAAAAATGGCAAGGAAATAAATCTAGGTTAATAATGAATAATTTTAATTCCCATATTTCTTATAGAAAGAACATTATCCTTCTGTCCGTTGTTTTTAATATATTTTTATTGGTTTCAGAGAGAAAGGGAAAGAGAGAGAGAGAGAGAGAGAGAGAGAGAGAGAGAGAGAGAGAGAGAGAGAGAAATATCAATGATGAGAGAGAATCATTGATTGGCCACCTTCTGCATGTCCCCACTGGGGATTGAGCCCACAACCCGAGCATGTGCCCTGACTGGGAATTGAACCATGACCTCCTGGTTCATGGGTCAACACTCAACCCCTGAGCAACACCAGCTGGGCTGTTTGCATATTCTTCATGCATATGAAGACCTAACTAAGGAGATACAGGCGTTTGGACATGTTGAAAAAACTATTCCTGAATGATAAACCAAGAATAATATAAATTTACTCTGTACCTAAGAGATGAAAAATATGGAAATTATTTAATATCTTATCATTCTTATTTAGAATGTCCTTTAATTTCAATTATAGACTACCCTGTAGCAGCAGGAAACCTGAATGGTTTCTCTCCTATTATGTCTGTAGGTGCCAATGTGTGTTTGTGATTTGTGTGTGTATGTTGGCAATGACTTAGAATATGTGGCAATGATTTAGAAAATTATTAATAATTCCGCTTGGAAGTAAGAGAGTGATATAAAAATACTTCTCTTTTTATTTTGGGAAGTATAATTGTTATGCATCGTGCTCTGCATAATAACATGTTTGGCTTTCAGAAATTTGCACTCCACATCTACTTATTCCATTAAACATGTTACCTGTTTTTAATTTACTTATAATCTTCACTTCCCTTCTCCTTTATTCTGTTGATGTGGGGTCATTATACATTGCTTACTCACAACATGTCCTTGTTTCTTCTCCTACTCTGGTCATTGATCTACTGTGTCTTGCCAGCTAACATGACATAGATGTTTTTATAGAAGGCCCTGGCATTATCTAAGGGGTTGTTTGTTCTTTACACACCTGCTCTTTTCCGGTCCTTGGCGTGTTTTCACATAGATGTTTTACAAGAGCCATTGGAGAGTTGATAATATTTGGCGTCCATACTTCCTCTTTTGGTCCCCCTATTTTTCTGAATTCTATTTGAGGATGTGTCTATTTTTCTTTTATTTCTGTTCTACCTTGTTGTCTTTTAGTTTTAACTTTCCTGTGAGGTCTACGTTAGAGATTGGAGTAGGACACATTTTAATTGTAAACTTACCTGGGTACTTTTGATAGGACAGCTCAGAAGATAGAACTGACCATGTTTTCAGTTGGACTTAAGGATCAGGCATGGTGGAAAGGAGACATACAGAATTTTATTTTGGGAACAAGAGAAAATGACTTCTTTGCAGTGTTACAGGCCAGAGAGTGAATGCAGTAAGCCTTTTCTAAGTGCAGTATTCTATTTACAAAATCATAAGACTTTTATAAATTGCCAGACTGTATTGCATAAACCAAATGTCAACAAAACAGTAACCTTTCAAATTGCTGGTGCAGCAGGGGCCAAGATCAGAAAGCTCAAACTGAAAGGAAGCACTGACAAGAAATTATACAGAAATGACTTATGTGTTTGGTCAAGTTAACAGAACGTGACATATTGTAAAATGTCTTTGGCTTTTTAGGTAGAGTAGTGTATAAAGGTTTAGCTGCATTTGAAAATATAAATCTGGAGATTTGTGATAGTTAGGTTTTGTAGATAAACTATTTTCTAAACTGGAAAGCGAGAGCTTGGGTAATTTGGTATAAGTAAAAATTTTAAAAGATGACTGTGATAGCGAGAAAGGTGAAAATAAGGTGGAGTAAGTTGGGGTGGAGATGGGAACAGAATTGGAGGTTTGGGGAAAGGGAAGTTACATTGCAAAACAATAATGAGAGTCTGCATATAGTTTTATTTTTTAAATTGATTTTATTGGGGTGATATTGTTTAATAAAATTATATAGGTTTCAGATATACAATTCTATAATACATCATCTGTATACTGTATTGTGTGTTCAACACCCCAAGTCAAGTCTCCTTCCATCACCATTTATCCTCCCTAAAGGTAAACCTCCTTCCACCTCCCCCTGCTCTCTTTTCCTGCTGGTAACCACCATACTGTTGTCTGTCTATGAGTTGTTAGTCTTTGCTTAATTCCATCACCTTTTCACCCAGTCCCCCAACCACCTCCCCTCTGACAGCTGTCAGTCTATTCTCTGTATCTACGAGTTTGTGGGCTTTTTAAGGTCTCATTTAAAATATGTTACAGAGGTAGTTTAAAAATACACATTGAGAAAATTTGAATCTGAGTTCTAATTTCAAAATGTTTTGAACTGGTGTTTACCCATTTCCCATATATTTCTTTATAGGTTTCAGTTAAATTTATGAAAGTGCATATACTAATTGCTTTGTAACAAAATTAAATTCATACATGTGTATATATTTGCATGTTTTTACAGGGTGGGGCAAAATAGGTTTACCATTGGTCCTATAGAAAATAATTTAATAATTAATAATTAATAATGCAAGAATAAACTGCTTCATGTACTCACAAACGTAAACCTACTTTTGCCCCACCCTACATAGAGATTTTTTTTCAGGCTCTTCTTAAAATGTATTCTTTAGAGATGTTTCATTAAAAAATAAAATTATAGGGGTTTTTTCTATTTCTTTAGTATTCTGTTTTGAAATTTCTGTCAACATTTTGATTTGCACTTACATATTTCCATCAATAGTATAAATTCATTTTGAAAAAGCAGATTTTACCATGTCTACGTTTGAATTATTGACTAGAGGTACATATATGATGACCAAGAGTTTCTGAATACCTTCGCTTCTTGTAAATCTGTATAAACGATTGTAAGAGGATCGAGGAAATATTTTAGAGATATATCATTATATATAGGATTTGAAGTACATTCAATTGCTCTCATGTTTAGAGATTTTTGAATTTGATGAATATGTTTCTCTTTCACAGTAAACACGGTGTGTATGTGAGCCACCTATTGCCAGAATTTATTGGTTTGAAAAACTATTGCCACCGTGGAATAGTGCCAGTTAATAAAAAGCAAATCCAGCCTACTGAGAGATTAATTCCCCAGTTGAAAGAAATACATTTGCCTTAGAGTCATCAGATATTCTACCCACCAAAATCATTCTCCAAGATAGCATCCCTAATGAGCTTCCTAAACCAATTAAACATAAGCAGGAAGCATCCGCCATCAAAAATGACTATTTTCAGCTAATCAGCTAAAGGCATATACTGCATGGTATTAGGAACACCCTAAAATTTGTTTTTGTTTTCACTCTACTCTCACTTTGTTTACTTCTCAATTTTATGGGTGCAGTGTCTTGCACAGACACTCTAAATGAGCATATTGCTTTAAAGGTCATAAAGTGCCTCCCTTGCATTATTATTCAGTAGAATAAAATGAGTTTTAATGGGCTTACATGATTTGCTTAAAGGCACACAATGTGTGGCTGGGACTCAAATCATACCCTTTATTATAATTGTTCTAGAAATGCACAAGTATTGATCAACTTTCTACCTTTTATGACAGGGTTCAAGTGTTCAAAATGACATCATTCAAGGTAGTATGAAGATGAAGGGGCATTTTTACTCCCATATGTTCCCTCCTTCAAAGAATCAGCAATACCATTTCCTCCTGGTTATAATGATAATAATGAACACTTGAAGTATGCTTGCAGTTTACATAATTGAACCAAAATAATAACTCACAAAAATCTTTCAAATAAGTATATTTTCTCCCAATTTACAGATGCAAAACAGGTAAGCCCAGAGAAGTAATGTTAAATTCATTTGAAGTTTTAAGTTTTAAAAAATTCTTATATGTTCTATATTTTATGAATATATTCAACAGCTATTCATGTATGTGGGGGAAATGAAGAGATATTTGTAACAGGGTGTGGTATGAGTGTGTCTGTTGTAATATTACTTATTTTCATGTGACATTTATAGAAATTGGCTTCATTATCATTCTATAGTCATTTTGTTTGTGAATGTTCCTTTAAATGTGCACATGTGGAAACCCTTTTGTTTTATTAAAGACATGTGAGGAGGGCTCCTCTTTGATGGAAGTGGTTTCAGAGTGGAATGTGAAATTACACTTGCTGTTTGGGTGAAGCCAAAAGATCAGGGGGCTGGGAGGATGGGGGTGATTTGCATGCTATCTCTAAGAGACATTGGGGAAGGAGAGGACTGGAAAGGACTGGTCCTCCCTGAAAGAAAGGGGGAGGATTTCATTACCTGATGATCCAAATCCTGAAGCTAAATTTCCCTCCATATCCTAGAAAAAATAATATTTTTGCACAAATCAATTATTTGAAAAATATTGTTACATATTCATTTTAAAAGGTAATTAAAACTTCCCTTTTCTTTTAGTTAAAAGGAATTAGTATGTCAAATAGATAGGTTTGGGAAATATTTCTTGATATGATATTTTAATGTCAAATTTTTGTTTAAATAATTTCTTAGATCTTTCAAATAAATATTTTTTTCTCCCAATTTACAGATGCAAAACATGTTTCCATTTACTCAGGAATGAGATTGTTTTTAATTTATTTCTTATTAAGGATTAAAGAGAAAAATAATTTAGCAAGATTGCAAAACTAAGTCTTTAGTGCTCCTTTTTATCTGACTTCATATTATTTCTTTTATTTTAATTCTAAATTATTGCATATTCATGAATGCCAAATGGGAAGTACAGTAAGGTATATACTGAGCACTTGTTAAGAACTAAAACATAGTATGAATTCAAATTTATATGAATGTATATCTTACAAAACACATACACATTGTATAGTATGTGCTCAATAGATGTCAGTGAATGAATAATGAATCAATCTTCCAGTCAATACGCATAAATCCAAAGTTATTCTAGAACATTATGGACTCCAAAGATTTGAGTAAAAGTGAAAGCCCTTTATTGACTTAGATGTAAAGGGCATTGAAGACAAGGTAAATATAATAAATTATTTTCAAAGTTAAAATAAATAAATTAAACCTTGTTTATATAGCATCAACAATGTTGAAATCCCTATGATGATGATGGTGAGTACATGATGATTAAATCATGTTCCCTATGATCAACTTATCCAGCTATATCCAGTATCAATCTGACCCATGCTGTCAGGCCCCCAATAATACCCATTTCCCTCTAGTAGGATCAATACTGCTGTCTCCTCTGTATGACGGTTCTGCCTTACAATGTTCATTTTCTTGCTTCTCATTTATCATGCATCCACAAATGTTCATTTTCATTCTCACAATTACAATAAAACTCAACTTATAAAAAAAATGCCAATAAATTTCCCATCAACCAAAATAATAGGATTTTCACAGTAAGATCCGTATTCAAAATCTCATATTTCCCAATAGCTTATTCCCAAGAAAGTTAATTGTCAATGAATGGTACACACATTTAAAAGGTCAGAGAAAAATGTGTGGACTGGAAAAATAAGTTATTTGAGCTAACGTTAAAATTAGGTATGCTGTAATAAGTTGAAGAAGAGCAAAGGGGTTATTCTATGTGAAGGAAAAACAAAACTCAGGAGCGAGGAGATATAAAACAAGCATAAACAAATTGTAGACTATGCATTCATATAATTTCTGTATGAAAAACACAATGCTGTGTGGCTGAGTTGGGTACTGGGGGCAGTGGGCAGTGTTTAGACATATTTTCTTTTAAAACTATATCATATATGGGACCTTGACTGCAAGCTAAATTTGAACTTCTTTTTTAGGCTACATTTCCAAAAGTATGTCAGTGGAGGAGGGGTTAATTTGCTTATGTAAATTTAGAAAATGAGAGGTGAACCTAAACTAAACAAAACTGCTTCCTGTCAAATTCTTCAGGGATACCAAGAAGGGGTCATAGCATGAATTCCTCAAACATTTTACCACCAGACTTCTTTCTGTGACTCATCTATCTGGACTGATATCTATCCTCCAGGCATGTTGGGGACCAGTGGTTTTTGATAGTAAAGAGTCACAAAGAGTGCTAAGGCAGAGAAATGGCATGGCGAAAGTACTGATTAGGGAGAAATAAGCTGGTGTTAGTAGATGAGAGGGACTGATGTCCACAGCAGAAAAAGGAGTTGGGAAGATAAGTTGCGGTGACGCATTACTAGTGGAGACGAATGGTTCTACTTTAATATACAAAGTGGTAGAGTATGTTTTATATCCGAGCCTTACTTAGAAATGAACTACAGGTTAACAAGGGCTATAAACAAAGACGTGAGTGTAATTTGTATACAGATGAGAACACAACTTGTCAGGATGGGTTCCCAGAAAGAGACTAAAAAGTTCCATCCTCCTTCCCCTGTCACCAAGCTACAATCTCTGTGATTTATGCTGATAGCCAGGTAAAACTTACGCCTTTTATTTTTTTTTTTAAAGAGTAGGGGATTTACATTGTTAATTGAAACGTCTTTATTTTTGATGTGAGGAGAAAGATGAGCAAACTCAGAAGAAATCAAAATAGCTTAGTTCAAAAGATGTGAGATTTGCCCAACTGGCATGGCTCAGTGGTTGAGCATTGACCTAAGAACCAGGCGGTCATGGTTCAATTCCCAGTCAGGGCACATGCCCAGGTTGTTGGCTGGATCCCCAGTGTGGGGATGTGCAGGAGGCAGCCAGTCAATGATTTTTCTCTCATCACTAACGTTTCTCTCTCTCTCTTCCTCTCCCTTCCTCTCTGAAATCAATAAAAATATATTTTTAAAAAGATGTGAGATTTTGAACATGGATCTTACTGTGAAAATCCTATTATTTTGGTTGATGGGAAATTTATTGGAATTTTTTACAAGTTAAGTTTTATTGTAATTGTGAGAATGAAAATGAATATTTGTGGATGCATGATAACTGAGAAGCAAGAAAATGAGCATTGTAAGGCAGAACCTTCATAGAGAGGAGACAGCAGTATTGATCCTGCTAGAGGGAGATGGGATTATTGGGAGCCTGACAGCATGGGTCAGATTGATCTGGATATAGCTGGATAAGTTGATCATTGGGAACAGCAATTATATCTCTTGCTCAGAGAATTGGAAAAAAGTGAGAGGCATTGAAAAAGGTAGAGAACCTGAAAGATAGAGACTGGGTCAAATCCTATAGCATAATCTTTTCAGTAAGGTGTCGTCTTATGGATATGTCGACATTTTATCCTGAGCAATATGTTAGACCCATGGTCGGCAAACTGCAGCTCGCGAGCCACATGCGGCTCTTTGGCCCCTTGAATGTGGCTCTTCCACAAAATACCGGCTCTTCCACAAAATACCGACTTCTGCGCATGGGCCACGAAGTTTCAATTGCACTGTACGTGCGCCCGCACGTGGTATTTTGTGGAAAAGCCACACTCAAGGGGCCAAAGAGCCGCATGTGGCTCACAAGCCGCGGTTGACAAGCCACAGTTTGCTGACCACTGCTAGAGAATCCGAAGAGACCAGAAGAAAACATTGCCCAAGATGTAAGTGGCGGTTAGAGAGTGTATTCATTTTCTGTTGCTGCACAACAAATTACCACGTTTAGTAATTTAAGGAAACTTATTTATGAATGCTTAGGTCCATAGTTTAGAAGTCCAGGTGGGCTCATTGCTCAGGGCTTTCTGCTTGCAGCGGTTCTCAACCTGTGGATCGTGACCCCTTTGGCAGTCGAACGACCCTTTCACAGGGGTCACCTAAGACCATCCTGCATATCAGATATTTACATTACCATTCATAACAGTAGCAATGTTACAGTTATGAAGTAGCAATGAAAATAATTTTATGGTTGGGTCACAACATGAGGAACTGTATTTAAAGGGCCAGAAGGTTGAGAACCACTGGTTAGGGTCTCACAAGCCTCAATTGGGAACAACAATTATATCAAGTTGTCAGTCAACCTTGAATCAATTGGAGAATAATGGGGAGAATCCTCCTATAGACTCAGCTAAGTTGTGGATACAATTCAGTTGTGGGACTGAAGGCTGACTTCCTTGCAGGCTGTAAAGTGGATCACTCTCAGCAACTAGAGGTTGCTGGAAATTCAGTTCCTGGCAGCAGGACTTTGGGCAGAATCTCTCACAGGCCCTCTCAGGACATCCAAGTTTACACCTTCAAGGCCAACAGCCTGATCTCTAAAGTCCAATCATCCTTCCTCCCTCCCAAAGCTTCAAAGTTCTCTGATTTATGCTGATAGCCAGGCAAAATTTTCAGCTTTCAAAGAACTCATGTAATTACAGTAGATCCACCTATAGGGTCTCCCTTTCGATGAACCTGAATTCAACTGAATTATAACCTTAATTACATTAGCAAATTTTCTTTTGCCATGAAATTTAGTGGATATGACAATGACATTATATTCATAGTTCAGGGATGAGAGTGGATCATTTTGGGGCCTATTTTACAATTCTACCCAACACAGATATTTAAATTAAAATATAGTTTGGTATAGTTCTCTCTTTTTAAAATGTGAATTCCTGTGTCTTATAGATATTTCTTAGATTACTTCAGTGATTTAGAAAAAAAAATGTAAAAAACAAAAAATTTTTCTTTAAAACAATGTTATCAATTATCTTTATAAGTCACTATAAATAAATGAATAATTCTCTAACAATTAATATATTTAATTGCTTTCAACCAAAACCAATTTCTTAAAATAGTAAGTTTTGATTTACATGCAATATCTTTCCCTTTATATTTTTCATTTTTATTATTTTTTATTTTATTGTTTAAAATATTACAAATAGTAGTGCACATGTCTCCTTTTCCCCCCCATTAACCTCCCCCCCACCTCCTCCACCCCCTGGCACATGCCCTCACCACCCCCCCACCCGAGTGTCTTGTGTCCATTGGTTATGCTTATATGCATGCATGTAAGTCCTTCGGCTGATCTCTTAAACCACCCTCTCCCCCCAACCCTCCACTGCTTTCCTACTATAGTTTGACAGTCTGTTTGATGCTGCTCTGCCTCTGTATCTATTTTTGTTCATCAGTTTATAAATGTTCGTTATATTCCACAAATGAGTGAGATCATGTGGTATTTTTTAGTTCAAATTTGTTGGGTTGGGTCTTTATGACTTGTATATTGTAGGTGTTGTTCCTAAGAGGCCATCTTTGTTTTGCCAAGAAACCAATAAAATATTGTAATAATAATTAGGGAAGTAAAGAGAAAATAAAGTTAAAATGGAAAAGTGTTGAGAAAGAATGTTAGAAGCAAAAGGGGATAACACATCACCAGAAAGTTTGATTTTTGTTGTACTTATCAGGTAATACTTAGAAATAGTTTAATTTAACTCACCTAATTGAATTCTTTAAGTGCTGGGGGTGTTTAAGTAATATTGTAATAAAATACATACTAAAGTAGATAATAATAATATATTAATTTTTAATTTCCCAACACTGTGCAAAGTACTTTATGTGTATTTTTTTTCTCACAATAAGAAAAATGGCTCAGGTATATCATTGTCCATATTTTAGATATGAGGGAACAAGCTAGTTATTCAGTAATTTATATATTGTCCATTGTCTCATGGTTAATATATGTCAGAATCAGGATTCAAATCTAAGTATGTTAAACCTCAGAGACCAAGGCCTTTATGATTATGCTAAATAACAAATGGCAAATGGTAGAAAACAATGCCATTATCCTTCCTTTCTTGTTTTGGATTTTGGATTTGCATTTGCTTTGTTATATATCTGTATCTCTCCTGCAGGAAGAAGCACATACATTAGTGCATTAAACATAGTAACTTATTGTTGCCTAAATCCACTTGACCGTAAAGGAAGCCCTCTTTTTAAATTGAATGCCTATTAATAAATTTGGTACAATGCTGATGCATAGAAATAAATTCTGATAAGAATTTAAAAATTATTGCTGTTGTTTTAGCATTTCATTTTTGTTAGAAAAAATACATTTTAAGGGACTATAATATTTCAGAAATCATGACCTTTTTTGGAACGCTTATGAATTGTCAAAGTGTAGTTGCTTAGTGTAAATGTTCTTTAAATGCTAAACATATTTGTCTTAGGTATATGGAGAATATTTCACTCTATTTTTTCAATATAAATTTCTTTCCTTGGGTTGTGCATTTAATTACTGTCTGATAATCAATATTATTATATAGAAAATCTCTTAGAAGTAACAACCATAATGCTTTCATAAAGCACCTTGAAAATGTAAATGAACATTAAGTGTTCAGCAGAGGTATATTTCATTCATAATATAGCAGTACCCTCTAGTGCTCATGTCTGGTCATGTGTTCTCCAGAACTGCCTTAGAGGGGTAAATATCATTGGATCATTTTACTCAGCTTTTGTGTTAAGTGAAATAGTTTATTATTTATAACATCACCTTTTTTTATAAGAGTTCAGGCATTTATATTATTCAAAAATATTACCAGCACTCTTGTGCTCTAGGGAAAATAGCTATTCCATCTATTTTGCTCATAAAAATAAATGAAATGCTTGAGAACCAAGAAGTTGGTTAAATTTCTTAACTTACTTGTAGAAATGGAAGTAGGGCATAAGTCTTTTGTTCCAAGGTTTAGTTCTGTGCTATATGCATTGGACTATGTATTTGATCCAAGAACTAAAGCTAAAAATGTATATGTCTAAAATTCTTTTAACCTTTTTCTGAAAGAATAGTACCAGTTTAGTAAAATAATTTTTTGAGAAATTTTGGATTGTTGGTTTAAGAAACAGCAGAATATACTGTAATATACTGCAAAGGAAGTTGTGTTGCATTGGAGTTTGATTTATTGCGCTTAAACATTGTTTATTCAGAAAAAAAAGGATCCTCTAGCCAAACTTTTCATGAGCAAGAAGACCTGGTTTTATTTGCTTTCCAAAGCTTCAGCACAGAGCTAACATTCAGATCGTAGCCCTTTGGCTGTAAAACCTTGCACATTACTTATTATGATCTCAGTAGTTTTTACTTTTCTTATACACTTGATTTAGTACAGTGTCTACATCAAAATAGAACACCCACATAAGAACATAATCCTAATTTCTATACATGTTCCTGAATAGCATTTTTAAATGATTTGAATTTGCTCTTAATATATTTTTTTAATCCATATTTAGTTGTTACAGGGTAGGTCACCCAAACCGGACAAGTGGGAAGTTCACCTGGGCAGTGGCGGCGGCGCGGTTGAACAGGTCAGCGGGGACTGTGACGATGAAGACGGTTGTGGGGGATCAGGAAGCGGAGAAGTCAAGAGGACACTAAAAATCACAGACTGTAAGTGATGATTCCAGTACTATTATTAAAGAATCAATTTTGAAATATAGTTAAGGATAATTATTGTTATGAATGTAAAGTAATAATGACAGTAAATTTAGAAGCATGCAAGAGGAGTTGAAAATGAAAATGAACCTACTTTTAGTTATTTAGGACATACATGCCTGGGGTTTTGTTTATTTTTAACTTATGGCTTTTAAATGGTGGTAACGTTTTTGTAGGAGAAACGAGTGAATGATCATCAGTGCTGAGAATTAAAGGTTTTAAAGTGAGATCATCCTTAGGGTATGATCAAACTAGTAACTGGAAGGTTGGATAATAAATGTATATTGGTGAATAATGTTAAACGAGGATGGCTAAGGCCTATAAATAAATGAATGAATAAATAAATAAATACTGCATTTTAATATTATCATGCCATAATATCGAACTATTTTATTTAATAGATTTTCATTATTGTCAAATTGCAAAGAAATTGGTTAACTATATGTTTGTTATGGTAAAACACACACACACACACGCACACACACACACACACACACAAAAAAAAAACAATAACTACTTGCATTTAACTCTTATGAATTTGGTTTTCCAAAAATATTCACCAATCATTCACTTCATTTTGATTGTATGGGTTTGGAAAACACTTCTGGTATAGCTGGACCGATGAATATCACAAAAGATGGAACTGCCAAATTAAACAAAAATCATCAAATGAATTTAGTTTCCTTGTGTTAACATACAAAATGGGTAATAGACATTCTCCATTGTGATGTGTATACATTTGTTGACATGGGTGAGACAACCAAAGTCATCAACTGAGAAATGTGTGCAAGTGAATGTACCTCGAGCAGCTAACTTTCAAGTACTCATTTATCTCCGGTCATACCAAAGATAATTGCTTTATAAAGTAATCTCTGGACCTGTGCCTTCTGTGGAGACTGGCCTGACAGTCCCCCTCCAAACCACAACAGGCTATTTTGGGACTGTTGGACATGTCATGGTGGGAGAAGATTTTATTTGCTTTTTACTCTTTTGTAGTTAAATGTAGAACACTACTAATGTTTCAAGCATCAATGACCCATTCCTTCTAGTACCTTATTTATAAGCCAAACATTGGATAAAGGAGTAGAAGCCAAAAGAGGTGTAAAATCAAGGATAAAAATCAATACAAAGAAATATATTTTCCTGTTAAACACAGTAAGAAATTTAACATAGAAGGTAAATGGATTTAGTACACTTGGCGCAGCAACTGAACAAAGGCCACAAAATTTAATGTATTAATATAATTAATACAATTTCCTAGTGAAAATTAAATATCTTCTGCTTTTGTAGGAACAGATAAGGATATGTGTTTTTGTTATTTGTTTTAATACAGTTTATCACAAGAAGAAAAAATGAAAACAAAACGGTTTTATTAAAAAAAAAATTTTACTGAGTTAAAATGTCCTCCACTGTATTTTAGAATTATGATGCTTATTTATTGGGGCACTACTGAGTAATCTTTCATTTTTATCCTATCCTTCATACTGATATGTACTATAATTTCTTTGCCATTTGAATATTAAGGCATAAAAAGTATTAGAATAAATAGCTTAGGTTGAAATTTCATTCTAATATTGATAGTGAGTATGTGTGTATATACAGAGTTAGCAATTTTATAGGAATTTTTCACTCGAGCATATTTATAAGCTCAAGAACTTCTTATGTAAAAACGGATAACCTTTTGTTTGTTTCACAAGAGAAGTAGAGACAATGGAGGATATTCACCTACTAACAGTTTTCTCACAGATCCATACTTGTCAAGGTGGCAAGAATGAATTTTTACTTTAAAACCCTGTTTTCAATTACTACTGAAATGGACAGGTGTGATACAAGCAACTATCCATCAGATCTGGGAAGATTTAAGATATACATTGTTTTCAGCAAAAAAATCCCCATCTGCTGTCAATGGCTTGCTGGTTATGTTTCTAAGAGTTTATAGCTGTTGCCTTTCAATTTTTAATAAGTGGTTAGGAAGCCACTGTGGATAACATGCTGAAATAGAGAGGGACAGGGAGAGTAGCAAAGGTAGGTCATATTTCGGTTTTCATAAAGCACTATAGTAGTTTTCCTGTGTTTGGCTAGTTTGATATGTTGGTAAAGCAAGTTAACACATAGTTTTACATGGTCTTACTGACTTTAAAATATTTAAAGAAAGCTTACCAGGGCGTCCTTTGTGCTCAGAACTTGAAATACACCATTAGTTCTACCTTACACTGATATTTATTCTTTGTAAAATACAACTGAAGTTGAACACAGTCCATTTGCCACCTCAAAAATGAATTTATTTCTTTATATAATTATAAGGAATAATTGTGTCATGTGAATGTAATGATTTTGCTCAATTTGTGCAAATGTCCAGGTTGTTAAATATTTTACTGTCACTTGAATCAATTTTCTATTTTATTTGTATCCCTCTTGTTGACTATTATTAAATGTAAACTGTCATGTTTCTTATAAAACACAGCCATTTATGTAGTGTTCTTGCTTAGGAAATTGAAAATATTTTCTTAATTCTGTGGAATGATTTTAAAATTCCAATGTTACAGAAACTTATTTTATATTTTTATTTATTGAATTTGGGTCTTTTACACAGGTTTGTATATTTGACTGGTGGCCTGATTCACAGGATTGAAATGGTTTTAAGCCTTTGTTTCAGTTTACCTCTGATACCTGCATCTTTTCAAAGTACCTAATTGACGCAGGTTCTAAACCCCAGTGGAAAAACGTTCTTTTAGCCATACAAGCTGGTTCAGATACCAGACTTTCAAAAATAGTAAGGTGATTTTAAGTCTTTGAATTGTCTTCACCTTTGCCTATTGTCATATTCATCATTGCACATATTGTTATGCTGTAGCATGTTTAGCACTTTTTTATTTTTTTTTCTTTATTGAATAAGGTATTACATATGTGTCCTTGTCGCCGCATTGTCCCCCCACACCCCCACTCATGCCCTCTCCCCCCTGGTGTCTGCGTCCATTGGCTGGGCTTATATGCATGCATACAAGTCCTTTGGGTTGGTCTCTCCCCCTTACCCCAACGGCGAGGATGTTTAGAACTTTTAAAAATAATTTTACTTTAACTGAGAAATCTGTAAATGACGACTAAGTCTGTTAAGTGCGTGTTCATATGACTTATTTCCCAGAGGTGTTCCCAACATGCCTCTGCAGAGTAGTTAGACATGGGTCTGTAGAGACTGGTGTATCCATAGTACCAATTCAGCATTCTGATCCCTAGGCCCTGCTGCATTACCTCTCATTCAGTCACTCAAAGGCTATCTTTCTAAGGACTGTTTACCATTAGGTTCTTTTTATCTCATGAGACATTCTTCCTCTTCTCTTTAATGGGTTCTCCTCATCTTCCCAGGTTCTAAATATTTAAAGAATCCAGGACTCAGAAATCAAGCCTTTTGTTGCCTCTATTCTCAACTCTCAACTCTCAACTCTTCCCTGTTCTACAAACTACCCGCTGCATCATAACAGCGATAAGGGTATGGTACCTGCCATGGATAGCACTGTCCAGTTTAAAAAACATTCCTCTTCTATGTGTTATCTCAGGAAGTAGGCTTAGCAAAACAGAAATTATTAAAGTTCAATGATATTAACTTAGAAATAGAAAGATAGCACATTGAAATATCAAGTCACTGAATCTAGAAAAAAAATGTTGGTTGATCTTCTATAGCCTAGAATAAATCAAACTTGTTTGTATTATTTTACGTTGTCTAGTTGATGATTTTTAAATTTAAATACAAATTATTTCAAACAGGTAATGCAAGCATATAAAATGTGTTTCCATTAATAACAGTTCCGAATATGTATATTAAAAGTATGTAGTCTTTTTAAAATTAAAGTTGTATCAAATTTCATTAAAGTGTATTCAGCTTACTTTGCAAAGTGTTGACAAATAGCCTATTAATGAATTATCCCAAATATAAGAAAAGGTACTGAAAATAACTAAGTAGCTTGTTGTATTTACCTTATTCAATTACACTAAAAACAAATCATCTTTATAAGGTTACTTAGAGTCGAACCTTTGTGACATAGTGAAAATAATCTTGAATAATGACTATACACTTTGATTTATACAGGGCAAGGCAAAGTACATTTACAGTTGTTCATGTGAAAAAAATAATACTATAATTAATAAAGAATAAATTGTTTCAGGTACTCACATCTATAAACCTACTTTTGCCCCACCCTGTATTATACAAGTGCCTAATACTGAAAGGTTATATAAAACCCTGCATAATAAATCAGAAAAATTCACAAAGAAACACATCCTCATCCTGTAGAATGCCCAAAGTTGTAAAATTTTGAAGTTGTCATCCACTGCAGTTTTTACACTCATGATGAAAATTATACTAACTAGAAATGAAGTATACGTTGAAGTTAAATGTATTTCAATTAATATATAATCACTATGAATATTATTCTGATTATACATTTCCATTTTGGTCCTTAAATAATTGAGACTCATCCTGGCTGCTTGCTATTTTGTTAACAAGATTATTTAATGGAATCTGGATATCAATGAATCATCTAAAGTCATTTTTCATTCCCTTGAAAAGTTATATATCACATTCATGAATTTAAATAATAGAATTGAAATAAAAGGGTTTGTCCTTGAATGCCTAAGAAATGATTTTCATTGCTTTGGCTTAGACACAGAACTGATGTTAAATCACTGAGGTGAAAAGGGATGACTTATTAGTGAAAGCTTGAGGAGCCTCCTAGCATGCATTCCAAATCAGCCACCTGTTCTGCAAATCTCATAACTAAATCTATACCCCACCAGAGGACATAAAACAAAGTTATGGTCTGTTTTGACTAGGACAGTGTTAAGTGTAACTGGATGATCACTAAAGGAAGAAAAAAAATTAAAATTTAAGAGCATATCACCAGATATATTTTATTATGACTTGCTCAAATTCATATAGGTGACCATAAAGCCAAAAAGAAACCATATTTATATTCAGGTCTATTTTTATATCATTCTGTTGCAAATAAACAGAATGCTTAGCAAAATTGGTGTAGTCTCCCTCAGGATTAATTGCTAAAGGGCATCATGTAGAAACAAGTTGGGTATACTTTCAGCTCTTTAATACCTTCCATACCTCTACTGTGTAGAAAGAATATTTTCATCTAGCTTATTGACCAATTAAGTGCTCACAAGCTATAAATAATTAAAATAAATAGTAGAGCATGTGATCTGGGCCCAAAGCTTCTCAAACTCTCTTGTGTATACAAATATGTATGCAAATCTCTCTTGGGGTTCCTGTTAAAAAGCCGAGTATGATACAGGAGATCTGAAGTGGAGCATTCCTTATGTGCCCCCAGAGGAGGGTCTTACTGCTGGTCGATAGATCATACTGTGAGGAACAAACATGTACGCCCTTGTTTATCCTTGTTTATTAAAGCACTTATTTATTAGTATCTCTAAAATAAGTCTCTAGGAAGCAACATGAAGAACTCTTATAAAACACTACCTATCTTTGTATATTTGCATTACAAGAAAGCCTCATATGCAATAGGACGTTGGGAATATAAAACCATTAGGCTGGGGGTGGTGACTTCTCCTACATGATTTTTGGTAGCAGTTTCAGTTTGGTTGTTTTAGCCTTGAGTTTACTTTATCTCTATTTTTAAATGAATTTTTTTCCTTTTCTTTTTTTTATATCTTTAATCTCATTTCTGAATTTTTTCTAATTCTGATTTATGTTATTATTTTATATTATGTTATTTTTAATATTCTTTCTTAATGCCTTTCAGCTCATTTTGAAGTGGTATATTAAAATTGTGGTCTATACTGGTGAGCTTTCACTGTAGAGAGTGCTTTGTTATAATCTTAATGGGAGTTGATCACAAACATTTTCTGTTGCTTATTTTTATGTAAATTTATATTTTCTAAATTTCTATAAGGAGGCTTGATTTACTAGTAGATGGATTTTCTAAATTTATTTAGTTCAAGGTCCCACTGTGTTCATGTATTGTTTAAAAAACATGGTGACTTGTTTCTGAGCTATTCTAGCTTGTCCCTTCCCCCATATTTATTCATATTTTCTCTTTCCTAATTCTCCTTTGCTCTTGTCCCACTAATTCTTGACCCCACTTCCAGCAGTTTCTCTTCAAGTAGATAGACCCTCTCAAGTGTAAGGAAGACTTACCAGATTAGTTTTGAGAGTTTAAAAGGTTTCAGAAGATCCTGCCCCTGAAGCCTTATATCAGGGTATTCACATTCATCCACTGTTAGAATGAGCACTCTTCTCCCAATTCTCTGCTGTTTTCGATTTGATTTCCAGTGAATACCTGTTGACTATTTTGCATTGGTTTGGTTTCAGCTCTGTAACCTGCTGTGTTGCTTTCAATGCTTTCCCTGCACATATGATGATAGCATGTGTTTCATGGTTCTTGGTAGTATGCCCTCATTCATTTGTATTTTGAGGTTCATGAGGGTAACTCATGAGATGGGCTGTACATGGTTTCCATTTCACCATCTAATTGTTCTGTTTATTTCACATAGGGATTTGGGAGTTTCCAAAAGCTATAGTGCAACCACTGCTACTATCTTCCCCGAATCTCCCAGATTGTTTAAAATGTTCAAGGAAACATTGGTGATCTTTTTTGTCTTTGGTTCTGTTCCTTGACATGCCATGCATGCAATCATACATATATGTATTTTCACATATGTGAAAAATAGCAGTGCTTTTCAAATTTCTATGTCACCAATAGTCTTTCTGCTAATGAAATATACTTCATTTTAATTGACATATGAATATACTATTTTGCATTGTCTATTGTTTCCTAATTTAATGGTTATAAGCACTGTTACTGGAAATCACCTCTATCACTTGAGTATAACTTACTTCAGATAGTAATATTCATCTTCAGAATCATCAATTACACAAACACTTTAGGTCAACTCATTTTTTAATGTTTTTGCCATAATTACATATCCTCAGACTTTTTAAGTTTCCAAACTTTTGGATATAATGATTAAAAAATATATTGTGTGTTAAAGTAAAATTGCACCAGACAGAATTGAATAGGAAAGGAAGTTCGTATTCAAAACTACTAAAATAGGAGTCAAGACTTTGCAATGTAAGGGTGATTGAACTAAACTCTACTGAAACAAAATGTGGGATAGTTTTAATTGCTAGGGGGAGCCACAGGAAAGGTACTGGGAGAGGGGTGTGTGTCGGGAGGAGCCTTTGGTCTATGTGATCAGGCCATCTGCTTTTGGCTAATGACACTTATCAAGGTTAGGCTCTTACCCATTCACAGAAATGGACAGATTGAGGCTCTATCTTTCTTTCTTTTTTCATTATTGATTAAGGTATTACATATGTGTCCTTATCCCCCCATTGCCCCCCACACCCCCACACACACTCATGCCCTCACCCTCCTGGTGTCTGTGTCCATTGGTTAGGCCTATATGCAGGCATACAAGTCCTTTGGTTGATCTCTCCCCCTTACCTCCACCCTCCCCTACCTTCCCTCTGAGGTTTGACAGTATGATCAATGCTTCTCTGTCTCTGGATCTGTTTTTGTTCATCAGTTTATGTTGTTCATCATATTCCACAAATGAGTGAGATCATGTGGTATTTTTCTTTCATTGACTGGCTAATTTCACTTAGCATAATGCTCTCCAGTTCCATCCATGCTGTTGCAAATGCTAAGAATTCCTTCTTTTTTGCCACAGCGTAGTATTCCATTGTGTGTATGTACCACAGGTTTTTAATTCTCATCTGCTGATGGGCACTTAGGCTATTTCTAATCTTAGCTATGGTAAATTGTGCTGCTATGAACATAGGGGTGCATATATCCTTCATGATTGGTTTCTTGGGATATATTCCTAGAAGCGGGATCACTGGGTCAAATGGGAGTTCCATTTTTAGTTTTTTGAGGAAACTCAATACTGTCTTCCACAGTGGCTGCACCAGTCTGCATTCCCACCAGCAGTGCATGAGTGTTCCCTTTTCTCCACATCCTCACCAGCAGTTGTTATTTGTTGATTTGTTGATAGCCATTCTGACAGGTATGAGATAGTACCGCATTGTCATTTTGATTTACATCTCTCAGATGATTAGTGACTTTGAGCATGTTTTCATATGTCTCTTGGCCTTCCTTATGTCCTCTTTTGAAAAGTATTTATTTAGGTCTATTGCCAATTTTTTGATTGGGTTGTTTATCTTTCTTTTGTTAAGTTGTATGAGTTCCCTGTAAATGTTGGAGATTAAACCCTTATCAGTGATAACCATAGCAATTAGACAAGAAGAAGAAATAAAAAGTATACAGCTTGGAAAAGAAGATGTAAAACTGTCATTATTCACAGATGACATGATACTGTACACAGAAAACCCTAAAGACTCCATCAATAAATTATTAGACTTAATAAATGAATTTGGCAATGTAGCAGGATACAAAATTAACGCCAAAAAATCTATGGCATTTCTATACACCAATACTGAACTTACAGAAAAAGAGATTAAAAAACAATCCTATTTACAATCACACACACAAAAAAATTAAGATACCTAGGAATAAACTTAACTAAGGAGGTAAAAGACCTCTACTCAGAAAACTACAGGACATTGAAAAAAGAGATAGAGGAAGACATAAACAGATGGAAGAACATACCATGTTCATGGATTGGTAGAATCAACATCATTAAAATGTCCATATTACCCAAAGCAATCTATAGATTCAATTCACTCCCCATTAAAATACCAACAGCATATTTCACAGACCTAGAATTAACTCTCCAAAAATTCATCTGGATTAAAAAAAAAAAAGACCCCAAATAACTGTAGCAATCCTGAGAAAGAAGAACAAAGTAGGTGGGATCTCAATACCAGATATCAAGCTATATTACAAAGCCACTGTTCTCAAAACTGCCTGGTACTGGCACAAGAACAGACATATAGATGAATGGAATAGAATAGAGAACCCAGAAATTGACCCAAACCACTATGCTCAATTAATATTTGACAAATGAGGCAAGAACATCCAATGGAGTCCAGACAGTCTCTTCACTAAGTGGTGTTGGGAAAATTGGACAGATACATGCAAAAAAAAAAAAAAATGACACTAGACCACCAACTTACACCATACACAAAAATAAACTCAAAATGGATAAAAGACTTCAACATAAGATGGGAAACCATAAAAATCTTAGAGGAATCCACAGGCAGCAAAATCTCAGACATATGCTGAAGCAATATCTTCACTGATACTGCTCCTAGGGCAATGGAAACTAAAGAGAAAATAAACAAATGGGACTACATCAAAATAAAAAGCTTCTGTACAGCAAAATAAACCATTAACAAAACAAAAGAAAGCCCACTGCATGGGAGAACATATTTGCCAATGTTATCACTGATGAGGCCCTATCTTTCTTGATAATTACATTTCAAAGGAATGGTTCCCAGGTCCTTGATAGATAGTTTTTGCTGATAAAACTGATAAGAGGAGGGAAGAAGATTTACATTTCAAAGGGGCAGAGAATTTTTATCTTAAGTTTTCTAAAGTAAATCCTCTAAGAAAAGGGAGGTCAAGGAGTTATAGTCAGGAAGGAACCTGACTAAAGTTTAGTGCAGCTGAGGAGGGTCTTTCTTGGTTATGTGTGTTTCACTGATTCCTGAAGTTGAGCATCACTTTTTGTTTATTGGTCATTTTGTGTTTCCTCTTTTGTGGATTGCCTACTTTTCCCCTTTTCCTATTTTATTACTACTTTGATTTTAAATTTCTCATTATATATCTAACAGATAATATTTGTCAGTGTATGAATTATAAAAATATCTTACTGTTTCTGTATGTATCTTATTTAAATACACCTATGTTGCCTTGATATATTTAAGGTACTCAAAGGGGAGACTGATACTTAAGTAAATACATTAAAATAAACTCTAAAAATAAAAATGGAATAATATAAAGATGGAGGACACATAAAAAGAAGAATGATAAATTCTATGGTGTTTTATTTTTTGGGTCCTCTCCCTCCCAAGAATAATATCCTAAAAGTTACACCTGAGCTTATTTCCATAGAAGATCAAAGATATCAAAAATAGTCAGGTGGGCAGTTCATTCTTCTAGACAGAGCATTTACAAAAGCCCACATGTTTCAAATATCACAGTGTCTCTGTGATGTGTTTGATCTTCCTGAAGCACCACTTTTTGAGGAGGGAATGAGACAGGAGGTTAGCCAAGCAGTCAGGGCCTCTATAGTGTGGCAGCATATTTAATTGCCCTAGTTATTAGTTCATAGTTTGTTCTGTAGGAAACAAGGATTTACTCTTCTCCAAAGAATTCCAAAAGAAAATTCTTGTATTCAACAACTTTCAGTGATATTCAGATAACAGTTAGTTCTATATTGTGCAATCAGAAAGCCCAAAACTAAACTTGTCACATTTCCTTCCTTCCAAAGCTATGTTGTGACAGGCCATCTCAGCCAAGGTTTTGGTGAGCCTTAACAACGGGGGGAGGCGGGGGAGGGGGGGCACGAAGGATGTAGAAAAGACAGAGAAAGAGAATAACCTGGGGTGGATCGCCTGTGCCTGGGTAAGGCCACAGAGAGAGACCCAGACAGCAAGGTGACCCTTTATTTTATAGCCAGAGGTAAACAAGGTAGTGGTCACCATAATTACAATGTTCTTGTGAGTTTCACTTATTTTCCTAGCGCTTGCTGCACCTCCCACAGTCCATTAGCTACCCAGATAAGATCTAGGGAGAGTCATAAGGTCAAACCTAATTATGCTAAGAGGGCTGTGCCCTCTAAGCTGGGAATTGTTTGTGGCTTTGCCAACAGGTCAGTCCGAGGCTTAACCCTATACCTGTTCCTACACTATGTGTTAATTTTCCCTTTGGTTGGTACACAATCACATGCCATCCTCTTAAGCCAGAAACTAAGGCATCCTCCTCGGTTCCTTTACTTTCTCACTCCTCTCATGTACTTCTCTCACTCCGTTGTCTTTAACTGCTAATTTTTTCTTAAATACATTCTTTACATTCTCTCTGTCCTATTCCCATTGCGACTTTCTTAGCTTAGGTCTCCAACATCTCTTGTCAGAATTGCTTTTATTTTTTATTATTTTTTAAAATATATTTTATTGATTTTTTTACAGAGAGGAAGGGAGAGGGATAGTTAGAAACATCAGTGAGAGAGAAACATTGATCAACTGCTTCTTGCACACCTTCTACTGGGGATGTGCCTGCAACCAAGGTTCATGCCCTTGACTGAAATCGAACCTGGGACCTTTTAGTCTGCTGGTCGATGCTCTATCCACTGATCCAAACTGGTTAAAGCAAAAATTGCTTTTATAATGTCCTACTCTTTGCTTTGATTTTGCCCATCTCTACCCTGTTGTTGAAGTAACCTGAGTGGTAATTAAACCTGCAACCCAGGCATGTGCCCTGACTGGGAATAGAACCCACAACCTCTTGGTGCACAGAATGATGCTCCAACCAACTGAGCCACCCAGCCAGGGCCATGAAGGTCTTTTATTAAGCAGAGAATTGGCTGTCTAGGAGAGGAGGCCATTCAGTGTTCAGAGATTCTGAAGAGTTAAACAATAGGTTTTACTTACTTGTCATTTTAGACAGCCAATAAAACCTTTCTGAGGACACCCAGATGCTTTTGAACAAATGAATACCCTAATTGTCTCATTTTCCAAGGAAATGAGTGGTGGTTCTCAGTTATTCTTTCTTAAGACATAGACCTTTTTAAATTAAAGGATTGTTACAGCTATTCTGCTAGTTATTTACCTGTTGTGCCTCAGCTCTAGGCCAACCTTCTAAAATTATTCCATGATTATGCAAACTGCATTTCCCAAATGCTCGACTAAATTTCCAAACTGCAAGGTTTCTATAAATTACTAGGGGCCCAGCGCACAACATTCGTGCACTTGGATGGGCGGGGCGGGGAGGGTCGTCTCAGACTGGCCTGTTCCCTTTCACAGACCGGAAGCCCTCAGGGAATGTTCGACTGACATCCATAGCACTGCGGCAGTGGCGGACCCGGCTTGTGGCTGAGTGGTGCTCCCCTGTGGGAGTGCACTGACACCAGGGGGCAGCTCCTGCATTGAGTGTCTTCCCCCTGGTGGTCAGTGTGCATCATAGCAACCAGTCATTCCAAAGTTCGGTCGATTTGCATTACCCTTTTATTACATAGGATGTTTCCCAGCTCTAGCCGGTTTGGCTCAGTGGATAGAGTGTTGGCCTGTGGACCTAAGGGTCCCAGGTTTGATTTCAGTCAAGGGCACATGCCTGGGTTGCGGGCTCGGTTCAATGTGCAGGAGGCAGCCAATCAATGATTCCCTCTCATCATTGATGTTTCTATCTCTCTCTTCCTCTTCCTCTCGGAAATAAATAAAAATTAAAATAACAAAAATTATGTTTCTCGATTATCCTGGCAGCCAGTGTTTTGTTCTTTTTCTGCCAATGGGAGATACTAAAAGAAGATCGAAAGAAGGGAGAAGAGGAAAATGCTTCCCTCCTGTTTCCAGTTCTTATCTGTGTTACATCCACAGTAAAGTATCATAACTCCCCTGCCTGCAGACACTTTTAGCTCTTACAGTAGAAATATGTTTTACCCCTTAAAGATAGAAGGTACCTGTGCCAGCTAACTTTGCTTCCATTGATAGTCTGAGACCAGCAATGTGTTGCCCTATGTGGGTCTGAACATCATCCAGGAAGGGCTGTGCTCCCATTTTGTCCATCCTGAGGAATAAACTTCTCTTTCAAGCCTCCATCGCTTCCTTTTCTTTAGTCCTAAGTGTGGGAGCTACTCCCTGTAGTTACTAATATCTCTAGTTTTCAACATCTTCTTTTTGTTCCACTAACCTTTAAGAAGCTACACACCACTTTCGTTTATTATCTATAAAGTAGCTACAAATCTCTATGTATTTTTTACTGAACCCTGCTGATAGAGCTGATGATAATTATATATAGTTAGAATCAGAATGTAATTATTATCTGAAAACCAAATAAGAACTTCCTCTAGTTTTTAAGGAGATAACACTGCCATTTTCTGTAAGAGTATATTCTGCTGTGAAGGCTAACACCTGGTTTACAATTTCCTCCCACCTTACCGAGGGAGTTAATCACGTAGAACATTAGAAGAAAGGATCCATTCATGCTTGGACATAGTGAACAGAGAGTGAGAGGAAATAGTTGTTTTCTGGGTGAGAAATCCCTGGAAGATCAGTCCAGGCACCAATGAGTCTTTGTTTTAATTTGGCACAGTGCCTGGTTCTCTTGAGTTAACTAGAAGCAATGAGTGTCAATGAAACCACCATGTAAAACTGCCTCTGCGGGGACTATTGGGTTTGGGTCTGGTTAAGGCAAGGCAATTGAAACATACATGCAACATACATACACACATACACACACACACATACATACACACATACATAAATAGCAATGCTAAGGTACTAAACGTTGTTGGTTCTTGAAAACAAGTTCCATGTCCCTTTCTTTTACTATTATTAATATCAGGTTTGGAATATTTAAATTAATTCTCTAAGATACAAATAAGTACTTCTTCAACATCTTGAATATTTGCTAGACATATATTTCTGAAGTATGATTCTGTTTCCACAACCAGCACCAAAAGCATTATTAATTTTTATGGGCCACTAAAGAGTATAGTTTTGAATATTAGTTGTATTAACTATAATAGGTTGTAAGATCTCCAGGGAAAGTCAGACAGCACCTTTTTATTATATTTTCATTCATCACAGAACTACCTTTGATCATGGAATATACGACTTTCATAAGAATTATCATTGTGCTGTTTCAAATGCAGATTGTAGAATTCCAAAAACACTGAGTCAACATTTTAATGGCTAGAGTCAGGAAATTTATATTTAACAAGCATAATAAATAATAATTATTCCCAAAAAAGCATGAGAACAACTGCCTCACAGTCTTTATTACCAGAATTCCTCCAAAAAATGAGACATTTAATGAATATGCTCTGAATTTCAAGAATAGATATGAGAATAATCTACATATCTCTAATACATATCTTAACATTAAAACTCAGATTTTCTAATGAGTTGAAAATATTGACATTAATATTAGTCAAGAATATTAACCAGAAACTAAAATGAATATAAACATATTCACATTCAAAAGGCCATATGTGTTAAGTACAGGATATATTTAATTAACAGTTTTCTTCAATAACTATCAGTATTTGTGATTTACATAAATAACTCTCTCATATTTCCACATAGTAGAGACCTGACTGTGAAATTTTTGCATTAATTTAATGTGCTATTTTGAGTGAAAATTAATGTCAAAAGTAATTATTTGAGTGCTAATTATTAAACTGGAATTCAAACCAATGAATTTATAAATTTCTAGATTAACTAGGGGCCCAGTGCACGAATTTGTGCACCTTGAGAGGAACTTTGGGCCATGAGGCTGTGGTGGGCACAGGGGTGGGTCTCGTCCCATCCTCTGCATCCCTACCTGGCCCCTCCTGCCACAGCCCCAGTCTCCTGTTTGCTGGCAGCCTCACTCCTGCTGCTGCCGCTTCCACACACTGACGATGCTGGCCCCACTCGTACCCACTGATGGTGTGGAGTGATTGGGGCTGACACCAGCAGTGGGTGCAAGCGGGGCCAATACGTCAGTGGGTGTGAGAGGCAACTGCTGCCCTGATCGCCCCTCAGGAGCAGGGGGAGGTGGAGAAGCTCTGAGGGGTGATCAGGGCCACCACCCACCACTCGCATCAACTGATAGTGCAGAGCTATCAGGACTGGCACCAGGTGCCAGCAGTGGGTGCGAGTAGTGGCTCCAGTGCCAACAGCAGGTGTGAACAAGGTTGGCACCAGCAGCAGTGTTTGCCCAACAGGACCACAGCATGCAGGATCAAAGAATTTTCAGTAACCACCAGAGGCTCGCCCACTGACAGCAACCAGTGCCCCGCTTTGGTCTGGCATCCCCATTCACCTGCTCCACCATCCCACCACGGCCAATGCCTGCCATGTTCCGCTCTCTGCTGCCTGCTGCCGATGCCCGCCATGTTCCACGCATGCCCCCTGATGGTCAACACACATCATAGCAACCGGTTGTTCAGTTGTTCCACCATTCAGTCTATTTGCATATTAGGGTTTTATATATGTAGATATGTAGTGTCTCAATTTTGGAAGAGATACATTAGCATAGTATGAAATTCTTTGGAGTAGATTTTGATTGATTATGATTGACTTCATTAATTTTCTTTTAACTCTAAAGTTTCACGTTAACATTAAAAAACATAAATAATTATATTTATCTATTCAGTAGTGTATAAAATTAATTTCAGTCCTCTGATTATAATTTTTCTAAGCAAACATGAATTTTTGTATAATAATATTTTTACAGTAATTAATAATAGTCCTTACTTTTATGATATAAGTATATTTGATGGAACCTTGTCTTCTTCCTGAAATGTAAATTATATTATGGAGCTCATATGGGAATAGTATGGCACTAATTTAATACAAATTTTGAACATCAAATTAAATTTGAGTCACTAATGGCTTCTGTATACTTCCAACCCATGTTTATCTTTGATGTTAACCCCTTACCTCTAAATCTATGCATGCAGACATTCATTTGTATAACAAATACTTACTTGATACTTATTCTATGCTAGTCACCATGCAAATTTCTGCCTCTGGTGGGTAAAGATGAGTCATCAGAAAATGCAATGCAATAGGAAGAATTTTATTTGTCGAAAATGGGTCTTATGGGATCAAAGAGGAAATATATACACACTTAGGGATTATGGCAAGTTTTCTCAAAGAAATTGAAAAAATAATCTGGTGCCTGAAGAAACAGTTATTAATAAGGCTAAGGATAATAAGAGATTAATCACTGCAGGAAGAGGAAGCAGAAGCAGAAACCTGATAACTACAGAAAGCTGAGCATCTGTAGGGAACTGCATAAAATTCCAGAATGCTATAATACACAATGTAGGCTGGGGGTTGGCATAAACCAACTCATAAATCACTAAACTATAGCAAGCCATGCCAAAAGTCAGTTCATTGATCAATTTGCACTCTGGCAAGACCTAATTGAAGTGTTAAGAATTCATCTGGAGAGAGCTGTTACTACAGGAATTTAGAGATAGTATGTCAATGACATAAATAAAAATCAAATATTTTTTGTGGTGATTTTTCTACCTCTTCAAGTAAGCTTGTTCACTTCCTTATCTGCTAACTTAAAACCATATATCTATACTATTACACTGTATCTTACTTAATTTGTATTTTATTTCTTCTTAGACAATGAGTTTCCAAATATTGTACCCATGTCTTATTCATCTTTATATCTTTGCAATCAAATATAGTACACAAGCAAATATGCTCAGAAAATCTGTGTTAAGTTAATTATCAATATATGAATGAGTAAAGGAAAGTATTTCGAAGCCCTCATGGGGAACATATGAAATAAAATCTCACTAATAAGACTAATAAGAACAAGAGTGATGGAAATAATGAGGAAAGTTATGACATATATGATAAAAACTAACAAGAATTTCTACTGAATATTTTATTTCGCCAACATGCAGATTAGCAAAGTTATTATCATATAGTTCTCAGGTTTATTGTATTTCAGGATGTCTTGGTTTCTTTGACAATAACTTATCATTATTGTACAATGTTCCTATAGGTAGGTTCAGCAAAACATGTCAAAGATCAGTGAACAATGGCAACAATAGTAAAAATAATAAAAATATCTTATTTCAAAGGTGAAGTTTGCTTACAAAACTAAACATACTCTTACACTATAATACAGCAATTATGCTTCTTGGTATTTACTCCAAAGAATTGAAAATGCATGTCCACACAAAAACCTACATCTAGGTGCTTTTAATAGCTTTATTCATAATTATCAAAACTGGGAAGCAAACAAGATGTCTCTAGTAGGCAAATAGATAAAATATGCTACATCCAGAAAATGGAATATTACTCAGTGCTAAGGAGAAATAAGCTATTAACCTACAAAAAGACATGAAGGAAGCTTAAATGCATATTACTAAGGGAAAGAAGCCAATATAAAAAGGCAATATTCTGTATGATTCTAATCATATGACATCTGGAAAAAGCAAAATAAGATACAATAAAAAGATCAGTGATTGCCAGGGTTGGGGTGCAGGAGGGATGAATAGACTAAGTACAGAGGAATTTTAGGGCAGTGAAAATACTGTATATGACACATAATGATGGAAATATGTTATTATACAACTAGAGGACTGGTGCACGGACTTGTGCACTAGTGGGGTCTCTCGGCCTGGTGTGTGCCCTCTCATAATCTGGGACTCCTCGGGGGATGTCAGTCTGCCGGTTTGGGCCTGATTCCTGCAGGCCAGAATGAGGGACCCCACCAGTACACGAATTGTGCACCAGGCCTCTAGTTTACATATAAGATCTTTGGTTAATCTCTTCCCTCCCCGCCCCCTTTCCCTCTGAGATTCATCAGTCTGTTCCATGTTTCCATACCTGTGCATTGAGCATCTGCCCCTGGTGTTCAGTGTGCATCATAGTTACCAGTTGAATGGTCAAACGATCGAATGGTCGTTTAGGCTTTTATATAGAGAGAGTGCCCAAATAGCATGTTTTTATTGATTTCGGAGGGGAAGGGGGAGGGAGAGATAGAAACATCAATGATGAGAATCATCCATCAGCTGCCTCCTGCACGCCCCCTACTGGGGATCCAGCCCACAACCCCGCATGTGTCCTGATCAGGAATTGAACTGTGATCTCCTGGTCCATGGGTTGGTGCTCAACAACTGAGCCACAACGGCCAGTCAGGGCATATTTTTAAATAATGGCCATTACTTAGGCAATGTCTTAGATATAATTACTTTTGTTGAAATCCCTTCTTTCTAAGCTAAAACCACCAAGGAAGCTTCCATTATCAAACAAAGTTAGATTTATTAATTTGCTGCATTAAAAGAGACAATGCACCAAATGAATTGTGAGGCAACTCAGTATGAGGTTGTTGCAATGACTGTTTATAGATTTGTGCTTGTGATGAACTATTTGAAGGTTTGCACTAGTGTTAAATGGTTCTAAGAAGGAACTTGAAAGAACAGCTTAGTCTTAGAGTGGGTGTGGTCATGAGGGAGGCTGCTTAACACTTGTGCATCACAATAATATCAATATTATTTGTTAGGAGATTAGAAGAATCAAGAAAAGCCAGTTAAATCATTGGTAAAAGAAAAAGCCTGGATCACTTCCTTGATCTTGGCCATGTTCCATGATCCCATAAGAAACATTGTTTTAGGTTCTATTAGGAACATCACTATCTCATTGTACCCAAAATGAGACAAATAAAAATGTAACTGAAACACACACACACACACACACACACACACCCTCAGCTGTAGAGTGAAATTTCTTATGAGTAACAGAATTTTTGATAGAGAAAATAATTTATATAACGTTATTTTTCCCATAATTAAGTATGTGGTCTGTGTAATATGAAAACATCTTGTATCTAGAATACAGTCTTGATTATCATATCAAAGAGGTAAAATTAATTTAAAATAACCATTGAGAAATATTACCAACTAATTATAACCCAATAGATGCTAACAATTGTTAGTCCATGATTAGTAAGTGCATCACTTAAATTTTCATCATTGTCCAGGCATTGAAGTGGAGAAAGAAAAGCTTTTCTGATAACAAAAAATTCTATATGGGTATTACCATTGGGGAGAAAAAGACCCAAGTTGAAAATGATATAAAAATTCAATTTCTACAGGGTTCTCAAATGAAATGGGTAAAAGCAATGCAAATGATCAAAGTAGCAAGAAATAAACTTGAGAGAAAGAGATCTAGGAAACTGAACAGCAGTAGCAATGTATGAAGATATATTACACAAATGTTTTCTGTTTTTCCTTTCCTTTGAAGAAAGTAAATGGTTTTAAAGGGAGCAACAATAATTGGAGCTACGAACAAAGGAAAATAAATTCTGATTTTAACGGTTCTGACATACAAAAATGAATTTCAAGGGTAGGTGAAGCATTTCTTTCCTTGGGTTAAGTTAAAGACCAAACTAGACAGCTGATAACCGATATTTGTTAGATGCGGCCCTGCCTCTAGCCACAACAGCTTCCAGATTCCACTCTGCTGTCATCTTAATCATGTGGATTATCAGAGCCCCAAGCTTCCAGAAAAGGTCAACTGTTGTTTTAAATTGACTTCTTAGCTCACTTTAATTTTATTCATTTTAGTTCAACTTCAGTTTTCACTGTCAAGTTAGTACTAAGAAATACCAGCTAGGAAAAAAAAAAAAAAAAAAAAAAGATAGTTTCTGTCTCCAAATGAAAGGCAAGTCAGAATGCTAATCGTTAGCCAGATACCAGAAAGAGGTCCAAACCATAGGATCCCATGGCCTCTCAGTATGTGAGGGGAAGCTAAGTGGGGTAGCTGTCACCTGGTAACTAATGGTCAAGGCTGATTCAATGGATTTGCATTTCTAAGGTGGCCACATTTTCCTCTCTCCAATCCTGGTCCTGATTAGGAGCTATTAGTTCTAAAAAGACTGCATTCCTATCTACATGATCAAGGGTATACATAACCATTCCCCTCTAATAAAACATTCAAGCCCTAACCAGTTTGGCTCAGTGGACAGAGCACCGGCCTTGGATTGAAGGGTCCCAGGTTTCATTCTGGTCAAGGGCATGTATGTACCTTGGTTGCGGGCACATCCCCAGTAGGAGGTGTGCAGGAGGCAGCTGATCGATGTTTCTCTCTCATCAATGTTTCTGACTCTCCACCCCTCTCCCTTCCTCTCTTTAAAAATTCAATGAAATGTATTTTAAAAAAACATTCAGGTTGCCCTTTTTCTTAAGTATCTTCAGTATCTATTTTTAAAGAATCTACCATCTAACCTCTAAAACTGTTTAAAAATCTTTGAAGTTTAAGAATTCACATTTCTCCATGATGCTTTTCCTTTACACAGAAAAAAAAAAATCTTTCATTTTTCTAGTCTCACTTTTATGTCAACGATAGTGTTATAAGAAATTACTAGCAGAGAAGAAAAAGGGAAATCATTAAGATAAAATACTGGTACCTTGAAGATGAACTATGAAATGTACAAACCCTTAAATATAGAATAAACTTTGAATTCCTTACCTTTTATTCAGTATTAACCTAAAGTTTCTGTTTGAATCCTTTTTCTTATAAAGTTTGTAGGATGTCAAAAAAGTTTTTAAATTCACCATCTGCCTTCTATGGGTAACTTTTCTTGGAAAATAGTTATATATAAGACTAGATAAGAGTCATCCTATAACAGTTGCAAAGAATGTATGATTATTTCATAATTTGAAATAGCATAGCTGTTATTAGTAAAAAAATCAGAAGCTTATTAAAAAGTACATTATATTTACTTATTTGATTTAGGTTGTACACATATGACAATCTGTTATTCAAGTGAATAGTTTTCAGTATTTTAGAAGGCTGGCTTACAAACATAATTGGAGGCAGTTTTCTTAATTGATAATATTCATTTTTAAATATAGTTTTTAATATGTTTGTCTGGCAAATATTATTTTTGTGTCATAGTCAACAGCATAAAATATTATGATTGCCCAGCTGGCACAGCTCAGTGATTGAGCATCGACCTATGAACCAGGTAGTCACAGTTCAATTCCCTGTCAGGTTACATGCCCGGTTTTTGGGCTTGATCCCCAGTAAAGGGCTTGCAGGAGGCAGCTGATCAATGATTCTCTCTCATCATTGATGTTTCTATCTCTCTCTCCTTCTCCATTCTTTTCTGAAGTCAACAAAATTTTTTTAAAAAAAATATTATGATGAAGATAACATCAGGAGAAATTTTTCAAGTAAATCTTTCACCTATAAGAATCTTTCCAGTAAAATGATTGAATATAAGCAGTTAGTAGCATCCTGAATTCAAAAATTAGTAAAATCAGCATTTTCAAAAAATTATTTTATTTCAAAATATAAGCAGAACTTTGAAAGCAACATTTTCCCCCTTAAATTACGGGTTGCTTTAGTTTTACTGCTTATATTTAAAATAATGTGTAAAAGGCCTCCTGTTTGGGTTTTCTAATGCCCTTAAGTGTTTATGCAGTAATCGAGGAGCTGACTATTGATTTAAGAATATTATCAAGGATTTATTTTCTGATGATGCTAATTATGACTTTACTTCCTAAAACCTCAAAGCAAGATGTTTTACCAATACAGTATACCTACATTCACCTTTCTAAACCCTTAATCTCCTTTATTGCCTTTTGTGGCTCTATCTTGTCACAACCAGTGTTCTTGAAATACTGTAGTTATCTATATTCAGAGGTTGCTGTTTCTAACATTCATTTGCTCCTCAACTCTCTTCCCCTTCTAAACTGAATATGTTATTGCCAAAGTCACCATCATCCTGTAGCTACTTCTTAATTTTGTTGTATTTGTCCATTCCTCAGAATTGACCATCCCAACCTTAACTTTTTTAAAAATTGATTTGAAAGAGAGAGAGAGAGAGAGAGAGAGAGAGAGAGAGAGAGAGAGAGAAACATACAAAAACAAACATTAATGTGAGAGAGAAACATTGATCAACTGCCTCCCATATTCACCCTGACTGGGGATCAAACCCACAACGTGGGCATGTGCCCTGACCAGGAATCAAACCCATGGCCTTTTGGTGCATGGGACAATGCTCCAACCAACTGAGTCACACTGGCCAAGGCTCAACCTTCACTTTTTTGAAACATGCTTTCCGTTGGCCCATATCTTTCATTAGTAACTGTTTGGGGAATATTTTAAGCCTACATACTTTTCCACTCTATATTTCCCCCTGAATAATATTGTCCTCTTGAATGGGTGGGTAATTGATACCTATATATCGTCAACCCTATGATTTCTTCTGAAACTCAAACACCTATCATTCACCATAACTGAGCTCTTATCTCCATTACCCCCTTCCTGAAACCTGCCCTCAATATTAATAGATGTTACCATTATTCATTCAATTTTCTAAGGGAAATTTCTTGAGCCATTAGTTTTGGGTTTCCACTCTCATCTATTCCTAAAGCTTCCAATTACCATAGAATCTATTAATCAGACTTAAAATAAGAGTTTTCTTATTTGTTCCTTCAATAGATAGTAAAATCTGTGTGTTTCTAGTCAAAATGTAGTGTTGACAGTTCTAAAATACATGACAGTATAAAAAAAAAAAAACATGCCTCAAGGTATGGAAGAATGGATGGATGAATGGATAGATGAGAAGGGATGTGCTTGTGTGTTTGTGGAGTAGGGGATGCATTTGGAAGAGTAGAATTTTTAGTTTGAAGTAGTGATATCTAGCTGAGTTGTGTGATAACCCTAAGGTACATGGAGAAGATGCCCCTAAAGGAGAATATGGAAATCAAAGCCATATAAGAATCATTAGAATATGAGTTCTGCCATGAAGAATTTATAAGGGTTTGTAAAACCATGAGCTGATTCCTAGTATTGAAAATAGCAAACAAAACATAACCTTTGAATTGACTCTTAGATGAAACTTTAAATTCAGTTTGGGGAGATCTGAGAAATAGAATCAATTTTGAAAGAGTTCTAAGAGGTAAAATATGGTGGTAAAAAAAAAAAAAAGAAGAGAGAATGTCTCTTAGTGAGTATGACATTTTTATATGCTTTATAGTTGTAATAAATTTTATGTCTCTCTTGTTCATCTAACACTCTTTTCATTGAACTGACATGTCACCTTGAAAATATTTTCTGAGAAAAAAAGATTGTTTTATAAAAAAGTGCCTTTTATAAAAAGATAACTCTTCTCATTACTTAAAAGAGATACTATATGTTGTTTGCAAGGTTTGCACAATACTTTTTCTTAGTTCCATTGAAACCTTAAATGTACAACATATTTGAAACTAACGTTTTTACTTTCAACAATTTAATGCTATTATTAAACTCATAAAACAACTCCATTCTTGTCCTTCTTCTCACTATTTTTTAAATATATTTTTATTGATTTCAGAGAGGAAGGAAGAGGTAGAGACAGAAACATCAGTGATAAGAGAGAATTATTGACTGGTTGCCTCCTGCACACCCCCCCACTGGGGATGAAGCCCGCAACCCAGGCATATGCCCTGACAGGAAATCTAACTGCAAACTCCCAGTTCCCAGGTTGATGCTCAACCACTGAGCCACCCAGGCCAGGCTCTCTTTCTATTTTTAAAAACATTGTATAGTTCTAAGGTTTTCTTTTTTTTAAAGGGAAAAAATAGCAATTATTTTAATTTGACTATACCTATTAATATCAGGAACACACTAGTACTCAGTGCTTTGGTTCTAACTTCTGTAATCTCTATCTCCACCAAGGATCTTTTGGTTAAAATTAATTCTTGGTTGTTGATAGATCTGATATGTAAAACTGATCCAAAGGGAAAATCCTGAGCTGCTTATGTGCTATGATCTGTGAAGTGAATATGAGTGTAATTAAACTCCTATTTAAATTGATAATTAGTAGATATTTAAAAATATGGTTATTCATGTTAGAAATAAAAATCTGCCCCTATCACCAGGGCTATTAAATTTGTTTTGTTGACTATCTTTATTTTTTCTTAGTGCCTTTTCTGCTAGGAAGTGAAGGCCTTCAGGTTGGAATCTGGCACAGAAGACCCCGAACTCTGCACTGCTCTGACTCCACTTAATTTTTAGGCTTTATTGCCCTATTGCTTCTGGTCATGTACAAGGTGCCAGAAGCACACTGGGGAGTGGTGGCCAATGTCCAAACAAACCCTTTACCCAAGTTCTTCCTCTTAAAGAAAAATTGTACTAAACATTTTCAGGAGTCTGTTCAATAGTCTTCCTTGTTGTCTTCAAGTAAAAGTCACTTCTTCCAGTAAAACACAAAGAGCAAAAAGTTGTCATCACTTGCATGCCAACTAGTGTAATATGGAATATATTATATTACATCTTATATATTTATAAAAGTATTTATCTCCCCTTAGTAAAGCCTTCATTAATCAATAATTACTTTTATTTTTATACAAAAAATATTTATAGAATGTAGAACACAATGCTAAGACCTCTTTGGGTATTCCTATACTTGCTGATAAGATTCAGTTTCACTGTTATGAAAGTAATATATGTGTGTGTATAAAAGATGAAATATAAAGGCAGAGATTTAAATAACTCATCTAATACTTTATTCACATATTTACCTTACCATGCACTTATTTATTTAACATGCAATTATCAATCACTTTATTGAGTACTATGCTTTATGCCAACAATAAAAACAGATCAGTAAAAAATTGTTAAATTTCTCTAAAGAGTTTAAAATTGTACATAAAGATTAAAAAAGCAATGTCATAGAGTGAAAATGCTACAGGAAAGATAATCACACAATACTATAGGAATAACATACTGTATGACTTTGAAAAAGTCCCCTTCTAAGCTTTGGTATTTCTCATCTAAGTATTTTGGAATCATAGATAATTTTATTTTATTATGCATTGTATATTGTTACAATATTTATGTATTCACCTATGTTTATAAATTTAATGGCCACGCTGTATATCTATGTCTCTGTCCATATCTATGTCTATGTTTTTATTTATATCTATACTGTGGTCACATATCTACAACTATATGAAAGCATCCAACATGGAATTTAAGACATAATTTGAACTCAATAAATGTTTCCTCCTTTTATGGTTCTGGATAGTTTTGAAATTTACCTGTCATTCTAAAATGCTTGAGAAATGTTTTGCATAAGAGGATATGATGTGATTATGATGGTTACGTGCTGTAGTCCAGGTATCTAAGAGCTAAATGGCTTGTATGTTTGAGGTTCTGTAGTTGCCTTATACCCCGTTAGAAACTTCACTGCAATCTTGGTACAAAAGCCACTAGATGGGGCCTGTGTGCTTAGTACCTTATGGTTTTGAAAAATGCATTTCTTTTAGTTTTGTTAAACTCAGATATACTTCCTTTAACATATCCTATTCTTTATTAACCATAACAGGATAAACAATTCTCATTAGAAATCATTTTTTATTAGCAAGTGTGCAACATAACTATTGCACTTGCAAACATGTAATGCTCCTCAAAGCAAAGCAAGCAAATCTCTTTGCAACCAGGCACATTTATTTCCTTAGAGGCTAAATGCAATATCCCATTACTGAGCTAATAGTTCTTTTCAACATTCTGTCTCTTCATATTGTAGAATCTCAGAGATTGTACCTTAAAAGCACTAATTTCTACATTTTTAGGGCCAGGCGAAACCTTTACCATTGATTATAAATTGGCTCCTTAAATATGACTATTGTCTGTTTTTCTACAAAACAGTGGTTCTCAAACTTTAACTTGTATTGGCATCACCTTAAGGGCTTGTTAAAATTCAGATCACTGGACTACATGCCCCAAATTTCTGACTCAGTAACCTGGGGATGGGAGCAATGACTCTGCATTTCCAACCAATACCCACATCTGCTGATGCTGCTAGTCCACAGACTACACTTTAAGAACTTCTGTTTCACAGAAACACACACACACACACACACACACACACACACACACACACACATATCTCCGTGGATAAAATGTATACCATTCACGATATGGCCCTCCTATCTCAAGACAGTTCCATGTCATACTACAACATTTATTACTCTAAACACTGAGACCTGGAGAAATAGCAGAAGTGAGGGGTGGTCTTTTCACTGCATTTATGCTTCTAACAACTAGGCACCGAACTCTTTATCTCAGATGAGACTCAACTTCATCACCAATCCAGGGGGCACGACTCTGTATCTTCTAGCAACCAATAGATAACACTTATTTTTTTTAATAAAAAATTTTACCCAATACACCAAAACCACGGATTCTGATATTTTCTCATGATCTCCAAATGACAACTCTGAACACATGCCAGAGCTCCGCCTCCTATTGTAAAACTCACTTCCTTAAAAAGACTAGTCACAAACTCATGTCCCCAGGATAATCTAGTTTATTTTTATTTTACTTTATTACTTTTTTATGAGGGAGAGAGAAAGAGAGAGGAACATTGATTGCTTGCCTCTGCATGCACTTTGACTGGGGATTGAACCTGCGACCTGGGTATGTGCCCTGACCAGGAATCAAACCCACCACCTTTCAGTGTATAGGACAATGCTCCAACCAACTAAGCCATCCAGTCGGGGCATCACAATTTAATTTAAATAAATTGCAACAAGGCTCAACAAAAATTGGCTTCAATGCACCATCATTTTTCCTCTATTTTTCTCTCAATTTAAACACTAAAATCACATAATGTTTAACATAATTTAAGATACCCCGATAGTCTACATACAAAACTCGTTTGTGAATGAGGGGGAAGTAATCGAGAGTAACATAAAACATTCAAACCACCGGTAAGTATTTTTGGAGACCTGGAGCTGAGAGGGTTAAGGTATTCTGGCACATAGAATTTTTACCCACATCTTAATCTAATTATATTCATGATACAAGTTAGGCTCAATTTACTCAGTAGGGATGCTGCAAAGTGAAGGATATCATGAGTACGGTAATAGAAGCAATTGCTTCAGTGAGCCTAGAACTGTCGCCATAGCCGTGTCGGAACAGATGGCTCTGCATTTATTCCAGTCTAGGGATTCAAATTGGCAGTAGTCAAACAAATTCCTGAAAAGCATGTCAGCAGTTGCGGCAATGAGTTTTCTTTATTTAAAAAGTTGTTTCATAACATTCCATTGAGAATGCCTATAAAACTGGAGGTATTTGCCACTTTAGTTAATTTGCCTATTAGTGTGTTGAACTCGTGACAAACTATTTATTTATATATAAATAAAATTATATATTTATATGAATTATATATAAAATAATAGTATATATTATATATAAAATGATATTACATATTATACATTATATATTAACTATATATGACATATAAATGTATATATACATTATATATTAACTATGTATGACATATAAACTGTATCATAACCTAATACTAAATTACATTTATTATATAATATATATTCATATATTATAATAATTGTGTATAAATAAATTGTGGGTCACAAGTTGAATACCCTAAAATATATATGTACACACGTATTCATATATACAAATAATACAGTCATTTTTATATATACTATTAGTAATCCATAGTTAATATATAAATCTATTCTTTTATGCATTATATGTATATTATATATGTGCCAAGACTCCTTTGAAATATATTAATATTATATATCAACAGTTACTAATTTCTGAATTGATATGTGTTAATTTGCATTTTGAAAATATACTGCTACTAGCATAAGAATTTTAATTTTTTTAAAAAACAAACTACTATATCTTAAAGGAAGCATTCTATTTCAGACTACTTGAATTTTAGATTAAGGCTGAAAATATATAATAGTCAAATGACTACATTTATTCATTAACACCTTTTTCTCCTTGTGCAAGGAGTAATTAATAGTTTCTATAGAAGTTAAATGAGAATGGATTTGACATTTCTGAACCAAAATTTCTGAATTAGCCTTGGGGGAAAAGAAAAGTTTCCACATATTCACCACCATTTAAAATGTTTTTAACTCTGGATGGTGTTGCTCAGTTAGTTGGGTCTCATCCTGTGAATCAAAAGGTATATGGTTCGCCCTAACTGGTTTGACTCAGTGGATAGAGCGTCGGCCTGCGGACTGACGGGTCCCAGGTTCGATTCCGGTCAAGGGCATGTACCTTGGTTGCGGACAACATCCCCAGTAGGGGGTGTGCAGGAGACAGCTGATAGATGTTTCTCTCTCTTTCTCATCGATGTTTCTAGCTCTCTATCCCTCTCCATTCCTCTCTGCAAAAAAATCAATAAAATATATTAAAAAAAAGAAAGGTCGATGGTTCAATTCTTGGTTCAGGACATAGGCTCGATCTCCTGTAGGGGGCATGCAGGAGGCAGTCAATCAATGCTTCACTCTCGCATCATTGTTCCTCTCTCTCTCCCTCTCCCTTCCACTCTCTCAAAAAATAAATGAAACTACTTTTAAAAATCTTTTCAATAAAAAGAGAAAAAATAAGATAGGCTATATCATGCTAAGTGAAAGAAGTCAGACAGCAAAAGTCAAGAACCATATGATTTCACTCATATGTGGAGTATAAAACTGAAAACACCAAATGAACAAAGGACAAACAAAAACTCACAGACACAGACAACAGTATGGTGGTTACCAGAGGCAAAGGTGGGTGGTGGGAGACAGTCAGTAAAGGGTAAAAGGGCTCAAATATGTAATGATGGAAGCACATTTGACTTTGGATAGTAAACACACAATGCAATATACAGAGATGTATCATAAAATTGTACACTTAAAACCTATATAATTGTATTAACCAACTAGTGGCCTTGTGCATGAATTCATGCACATTGAAAGGAAATTAATTAGAAGAAATATTTTAATATTGCTGTTCGCCCTTTCTCTATAATAGAAGTGTCAGAGATTAAAGAAAATTGGTAAAATGTATATGAAAATAATATATAAATTGGTTAATAAATAAACAATAACAACATGATACAACAACAACAAAGACATATAAAAAGAAGAAAAACATGATATAAAAACAACAAAAACATGATATAAAAACAACATTGATAAAAACAATGACTGATAAATTGATTAAACTTATTCTAATACTGAGGCCAGTGTCAGACAGGGACAATCAATTCTTGGAATCAGAACAACCTCTCCTCCACAGATCCTGTTAATACTTCAGCTTTGATTATGTTAGGTCACAATCTTTTGATAATAAATCTACTACCATTACAAAGACCCCATTTACTATTAAGATTTCTCAGTAGCATGATTGCGCCTACTTTCAATTCTAATTTATGACACAGCATTACCAAAGGAGTAATACTGTTAAGAAATTCAATGGGAAAATTTTCCTTTTTGGCATCATCCATTGAATCTAGTATTATTGTCGATTTCACTGTCATCTCTGAGTCTTAATGCAATATCCGTTCCACACCCTTTTCCACCATGTGGGAAAAGAATAGGATACATCATTGTATCTAATGTAGGAAACAGGATACTGATTTGTTTCATTTTAGTGGCATTCGGATTATTTGGATCTGGTTTACAATGAATGAACAAGTTCCTTTCAAAAGGAGGTCCTCCATCTTCATTTCTGAATATGATGGCAACTTTGGTTACATGGGGATAATTATATCTACCTGGATCACTATTATGATCATATTTAATCATCATTGTTACTTCCGTGAGATGCCACTGCTTTCTTTCAGCTTCAGAATGTCAACAAAAACAACCAAATTCACAATCTACAATGACAGATTGAAACACACATGTGTGATTGGCACCAGTGAGAGCTTTATATGTGTCATGCATGCGCAAGTCAACTTAGCCTTTTATAGATATAGAATAACTTGCTTAATTAGACCTGCTTTCTGTTGTCGCTAAACTTTTTCTAGCCCAGTGAAGCACCCCAACTTCTCTTTCAGGGAATTGTCAGCAACACAGCAGTATATATCAACCTGAAGCAGATTATTACTGTAGATCACACAGGGAGAACAAAGGGTAAAATATTTAACTGCAGCAGTGTTTGACTATATTCTGCGTAGTGAGAAAACCTGAAGTCATTTTCAAGGTCCACCATTTCTTACTTCTTTTTAGTCAGGTCAAGTTTCTAAACTTTCTAAATCTCTGTTTTCCAGCTAATGAAAAGAAAATAGGATTCCACGGAGTCTCCTATCTACCTACTCCAGGACTTCTGTGAGGTCAAATGAGATGAGGCATGGGAAAACCCTTCACAGACATTTGGTTACAGTGCATAGTGTTTCCACCGGAAGCTAGTTGTCCCTATGGAGAGGAAGCCAGGTGTTGCTACTTGTGGTCGGACCCTTAGCATATTAGCCTTTTATATAGATAGATATTACCCCAATAAATATACTAAAAAAAAGAAAAAAAAATAAAGAAAAGAGAAGCTTAGTTGGTTGATATTTTGCAATAGACTTTTAATTTGAAAAAAAGAAAAGAAAAGAAGGGATAATACCTTGGTCTTCTATATACTAACTCTTTAAAACTGGAACTGTTTCCAAGTGAGCTGGTATCTTCTGCTCTCTTTTACAGAGGACACTGCTACATGCAGATGTCTAAAGGGATGTGTGTTCTCCTGACTTTGCCTTTTCAGGGTATTTAGTTAGTGTGAGCTTACCCATTGAATGTGTCCTAATGTTGCTAATATTGGGTCCAAAAGCTAGTCTCTAGCTGAACTGCTCCATCATGATTGATCTGTCTAACCATATTATCAGATTATATAACCATAGTAGATCTCTTGAAAATATTTTTATTCCTTCTTTATCATAGTTTTGCTCATAATTTTTGTAGAATATTCATTACTTGCTAAATAATTCATTTTACCTACTATAATATTGTACTGACAAATCTAGCATCCAAGAGAAAATATTCAGAGCCTGGTCTTATTTTTATTTCAGATTTATTATATGCTTTTACAAAATGGAATCTGTTGATTTATGTGACTACAGTTTTTTCATTTCTAGCCCATGGAGAGATTGAATATGTTAATTACAAATTAATATCTATACATGTAAATGTTAAAATTGGAAACCTTAAAAGGAAAATGAAAAATTGTATGTGAATTAGCTAAATTTGGGATGGGGAAACATATTATAAGCCTAGATTTAAATAAAATTCTATAAATATGTATTATTGCAGTCTTCTCTTGTACAATCAGATGTAAAGTATGGCTTAGATTTGAATCATAAACCAGGCTCTTACTGATTCTATACTCTTTCAGTTGGGGACACCTAAACTGATGTTACAAATATTCCAAGTGTGCATAATGTCTCAAACAAATTAGAGGCTTATTTTTTAGTGTCCAATTCAGACCTTCCTATTTGAAAGTTGGCTGTTCTCCATGCGATAGGTCAGGGACCACTGCTTGTGCCTGAGAACAGCGGGTGTGATTGAGAAAACACCACACATAACCTGATCTTTGTAGTCAGGTTAAATCCTTTTTGATTAATGCTAAAATTTAAATTGGCTTTTTTGGCTCATCTCCAACTGTTAGATTGCAGGATCAAAAATTATGCAAACTTTAAAATTATATATTAAAGGGTAGAAAAATAATAATTAGTGAAATCAAAGAAATTGCAAAACCCATGGCATCAATAATTTGAGTCCGTTTTACTTTGCAAATATGTGTGTGTACTATACAAATAACAAGCAGAAATAAATTCACCAAATGGTAACAGTGGTTATCTTTAGGTATTATGATTACAAGTGATTTTAGTTTTCTTACTTTTATTTTCTAATTGTATGCAATGAAAAGACACTGCATTTATAGTGAAGAAAAAAAGGCATATAAATTACTGTATTTCTGCAGCTAACAAAACTATATATGAATTGTTTTCTTAAACTCATGGCCTGTCTGAACATCAGTTATTAAAAAAAAAAAACAGTGTAGCTTGCTCTTGCCACAGAAAGCCTGGTTATGTGGGCTGCTCTTTTCAAATAGCCCACAACACTAATTAGCTTTTTAACTTTTCTGAAATAAATATTGGTTAGAGAGGGGAAATTTTAAAATTTTTCTTGAGATCACTGAGTTGAGCTTTAAAACAGTGTTAACAATGAGACCCACGGCACATAATTTCTTGTTACTGAATTAAAATAAACTTAGACCAGGTAATGTAGCTTTTAATTTACTCTCAGAAAGTATCTTGTGTTTGGGGAATATCTGCATAATGAATGAATTCAATCAAGCAAACAAAAAATAAATATGATTTCCCTCTTGATGTGCTAGATAATTAATGTTTTTGAATACATGAATGATGCCCTGCTAAGCGCTATAAAATATTTTTTAAGATAGTACAATTTTGCTGGAGTAATTTTTTAAAGTATGAATGTATTAAATTTTCCATGTAGATTGTGTGATAGTGGAATATATCTTATTGCAATTTACAATTAGAAGGCTTTTTATTTTTTATTTATTTATTTTTTAATATATTTTATTGATTTTTTACAGAGAGGAAGGGAGAAAGATAGAGAGTTAGAAACATCGATGGGAGAGAAACATCAATGAGCTGCCTCCTGCACACTCCCTACTGGGGATGTGCCCGCAACCAAGGTACATGCCCTTGACCGGAATCGAACCTGGGACCTTTCAGTCTGCAGGCTGACGCTCTATCCACTGAGCCAAATGGGTTTCGGCTAGAAGGCTTTTTAAAGTGAAATCTCAAAAGTCAGTTAACCAAGAAAATATAAGTAAAGACAACCTATTAGAGAGGGGAACTCAGATTCCCTGACTCACTCCAAAACTTGATGTGTGTATATTGTATCCCATTGTTTCTCTGAAATGTGAAGTTGTATCATGATAGTATAGAAGTCAAAATGGTGAAAATGAACATGTGATAAGCCTTATCAAGCAAATTAGGATATACCGATTGATTACTTATGTAGTAGGTAGTTTAATAATAATGACAACATATAAATATTAGGTTCTCAATAACTCTAAAACTTGGTATTTTTCAACTAAAAAATTTATAATTACTAAATGCGAATAGTGATTCAATTAATGAGAAATATTCAAAGAAAATATGATCACAGCTTTGAACAGTAATGAAATATTAACTTAAGGTTAAATGTAAGCAATATAATCAGACACTACTAAAATATTAATGTAAAACAGGGAACTCAAAGGAAGTTATATTTCGAAAGCCCAGCTCCAAACAGAGTTGCTTCTGAAGATAATAGAGTCAAAGATTTGACCTTTTAAAGAAATCATTCTGGTAGGAATTATCTTCTCATTTTTTATAGAAATTTTATAATTTCTAGTCATTTTAAATAAAAAAAAATTGTGTCTCTAATAAGTGTTTTGATATTTTTGGCATCTAAGCTGTGAAATTTGGTAAAGAGTCTTAATATTATTTAAAGATTCAAAGAAGTATTCTCATTATCATTGGATACAATATAACAGTGATGGCGAACCTTTTGAGCTCGGCGTGTCAGCATTTTGAAAAACCCTAACTTAACTCTGGTGCCATGTCACATATAGAAATTTTTTGATATTTGCAACCATAGTAAAACAAAGATTTATATTTTTGGTATTTATTTTATATATTTAAATGCCATTTAACAAAGAAAAATCAACCAAAAAAATGAGTTCGCGTGTCACCTCTGACACGCGTGTCATAGGTTCGCCATCACTGCAATATAATATCCCGGGACTGCAAGGAAATCTGAGTAAAAATGCATGTAAAAACTTTATTGATAGATTTATCTAAACCTTTTAGTAGCAATTATATATACATATCCTATATAATAAAAGGCTAATATACAAATTGACTGAACACCAGAATGACCAGTTGCTATGACACACACTGACCACCAAAGGGCAGACACTCAATGCAGAAGCTTCCCCCTGGTGGGCAGTGCACTCCCACAGGGGGAGCACTGTTCAGTCAGAAGCCGGGCTCATGGCTGGCAGGCACAGCAGCAGTAGCAGGAGCCTCTCCTGCCTCAGTGGCAGTCAGACATCCCCCAAGGGCTACCGGACTGTGAGAGGGCACAGGCCAGGCTGAGGGACCCCTCAAGAGCACGAATTTTATGCACTGGGCCTCTAGTCTATATATATAAAAGGCTAAGTATCCATCTGACTAGTAGATATGATGCACACTGACCACCAAGGGGCAGATGCCCAATGCAGGAGCTGCCATGACGCGCACTGGCCATTTAAAAATAAACGGCACCATGGGTCTGGTGCCGACATACCAACACTCAACTTCCCCCAAGTGGGACACTGGCACTGGTACCATCCCAGAGTGACACCCCACCAAATCGCAGCCAAGACTCTATGGTGCAAAATGCAGCCCATGGCTCAGCCTGGAAATGGTTGCTGTGGGTGCCGGGTAATGCAACGCCCAGCTTCCTCTCCCTAGCAACTAGCCTTCTTGGAGTTTCTTTAGCCCAGGAGCACAGCTTGCTTTACAGCCAGTGCAAACATTTTACACTTCAACCAAATGTTTGTGAAGCATTTTCCCATGCTTCATCTCATTTGATCTTCAGAAGTCCTGGAGTAGGTAGATAGGAGACTTAGTAGAATCCTATTTTCTTTTCATTAGCAAGAAATAAATAATGATATTAAAATATTTCTTCTAATTAATTTCCTTTCAATGTGCACGAATCCATGCACTGAGACACTAGTGCAGGAGCGGGCAAACTTTTTGACTCGAGGGCCATAATGGGTTCTTAAACTGGACCGGAGGGCCGGAACAAAAGCATGGATGGAGTGTTTGTGTGAACTAATATAAATTCAAAGTAAACATCAGTACATAAAAGGGTACAGTCTTTTTTTTTAGTTTTATTCATTTCAAACGGGCCGGATCCGGCCCGTGGGCCGTAGTTTGCCCACGGCTGCACTAGTGTAATATAATGTGTTATTCATAATATACATAGAATGAGTAAACTTTTGCAGAAATATATAATATATAGGTTTCTATAATCAAATGTATATATATTTAAGTGACCATTTGACCAGTAGCTATGATGCACACCAGGGGGCGGACACTCAACGCACAGGCATGGAAAAATAGAACAGACTGATGAATCTCAGAGGGAAGGGGGTTGGGGGGAGGGCAGGGAGAGATTAACCAAAGATCTTATATGCATACTAGATGCCCAGTGCACAGATTCGTGCACCAATGGGGTCCCTTGGCCTGGCTTGCAGGGATGGGGCCAAAACTGGCAGTCCGACATCCCCCGAGAGGTCCTGGATTGGGAGAGGGAGCAGGCCAGGCCAAGGGACCTCACTGTTGCACAAATCCGTGCACCGGGCCTCAAGTATAATATATTTGCTAGTAGTTAACTGGTTGAATATTTTTGGCATAGGAAGTAAATATGAATGCTTAGGAAAGCTTATGAAAAATAAATGTTTAGCATCTTATGCAGAACAGTTTTCAGATATTCAGTGACATTGAGTGGGAGTGTTTCATTTTGGAAAACTCATCAAAATTTGGAGTTCTGGATGTGAATTCTAACTCACCACTTACTGCATCATCTAGGATAGGTGATGTCCACTTGGAGCTTGAGGGCCAAATGAAGTACATTTGCATCTTTCAATGGAAAATCATTATTCACATATAATTTTAAAATGTACTTCTAAAGCTGTTCACTCTGCATGTATGAAAATCCTCCATGTAATGTTTTCATATGCATAAATCACCTCACCCCCAGATAAAGCTACCCATACACCTTTCAAATAGAATGAAGTAGATTCTAATGTTTGTTGTATCTTGAAAGTTTGATTCCTTTGTCTTGTACATCTTTCAAAGCACATCACTCATTTGTTATCTTTTAACCTATGAAATTATCAAGGCTTGTTGAGTTTGACAAAGTAGTCCCTTCCTATTGAAAGAAAACTCAAAATGCTTTAAGTGTGCTTTACATCAAATGATGTTCTCAGTGGACTAAATTTCAACACTTTATGCCATTATAATAAGGTGAATGAAGTAGATGCTTAAGAATAAGTACAATAGAAACAGATTCGTAGATATAGCAAACAAACTGATGGTTGCCAGATGGGAGTGGAGTTGGAGGGCTGGGTGAAAAAGTGAAGGGATTAAGAAGTACAAATTGGCAGGTACAGAATAGTCATGGGGATGTAAAGTGCAGTATAGGAAATACAGTTAATAATATTGAAATATGTAACTATGTTTGGGGCCAGGTGGGTATTAGACTTATGGGAGGGAATCACTTCATAAATTGTATAAATGTCGAACCACTATACTGTACACCTGAAAGTAATATAATATTGAATGTCAAATGTAATTTAACAATTAAAAAATAATTACAAAATGAAGAACATCATATTTACCTTACTACATTTCCACAGTTGGATTCCACTGTTTCAGTTAAGCTAGACATAGAGAAGCCATCCCTCTCTCTACCAGAAGGTGGCACTGTACTTCTCGTTGAGGATGTTCTGAGGTGAATACAGAGATTATTCTCCATCTCGAAAGAAGCTGGGTTTTAGAACATTTCATTTGAAATGAGACACATGTGAATAACTTCCTAAAGGATAATTTTACTTTTGTCTTTTTGGGGAAAGATGTGCACACTAAGTTAAAATGAACAGCTGTTGAGAATAAAAAGAAAATGCTTCATTTAGAATCTATTAATTTCTATCATTATTGCTCAGTACAATATTCTCAGACTTAATTACTCATGTAAAGAACATTATGACTAAATGTAAAATAAAATCTTTACTCCCCTCAAGGTTTTTTTCTGCTTCTAACCACAAACTGCGTGGCTTAATTTTTATTTACTTTTTGATGTAGAAACCCCACTGGGGTAACTAGTTTTGTTTTTAAATCAATGTACTCATACTGTGGTACATATGACAGTAACTTTTTTGGCATTATTTTTCTCCTCTCCTCCAGCTCAGTCTTATGGAAATAGATAACTAAAACAGTCATTAGCTGGTGAAATATCTACTTTGAGAGAACAAGGCTCTTTACAATTACTAGTAGCACATATAATATTAAAAAGCTGATTTTTACTTTCCTGGGGACAATTTAAATAGGCTTATATGTAGTTTGAAATGTATTATTTCCTGGTGACAGGAGGAAAGAAGGGAGACTGTGAAAACTTATTGACAGCTCCAGTTGGTTATCTTTAAAGAAATACAATAGGAAGAAGCACTTTGCTAAAAGCACATCTTTGAGCAAGCCCTCATTAATTACTTGTTAGAGTTGGGAGTATAAAATAGCAACTGAAACAAACAAACAAAAAATTACAAGGAAAGGATGAGAAAGAGTAAAGAAGTCTTTATTTTATATATGTAAGGTGAGAATGCATTTAATACACCTATACACCTAACCTACTGAACTCATAGCTTAGCCTAGCTTCGTGGTCGGCAAACTGCGGCTCGCGAACCACATGCGGCTCTTTGGCCCCTTGAGTGTGGCTCTTCCTAAGCCTTAGGAGTACCCTAATTAAGTTAATAACAATGTACTACCTATATAGTTTAAGTTTAAAAAATTTGACTCTCAAAAGAAATTTCAATTGTTGTACTGTTGATATTTGGCTGTTGACTAACGAGTTTGCTGACCACTGGCCTAGCCTATTTTAAACCTGCTCAGAACACTTACATTAGCATACACTTGGAGAAATCATCTAACACAAAGCCTATTTTATAATAAAATGTTGAATATCTCATGTAATTTATTATGCATATTGCTTTCACAACACCATAAAATAGAAAAATCATAAGCCAAGCCATCATAAGTCAGGGATCATCTGTAAGTTTAACTGATACTATGATCATAAAGTTTTATTGAGAGCTTATTAAAAACCTTTGAATATTATGCTCCTGTAGAGATTTAAAGAATAGAATTAACTTTATATCTGTCTACACATTTCTACATTGAAATAAAATATTTTTCTATTAAAAATGAACCTTACTGGTTTATAATTTAATATTGGATAAAAGTAGCATGTTCACATTTATATTACTCAAATACAAGTCTGGACTCAGTATCTCAACCACTATGAAAATGTAATAAGAATTCATTTGATTATGTATATGTAGCTAACTGTAAAGATACATCTATACAATAGAGTGTCCTATATTGGGTAACAGATAAGAGAGAGCTCTTTAACTATGAGTTTGATCAGCATTTCAAAATCCATCTTGAGAATGTTTGTATTTAAACTCTGAAATGGTACTTCATGCCATTTTATTTTTATTATAGATAAATGAATCAGCAGCTATATACATTATTATTGGCGTTCTAAGGAGCTGGTGTAGCTCTTTAAGTAGAGTCGAAAGGGCCATCGTTGTTCAGCTCTGCCCAGAGGTCCCTCATTCTTTCTGACACAGCAGCCATACTGAGTGATACCTCCACTACCTTCTGTTTCAAGAGCCTTTTACTGACCAGGAGGATTAGCCACTCCATTCTTTGTGTTCCCATTATAGGCCGTGCACATTTTATTACATAGGTAACAATATATTACTCTACTTTGACTTAAATATCTCTTCTTGCCAGACTATATGCATTTTTAGAGTAAGGTAAATAACATTCCTTCTGAATTGGCAATTTTTAGCCCCATAGTTAACTCAGTGACTAGCATATATCAGGAACTAAACAGAAACTTACCTTTGTTAAATGAATGAAAGGAGAGAACAGAGGAATGTAAAGAAGAAGGATACCAATTTTCTTATGTTAGTTCTTTTATAATCAAGTTCTTAGCCTTTGAATTAGGAAACTCCTACACTTCATTCTAAGTACAAGCTTTAGATAGTCTGTGTTTAATGTTCTACTAGCTGCTGGACAGCTACTTTTTTGTGATCTCAGGACCAAAGACCTAGAGTCCTGTCTGTAGTACCCCTGCTCCATAGTCGCCAGCTTTCTCCCAACCTCTCAGCAGCTGGCAGGGCTAGGAAGAGTCACATCCTGTTGGGGAAATACTACAATACAGCCTCTTTAACTAAGACTGCTACTTCAGGTAGCAGTCAGGCAGACACCTCAGGTCTAATCTAAGAATAAACATTTGCTTAGGTCATGAAAAACATGGGAAGAATTTTAATGTTATGACTCTATAGTTGTACTAAGATATTAATGATACGGGATTTCTGGAATAGAACACATGGTGTTCCCCTGGGCAGGATGGTTCCTGGGCTCGTGTCTGGTGGAGTTGAAGAAAGAAACCACGGATGAACGGTGCTATAGCAAAGGTGGAAACTTATTGAGAAACAAGCACAGACTCCCATGTGGGGAAGGGGAAAGAGTCCCACAGAGTCCCTTTTTTCCTACGGTTTATAAAGGCCATAGATCTCTGTGCTTTGATATTGTTGCAGATAAGCTGCCAGGTGGCATGGGAGAATTAATCAGCTGGGCACTCAGAGGATATTCAGAAAAGTAGCCTTTATTTGCAGGTGCACTAGTGTCCTGACTCAGGGGAGTCAGTCTCCAAATCCTGAGCAATGAATATGGACGAAGCTTCCCCTTTATACCCTTAGTTCCTTTGTCCCCCAAATATGGATCAGACTTCTGGACTTTTCGCGGGCTTTTCCCCCCATGAGTTGGATGGGGGAAGTGAATTACACTCACAGGCCTGTCTGGCGCCAGCTCTGCCAACCCCCTCTGGGGGTTGTATATGGTTCATAGTTTATGGCCTCTGTAAAATGGGAGTATTCCGGAAACTGGTTCTGCAAGGCAGGGCAGGCATTACAGATAAGAATAGAGTTTATCAGCAAGCAAGAAGTGTGTGTCCCAATGCAGGTTACTGGCACAGATTCAGATAGCTAGCCCCCAAATCTCTTATTTTCTCTTTCATTATCCTCTCTGATGGGTCACTATCCCCTACTGATTTGGTCACTATAGTAACTCTTAAACTCAAAGATTGAACCTCACATGAGACATGAGAGGCTCTCCTCCTTTTTCTCCCTCATTGTTTCCCTATTCCCTATGGGCTTTCTTCTTCTCTCTTTGAATGAGGGGCTTCCTTCCCTTTATTCTGTAAATGTATACCTTCTGCAGCCCCCAGCTCCCTTATTCTATGGAAATGTACCTTTTGCTGTTTCCAGCTCCCTTGTTCTATGGAAATGTGCCTTCTGCTGTTCCCAGCTGTCTTGTCTTATGGAAATGTACCTTTTGCAGCTCTGCAGTCCTGTGCTTTTTCCATGGACCCCTTAATTTCTAAAATTTCCTAAACCTGCCTATTTCACCCCCAAAACTCTTATTTTACCCCAAAACTCTTTTCATTAATTCTTCAAATTACAACATTCATATTCAGCTAGATATAATACAGAATGGGAAAATTATTATAATTTAATTTAAAGACTTGGATATGAATAGAATGATTTTTAGTAATGAAGGCATAATTATCTCACCAACTGCTCACCTTCAACTACAAGCTGCTCACCTTCAGCTCATTTCCCAACTTTTCATTCCATAATTAGCTATAGATAACTATAGTTTATTGATTCTACCTATATACCAATACTTCTTTTTTTTTATTGACTTTTTTGGAGAGAGTGAAGGAGAGAGAGAGACACCAATTATTTGCTCCACTTATTTATGCATTCATTGATTATTTTCTGGTATGTGCCCTGACTGAGAATTGAACCTGCAACTTTGGCATATTGGACAACACTCTAACCATCTGAGCTACCCATCCCAGGCTCATATGATGATTTACTTTCATAACAACCCCATAAAGTAGAGATAATTATCCACACTTTACAGCAAAAACAAACAAACAAAAAACAAAAAACCTGATGCTCAGAGAGCTTTAAGCTCCTTGCCTGATTTCACCCAGTTCATCATGTGTTGTTGAGACAAATCACAGATATTCCTGTCTGACTTGAGAGCTATGCTCAACCACCTCCTGTTAGTGTATTGCAGGTTTTGGCAATGTGTGATGTGCATGGTAGGTTTTCCCTCTTAGGAACACATTTAATCCTAACACTATCACCGTGGGCTAGCTTTGATGACTCATTATTTGCAGGTCAAGAAAAAGAAAAAAACAAGTCTCCTTAGTCCCTGAGCAAATTAAAAGAGACCAGGATACAGAGATCCCATGATTCTGAGTTCAAGGCTCACTCCACTGCCTCAAACCTGCAATGCTTTTGCATATTTCCTTACTGAAAAAAACAGTATCCTCATTCAGAAACTGCATAATGGTCATAGCTGGATATGCATGAATTTAGAAATCAGTTTCAGTTTTCTGGAGTCTGCAGATGCACATTACGGTATGGTAATATGGGTATGCATTAGGGAAGAGAATGGGGGAAAAAATAAAACTCAAGTGTAAAAGGGATTAGCAGAGGACATCTAGTAAGCTCTCTCTGACCTAATATTAGTTCCCCAGCCAGGTCTCATTTCTAATGGTCTTTCCAACAACGTGGTCTTTATGCCATTTCCTCATAATCTGAGACTGAGTGAGAAGGAAAGTAATTTTAGGGTCATGATTAAATAGCTACAGGGGCACAAATTCAAAGAGTTCTATTATCGGGAAAAAATAAGGTTATCTTATGAAAATGATCATTGAAAATTCTAAAGCTTAAATCAGAGAAGCATTAGCTGTCTAATAAAGATCTCTGCTATAGATGTGTGGAGATTATATTGCATTAAGGATAATTTAGGAAGGCATACATTAAAAATAAGGATAAGAATTGAAAAGACATCTGAAAAATAGTCATAAGATTACATATACATAGACAGATCTTAACATCCAATTATACTGTAATATTGGCTTATTACAGTGTAATAATGTTAAAATTTGTCTATGCATTTTCTTATAGGGTAAAATATTTTTCAGCTGTAATCTATGTGCAGACATAAAATGTGTTTTCTTTTCATTCAGTGTTGTACATACATAGTGCCTAAAGCTAAATAACATGACAGAACCTAAACCATATCAAGTAGTACAAACTTATCAAAGAGAGGTATAAAAGAATTAACTTAGGCACTATGCAAATTATGTTATATTTACTAGGTTTCTGCTCATTATTTAATTGAATATTTAAAGTAACCCTCTGAGTTAAGAGTGTATTGGCCCCAAATAAAGACACTAACATTAACTTGCTGCTGTTGTGGGGCAAATGTTCAAATCTAGGATTCCAGTCCAAATCTGTCTGAGGCCAAATCCTCTGCCTCTGATAACTGAACTCTATCCCCGCTTCTGGCTCATACCGCCACAGTGCCCAGGTGTCAATAGCCCTGGGGGAGAAAGAAGGGCATGAGAAAAAACCCTGATTTCCAATCATAAACTTCAAGTGAGGTGAGAGGACATGAAGCAAACAGAAAATTCTGTAACTCTGGAAAGCAGGTTTCAAGGAACCACAACTGAATAACAAACAGCAAATCTACTTCATTTTGAATAAATTATTAATGCAGTTAATAAAAATCATTCTTATTCACCTTTGAAAAGTTTTCCTGGCCATTGAGTGTATCCCAGGTTTTCATTGATTCATTCCCTCTCCATAGATTTATTATGTACTCACTGTGTTCCTTGAATCAGAAGGGGATTCTGAACGTGATCTGAAGAGTGAATGCGGGCTGACGGGGAGGAGCCGATGCACAGCCTCCTTGGCAAGGAACTGCCGAGCCTTCCAAAGACTGAGAGAGCTCGTGGGGTAGGAGGCAAGGGAACAAGGGAAGCAGAACGAGGAACTAATTAAAGAAGAATTAATTTGCTTTTTATTGATAATATCTTGAAATTTTATTTCTCCATGTGTGAAATTTATTGGAAACAAAGATGTATTCCATCGCATAAAAGTAATACAATACTATGATATTAAGAAAGCATTTAATATCAATTATTAAATCGTTTGTCTAAAATATTTGAAATATTAATATCAACTTTACAAACATTTATGCTGATAGCTTCTGATAATTTTTATAAGATTTAATTAGAGATGTAATGTTTTATTTTAAAGGCATATGCTTACTTATACACAGCAATATGAATGGAAATGTACATATAGGCTTAATATGTATTTTCAATTTTAATTTAAATGATTTTTAAGGAGGAGAAGTAGCAGTTTGATTAGCATCTTCTTGTTCTAATTTAATCAGTCCTAAACTATAATTACAATCCTGAAATAGAATTACACTCCAACTGAAAACTTTAGTAAAAACTAACTGGCCTCACTAAAGATTTTAGTCATGAATTCGTAGAAAAATTTCACTTTTGTTTGTAAAACTTTTGCTATGGCCCTTCTGTTCGTGATCCAAAGGCAACATTTCTCTAGCTGCTAAGCTGCTGTCTTCTACTTTCTAACATGGCAACATCAAAGCTGTTCCTCTGCCCTTTCCTCCCTGAGCCATGGCAGACCCAGGGCAACTGGGAGAACTTTCAACATCAACAGCAGCTCATCTTACCCATAAACGAAGCACAGAGACAGAAGATCACAGGTGCCAGGCATAGAAAGCAGTGGGTGAACATGGGATAGTCCCCTTTTTACCTAAAGATAGTAGAAAGTTTGCATCATGCGTGACATGATCCTGTTAAAATAATATTTTTTTGGGTGGGCCTGCTATACAGGAAACATTAAGATACTGAGAACTGTATAGTGGAAACCACATGAATTGTAGAACTAAAGGTGAGTGGTCTCTGAAATTGTGGGAAGTGAGCGATACCATAAACAGGGAAGATAGCAGCTCTGATAATAGTCTCTGCTCTCAGGAGGAGCTCATCAAAGCACCTCCACTCACAGATCCCTGATACACATTAGAGCTTCTGCTTCCCTTCGCTCAGAATTTCCCTTCTCTGAGGTTCTAAAAATATAAAACAATAATAAATTAAACCTTGCAATCCTAGCTATTTTCTTAAGACCTTTATACTGGTTAATTTAAATTTGACAGTATCAAGAATACAATAAATTTGAACTGTTGCCGTATTCAGAAAAGGAACGGAATTACAACATTACTCAGATTGTTTCTAGGACGCCTTCATATCTCTTCAGGTAGAATGCAGACATCCTACTGTTTCCTACAGGACTCTGCCTCATGTGCCACCTCCACTTCTATCACCCTGATCCACCTGACCCACCGCACGCCCGTTCCTCCATTGCAGCCAGGTGGTCAAACAGGTCTCTTCTTGGTCTTCAACATGCCAAACAAACTTGCCTCCATATTCTTGTACTTGCTATTTTCCGCTTCCTGGAATTCTGATGCCTGGCTTTTGGGGTCTGAGAGTCCTCATCTTCCAGTCTATGGTCAAATATCATCTTCTCTGAGAAACCATTTCTGACTTTATTTAAGGAAGTCAGCCATCCCTCACTATCATAACACCCTATCTATAATAATAAAAGCATAATATGCTAATTAGACCAGATAGCCAAACGACCTTCTGGATGTCATTCTGGATGACCTTCCTGATGAAGCCAGGACTGTGAGGGCTGAGCCCCTTGCATAAATTTCATGCATTGGGCCTCTAGTTATTTTATATTAGGGGACTTATCTCAGTCCAAATATATCTTCTCATGTGTTTATGTAGTTTGTATTTGTACATTATGTATCTTTCTTCACTAAACTATTATCTCCAAGAGAGCAGGAACCTTGCTAATACTCTACTTCAGTATATCCCCAGCAACTAGAGTTGATTCTGTTACTAAGAGGTGTCTAATTAAAAATTTCTTCCATTGACAGATTGGTTTATGGGTCATTGGTAAGCTCCGTATTAATTAGTAACACTCTTTTGCTGATAGGTAATGGTTTCTCCATAGCATTCTGAAGTCCAAATTTATGACTTGTGGTTCAAAAATTTGTATGATCTAATTAGCTCAGATATTACTCTTCAGTTCATCATGAGTGAAATACAGGTGAATGAATAAACAAAGAAATGAATTAATGAAACAACATAGTAAAGTCAGAATCTTAGGGACATAACTGCTTCTTTCAACACTGATACAAAGAAAGAAGAAAACCTTTGTTAAGGTGACATACTGGCCTGAGAAATTTTATTTTATTTTATCTTAATATATTTTTAAATTTTTTTTAGTGATTTTTAGAGAGAGAGGAAGGGAGAGGGAGAGAGAAACATTTATGCTAGAGTGGAACATTGATTGGTTGCCTCCTGCTTGTCCCTCAAGGGGGATCTAGCCTGCAACCCGGGAATGTGTCCTAACCAGGAATAAAACCAGCAATCATTCAGTGCACATGACAATGTCCAACCAACTACGCCAGACCGGCCAGGGAAACCTGAGAAATTTTAATTTCTGATTTGGGATGAGCATTAATATAATCTTTACTAGTAAACTACAGTTATATAAGGAATCAAAGTAGTTATTTCTAATAATTCGAGTTACATCTCCATTTCAGAAATAAGGAAATGGTCACATACTCAAAATGAGATGGAAAACAATGAGACTGAACCAGATCCTATCCCATTAATTCCACAATAAAATTGAGACATCATAAAGGTAGCTGACTTGTGGATGATAAGTAAATTTGATAGGCAATATACAATTTTTATCTCACCAAGAAAAGTGCTTAACCTCTAGGAGGGTAGTCGACAAATACTGTCTGACCCTCTTCAGTGATAAAATAACTTGCCATCAACTCTCAAGTCGTGCAGATGCTAAGTACAAGGCCATTACTTGGGAGGGAGCAGGAAATTGCATTTGCAGAGATTTGTGTATTCTAGTCTCCAAAATCAGCAATGTCTAGCCTGTGGTCCACTTAACATAAAAGGTATATAAAATATTCAGGTACTTAATTTATTGATTTTACTATCACCGTTCCTTTAATTTGGAAGCAAAAGTAACATAATAAATTAATCAATAGACCTTCCATTTAATTTCAAAATGTAAATGTGCCCAGTGTCAGAAAATGGTTAATTCTACATATTTAAAAGAAAATGTAATAATGAAAAATATTTTCTTTCATAAAAATTTAAATTGGCTTCATAATGTTTTAAAATGAATTGTGTCTACTTTCAATTCAATTCAATTCAATCTTCTATAATTAGAAGATTATAATTTCAAAGGAGAACACTGATCATTATTATTTTTATAGTTTGTATGGTTGGCTATTTTATAGATCAATATTAAAGGGTCAAGATTCCAATGCTGGTACGCAAATACTGGTATTAGTATTATATCTGTCCTGGGAGTCACCATATCCTCAAAAGATTTGCCCACTTGTAATAAAGGGACACATTGCATACAGAACTATTGAAGTTGTATTTTAAAATTCAGGCATAAGTGTTGATACTATTTGCATCAATTTAACACAGTTTAGGTTTCTTTTTCTTTAAGTTATGAAATTCCCTCTAGTCTAGTGCATATAACTTTTGTGTCTCAGGAAATTCCTTTGAGAAATATAGGCATAGGTTAGAGCCAGCAATATTTTTTAAATTTTAGAGCAAGCTGAGAATTGCATGAAATCTGTGAATATGTCAAGCTAAAAAACACCTACTCTTTCTTGCCTATTGCTTTGCTCAATGTATTTTCCATTGAGAATATGAAGCGCAGTTTTTATATTTATACTTTTGGCCAAACTTTACGTTGGTTATATAATAACACAGCCAAAAAGGAATGAATGGCTACATTTTTCAGTATGCTGAGGGTGACTATGGTTACTTTCAATTCATTTTCATTTTTTTTACATTTTACTTTTCCTAAATGCCAAATAAAATTTTGCTTACATGTTTCCTTTTTAAAACATGAGTTTAGAAGAAAACTAAAGGAAGAGAATTAACATTAATGAAAGTTTTATTCACTTCCATAAACCTGAAAATGGTGTGATTTTACTTTCTGTGATTAAGTGACACTTGTAGTCACACAAAATAATTAAAATATTATTCTTAATCATAAACAAATCCTGAGACATATTTCTTTAAATAACTGTACCAGCCAGAGCTAACACAGTTTTTGGTTGTAAATGCAAAAAACATCCAACTCAAAAATACTAAGCCAAATGGCTTATTTTGCTGGCATAAACTGTGGAAGATTCTCAATAAGAGGAACCAGAGATTTAAAACAGTTGGAATTTCACTCTACCTCTTTTTTTTTTCTGTGTGCCAGCCAAAGTATCTCAGACTGTGTGTGTGTTTTTAAGGCTGAAATTATGATTTCTGACATTATCAGTGCTTGTATCAGCATAGCTTTCTGAACAGAAAGGGAAAAATTTCTAAATTTCAGCTTCATTTTTAAAAACCCTGGGGGAAGATTTCTAATTTGCCTGTTTTGGTTCACTGGCCCACAAGTAAACTCATCATTATGGCCCCAGGAATGTGATCGTATGTTTGGACTAGACTTTGGTCAGGTGGCATCCTCATCAATAATTGCAACTATGGATTTGTGTCACATAAAACATGCTGGCTTTTATTCTGTTCTCATGGTTAGAGCAACAGGAGTGATATCTATCTATCTATCTATCTATCTATCTATCTATCTATGTATATATATATATATATATATATATATATATATATATATATATATAGAGAGAGAGAGAGAGAGAGAGAGAGAGAGAGAGAGAGAGAAGAGGTTAAGTCTTCTCTTATTTAGATTTTTTTCATCTTTCTTATTATCAAACATGTACTGAACATTATTCCTGGACTCGAAGAAAGCTAATGCTAATGAACTGACACATTTTGGATTATTATCTTTATTGTTCAGAAATTTGAGATTCCATTTTTTGTGCCTTTTACTGTCAAAAAGAAAACAATGTTATAGTCTAAGATGTAAAATTTAACAACATAAAAGGACAAAGCAGGTGGTTGAAGTAGTATTTCATCAGTTCTAAGTCACATTTCTAACACTTGGTTAAATCTTATAACTGATGGAGTCTTAAGTTGCTGTTGCCCAGAAGGTAGCCTTGGCACATTGTCACTTCAACTGAATGAAGATAACTTCAAAAAAGACTTAAAATGAGGCAAAAAAGATGGTCTTTGCAGAAAGTCACTTAACAGAACAGGGATACATGAATTGGTATTGCTGAAGCAGATATTCAGAATTAGAAGAATGAACTCAGTTCCATTGCTTTTTCCTTTAGAGCAAATACCAAATACCTTAAGTGACCTAAGAAAGGACTCCCACAGGTAGATGAAGCTATGCTTTGCTTTAGTACTGACTCAGGTGTAATGCAACTGAAGTTAGGAGAGATTGCTAGATGCCTTGAAAGAGTTGAAAGGAATTTAAGGACAAGAGTCTTGAATGACAAAAATATGTGGAATTGTCGCTATGATATGCCAGATTTCATTTAGCGAGGAATTTTTTTCTTTCTTTATAATTCATAAAATAATAGCACATCCTATAATTGATGGTATCTTTGATGTTGATGAAATACTGTAATAAGAGAAATTGGTTTTACTTCATGGAAGTCATTTTGGCAATATTCTGGAGTAGCAGAATTATTGTACTATTAATTAGATTACCTATATTCTAATCTTCACTCTCTCACCAATTAATTCTGTCTAAGAGTTGTTACGTAAACACTGAGGGCTTCATATACACTATAAAGGGTTGGGACTAGATTATATCAAATGTCAGTTTCAAACATGAAATCTCATGATTCTCTATGGAGTGAAGAATATGAGAAGGAATTCATTAGTTCTTTATCTTAAGGATGATGGTTGTAAATTCTGTAAGTCTGGCTTGGTAGTTGTATAACTTTCAGAGACCATGGTAATCTTTTCTACTTTCAATTCAGGAATAACTTATCTAAATGACATATGTAATGTTCCCAGTTGAACTATATTTAGCATGCAGTACGTGCCATCTTTCTTTTGTTTTTACTTTCATGGTGTTTGTTATTTTGAATTGTATAGCTTCAGACACATAAGTGAGGCAAGTAAGTAGAAAATGCTAATAGACAGCCAATCAAGTGAGTGAGTATCAGATAGTCAATTAATATGGAGTACAATTATAATTCAAAAATATGTGTCATTTTGATGCAGTGTTTTTACACCAAACATTCTAACAAGAACAGACAAATGGTTGCAAACTAGCACACTTGAGATATATAGTCATTAACAACCTAAGATTTTCAAATAACAGGGTAATATCCTTTCTCAGTTGCCACAGGCATTATAGCTGCTCATATGTGAAAGTTTAATGCAGCATTTGTAAAACAGAAGCAATAACATTTTATTCTGTTGGTTTCTTAGAGTCTGAGGATCTGAAATTGACTTAAGTTGTTAAATAGTCCTTTGCACATTTTTGAGAATGACACAAACTAAATCATCTCAGTCAAATTATTTTTATTGCAAAATTTCTGGAATAACAAATAAATAAAGAGATGTTATGATCTCTCATGATAGCATTGTCTGAGGCATATTTTTAAAATGTATTCTCTTATGCCAACTTTTTAAAAGTGACACTGTGCCCTTTACTTTTTAATTTACTAAAAAAAAAATCATAAAATTTAGACCTAGGAAGAAGGCTAAAAATTGCATCATTATTCAAATTTTTAATTTTAGAAATGAAAAAGCTAAATTATAACGAGGTTAAAGAAAGTACTCAACCCCACAGAACTCATTGTAAACAAACTAAATAAGGAACCCAAATCTTTTAATTTTTATTTTCATGATTTATTCATATTTGTTTTAAAACTAAAACATATTCTAGCAAATGATTATACCTTTCCTTTGTTACTTAATCTTTTTATCCTTCAGTTATGATGTTTCAATATTAGATCCTGGAACATCTGTTTCAAGCCACCCAAATATACATAATATTGATGCTAATTTATTCATTGACAGTGAAAATTCTACCACCAAGACTGTGTCTGTTTATCTGTTTATAACAGATAAAACATCTGTTTATTAGAATTATAATAGTAGAAAGTAAAACTTTCTGAGAAATATTATCACAGTAATGTTTAGGTATATTAAATGATTAGAATTAGTCTCCAAGAAATTCAGTATACTTATATTAACTTTGGTTCTCACAATGGATATTAATAAATTAACATCATTAAGTGATTTGGGAAAAAAAAGTGTTTAATGTTTAAATAGATTGATTTCAAATAATTTGGCAACAGAATTTTTTTCCATATCAACTCCTAACATATTGCAAAACGCTGGTGTACAGTGTAGCATACATATTTTAGGAAATGCCATTTAAATAGGTAAAATCTGATAAACTGCTCCAGCTCAAATATCAGTAATTACCATGTATATCTGCTATGTTATCTAAGGTTCTGCTTCTACCAAAAAAAAAAAAATAGTATATAGTTAAGTTTTAAATATAATAGGATTTGTGGTAAGTGCTACAGATGATAGCCTGTGTAAGTTGCAATGTTTTTGCCTGGTGTGGCCAGAAAATGTCTCCTGAGAAGATGGCATGCAATTATGTGGGGAGACCTCTATCCAGAAGTGAAAACAGATGTGAGGCAGGTATCTCTGGCATTACTTGTAGCTGTGCAAACCAGTGCAGCTAGAGGTGAAGAACTTGCCCAGGATTGCAGGGATAATAAATGATAGGACCATTACTCTCACTGGGGTGTGCCTAGCTCTAAAGCGTGAATATTTTCCCTTATGTTATATTTCCTACAGAGATATATTATAGCATTTAAGTAAACACTCTTCTGTTACTGGTAAAAATGAGCTAATACAGCAAAATTCATGAATAATGAATTTTATGGAGTTTTTTTGGAACCCCTCCATTCCCTAACAAAAGCTCCTATCGAGCATGCTATTTTAGGGAGAAATTTACATCTTCTTCTTATATTAAAATTAAACTGCCTGCCTCATGGATCTACCATTTTTGGGGGGGGCGGGAGGGGAGCATCAGACCCAAAGCAGTAATAAATTTTCCTTTGCTTATACTGCAGCTTACTAGTATATTCAGCTTGTTTGGGTCAGTGGGAGTACTTCCGGTCAGTAATTAGCTGCTGCCTTAAGCTCAATTAGTATCCTCAGTTAATATCAATTAATACCCTCAGCAAGCCTAATGCCTCCCTTAGGACCTTATTCTGGTCCTGGACCTGAAGACCTGCCTGGCACGGCAGGGACTGTAGGACCCTGTGCTGTTGCCAGGACCCATTCTAGGTGGGTAGTACCTTCACAGGTCTAGTTATTAAACATTTTGCACATCGTCCTGTACTATGTCACTCCTAAGCTCTACTACCCAGATCACTTGGTAATGTATCCAACCTATCAGTGATGGATGGGGTGGTAGTGAAAGAGGTTTCTCTCAGCTGTGGTCCAGCCACCAAGGGGAATAATCTTGACAAGAATCCGATTGATACAAACCACAGTCCTGCTGTCCTCTACACCAGCCCAAAGGAGAGGGAGAGATTTCTCTGTGAACTCAAAGCTCAGGTTTCTCAAACAAATGGATGAATAGTTGGTGATTGCCTTAAATAATAGATGTGTCCTTCAGTTAACAGATGTTTCCAGCAATTGTTAAATATAAATTGCACCTTTTCAATGTGTTTTCCTTTGTATCAAACATATATATGACAAATTCCCCATCCCCTTGGAGCTTACAAATCAGTGTTTGAATAGAAAACTTGGGGAGACAGATTTTATTTCATATAATAATTTTCAGTGAATAGAAGGCTGGCTTGGCTATAGGGAGAAAAAAAAATAATGCATTGGAAAATAATGCCTTATGTTTGTTATCTATGGAACACTTACCTCTGAGAATCTGTCAGAAAATGAGGCCTTATCTTGCATGACAACAATCATTATGTAGTGAATAATTCCTTTTGAGGAATTGAAAATTTCTGCCTTTGCCCTTGCAATGACTCTATAATCTGGCAGAGCCATTATGTAAACAAACATTTAAAAAGCAGAGCGTGTATAACTCCTTTCATCAAAAAGTTAATAATTGGTGGCATCCCCAAATCACAACAGAAATGCTATGCTGGATCTTCCAATAATGATACGAAAGAGATCCTTAATGAATGGTCTTCAGCATACAAAAGCCCAGCTTCCCAACAGCTCAGGTCAATTGAATTCCAGGTGATGGCATTTTTCTGTAGTCTTGCTTCCGTCAGACAGATCGAAGTGTGTCTCAGAAGTGAAAGCAGGAAGATGCCAGTGTTTTATAAAGGAAAATGCTGTCAGATTCTCATGTTGACAGAGCTTTCCAATCCTCCATTGTGGTTGTAGTTTTCATTGACGGACATAAAACATTTTACTTCCATTATATAGGACATTTTATTGATATATCTAATTGTAATCTATTTATGCCCTTCTTTATAAAAGCCTAAAATGGGTTCTATACTGCTACATCATGGGGGAGGGAGCATATATGATTGGGTATGATTTTTTAATTGGTGTCGTGGTTCTGAACTAGATATTGAGCCTGCCAGCTGCTTTATATCATATGAAAATCAAGGGCTGCCAAGCGCCAGTCCTTTCTATGCTGCTGTCCTTGCTGTTTTGAGAGCTTATTCATTATTTCTGGTTTATTCCATTTTGGTGGTTTGTTACTTTAAAGACAGGAAAGTACATGGGACTCATTCATATTTTTGCATAGCATTTACAGAAAACCAATAGCACTTTTATTTTTAAACATATTTCTCATCTTTATATATATCACTGAAGTGTCCATTTAAGAGCCCAAATTTCTTAAAAATCCAATTTCATTTCCCCTTCTGAACACTAGGCTCACAGCTCCTAAAACTCACCTGGATTCAGATTAGTGACTAGTTATTAACTCTTTCCAGCCTTTAGCTGCTTTAGTCCACTCTATTGAGTGTCATCCTGATAATAAGTCCCTTAGAATTCATGCACAAGTTTATTTCCATTAAAATTCCTACAACATTTTCTAAATTAATTTGAGAAAATGTAATTGTTTGAACAATTCAATGGAATAATTAAGGCAATTTTAATACATCAACATTTGGTATTTGGCAAAGGAATCCAGGGGAAGTAAAATAATTCCTGTGGGTGGATTTGGGTTCTTTTTGTTATTTAAAATTTGAGAAGGGATTAGGAATTGATGATTGTAGAATTTCTGGGTCTGCAGGTGGAGTGACATGCTTGTGCTCACCAAACAAAAAACTCATACTTGCTTGGGAAGCAAGCGTCTAGAGGTGATGGATTCTTTGAACTGTTTGGAGCCCTCATCCCTTTGCTGGTTCATTGTTTGTGGACTTTCACTTGTGTTCTATACCGTGTTGGTTTACTGCAAGGTGGTTTTTATTAAAACACTAGTAGTCCTGCACACAAATCTGTGCACCAGTAGCTCTCTGCAGGGCCTGGCTGCTCTGTGCCTGCTGCCCACAGGCTCTTGGTGGCCCAGAGGCCCATCTGCGGCTACGACCAAGAAGCAAGCATTCTGCCCAGCCGCTCACGCTGCCCACTCTCAGCAGCTGCTGCTCCCTTCTGCCCACTGGGACTTGGGGACTCTGGCAGGGTTGAGAGGACTGGGCGCTGCCATCTTGTGGTTATGGGTGCCGCCATCTTTGTGATGGAGTGACGGTTAATTTGCCTATTACCCTTTTATTAGATGGGATTATGTGAGGGAAGGATGGCAGGTTTACCAACGCATTTTATCCTTGTTAATGGTGTGTGTCTTCTCTCCTGTGGGACCCTGGTTTGCTAGGGCAGCAAAGGACTTGGTTTGAGGGAACAATGGTTACCTCTCCCTAGTCCAGGCTTTGGTGTGAAGACTTATAGTCAGTACATGGTGAGAGGGCCCAGGGATGGGGTCCCAGCACTTTGCTTGAGCCTTTTCAGTGGAATAGCATTCAGTCTCTAATACTGGGTTCAATCTTCAAAAACACAAGTCCTAAGACAATTAGTTGTAGCCTCAAGAACTTTCTGAGGGGAGCACTGTTGTTGAGAAACAGGTAGGCAGTTTGGTCGAGCTGCCTACAATTATCTTCTACTCCAAATGCTAGAAATTTCTTTCTTTCTCAGAATCTAGCATAAAGACGTGCTAATGTGCAAAAAAGCTATTAATAATTAGCAATGAAACAAAAGAATAACAAATGATAATAGCTAATACTTAGGGCACAGCTACTCTATGCCTGACCCTGGGTATTGTTATCATTGCTATTTTACAAACAAGGACTGACACTCAAGATGTGTGACTTGGCCACAGTCACGCAGCTTCTAAGTAAAGGGGCAGGGATTCAGGCCCACAGACTCGGTCTTTTCCCACCACACGTGCTGCCTTTCCTGTGGAGAGCAGTGGCTCACTGCTTCCCAGATGGAGATCACTTTAAGAATCTCCTCAGCTTGACTACATTTTAGACTGATTTCTTCCTGATTATAGGTCTCTGACCTCTTTCTTACATACAGTACTTACTTTAGAAATTTAGAAATTGTCAATTCCTTCTCTGCCTTTGTGATGTAAAAGTTCTCCAGCCTCTTGCCAGTTTTACACCCAGGATTGTCTACATCAAGAATCTGGGCGATTCCTTTAAAAGGTAATAATCATCAGGAAAGAGGGGGGATCTGTCTTCCAGTCTCTGTGGGAGAGGAGGAGCCTAACTTAAGGTAAGTGCTCATTACATGCTTCATCATATCACTAACCTTCGCTCTCCCTCACGCCCTCCAGTTCTTTTCTGGTAGCTGACGTCAATGCTGGGTGAAAACTCTCCTGCTTTCTGTTTCAGTGGAATTGAGTTCAATCCCTCTCCATTTTCTGCAGTATTGACCGCTATTGCAATACCCTTGAATAAAGTCTTCCATGCCTGTTCAACCTTATCAAGTGCAATTTTTTGCTTTGACACAGGTTATCCCTCAATTTTTCCCTATTTCAAGCATGAAGAGTGAGTTCTTTAAATTTCACATCCCTAGGTTATGCTACTTAGATTCAAAAGAAGGCATACATCTAATGATTTGATCACAAGTTTTTGCTATCCATTTACCTTGAGGTAGGTTATAGACTAGTTTCTGTATTTATTGTGCCAGAAAACTCAGTTATCCTTCTCATAATTAATGTATTTTAATGACAGTGATGCGACATATAAAACACATACAATGTCTTTTATTCCCCCAACAATCCATGACAAAGGTAATGTTTTTACCCAACAGAATTTAAAGTGTCCAGAGGTTAAGAATCCCAAGTTGCAAAGCTACAGAGGGGGAAAAAAAGAAAAAAAACACTGGATTCATTTTTAAATGGATTTAGTGGAGCTAGGATGCAACTCATTTTTATGATTGTCATGCCTTTAGTAATTTATTTCTCTATTTCCATGTGAGTTCTGGTCATATCATGAGTGTGATCAAATGATATTAGTTTAGATAGCATTCCCAGAAGTCTCAATACCTATAATTTGTAAATTTCTTTTCCCCCCCATTTTATTCTACGATGAGATCTTGAAGGATGGAAATCCACAAATGTGCCTCAGAGATGGTTCCCTCAGTCCACTTCATTCACCCACTTCATCACTTCTTCACCCTCCCCCGTCCCCAGCTTCATTGCTGATCTTCTTTTATCATCTTATTTCCCTGAGGTTAGTCCATAAAATTCTGGTTAACTAAACTCAAACAAACAAACCAAAAACCAATTCTATAAAAATGATCAAATTCCTTTAATAAAAGCTGGCAAAATTTTCAAATTCAGCTTTCCTGAAATTGTAGATCAAGCCCAGTTGTGTGTGATTCACAGATAACAGCTGAAACCACTTCATCTACAAGTTAATGGATAAAATTAGCATGTTAAAGAGTTGGAGGGCTCAATTAGAAAGGCAATCCTTAGGCAAAAAGCCTCTCAGGAACACTAAAGCATTTTGTTGATTTTGTTTATAAAAGGTTTAGTGGTAGAACCTGAAAATAGAAATTGACTGACTTTGAAAAGCTAAATTCACGATGAAATTATACCATCCTCAGGCTTGCTTCAAAGGAAGTATGTTCATAGTAAATGTGTAATCTTTTACCTCCCATGACTATTTACTGTAATTATCTCCATGTTCCTGTGAACACTGGCCTATTTATTTCTATGCACTTTCCTCACATTTTCTCTGTGTTGAGGACAGGTGTTAGCACTCCAAAGAAATCATCCTGAATAAAGAGGTGGTTCTGTTTTGCCAGCAGCTGCTGCCCTTACCCCTTTGTGATACTAACCACAGCAGAGGCAATGATTCTCACTCTCTTCAGAGTGTTTGTTTATTCTGGTATGAACTTGCATATTTCTAAACATATCTTAAAATACCACTATTTCTGGATATTCAAATTATATGCACTGTCCTGTTGCCTTCCTATTATAAAGTAGGATTTAGGCCACTTATTTATTCCCATATCATATTCTCTCTCTCCATATTGCTCTCCTATAGTTACAGGATAATCTTGGTTAAGTTAATAAGGTTCATCCTATATAATAAAGGCCTAATATGCTCAGTGCCTGGTCATCCAGTCGGCCGTTCAACCAATCAAAGCGTAATATGCTAATGATATGCTAAGGCCACTCAACCACTCACTATGACATGCACTGACCACAGAGGGCAGACAGTCGACCAGTAGACCAGTCACTATGACGTGCCCTGACCACCAGAGGGCAGTCAGTGGGACACACTCAGAGGGCTCCCGGACTGCAAGAGGGCACAGGCCAAGCTGAGGGACACCCCACCAGTGCACGAATTTCATGTACTGGGCCTCTAGTATGTCTATAACCATATCAGTAATGTTATAGCCATCTCAATAATGTTAATGCCATAATATTCTGTGTGAATAGTGATATCTTTCCTTTTAGTTCCTCAATTTGTGGGTGGCAGGAATGGCACTGCATGTTAGACACATGGGGTCAGACCAGACCCGAGTTCTGGCTAGGAAAGAATTCAGAGCCAAGACGCAAACTATAAGAGAACATTATTTAGAAAATCAAAGATGTGAATAAGTAACTCATAGAAGTAATTCATAGAAGAAATGGACTTAAGAAACAAGTTATAGAGACAAAGGAAGGGCCCTTGGAGCTTGGAAGTGAGGAAGGCAAAGGTGACTTGCCTCGGGGGATGGGGATGGGGATGGGGAGGGAAAAGGAAAGGGAAAGGTACTGGCCTGCTGAACTGGGTCCTCAGTCCTAAGGGTTTTAAGGGTGGAGATTTTAGGGGCGGTCCCAGGGGGACGATCTCAATAGAATATTCAGCAGCTTTCCAGGTGTGTTATTTCAGAGTTGGGGTCTCCATTGATTGATTGGTTGGTGCCAGGGTTGGGGTTCATTATTCAATGCAGCTGGTCCTGAGGTCAGTCTTGGCCTCTGTTTGTTTCTGCTACTTTTTCTGTGTTTGGAGCTGAAATACAACCGAGGCCTAGCTGTTATGTCTAGGAATTAAAGGTCAGGGGAGCTAAACCACATAACCGTCAATATGCTAGGGGAGGAAAGGTCACCCTGGGATGAGGTCCCACCCTACAATTGTCCATTGCTAGGCAACTGGGGCTTTCCACCCTGGTGACCTTCTGTACTTGGCTCATCTGTACTTGGCTCACCATCCTTGCTTTGCTTGTGTCTAATTGCCTACCAGAAATTATTCAACAAATATGTATCCAACACCCCATACTCTTATGTAGCTACTCTTCTAGGAACTGGAAATGTTAACAGTTAGAAATAGGGGGAGGGGGGAATTGTTGACCCTAAAGAGCTTATTTTTATGAGGAAGCATCAGAACCAGTGTCTAAGAACAGAGTATCTGAAATCTTCCCACTTAGGTTAAAATACTGTTTTCATACTTAGCAACTCTGTGACCTTAGCATGTTAACCAATCTCCCAATGGCTCAGTTTCATCATCTATAAGTTGGGGATAAAACTTATTTATAGGATTGTAATAAAGACTATAAGTGAGTCTATATAGCTTCGGAGAGGCTATAGTGAATTCATATAACTTTGAACAGGCAAGGGTATAGATAAACATTTTTTAGAAAGAATGTTAGGATGTTATGGGAGGGGCAGTAATAAAATCATAGAAGAGATAGAAAAAGGCACGTTTGAAGATTCTAATTTTAAATAAGTCAAAAAACAATTTTTTAATCACTAATACATCTTCAAACTTTCATATTTATGAAGATGTTAATTCTACTTGTTGCATTTTCATTGTTTTCCATTAATGTCTTTTATCTTTGTATGGATTTCTGTCTACAGTGTTAGTGGTTCCCTGTCTGGTAGCACATGCATTCCTATTTCAAAATAGGACACTAAAAACATCTGACTACCTGGTCAGGGTTTTTGCCTGTCCATTCATTGACTTTTCTGTTAGTGATGTTTTTATGTCATTCTTTGTAGATATTTCCTGGAAAGGGTGTTGTCAAATTTCCCTGGAGAGAAATAACTCTCATTTCCTCTGGTTGGCAAAGGGGATACCTCAGTTTTGAGCCTTTCTGGTCCAACAGTCTCCTGCTCAAGTAGAAGGGTGGACACCTAGCTAATGGCATGTGTGTGGTGGGGGGCGCGGGGGGGGTGGTGCTGAGAGGGTCTAACTATAAAAGAACTCACTGAATTCACTCATTTTCAGTACCACTCTACCCCCACCCTCTTCAGAAGCCCCTAGTGAAGCCAATTTCTAAAACCTAATGAGGTTCTGTGATACAAATCAATCTGCTTCCTTCCTTGTGTAGCTTTCAGTATTTTTCTTCAATTTATAGATGTTGCAGCTGAGGTTTAGAAAAATGAAGAATCTGAACTGAGGTCCCATAACAAATAAGTAGTAACTCTAATACTGTTTTCCCAGACTGTTGGAGCATAAAAGCTGCACCAGAGGTATCCATTACACTGTGCCTGCTTCCTGCTCCAGTCATGGAAATAGAAATGATAGCTAACAACACAGTAGCACTTATTATATGTATTTTACACACTTCACATGTTAATTCATTCTCAGAACAATCACATGGCACTGATTCTAGTATTAGCATCGATTTACTGATGAGGAAACCAAAGCAATAGTACAGGTACCTGGTTTAGCAATTATTACCAGTAAGTGGTTGTTAGACTGCCAGGACTTAAATCCCTGCTGTGCCACACAGTACTATTTTAGAAGACTTGATAGTTAAGAAACGACTATACCATTAATCTTGGCTGGAAACTTATTTTATGCCTGGGTGTAATTCTACTAAATGTCTCCGGGCTATTCTGTTATTTTGGCTGATCATAGACTGAGTTTTTCTAAGAATACATGGTATATAGTTTCATGCAACTTATCATTTTGACCTACTATATACAATACAAGGCATTTCATGCTAGGAGGTGTTATTTTAATGATGAATAAAACAAAATCACTCCCTTGTCAGGAATCATTTAAGTTGACTAGTTTGGGCTCTAATAAATTCCCTAAATTTGACTTACCCAACTGTAGAGATGGAAGGTGGAGATCAGGCATGACCCTATGTCAACCCAATGCCTTCTTTCAACCCAACACAGTGCCTGTGCTTTTCTGCCAATGATTCTTCCTACTATTGTCAACATTCTCTCAGTGTTATTCCTAATCCTTTCCATTCAGCACAATGAGACTTTCCTCCTACTGTCAACTGTCTCAGCTAGAATCCAGCTCACAGGCCCCTTCCTCACCTCTTGACACCACTCAGGAATACTTAAACTCCTATTAATAATAGATAGTTATTTCAACTCCTTAGAGAAGGAAAATATACATCTAAATTATAATTCTGAACAATACAATAGACTTTGCTGTCTTATCAGAAATACTCAGTTATAATATAGTTTAAGCAGCGTTAAACAGAAGCATTTTATGAATTGCATGATATTTGAATGTGCCAGTAAATGAGTTGGATTCTTGACCTTTAGCTGGTGGGAAATTTCTTATCTTCTTTTGTTTTCCTAAAGCTAATCTGCACAGTGAATCAGCACATTTCTTTGTGTTGTGGCAGAGTGGTTACCCGTTATCTTCCTGTGGTATCTCCAATCAATTCCATAATCTCTAGGTGCTGTTTCACACTGTGTAAAAATGTGAAAAGAAAAGCCCTCTGAGCATAGGAGGCCTGAGCTATTGTAATCTGAGTTCCTTGGGTTAGTAGGAAAAGATGGAAGGCAAAAAAAAAGAAAAAAAAAGAAAAGGAAGAAAGAAAAAAAAGAAAAGAAAAAAGGCAAATAACTGGTTATAACGTATGCCTTAAAATATTCTTCACAATTCCGTGATTGTACTATTTATTTGATGCATTTGAAGTTGTTTAAATACAGAGATGCACATAAACTGAGACTTGATAGAAATAACCAGAAGTTTAATTACAGTACATTAAGAGAAGAAAACACTGAAGCAGAAATAACAGATGGTCAAAGAAAAAATGCAAATTCAAAACTATTAGAAACATGGAGACTGAGAAATGAAAGACACAAAACAATTTCTTCTATTCCTTCCACTGTTTTCTTTGACATTCTTAAGATTTCTCAGGAATGTTTTCTGGTCCCCTCCTGTGTGTGTGTGTGTGTGTGTGTTTTCCCCTAGATCCTCCCATATCATCTTACATGTTTTTTTTTTTCAGAATTATTTCCCAATTCAAGATGTTTTATGTTAAGATTTTCTTAATTACAGTTCTTAGTTTCAAGTGTTAATGATATTGATAGCTAATAGCTTAAAAGTACTTCCCAAATATAAACTTAACATATTTATAGCAAAACTAGCATGTGTTTATTCAACAACAACAAAAACCCACAGAATATGTAATAACTTTTTTTGCCAGATATCTGTATGCATCAAATATTGGGCTACTGAACACAAGTTCATACTTTACAGAAAATTAAAAAATTTAAAATTATTAGAAAATATTTAGGATTATTAGAAAATATTTTCAGGTTGTATTTGAAGATTTCTTATGAGGATTGTAAATCCTGAATATAACTTTGTTTATCCAGTTTCTTTTATTTATTTATTTTTATTTTTAACCCTTTGAGTGCCAACCAATATCCTAGGAACTATGCTAAAATTGCCAAGGCAATTTTGCTGATTGTACAGCAGTTTAGGAAAAAAAAAATTATGAATTGCAAGTAAATGAAGTTACATATTCAAAAACTTAAGGAAGCCTTTACTACATTGACATATTTAGCAATATCATCAACACTAATAAAAGCAGACTTAGAACTGGATGCCATTTCAAAGCTTTGATAGCACTGCTGGAACTTTTGGCAAAAGACAGGAGGAGCGCAACTGCGCTCCCCGACCCTCTAGGGGTTAAAATTTGTATTGATTTCAGAGAGGAAGGGAGATGGAGAGAGAGAAACATCAGTGATGAGAGAGAATCTGATCAGCTGCCTCCTGCATGCCCCAAACTAGGGATTAAGCCCTGACCATCAATTGAACCATGACTTCCTGGTTCATAGGTCGATGTTCAACCATTCAAACATGTTATCTGGACAATGCAACTTATTTTTACAGAAAATGTGACAATTAGAACTTATTGCAGAAACTTAAACACAATGACAATTTTGTGTTCAAATAAAGATGAAGTGATTGTTTATGCATGATCTGAAAGACATTCTGTTATCAGTGGGGAGCTCTCTGTCCTCACTACTTGCTAGAGGGAGTGGGCTTCTTACGATGTTCCAAAATTTTTTTTTCTGATACTTGTATTGGAGGATGAGATATTGTACAAAGCTTTATTTCTGTGGAATTACAATCCTGAGTTTCCAAGGCCCCATTTTCCTCCCTCCCTGTGTAGCTGTGACATCAGCAGAGCTAGGAGGAAAGCCATTGCCCAGAGTTTCTGTTCTCTGTTGGGACACAGTCCAATCCAGCATCAGGCCAGCTTAGTTTATATTCCTGCTGCAGTTCATCAGTCCATTGCATGTGGGACCTGCAGGGTCACATGGCTATGGAGGGAACACAGGCCACAGCAAAGCATCAAGAGCCAAGAGAACCAAGGGAGCCAAGAGAGTGAGCTCCTTTGCTTGCAATTATATATCCCAATTTTTGCAGGCTTGTGAGTTCCAAGCTTTGCCTCCTCTAGACAATGATCTGTTCCCAGGTTTGATTAACCCACACCTTTCCTATGTCACCCCAACTTTACTGCACATGCCTCCATCTCCCCTTGTCCAATCTCTCCCCCCGCCCCCCACCCCTACCCCAGTGACCTGCAGGGAATGGACCTGTGGCTCCCTGGGGAGTGTAAAGTTGCAACTTCTTGGTCAAGCTGCCCAAATGACATGCTTATGTCTGGCCTTCCTTATGCTCCTTTCCTATTAATAACAACTAGCTAATTACAATGGTATCAATTTCCTCTTATGAAATTTGGACCTAGTAATTTGAAAGGCTTCTTTCTCTAGTGTATGACACATGGAAGTAATCATCATGTTAGTAACACCCTAGTACTTTTAGCCAACTTATTCCCACCCTATTCTGGAGATAAAGTAAATTTGATTTAACATCAGGGCTCAACTTTTTCTTCATAGTTGTACATTTTTTTTATTAGCAACAGCAAAATGTTATCCTTCGGAGAGTATCCAGGGTCTTCTATCATCAGGACAATTTATAATTAATTATTTAGGGAAATAATTAAGTTTTTGTGTATTGTTCAAGTTTCCTTCACTCACCACTTGCTTAAAAATACACAGTGCTTTTGCAAGTTGAAATCTTATTTCTTCAGTTACAATGATAGAAGGTATAAATTTGAAGTTGCTGGCATATGACATAAAGAAATAAAACCTCATTGATATATTCTCTTCTGTAACCCTTGAATATTTACTTCATATAGTTGTGATTCTAGATAGCAGTAAAAATTCAGTTGGAAAGAAGAGTTTGAATAACTAGCTTCTTTATATTTAACAATAATCTGCTTTGTTAACAGCACACTTGCAGTTCATGAAAGGACAAAATTTTAAGAAGCAAAAACCAGCACACCAAATTTCTTTAGTCAATAAAATATTTTGTGAAGAGTATGTCAGCTTCAGCTGGGCCTTACTGCTGTGAAACATTTTACATAAAACCTGGAGGCAAACTCTTACTCCAAGAGTATGAGGAGAAATAAACAAATGAGCAAAATTGAAATGTTAGCAAAGCAATTTATGGCACATTAATTTTTTTAATTAAACCCCGTTTTCACAACATTATGAAAATTGTTGTTATATTTGAAACAGAACACAATGTGTAAATAGACTATGATAACTTACAATTATTGTTTGAAGAAAATCTGAACTCTAAAAGAACTTTCTGTACTATTAGAAGAAAAACTAATGAAAGAAAATTTTATGTAATATACCAGTCCTGGCATCAGAATAGTAATATCAGTAATCCGGTTGTTGACCAAGACCTTTCTCTTTCTGTTTTCTCCTAACAATGGAGAGTAATAAATGTGGCAGAGGAGGAAGTTTTCGCCTCACTTTTTCAAAGTGGTATCAAAATTAGATTAACAACAAGATTGAATGCTTCAGGATTTGTTTTAACTTTCAAGACCTTTCACAATCTGTCTTCTGTAGTTCATCATCATGCAGAAGAGAACTAACTGCAGGCCCGAGTCTGCTCTCCTTTGAAAGGCCTGCTTGCAGGGTTGGCCTTTGGCTGGCTTATGATAAGTTGGATTTCAAAAGTGTTCCTACCATTCCCAGAACTGATGCAAGTGTCTCTCTTGCCTAAAATATTTGTACAAACACTGTGGTTAATCCTGAATAGCTGCTTTTTTAATTTTTTCTGTAAGTCTAGTATTGGGGTATGTACTAGGCAGAAGGTGACTGTGGTTGACCCCCCAGTAATAACCTTAGACTCATAGACTCAGGTGAGCTTTCATTGTGAATAACATTTCATACATGTTTTGACAGTTCTGTTGCTGGAGGCTTTGAGCACATTCTATATGGCTCTACTAAGAGGATTCTTGCCCTACCCATTTTGGCTCAGTGGATCTATGGAATGTCAGCCCTCAGACTAAAGAGTGTTGGGTTCAATTTCAGTCAAGGGCATGTACCTTGGTTGCAGGCTTGATACCTGGTGAGTGCGGGAGGCAAGCAATGTGTCTCTCCCATATCGAAGTTTCTCTCTTTTGTCTCTTCTCCACTCCAACCTTCTACTCTTTAAAAAATCAATGGAAAAATATCCTCAGGTGAGGAGTAACAAAAAAAAGAAAAAGAAAAAAAAAGAGGACTCGAAGATTGTGTCTGATTTCCTATGGACTTTGCTCCATGTGCCTTGCCTTGTCGCTTTGCTGATCTTGCTTTTTACCCATTTGCTATAATAATGCATAGCCACAAGAATAACCATATGCTAAGTCCTGTGAGTCATCCTAGCAAATCACCAAACTGGGAGTGATCTTGGGACCCTCTGACATTATAGTTTCTTAGAAACCAGTTTTATCAATTATACTTTCCAACTTCTATACCCATTTCCTAGTCCCAGACCACCTTTTACCTCATCACCTACTGAGTAACTTTTCAGTACCTGGAATGGTTGACACACCTTACCAAGATTAGCCTGACTCACTGTTCCCGAAATAGAAATGACTCTGGAATATTTAGACTGTAACTGCCCATATTACTTGGACTCACTTATGGCATGAATCAATCTACTTTATAATGTCTCTGCTCCTCTCTCCTACCTGATTTTAAGCTATTAGAACATGTAGACTTATTTTTGTGTGCCACCCTTATCTGCTTGCACTCTGCATGAATTATGTCTTTGATGCAATGACATATTAATGTCATTGATGTACCATATTAAGTGATTATTTTTGATAAGAGAATGCCATTAAAGTAGATATTGCTTCACAGCTTGCATCTAATCTCAATCTGTACAAATACTTGGATTTAGAATATCTAAGGGAAAGTCTTAAAGTAAAATGCAGCTGTTGAATTTTAAGCAATTAGTGTTCTGCAAATGATTAGTGCATTCTAATAACGTTGATTAATTGACCTGAAATGCGTGAACTTTTGCCAGCTGCTTTCTGGATTCTTATAAAGGGAACCAAAATTACTCAAGAGAATTGAATTATTATTTTTCAAGTGTGTGTGTTTGTGCAAAATAATATAAACTAGTCTTAAATTAGAGCAATTACTGGGGAAAAAATAAAACAACTAATGCCAGTCTCAATTTCTTCCCCCAAATACCTTCAAAAACCTTTTCTTAAAGGCATAATGTCATTTTGTTTTGTTTTGTTTTCTATTTTTGTTAAAATTTCTTTTTAAAAACTTCACTGCCAACTATGAGGCAATAGCTGGAAGCTGAAATCCACTGGATAGGATAGAATTTAAAAAATAAAGAGAAAGTTGAAAGCCACTACTGCATTTTAAGGACTTTTTTGATGTTTGATATAATTATCAAGGGAGTTTATAAAGAGCAATTAATATTCTAAAGATCCTTTTTTCTCCATATTACATTTTTTTCAGAGGTTCTTATATGATTTTCTCAACTGAATATAAGTTTAGAACTTTGAGATTATTTTAGCACTTCTGGCAGGTTAATCAAACATAATTTTTCCTTCTTTAAAGCATATAAAACTGATAGCAAAGTGTTAACCGAGATATGAACCTGGACAATGGGAGAAAAGATGCAGACAATATGAAGGACTAAGTGGTGATTAAACTAACAAAAGGATCTCACACTATATGTAGAGATACAAAGTATACTCAGTTAGAGGACCCTAAGAAAGGCTCTGAACTTGGACCAGTTAAACCTATAAGCAATGGAAATTATTGAATGTTAATACATTGGGATGTTAGAATTTCAGGTCTTTCCCTTACCTTTGAGTAACAAGGCAAATTCCAGATTTATTTCTGTTCTTTCTGGTCCCCTCTGAAACACACTAAGAGTTTGTTCTCTGTGTGGAAAACTGATAATAGAGACTCTAGACATGGAAAAACCAGATGAATGGGAAGATGAAAAGTAAATTTACCTGCTTGGTATAGTCAGTTAAAATTTATAAACTGAACATTATCCTCCAGGTCCTTTTCTTTATCTTGCTTCCTAATCACCTCAAGCCTGCCTCAGAAAATACCCTAGACATAAAATTAGGTGATTATGTCCCCAGAAAATCTAAATGGCTCCAAAGGGTAGCTCTTCAGAGCCTGACATGGATAATTCCCCCAAAGAAAAAGTTGCCTCACCCATTAAGCCTTTAGTGAACCTATCAAACTACATTCTTATAAAGGTCTTGTCATCAACATTTACCTCTCCTTTTCTTGACTATAAGTAGAAAGCCAAAGATCACAGATATTTGAAGGAGGTCTTTAGTGTGAAAGAAATCAAAGCAAAAGCACAAAAATGGAGAAAAAAAAAAGCAACAGACATAATAGAGGAAGTAGAAGAAAATGCTAAAGATAGTATGTTCATAGATTTCTCCAGAGATATACATAATGAAATATAATGAAACATTAGTTAAAATGTTACAGTATATTATAATATTTTAAAATACTACAAACTTAATTATCAATGGAAGAATAAGAAGGTAAAGTCTTATAGAAATAGAGCAAGTGTAGATCTTAGAGGATAAATTCAAAAGGTCCTATCTACATTTAATACAATTCTAAAAACATTAAAAAAATAAATTACAGATAAAACTTTTCAGAGACTTACGAGT